>NC_134044.1:6988032-8373032 GCF_965140245.1 Athene noctua
GATCTTTACCATGAAAATATTTACCATTACCCCAAATGATGGAGCATTTTCCCATATGCACTGTGAATAGTAATGAGCTTAAACTGCGAAGAGGATGATTCAGGCTTAGATATTTAAAAATTTAAAAAATCCCAATACTGAAGACAATGATGTGCTGGGAAAAATTACAGAAAACACTAGTGTATTATTTTGGATTACCAAAGCCAACAACATCTAGAGGTCTCATAAAATAAACTGGTTTTACTGAATTTTAATTAAGCTACCAACTGAGTGTATATTTTTAATAATACGTATATAGTTCTAGGACTGAAACAGTACGCTATTACTCAAAATAACCGAGCTTGGATGGATAAATGCATTCTATCAACAGCACAAGATTTTTCCTCTCTGTAGGAACAAGTCATGATAAAAATACTCTTTCCTACAAATCAGATAATATAGTTATCTCATATTTACATAGCAGCTTATAAAATCTGAATGATTAGGAAGACCCTATTTTCCTCCTGATGCAGTAATCCTTTTACACCAACAGTTAAAAAAAATCTCTATTTCTGCTATATGTCACAGTTCAACTAATGCTTCCAGTTCAAGACAAACATGTATGAGTTCATGGTCTCAGCCTGAATTTACAGTGTTCGTAACACTATTGAATACCTAGGGGGGCAGATTCCGTACTGGTTAATCTGTGCAGTTTTGTATAATTCAGAAGGCACGAAACAGGCACAGATCAAATACAATGTCCAGCCAGGGGCCATGCTACAATTCCAGAAGTGGAAGAAAGAATCAAACTCTTTTCATGGGCAAATACTGGTATGAATACATGCAAAATTAATAATGATATTAAGTAAAATTAAAGATGTTTTTAAATATAGATGTCATAATCCCATAGAAATAGACACACAGAAGTCTATTCAATCCATAGCCCAAGTAAGGGTCAATGATACCACTCCTTACATTGAGAAGAACCACAGCCATCAACACTTACATATCATGAATACTTGTACTGAAATTCTGAAAGAAATACTAACACTGAGCAGATATTTAATACCATAAAACAGATGTCGAAAACACAAGCAGCAGCTATGCTTGTCAGACACACAGTAAGAAACTTCAAAACAAATGTATCAGAACTTCTAGACAACCTACCTTAAAGGTGCAGAACCAACAAAAATATAGCAACATTTTATTAATAATGAATGGAGAAGCTAAAATAGAGTCTGAAAAGATGAGTCAAAGTGGCCTTACATGCTTCATATATCAGGCAATGAAACTGGAAAGTCATAGTCTACAGCAAGTACATTAACTGTGAAGTTTATTTGAAGATACAAACCTCCTCACTTTGACTGCCAAAACCATTTCAGAGGTTCTTACAATGAGAAAATTGTAAGTGACATGAGCTTAAAGGGAGCAAGATCTAAATGGCTTATGAAACAGCCGAAATTCCCCAAATACCTACTGCTCTGTTCAAATTCTGCCTCGGAACTTCTATTAAGAGAGAAGTGCAGCCTGACTAGCTACACATCCTGGGTGTGTTGCATGTTTTTCAAAAGTGCAGGTGAAAGGACACCAGAAACACTTGTTGCATTTGGACACAAGAAACTTGCACCATGCAATGCCCTCATCTGCTTTAGCAATAGAGACGTAACTCTTAACGAACTTCCAATTAGATCTCATTTGTAAAGAAATTTTACATTCCAAAATGTGTTTCAAGTTCTTAAAATTTCTCTGCAACATCAAACACATTTGAGATGCTGCACACATGAAAAGTTCCATATTCTTCTCACACGGTTTGAAACTCCTGAAAAGCTGTGAGAAAACGAGGAACTTCTATTCTCAACAACAATCTAAAGGTTTAGAGAATACACCAAATTTGGCTTTGGTGTATTAATATTTTTTCCATAAAGACATGACCACAATTTCTTTCCTAACAAGACAAGCTTACTATAAGACACAATAAGTTAAGCACAGGTCAGTGTTTTTATTCTAGTTACTTCAAGTATTTCAAAAATCAGCTGTTCTTTCTCTAGTTCTCATTAATGACAGCATCACTTCACTGAAAGTAAGTGGATTATTTTTTTTTTAAATAATGGCTAAATTCTGCTTTGAGAATAAATACTGCCTGTGAATTCCGCTAACAAGTTCTGGCACTCTACTACTCTGCTGAGCAAGGAGTTTATGGCAACAGTAAAGCAATCACCTTCAGAATTCCTTCAGTGCAACTATTCTAAAATACTGCAATACAGTGAGAGCTTGGATAAAATCTATGTAGTAAATAATACAAGAAAGCTGCTTAATCCATTGTACATAACTTTATGGACCACTGAACTAATAGGTTAAAGATGGTGTATGATCAAGTATAATACTCCATTTCTAAACCTTACTACTTTAGAGTTGCATTAATAGAAACAGCAGTATTGTTACTGAGATCATTTTTCTTATAAACAGCTGGTGTTTGGTTGGGTTTTGGATTGGGTTGTGTTGTGTTTTGTTTTTTTTTTTCAAACTTTTTGCCTTAAGTGTCAAGACTTTTGCTGAAATACTTACAGCTAACAATCTACACTAAAAAACTTCTAATACCACAGCATGCATGTTGTAGCACCACAAATATTGCAACATACAGCTAGTACTATATATATTTAGTTTTAGTGAGAGGTAAATTACGATTCCTGCTAATTTGGGGGTTCATAAAACTCGTGAGGGTGTCTTGCCTTACCTGAAATGGTAAGCCATTGGGAATATTTACATGTCTGTGCACTACAGAAATATTTGTCACGTTAAAGGATAAGATCTCATTTTCCAGATAGACTATTCTTGTGACCAAAACCAGTATTAAAGTATAAACCACACTATTGTCTGTATATAAAGCAAACATAAATACCACATTCCTTCCAGAAAGTACACAGTAACGGGCAAGATGACTACATATTTTCATCCATCCGTTTAAACAAAATGCTTTATTGTCTTTCAGCAGTTCAATGATTTTATAAGCTTTATTTCAGATCTTGATTTACAAACAAGCTTCCTTTTTTTCGATTTTCCTAAAAATAATCTTATAAAAACGTTCTTATTCTGAGGGTAGTCAAACACTGGAATATGTTGCTCAGAGAGACTGTGGAGTTAGTAAAAACTCAGCTGGACACAACCCTGCTCTAGCTAACCGTGTTTGCGCTAGACTCTAGTTGGACTAGATGATCTCAAGAGGTCCCTTCCAACCTCAATGATTCTGTAATTCTATGAAATTCTTTGTATTTAAGATTGAAGTTGAGCACAAGATTTTTAAAATAGCCCGTATAAATAATTGCTATGCTTTTCTCATCATTGGGTTTTGGTGGGGTTTTTTTAAGATGTTAAGTTCTTGCTCATGTGTCCAGGCCACAGAAGGTATATAATAAACTTTGGTTTATACAGTAGTGACATTTCAAAATGTCTCTCCTTGGGAAAGAAATACTATTTACTCATGATTTGACTCTGGCATTTTTCCCCACCATGATTGTCTTTTCCCTTACCTGAGCAACATCTTCAAGTTTGTTCCATTTTAAAGAGAGCAGCAGTTTTGGCAATGATTGTGGAAAATTTTCACGACAGTCATATCGCAAAGTCCAAATAAGATCCATTTCATTTTCACAGAGTTGAGATAAAGGATCTCTTTCCATTATTTCTTTCAGCACAATATGAAACTTCTTACCACCTCGACCCTAGAAAATAAGAAATGTATAATGTTTTGTGATATATTCAGTAAGATTCTTATATTTTAGCTCAAATACTAGAAATCCTACACCAGGAAGAACGTCAGAATAAACTCATGAAACACAGGGGAATGACTGCTGTGCCTTTCTTTCAGATTTCGTTTTCTTAAGCTGTAAGAATGTTAACTAATAGATTAAAAATTCAGTGTATAGAAGTTTCTGAAGAACTGACCAAACTTTAGAGTTAATGACACTAGATGGCAATATTTCTATTTTCCAGCTCTAACATGGAGAACTTTCATTTAGGATGTGTGTAGCTTCTCCTTTTTGTTTTTCAAGTGAGCAAATTTATTAGATATACTTTTTTAAAAAAAAAAAACAAAACAACAAAAAACTAAAAGCAAAAAATAGTTTTCCAACAATAACCAAAGGGAAGTACATTTGCCAAGTATACAAAAACTTATTTTTTTGCCTTCTAATCCAGACTTGTCTTTTCCATTTTGCATCTCTGAAACATAAACGGTAGTACTGATTCTGTAAATCAGTTTGTATGAATGAGTCTGTCCTGGGGACCTTCTGTCCCCAGCCATGCCCTCATGCAAACTGCAAGGGCAGAAATTAAAGCAATGATACCGACAACAGCAGCATTCCATAAATTAATGGGAGACAAAAGAAATGGCTGCTTCTAGGTAAGGACGTAGTAGTTAAAGGGAATAAATTAGTTCCAATACATATTTTATAAAACAAAATGACAAACTTTAAATACCGAAGCCAACTTCATCTTCACAATGCTGAAGAAATTTCTACGTAATTTTAAGAGGTAGGCCAAAGGATGGAAAATTAAAAATAAAAAGGAAAGTTTAGAAGAAATGTTAGGCAAAATCAAATAGAATTCACTGCAAAACCAAACAGCTCTCATCAAATAACATTCTGCACAGCTTTCGTACCTAGCAAAAAAACCACCTCTGCAACACACATAACTTGTTTGGCTCCTTCTAGAAATGCTAAGCTTCTGAGCCTTGTATTATCCTGAAATGTTTTAAGTAAATATTTTCCATGTAAAAATACCACATAGTATAAATTCTTTAGGAGTAAAGACTTTAAAAATCTAGTTGACCTGCAATGCTTGTTTAGTAAAACTAAGGACATACTCTGTTTCTGTATCAAAATATGTAAACCGTCTTGACAGAAAGGTGATTCTTGTATCTGCAAATGTTAATTTCTCAAATTAAAAGTCACAATGTTGACAAGTTGGCATGCTGCTATTTAAGATTTTCAATTATTTGTACACTAAGCTGTTTGCACCCAAAGTAGCCGTGAGTTTTCACTTTTCCTGAGCACTTTAGGCACTTGGTAGGGTAACTGACACATTTTTCAATTAACTGCTTTATTCTTATATAAAATGTAGTTATTTTTACTGTTGATACGACTGTTCTTGCACCACCTTAAATTGCAGTCTTCTGTATTTTTGTACATAACACAAAGAAAACAGCTTCACATTTTGGAGATACTTTGAAAATTTGTCCTCAGGTTAGAACTATCCAATTCCTCAAGGAGACCACGTAATCATCATATTTAAGAAGCAACATCTTATAGATCAGTGACCATTTTTGAGATAACTTATTTTGAAACATCTGACAGTCAAGCAAATCATCATACTTGGTAAAATTAAGCAATTTTCCGGCAATGTTATATGCAGCCTAGGAATATTTTCCAGATCTGGATCTAATGTAAATCTTAGCTGTGTTCCAAATCCATAGAGTATGTAAAGCAATTGTGCTTTTAGACAAAAGACAGCCATGCCCAAAACATACTGGAAAAAGTAGATACATACCTAAATTTTAAGGCAGTTCACCAAAGTGAATTCTATAACAAAACAGAGCCACTAAAACTGTTGTTGTCTGAGCAGTTGACTTACTTATTTCTAGATTGGTGTAAATGATAAGAACAAAAAAACAGCCAGAAAATTAATTTTAAAATAGTCTTTAGCAGGTGCTTACCGCCATTGCAGCATTGTCACTGCTTCTTGCAATCTCAGCTGCCTTTTCAAGTATCTGCAAAAAGATGTTTTTAAACACATTAGTTTCAAAACCAAATCTGATTGCACTGAAAGAATAAATATTACAGAAATAAAGCAGATCAGGAAATTTTGTTATCTTTTAGATAGTTACTACATTATTATTTTGTATGTATGGTGGTGTAACATGGACTTCTACACTGCCCCTTGTCTAATCTGCAGGACTATAGAGATCAGGTATAGAAGTGCTCATGTTGATCTCCCTTTTCTTCTTCTCCACCACTCCTGAGCTAAACAGCCTTCCCTATAGAGTTTGTTTTCTGTTTCTGTTTGCATTTCCTCCTTATTTTTCCATACAGCAAACCAATTCCTCAACTCTAAATTATCCTTTGCTTTCTCGTCACTACTTCTGCTGGTTTTGAGGGCACTGTTTCCACAAGTCATACCTGTTACCCACAGATCCACACTTCTAGCCCTCTATTTCAGGATGAATCCACAAAAGCAGTCCTTTCAGATCACCCATACGAGCTCAATTCACGTTTCCAGCTACTTCTCTAAATCTAGGATCTTCCCTTGTGTACTGTCATGAACAACCAGCTTCCAACAAGTACTCATTTAATGATAAACCGAATGTTCCACCAACAAGCTCTCCACACCAGTTAATATACAGCAACCCTTAGGAACAAGGACTGCTACTTTTATTAACAGCAAAGCAACATTTCCCCACAAACTCAGCTCCAAGACACTCTTGCTCCTTAGTTTTTGGCCTGTTGAACATTCGACTTAGTTTCTGAAGTTTATGTAATAAATCATGATGGGTAGTTAAGTATTGATGTAAATACAGTTCTTCAAACTATATTCTGCACACTACTGCAACCAACAGAGATGTGCAAGAATGGTGACTGCCTCAGCTAATTAGAGCAGCTGAACTGGTCAGGTAAGTGTATCTACAGTTGTCAGATGCTGCTGCTTTGAGGAACAATTCATCAAATGAAATAATAATTAAGAAAGAAGTCTAAGGAACTACACCATCTCCCTTTCCTCAGACATCTGCCTCTCCCATCACCCAGGAATGTAACCCCACCCCCAGACACAGATTCAGCAAGTAACGACTTGTATTGTCATTACTTAGGCAATATGAGAACCAACAAAAGGCTACAATAATCAGAGCATAAATACACATCAGCTAAAATCCTTACAAAGGTATACTAACTTGGTTTATTTCTTTCTCTGTATGAAATGTTTATTAATATGATGTATTACAGCTGCTACTTGGCTACAAAGTTTGTTTACATACTGTGCATGAAAACATGCACAAACAAATTCTGTTTGATGCTTGCCTCCTTGTGCTTTTTAGAGTTACTCTATTTGCAAATAAACTTTGAAAACTTGTGCAAGTCCAGCTTTGTTCAACAGAAGTACGTGCCCCTCTGTGCCAGCAGCACTGATCACGTACCAGCCCAATATATGGCTCCTGTAATTAGACAACATTTTCTTATCAATTGTCAAGGCACTTTAGCTCACTCAGCCCAAACAACTGTTCACTGCAAGTGGATGGACACTATGATCGAAAATATTAATCTATTTTTGCACACTACGTTTCTTAAAATAAAGATTTGGCATCAGATTCTCCATTTTCTTGGCAGAAACAAGCAACAACACTGGGAAAATTAGAGGCAGTCATACACCCACCAAGTCTCATCTGGACAATTTTGAAAAATAGATTCTCAGCTGATGTAACTCAAGCAGCTACGAGATTACTCCTAATTCAACACGACCTTCACCAGGAGAATCTGTTAGAGACTGGGTATCTTACTCTCTTTTCCAAGGCAGAAATTTCAGTATACCCACAGAAATGGGATGAATTATCAAAGAGTTTAGAGCTCTGATTTTCCTAGTGATACTGCAAGTTTACAGTTTCTTAACTCTAGGGAACTGCAAGTAGCACAAGTTACTGGAAAAAAAATAAGAACTGCTAACAAGAAGCACATTTTGTAGCACTTTCTCAAATGTTGAATGCTTTCCGTGAGTGTTTCATTACCAACTCTGCAATTACTTTATAAATATGCTATGTGATTTTCTTCTATCTGATACGCAGGATTTCTCAGATACAGTTCAAGAAGGGGGAAAAAATCAGAACATTTAAAAAGCCAGCAGGCAAATGAAAATTACAACGGATGGTGAAGACCATCAGACACTACCTTAATGTCAATACATCAAGTAACTTACTCAGTAAAATCTTTTGTCAGTATTCACCCCAGGATTTTAACATACTGAAAACTTGGTATCGCAGGTACAAATAAAAGGAACAATAGAGCTAGAACAAATATGGGGCTACTTAAGAAACATACTGGCTACATGTCTGCAATATGCACATAAAAGCAGCTTTTTTCTTTAGAAATTAAATACATATAGTGTAATGAGATTAAAAAGTATTACAAATAAACCAGTAACAAAAGGGACTAGAATATGTCCAGTATAAAAAGTAAACTGGTCATCTACAATTAAGAAGGCAATTAGTCAGCACTGTTTCAGCTCTTAAGGCATTTCCAGTGTGGTTCTAATACAAGCATGAATACTGCACCAATAAGGAGGGGAAAAAAAGCCCCAAACCACAAACTCCAAATCAAAATAAAAAATTTATCTTGTTATTTATTTTGATGAATCTTGAACTCAAAATCCCTCTTCGATCAAGTTGATAAAGCTTGGTGATTTTTGTCTTCTTGTTCATGTCCACCAAAGGGACAAAACCCTCAAAAAAAAAAAAAAAAAAAAAAAGAAAAAGGGAGAAATTTTCTCTAAGTGGTTATTAACTTTCCCAAAACCAAAATTCAGACTAATGTATGTATGAGTTAAACCCTGTTTTTTCAACGCATCATTAGCTGTCTCTTTTAACACTTATTTTATTACTTGTTTCCTGGTCTTAGCTTTATTTCCTGGTTTGTGAACAACTTGCTATCTGATGTTCCCACTACAGACATTACCATGTGTATTCCAAACACGACACTTCCTTTCCAGACAGACATTCTTATCCATACTGGTAGAAAACTGCAGGGCAACTTAAGTGGATTTAGTTCAAGAGCAGACCTTGAGAAATCCCTTTTCACACAGGCTTAAGAGTCTATCTATCCTTAAAAAGATTTTAGCTCATAGAGGAATGTGTCCCAAAGAGTGGGTAACAAATTTGTACAAAGAAATAACAGATCTTTATAGATGACAGAAAAGCACAGTTTGAAGGTTTCCAGAATGGCAGAGAAGTTTAGCTTTCTGTAAGATCACTGATGTGGGAAACCGATTATATTTCTGACCCTCAAGAGACTACGTACAGGGTATTTTTAAAAGTATATGTCTTCAAAATACTATCTGACGACCCTGAAGTCAG
Organism: Athene noctua; assembly: GCF_965140245.1. NCBI lineage: Eukaryota > Metazoa > Chordata > Aves > Strigiformes > Strigidae > Athene > Athene noctua. The sequence continues at coordinate 6,997,118 of NC_134044.1, forward strand.
AGCACTGGCACTCTCACACAGTGCAAGTTTAAAAAAACCTGCAGTATGTTAACTAGAAGGCAGGAAGTGGGGAATTCAGTGGAAAAGGCAGCGTTGCAAGGAAAGAAGAAATACCTACTTTCACGTAAGCATTCGTGACTGCTCTTTATGTCATACCTTACCTTATCAAAGGGAGGGTAATTAATAGACTGTTTTGAATATTCTTGAAATCTAATGTGCAAAGCTGTTGCATTTTCAGTGTAAGGGTTAGTCTGGACGGTTCCCATTGGATTCAACATTTCTTCAAGTTCATCTGAAACATTAAGCAGAAAATTAATATTATAGACCAGACATGCATTAAAATTAAAAAATCTGAAAGGCAAAGATGCAATAAGAAATTGCCTACTATATACAATGGACAGAAGCATGTTTTGCTGCACAGCATTTTTACTACAATGCGCTGCATTTCCAGCATAAACTACCCATACCTACCTCCTACATTCACAAATGTTGGATTACCACCCAATAAGAAACTGATTTTCTCTTTCCAGAATAAATATAACAGTCAAGGGAAGCTGAGATATCCCTATATTGAACCAAATCCCAGTAAGATCTGTAGCTTCTGTAAGCCAGTATACACACTGCCTCTGTATCAAATAGTATGAAAAAAAGAAGAGAATTTTAAGCCAGATTTCTTTCAGCACTACCACCAAATTGATACAGGACTTCTCATGATGGAATGAAGAGTAACATGGAGATTTCAGACATGCTTACTAATCAGTCTGAATGTCAGGGAAGGAAGACTTAAAAAAAATTCAAATTCATATTTTTTGCTGACACAAATACATAGAATATAGATTACCTATTTAGTTTAGGATGCATAGCACAGGGAACCAAATAAAACCTAAATTGCATCTTAAAACCAGATAACACTAAATATAAACATGCATCTGTTTTAATGTGATTTTACTTCCATAACAGATAAAATTTCCAAGCAGACTCTTGCCCTTTCACTTTCCTGATACACAATACTTTCAGGAAAGAGATTAAGATGCTATGTATATATCCACACAAAAAATACAAGTAGCAAAGAGATTATGACAGAATTGGACATGCATACAGTAAATGTCCTACTATATGATACTACTCTTCTTTAAATACTTATAAGACTAAAGTCCAAATCTTAAAAGTTAAACTTTACCAGGAAATGATGACCAGCTGTGCAGTACCAGTTCTCCGTTCCTCAAGTGTCCTTTATAATCAAATACCATGGTATTTACCCAGGCTACAGGATAATGCTGTTAAAAGAAAGTTTTCACATGGAAACTAAGATGCCAGTGAACATTACTATGCAGCAAGCATTACAATGTAAGTAAAATCAAGCAGGTTGGTTTTTTTTCCAAATGGTGAGATCTTTCAGAAAAGCAGTAAAAAAACCACATGCATAGTTTTCAGTATATATTCCTGTACCATTAAGAACAACAAGAACGAATTTTAAGGGCGTCGCTCTGCCAGTGCAAAAATACACGTTCCCCTGAATGTGAGCCTAGATGTTAATTTTTTCATCTTTTCCCACTCATCTAGGGTTCAGAACAAAACTGACCTTTTAAAATACAATTCTTTGAACAGCCATTTGCCAGCTGGCTTACTACCAAACTTTTCATGCCTTTTTTATTGGCTGAGAAGTATGAAAAGCTGGGGTTTTTGTACCAAAATGCACAATTCTTAATACATACGCTCTTTTAAAATATTTTTTTTTGCATTCTTGAACACTAAAATGAGGACAACAAAAGTTTTCCGAGTACTGATTTCAATATAATTCACAGATACACTCAAGAAAAACAAAGTAAATAATTACCACTTTTCCTGCTTTCCTAATGGTTTGGTATTTGGAAGGATTCATTGCCTTGGTTGACTTTTTAGTTTTCATCTTATCCATCACAGCATAAACTGCAAAGCAGAGCCTCGCCATTCTGGGCAGATCACAGACATTTATTTCAAACTCTAGTACTTCATTCCAAACGTGATCACTTCTCCCAGATATTTCTGTGCTTACAATAGTTTTACAAAGGAGCTCTGTACCATGGAAAAGACCCGCCCTAACATGAACCTGCAATAAAGAAATGAGAAATTTTAAGCTTGACAGAGAACCTACAGAATTCTGCATAGAATATTATACAGAACATACATATATGTATTTCCTCAATATTTCTATCTTAAAAGAAATACCAATTTTGAGGTTTTAAAATGAACCAAATATTTCTTGAGAACAACTTCTTTTTACTTTGCTACTCATGTTCCTGGCCAAATTAAAATATATACTTGTTTAAATAATGTTGGCTACCAATTTTTTCAGTACTGAATTACATATATTATCACCTAGGACTAATAATAACACTTTTGTAGTAACAAATATAATATATGGACATACAAATGCTTCTAACTTATCTAATAGAGAAGGAAATAGTAGGAAACAAACAACTAAGCAGAACGAAGAAGGTATGACTAATTTTCTGAATACAGATTCAAATCTCCAACTAGAACCAACCTGTGCTTCTAACTGAGAAAAGTTTGGGGTTTTTTCAGCTTAAGAAAAAATTCTTTTTTTTATTTAAACTGTTTATAAAAATGTACAGAGAGAACACTGCTGACCCTGGCATCAGAAAACCCCTGCAATAATAACTATGTACATAATTCCTAGGAATTATGTTTTGTCTTTAATATTCAGAAACAAACAAAAACAGCTAGTTTGAATTATAAAAATAAGAAACAGGAAAGGAGAAGGGTAAGAAGAGAAAGAAGCTGGAGTAATTGGCACTGAAATTAAGCACATTACAGGTCAACGCTAAGATGTAGCTTATTTCTGCATTTCTATTTAGTAACATATGTACACAGAAAACTGCATGTTTCCAAATATGAAATTCTTGGACAGTTTTCCAAGTATTGAAACACTTGGACAGTTTCAACAAAAATGACAAGGAGGTCTTTATTTTTGTTCCCTGAACAAAGACAGAAATATATAATATCAACTTCTGTCAGGTAACCTTCCAAAATTATCAGTGGGCTTTTTTAATTTAAAAACAAAACAAAGCAAAAGCAAGAGAGAGAGAGAGAGAGAAAGAGAGGGAGAGAGTAGAAAAAACCCACAGATGTCATCCTTTGGTCAACACCAAAAAGAAGCTCTCAATGCTACAGTCAAAACTGGTGTTTCAGGTTCCCTATGCTCTTCAGACAACCTTCCCAACATTCCTTTTAAGCTATCATGTTATTTTGGAGCACTGTAAGGAAAAGGCAGAAATGTTTAACATTTGGTACAGGGTTTTGGATAAAAATAATTCAACTCTGAATTCTCAACTGACACAGACAAGATCTGTTCTGGGGCAGAGCCTATCTTTCCTCCTTCAAAGGAACAACAGTGTGATGAACATCAAAGCAGTCCCAATCTTGATACAGCTTTTTTTACCTCCCCCAACTACTGCTCAGTACTAAGTTCTCCATTCGTAAACTAGCTCAGATAAACTAGTCATTGCCAAACTGTAATACAGTTTAAATGAAGTCATGTTAGAGGGCAAATCTTGTCTTCAGCCCAGAATAATCCCTGGAGAAGGCATCAGTAACACCAACAGATGGTTTCCAAATAACACCCATTCTGATCATTCTGGACTCCTCTGAAACAACTGCTACCACTGATCAAGAGACTGCTGTCACAGCACAGGCTTTGGCAGACCTATTAGGTCTTGAAGAACACACTGTTATGAGTGACACTCCTCCCTGATACAGGTGCCAGAGGAACATCCGTTGTTAAACTGACTCACTGACTTACATATATACAGTGCCCATTTCATTTCCAAGCTTACAATCAATCACTGAAAGAAAAAGTTCAGTTTAGAAAACTACTTTCCCCTGAGTCCCAGCAATACTCACAAGAGCCATTGTTACATATTTTTAGTGTGCACAACTTCATCGTTGTGAACCACCATGAGTTAAGAACAGCAACATGAACATCCATGGAACAGATCACATGAAAGTAATCTTACTTCAGGAAATCTAAACATATACAGACTACACGTGTGTACACATACCTATATGTAACCATGTATGTATATACACAAATATACAATCAAAATTCTTATTGATTACATTTACAGCAGATTTTTTTATCTCTCTGTAATTAAAGATTGCAGCTTTATGTTCTACAAAAAGGAAATACTGTGTCTGATGTCAGAGAACTGATTGAAATTGGTTGGTTCATAACCTTCCTGAAACTATACAACAGATGGTCCTTTATTAATTCATTTGGAGATTAATTCTATGTTCAACTGAATTTATAATGACGTTCCTTTGCTGACTTAAAGATATCTTATGGAAATATGATTACGTCCAGAGTATTACCTGCTTGTGCTTCAATACCAGCAACAGTAAATATTCTAAAATCTGACTGACTTGGATTTGTTTTTAAACCAGGAGTTTAAATTCACATTTGCATAACTTTGGATATTGTTCTTTGATTTGCTATCATCTGATATTTTCATATCATCCATATAAATCATCCATATCCAGATGTTTTATATCTGATATCTTTTTGATATGACACCACACTTCCCTGACTTTTCTTTAATGATGTAAAAAGGATAAGTGATCAAGTAAAATTTGATAGCAACAAAGCATTGTATTGTTGGAACACACTGCTATTTTTCTTGCTTTTTGGCTAGTTCTAATTCTATGGTTTCCAGTCTTGTTAATGTAAGGGACTGGATCCTAGTTTTATTCTTTTCATTATGACACTCCCCTTTTAGTAATGAAACTGATGGTACAGCCAAAGAGCAAGACAAGAAGAAAAGCAATTTTAAATATCATGTATTTGGAAAACTGGGTGTTGGACAGCTGAATTAAGTCACTTGTGCTCTAGGTGAAAATAATCCATCCAGCTCACATTAGTGGAGTGCCACCCATCTGACAGTGTTTGGTTCCCCACTACAAACACTGCATTTATGAACCCTGTTGGTGGTTTCAGCAAAAATGGATGAATATTGGCTTGATCCAAAGCACAATGAAACAAAAAGAACAATGGCAGTGAATTAAGCAGCCTTAGAATCAGGACTAGGAAACAAATCCGTTCTCAATAATGACAATTCCGTAATAGTGTAGACAGACAATGCAGGGAAACATGCACAAGCTTGCAAGATTTCTTGTTCAAGGTTTCTGGGTTCTTGTTCTTGGGTAACTACAGCACTTTAAAGTTTTCAAGACTAAAACACATTCCAAATTCTAAATAATATTTAGATAGTGTCCACAGGCACCAATACCAAAGATTTCTCAATTTTTCCTGTTTTTCCTCAAGTTTACAATCAACATCTTTTTCCTCTAAAAGCCTACTGAAATTGACTAAAACTCACCTTATGTAAGTATGAAGAAAAAAAAACCAAAACAAACACAGACCTTTGATAGCTATATTGCTTCCAGAATCCACCTTCTCTTTTCCCTTCCCTTTTCTTTTAAAAACTTTAAGAGTCTACAGCATGTAGAGTTAGGAAGATATTACAACTAGTTAAATAATGGTTTAGACAAAGAAAAGGGAAACATCTGGTTTTGCAGACATCCATTTCCCGTCACCGTGTCTCAGGTAGTAAAATTGTAACTATGGTTCATTTAGCTATGTGGTAAAATGTAGTACTGCTAATATACAAGGAGGTCATAACAGCAATTTTGAAAGAAAAAAATGCACTGAGTATCTTGAAAAAAGTATCAGAATAGCAAGCTTCAATGGATAATTGAATTTCTTCCTAATCTACCTGACCAGCTATATAATTTATTGATTGCCAAACAAAATAAAGGAAATGAACGTTGTTCTACCTCACAGCAAATGTCTTGTAAGGTCTTAAAGTAGCTGTGCAATAAATTCCCATGTGTTAACAACTTGTGGTCTGTAAAACAGTCAGTAGCCCAGTCACGTACATTTTTACAGGAAGTGATACTACAGCTTTTTTTTCTGTTCAGCACCCTTAGAAAATAAAAGACAGATTGTATAGAAGCATGTAGTCCATACTTAAGACACAGGATATATTCTGAACTACAAAAACACCTTATGTTCCATTGAAAAATGTTTAATATTTCATCTACTTTTGTATGTCAGATGTTTGATAGTTAACTCTGAATAAACTGATTTCACACCAGTATCAGTAATTTATAGATATCATCTTAAAATCAAGTACCATATAAACATTTGTGCGATATCATCCACAATTATCAATAATGTTCTAATATACATCTCCAACTTCAGACAACAAAGCAATATGTTAGCAATAAAGCCAGATTTTAACCAATACTACCAATATACATAGGAATAACTAAAAATGCTTATACTTCTGCTGAATTGAAATCTGTATGACTCCGAGTTCACTAAACATTGAAAATCATTAAAATAATGAACAGAATGTCTTCTGATACTAAGTATAGCTACTTACTTTGGCATTTTCTTCTGTATTTAGTTTATTACCCTTTAACAGAATAATCTTGAAAGGGTTGGAAATATCCCATACACTCTGAGAAGGGAAACAAAGATACAAGTTCATTCTTAATCAATGGAACATCTTGAGATTTATTTTATAAGCTAAGCATTTTAAGGAAAAGTCATAAATGCAAACTAAAAAAAGATGCATTTGCCCTAAAGGGAAAAAAAAGTTAGAAAAGCACTCAGTTGAAACGGGGGTGGGGGGGAGAAAATGCACACAGCCTGGGGAACAAAGAGGAGGAAGTGGAGCTCCATGCCCAGTCAGAAAGTTATGATATCATAGGAGTAACTGACACGTGGTGGGACAACTCAGATGACTGGAAGATTCCAATGGATGGCTATAAACTGTTTCATAAAGACAGGCAGGGAAAAAGAGGTAGAAGAGTCACACTCTATGTTAAGGAGACCCTTGAATGTATAGAAGTCAACTATGGCAATTGCAAAAACCCTACTAAATGCCTCTGGGTCAAGATCAGAGGGATCATCTCCATGGGGGATCTTACAGTAGTCATCTGCTACCAACCTCCAAACCAAGATGATAAGGCAAACAAATCAGTAATTGGGTCATTAAGCAAGCTTCGAGTCAACAGAACCTAGTTCTTATGGGTGACTTCCACAACCCAGACATTTGTTGTTAGAGGACTGCTTCCTCATACCAACATTAGATGTGCCAAGCAGGAATGAGGCACTGCTGGACTTGCTATTCAAAAACCAAGATAACCTGCTTTGTAATATCTGGGTTACTGATAGCCTTGGCTGCAGTCATCACAATATTATGGAGTTTGGAATCCTGCTCAGCACATTGAAGGTTAGTACTAAGACAAAGGTTTTAGATTTAAGAGCAAACTTCAGCTCACTCAGAACTCAATTGGGAATGGTTCCGTGGGAAGCTTCCACAGAGGATAAAGGAGACAGTGAGTATTGGGATTTTTTCAAAAACACTCTCCTGGAAGCACAAGAACAGTCCATCCTCTTCCAAGATAAGGGAAATAGATTGAGCAAGAGACCCTTTCAGATTAACTGCAAGCTTCTGAGTCTGCTCAAAACAAAGACACTCGAGATGGAAAAGTGGATGAACACCCATTGAAAACTACAAGGGCATTTCCAGGACATGCAGAGATACAGTTAGAAAAGCAAAAGCTCAGCTCGAATTGAAATTGCCCAGAGATGTCAAAAACTACAAGACCTACACCGGAAAATAGCAGTAGCACAAATCCCAGGCATTGTGATTTATATTCCACAAGTCACTGTTCCTTTCAGGTGTTAGATATGCTCCGTATCAACTTACAGTTGTTGTTCTTGTTTTTTTTGGTGGCAGAGGAAGAGGAAGGTTGGATGATTTTCGGTTTATGGCAGCTTCTATAGCAATCATCTCCTGCTCACACATTTTCTTTATGGTGCAACACTCAACTAGAGTCAGCTGGGGAAGGGTCCTGTTCATCACACAGTTGCGTATATACTAAAAGCCCACAGAAAACAGTTGTTATCAGCTAGCAGACTGCTTCTACAGCAACTTTCAATCAAAGAAACAAACAATATATTACAAAGATACAAAGGAAATGGTGCACATGTATTTTACAATTGGAGAGGGCTGCAGACATGAAGAGGAAGTGTATTACTGTTCAGCATAGCTGACCATCCAACGGCACGGGAAGAAAGGTCAAATTTTGGCCAAGGCACCAGAGCGCTGTTACGGTAAGTTCCAAAGAGCTTTATGTACCTGAAACTGAATTAACGGGTGATCACCAAAAACATATTCAAGCTTGCCACTAACTTGCAGCACATAGTCAGCAGGATCAACTTCCTCATCTTCTTTTCCATGGATAGTCAAACGTTTTCGGATTGCCAGCTCATTCAGCTTGATGGGATTCATGTTAGGAGACACCTGAAAACTAAATACATCCTAGCAAAACACAAACAGGAATACTGAATATGAAACTTGTCACAGTCAGATGTACAAGGCTTAAATCGTAGCATACACAATAAAACAGGTAGAAATACTTCACTCTTAAAAACAGCCTATTTAACATTCAGAGGTAATGTCTACATCTTCGATGTAATCAGAGCCATAGTCACCCTAAGCTGCAAAGTGTTCAATTCCCAAACTTTCATAGTATCAGAAGTACTTTTAAGAACACAGAGCTTTACCTCACTGATTCAGCAGTGTTTTAAGGCTTCTAGATCAGGATATTGATCTAGAAGCTTGTATTTTAGAAAGTGAATGAGGGAGACAATAAATCATGCATATATTTTAAAGTATTTAGCAGTACTAGATGTGTTAATTTTTCTTCTTTCTGGCCACTAGCAAGTTATCCTCTTTCTAGCTACCATTGTACTCAGAGGGAAAAAAAGGCTTCAAGTAATAAAGCAGAAGAAACTGGTAATGTGAGTTATGTATAAAAAGACCATCTGGTTTGAAGGAGCGCAGAAAACAGGGCTATCAGCCAATACCTGTAGCATTCTGAATACAACATGGAAGACTCTGCATTTTCAAAGAAAATTTTTAATCAAACCTTTACAGGCTATCTACACATTTCCAAATTACCACTGGTTTTGGTGTGTTCTAAAAAGGTAAAGGTAAGAACATTCTTTTTTATATATGAAAGAAGTCTAAATTCATTTAAAGTTCCTAATATAAAAGGTCTCCTGTGAAATCTTTCATCTCCCTTAATCTACCACATCATGCTTAGCACACACTTATTTGCCAAGGTTGATTCAGTAAGTTCTGGGATTTTGTTCTGATATTTTTTTATTTACACACTCCCGAAGGTGTAAACATTCTAAAACATGTTACTTACAAACGTGAAGTGTTGTCTGGCTTATATTCTTTTGACTTGTGCTTTATTTACATAGAAGTCTGCTGGTAAGGAGCCAAGCTACCCTAATGGAAAAATCTGACTCCGTATAGTCAGGCAAAATTCATTCTGTATTTTCTCAGTTTCTGCATAGTTGACAACAGCTTTCCCCCTTCAGAAAGCTGCCAAACTGTGAAAGCTTTCCTCTCCTATCATAACTGGTAGTGGGTAGACAAGGAATGACACTTTTTCTTCCCAGGAAGCTGGCGCTCTACAACTGCTGCCTTACATGTAAGGAGCTACAATTTGGAAGTATGTCACAGAAATGGGGATCGGTCTCTTTCACTTGCTCCAGAGACAGTTGGGTAGCTTTACAGCTCATCCACACACTCTAGACAAAGACCATTGTAAAATTTTTTGCTCACAATCTTGCAGCGTTCCCACTGAAAGAACACAATGGTCCCCATACCTTCCTATTTAATTCTCCTGAGAATTCTAGTACTCAGTGCAAGTAGTGAAGTCTGGAACAGAGTTTACTGCTCTGAAAAGCAGCTCAAATTTGAACTGTTCATAGCTTTGAAGGTCAGAACTGGCAGCAGAAGCATTTGAAACATTTGAAATGTCAGCAGCCTAAGCTATTACAGTGGCAGGCAAATACATTCTGCCCCAGTATGAACTTTTCCACTGCTTTTGTGCTGTTATCATACGCATACATACACAATATTTCAATCAAAAGCTGGACAAACACCCAGATATTCTCAGTCCTAGACAACTACAAGTCATCTAATAAGACAAAGAGGACTGGAAAAAGGTTTAATCATAAAAACATTTATGCAACAAACATCAGCTAGTGTTACCAGCCACCAAATTTAGTATTCACCTCTGCATTTTGTGTTTCCAGAGTCAGGTATGATTTTACAATTTTGGACTTATTATCTTTTTAAGTTAAAAAGATATAGTATCAGAAATAATATGGTTTTGCAAATAAAATCAGCTGAATCATTAGAAAATCAGTATCTAGCACCTGGGTGAAAATTGACAAATGTAGCCTGATATATTTAAACACTTGTGAGATTTTAAGATTTACAGCGATGATTCCTCACTGTTATCCAAAAGAACATAGTACAAAAATGAATGGGAATGCTGGGCTCAAGTAGCATCACAGCAACTTCAACATCAAAAAAATGAAGCAAAATCATTTTAGGTGGAAACTAAAATTTATTTTAAAAATAAACTATGAATTTGTTAGCCAAAACAAAAAAGTTAACTCTAAGTCTCAGCTAGTGATTTAATCTATATGCATGTCTAGCGTAGAGAATAAAAATTCCTCTGTTTTAAAAATTTATTACTCAACCTAATGAGCAGATCAACGCCAAAGTTGTTCAACAATGAATCCCAGAGAAGGGTGGTGAATGTGGCACCTCCCAATTCACCAGCATCCCCTGAGCCTAAAATACAATGCTAGTGAAGCCCCACAGTAACAGTTGGCCAAGAAGTCCTGACAACTTTGAATTACATTCTGCTTTGAATTATGTTCTGTGAACGTGAAATACAGAATACACAAGTTGTACATTTTGACTTTAGAAGCAAAACTGTATTTGACTTTAGAAGTTCAGTTCACAACTGTAGGTTTGCGTTCTCTCTTGAAAGAGTCGAGGATCCTGGTGAAAGAATTTGCATTTCAAAGCAAACATCACAGTGTTAGTATTCTATTTCATTTACATCCTTGATCAATCACATGCTAATTCAGATCAGGATCAATACATGAAATGTGATGAACAATCATTCCTACCTGGCAGTTATCAAAATGAACAGCCACTACAAGATTTCCACTATAGAGCTTATCTTGGAAGCTCTCTGGGATAACAGGCTCCTGTTCTGGTGGGTAGGTGTGCTTTAACCAGTCCATCCAGGAGAGACCCACAAGCGACTGAATCTTTTCCTCACTGATTCTCCGCATTTTAGCTCGGAAGTCATTCACTTCAGGATCTTGTAAGGCATCGAATTCATGGAGACCTGAAAGAATTCAAGGAAGCAGAAGGATACATACCTGTACAAATACCACCCATCTATTTACCATCACAATCAAACCTTTATTCTCTTTAAGTTAAGGTTATGTAAGTGGTTTTCTTCAGACATTCCATCTAAAACAGGTGCTCAAAAGTGAGTTGGGTTCTACATTGTCCTGTACTTCAGTGGACTTCCAAAGTTACTTGCTCATTTCCCACGCAACCTGGCATGAGAGCTTAAACAGCAAGAACCAATACCTCTCTAGGTACTACTAAACGGAAAAGCCAACATCATCCTGAGTTCAAGATAGTTTGGAAAGTTTTAAGTCTCTCCTCACCAGAACAAATGCAAAGAAAGCACAGCGAATGTATCATAAAGACCACAGAGGGGAGGAAGTGTCTGCAAACCGTTTTTTTTAATCCCAAAGATTATACCATTTTTTCAATTTTGTTTAAAAGTCATAAAAGAAGGATAGTGGGACTGTAAACAAAATTTATTCTTGAATTTTCCTTGTGATTAAAATCTTCTACTCAAGTCAAAATGACAGGACTGAAATTTCAACCAATCCAAGATCAGTAAAGTTCCTTTTCTAAAATACGTAAAGAGAGAATACGCAGTGGAGAGCACACACAGCTACGATTCTTCAGCACTTCAGGAAGTATAGGGCCTGCAAGTGTTTCTTTCTTTCTTTTCTCCTTTGAAGGACATTGTCCAAATTACGCAAAGCACTGAACACCTTTTAGAGACAGAACACTAAGTTTAAGCTTTTTTTCCACTGCTAAGGTACAGAATGGGGGCTGCATAAGGAAGGACCTTACACAGCTATAATAAACAAAATACTCAATTAAAGAATGTGAATCTCAGAATCTGTCAGAGTAAGTCTGAACGGTTAAACTGGCTGTTTCCATTGTCAGTTTTAACAAATAGGCAGACAGTGTACTGCTAAAATCTAAACAAAACCTGCAGTCTTTATAAAAGAGTAACAATGGTCCATTGTTTTAAAACAAGAGGTATGACCTCACATAACCCTGTCAATCTTGATTGTATAACCAGAAGAGTAGCTTTAAAAGCTGAAAATTCTGAAATAACATCAAGAACAAGTTACTGTGACATCTTTAAAAATAGCTTTTCATTGTTTGCTGAAAATCAGTGCCACAACTGAGAGCAAAACCAAGAACGATACTGTTAAACAATGCAGAAACCATGTATAACAAACCCGTAATCATTTCTAGTTCCTTCTGTGTATCCATTTTGCTGTAGGCTACTTATGATAACACTTCTCAGGGATTATGCTTTCTTTCACTTAGTAATCATATTAAAGATTTTTCCCTCATCTACTAAGACAAAATTTGTTCTTGATTGATACAGCAATACAACACAGTGCCAAAATACAATACAGAAAGTAGCTTTCAACAACTTTCAAATGTTTCATCTTGAGTATTTAAATTCGTTTAAACTACATCAGTATTAGTTTGAGAAAAGGGAATTCTGTCAAGGAAATACGGGTTGGGGTTTTTTAAAAATTTTTATTTTTCCACTGTTACCTGCCTAATTAAGACCCTCCTATAAAACCAAGTTTATCCTAATTTAAAAAAAAAAAAAAAAAAAAAAAAAAAAAAGTAATTACCTTTGCCTATAAGGACACCGATTTTAGAATCCAATTTTTCTCCTGGATCACAATTCCTTGTCACTAGTTTAAGGACAGGAAGAAAGGGTCTAACATCACAAAGTCTCCGTGTTTCATCTTCTAATTCTTCATGTACAGCAGTCTGATTCACACATGAGAACATGTAGGAGTCAATCTCCATGAGGAGGTGAAAGAGGGGATAGGCATGTGCCTGCTTCCATAACAGCTGCAAAGAAAATAAAGAAATACATGAAGCAAAACAAGAAACCATGGACATATCTCGTGGCACTGACGGTAACATCAATTTTCATTTATGTTCCCCCCAAAAATAAGAGTAGATGTTTGCTAACTTGGTTTCTTTTTATCCCTATAAATCTTTTATATGTTTAGTTTGTCTTGTTTGTAGTCTCTATCTTGATATTATTTTGAAGCAGCAACTTGTGGGCATAAATACCCCAGCAGTAAAAAAACCACAGGGACAAGTACTATGAGGTGATGAGAGAAGGGCAGCACTAACACACATCCTGACACTTACCCTGGGACTGACCCACCACAGCCCTATTTGCAGTGAAGTTGCAGGACCGCAGCTGTCACTACAGAAACAAAGCACTTACTAGTTTTGGAGTCAGACGTTCCTGACACTGACCACCAAACTGTCACTCTCCTCCATCCATTCCTACAGCTTCCTATCAAAATCCTTCTCCCTCAAGACATGTCTATACTTTTTCCTGTAATTATTGTAATATATAGAAAACAAGTTCCCACTATGGAACTAATTCCTGAATAAAAAAAAAATCCTGTTTTCTGTCTTTAATTTTTTTTTAAACTACTGGCAGGCCACTAAGGCATGCAAGTCACCCACAGAACACTAACTAATGCTTTACTGAACTGAATACTTAAGTAGCAGATTACACCTTAAGTAACACCAATGTATCAAATACATAAAATATATAAAATCCTTAGCAGAAAACAGAACTTAGAATTAAATAGAGCTTTCCCAAACTAAATACTATTCAAATCTTTGTGAGATATTTTAAGTTTACATTTTATGGATTTGTTTCTGAAACTTATTTTGAAACAGGAACTGAATGATAATAACACAACGGCAAAAACCTCTTTTCAAACTGAAGCTGAACCAAACTCCTCTTGCTGAACTGAACATACCTGCATATATTTCATAGCTTTGAACAATGAATTCTGCCTTCCAGAAATGTATTCCAGTATATTTTGCTCAGTTGATTGAGAGTTGAATTCAGCAATTACCTTTGGTTTAGAGCAAAAATTCCAACAACAGTATCAAAAGATCAACTCTATTATTGCCTCTGTGGTTTTCTCCATTAGCTAATTATAATGATTAAAAAACTGTACCTTTTTTGTTTCCCCCAAATTGTCTGACTTCGACTTCCAGCTACTGCTACTTACATCCCTTAATGACTGCAAAATTTCAAAAGCCATGAAGTCCCTGAAACTGACTTCCAATGTCTACAGAAATTAAAAATTCTTCAGCCCTCAAGTAATAGGCTATTTTTTTTTCTTTTCTCTTATTTTAATCTTAACAGTTTCACGTACAAGATAAACTCCCTATATTTCCTCTCAAATGCTCTATTTATACATCCAAGGGTCCACAAATGAAGCCTTGTCATAGCAATGTGGTGGGACTAAAACTACTAATCCAGTATGTCACCAAAGTCTTCATCATTGTTTTGTTTGCAAATACAGTGATTTCCATGAAAGACCTCTGTAGTTACTCTCAACATTTCTTTTCTTTGAGAAACAGCTAATTATCAACAGTACCTGTTTACAGAACGCTGTTTCAGTGTGTCACGACCATCAGGAAAACCAGACAGCTTAGTTCAAGTCCCTTATTGTTGTCACTTACACATATTTTTCAAATTCTTTATCAGTTGAAATTACTATCAGCTATTCCATTATCTTACCTACCAACTAACCTGTAATTGCCCGGGTTACTCTTACTAAAACAATGACATTTTTCCAGTCAGATTTCAAGTATTTGAGTATAGCACAAGACTTATTTCTTGGATCGCTTCAATTTCTAGCAGCACTCTCACTTCTACTAAACTATTAAGTGGTCTACTGCCTGAAAAAACCTTCAGTGTCTAGAATCTTTCAAATTAAAAGTACAATAAATTATATGAAGCTACTACTGATACAAAAGAAATAATTTCTACAAACAAGTGAATACTGTCAGACTGAATAGAAATGAAAAACAATATCCTTATTTACCAGACAACGCAATGGAATGAGAAATCACAGTTGTTTATTTTGTCAGAAGTTTATTATGCTTAAGGAGCAGATTAGTTGGTGTTACAATTCACCCACTATCTAATTCCACAGTACCTTTTCTAAATGCCCTCACGTGGCCATTAAATGATGAAAGGTCAGTAAATTGTTAGTATCTGTGGTTATTTCCTTACATGCTCCCCGTCGATTTGAGTATTTCCTCGCTTAAGTGATGCCCTAACAAGGCACTCGTACACAACCTTTAAGAAGTAGCATACATTGTTTTTAAAGCATCTATCTTTGGTGTCAGTCAAAAAAAGCAGGAGCGCAATCTGTGACTTCTATATTAAAATCAAACTAGACACAGTGTCTCCTGTTTGCACACTAATCGGAGAAATATTAAAACAACATACAGTGTATTACCAATCTGTTAAAAAAAGGTTTAGATGTAGCAATAGAGTATTAATATAGAGCTATTAGAATAATCTCTGCTGAAGCGTAACCATCCGTAAGAAGTAATTTCTCCGAACCTTGCTATCTGCCCCAAAATATTGCAAACCCCCAGACACATATATATATCCTTACTAATTAACCTGCTATATGTGTGCCTTCAATACATTATTTTTTTATGCCTACTCAAATTCATTATTTGATTTGCCAAAAGGCACATAAATCAGAAACAGCACTCATTCCAAATATAAGTTAACTTTTAAATTAATTGACTATTTGGTATTACCTGTTTAATATGAGATATGGTGGCATCTCGAGGGACATCCAGGTTGATGTAGATTCCAGTGGGCAACAAGAAGTCCACAGATATCGAGCCATCAGCACCAATCTGTGAATCCACTGCCCAGATGTCAAGGCTGTCTGTCACGGCAGGAGGCATTATGGAATCTCAATAATATCATAACCACATGGCCTTGGGGAAAAAGAAAATTAAAATTCAGTATACTTAACCTTTTATAATTAGACACACATTTTAAAGCCTTTGGAAAGTTTACATAAGCCTGCTTGTACAGCTCAGCTTGCAAGTCTGGGGTCTCAAGTGCCAATACTGCAAACACATAAGCACAGTTTTACTTATTAATTCCATTTAGTATAACAGAAGCACTTGCCTGGTAAAGCACTATTGTTGAGATGTTTTATTTCATTAAGACAAAGTAATAAGAGACAAAACTAACTAATTAGAGGTTAGCTAAAGCAAAGGCAGAAATTGATTTTAGATTTTCTCTAAAACTACCTACATAAAATACAATCAAAGCAAACTTCTGGGATGAAGCATGGCAGTATTTAACACAAAGGCACATGATCTATTTTATAATTGTTTTTGAAAATTTCCTGTTAAGTTATGTACAGATGTGGCCAGAGTGACATATTCAACTTGAAAGTCTATATTAATAGTAGGAAAAGATTCTTCAAGTCTATTAGAAAGTGACATTTTCCTCTAAAGTTATTTATCTCAATTTACTTTCACCCTTGAAAGATCATCTCCAATGAATTCAACCCACTGTGTAAATGACATCCACTGTGGGGTAGGGGGAAACCTTTTGTTTGATCTACTTCAACTCACCTCACTGGCTTCCTGATTACTTGTCCTTCCCATTTCAAAACATTTTTATTTAGTCTTAATGCTATCACTTGTTTTTCCTGACTTTCCGAGTCTTATCTTTTGATAACCACTCTCTAAAGATGCATTTTCCCCTCAATCACTATTCACGGAAGTATTTACCATATTCTTCATCCAGACAATGCTCTTCAGCTGACAAATGGATGGGAAGTGTTGTTAACATGCTGTTGGTAAAGCACTTCTCCAATAAAGACAAGTTACCCCTATACCTTTCTAATTCCTGTTGGACATCACAAGATGCGGGAAATCACCATTTGTAAAAATATAAGCCAGAATGTGCAACTTCACTACTATTACAGCTTTCCACTAATTTTATCACTCCTTCCCTTCTCTTCTAGATCCCTTCCCTGCTAAAATCAGGCCTGTTCTGCTCAAGTGAAGGTACTTCACCTATTACAGCACCAGCAGAAAAAGCAGGGTATAACCAATACACTCGGTTGCTGTTCTTTATAGAGCAGGTTCAAACAAGTTCATCAGCAAATGAAAAAAAAATAGCACAACAGCTTTCTGAAATCCAGTCACTACTGCTGACTACATTGCTAAAAAGTCTGTTTGACACACAATATTTTCCCCTTTGTAGGCAAAATTTGTTCTTAAAAGGTAGTCCTTTCTACAGGTGCTAAACATACTAAGGTTATACCAAGATACAGTACAGGATTGCTTAAACTGGTCATACCATTGAATTATTGATAATTATCATGCTGTGCAATTTTTCCAAGTGTATATGTATTTATGAATACAGCTTTAAATCCCCAAACACTTTATTACTATTTTTTCCCCCAAACAAGCAACCAGGATATCTTTTTATAATGCTCTATATTTGAACCCACCACAAACCTCCTGGAGACCAACTAAGTCATAACAAAGGTGTTTTGTTCCCCTCCCTCGTCAGCTTTTTTCTTTATAAAACATCTTAGTTTAGGAAAAGTCATACCACCAGCTACTAATTCCAAATGTTACAATATGCAGGAGATAACTTTGTTTGATACCCATATTTCACAGAAATTCAACTCTTTAAAATTGGTAGGCTTTTAAATCAAACAAATCATTGTCATATCCTTAATTGACAACAAAAACAAAATAGTACTTCAGAAAGTCTCTCCGTAATTCCTTGCTTGATACAGACAGCTTGCAATGAAATAAATAAATAAGCAAGCAAGCAGGGGAATGATGAATGTGCCTACAACAGACAACAGAACATGCCAGCAGCACAAAAATCAACTACTACAGAAGCATAACTTTTTATTGACAAATAGGCTATTAGTATTTTGTACATATTGTGAAGGGCTGTCCAGTGCTTTTACTGATCATTATTGTTAAACCATTTAAATCACCACTTTAAAATGTTCACAGTCCATCTCTGCCTCATTCCTCAGTACTGGTTTCTATCCCTCCAGTTACCGTAAATATATAAACTTGTTCATCTGATATTTGGAAAAATTCAGGAGATTAGTATCTCCAGCAGAGAAAGAGGGTTGGCTGGAAATAACTGTAATCTCCTAAAGTTTACCAGTCACCAGTGGGATAACAAGTCCCAGACCCACATGGAGCCCACCTAAATACTCAAAGCACCTATTTGGTACCGCAGCTGTGCTACTATCAGCTTGCCAGTTCAAAGCTGCCTTAGACATGAGACACGACACTTAAGTCTCACCTCTAAATGACATGTAAATACACTGAATAACAAGACCCAGGTAATTTCAAAACCTTTCCATTCAGCCTCCACAAAGTTGTGAAGACCCACACAAGCATGACTGTTGCCAACTTGTCTTGTTACCACACTAAACATGTGGATCACTTAGTATTTTGCTTGTACTAGATGAAAAATATAGTATAATTTTCATTACAGGCAAACAAAAACCCCTCTAACTTTCAGAAAGTATAACTACATAAAGAAAAATATTTTTCCTCAATAGAAGCAACAATTAGGGAGCTCCTATCATCATCATTATCAAAAAACGTTTATCACCATCAGGTCCTCATTCCCCCGAAAATCCACCACACTGCACCACAAAATCACAACAAACCAATTGGAGGTGCGGGCACAGGCCTGGTGAAAATGACAAATCAGATATGAAACTATTTAATCTTAATTACCAGATATTTACAAATCTATCCCTTCACTCATTAGTGGGTGTGGAAATCCCATCATGCAACACAGACTACTCTATTACAGCATCTACCCAAAAAAAAAATCTAGAGAAAATGCAGTGTTCCTCATTACCAATCAGTATATCTTTAACAAGTTAGTTGCTAACAAGGTAAGTACTATGTAAACGGGATACCATTTCTGTTCTTCCATCCAGCTACTTCTACCCATAAAATCTTGGCTGCAATTTTGTTGTAACTGAGAATAGTCGTCACAGAAAAAACATCTGAAGCTTTTTCATACTTGTACACATATACAGTATATTTTCAGTTATTTTCTGTGGTCAGCATGGTAAAATAAAGTGATATTGCCATTCTAAAGCATTACTTTAACAGGTACAGAAGCATGGAAAACATTAATTTGTTCTGTGTAGTTATTTTGCTCATAATTCCTATTTTGATTCGGCATAAGAACTTTTCTATTTTCATCCTCTTTCGGATGTTTTCCCACAACATTTGCAATTGTTGAAACCACTTTAGTGTACCAACAAGAGTTTGAAATGCTAAAAGAAGCAAGACTTAAAAATGCTGTTAACATACCCTATAACCTACACACCACAACACAGAGTTATAAAGTCCTTCTACGATACTTGTTTGTAATTACAGACTTCAAACACAGACATCAGAATCTTTTAAAATTCCATTTCAATTTTCAATTAAAAAGAGAAGAGCAATCATCACACCAATCTGAGCATGCTGGGAAGCTATTCTTGCTTTCAGGCACTTACTTAATATTTCCTTCCTCAAGGAAACAGCTTAGTGTCTTTTACAGTCAGCACCCAATTTCCACCAGTAGCTGACATCACAGGGGTCAAGAGAGAACAAGTATTTATACTGAGAATAAATACGGATTGGCAACGTAAGACGGCTGTGAGCATGAGTCATGAGCCAAACCATAAAATGTGTGGTGGCACTAGTGACTAACAATATCACATCTAGTAACTGAAACAAAGGCAGAAAGCCATCTGGACTGGGAGCAATAACACCAGAGACATTTTAAACAACTTCCAGCTAAAGGAAAAAACCAACAACCAAAATAATAATAAAAAGCTATTTCAGGCTGTCAACCTCATAGCTATTCTTGCCTACTGTCACAGTAAAAACAACTTCTCACACAAAAGAAGGAAGTAATTAAAACAGTATTTAATCTTGGCCACTCAAGTATCTAATCAATGATTATTTGGATTTAACAGCAGCAAAGCCCAATACTACATGCTTTTCTAAGTCACAAGTACATACTATTGACAGAGAGCATTCAAACCTTCCCATGTATAATATAAATTTTCTCTAAACTTAACGCATTTCAGCTTTGTATGTATATACACATACGCTCTTAATCGCAAAACCACGCAATTTGTATTTGTTCTGAAAGAGCTGCTTAGATTAACGGAAAGAAATGGAACACAGTTTAGAAGAACATCTGCAGAATGAGAAAAAGAAAATGTAACATTCATATTTATTTATTTATTTAATGTACACAAACAAGAAGCCCTACAAGATTTCTCAAACCAAGACAACTGCCTGCGATTTTTCTATCTATAAATCAGCACATCTTGTATGTGCACCAAGCATTAAGACTGAAGTGGAACAACTATCACTACAAGCTGTCAACATCTAGGTTGTAAGCCTCCACACTCCAGGTGAAGCTGGGTGACACAATGCCGTGCTCACTGCTGGCTAGAGAGGAATGGCTACAGCCTCCCTTCTGCTCCGGGCTGCCCAGTTCTGCTCCCCTGCCTTGCACCTGTTGCAGCACACCTCAAGTCTCCTCATGAACTGTTTCAGCTTATCATCCAGGTGGAATCAATGAGTCATTTTCTTTCACATTATCTAGTTGAGTCAAACCACAGAAGCATCTAAGGAGTACCAGAGCCTCTGAAAGGAGATGAATGGAAGCACGATCTTCTCAGCAGCAGCAAGCCTCCAGACTGTTAGAGCATTTCAGGTAACTACAGCCTCAAGATGTGGTTTTACAACTGGCTAAAACTGACAGAAGATCATACTGCCCTTTCTGTCAGCAAGATCAGAGCAATGATCCAACTGAGATTTTAGGTATTTCTCTTTAAAGTTAGTTTTCAGTCAAAACAGCTTTCTAAGCAGGCACGCTGCATGAAAACAGAAAGAAGGTGGTGGTAACACTTAGCCAAGAACAGGGCAGGACTATCCCTTCTGACAGCAGACCAGATTTTGAGCAACTTAAGCCACACAAGAAATAAAACTTCCATTTGCTTTCCACAGGGAGAAAGAACTCCCAAATAAAAGACAATTAAAATTCTAAATGCCTAAAGCGAAATGCATACTTCACCCTAACACAGTTCCAGGTAGGTAAAAAGAGAGGGAGGAATCTAGTGACCCATACAGAAAGTTACATAGATTTTTTCTTCACTGATGTCTTCCATAAACATTCACTTGTCCTGACATTGCTTCACAGACCAGACTCTTTCACCACAGAAGCGATGTAAGCTGGTTTTGTCTTCATTACAGATTCCTACAGAGGGTGAGAATTTCCTTTGTGAAATCAATGTGAAAGTTACAGAATTTAATTTTCTGTCTTTCCTCTGTATTGTGACCTTGACTAAAAGATATTCAGATTTTTTAAGCAGGAGAGACCAGCCAGCAGACCACAGTCCCTGAACAACTATTGAGAACAGCTATGTGTTCCCAGGCACAGGGTTCTTCATTGTTGTTTTGTTGTGGGGCTTGTGTATGTGTGTGTAGAGCTGTTTAGTTTTGTTTTTTAAAGGACTTTCCATCTCTAGACAGACAGAAGAATTTGCTCTAGTGCAAACAGACTCATTCCAGAAGCCAAAAGACCTTGTAGCTTCACCACCATCCCCCAACAAAACTATAACTCATCATCTAACCAAAAAGAGACCACTAGGAAAGGAAAAAAGAAAATAAACAAACAAACAAAAAAAGCCATATCAGAACCAAGCTGCTTCGTCATTGATTCCTAGAAGGGATTCAGGAGAGTTGACAGTCAGAAGTAAGCTACACATGCTTTTCTGTGAATTGCAGCCCAGTCACTTTTTTCCTAACCAAAACACAGAACTAGAACCACACATGCCTGGGCTATACAGTGCAGTTACAAAAGCAGCCTGTAAAAATAACATAGACAACGCTTCCAGCAAGTGTCAGTCACCAGCAGAACCACTGGAACATTACACAATATCAATTAACAAAACCCAGGCATTAAGAACATCCCCAAGAGTTACAAGACTTATCTTTTAGACTAAAAGGATCAGTAGGGTTTCAGAAGCTGTGGTTACAAGTTGGGGTTGTGTTCCCTTACTATAAGCCATCCACTCGGAAGCTTATTCTGTTTTGCTGAGAAGGCAGGCAAGACCAGTTTGTAGCAAACTCACTTTCGTCATGACTACTTCAGGACAAGAGCACTGAGAGCCCAGGACCACCCAGCTGCAAAGGTTTCACACCACTGCTTTAAGAGTTGGTGAACTCAGTTCTACCAGTGTCGAGTAGTTGTAAAGGAATTAAATCCAGGAGGTGCAAATATCAGACATAAACCAGTGCCAACCAAAAAGATATGAAGGGCAAAGTGAAGTATGGGGGAGATTTCATAAAGTTACCCTGAAATAAAGAGCCGAACAAGAGCGTGCTCAGAGAGAGCGAGCCTGTCTGGAGGCACTGCAAAAAATTAGACACAGAGTAACAATACAATGAACTTTCCTTTGAAAGTAATTTATCATATCAGCAAAAGACTTGGGCGAAAAAGTACTCACAAATCCACATGGACCGTTATCAACACCCAGCATTAATCTATGTGGTCTAAGTTCTTCTAAAACCAGCATTATGAAGAATGCACCAATTATGAAATTTCACACTATGTCATTAAGTTAGAAATCTGCCTTTACTGGTGAACTCACCACAAATCCCCTGACACCCATCCACTGAGGTGTATTTTTATGTTATTAAAAGAACACCAATGTAAAATCCAATGCAACATTCAATCTATTATCCTGAAGCATAATAAAAAAGAATAGTAATAAAAGATAAGTAAAAGAAGCTGCAAGGAAGCTGGTAAATATAAACACCCACATAACAAAGTGTTAAGAGGAAAACTCTGATGCCCTGTTATCTCTCATAGCACTTATTCTCCTGGACTGCCTAATAGCACCAAGAAAATCTAGTCTTCAGACAATTCTTTAGAAGAGATACTGTACACCAAACTGCTATAACCTATCCCCGAAATGTGGTTACAGTTCTTTCAGGATACAAGACGTATGCTATCCCAAAGAGATGGCAGAAAGTTTGGGGGGGTGGAGAAGATGTCACTTGTGTATGAAAAAGTCAGTTTTCTTAAGAAATAAGTTTCTTTTATACCACCTCCTTCAAACAAGGGTGCATTTTAAGGGCACATAAGTATCTGCAGCTCTTCAGGTTAAATATAAACTTGGATTTATTTTTCTTTTCACTAAAAACATCGATATTTATATAAAGGACAAGTATCAGAAACTAGTTTGTTTTGATTATGCAAAAGCTAAGAGTTCTCCGCTTATCCAGATTTTTGCTTTGTACAGTAAGTTATTACAACTGTTAAGCACCACATTCAAGATGATGATCACTGTGATCAATACAGCTTTTCATCTACTGCTTGCTGTCATGTGGTAGTCAAGGGGCTAAACAAAAAAAAAAAAGGGTCTTGCAGCAGTGAAAGCAGTTGAAAAGGGCCACCCTATCCAGACACACAAGAACAGTGTTTAAACAATATCTCACTGTCCGGAACAGACTAGATGACAATCTGACCACAGTCATTTTCTAGGAAACAACAGCAGCATATCACATAGTCTTAAGTAGGAGAAACACTAAGCATTTACACAATATAACCATTGTAATCATTTTTCTAACTACGTAAACATCTAGTACTATAAAAAGATGAGCAAGCTATAAAGGAAATATTTAAGAACAAATAAGGGAAAAGAATCCAGCAGCAAAGATGGAAAAGGAGTCAGAGTACGCAAGAAGGCTTACATCCTATGAAACTTAGGGGGCATTTAAAAAAAAAAAAGAAAAAGTCAAAGGAAAAATTCCTCCTCCTCTATATTTGAAAGAATTCTGATTTCTTCTGAAGACTCTGAAGTCAAATATATACATTAGATCAGTGTGCTAGTTCATGGGTCTGTAGAACTACACCCTCTTCTATTCCTAAAATTATAATAAATTCACAGCTGCTACCTGAGGTTATGAGCTCTCTGCAGTCATACACTGCCAGCAGTTTCGGAAGGTTGCATGGGACGCCCTGCTGTGACTTCACTGACTATAACAAGATCACTTCAGACACTAGCTTGACTCTCCCAAGTCACTGTTTCCTGCATGCTGTTTTACCTTATCTGTAGCTCACTTTGAGAGCAGTCTACAGCCAGAAGCAACACTGTTATGCTTTTCCTCTTTCTTGGCTGTCCCCCACCTCCCTAGCCACACAATGGAAAAACAGTATGAACAAACATTACTTATTTTCCATCAACTCAGGGAACGACCTGCCTCACCCAGTGACAAGCAGGCACCATATCTGAAGCAAGGGTGGGGCGGAACACGGTTGTTACCCTCCAGCAGCAGTCACTGTAACGAGGAATTGCAACCTAGGTTTTGTTTAAAGGTTTAATGTGACAAGAGAAAGCACCTATGCTAAGCAATGCATGTACTACTAACAACTGTTATTTTCTGTTCACTAGACCTCACAGTTCACACAGGATCAGTAGTGACCCTCTTTTAAAGATGAGATCCAATACACTGACAATTAAAGTTTATTCTGTAAGTTATTTCATGCCATGCCACTGAAATTCCTATTTTGCCCTAAAGAACAAACCCACTAAGGTTCTGGCCTTCTACAGTTGCATAAGTGAATTTCAATCTAAACTGCTTACAAATTTAAAATGTAAATACAAACAACTTGATTATAAATACAAATGTCTAAATCAGCAAAGCTAAGATTTTTCCACTCCAGGAATGTCATGGTTATCTATCTACAACAGCAAAGATTTTAAGAATTCAAGACATCTACAGTGTAGCCTGGGAAGTTATTTTTAAAGATCATGTGGTACTATAAATATTTCCCAGCAGTTTAGTTCAACTGACACATGAGCTGGCCCTATGGAATGGAACAGAAAATTAAGTGTCCATTTAGTCAGGATTCCTCCAGAAATCAGAATAAAAATATCACCATTTACTTTTCTAAAAATATCTATGTATAGAAAACATGAAAGGCTTTGTTTAAATGTTACTCCCTCACAGTGCTCAGACTGGTACCAAGAGTGGTCTCTCAGCTAGCTATTCAAGCCTATTCTCTCATTCTCCTCATAAAATATAGCTAATTTTCCTCAAAGAGAATTTAGTTAGGTTTTTTCCATGATCCCCGATTATTTTGCCTGTTCATCTCCCATAGCTTTATTCCTCCACTGTACTCCTAGCATTACACACTAAGTTTTAAAAACTGAAGCCAGAATTTTAAAACCACAATGCATGGGCTTTCTACTTTGATATTAATGCCTCTAAAAGTGGCCCAGTTTTCAAGAAATGTTGAGCACCTGAATTGGCATTTGACATCAACAGGACTTGGGAGATATGAAAAAATGCAAACGTGTTAACTGGTTTCAAATTAAAATTTAATTTAATTTTAAACAACTTGATTTGAACAGATGGTTAGATTAGATTACCTCTGGTCATCCCTTCTTATGGAAATTATTTTATGATTCAATGAAAGTGTAATTAACTAGCTGCAAATGAGATTATTGTCTTCAGAAAACTTTTCCTGCAAAACAAGCAACAGATAGAGAACCACACTATTAAAATGGTATTCCAGGCTCAGAAGACTTACCAGAAATTATTTTGAGCAATGAAGATAAAAGGAAATTTTTACTCTTCATTACTTCATATTCCGACAAGTAAACACAGTTCCTGCTTCCTCCAAAGATTATTCACAATGAACCAAACAAATGAATAAAGTCCCTTAAGTCCCAGGCTTCTAACAGACTTCAGGCAATTCACAAGCAGCACATCATTCATAATGAACACAAAATACAACAGTGACATAACAGCTTCTCACAGCTAATTCATGACTGTCCTTTGGTGTATCCTGAAATCACTATATAGATACATTAAAAAATACATATAAAAATATGGAGTTTCAGAACTCCTTTCACATCTAAATGCTACTGTCTGAAATTGTTTTCAGAAGCATTTGACCACTGGATCACACTGAAGCTGGGGCCACTATAAGAAAACACCCTCTTTCCGCTCACTGGAATCCAGTTCTGCATGGTCCAGATGGGAGGGAATATCAAGAAAAGGAAGAAAACTGTGATTAGAAAAGCACTGTCATATAAGTAACAGTTAATTTGACACCTTGACCACCAGTCAGGGAGACAAGAAGGAGGAAAGTTCAAATGAAGCAAAAGTTCAGTCAAATAATTCAGTATTCTACGTCAATTGGGCTGTGAGAACATATCTGGCATATTCACCTTGAAGAAAATTTGTAAACGGCACTCTCAGATATTTTGGTACGTTTTAAACAGCAGCAAGCAGAGTGGGACCTCACATGAAGACCAATGCATTCTGTACAGCCTGCTCCAGGATGGTAAAATGAGACTAAAGATTTGAGAGATCAGACCTGGTTAGTTCACAACCTAGAAAATTCACTTTTGATAATCCAGATCACTGTAGGTATTTTATGTACTAGGGGAAGGTTAGCATGAAATGTTAGGATATGTTGAGTTCTAATATTAGAAAAAGATTCCACTAAACATTTAAATGATGGAATGCTCATAGGGATATTTTAAACAACAACAACAAAAAAAAAATCAAGTTTAACAAAAGAGGTGAATGGCACAAGGAAAGAAAGAGGACTGGACAGTCAGACTGAAGGGGAAAGGAAGAGAAAGAGCTGAACCCAGAATAAAGGTGTCATTTTAACACAGGTGAGTCAGTTCCCTACAAAGCTGCGTAACTGCTTGTGCCAACAAAGTGAAGATGCAAACAAGCAAGACGAGTGGCGGAGGAAGAGTGACAGTTTCTTCCAGCCCCAGGGCTGGCTTGCCACTTTACAGCTCTTCAACTCGTTTTCAAAAAAATATAGGTAAACTACAGCCTAAAGGTCTGGCTTTATAACAGCGCAAGTTATTATTCAAAAGACTATGTAACATGCCTGTCACGAATCTGAAGAGATACATTAGTAATCTAGAGTTGTACTTCTAGTGATTTATTGTACTAAGTAAACTGTAGGGTCCCCATCTCCTGTCCCCCCATATATAAGAACTGTACAAGAATTCTTAATAGTCTAACAAAAAACCTAGGAAATATTAAATCAGTATTAGTTCTCCTCTCTGGCATTTTCTTGCCTGTTCTACCACTCAAGAGTAATTACTTGTTCCACTGTAAACATGGAGGAAAAGAGAAGTAAACATTCCATTTACAAGATATTTAAGTATATAAATAATTAATACTTCCTGTCCTTTTGAATTGTACAAATGGACCTCAACCATCAAATTTCACCAGCAGCCAACTGTTTCCTTCAGCTATTAAAATGTTACATCTCTACATTATGAACTAGATTACTTTCTACTATAAAAGAGTTAAGATCAGAAATAGAGGTTTTCCTATTATAGATACCTCTTCACATAGGGACTAAAAGATTCACTTTTCAATTATTTCTGATATTTCAATCAAAACCTCTAGGAAAGAGGGTTATTTTCCAGCAGACAGATTGTATGCATCTAGAAAGAAGATGTGAAAAAGTGAAATAATTAAAAAGAGTGGAACACTAATTAGGAACGAAATTTTCTCCCAAAAGAAGGGGACACAGACCAAAACACAGGCTGTGCTTAAGTCTCATATACAGAGATGCCATGGATACTAAAAGTTAGAAAGATGTCCTTTAAGGGAAAAAAAAAAAAAAAAAAAAAAATTACCTGCTTCATCAGACTAGACATTCTTCCTGATTGGGTCAGTTTCTTACACAGAACAATCCAGTCTGGATTTTTGCAGTTAGTTTTCTCCCAACACCAGCTTCAATGTCACCCACTACACAGATTCAGAGTGGCTGTTCACAGCCATTTGTTAGATGAACAGGACTGTTCAATGCTGAACAAGCACTGAACAAAATCCAACAATTCAAGTCTAATGCAAATATTTAGATGTATTTTATGCATCTTTTTCATGATACATATTTAAAAACACAGCTTGAAATATAATGCCATTTGGTAGAAAAGAATAATCCTAAAAGACGCACACAATCAATACTTTTCCCAGTAAGTTGATGGTAATAAAAGACAAAAGCAGTCCTGGCTATTCATCTTAAGGACCAAACCCAATTAAGATGATCTAAGAATCACAGACCAGTTGAGGTTGGAAGAGACCTCTGAGACCCATCTGGTCCCAAGATTAGTCTCCACACTGAAGTTAAAGCACGTTGCTTAGGAGCTTGCACAGTTAACTTGGAAAGTCTCCATGGATGGACGCTCCACAGCCTCCATAAGCAATCTGCTCCAGTGCTTAACAACCCTCACAGTGGAATTTTTTTCCTTATATTTAACAGGCATTTCTTTTGTTGCAACCTGTGCATTCTGCCACTTGTATTCTGCCTTTCAGGCATCTAGCCACATCTTGTCTATAATCTTCCTTCAGGCAGTGGAAAACTCCAGTAAAGACCTATCCTCGTCTCCTCCAAACAAAGGTCACGTACAAGCCCCACCTCGCTGCAGCCCCCTAGTGCCCCCAGGGGCAGCCCTCCGCTGGCCCCTGCCCGCTCGGGGAGCATCCCTCTGGCCCCCGGCCGCCCAGAACTGGAGACGCGGGCGCGGAGCGGAGCGGAGCCCCGCGCAGCCGAGCGGAGCCCCGCGCCGCCGCCAGGGTGCACCGCCGCCTCACGCCCGCAGCAGCCGGGCCCCGCACTGACTGGCGCGGGGGGTGTCCCTGTACTATTTCCCAGCTGCGAGATTCCGCATCTGCTTTTAAGACGTCGTGAGACATCACCCGGCTTTGTATCTGTGAATATAGACGCTACTCAGACTTTATTTTAATGGTTTTTAGTACTTTAATGAAGGATTCCAATTGCAAAATACCTTCTGATGACTGAAATCTCCACAAACATACACAAATGTCCAAATCACAACAAACAAAAAAGTTTCAAAAATATTTCCCCCAAAAGCACAAGTTAGAATCAGTTTAGTTTATAACATCAGAATTCTCTAAGAAAAAAAAAAAAGGGGGGGGGGGGGGGGAAGAAACACAAGTTTACTGGCTACTAAACACAAGCAAGTTTTGTGCTTGGCATAAGCCTGGATACAATG
Organism: Athene noctua; assembly: GCF_965140245.1. Classification (NCBI taxonomy): domain Eukaryota; kingdom Metazoa; phylum Chordata; class Aves; order Strigiformes; family Strigidae; genus Athene; species Athene noctua. The sequence goes on from NC_134044.1 coordinate 7,026,360, forward strand.
ATTTTAAATGACTAAAGCTGTCTCCACTGAACAGTTTTCATTTCATTTGTTTGCAGAGCTCAGTTTCAATGCTCCTGCCCATCTGTTCTGGTAACTTGCTTACCAGAGTCAAGAATTAACTTTTCAAAATAAGTGTGTAAGCAGCAAATAGGTATTATTTTATTTTGGCATTGTGACAGATGCCTGTATTTCTACTGTTGTCTAAGAAGTCAGTAAAAGACAAACAACTTCATACAGCACAGCTTCTGAAAACTTTAGAGGTCAGAATTAAGTATCAGGTCCTACAAGAACCTTTCCCCAGTACGTTTACCAGCCACTTGACATATGGCCTAGATCAGGAACTGATACATATTTACATGTGCTGACTTAAAATTGTAGCATTTGCTTCAAGTACTTACAGAAAGGGAACTAACACGCACATCAACCTCTTTAGATCCATGTTTAATTGAAATTTTATAATTGCCTTCCCACCTTTTTAAAAAAAAAGCTATCAATCAAAATGTGTTACTCTGTCAGTTAAAAACACTTCGGAAAAAATAGCAAGTAGGAAAAGTTTAGCTTGTCTGACTAGGTTTCACAGACATTTTTCTACCAAAATTATGACACCATGTACACATCCCTTTTTAAAGAAGAAGCTAAGAAGAGTCATTTCCTCTTGGCAATAAAGCAATACACCAAAATATACTTGTAAACTACAACCATTTTCCACTCCCTTTCAGTTCTAATAGCCAGATATTTTTCATTCCTATACATTCAAGTGTATTTCCAACGACTCCTGCAGAATTACATTCACATATTACACATAGTGCAAGTAAAATCCCCATCTGACAGAAAATTAGGCAGATTTTTCCCCGCTTCTAACTTCTACAAGAATATGTTTAAACATCTTACAATCTGATGCAAACAAGGTGACTGTAAAATGATTACTTCTCCCATCTCAAGTAATTGAAACACACAGAAATTAAGAACTATGCTGTATCAATATAGAAATGTTTAGGTATCTAGTACCAAAAGGTACAAACCACAGTCATCGAGTTAAGCTGCTAAGTTTCATGCATTGTAAATGAGACAAATGTGTGTCAGCCTTCACAAAAGCAAGAAGTTAACTAGAAACAGTGAAGAAAAGACATATCTAAGATCCATAAATTGAAGAATTATGCTATATTGATCAATGATGGAACTGCAGTACAAGACAAATATTAAAATACTGACAATAAAAATATCAAAAGTCACACACAAAGTGCCAGGAGTAGAAAGTTACAGTCAAAAAAACACTTATGCTTTCAAATTCCCTGGAAGATACAGGCAGGGTTTTAACGTTTGCCAGCAAATCGGGGGGTTACATGTAATTACATGTATACTAGGCCACTTGCTGCTCAAAACCACACCCAGAATACACAGGAGCCAAGAGAAAAATCTGATGCCCATCTAAATTTCGTAAGATGCAATTGCTTCCAAGATGGGACATGCTTCAGTAAGAGTACAAAAGAGTGACCATTACCAGCTGATAAACTGAATTATGAAGTCACTTCTTTTTTTAGTGCAGTTATAAAAAAGTTAAATACAATAACAGCCTAATAACCATGCTACTGACTTTACAAGAAAAAAAAAACACACACACATACAAAAAAACCCCTGTAATACTTACTCCAGAGAACCTGTTCCTGTTTCAGTCTGACTGCGTAGTGAAGATACTTTTATTAAACATCTTTTTCTTACTAGTACCCTTGTCTTCTTGCAAGATTCCACAAGATGACCTAAAAAAGCAACGCACAATATAATGTGATTAACCAAATGAGAAAATCAGAAATTTGTACTTGGTTTAATAGCTCCATAAACTTTTTGTGCAGAAATATTTCATTTACCACACATTTTCATTTTCTTCGAATACTACAGTACCATATTCACCTTACTAAATGAATGTCAAATCCTCACTCAATTACCAGAAAGAAAAAAGGAAAGGAAAAAATATGTAGAACGTGACATTTATTCTAACAATATAGGTTTCATAATAATGAACTACAGTCAAAAACATTTTTCAGCTGCTACGAATATTTTTAAATTTTTGTACACTCAATTTGGATCAGATCAACAGACGTCCATTACAATTAGAGACAAAAGAAAGGGAAATAGTGTTGCTGTCACTGTCCTAACCACATCTTCTCTTTTACACTTGGCTGTGAGCAGTTTTGTTGGGGGTTTTTTGTTTGGTTGTTTTTTTGAAGAGTGTAATGTCATCTGTAGTTCTACTGTGGATAATTTGAGTTGATGACACAAGTGATCCCATCTTCCTATTCATATTTCAACTTGTGAAACAGCAGGAGAAAGGTTCAGGAGGTCTCCTCTTACCACCATCCTGCAGATACACAGGACAAAATATCTCCACAGAGACAAGACATCATCTCCATTTAGCTCCACCTTGCAAACCAGGCTATCAGCAAAGTGAAACAACCAAAAAATATTTAAAGCCCCCTTGAGAACAAAGCAGTGCTATCAGTTTGCAATGGTATTATCTACAGGTTTGTAGGGCAAGCCACAAAACACAAGGCATGTAACTACGCTCCTCCTCCCATAAACAATTCTTTTTCTAAACCACACTGTGCTTGTAGCAACTCAACACAGCCGTGTGATCAGGAAGGAGGGCTGTCGTTCCCTCCGTCCCACACAGAGCAGAACCTCTCCAGAGGTCAGCATGTAGAGCACCATGAGGCAAAAAATAGTTGCTGCCCCATCCGTTTAAGTCTGAAAAAGTTAAGTTACTGCTCCAGGCACAACCTTTTGAAAACAAACTTGTGCTGCATAAAGGTATGAACTAGTCCAGAAACTTCTCATGATTAAAGCCTAGGAGCCTACAGCAGGCAACAGCCGAAAGGAAGACTAGAGACAAATGAAGGCAGCTTTACACGATTTAGAAATTGCAAGGACAAAGAAACAGTTTGAATCTCTTATAACCAGTGCTAAAGCACCAGTCTGGTATTAATGTTTTACAGCCATGTCAATATTTGTGTTTATGGAGTCAGAAAAATTAGAATCAAAAGCTAGTGGCCAGAAGGCAGGAGTTGGGGAGAGGGTGTGAAATGCACCATACTATAGATACAAGACAAATAGACATTGCTTCCAGAACTTCCACCTGAGGAAGCAATCTTTCATGATCTGTGGCCCCTCAAACGGGGGGGGGAAACAATGACCCAGTGTATGTCTGAAGTACCATACTCTGCAGCAGAAGCAGGATGCTATTTTAACTAAAAATTGGATGTCCCAGCCTTCTACAGGTCTCTGGCTAACTAGTCATGTGCTGACAAATCAGATGGTGGAAGCCTAACACACCATTCTAAATTCATATGAAAACTCTCACAGAAAACCTAACAGCACCAGCATAGGAAAGAACGGTGTTCTGAAATTGCATATACAATATAAATTTACCCTAACAACCACCACCACTTCCACAGATTGGCAAACCACAGAGAAGCCTCCCAAATGCAATGTAGGAATCACAGGCAAAATGCTCAATACTAGTTTTCTAATACCAGCACTGATACACCGGAAAAAACTGTGACCTCATTCCTTCCCTATACCATACACTGTCTACCCATTTTATTAAGTTCATAAATTGGAACAATGTGTAACACAGATGTGTTGTCAGACTTCTTCACTAAGAGCGCATTTGGAAAAAAAAAGGAAAGAAAATCAAACAAGGCTGGCACTAAAAAAAATAAAACGCACTTTATGAAATAACTCAAGTCCTACAAGAGAAAGCAGGCAGTCATATTACAATGTGCTGCAGTTTCTGCTCTGAGACTTCTGTCTCATTTTTTCCTTTCTCTTCACTACACGTAGCACAAACTGTCACCTGGAACAGGAGACAACTGCTTGGCTCCTATCATGCTTCAAATCATTCCCATCTTAGAGAGAGTCAACCTCCTGCACTGTATTGATCTCTAAGACACTGGTGAGGCAAGGGGAGCTAACGCTCCTCATGCCTTTTTCAGAATTTGGCAAGAAATAAAAGAAACTTGTATTAGCAGAGTGGACAATGCACTGGCATCTAATCTGAGGGTTAGGCACATGCATAAAGCCCAGAAGATATCTAGGGTCCATAAACTGTACACGTTGTGAATAGGTGCTGTCTCAGTTATCCGTTCCTGTGTTCTCCACAGCCTCTTGCTTGCTAGATTTCTGCTCCCTTCCCTACAGCTCTCTGTCCTTTCTCCCCTCTATTCTCACAGTAGTTTCTATCTCCCCTGCAATTCAGACATGACATTGACAATAGGCTTCCTGCTGGTCCTCTGCAACCAACTGTACACTGAGGATAGCTAGGGGAATGGCTAGCCCTCCAGACTTAAAACATTTCTGGTGCACACGGACAAACTACCCACTACTATGTTCAAGCACTAGAAACAAATCCTTTGTTACAGGATGACAGCATGCAGCTTTATTTTTCTAGCTAACCAGTATTTCTCATTTTTCAGCCCAGCAGAACAGAGGTTACCAGAGATGGTTATCAACCTAACCACAGATCACATCATGGTCAACCCTTCATATGCCAGTACACTTTCTACCTTCAAAGCACAAGTGAAAAATTTTTCAAAGGCTCATGACTACATTACCTAACAGACCAAGGTACAAACTCTGCTGGCCTTTTAACTACCATAAACAGCTACTGAGAACTCCCAACTACATAAGAAACACAAGCATAATTTCTGGGAATAAAGATCTGAAAGACTTGAAGCAACTGCCTCAAGCAGTGAACACAAAGCGAACTCCCTGATGAGCACACACCTTTTCCCTACTGCATCTCTCTGGAGAATGTGGGAAAAATAGAACCATCAGCTGGATGTTACCAGTGGCACCTCCTTCATGGGCCTCTGCTGACTGTGAGCTCAGCCAAAAACACAACACAAAATAACCCTGGGCACTTGTCCTTGGGTCCACACCCACATCACTTCTACAGAAAGCACCGCCAGGGACCTAACAGAAACCATTTCATCTTGCAAGTTCTGCATGAGAACTTGTTTTTTGCAAAATAGACATTTTTGTGACTCCTTTCATTACACCTTTATTACATAGATACTGGTTTTTATGTAAATCAATAACTGCTTTAGAAAAAACATTAACAATCTTATTAAATAATTCAGGAATCATAAAGTTTCAGCAATCAAAAAGTCTGTGACAATCCAGTAAAACTTTCTATGGTTCTATTGCCACCCTCTATACTTCTTTATGTTCATAGAAACACAAATGTATGACCCAAAAAAATTGTACCACAAGGGAAGAAAGAGGGAAAATGTACAAGAAACTTTTGACTAAAACTCCTGTGTGGCATCTAAGATAAAACAGAAACGATTACGAGCTAGGGACATAGGCTACTTGCAAAGAAAGAATATAAAAGAAAAAAGAAAAATTCAATCATAAGCAATGGAGGATGCCACACAGAAATTACTGGGTTAATTCTGACTCTATGGACTTCTACTCTATGACAATTTCTAGACCTATCAGACAGGCTCCTCTGTGAATTCTGACAGAGCACACAAAGAAACTGTTTGTTTCTTAGAGAGGATACTCTGGATTTGCTTTAGGATAAGGGACTCTGAGTGGGTTAAATGACACAATACAGCAGTTTCTTGAGTATCTTCCTCTCTGCAAATAGATCACCTACTCTGGAAGAACGCACCGGGGAAGGCATCAGGACCAGCACTGAAAGCACTAGCAGATGTTTTGGACAGCAAGGCAAGAGTATTTTATAGCTTTTGGTTCACATCTTCAGCTACTTCAAAGCTGTCTCATGCATTTCATGCTCTCAATAGCACTGAAGATTGGACAAGTGAATGTCAAGCTGAATTAGCTGGTGTAGCATCCACTCGGCAGTGAAGAAACTCACCATTCCACCGAGTCTGAGACAAGATGAGGATTAACCATCAGTAAATACACCAAATATCTTCAAATTAAAAAAATACTGAGAAATATAAAGCAACCTTCTTTTCCCTCCTTCCTCAGTCCTAAATTTCAACCATAATAGGCATAAAATTCTTCAGCAACTTTCACTATTAGCAATTAAACCATTACAACCCAATTTCAGGAATTAAAACAGGGAGAAAAAACTTGCAGCAGCGCACATTTGGCTAAATCACTGCAACTTCAAAATTCCACATACTGCACATCTTAGTGCAAATGTTGAATACGCAAGCTAAAACCTGAATCTGAAAAAAATATTTCCTATATATTGCATAGTGATGCATGCAAACTGATCCAAAGAATAGAACTGCACATAAACATTATCCTAATTATGCAGTGCCCATAGTCTCTTCAACAGCAGAGACCGGTTTTGACCTTTTAAAGGTGGCATTTCTGCACTAACATCAAGAGACAAAGTAACGGAGAGTATATATACTGTTATACACACAGCAGTGTTTTTCCTTGTGTTCTACTTTCACGGGTGTTGGTGGTTAGTCAAAAAACACTAATATCCTTTTTAAAAAAAAGCCTCAACCTTTCTTGATATGTGTCACTTTAAAATACTATCTCATACAAAATCTTTTAACCAAAACAGGCATATAGCTACAGGCTCTCATCACGTAAAAATACCCACAGAAAATAACAAAAAAGAAAAAAAAAAGCAGAGAGTACCAAGCACTGAACTACATGAGCTGCAAAAAGAGATCTATGTCAGAACAAGTCAGTTTACAGCCTTTCTTTTTCCTTAAGATAGATAAAACAAAGACCACAAAGCATTTTCATGAATAACTAAAAAATGTGGGTCAGTGTTATTCTTTAAGTTAAATGGATAATAGTTAGAAAAATGATTTGAAGCTAAATTCAGTCACATGTCTTCATTAAGAAGAAACTCGTTATCATAATTACATTCATCCAGTGGGTGATTCAAAGCAGGAGCTCTGTAGTCAACTGCTATGAATCACCCTCTAACGAAGCCATTTTCAATCTACCCAGAGAGCCAACCTTACCCTGTGAAATCCTCTTTGGCATCCAACAGCCTTGTTTAAAACAAATCTATACTCACACAAGCCCATACTAATATGCTTTTTTTTTTTTTTTTTTTTTACTTGGTTACACACGCTGCTGAATTCCTTTCAGTATGAACTTGCAAGTTTTCATTAACTAGTTTGAAAATACTGATTTCTAACAAGGTGTCAGTTATTGAATTTAATTGCGGGGGGGGAACGTCTTTCACAGTGATATAACCTGATGGTGCTCATGGTCGAGTAACCCAGTAACCCTCCTACTCACAGTAGTTTAGAACTTTTAGAACTCAGTGTGATTGAAGTTGTGAAGATGATTACAATCTTTTGTCCTTACAAAAGAGCAAAAGAATAAGGGCTCTTACTGGCACTGGAAAATGAAGAACAATTAAAGGAGTAAAGAACAGATACTTCTAGATGGCAAGGCATCACCTGCATGATTTAGGATCAACAAATAAAGATCTAAACAAAATAATTCATTTTTATTTTCCCAGAATGATTCATTCGTTTTTCCTTCTGCTCTGCCACCTTCAAAAGAAATGCCTCTGGGCAAAGCAGAAGGGGAACACATCACTGTTAATGAAGCGTAACAAAAAGAGACTCTAGTAGATGGCAAATTTTTCCTCTCATTCTGTTAGGCAATCATTCTCTGATTTGAGAACAGTGTGCTGAAATCAGGATTAGCAAAGCCTCTGTAAGTGAGAGACCCTGCAAATGTGCTCAGTATTAGAGAGGGCTGGCTGCCAGGGCTGACAATTTATATCAACTACAAAATACAGAAACATCCTGAGAGAGATTCTGGGCTGGAGAATGTACTAGATCTGAGGCTACTCTATAGTTCAAAAAGCATGAAGTTCTAGGCTGCGCATGACCATTTTATAAAAACAGAAGTGTTTTTATGATTTCAGATGACTCACAAGTGCTTTAGATTTGCTTTACATTGATTCATAAACATGGAGTGAAATGAGTAACACTTTCCAACTCATTTCCAGTTCCAATACAGTTTATGGAACAAGTGATTACCCAACTGGTTCAGTAGCTCCAAAGCTGGTGACAAAAAAATTAATAGTTTAGATTGAACAGGCTCATTCGTGTGAAGATGTAAGTTCCCCCACCTCCTCCCAGAGCCCACAGATCACTTACACCTCCAGGCCAGTGCTGCAGCTTTTCTAAATCTGGTTCACTAAGTCTGGCTTACAGAACTGAAGAATTAAAAGCCGTGGTCACAGAGCAGTGCTTCTCTTCCAAGAAATCCATACCTATATTCGTACACACATACACACAGAGCGTGAAGCTCAAAGGCCTGAGGCTGAGCGAACATAACCACTGAGCAGCAGTTTAGGCAGGTGCAAACAAATCCACCACCCTGCACAAGCCCTTGTGACATCCACAGAGATGTTTGCGAGAGTTAATGAACTGCCAATCTACTGGTCTGCAATCACTGCACACCCTTAGCAGTCATACCACTAAAATTAATCTTTCTGAATACTAAAATAGATTGCAAGCAATAATAAAAAATTGGATTCTGCATGGATTTTCGTTACATCTATAACAGTATTTGAAAACAGAAGTCTCGGGGAGGGGGGCATCAATTGACACCCACAGCAAGTCCTATACCTGTGAGACAACAGTGAAGCGCTGGTTCTTTTGGTCCTGTATCACACCACAATTACGCACCATACTTTCGTTTTAAAACCTACTCTCGAAGCTAAGTTAATTATTGAGTGTAACACAGAGCACAAGGACTTGTTAAGGAACAAAATTACCGCCACACCATCATGTTTTGATAAAGAAATCTTATATTAATGAGCCCAAGGACATTTTCAGACATTCTAAAATGTATGAAGTCCCTCTCCATGATTTCCCTCTGATTGGCTTAAACTCTGAAAGCCTTAAGGTACATAGCTCTCACTAACTAGGCATTTCCTCAGTTCAGGATACCTGAATATAGCCCTTGTTGGTGTATTTTCTACTCACTAGTGTGTCACAGATGTAAAAACACTGCAAAAAACCTTACTAGTTCCACCCAAAAGTTACTAAAAGAATAAATATTTACTTGCATTTTAAACAGAGAAATAAAACAGTGAGTGTCATCTAGGCTCTGCAAAGATCTTATCACAATTATTTAGTTACTTGAAACATTATCAACAGGACTACTCATGATTTGTTTCTTGTGACCTCTGTGTAGTCATTTTCTTCACTACTTCCACATGCTGATGTTTTGCTTCCCATTTACATTCTGTTAAATGCCTAATATGGTGAAACTATGCAAATTTACTTCTGTTTAGTTCCCATATTCTGCTTTTTGTTGTGTGCAAATTTTATATAAATGAGAACACATTTCTACAGTTAAATAGCAAGACCACACAATTAATTCTTCAGTAATTAATTGTTATGAGCCATTTTGTGAAGCTACTTCCCACTCTGCTCCAGATACCAGTTTAAAGGCTTCGTTCTTTATGTCTAAAAGAAACTCCAAAGCATGGATTGCAAGAGATCATGAACAAACACAGTAGTGTCTAGCTAAGTGTACTTCAAAGACATGCTGTTGTGGTCCAGCTTGCTGTTTGATTCCAAATATTACCACATAATAAATATCAACAATATGTCATCACTAGCATCATGTATATAGTAAATACAATCTGAAACTAACAGCTAACAAAATTTCTTGTGCTGAAGAAGGAAAAATTCAAGCATCAAACAAATGAAGTTTACCTTCAGTTATATCCAACACAAAAGCAAATCTATTAAGCTCTTTTAGGTAATGAAACACTGTGTATTTTAATTTGCTCTTGCTCCCCACTTCCCCTTCTTTCAGGTAGCGAGCCTTGTATTGCTTCATACTCTGGTGCTGAAAACTCGGGGTGTTATCAAAGGACTAGCATGCTATACACCAGAATGTACAAATCCAGGTTCTCAGTGTGCGCATGGAAACCCTCCAAGAACCTCAACTGTGTTACACACTGAAAGGCAAAGTATCACTGCGGGAATGTGAAAGAAAGATGAGCAGAGTTTGAAGAAAGCAAGAACAGCCATGCTCCTGCTTTTACTCGCTGCTCAACAGCAAACCTGCTATGCATTTAAAAGGGTGGAGAAAAACAGGCAAAACTGAACAGAAGACTAATAGCAAGCCTGAATACAAGTTTGGGCTTTTGGTTTAATTCTTACACTTCCTGTGAAGTGTACATTAAAGAACTATCTTTTTTTATAGGCTTATTTCTGACAGAAGTAAAAGCTTTTTGTGGCATCAGGCAACACTGCTGTGAGAGATTTACTTCTATATTCTGAGAAGGAACAGAGCTGTAGTAGTACTAGAGCTGTAACTCGCTCCACTTACCCTTTTCAGTGCATCGCCATGCGTATTCCCCTCTGCAAATTTCACACCAAGAGTAGCAACAGCTATGACCCCGTGTGAGAGCAGCACTGGCAGAGCACAGAAGTACTTGGGGAATAAGATTCCTCCATAAAGAGAGCAATCTGCTTGGCAGATCTCTAACACAAGTGAACAACTTCTTACCCTTAGTATCGTAGATGCTATGGTGAATGGAACTGCTCTAATCAGATTAAGAACAATTCTGACCAAATTGCAATCTGATCAAATTGCAAAGCAATTCCTGACACTGAGATGAACCATAAACAGCAAGATAGGAAGAGTAAAATACAACCTTAACTTACTGTGTAACATCTCTAAAACCATAAGACTAAAGAGGAACCTAACAAAGGTTGGACTGAAAATGATACTTTCTCTGACATTTTCACAGGCAAAGTGTGGAAGCACTGAGGAGGGGGAGGCAGCAGATGCATTCTGGAGAATGTATTTATCCTCCAGCTACCACTGAATTATGAGATCAGTATTTACATCACTTTCTGGCAATAGGCACCAAAAAGCTCTCCCTTTCTCTCATAAATGAGAATGAGCTCCTCCTTCTTCCAGAGCAAACCACTAGAGAGACTTTGACAACCATTTCACTACATCAGAACAACACTGTCTGTCCCAGAGCATTGCTTCACCTCCAAACAACAGTAGTAGTAGTAGCAGTATACAAGGTATATAAACCTGGGCACATGGAAGAGCACTGGAGTAGCAGCATTTGTAGCTGAGAAAGCAATTCTTAAAATATGCAGTAAAATCAGAAATCAAAAGAACAACTCTTGTAAAATAAAACAAAGCCTTTTCAGTTTTCATGCAAACAATAATGGTTTGACCATGATGAAAATTTCTCACCACCACTTAACAGCAAAAGAGGGGTTTACCAAGGGGTGCAAGACTTGAGGAAAGACTTGAAAAACATTTGCCTTAACTCCTTTCAAATTCTCTCCCACGATAAGTCAGAAAGAAAACAAAGTCCCTCTCTAATCCAATTTTACTCCTCACAAGTAAATCACAGGACAAAAAAGTATATCACAGAACATCAGAAAATAAACACCACTTATACCATTTCATTTGCCACCACACCCCAAGAAATCATTCTGCAGGTTAACTGGTCTGTTAATCACCAAAATGTAGAAGCTTCAGCTGAGTTTCAGGAATGCTGCCATTTCCTAAGACTCCATCTTATATAAGGGGTCTAACCAACCACACCATCTGTTTTTCAAGAAAACTGCCATTACATAGGTAGAAACCCTTTATTACTTTACAACTAGAGCTAAAAATTAAAGTAGCATGCTACTTTCCTGGCCAACAAGGCCCGATTAAATTAACAATGAAGAAGCAACCTTTGGCATCAAGAGGGTGGAAAAATTTTCGTAGTGGTTGGTATATATTAGGTCTGGCTCTTTTGAGCTTTATCAGTATAGCACACACAGCCTGCATCTCTCATTCTCATGAGCCAATAATCCCAGAAGATCAGCCTTTAAGCAGTGATATACCAGTATTTTAAAAATCAGCAAGTAGCGATGTGAAGATAAAAGGAGCAACCACATGCTGAAGGCCTCTTTAAATCCTGTAGTTACATGCAATAAAAGTTGACAAGTTATCAAAATACAAATACATCTGAAAATATAGCAATGTGATTTGTGAAATTCACATTAAAAAGAAAGTAAGTTAAGGACACTAAGATGATTAGCTGCAGTGATAGTGTAAGGCAAGAATTGCTCTACCTTCTCATAAAATTTACCTAGAAGTAAACTGGAACAGGAATATTAACTCAAAGAAAATAGCTATAAATAGAAGGGGGTTAATCATTCAAATTTCTATTCCCATGACAACAATACACTAAAGATTCTAACTGTTTAATCTTAATATGCTTTAAAAATACTTTAGTTGCTGTACTGCAGTTTGCTTCTACCTACTTTTTATGAATAATTTCTCCTTTTTTTTTTTTAATACAATATTTTCTTTCAACAAAAGCATTTTCACAGATACTAGGGAAAGTGAGTCTGTGCATCAGCTGAGATGATTATGTGTCCATTTAAATGGATTTTTCTAAATGGGGCCACTTAAAAATACATTTACCTTTCCTCCAGACTAATAAAGAGCACATAAAACCTATTCGCTATTCATTTCAACTACCATAGCTGCTACAAAGTATTTTTCAATTAAGAGTTTGCATTTATCCTTAAATAGCACCTCAGGTACTTTAAGGTCCATGACAGTTGACATTATGAATGTTCAAGGACATAAGCACAAGAAAAGTTTAGCAAGCAAAGACACTAACGAAAAAGTAACGTCCTCATCCCCAACGCACAGGTGAAAACATACCATGACAGCCAAATTTCTCTAAGCTCAAACAGCAGCCATGTGACACACTTGGAAACAGAATCTAATTATTACAAATCCCTAGCCAGTGTTTTAAACCACAGTATTTCTCATCCAAGTAAATTAATGTTGAAGATTTCAAGTTAAACAAAATCGAGTAAAAGAAAAAAAATATAGAGAGGTAAGTCATTTATTTTAAAAGTAGAAATCAGTAAGGACTTCTGTCATTCTGCGGTGAACAGCAAATTGAATATAAAGTGAGTTACATTCCAGCATATTTGCAGTGACAAAAACTATGAAAGCACCCAATATGCACATTCAATTTCAAAAGATATAGAGCTGCTGCAAATCTTGATGAACCTACTACAAATACAGATGAGAAATGATGAGGAAAAGACTTGGTTGTGATCTTAACATCTAAGTTACATCTCCACATTCTTGCAAATCTTGTTTTTACTGAAGAATTCAATTTCTACTAAAGAACTTTTCCTTTTTATCCAGTACTTTTCTACTATTCTTAATTGCCGTAGCTCTTCATACACAAATTTACAGTACCCAAAGGAAGCTGAAATTACTATAGTTATCAAAACAGACTGCTGTAAAAAAAATAAACAATTTCTATGTACTTGTGTTAGCCGAACTCTTAAGAACTTAGGCAGAAACACACTGAGCATTAAAAAATGGCACCCTAACACTTAGAGCAGTAATTCAGTAAAGAAAAATGCTTTTATTATTACTCAGGTAAAAAAAAGAAAAAAAAAAAAAGATCATTACATTGAGCTTACTAGAATTTTCAACACAGAGATCACCTAATTCAAGTGTAAATACTTATATTACTTATATTAGTACCACTAGGAGTATTCATAAAACACTACTTCTGAATGCTGGGGAAGTAAAACTGGCCAGGATGAAGACTCACCCTACTCCATACCATTTTATACACATCTTAATAGTGGTTATCTCTTTAACATTTGAAAATTTGCAATAGTTTACACATAGTTTGTAATAGTTTGCAATCATAATAAAGTTACTAGTTAAAGAAAAGTTATGCAGATTATCAGTATATAAGAAAGTATTTTTAATAAAATATAAAATGACTTATCAAAAGTATTATGGCTGTCTTACATGGATATTAAAAAGAAGCTGAACAATATCAGCCTGCTGAGAACTGATAATCAGTCCTTTCTTGGTTTTATTATTAACAGAAAGGAAAAACTCTTTTTTTGCTAGCAAGCATTTTGTGCTAAAAATTAATGTACCATTTGCTGCTGACAATCTGCCAGACTAATGATGCTTTTCTTCGCTCAAGTGGATTCAGAAACTACTACTCATTTTCCAGGCAGCATTTATCACAGATTCCCAAATACAGTCCTCCCATGAAAAGAAAAACAAGACAGCTTGTCTCCACACTCATACACACACTTCTTCACACTTTACTTATTATGAGTAAATAATTTAAAATACTTCAGCAGATGCAGCCAAGCATTCTTCACCTCCTGATATTATGGCTCAATCCTAATGTCACAATGCACCCAAGACTCCCATGAAACTTCCGTGCAAACCTGACATACGAAAAACTGAAGAAATAAAATCATAGAATAATTTAGACTGGAAAAGACCTTTAAGATAGAGTCCAACCGTAAGCCTAACACTGTCAAGTCCATCACTAAACCATGTCCCTAAGCACCACATCTACATGTCTTTTAAATACCTCCAGGGATGGTGACTCAACCACTTCCCTGGGCAGCCTGTTCTAATGCTTGAAAACCCTTTCAGTGGAGAAATTTCTCCTAATATCCATCTAAACCTCCCCTGGTGTAACTTGAGGCCATTTCCTCTCATCCTATCACTTATCACCTGGGAAAAGAGACCAACACTCATCTTGCTACAACTTCCTTTCAGGTAGTTGTAAAGCTACATTTCAAATTTTATTTCCTCCTAGGTTTGAATTCATTATTGGGTTTTTGATTCTTGTTCATTTCCATAAATTAGTAACAGGACTTGCATTTTACTGTCTCATTGACATGTAGCTATTTCATATGCCTATACAGACTGCACACATGTATACGCACTATCTGTTTTACTGCTGTCTGTATACCAAGTACTAACTCTTCTTTATCTAAAAGATCCCTGGTTATCACTAGAACAATCCTCCTTAAATATCTTCATGGACATTTTGAACTGCGTCCTTAGCAGGGCACACATACCTAGACAGTAAATTCAGAGGTCCTCCTCTTTATCGGCTGAAACGAAAGGAAGACATTCTAAAGGCTAGAAATACAAATACTCCAAGTCCACGTGATTTTCAGACCACCACGAACAATGGAGAATCCCAAAGGCCTTGCCTCCCTTAGCAACACCCATTTAAGTCCAAAAGGGATCTGAAAAAAACCATCGTCCCAACACCAGTAGAGAACAAACAATACTGCCAGTCATCTTCAAGCACTGAAACACACAGGGTCCAAAAGCGGCCTCCCAGGGTCACGATTTCTACCGCACCAACCCCCCATATCTCCCTGGTGTACCTCTAGTCCCAGACTGCTGAGCCCCCACCATAGCAATCCAGTCATTTCCTAGCCTGGACCTCACCTGTGACTACCGCTTTCCTTTCCTCCCACAGCTGTCACCAGAGAGTCCTTTCTCCCGCAGATTCCATTTTACAGAATACTATACTTGGTGAAGGATAAATTATTTCTCATACACATCCTCATGACAGCACCCCACAGGGCACTGTAAGGAACACCAGCCTGTGCCTCCAAGAACCAGCAGTCTGAAAATTAACAGAGTGAAGACTCACACATGGTTCACACACAGGTCTTTAAAGGAAGGAAATAATGGGGGAACTGGGGAGAAGGAATAAACCAAGAGCAGTAAATTTAATGACAGACTGTAAGATGAAGAAGAAAAATAAAGTGAAGCCAATCAGGAAGGGGATACAGCGCCCAATACAATTTTAAAATAACATTTTATGTCCTTCTTTCTACTGCATCGACTTTGTACTGAGCTTTGAGTTTCTACTGACAACATTTACCTTTGTTTACCTGTTTCTCCTCCGTGTGTATGTGTGTCTGTACCCCTGTGTGTGCATTCACAAAACCACAGGCTAACTTAAAACCTTCCAGCGGACACAATACTAAATAGCAATACTCAAATCACTGACAGAAAACCACCATGCTGCAGTACTTGAAAGCAGTCTTTTGGGGAGTTATTTTTAGTGACACAAATGCAATCACGTTTTAAAATCAGGTATGCTTTATCATCTTCTGCTATTGACATTCCATACTAATGAACATCAGATTGTTAACTGAAAATAACACAGGACATTTTGAAATAACCCTTTCCATTTTAAGAAAATAAAATGATGCAACAATATCAAAATCTATCTCTCAAGCACCTTATTTACAAAAGATAAAAAAGGTATTGCTCAAGAGATAGCTACCACAAGAACCCCAGCACTACAAATGTTACCAGTTATTCTATTTTCTAGAGATCTACCTACTCTGATTTTTAGACTACTTCTAGTACGCTGTAGCTGCATACAAGCACAAGTCTTCCACATTAAATCCGTCACAAAACCACCTTACAGCAGGGCTGTGAGCCTCTTACAACGTCAGGTCAATCCTACAGAATGCCAGCTATAGCACATTCCACACAAAAGCTTTCATAAACAACCAACTGATTCTTATGCTTATTTTTTAAATATTTCATTGCTTTGTTAAAGATATCTTCTGTGCATTCAGACAACAAAGGACTTCCAGAAACACTGAAATGCTTCATAACAATACTGTATCGTAAAACAAAAGACACACTAATGCTCTTAGTAATTTTCATTAACTGACAACACAAACCACAAACACTCCCATAACTTTCACAAAACTATTTATCTACCTCTACTATCCAAACAAGCTATTGCGCACATGCTGTCAGTTGATGCAAACTCAAAAACTTCTATCATCTAACTCATCTTTGAATCCTCTTAGAGGTTTTTTTAATCCAGTGGATATATGGTGCCTGGGGGCAAGGGAAGGACAGGAACAACCCAAAGCAAGAGTAAACAGGGCAAACTCCTAATGGACTCCACATCACTTTAAAGTGTTCATCAGTTCCAAATTAACGCATGAACAAAAGCCTCTGCCTTCTGCTCTAGATACAAAAAATCTGGGAACAAAAGCCTCAGAAGAACATTGTGAAAAGAAGTTCAGAAACCTTTGGTAGCCCCCAAAAGTGAACTTCAAAAGATAGTAATGAGAACACACTGATTACTTGGCTCTCATAAAAAGAAATTAGGAATCACAGGGTTGTCACCTCCTTCCCTCTTAAAAGTAAACTCATACAAAGAAGCAAGACACCATCACATACAGGCACAAAAATTAAACCCACAACAGAGTGTGGTTTTTTTCCATCACAGGGCATATCTCCAATTCAATCGAACTTGGGGTTGGGGGGGGGGCAGGAGAGTGTATTTCTACAGCTATTTTATGTCCAGTATTCACAATTCTTCACGATTTCTTAGAAGTACTTCAATTTTAGAGGCAGAGGTATCCCATCAATTTAACTAACTCCCACCTCTGCCCCAAGGAACTATACCTCACTTGTTACAATTTTCTGTTAAAAAAAAGCGAAGTAGTAAAAAATCTGGGGATCGTTTATTAACTTAACATGGGAAGTAAAACTGTTCAGCATTACAGCGACATGTAAAGTTACACAAGCATAAAACTAGACACATTCTCTGATGAAGTTCCTTCAAGATATTTTGATGCAGAATTCACAAAGCTGTTCTAAAAATCAGAATAACTATTGCAAATAACAGCAAGATATTCTGAAAACAGAAGAGCAAGCACCCTTTACAATTCTGTTTCATAGTGAAAATTTGATGCAGCACTACTTAAAAACATGCAAGTCTGACAATTTTGAAAGAAATAAAAGCTATGAGTAGTGAAGTGGAAGCAGCAAAGATGGTACCCAAGGACAGTCTGGGGCCTCTATATGCATACAACCAAACCGATGAAAGGCCATATTCTGCAGCACACTAGCAATTAAACTTTGGCTACCTAAAACTGCCAAAACCAAAACAAATAATGTGCACGTCCCCTCCACCCCCAAATTATCAGTGGGAGACAGTATAATTACCCCAATCCTACCTCTCAGAGGAAGCTTTTTCTGACACATCCATGTCACTATTTGTTTCTTTAATCTTCCGAAGCCAGTATGTAAATTCAATTATTGTGGTAACTACATATCCACAAGCATTTGCACTAGGGCCTCACTCTGCAACTCTAATATATGTAAATGAAACCACATTCCTGAATTTATTTCCACCAAAGGTTGAGATATAGATTTACCCATGTAAATTTGACAGACTGTTAAATAGATTGGTCAATGTTGCACATAAACTAACTGGTACGTCAGGTATTACACAAATACATGTAACCTTAACCTTGCAGAATCTCTGATTTGCAATTTTTGACAGAACCACCACTGCTGTTAATTCTGGACCATAATTCTTATCAACTGAAAGCAAAACCACCTCCTTACAAATTACTACTGTGATTTCTAAAAATGAATTTTTAAAAACTGTTACATTTCTAATGCAAGATGATTTTTGCAACCCGATCTGATTTAGTTATCAAAACAAAACACACTGAAACTTTCACGTGGTGAGTGATTGTGAGGACTAACAGCACTGCCACAAAACAAATTGTTTAATGAATTCAGCCACCAATACTGATTTTTTTTTAGCCCTCCATAATTCAAAGTCCTCATATTCCGAGGTAAATTAACTGAGATTTGATATGTAGTACATAACACCATGTGTGTCAAGGCTCCAAGGGTACCAGTTTGAGTACAAACACACATTTACTCAAAAAATCCAAACAAGCAAGCTTTTCCATGTAACTGTCTACATGATGCTTATTTCAGATTCTTCTCTCCTGGACTGTTTTCACAGAAAGTGACAGTTGTGAAAAAGGGTTAACTTTATAAATTAACTGTCTGCTGCTACCAAGCCAGGCAAGTCAGAAAGTTCACCTCAAACAGAAGCAGCCCCATGGACTTTGCATAAAATACACAGCCACATTCCACAGCCCAACAACCCACGTATTTATTTTCAGATAAGTTAACCGGTGGCAACTTCAAGAGAACCAAGGGCAAAGCTTCCATGTGTATCTCTAGATCTATGAAAAAGCACTTAAGCTACTTGAACTCTATGTCTCTGGTCACTGAAACACAATACCAGCTTGCTAGCTAAACAGCCAAAACACGGGCATGCATTTCCACCCAACTTCTAAATAATAAATCAGTATTTTTCCTGCGTCCTCCTCATATATATAGCATTCTGACAGCTTGTATTTTTACTGGATTGTGGTTTTAAATTTCACATTTGCAAAATAGAACATATTGCAGACATATGCAAGCATTAAAAGTAAGCGTGCAACATTTCACAAGCATATTGACTCTACATTCAACTTCCAGTAAAGGGAAAGGAGTAGTGGAGTAGTGAAATCAGGGAGAACAGGCAGGAAATGTTCTCTATTTACTATATCACAAGAATCGAAGATAGATTTTTTTTTTTTTTTATGAAGGCTTTCCTACACTAGAATTTGGAGTTCTGCCAAAAGTCTATAAACAATTGGAGAACTAGAAAATTTATGACATCAGATATTCCAAGGAAGTGAAACCTGACTTCACAGCAACGATTTTTATTCAAGAAAAACAGATATTTAAATAGACATCAAAAAATATTTTAAGACCTCATATGGAAGAAGTTACTTTTTAATTTTTTTTTTAAAAAAACCCACTTAATTACACGCTGAAACCCCACCCAAACATGTTTCCAAGTCTATCCCACAACACAACGTTCTTGATACTAGTGATATCCCTGATATTCTTTTTTTTTTTTTAAAAAAAAAAAAAAAAGGCCAAAAAACAGTTGCTAAAGAAGTTTTGTTCAAGAATCCTTTTCTTTCTCTCACTCTTCTGAAAAGCACTGCTTGCTGGCATGAAATTCTGAACCCTGGAAAACCATCATCAGTCTGAACTGAAGCTTCCAGATCAACGTTTCCAAGTGACCTGGTGATTGATTCCCCAGCCACCTTAAGTGCATTCCACTAGGCTTTGCAACCCTCTGACAAGTTTATGGATATTCCGTATTTCTTTATACACATTTTTGCTAAAAGCAAGTGTATTATAAGGTTTAATTTCACCTTTTAATTAATCACTGAAGCCCTACGGTTGTGGAAGTCTCTAGCTAATAGTGCAAACCACAGGCCAATCAAATTTCTGTGACATCCTTCATGTATTCACCTAACGTCAAACCCCAAACTACAGTCCTGAAAACATAAATAATTACTGGAGTTTCTAGTAATGCGCAGCTTCAGGAGGTTCCTAAACCTAAATAAAGTTCAACATCAACAGTATAACAGCAGCATTGATTTCGGAGGGTATGTAACATCTAATTTGGCTACAGCTGTCAATTTCAAATAAACACAACTCATCAATGTATCCGGTGACAAGAAAAGTCTGTAAATGCAGAAAGTTCTGGCAAAAAAACCCCTAAGCTTTCTTGATTTTGGAAGGTATCCAGCATCAGTCTGTAAGCACACATGCGTTAGAGCTAGACAAACCAGCGATTCTGGCATGAAAGGTTTCCGTTTCTCTTTCAGGAACTCTTGGGACTAATGAAGATTTATTCCCCACTTACGCAGAAACAGGTCCTCATCTGTGGAAGAGTTCAGTTGTCTGCTAAGAAAGTAGAGAACGGCAGTGCGCTGCCAAAGCCACCGACCAGCCCGTGTACTGCCCACTCCGGGCTGCCCCGAGAACGGGCATCTGACCGGGAATACAGTTCACAAACACCGCTTTTCCATACAAATTCCTGCGGTCCAGAAGGAAAACAGCGCTCAGAAACCCAGCTGAAAACAGCCAGGAGTATCGAACAATCTAAACGTCACTTTAAAAAATTACACAGCGATCGCCAGCTCTCGGCTACGAAAAAGACATAAAAAAAAGTCACCGGGGGCAACGCAGAGACCCCGCTCGCCGGGCGGAGCGGCGGGGGGGGAAGGCGCTGGCCACCGAGCGGCCGCCGGGGCTCTGCCGCTCGCCCCGCGCTGCCCCGAGGCGGGAGGCTCGGGCGGACTCCCCGCGGGGCGCGGCGGGCCGGTCGCACAAGGCCCCGCCGTCCCGGGGCGCCGGGCGCGCGCGAGCCACTTGTTGCGGCGCCCGGTACCGCCCCGCGCTCCTGCGCAACGCGGCCCGCAACGCGGCAGCGCACAAAGGGCCCCGCCGGGGCGGCCGCCGCCCCCGCCCGCCCCGCGCCCCTCTCCGCGGACAAACGGCCGCAGCCCGCCGAAACCTTCCCCCGCGCCGGGGAGAGGGGGCGGCAGAGCCCGCCCGCGCGGTTGAGCAACCGCCGTGTCGCAACGAGCCGCAGCCGAGAAGTGCCCTCTTCCTGCGGGGCTCGGCGCCGCGGGACCGAAACGAGCCGGCGGTGGCGGCCGAGGAGAACCCCCGCCGCACCCCCCGCCGCCACGCAGACCCGCCCGCCCGCGGGTGCCCCGTCGGTCCGTCCCGTCCCGTCCCGCTCAGAGCGCGGCAGGCACACGCGCGCCCCGCGGCACGGCCAGCCGGGGCCGCCCGGGACTCCCCGCCCGGGACTCCGCGCCCGCGCACGCCCACCTGCCCGCGCAGCGGCCGCCGCCGTCTCCCGCGCCGCCGCCCCCCAGCCAGCGCGGCGGCGCCGGGCGCGCGGGCAGCCTGGCGCTGTAGCGGGGAGCTGCTCCCTCCCGCCGCCACCGGCCGCCGCGCGCCGCCGCCTCCGCGGGCACGGCGGGTGCCGGGTTACCAAGGCGATAGCTTCGCCCTCGGGCCCCGCCCCGCCCCCGGCGCGGGCCGCCAACCCGGGCGCGGCTTTCGGTATCGACCCGCGGGCGGCGGCCAATGGCGCGGCGCGGCCCCGCCCCTTCTGGGCGCTCCCGGGTCCATTTTCCCCTGAGGGCCGGAGTTGGCCGCGCGGCGGCGGCGAGGGGCCCCCGCGGCCCTGCCCGGGCAGCGGCGGGGCGAGCGGCCCCGGGGACCAGCCGCGCTCCTGGTCGGCGCCGCCTCGTGCTGCGGGGCTGGGGGCCAGGGGGGAGTCGCCCGCCCGCCCCGGGGTGCGCCAGCCGGGCGTCCCGCCGCGGGCCGGGGCTCCGCTGTGAGGGCCGGGCCGCGGAGCCCCTCACGGGAAACCCCCTTTGCGAGCTGCGGCAGGGCTCGCCCGCTGCCCCCCGCTGATTCACGGACAGTTTAATTTCCCCCCGCTTGTCTGGCAGCCCCCGACCGCGCTTCTCGGTCGTAGCCGCGCTCGCGGCAGGCGCCCGGTGGAGCTGCTGGGGTGCAGGGCGGCGGCGGCCGCCCGCCTCTCCCTGCGGCCGGGCTCCCGCCCCGCGGCCGCGCCTGAGGGGGCTGAAAGGCAGGCGGCTGTGCGCACACCGGGGGGCTCATCAAAGAGCAGCTTTCCCCAAGTGGCTTTTGGAAGCCAGCAGGAAAGCCCTCGTTAGAGCGGCTTACTGCCTTGCCAATGATTGCCCTGATACATCCCCATTCCGAGACTCTCGGGGCTGAGCTGTGAGGAGTAATTGCGTTGAAACTTGTATGTATAAAAAATGGGTGATTTTCTAAGGCTTAGAAGAAGCAATCAAAGAAAAGCAAGCTAGAATGTAACCAGTAATGAAACAATTACTTCTACATGCAGCTAGCCCTGTCCCCACCCACCGAAATCAGCAGTAACATTCCTACTGCCTTTCAGGAAAATAGGGCGAGGCATCGTACACGCTCAAAAAGAGTATGATCATAGTATGCATATTTTAACATCCCTGTGCTAATAATCATGCTGTATTATTAGTCTTGCTATTTTTCTCTCTTCATTTTTCCAGTTATTCCAGTTTTGAAAACAGAAAGATGGGTGGATTGACTTCCTCATCACCTTCATTTACCAGTTCTCAAGGCACCAAGAATTCATTAAGTTTGGATTAAAAAAACATCTAGGGGATATTAAGTTGTTTGTTCCAAACAAACCAACCAACCAACCACAACATGGATTGACTGGAAATTTATGGGAAGGACAATGATCTCTCCACTTATTCCAGCAAATGGGATTTTTGCATGAATGGTGAGCATGCAGTGCAGCATCTAGGCAAATCTCAGTGGAAGGGCAGAAGCTAATGAGAATCCTTGCCTACCGTGTGTCAGTTGCCTTCACAGCCCATCTGGTGTGTGTATCAATTAATAGTCCCCCTTCCTCCTTTTAAACAGTTCTTTTAAGGCCGCTCAGTACTACAGGCATTGTTTCTGAACGTCATGCTGCTTCTTCATACCACAGGAGTGTGGCAACTCCACTTGACTTCCCTTCTTCCTGGAAAAAAAAAAAAGCCAATATATTTCAAATGAAAGCAACTGGTTTATTAGGCAAGCATACAGATCATACAAAGACAGTATGGACCATGTCTTATATAAGGAAGTTTATTTCAGCACATTGAGCCACTTGTCTCTTTTGTTTAAAGTTTACATTGCTACTGAAATATATTTCTGAAAAAGAAGGTATTAATGAAATCCAGTATCCCAGATATGTAACTTTTCAAACCATTCTAATACTTGTGGTTTTGACATTAAATATTCCAGATAGACTTGGCCTAGATATTCAAACCTTGGCTCACCAGCTGACCGCACTGATGACAAATGGGTTTGTGCCTGGAAAGGCTAGATAATGTTTTTTAGAAAAGAGCTATTTAGTCTGGATCTTGCAACATTAGGTTGTTCTACAGGATCCAGTGCAGGCTTTGTAAAGTGTAAGTCAACTATGATGCGAGTGAGCAGAGGGCTACAATCCAGAAACTTCAAAATCTGTTTACTGCACTGTCATCTTTTCAATTGCATAATGATGCCCTGAAGTGTCTGTCATGCATAAAGCCCCAAGCACTTAAAAACTGGCTTGTATAGACAACTTCTGCTATATCTATGAATAGACTTCAAAGAAATCTGTCCACATCCGTTTTTCTTCAGGGGTGTAATCCCTGACTTCAAATTTCCTTTCCTTTTTGTGTTTTAATGTCTCCAAATACAACATCAGTATTTAGCAGTGGGAGTAAAGAGATCTCAATCAGTAGTGAGTAACACATTTCAGATTATAGTTCATCGACTTGCATGATACTCATGTTCTTGTCACACATGGACTTGTTATGGAGTGTGTGTGTAATATGGATAAGGAATTTGTCTTGAAACATCTTTTAAAAAGTTTTTATACCCTCCATAGCAGTAAAAAAAAAAAAAAAAAACAACAAAAAAAACAAAAAACCACACTTCAAATATAATTTTAATTTTCAATTTCCTTATCTTCAGATTCTCTTCCCACCCCCCTTCACAAAACAACAAATGTTCTATTATTCTCCCCCCCCCCAGGCTATTGTTACACGTGTTCTCAGTATAACAAAAGAGTTTTGTCTAAAAAGGCTGTATCTGAGTCATGTCTTTGCATGTGAAACAGCTGTACACCTAGGGCACATTCTTGGTCACTTGAAAATGTGTCATTTTCAGCATTTTGGGTTTACATAATTTTAGCCCTGTGTCACTACAGTGATCAGAAGAAAGGAACAAACACGTAAATTGTCTGCAGATCTGCAGACATCACAGAACTGTGGCAGCAGACCTGGACAGAGGGAGAAAGAAAATGCAAATGGAAATGCCACATGAAGGATGTTTGACCTAAAGTAGAAAAATCTTGTCTGAAAAAAATTCAAGTTAGTAAATCTAAAGGACAGTGATCCAGAAGGCAGATTAATACTGGGCAGGAGATGCTTAGAAATCATTATTACAGAACTTAAATGCTCATAGAAACTTGCTAGTGTCTGATACTATGATACAATGGCAACAGATATGAACCAAACCAGCTTTGGGTAGTTACTGCACAGGAACATTTTGTGGCAAATACAGAATAACATGGGAATTCTCATGAGTATTTATTTTCTTAAAAAAAAAAAAAGTTATTTTCTAAACTGTGTGAGCGATGACAGAGAGAATAATGGTCACTCCACACAGCATGGTCATTCCTTTGTCAGCATGCTGCCTACTGTCATCCAAATAAAAGGCTTTAGAACATCCTGTGTACAAAAAATAGCATGACAGTCTCCTAAGTAGTCATCAGAGGAAAGCCAGTTTGGATTATAACATTCAAAAAATAGCTTATCTGGAATTAACAAAACTTTCATCTCCCATTTTAAGTCCCTCTTTCACCTATACTAGAAAAAAACCATCCCCTGTTGCCTAAGGTAGTAGGTTGTTACCATTTGGGGGCCAGAATCCCTCATTAGTCACCGAAATTTAAGAGGTGTTTATAAGCAAGAGAATAATTCTGGCATGACTATTTCAAGCCATGTGTTTAGAAAAAAATAAATCATAAGAATCGGGATTAACTGTCAAAGTCTGTATCCAATCTCCTGAAAAGGAAATACTAAGAGATTCCCGAGGAATTCTGTATGTTAAAAGTATGTTTACTAAGTCCATACATATTTCGTGCACTAGGTTAAAGTACTACAACACACATAAACCATACGATAGAGACGATCTGGTATGCGGATAGCATGATCCTGTAACAGTCTCAGCTGACAAATACAAGCTCGCCTGCTGGACCAGACCTTCTCCATCTCGCAGATGTTAGACCAATCTGTGAAATCAAAGCTGGCCTCTGCCATTCGGGCCTCTCAGGGTGCACCCATAAATTGCTAATGGCATGGTGAAAAACTCGGTGTGACACACCAGCTCAATTTTGTAAGCATAACATTCCCTCAAAGGTGTTCTGACAGTACGTTGGTCTCTTTTCCTGCGCTTGCACCAGCATGTGTGTCTATAATAAGCTTCTCTTTGTTTCTCACACTGACTCCGGTGAAGGGGGAGGCAGCAGCAAATAATGGACCGAGTGACTGCAAATGCAGATGTCAGACAAAACGGATGCTGAATTTGGCTAATGAAGCTACAGCCTGCAGCAAGAACAAGCAGCTTTTAACAGTGCCTTGCTAAACCAAGTTATTTAATATGTGTAAAATTCGGTGGAAAAGTTCCCCAAGAACTTACACCCTATGTACAGGAGCCAGAGAGGCAAACCGGCAAACCACTCTTGTGTACAGCAGTGCTTCAAATAGCCAGCAGCACTGATACCCAAATATTCATCATCCTGGCACTTCACTGTTCTGTTCCCCGTACGGAATTTGGTGTCTGAGACCTCTCATTTTAAAATTTTAAGCCTAACTTCAATGGCGTAAAGCCACTTGAAACAGAGGGCCTCTTCCTCAACCTCCCTGGCCTGCCCCGGCCGCTGTAAGACACCAGCAGTAACAGCGTGTCAGCTGATTCACCCGGCCGGGCAGACAGGGCCATGCTGTGAACGAGTGGGCTCAGCTCCTTCCCCTTTTCCACCCTCAGGCAAGCTGCGTGAGCTGGCGTGCAGGAGCAGGTTCAAGCTGGAGAGAGGCCTTAGCCCGCAAAAGCTCTCCTGGAGCACCGTCTTTGCTTATGATCCCACACACCACGACTGCTTCTCTCCATCTCCCTAAATCTGGGCTGTGGACTGGGGAAACTGAAGGAGAGTCCCTCTCTACTGAGGCTGCACGTGTGCCAGTAAGAGCTGAGAGCTGAACCCTCCTACCCTACCCTGTAAATCCACACCTAGAAGGCACATCGTCATATTGCTTCCAAATCACAGAAACTCCATGATCGGGAGCTCTTAGGCAGATACTTTTAAATGGTGGCATTCTTGATCAATTAATACCAATTCTATTGTAATAAAGCAGCAATTTTTAGTATCACTCATCTGTAGAGAAAGTGGTTGAAAGTACTTGGTTGTCACTAATTCTATACTATAGCAAATGTATATGTAGTTGCTTATTTTCTGCATCGGCTCACAGCAAACAGAGGTTTCTGGGTATGACTGCACCTTTACAAGACAGCTTGTTCATGAGGTGTGCGAACATCCAGTATCAGCCAGTGAAGATCAAATAAATTGCTCAGAATTAAGAAGACTAAGGTCTTTACAAAGATCAACAGCATCCTGAAGTGGCCATCTGACTCTGCTGCTACAGACTCTTTTTATATATCAGTACCTCTACATGTTTTTTTTATTTTTCCAGTTTCCTAACATAGATTTTGCAAAAATAGTTCCATTCATCAATACAAAATAACTTCTTTCATCAAAAGCATCTTGAATAGCTAGTGCCTAATAGAACCAGGACTTCTGTCCACATGTAACCTCACACACCACCCAGGCAAGTCTCCCACCAGCTATTATCTCCTCTGCCCACTTTATGAGTCTGACCTCATAGCCACTACTAACATATTTTTGTAATAAAGAGCAGCACTGGATTGTTAGAATTGCCAGTTTTTAGATGAGGCACTGAGTTCCCTTGTGTTACTTCTGCTGACTTTTCTAATCAAATATAAAGATCCCATGACACATTTTGACAAAAAGTAGGGCACAGCCAGCTTATTTATTCTTTTACTAAAAATAGGCTTCAATGTCCAGCAGGTTGTAATGTGTTAGGTAGCACTTGAAGTGTAATAGCTGCTGTACCTGCCTCAATAGAGCTACTTTACCAGTTCATCCTTGCAATATGATAATTATGAAAATCAAACATCAGGCTTCACACTTTAGTAGTTCCATTTTGCTAAAATGCTTACTAGGATTAGACTGTCCAACAATTGTAAAGGCAATAAAATACCTTCTCATCCTTACAGGAGGATTTTCTGACACCCTTCCAAGCATAGTGCAGCATGTTTTACATCTCTTGGGTTAATGGTATATTACTATTCTCAGCCAGAGGCAAAGACTAGGAAGAGATTCATTATGGGCACTGAACACAAATGGTTTAAAGAAACCTGTATCTCTTGCACCTTCTTTACATATTTATTTTCTAGCTGGCCTTTTTCTTAAGGCTATTCTGATAACAGAATGGATGTAACAACTGTGAAAATGAATAACGATCATGAACACTACTGAGTCTATTACACTTTTTAATGACTATGGATATGAAATACACTATACTATTTCTGAATTTGGCTTTGCAGAAGACTTTCAAGTTTGCTTAGAGAAGCTCATTGTCTAGTCACAATGGTGTAGGTCAGGGTTAGCAAGAATTCATTTTGTGTGGAACTGCTGTAAGAGAGAAAAATATAGAGATTTTAGCCCCCAAATCACACCGATGTAGCTCCCCTTTGAGTCGAGTAAATTTACTGATCTGCAGTACACAGTGAACACCACTTCTAAATTTGGTCACGTGTCATTTGCAAAACATGGAAGACTTGCTCAAAACCAAATCTTTATCTTGCACAAGTTATATGTCATGTGCAAACCAAAGAAAGAGATAAGCAAATGTGATATATTACTGCTACCACAAAACACAGGTACTGCATTAACATTTCACTAGCCCATGGAAAAACACGACCACTTCAATCTCATTGACTATCACACACCACTAGAAAGCCAGTACATCTGTATCTATCTATACCTACATATAAGGGCAAACTGAAAAATTTCATGTGAAATTTTTAAAATCAGCACAAGAAAAATAACATATACTACATGCAACATCATTCCTCTAAAAATATCAATTCTTAGCTACAAATGGACTATTATTTTGAAACCCTATTTAAAAGCTCAGATTTTAGTTTATTCCCTCTGGTGAATGCGTTACAATTTTAATACTACTTAAGAGTTTCTATTTTTAAAAGCACAATCAAAAGTACATATATCTAGCAAGATAGGCGTTCAAAAGGCTTTTATAGATTTTTTATTAAGGATGTTTCAAGTGTCTAGAAACCTCCTAATAATTTGTGAGCATCAAATAGTATCAGTGTTTCTTTTGCTATAAAACTGTTCATCTACACTAAGATTGGTGCAGAGTCACTAAGACACACTGAAATCAGTGAGAACCAAGAATATTCAGTGCTCTGCTGGAACAAATAGAAATGCTTTCATCTCACAGTTCTATTAATTTAACTTCCTATGATTAGGAACCATGAGTTCCACCCTCAGGAAAAACAGCACTCTGACAGATTTTCAGAACAGCACCCACAAAGTGTTATTAATGGGCACTGGACAACAAATGCAGGACAGGTTCTGAGAATACTTCTAAAATGCCAGTACATCTGACTCAAAATTCTGTACAACCTTTTGTTCCTAGATAATCTGGTCATCCTGAATCAGGAAGACTCATGTTATTTCTAGGAATTACATTTTAGACAGTTTCTTCGAGCTACATATGCATCATCTTCATTTTTAGTCCTCAGTAGCTAACATTACTAAGTCTAGCTAGATGCCGTTAAGAAAAAAATGTTGCAGCATAGGAGGAAAAGCATATTATTATTACTTTCAAAACTGACAAATTAAGCCTGCCATCCTATTTTGGAAAATCCAGGCTTTGTGCTAAATCGCTTTTTACTACAATGTTTCCAGGTATTGATTAACCAAATCAAAATACGTGTGTGTTTCACCCACTCCGTCTGGCAATCTATCACAGCAAGTCTGAAAGCTCCGTTTATATGACTCACACGCCTTTAGATTAAACAACTATGCAAATGATGCCAAGTCTCTATTTATCACAGCTTTGTCAGCGAAACAAATCATTCAGCAGGTGAATCATGAAATTACTGTCTGTGTGGATGCTAAGTAAACACAGAGGGAACAGAGATGCCAGCTTAACTTCACACTTCCCAGTCTATTTCTCCTTCCCATCTCCTTCGCTCTACCACTGTGACATTGCTAATATGAGCAGATGAACTCTTCTTGCCTTTTTCTCAACACACAGCCCATTTGGCTGCAATTCAGAAAGTCCTTTAGACACATCAGGAAAACTAAAGCACATGCTTAAGTGGTTTGCTCAGGAGAGAGCACTTGCTGCATACACCTCTGAGAGGGGAAGTGGGCTTCCATTTCCAATACGAGAAGTACAATCATTTAAATGGCTCCACCATTTAAGTGTGCAGCTCTCCTGCTTGCAGGGGGCTCACAGGGGGCTTCTGTGGCAATTTTGCTCTACAGTGAAGAAAATCTGACAGGACGTCACCGCTCAGAGAGGGCTAGCCATCTGGACAAGGTTAGGTCACCTTTGCAAGAGAACACATTCCAGCAGTTCATAAAAATCTGGCTGGAGAGCATTTTTTTTATTCCTGGAATGTACCTCATTGCCAAAGAAGGTAGCTTATGCTCAGAAAAATATTCCAAGGGGAGCAAACAAATTCTTCTGCAAAGCCATTCCTCCCTGCTCCACCCTGGCTGACATTACACAAGTTGAATAATGCATGTCAAGGTATTAAGTAACATGTAAACATTTCCAGTAAATGTTTCGGCTGCAGGCCTTGGCTAACTGGTATTGCTTTCCTCTGTGATAATGGAAAAATAACTTCCTCAGTTCTTCTGCACCTAAAGCTTAATATTAATAAAGCATTTCCTACCAATCACTGACTGGAATTGTCCTCCTCCCCTATCTCCCAATATAGATTTTAAACTCCTTGAAAACTTACCTACTGAAGTCTTACTCAGAGATGTCCTCTGAAAGTCTCCGCTCAGGCTTATAGCCTATGCAATTGGGCAACTTCACGTCCCAAAAATACTACAGTTCTGGTAATACTTTGAAGGACAAATGACAAATTCCAATTGGAATCAAGTTGGGTTCTTCTCATACCACCAAGGATGTTTTATATTAACCCCTGGCTTCCCATCATGCACTGCCCAACAATAGTCTCCCCCCAGCTTTGAAGATTGTGTATTTTCACATATTTTTTCCCAAGGGTGCGAGAGCACAGGGTTGGGAAGCCACAGCCCTTTTCAATGTGGTAGAGGAAATCCCCTTGGAATTTAGTATTGCTTTAGGCATGCACACTGTTTGCATATGCCAGTAATTCCTTTTCCTTTACTGTCTCTGACAATCCATAACAGGGGCAAATGCAGTTCTGAGCCAACTAACCAAAAGAGGATGTGCTTAAAAGCTAAAACATCACTGGGATGAAGATAGGCTCTCAAATCACCTCTGTGAGACTGGAACCATTAGTCCCAAAGGAGAACTGCCCAAGGAAACTTCTGGGATTTTCCACTGGAATTTGTACTTTCCCAAAGGATTTTGTGTAGGAGAGACTGACCTAGGGTCAAGTATCTGAGGAACTCCCAGGAAACAATACCAAATTCCACTCTGAAAAGTGCTTGGGCAAAAACTGTGAACAGGAAGGTAAAGTCATGCATTTTTTATAAATTTTTCCAAGTATAAATTATTTCTTTTAATGTCTGTTAGTTGCACAGTGCTGAGAGTTGTGGGATGCACTGGATTGTTCTTTGTGTAAGTGAACTGTTTTCCTGGCAATCAAACTTGCAGCCTGGCTGAGGACATGGCACCAGTAGTGCTAAACACTACTTAGAACCAAGGGTCTCACTGATCCTGAAAAATCTCTCTCAGTACACAGATGCTTGAAAAAGGTCAACTGATCTTCCAAGCTGAAAGCATGGCAAACTAGCACCGGGTTTTAGTCTGTTTTCTGAATGGCACATATGGAGTCTTCTGGCATAACAAGACATAAGAACATCCAAAGAACAGGAAATCACTTTGATGTTTACTGATCAATTGGCTCCAATACAACTCTTTGGAAGACTGTCTGAAAGTGAAATTAGTTTCCCTGGGCTTCATTACGGAGTTGCAACAAGACTGCTCTGAGACAAACTGCAACTAGTAGGAAATGCGCTCCTGTTTGGGCAATATATGGAAAGCAGAAATACCATGGAACCGCCTCTTCCAAGCCCTCTCCCTCTGCTTACTGCAGCAGCCTTTTTTGCCTTATCTCCCACATCTGGATGAGAAGTAATGGGCTGTCGGTACTGAATATCACAGCTTCCAATCCCAAGGCCACCAGCTCTTAGTAGGCTTCCCACCTCTGTATGATACCTGCAGCAACAGTATCAGCAACTGTTCAAAGAAAATAAAGTATAGGGAAACAGAAGTTATGGCCACCATGGCAAAATCAGATCACAATAACGTGAAAACTATTGTGCACACCTTAGTAACTGATGTGGGCCTATTTTTACATCTGGGCTAATCAGAACAAGCACAAAGCAAAAACCATGCCAGAACGAGCTCATCCTGCTCAAAAAATTGTTTCCAGCAATGAGTTAACGATTGCATTACAGCTATCACAATAATGCCAGTGCTCAGTTTTAAATAAAGGTTTTTGAATGCTACTTCCCTGGTGCTCTTAGTTCCCCCACAGAAAACGAACTGTTGGAAGGCTCAAGCCACCCACAAATACCTGTGGAAAAAGCTTTGGCTAGCCACTGCTGCTTTCCTGAGAAAGCATAACTCACTGCATTCTTAATTCTTCTTTATTTATTTATGTGAAAAGCTGTTTATTTTTCAGTCAGGTCACTGAGGGCACCAAAGCTCAGGTAAAAACTCCCTATACAGGGAAAAATGCGATGACAGCAGAAGAAATGCATTTGCACTCTCCTTTTTCCCTTCCACGCCCTGACCACCGTCTGCAAACAAGAAGCGTTTCCCCCAGCGCCAGCGGGAGAGTCTCTGCAGCCCCTCAGCGGGAAGGGGCAGGTGTCTGCCACAGCCTCCGTCGCACCAGCAGTGCGTGGGATAAAGCCGGACGCGGTACCCCAGACAGAGCGAAGAGGGGCTTTTCCTGAGGGGGCTCACTGGTGTGCACACTGCACACAGGTGTAGATAGATGTATATAATCCATACCTCCCTGCAGCTTCACAGCAATTTGGCCTCCTAACTTTTAATACCTGTGAGAAATGACAGACCTCAGCCTGACGCCCACCACAATCTTGTTGCTACAAAGCAGTGTCTGAGAGCACGGCTGCCCCGCGCAGCAGCACAGCTGCCTAGCCCTCTCTGCACAAGTCCTGTACACCACATCCCACCAGGGAGCTGGGAGCAGACTCATTATCCAGCAGGTAACAACGACTATGTAAGGCCAAGACTGGATGGTAATGAGCACCCATACACATCTGGCATATGGAAATGTTCACATACCTGTCCACCCATAGATCTGTATCCTTACTGTAGTATGCCAACTCACAGAGCTGAGAGCAGAGGACTTTGGCAAGCCTGTTTCAGCTGCAGTGATCCATATCTTAAACTACAGTGAGCTGCTAAAGCAAAGCAGTGACGTAATGCCATTAAACAGGAGCAGACTGCCTTAACTATCCCATGCGAATCCGACAGCATTTCCAATGCCACCACACAAACGGTGCAAACACAGAATCATTTAAACTGAAACTTGAAACACATCCTTACTGTGTCATTAAGCTATATGTAAAATTTCTGTTGCCAAGTACAACTTTCAGCTGACTTTCAGTCAATCAGTTACAGTGTGGACTAGAGGGGTATTTCACAACAGCAAAAAGTATCAAGTATCAGCTCTCAGGCACCTTAAAAATGCCATCTCTGTTCTCAAGCACCATTAACAACAAATGAATCTAATACCTAGAATACAGAAAAAGAAAGCTTCTCCACATCACAGTGAAAAAAAAAAAAAAAAGACTCTGTGAAATACCACCTGTAAACTTAAAAACCATCTTATGCCAATTTCTTCGTAGAACATATCCAAAATAACCTCTTAAAACACTATAATTTAACATTAGTGCCTTTCTTTAATAATTTAACTTTAAAAGGTATACTTAACCTTTAGTTCTTTAATGCTAAATATTCCTTTTTCAAAAAGTCTCAAGTATTAGTAAGTCATGTACCTCATCTCTTCTAATCTTAGTCACATCTCAAACTATCATTTTTCACAAATACACATTAAAAAGAAATACACATAGATGGGGAAAATGAAGTCCTGTTACAGGATATCAGGTTTTCTATGACAGAATATTCCATTACATTTCGGGACTTAATCATTTTATGCAAACCTAAGAATTGATGATACTCAACTAAATTATCATTTACCATACACATAACTTGAAAAACTGAACATGATTTTCTGTTGTTTTCTCTCCTTCCCCCATGACGACAGCTGAGAGAATAGATATGCAGTTCTATAGTGGCTTGGCAATATGAACTCTATTAAAAAACTGATTATTTGAAATTGTTAAAGATTACGGGATAACCTCCCTTGAAAGATGAAAAAATATGAACAGACCCTAATTAGTATCTGATAAAGAAGTGAGGCTGTTGCACTGTGTAAACCCTGAATTAGAATAATAATGTAGAGAGACCCAACAAAAGCTGCTTTGTGTTTCTCATTACAGCCGGTGACAACAACTCCGGGGGCCTGCCCCTTCCAGCACTGTAAGCATGCTGAATACTGTAACACCGTAATATTGTTTTTCCATGCCCTGCTAAGATATACCTGAGAGGTGCCTTTGTACTGTCGTTTAAAAGGACAAACCACTGTCCCATGCTACACATCTTGCCTGAAACAAAGTATTTTGAAATAAATCCTTCTAGGCAAACCCTGAATAAATCGCATCCCCAGTAAAATAACTCTTAACCTAACATTCAAGCACACATATTCAGAGAACACATGCAAGTTTTACTGCATACTGGGTGCTCCTGCGGCACTGCCTGCAGACTATCAGGAACCTCAGCTATCACAACATTGCTCCCCCCAGTCACAACACTGAGTTCTCTCTTCTACCTGCATTTCCTACTGATGGGAATACACTGTTGCAGCCAATACATGACCCACTCAGTAGCGAATAACTAATCTGCATGTTAGCAAAGTGCTTTGCACTTAGCAAATGATGGCACACAAACACATCACTATTGCATTTAAGGCTACTAAAGTCAGAAGACTGCAAATGAATGCCTGTATGGCAAGTTTATTGGCAGTTCTGCATTACTGCAGTTGCTTTATTCAAGTTCTTTGATAGATACTGAGATACTATTTAATCAGCAATCTGCCTTTTTAATGCACAGAAAAATCACAATTTGTTTCACACTCTGGGTCTGTAGTGACCAATTCCACATACCCACACATGTAACCTTACACACACAAGCAGTCCTGCTGAGTTCAACCATCTTTCCAAACCGCTCTGTGCTCAGCGCATGTCAGGTTCTGTACATTTTGCCCTTTTCCAATTCATCCCATCTGTTTATAGCCTTTCCATCCAGTAGACTATAAATTTCCAAGGTTTCAAATTCACCTTTTTCCATTCAGTTTTTCCTATCTGATGTACATTGTAATGATATTAAGGGGAAATTTATTAAAGAACTATCTTAAATCAATTTCTTTCCACAGTTTTTCTCCAAACTGGCTGGATGAGTGTGACCTTTTCAAAGGTATTTGGCAGAGGCCTGTCATTTGTCAAGTTATTTTTCCAATTTTTGTCAGTGTGAGTTTTAAAATCAGTATTAAAAGATTTTTCTTACATCAGATCAAAAAAATGCTCTCTAGCTGAGCTGACATCTTTTAGTCTAACTCCTTAAAACTGCATAAGACAAATAAAGTACATGCTGGAAAAAATACACAATAGTCTAGTTTGTGGCCAAAATTCCACCTAAACATAGAGCAGGAGGGGGAGAAAAATTACATGCCTTGAACAGTATTTCCCAAGTGTTTGTTAAGAATTATTTTCTTTCTTAATCTCAAATGAACAGTAGTCTTAACAATGCTAGATCTGAGTTTGATGAGATCTGTTGAAAATATGATGGGACAACATCTCATTCTGCCACCATGCCATCCCCAATAAGTTTTGTGTCCATGGCACATGCAGACCAAGTTGCTTGTTTCTTACAGCTTTTATTAATCACTGATTGGTGCGTTGGCACTGGATGCTAGGGTGGAATCAGGAGACCAGTTCAAATATCTTCTTACAGTTACTGCTAAAATAGTAACTATTTTAAAGGATTGAATATGACAGGTCAGAGAAATGAACAAAGAGTTTATTCATGGAAAGTCTTACTAGCCTTCAAAGCAAGTCATATGAGAGATATATGAATACATATAGTTTATAGCCTCAATTAGAAACAAGATTAAAATTCTCAATGTCCCTCATGAACTCATTCCCTTCTCTCCACATCCTCATATTCATTTTAGATGATACATTGTCCCTGTTGTGGTTTTTTTTTGTTCTCCTCTTACCCCTTGTCTCTCCACTCTTCCCATCCTACTGCATCTTGACGTCATGGTCAATGTAACCACATGTTGGATTCAGAGATACGACACACCAA
The DNA here is from genome assembly GCF_965140245.1 of Athene noctua. Taxonomy (NCBI): domain Eukaryota; kingdom Metazoa; phylum Chordata; class Aves; order Strigiformes; family Strigidae; genus Athene; species Athene noctua. The sequence continues at coordinate 7,062,224 of NC_134044.1, forward strand.
GTTCTGGCATTTTGGAAAACTGGTGATTCCCAGCTATGAAAAGACCTTCCCATCTTGCCTCCCCCAAACAGGCCATTAATAAAAAGCACAGGAGGAAAAAACAAACAGCAAAGCATAAGACTGCTTACAATTATGGTGTTATCTGTCCTGAGTTTTCCCAGTTTAAGATAAAGTGATCAAAGTACACTGGCAGAAGCCAGTAACAGATGTAGCTTAAGCTGTCTAGGATTATTTTTGATATTTTAGTTCTAAGAAGTATGCAGAAACTGTAACTACACAGCTGTGCCAGAAATCCCAAGGGGCAAGGCTGCCTTCCTAGGGGACATCTGAACTCCTCAGCCTTGCTGCAGGTTCTGGCTCACTTATTTTATCTTAACGAAACTTCCTATGCCTTCCCAGAACTGCCTCAAAATAACTGTAGTAACAGAATAATGGGACTTATACTTGCTTGTAGTTTAGAGGTGAAAAAAATAAGAACATCCCACGTATGCCATGTGCTTCTGCTACTACACTGTGGTTTCACGAATCTGTAGAGCTTCAGAGAGCAAAAATACTTTTGGTCTGCAGCCCAAGGGCTGGCTGTCCACAGCACCTCTGCCACCAACCGCTGCCTGAGAAGCCGAGCGACTGTGTGTAGCTCAGGCCAGCAAAGGCAGACAACTGAGCTGCAGGCAGAACCATGTGGAAAGAGTCTTCTTTCTGGTTCACTTATCACCATGAGATATTTCAGAAAACAAGCCCAGCATATGTCCCCGCTGCTTCACTTTCCAGGTGCCTCATCTGTCTACTAGGTCCTGTTTTGGATCAGAAGACTTTGGTGCTGCCTTCTTTATCTGTTATGTCCTCACCCGGCTATGAAAGGCAAACAGTCTTACAGGAACACAGTCACTACCAGCTCTTTCAGTTTCCTCAGACTTTGGTACAACAAGGCTAACTGTATTGCAGTTCTGACAGAGCATCTCGCAGGGGGAAGGAGGAGCACTGCATCTGTACCCACATGTCAATATTCAACACAAATGGTAACACGCATCCAATGATACTCCAGCAAAATGAGTAGAAAGCCAGAATCTAACTCTCCTAAGCAAGCTATGTTCAAATATAGTTCATAACAAGGTAAGAAATAGGCCAACTCAATGTGGTAGATATGAATGAGGAAAAATTGTCAGAGGCAAAATTCAGTAGGAAAAAGGCCATTTCCTCACCCTCTGACTTTTGGAACTAGATGCGGACAAGCTAAGTGGGTGGGGCAGAAGTGCTAGCCATTCAGCCAGCTGAACAGGGCAAGGAGGGTGGAGAAAAAAGAAAAAAAAAAAAAAAAAAAAAAAAAGGAACATGAGTAAAAACTGTTTCCACATAAATACTTAGTGCCATCCAAACCAGTCACCTATGTTAGAAATCACTTCTGTGCACTTGCTGACTTAAAGTTTTGATGTCAACCTGGGCAGTCATTTTTTGAGATGTAGTAAAATACAGATAGCGACTTTTGACTTGGAATGAAGAGATAATGAGAGCAAGAGGCAAACTTCTAGCTGGGTGAAAAACTCTGGCTGCAAGGACAACAACCTCTACAAGAAGTAAAGAAAGCCACAGCAGCTACTCAGATTTACATCCATGTAACAGAACAGAACTGAAACCAGACAGTTAGGTATCTCTAAATGGTACCAACTGCTTTATTGGTAGGTATGAACAAGTTTACAGCCTCAGAAGATTGCAATCTCCCTTGCCATACAGGAAAGGAAAATCGTTTCTTTTAGAGGAACTCAGTTACTCAACTCTAATTAATCTTCTGAAACAGGAAATCCCTGCCAACACAGGTGGAACTATAATACACTGGCTGTGCAGCTGAGGAACATGAAAAATGGGATTTCCGTGTTCCCATCTCACTCACCAAAAACAGAGTGTAAAACATGCAGCTGAAAAATCTGAAAAAAAAAAGCAAGCAAGTAAAAACTTGGAAGGAAAACTATAAGTCACTTTGGTCATTCATAAGAAAGTTCCCTACAGTATTAACTATGGTTTAAGCCCTCCTGAGGAAGTTACCATCACTTTGAGAGCTTAGTTATAAGGCAATCATCTGAATCTGTATTTTAGGGAAGAAAAGTTAAGAGGACACTTTGGTGATGTCTGATGTCACCTGTACTCCTGAAGGAGCCCTGTAATGTGTACTGACAATACCTGCTTCTCTCAGCCATCTCTTTGTTCTCTATAATCGGTATTTTTAAATACAGTTTAGACTGTTACTCGCTGGACCATGTCACAAAAGAATAACGGCAGGATAGAAATTTCTATGCCATTGAAATGTTACTCCAATTAAAAGTCAAGACAAGAAATAGACATTCTTTTTTAATATTTACTTGTCTGCAGCATTTTAATTGTGGAGGCATGGAGAAAAGAGGGATATAAGCAATTATTTACATTACTACACATTTCTGTCTATCTAACTGGAAGGAAAAAGACTTAGGGACATGGGAGATGATGCTCGTCATTACTATTTGGAGGGTATGCCCTGCACTCTGCTCTGAGCACTTAAAGCTGTGTTTAACTTCAGCGTAGTATAAACAATATTTTTCACAACAGCTTATTTCAAGCTCCACAAAGCCATCTGTATCAAAAGAGCAACGCAGGGCTGATTTCAGCGGAGAAAAAAAAGTGTCTACATTGAAAACAACTAATACAAATAGCAGCATCAAAGCTTTGTTTAGACTAGGGAAAGTTCAGTAAGTCACTGATAAAAGAGCTGTAAGGGTAGAATACTGAAAGGCAAATTTTTATCAGAAGAGCAGTGTTCTAAGGTGACCCTCACTCATCTGATGCCCCAAAACAAGCGAGTAACTAAAACAAGAGCAGAGTAATTTCCTTTAACTACAGATATACCATCACGACACTCACTCACTAAGGGAAAAAAATAAAGGTATTTATGATTAATAAAAATAAGCGGAGGGAGGGGTGTGTGCAACTTTTTTTTTTCCCTCCTCCCTACAGATATATACAAGTAGCTCTCTGTTTAGACTATTAGAAGGCTAACTTTTCTCACACATACATTTCAGTCAATAGATAGGTATTCACATTATTATGTTACTTTCTCATGAATTTATGTTTTATTGCTCCATTTTCAAAAGCCATTGTCCCCATGGGACACTTCAGTAGCCAATATATCATGGTACTGCACAGCAAACGATGCTTGGCAATTACCTGAATGCATGCAATGAAGGCAGTAAAATGAGTAAAATTATATAGCTGGTCTTTCATTTCAACCCAGACACTAGTTCCAGCAAGAAACTAATATATATTCACCAAAACAAATGTCCATTCAAACCACAAAAGCAATTTAATGCTTACATGTATGCTGACAATACTGTGTTAGAGCTGTGAGTAATCCAAGGGAGGCTGTAGGTATCATAGATAAGGAGTGCAAGCTGGTCCAAAATGTACATACTCTCTTCACCAACATTAGGTCCATTCTCAGTCTGGCCTCTGTGATTCAGGCTGCTACACTCAATATTGAAAGTAAATATATAAGAACAATTGAAAACAATTTTCCTCCTGGCCATATTGGTGAGGGAAGGTGTTTAATTTAAAGAGAAGACAAAAATTATCCTGTGATTTAACACACATGTTCTCCCACTTAAGATGGATTGGTAAAACACAGAATTAAATCTAAGGTAACTTTGCAATGTTGAGATAATGTCATGATGTTTTGCTTTCTACTAGATAAAATGAAAGCTCTGGCTTTGGTCGCTACATTAAGTAAGGGGGGAAATTGTATTTTAAATAAAACACTATCCTAAATTCCTGGCAAATTACAAGGTTTAGGTCAGCTCTAAATGAAATTTGTGTCAGCTGGAAGAGGTCATCCAAGTGAAAGACCAGTAATAACGAAAACCAACCTCTTTAAAAAGTAGAAATAATGCTTGTTGAATTTTTCATCACTTGCAAGACTGGTTATGTTAATAATCCTTCACTTTATGCCAAGTAGACTGAAAATAATTAATAGTTCACAAACAACCTTCCCACAGAAGCTTCAGTGCCAGTGTGGTTTTGACTGATTCCAATTAATAAAAAAGATAATGCCAAATATTAAGGCCTCAAACTCAAATTTCTTATATCTAAGAAACTTTCATGAAAAATAATAATAAGCCTATGTCTCACAGCACTACCTTGTCAGGGGTAACTGAATTCCTGGCTCATAGTGTCACTGGGGAATTCTGGTCTCACTGTTCACAACTCTTTATTAAAATCCATTCTGTTAATGAAATGGAGAAGGTGATTTGATGTATGCACGCAGGGGTTCCACCACTGAGCTCTGCTGAGCCACCACAAATGCTCAGGAGTCAGAGGGTGAGAACCAGAGTACTGTGATGTCTTTAAAAAAAAAAAAAAAAAAATCAGAGCTTAGCTGATTGTAATACTTAGGGAGTGCTCATTAAATCCTGAAGGCTATCCATCTCACCAGGCAAGCTCTTTCCTCCTCCTGTCTGAAGTAGCTGTGAAACAATGGTCAGCTGGTAACATGTTTCAAGCCAGCAATAATGAATGTCTGCAAGGACACAGGACTGTGAGAGAGGATGAAGAGGAATAGAAGGAAGTGGAGAATAAAGCAAAAGATGGAAGTGAGGAAGGTCAGAAGGTTGTTTATACATTTACAATATGTCTAAAATAATGTCACACCCCAGAGAGATGCAGGTGGCAAACTGACCTCATTAGAAAACCCACAATGGTTCAGAGACAAGGTTCACTTTTGCCAAGGATCCTGTTTCCAGCACTGCTCATACCCAGATGTTGCAGAGGAAAGTTCCCACCCACACTGTTTGCCAGACTTAAATGTGATTCCTGCAGGACAGGCCAGAAAGGTTTTGCTAAAATTCATCACCAAGTTAGAGAAATATTATGTAATGCAGAAAATAAGATCCACTATTTGGAACATGGCATCCACAGTCATAAAGTTTAGAACATGCTCATGACATTTTTCACTGAAAACAGCACTTAGTAGAGCACACAGCATCCCAGCAGAACTCCCGGGTCCTAAAAACTTCCATATATGCCTCAAAAGCATGGAAAATAAACCTGGTTACTTGCTGCTCTGTCAGCCTAGGAACTAGGCAACTAGTGTACAAACAGTACAAAATCCACCAAGGCATGAAAGGGACTAGTATTACCACATATACCACAAAGGCTTTTGGAGCAAAGTGTAAAGATTTATACAGGCCACCTACTCTTAGGGAAGAAAGTGCCACACCAGGATGACGTGGCAGTCAGCGTTTCACTCATGGATGCTGCCGAGGCAAGAAATGGACAAGATCAACTGCATTCATTTCCCATCCCTCCATTAATATTGGAGTTAGCAGCTGCTTCCCAGGGCTGCTCAAAAAACTCCATTATGTTTTTCCATTGAAAATTGTGGCTTTCTCCAGGGGAGGAAAAAAAAGAAGCGCTTTCCACTAAATACACTCACTCTGTCTAGTATTTTATTTCTAAGAACACAAGATCTAGTATCTTTTCTTTTGCAACAAAAATTTGGGTTTGAAGCAGTGCCTCACTGGGACTGTGGTTCGGTCGCCGCAGATGCACCCGCCAGAGCACACCTTCTGCGAGGCACCGTGAGACCACCCAACAGTGGGATGATGACACCACTGGGGAGATACAGCCCAGCCAGGGAAGCCTGCCTGCAGTTGAGTCAAAATTGTCAATCAAAAGTATTCAAAACTTTCAAAAAATATACTGCAAGTGTTGTCAAAAGTAATATGCTTTGCTCTAACATTTTCTGCAAAATAAGATATATGCTGATCAGGTCTGTTCCTTACCATTTCTGGGGACCCTTTAAGCTGCCACTTCTACAGACAGAGCCAGTTACACCAGGATACAGGAGGCCCCAACAACAGGAGCCATAGCGTGGCCCTGCCAGACTCTTGCCATGCTTGGGAGCTGCAAGTAGTTAGCTCTCCCCCCTCCATTTCTTCCCCTCCTCAAGCATCTGGGCTCCGGTTCCTGTCCACTCATTGCCAACACGGACTGAGCTCACCAGGGGATGTTACGCATCACCCTGACAACGTCAAAGATTAACTCACTGATCTTTGTGTTTAAAGTACAAAAGCTATTATATCGCATTCAAACGTTTAATATAGATTCTTATCCGAGGGCAACGGATAGCCCATAGTGTCTCAGCAGTTGTCTGAGCTCTCTTACAGGACGTATGGCTGCAAGAAGTAACCCCGAGTGTACGTATGCAATCAAGGCCGCCGCTCTTGCCAGCCACCTCCCAGCCCGCTCATGCTTTAACAGGTCATTAACTCAAGTAACCTCCCACACGTTACAACTGCCAGTAAAACACAATAGCCCGAAACTGAAAATACCTCTGGTCTACCAAGAATCCAGTCGGAAGGACAAACTCACTTATAGTTCTGAGACCAGCTCATACGATGAGACACTGATTGTCTCAGTGCTCCAAGTGAGCAGCTTAATTGGAACAGAAAAACAGGGTGATTAATGACAGCTAAGAAAAACACCTTGTTACAGAAGCCAGGCAACATTAATGCTTTACATCATTTAAAAAAATTTGAGGTTACCGTTCAGGACAGCACACGTGGAAAACATTCAAGGAAAAAAAGATGAAATGTTGTTTAATTGGTGAATTCTTCCCGTTAACACCCTGAGCGCTCTGACCCACGCCGGCAGGCAGGAGGTGTTCGCCTCAGCCCCGCTGCCAGCCACACTTCCCCACCGCCGGCCGCGGCCAGACCTGCCCGGGGCTTGGAAGGTTCCCTCCCGGGGGCCCTGCTCCCATCGCTCTCTGGTAGATGAACCTCTGCAGTCACAGCTCCTTGGCGGATTTGTCTCTTTTTCCCGGTTTCTTTTTGCCGCACCAGCATCTGATCTTTTTCAGCCTCAATCCCTCCCCCCGCAAACGGGCAGAGCCCTCCGGGGGGACACTCACCTCCCGGGGAGGCACCACCGCCAGGGGCTGGGAAGCCGCTCAGCAGGCACCCGCCGAGGCGGGACACAGGAGCTCCTCACGAAACGCAGCGGCGCCGGGGAGCGGGAGGGGACCCCCAGCCCGCCCCGCCGGGAGGGAGCCGGCCGCGCGGGAGTGGAGGGGTGGGCCGGGTCGGTGCCCTGCCGGGGCTCTGCCCCGCGCCGACCCGCGACCCTCTGCCGAGGGGAGCTCGGCAGCAAAGCCCAGCCCCTGTGCCGCCGCGCCCCGGCACTCACTGCCGCCGCGGGGCTCTCAGTCCCGGGAAGGCGGCGGGGGGAAGGTAAAGAGCGACATAAAGAAGAAACGAGACCCGCTGTCCTACCCGGCTCTGCTGGCGGGGTCCCCCCGTCTCCCGCAGGCTCGCACCGACAGGGCGGCCCCGGCCCGGCCCGGCCCACCCCGGGGCCGACCGGCCGCTGCCTCCTCCTCTGCCTCCTCCTCCTTCTCCTTCTCTTCCTTGGCCCAGCCCCGGAGCAGAGGCTTACTGAGACCTGAAGGTTATTTGACACCGGGTATCCCGGGCTGCAGCGGCGCCCCCGCCACGCTGCCCCCCGCCGAGGGCCGCAGGCCGGGCCTTTGTGTTTTGCCGGGCAGGAGCACCCCTGCAGCCCCGCTGCCTGCCCGGAGCACCCCCGGCCAGACGGGAGCCCAGCCAGGCACCGCCGCGCACAGCCCTGCAGGTGCCCCGCAAGGGCGCCTTCCCTTCACGGCGGGCCGGGGAGCAGGCCAGCCCCAGAGTTCACAAGCGTGATTTTTTCAGCCGTGACTTGGCAGTGCAATTCTGAGTCACGCTAAATGCTACCCGGCTATTCTTCACTCTTTCCTCCTTTATCTCCTTCCCTCAGGAAAGGCGATTATTGCAATAAAATCTGCTGGTTCATCGCCCACCAGTCTCCAGCTGTCCCCGAGGAACTGGCTGGAAAGGCCCAGGTGATCCGTGACTCCGATGGGGGAGGCAGGGCCCAGGGCTGCGGCAGCCAAGCCAGGGCACTGCATCCTTGCCAGCTCACATCTCGCGCCAGCCCTCACCAGCAGCTCAGGTTTGGGGCCGCCGCTTGGGAGACGGTGTTTTAATAAATCAAAACCTGTAACTTCGGGTGTACTGTTCATAGATGTGCAAGTCCAGTCATCACATCTGGCAACACATCAGGTGGTAGAACACAAAGCTCTCCTGCTGCGGGCTGCAGGTTGTATTTGGTGGGAAGGCCAGGGGGTGTCTGCTAGGAGACACGGGGCAACTGTTAGTACTAAAAGGAGGACAGCAAGCAGCACCCACAGAAGGGGTGGCCTCCATCACTGAGACCAAAGACAAACATGGCTTCTAAGCAAAGCCTGAATCAAAAAAATGGCCTAGCAGGAGGCCCACAACATCCCATAGGGCAAGTTGAACCTCATATTCCTGTTTATTGGCTGTCATAAGCAGCAAGAATGGTGTTTGTCAGCAGAGGAACTTATACATTTTAGTACTTGCAGAAAGGTTTAATGAGAATTTTCAAACCTACAGAAGTTGAACTATATGCCAAATATGCGGCAACATTATGTTTTTGAAGCCTGACATTCTTTTAATGCTTGGTATGGGCAACAGGTTGCAATGAACAATAGCAGCTCCAAACTCTCTCCTACAACTGTGCTGGTCACAAATAGGAGCCTGAGCAGGGCAAGAAAGCCAATGTCACAGAACAAAAGAACCCAAAGCCATGTTCCAGAACAAAGGAACCCAAAGCCTCCACCTGGAGCTTCCTTTTCCAGGTTCTTCTGGAGCCTATGCTCATGGGTTTGCTTTGCAGATCCTCGGTGCCAGAGCTCTTCCCTCCCCCTGTCCCCACTGACAAAGAACAAAATTCAGGTAGCAGTAGCTTCCTTACCATTCCTTGCAGGGTGCTGGTTCCCCTCCCTTTGAATAAACATCTCTGCCTACCAGTTTACCATACTGCAACATCACCCTCACATACTGAGCGGTGCTTCAGGGCATGCTGTACATGCAGATTCCACCTCGAGTGGCAGAAAGAATAAAGCCAGAGTTCAGTCAAAATTTTATCTGTCAGAAACCCACACTACAAGAAGACACCAGCTTCCCTTGCCCGCTTGTGCTGCTCTCTGCATTGGACCCTCCTTTCCACTTGCAAGCTTCTTTCCCACCAGACAAATGGGATAAGTAAACAAATCCATCCTGAAACAGAGCTTTCTGTTTCTTTTCCCAATGTACTTGTGACTTCTCCTTAACAAATGCCTTCTTAAAGGAAAATGAAACTGTTGGTTTCTTTCAGCACAGAAAGGCCAGTACTCACTTCTGTACCTGGAAGTGGTCATTTAATAACCTCAATTCAGGCACCTATCCTAACACTTATATAAATCAACAGCAGATGTGATGAAAACCCTATAAGCAGCTAAGAAGAAACAACTACGAGAAACAGTTTTGGTCAGGGCCTAATGAAGTGTTTTCTACCAGTAAGTCTCAGAGACTGCTAGGGCTTCTGAGTTTGTATCTGCATCAGAACTGGCAGATTTTGAGTGAGATATAGCTCTCCATAACTGACTTTTTGACAGGACTTTACCACCAGCTTTTATGGCATCTGTAAATTAAACCACACTTTGAAAGGACTATACTTTCTACCCAGTATGACAAGCTACAACAAGGCAGCTGATGTGTCAACTTAAAAATCCCAGAGAACAATCAGCAACAAAGGCACTGCTGGTTCCAATTCTCCAGTATGTGTCCCTAAAACAGCTCCTTAATGCAAACTTCCAATTTCCCCCCACAGAGCATGGGTTATACTTCACTTCTTCCACCCTCTATCAGCCATCCCTGCACAGACGATGCTCTCCAGTGCATCCCCATGCACTGAAAACAGCTGCAGCACATAAGCATCACCTGAAAGGGTAAAAATAAGTACCTCCATACTGCAGAGACAAGTCTGACTTGCTCAGTCTTGCCCTTGCCATGAAGAAATCTTATTTTGAATGTCCGCTACCATAGTTGGATTCTTCAACCTGCAGCCAGCTTGTCTGCCTGGCCTGACTTCCATACTCCTGAGGAGTTTCATCTCACCTAGTTGTCACTTATCAGTGTATTTAGCATTCTTCAGATCCTGACAATCCACACCTCTCCCTCACCTCTTTCCAGGATCTTTGTATTCTTGTCATTATCTAGTGTTGCCTTTTATTCTTCTGGCTTTTTTCTTTTTACTGTCATCTCTCATTACACACCTAGAGGAGGGAGAGTTTCCTGGAAGAAGGCTTAAGGAAAAAGATCTTGCCTCACTATCTGAGCAAGTAAGGGAGCCAGGAGCTATTTACATGTTTTCTGATAAGCAGTGAGAATGTCCTGATGGTCCTGTAAAGTCTGCAAGGAATTGGCTTTGTGTTGTTACATATTTCCTGCTTGTCTATGCTTGCCCAATTCTAATCGACTAACAATATTAAACAGTATAACAATTTACATATTATTATAACATTATTTGGAGGAAAAAGCAGTATCATAGTCTTGAATTTAGTGATTAAAGATATTCTATTGCCAATACTTAGCATTTAAAAATCATGCAAATTATTTTAAAAGTATTACTTTTTCAATTAATTATCGATTAATTTCTGTCTGAACTATTAGGTTACAGCTGCATCTCATCTCTAATTTTTGTCATGCAACCATTAGGGCAAAAATTATATTTTATGATATTAATTTAAATTCGTTACTTTTTTATAAGGACTACAATCAGGGGTTTGGTGGGGGGATTTGTTTGTTTGGTTTTAAGGTTGATATTTTCTTATATTAACATAAAGATCTGGACTCTTACAAGGAAACCCCAAACCAAAACACACCTCCCTCACACACAGAGCACAAGATGTGCTAAGACTAGTGTCTGGCAATACCACCGAGAGCTCTTACTGCCCTGCCAAAGAGTCACTGTGAATGGGGATGCTCAGCATTTTGCTTTCAGTGTGACAAGAGGACAAGGCAGCCAAGACCGACCGTTCCCATAAAGCAGCAGCACAGCAGCAATCCCCAGGTAGCGAGCAGCCCTGCAGGATGTGTTAAGAGTAAACCATGAGCCGGTCCAGGCCGAGCAAAGGGAAAGAAGGAGGTGGCAGGCTGAGGGGCAGAGCTGCCCACTGCTCCCCAGGGCCCGCTCGGTTTGCTGTCCCTTTTGGTAGTCGTATGTCCTGGGTAGGGAAATGCAGGGGAAGACTGGCATGACACTCCCAAACATTTCCCTTTCAGTAAGTGACCTTTGCCTATTATGAACCAGCAAATTTCCAAGTGTTTCTTGCTCTATAGCTAAGAAGTATGAAAGTAAGACTAGGCTATGAGATGACTAACTACTAATGGAGAACTATTTGCTGTCAGCAACATGCATGACCACTTCTGAAAACACAGCTGAAACTCTCTCAGAGGCAGATCCTGAGATTTTAACTGTTTTTACTCAAACCATACTCAAATCAGCCTGTGCTGACAAAAAAACCCCAAACCAAGCCACAGTCTCAAGAGATGATGCAAGCAGCTGTGAGAGGAGAGCACACTAACTACCTCCACAGAGGCTTCCGGCTGCTTTCAGGGACCAGGTTATTGCTCTGGTGGGAACTCTCTTGTTCCCACTAATTTCATTCTTTAATTTTTCATTAGATACTTGACCTGTTATGACTTTCAAAGTGCGTAATGCAAAGTTTCATCTTACTGGCAGCGCTTATCGAGCCCCAGCACTTAGTAAATACCTCTAACACCTGCTCTGAACCTCATTTTAGATTACAATATAAAAACTACCAATTTGGACAGCTAAAGTTGGTTGGTCATGTGTCTGTCCTTGACAGTCCCACTCATCCTGTCTCTTGACATTTACCTGGTACAGCACCTGTTGCAAGAGGATTAAAGGAATATCTATTAATTTTTGGTTCTTTTAATTGTTAAAATCAAATCCCACTATGGACACATTTCCCAAAGTCTGAAAAGGCTTATCTACGTGCAGTTTGGGCACAACGCTGACTTTAAAGCACTAGAGATATACCACTTGCACAAAAAACATCCACAATGAGATGGTGAGCTTCCTGCCAAGGAGCGAATTCCACCTCTCCACGCAGATGAGCCTGATGCTAATACAGTCCCTTGAAGATGGTAAAGTAGGGGCCTAACACACACAACTCCACACGTCCTTCTGCTGCCATATCAAATCTCATTCCAAATGCTTGCATGTGAAAATCCTTCTTAACTTGGTTTTTGAACAATTGTACTCATTCATACTCTGGTAAGCTGCTGATGGAAATGGGGCAAGTTCTGTGCCGTTCTGTGTGTGATTCAGATAAACATTACTGAGCTGTTCATCTTGCTGAGCCCGATTCAAAGTAGTGCTGGAAAGGGAATACAGAACTCCACAGAACAGGTCAAGGGGGGTGAGAAAGCGGTGGGACATCGTCTGCTACAGGGGCAGGAGACGAAGGAATAAATGAGGGAGAAAGAGGTACTGACAGAGAGACCTCGGGGATGGGTAAGATTGCCAGAAGTGTTTCTGGGTGCTGGCACTGCTGGAAGGTGTGTGCTTGCTTGCTTGCTGCCTATGTGAAAGGGCAGGGCTGGCTGAAGGAAGCCCCAGAAGCTGGCTTTAATCCCCAGCATCTATCACTCCAGCTGCTCCCTGGGAACAGTATCTGGGGTGAGAGCCCCAAAGGCCAGGGTAGCCCAGCTGCCCACTCGGGGACCCTGGGGACAGGCAGCAGGGCTGACAGATGCACAAAAGGCACATGAACTGTGTGGCTCCTAGGCAGGTTGCAAGTGCTGAGGAAAGTAACATTTCAGTGCACTAGGTACTGCACAAGTGTATTGTAAACAGTCACCCCTGTACCACAGACCTCGCAGTCTGAGAGGAAGAATTGCGCTGACAGCACCCTCAACAGCCTTGACCTTGAAATGGTCCTGAAAGCAGGGCCGCAGAGGAAGGAAGCAGCAGAACATTTGCAAGTAGCTGCATTCAAGCGCAAAGACAACCCTGTGGCACGTCGGACATGGGATTGCCTACCGCTGCACAATTCTGCTGCGCCGCGCAGCCAAGCGCGGTCCTCCTGGGAGGGCAGCTCACACGGGGCTGTCTCGCACGGCAGCTCACCTCCCCGTGACCCGAAGCTCAGCCAAGCAGCATGGTGAATTTGAAAACACACCGCACTTGCACTGCAGAAAGAGCCAGCTGGCTTACTCACCTGTGAGCTTTCTGCACACAGCACCCAAACTGTTCCAGGATCAGCATTTTCTTGATGCAAAATGGCATTCATACTGACGGATGCTAACAAGATGTTTCCCTGTGAAAAAGCAAGGATGCTTGTGGGGTTTACTTTAAGACAGTCATTGTCTGCAAAGTTGCTGTAATGCTTTCCAGAGTCACTGGGATATTTTTATACTTGTTCATTATAAGGTCTATCAACTGCTACAGAATAGCAAGGGCTGCAGTAACAGCATTACACATTAAGGATGGCTTTAATTACGTATACAATCTCTATGCAAATGCCAGATAGCATCTTCTGCATGAAAGACAGGGTTGGTTTGCTTCTTATCCTCACAGTATGGAATCTTATTGCTTCTTATGATGCAATATTCATTTGGTTAGACTTAATTTAATTACTTTGGTTGGTAATTAAATTAACATTTCTTAAATTAAAAAACCCCAGTATCATCATGAAATATTTCTATCATGATGGCTCCTAAAATATCTCCATCAGGACTAGATCCCTATTGTTCAAGAGGCTGTGGAAAAAAAAAAAAAAACACAAGAAAAACAGGACCAGACAACCCCATCTGCCTTATAATGCAAGGAAGCCACTGCTGAATGGCAGGTGCCTGGCCTCTCTGGAAATGGAGTACAGGTGCCTGTTTGGCACCAAAGCAAAATTTCTCTCAATCACATATTACTTTGAATACCTTGGCCTGAGTGTCATGCCCAATGTTACACCATAAATCACTAACACAGCTTTTGTTTCACAGCTTTTCTTTAGCTGTTTCAGTCTGGTTAAACGCTCAAGCACCAGAGAGTAAGTTCATAGTGACGATACTCCCATGTAACCTAAGTCACCGAGAGGTAAAGTAGCCTGACCAAGGTAGGGGCTAACTCAGTGGTTTATCCTTAACTATACTGCTGTCATAACTGTGCCAAGTAGCTGGGATCCTGTTTGGGTAGGAATAAACAGATCAGTCCCTTGCTGAGTCACTGACACAGTCAGAAGAACTCCAACATCCTGCCACTGACAGTGATGCTTAAGGCACTGTACACAAGGCAATGGGGGTCTCTGACTTTTCTAGAGGAGCAGCTTCCACTTATGTGGTCTGGCCAACTAGGCTTAACTGTGGTTTGAGGAAAAAAGCAAGCATGAACTCCAGATTAACACAGCAGTCATGGAATAAAACTGTTTGCTTGATTATGACTATTTCAGAACATCATGTGTAACGTACAATGTTACATCTACGCTGAAGAAACAGAACCAACCCCACAGATTGCCAGGACAAAGGTTACCAACACAACTTCAGCTTAGTCCTCTACTCTACACACCATGTGGCACAGACTTGATTCCTTATTTCTCCTGCATGAATTCACCAGTGAAGCTCAAGCCCAAACTCTCCCTTGCAGCTCTCAGGAAAAAGGCTGCTCCCCAACTCTCTCTTCCAGCTGAACGACAAGGGAAACATTCATTATAGGCCAGAAGAACATTTACTCAACAGTGACTTACACAAGCATTTGTGAGACAGCACTGGAATGTCAGCAAACAGGCTCTTTGGGTCTAGCGCCAGCTCTGGAGGCAGAGAGCAGTAGAAGTCATCATAAACAAGAGGTCCCATCACACCAGCAGGTAGATCTGTTCTGAAAGGTGATAAGGCAAAGCAGATGAACCTCACTGGTTTATAAGTCACAGCTCTATTCCCAGCTCTGTATGCAGCCCACTTGCTGGTAGTTTATTTGCAAAATAAGTGAATGACTGTTGTCTCCCCACAGGAAGGATAACTGGCTTTTATGAGTGTATATGCCAACAGCAGCAGTGGAGCATGTGGGATTAGACATCTTGACCTTCTGGGCAGCAGTAAACAGCATTATGAGTGTATCTTACTTCTCCCCCTACGCTCGCTCTTCCCTCATCATTCTGTGGGCTGGCAGGAGAACTGCCAAATGTGTCAGAGCCACATGAAACGCATGACACTTGTGAGCTGTGTCCTTGTGGCCCCTAGGCTAGTGGTAAAGTCTAAGACACAGACCAACCCAAAAAGAAACTATGACAGTCCTACCCAGACCATAAAGGACTGCAGGACTGGTCTCAGTGTGTTTGTTTATTCTGTGATTTTTAAGTTGGAAAAAAACCCTGTAATACAACAAAGCTTTTGAATTCTCTGCTATGTAATTCTCTTATATCTGTGTGCTGCATGTGCTTGTTGATGTCAACGCCCTGTAACTGAGAGCCACTGCCGTCTATCACACACAAGTCCTCATTATGTTGCATAACAAATTACCTTTGTTGCCTAACAGAATGGCACAGTAGATTTTGTTGTTGCCTCGTGTAAACTTTAGTCTTGCGAATTCCATTTTGCACTGACGCATTGCTTCTGCCTGACAAGTGCTTTATTTCTGTTGTTAAGCAGCGAGCTTCGTGATACGCAGGCAGCCACAGATCCTGAAAAACAAGTTTAGAAATACATAAATACACCACCATTATGTCTGCAAAACAATTGGCCACGTGGATCCTCATTGCTGCCGTAACACTGGGCTTAGAGGCTGCAGCTACACATCCTGGGAGGCAGCACCGCTGCATATTCATTGCTCGTGGTCATCTGATGTTTTCAGTTACAAGAAAAAACAGTAGCATAAAGAAACAAAGAAAGTGGCAGAACAGCAAAAGAATTTTAAACTAACAAAGAATTCATGGTGTTGGCATTTTAATGTTATACTATTGCCTTTTTAATGGATTTATCCAAATGCATTACATTATCTCTTGTTTTCAGTGTTTAATTAGTTTTTAAATGAATAATATTAGTTACAATGCTCATCCATTAAAGAACAAAGTGTGAAAAATGTTAACAAATCCATCCATCTGATTACAAAATGTTAAACTTCACTAGACACTTTTTCTGAGCCTTCTTTATATATGTTCAGCACATATTTCAGGGGAAGGAAAACATTTATTGCCAGGCTTCAAACAGTGTTTCCTTTCTTAGAACGTTTTAGTTGGCAGCTTTTTCTATTGGCATATGACCAATACTCTGTATAAGTGGAAAAATAGTGGTGATATCTGCAGGCTAGATTTTGCCACTTCTTATAATGAGTAATGCTATCTTATATGTGCTGGCCATACCCTCTACTGGGAGCACTACTGGAAGCTCACTCAGCTGCTCCCTATTTTCTCTGGACAAAATCCAAACAGGAAGAAAACCCAGTCATTACATAAGCAAACTTCAATAAAGTCTGAGAGTTGGCCCGTTGGGATAACCTTAAATAAGAGTAACAAAATCTGGTTGCCAGCTTATTTAAAGATGCACATATTTTGACATCTCCACCCACTCCTTTGAGAAACATACATTTCAGTCTCCAGTGTACAGTGGAGATGCACTCTCCAAATCGTTCAGCAATAGTTAAACCTGCTTTTCCATCAATGCTTCTATTTGTCCTAATGAGTATCATTTCCACCGCTCACCCCATCTTGTACATGGTCAAGCAACAGTCATCAAATAAATGATTGGAGACGTTGTTGGACAATGGGTGAATGAGTTACTGCTGAGGGGCTGGCTTTTGTCTCTATTTACTGGCTGTAGCTAGAAACACTTCAAGCCAAATTTCAATTACAGGGGATAAAATAAAGGCCAGCCCAGTCTGGGGATTTTAAGAGATGATTGTACTTCAGTAAAGTAATAAGGCGTGGTTGTTTTCAGACATTGCTGCTCACAGTTAATGGTGCTAATACAAAATCTACCTGGGTATTACTGCAAACCGCTTCGGAAAGCCTTCATGGGAATGCATAGCTATGGTCAAAGGCGGCAACAAGGTGTCTGGATGCTTGAGGTATGGGACAGTGACAAAGTAAAATATCTCTGTATGAACCTGAGATATGTGAGCACCCTACAACTGTAATTATGTGAAATTGTACAGCTACTCTTTCAGCTTATGGAAAAAAATCATGAGCAGTGCAAACCGGTACCAGGAAGGAAGGGAGATTACTGCCCTGCCTGCTTCACGGTAAAAGACCAGCCCTCGAGCTGTTGGCTACTTCATCTTCACAAAGATGCTGACAATACAGGGCCTGGAAAAATTCAAACAAAGATTAAAAGACCAAGACTTTTCACGACGGAGAAGTGAGTAAGAGAAGACTTGATATAAGTACACCCTGGAGTGAATAGGATCAATACAAGGGATAAGAGCTTGGCTCCTTCCTGTCTTGATATTTGAACATGGGGATGTGCAAGGAAATGGAAAAGGTGGAAAACTCAAATCTGAGGAAAGGAAATACTTTTTCACCCAGAAATTTAAGGTCAGTCTAGAGAGAGTCTGGACATTAAGGAACGTGGATAGTAACCCAAGTCCTGTTTATGCTTAACATGTTTTGACACTAACACATATTGTTTAAGTCCCTGTTGTCAGCTCTGGGCTGACTGGTTACCCCCTTTCAATAATACAAAACCAAGACAACTTCAATACAATTTGAAAGGAAATGTTTTGAATTATAAAATCCCTTTCCATGTAGCACATAATTAACCTATGGAACTCATTCCCACAAGATTTAAATTGAGCTGAGACTTCTTTGTACCCAGAAAGGATTGCGTGTGTATTTACAAACTGGCCCGATTCCACTTGGGGCAAGGGTAGTAAACATTCAATTAGGTATTTGTAAATGATCCTTTTAAATCCCCTTGGAGAACATGCCTAAGGACCTCAGCAATGGGCAAATACAGCATGACATACCCAGGAGGCAGTAATTCACTAGTGCTGCATCATAACACTCGATTTCTCTTCAACAAAAGCTGTAGATGAAATTTCAGCTCCATTGAAGTTGGCACCGACGCCCTCAGGACATCACCTGCAACTCTGACTGGTGTGTACGCACTAAGCCTGATACAGTAACACACAATAGCTCAGCACTTGCCTATTGCTGAGGTTTTCTTACACCTGCCGACCTGCGGAAATGTTAAGATTCAGAGTATTTTTATTGTCCAGCAGCTCCAGGTAGAGTCGGGGCCCCTCTACACCAGACACTTTACAAATGCAGTTTAGGTTAAGCCTAAAATACTGAATATATGTGTATATCTAGCTATTTGCGGTTTTTTTACCGGCGGTATCAGCGAAGCCATCATGTCACCTGGCTCCCGCGGCGGGAGGAGGGGGGCAGGGATGAGTGTCAGACGCGCGGCGCGGGGAGGGCGCTGTGCCGGGCCCCGGCCGCCAGCCCGGCCGCGGTGCGGGGGCCGGGAATCGCTGCCGCCGCCGGGCCGGGCCCGTCCCGCCCCTCCCGGCCCTCCCGGCCCTCCCGCCCCGCGGCCGGACGTGGCGCCCCGGGCCCGCCCCCGGGGAGGCCGCGCGCGCCGCATAGCGCCACCTGGCGGCCGGGAGCGGCGGCCCCTTGGCGCCCCCTGCCCGGGCCCGGGGTCAGCCGGTTTCGGGGGCAGCTCCCCCCGGGCCCCAGCGCAGGCGGTCACCGTGCCGCCAGCTGGACGGAGAGCGGCTGGGGTCACTGAGGAGCCCGCGCTTTTTGCTCCCCTGCTCAGCCAGCGCACAGAAGTAGTCTTAACGCGGAACCGCTTGGTGAACAAAACACACCAAACAGCCTAAATGGCGAAAGGACAGCCGGGCATCACGGAAAGCACGCTCAGCCCCAGACAGGGGCACAGCCTGGAAGCAGAATGATTTCTCAGAGGAGCCTTAGGCAAATATTCAGTTAGCCTGGAGAAGATGACGGTGGAAGATCCTCCTCCACGGCCAGGAACACCGCCAGGTGCAGCCTCGCCTGAGAGGTGTGCGCCGTGTCCAACAGCCCAACGCCCCGGAACGAAGGCTGAGCCCAGCTCATGCGCAGCTGAGCCCAGCAGAGGTACAGACGAGGCATTTTGCTCTTTGGCTAGGTCCTGCTGTCACAGCGCCCTGCCTCTCTGCCTCCCAGGGAACATCTGTAACACACATGGTCCAAACGCAGGGGCACCGCGGGATGCAGCAGCCCGGGCAGTCGACAACAGCCCAGGGCACTGCGCTCTGGCTAACCGGCCCTTTGCTCAACATTCAAGTTGCAAACCAGCGCCCAGTGCTAGATCTCCAGGCCTACCCAGAGAGGAATTCCTCACATCTGGGGTAAAAGACAAGTTTCTGTCACCATAAAACAAAGTGCATCTACCCATCTGTTCCTTAAAAAAAAAAGAGACATAATAAACATTCTTATGATATTCAGGCTCCAGAAACATCCAAAGCCTTTCCCTCTGTGTCTATGTTTTCACCCGCAGGTGCTACAGCCTTTCCTGGCCCAATCTCCTTCCAACTGCCTTTAAGCTACCAGTTCATGGCAGGAGGCCAGGCTGGCCGCAGTCCCTCTGCAGCTCTGCCCCAGTTTGCCTCTGTAGCTCCGTGGGAGGGGAGGGTGAAGGGGATGGGATTGAACTTCAGGAGGGAAGGGACACATCCTCCTGTAGCTTCGCCATGGGACAAGGTAGCCTGAGAAGTGGACAAATTGCAGTAGAAAACCCCTGGGAGCTGTGAGCTTGTCTAAGATGCTCAGTTCATCCTCTCCCATCAAAGGGAAAAGTCTAAGGGCCTTCTGGAAGGCGAGAAAGCAGTAAAGCCTTGCACCTCCTTGGAACCCTATTTACTGTAAAGGCAGCCTTAGCAGCCTCTGCTGGAAACAAAGAACATTACCAGCAAAGCACAGGTGACTGCGGAAGAAGCAAAGGAGACCTGAAACCTGATGTTGCTCTTAAAAAAGGCAAAGCAGAGTCCAGGCAGGAGCAGAGAAGGGAATCTAGAAAGGACAGGCAACATTCAAACAAGCTAATTGAGGACAAGTACTGTGAAACGGGAAGACAGATGGGAATGATACCATTTTTGCCTCTGCAATTTCCACCTTCTAGGATAGACTGACCCTCCCTGCACAAATCCACCACAAAGGAGATTCTGCATCTTATGCAGAAGGGTTCCTTCACCTCCAGACAGAGCTCACTTTCTCTTCACAAGGACAGAGGAGTTAAACATTAGGCCCATCTCCCAAGGCTTGTCTTCCCTGTCGAAATGCAGCCGAAGTTGCTGGTTCCTGACGCTAGCAACATGCCTGTCCCCTTCAGGTCTCCAAGACAGGCCCGCAGTGAGAAGGCAGGTCTGAGGTCAGGTTATGACATCAGTCTGTGGGTTGGGGTCCAGATCAACAGACCAGACACAGGCGTGACCATGGCTGGAGACCCGCACTCCTGTCATGTCGCTCAGGTCAAGACTGAATCGTCCAGGATGATCTGTAAGAGGCTCCTGAGCCAGGGGCAGGGGTGTGGGTGGAGGCCCCTGGTGAGGCTGTTTGGGCTAATTAGGGCCTATTAGTGCCCTCAGGGCCCTGACACATGACAGAGCAGCTTTGCTGACTACAGGTTTGTGGTGACTCCAGAGACCTCACTAATAAACAGGAAGGGATCTAACAGAAAACGGTTGATAGGAGTGTGGGGAAAGACCATGCTGATGCACAGTACCATGGCTGCAGGAGGACAATGCTGTGTCATGGTCCCAACATATTTCAGCAGTAAAAGCCCGGCTTCCCTAAAAATAGAACTTGCAATGGCAATGGCTCCCTTCTGAAGTGACTAGATAGAGGGCCATCACTGATATCCTAGAAGACAACACGAAGGAACAACATATTTTTTGAGAGTAACTGCAAAAATCTAACACATTCCAGTATTTTACAATGGTATCTGTGATCCCACAATTAAGCAGGGTTTGGAGCAGCAGCTACAAGTTACAGCAATTCCATTTCAAAACCAATACATGCTCTGTCTCTGTGCATTTGTAGCCTGAAGTTTCAAGACAGATTTAGCCTCACTGTGCTGGATTTCCTCAGGCTCAGCCCCTCTGGAAAACATTCCATGTGCACATAGCATCTCTCCAGATTTTATTCTCATTCCAAATCTGCAAGTACAAATATAGCAACATTCCACTCTCCTAATGCACACTTACAAGATGTGCTGAAATGTCAGATGCTAAACAGTACAAAAAAGCACTTTACCATGTTCCTGGTGTTATATTCCATGTTATATTGATGTGCAATATAACAGAGAAAGCAGAAATTGCTTTAATATCTGTTGATTTATTAGATCTGAATACTCTCTTCCTTTCATCTGGCAGCAGCAGAGATACTAATAATGCAACAGCTTCTTCAGAGCTTGCAACAGTGCACTGGTAAATGATATCTCAAAGAACAATCTAATTTCTGTGGAATTTTGAACGTGACTCCCTGTATTCAAACCAGAGCTGCCAGAGCACAGGGATTATAGGAAGGTGAACCCAGCAGAGAGGAGCAGACGAGCAGGTAATACCACTGCTGCCGGGAGGAAGCAGGGGTGAGGCTAGAAAGCTTCCTACCACTGTAGCTATTGTCTCACTGCTTCCTCTGCAGCACAGCTAGGGAAACCATCGATGACGCAGCCCGTGGGATTGAACTACCTCAGCAGCAGTTGCAAGGCTCTGCCAACCTGATCAGAATTGGTTCTTGACAATTAGTGTTGCTGAGTCATTCAAATGAAAGTGGGGTCATTCCTCATGGTTGGTATTGTTTCTCATGCTGCTAAAATAAGCCACTTGGCAATATTCCTTATGCACATTTGTATTACCCAGAAAAGCCAATTCGGTCAAAAATTTTGAGATAACCAGATTTTTTCTTCTTTTGGAAACAGAAAATTTTGACATAGTAAGAGTCTTCAGAATGAAAAATCAAATGTTTGTTCTGATAAATTTGCATTTACTCAGGGAATAGAGGACCAGGGAATCATTTCGTAACCATTTCCCGGTTGTCTTGAATAATAAGGATATGACCCCTAAGAAGTCAGCGTGACATGAACGCTTTCTCATAACAGAAGATACAATCACTACCTTATTGTGGCTCCTAAGCAATGTGACTGATATGTTGAACACCACCCAAAGGAGAAAATGTGTGTTCAAATGGCAGTGTCTTGTCCAAACCCAAAACTCAGTGTAAAGGCAGCTCAGGTGGGAGCTCACGTGCCCTTGCACCATCTCTGGTCCTCCCCTGCTGCAAGGTTTCTAAGACAGTAAGACAGTTGGAGCTTTCTGCCAATTAGGAACATAGCCTACCTCCTCTTAGAGGACATTTAAGAAGGGGGATAGCTGTCACCGGCTCTTGCGTGTTCAGCACAGCCTGCTGGTGTGTTGGCTTTTCAAGGGTGTCAAACGTCCTCCAGACCGGTCCATTGCTCCCTTCTCTTCCAAGGGCAAGGGCACAAATCCGCTCTGAGCATCGATCAGTCAGCAACAGCAGCTGTCAAAACCCTCAGGCTGAAAAAATTGTGAGCACAAATTTGTTCAGAATCAACTTAGAATTTCACTGTGGGATAAGCACCAGGTTAAACTGAACCACTTCAGGAGCATCCTTTAAACAAGCAGTCCTCAGTTCTTCTCTGCTGGCAGGAAGCCTCTTGACTTCAGCATATCACTTTACTCAAATACTCTCACATTTTCCTAATGTTGACTGCCAGAGCAGCTAAATATAGGAACAAAATAAACTAACTGTACAAGAAAGAAAAGCTTATTTTGTGTCTCTTCTGATTTTATTAGTAATATTTCTTTCCTTTTTCTTGCTGAGCTGGAAAAAAATTCCTTGTTGCCAAATCTGTACTTAATCTGGTGTTTCTTTCTATATATTTGTTATATATTCTTTCCTTTTTTTAGTGAAGTTTCCTCTGTAAATGCAAGTTCTCCACTCTGTCCTAGCCAAAATACATGCTATATTAGTGGGAACTAACCTCTTTGGTACTCAAGGAGTGCGTCTCAAGGGATTTTTCTTCAGCAGAAGGTCTGTAATACTATGAGCACTAACAAATACTGCAGTTCATGTCTCTCATAGTGTACAAAATTTAAACTTCTCACAGCTGCCTTTCTGGCTGTGATCTCTGTGGAGATGTCACTGACAATTTCCCTCCCAACAAAGGGAAATGTGCGACCTAAGCTGGGACTTTGCACAGCTCCTAGAGCACACTCGTGCTGTAGCCCAGCAGCCCCTTTTGCTGCCTGGAGAGCAGCATCTCACCCGGCACGCTGCAGGGCTGCCACGCTGGACGTGTGGTGCCTGATTGCTCTGAACAGCCGCTTATCTCAGTGGGTTTGGGATCAAGCCCTCCATCTGGAGCACTAAACCAGTGGAGAGCTGAAATTGAAGTATAGCACAAACAGTCCTGAAACATTTTTCTCCATCTGTCTGTGTTAAGTCCAGCTAACTTTTGCCATCTTCTGGAGGAAGGGAATAAAATTAGGATGCTCGATTATATTTGTGCTCTATCAAACTCAAGGCATTAAATAATCTGTTACAACCCCTGTCTCGAGTCATGCTGAGGCAGACATTGCAGGTATCTCCAGGAAAGTGCATGCTGTGATGATGTTACACCCACCCTGTTACTCACTTCAGGCTCTAAACTAAGGATATGACTCATTTTCTGCATTATGAAGTAATGACCATAATGCTGTACTTCATTTAGCCATTTGCTGTTTATTTGCTATTCTCACAAAGATCACTAAGTTTGTAGACTTTCTGGGGTTTTTTTAACCATTTCATCCCCAACACTCCAATGATATTTTGATTCTGCCTCAGACTCTAGAAGCAGCTTTTATGTGGTTGGTTTGTTTTATTCTGTCTCCTTTTCTCTTCTTTTATTAAAACATAGGGGTTTTTTTTATACTATCCATCCCTTCAACCACCTCAGAAGTTCTAACTTCCACTTTTTTACTGTATATAGTGTTGTCAACCCCAATCTCCAGTGGCTTGAGCATGCCCAACCCTCGACCCAACTGGGTTTAGGGGTCATTATAATGCCCAGAAGCAGGGATGAGGACAAGGTAAAGTTATACCCAAGGCATGGACAAGGTAGGGGTCTGTAAAGAGGCCAAGAGCTGGAAAGCAACAACTGGGGAGGTACTGTGGACTAGAAGAGGTCAGACTCAAGTGGACACTAAAACCAAGACCTCTGGAAAAGGCAGAATATGGTATTTCTTTCTCCCTAGCGCCCATGTATGTAATGCTGAACTCAATATGAATTTGCCATTGACTTCACAGTGGTAGACTATGAGCCATTTTCATCACTATCTTCATAGAAATGCTCCCAAGGTACACAGGGCACATTTGGGGGCTCCTGACAATTTTTCCAGCATTGCAGCCTGCTGAAAAGAGCTGCTCAGTACTAGAGCAGTGGTGTGTTTGCCCTCAACTGAAACAGAAATCTCCTTCACAGGAGAGCTGTGCTTTTCCCATGGATGGGGAACTCACTTCCTTCTGTTTTGTTTATAGCCATACAGGAGGTTTTCCAAAAGCAATGAGACAATAAGACATTGTTAAGTGTTAAACATCTATGTTTCTGTTTCTTGTCCTCATAGCAGGACTATTAGAATGATGAGAAATGAAACAGGGAAATGATGAGGGAGAATGGCAAAATTTAGCGCAGATATTAACAAGGCAAAATTTAATGGCAAAATTTATTAGCGGAAAAGACATTCAGAAATGGTCCAACAATGGCTGGAAGCCATTTAAAACAAACAAACAAACAAACAAACAAACAAACAAACAAATTAACCATGTAATGTTTAATGAACCTGTGAACCATGCTTAAACTAGAAAACTTTGTACCCTAGAAAAGGTGATTTGACCAATGCCACCTGTAACAGGGCATAGGAATGAAGTGTACAGGTCACTAACCAAATGCAAAGATGACATTTCTAACAGCGCCAGGAAATAAAGTATCCATCACTGAACTACAAATGTACCAGTCCCCTGGACTCCTCAAAAAGGTGCCCTCCCTGGAGGAACAAGGGACAAACGCAGTCATGGGAGGACTTGAGGATACCTTTGGAGAAGAGGAAGCTCTCCACAGTGTATGGAAGAAAACTAAAGGAGTCTGACCGTCCTCATACCCTGGGGAAAACCTCTAAGGCAAGACAAAATGGAACTGGAATAGCTCACACAAAACCAGGGATCATTGCAAGCCCAGGAGCCAGCTGTATGGATACGCTCACCCATGTAGACATCCAGTAACAAATCAATCACTGTACAAGATGAGGAAATTTTCCACCATCCTGGGTGTGGTGGGGGTGACAGTTTGACCTCAAGCAAGAGAAGAACACAAGCACGGACCATGGACAGCTTTGAAATGAGTCCTGTGATCAGCTAAGAAGATCCAGAAAATGTGTATTTGGTTTAATGAGAAGGGTCAGCCCAGCACATGGACAGGTAGATGGTGGGGAGGTTTGGCAGCACACCTGCTCCAGCAGGCATCAGAAATTCCTTGGGATGCTCAGCTGCCTAGAGAAATGTGTGTCACACCAATCTGCCCAAGACAGAAGCCTCATCTATTGCTCCCATCATCCTGAGACAGCCTCCCTAAAGACAGATGGATGATCAGGTCCAATCCATTTTTGCTTGCCAAGTGTGCTATTCCTCATACAATAACAGAGCACAGTTTACTGGGCATGAGTATAAATAGTCAAAGATATGTAACTGATGGTCCCAGTGTTCCCCAAGGCAAAGGTAGAAGATGAGGTTAAAATAAGAAAGGGCCTGTTTTAAAGGAGTCAGATAGATTTTGATCTATATTTAGCATTATTAAACTATCAAATAGACAGATTAAAATATCCCTCAATGATTTTTTTTTAGCCAAAAAAAGTTTGAAACATTATGCCCTTTTACTAGCAGCTTGCAAGTAGAGGGACAGACAAGGCAAAAACAATAATTAAAAAACCCCCAACTAATTCCACAATAAAACTTTTGATGTAATTTGGATCAGCCAGTGCGAAATGAAAATGTTGCCATGAATATAACATAAAGAAACAGCGATTCCAGACAACAGTGATATCTCAGCGGACAGCCCTGAGGTCATATCAGGTTGTCATCTCACTGGGGGCCCCAGAACAGGGGAGTCAGAAACACCATTCCCAGCCCTGAGAAGGCAGGACAGAAACAAAGAGCAAACCGAAACAGAAAGCCCTGGCTCACAGCACAGCACGTAGGAAGAACATGAGTGCTGCCGGACACACGGCACCGTGGCGAGAACGGTAATTCCAGGGAATCGTGTGAGATCCCCAGAAAGACTGCAATTTCTATGTAATTTTATTAATATAATTATATGCATAAATATATATATAGAACCATCAAAGAAACACCCTCTTACATACTTTATGTAAGTAGTAGCCTTTATGTCTGCTCCAGGCTTTGTTCTCCTAAATTGAAAGCTGCCAGATTACACACTAAAATATCATTATTTTTCTTGCTGCTCTCCTTCTCTTTCCTATCTCATATCCTTCCCTCATTTTTTCCTCTTCCCTTTTCTCTACTTCTTTGTTTCCCCCCCTTCTATTCCTGACTCTCCCTACCCCCCCTTATTAGCATTTTGTCTCTCCACTCCTCCTTTCTCCTTTCCTGCTGCTTCTGCTCTTCTCTCTCATTCCCAGTCACTCATTTCTTTCATACTGAATTAACTCTACCTCTGGTCTATGCATTCTGACAATCTATCTGTTTTTAATTGTTACACTAAACTTAGCTGGACATTTCAGAGAGCCGTGTACATTTAAACTGAGGACCTTTTCAAAGTCTTCATAATTCAACTTGATTCCGTGTATTTGATACAAGAGCCATATGTTTTTGTGGATCACGTATTGTTTCGCACATGTGAATACTTACAGAACAGACATGTATTTGGGTATCAATGGCTTTTGCTTTCTGAGATGTCAATTAATTTGATGCTATGTAATACCATTGATGCTTTGAAACGTGCAGAGATTTTCTCCATACTTCTAAAAATACGCTGTAAATGTAATGAATGAGGGCTCACAATACTCAGTGGGCTTTTCTTGGCATCCTTTCATGGATGAAAAAGAAGCACTCCAGGCAACTCCCCATCAGGGCTAACGGGGTGGTGGAGTTTGAGCAGGATCGAGATTGTATTCCTTCTCCACCATCAGCCTTGTTAACGGCTCTTCACAGATGCTGCCAGTATTTCTAAGGTTTATTGATTCATCCCAACAAACTCCCTAGGAATGATCAATTAATCTGTTGCATCCTCAGAGCAGATCTGTCTGAGCCTTTACTCAGACAAAACTTTCCTGGTGCTAAGTCTGCAAAGAAGGGGAGAGAAGAGGGAGAAAATCATAATGGATTCTGGCAAAGGCATGTAAGAATCGACATTTCCTTTTCAGCAGCTAAAGCATTACACTGAACATTAAAATCCTACCCTAGGTGTGGGTGTCCCCAGCACATCTTTGTATCAAATGTATGCATCTCCAGGGAAAAGTGGACAGAGACTAGCACTGATCTAAACGGAGGGGAAAAGTTCTCACACTGATTCAATTAGAGCAGTATATGTTGTAATATAGCTTCAAGGGATAACTGAAACTTTTGGAGAGTGCTTCTTTTTTTTCTTTCCCTCTTCCTTTCTTTTGGCTGCTGCCACATGGAGCTCATTTCACATTTCAACTATAATGTAAGTGATACAGAAAAACAGTTCTCACATTGTGTCAGATCCACTGGTGCCGAATCCACAGGCACCCTCCTTTGAGTAGTCTGAGAATACAGCCAGGCATAGAGCTTTATCTTTTCTACGCTACTCCTGCCCCACCCGGGTTTCAAGTGGATGAGCTTTCTTTCTGACTGCTAGTCAGAAAACACTAAGTGACGACCAAAAAATGACCCATCTCACTCAGTTCTCTAGGAAAAAGTTAAAAAGTTGTATCATGACAGTTGTTCTGTACTACAGTGACATGATGCACAGGATGAAGAAGAAAGTACTATTAACCAAATGTCAACAGAAGTAGAAAACCACCCCTAACACGATGAGGCTGCACTGGCTTTGTTACTGCTGTGCTGATTTGTACCAGTGAATCATCAGTCCTGGTAAGTTCTCCATGGGTGAGGCACCCTTCCATCTGAGGTGGCCAATAGTCTGAAAACATCACAGAAATATTTTGACTGGAGTCTCTCAGGAGTTGGGACTGCTTTGTGGTATAGCAGCAACACCCCAATCTTGCTTAAACAGTAAACAAATATAACTATAGCTGTAAAGATAAACCACAACAAGAAATTCCCACTCCAGGAATTCCTGATGCAAGGTGAGCGCTTTCCTCTCAGGAATGGCCAGCACCCCATCTTCCCACTGCACCGGCTCAAGCTGTGGGTGCTCAGTGAGTCTACAATTCACCTCTGCTCTACTCTTTATTTGTCACTCAAAAGATGAAAGATCTGAAGAAAAAACATCCCTGGGAAATGAGGCATATACGTTTGCTCTCCTAGCTCAGCCTTTCCCATCGCAAAGGGCCACCCTACCATCGGATCCGTGATGCTCACGTCGCACCGCTGGAAGCAAAGGCGGCTTCACCCGCCTCGGGTCCGGGCAGCCCAAGGCTGGGGCATCCAGCTGCAGTCGGCGTTTCTACGTTGGCGGCGGTGCCGACAATGCCACAGCTCACCCTCCGGTGGGATGACTGCAGAGGTGCAAGGCTCGGAGTCATCTCTGTCATCTTCCTCAGCTACTTCAGACAAGGGGAAAGCGGGGAATCCCTGGCAGTCACGCTGCCAGCGCACGAATCCCCCTGCCCGGCCCCAGCGCAGAACCGAAACAGGGAAGGTTTGCTGCCAGGCCTCAGCCAGGGAACTCATGTCAGCTCAGATAAAACCGGGACTTCCTTCTTACTGCAGTATAAATGGTTTCGCTGTGCCTCGCGCTTCTCTAGAATTCACTGCATTTCATTTTCTTTAGCAGACTCTGTTTCTCCTAATACTTTACAAATATTCAGTTCTTTCTCAAATCAGTGGCAATATGATCACATAAATAATATTAGAATTCATGTAGGAGCTAATAAAGTGTGAGCGCCTTAAACTCTACTACCCGAGGAACTACAGCGCCTGGTGACTTTGTTGCCTAAGTTACAAACTGCGGCTGTAAGCTAACTGCTGTCCCGTGTCCACGCATTAATGAATGTGAGTAATGTATGGAAAGGAACATCCCCGTAACTCACAGCCTTTTTTTCTTTCTTATTTCACCTTTTGCAGTCACAAATGTGCTCATGTGCTCAAAATCAATGGACCACCCAGTGATTTTTGAGGTCTAAGGAATATGAAATGAAGATTTACCACCAAAAATCCTAGCATGTTGTCTGTAGTTATGACTCGGTTGCAAATGAAGGACTTTTTATAATCATGTGTTGCATCCTTGCATTTATGAGAAAATTTGGCTATGAAGATTACTTGACACCATCTAACTCCCTACCAGCGCTGCTCTGCACATCACATTGCTCGTATTTGTACAGGGCTGCACTCCAGAACACGAGGACTCAGAATGTCTTGTTACATAAAGGGGATTTTCCTTAAAAGAGAGATTAGCGGTTAAAAAAGTGGAACAACAGAGGGATGGTAAAAGCCTGCTGTCGGGCTGGAATGCTGCGGCCCCTGCAGCATCCTGGAGAGAGCGAGCAGCAGTGGTGGTAGGAGCAGCAGCAGCGAAAAGAATCAGCGAGGGAAACGGAGAGGGCAGGAGGAGAAATGTGCCACCGCGTATTTACATCCCAGGAATTCCCCCCATTTCAAGCCCGCATGAAGAACGTCCTGCAGGCGGGGAAGCACCTCCCGCCCACCACCACTTTTCTGGGTATTTCCCGGCACCCGGGGGGCGCCGAGAGCATCCCCCCGCGGCCGGGCGGCGGGAGGCAGCGGCCCGCTCCCCTGCAGCGGGGCGCCGGGAGCCCCTTCCCCCGCCCCGGCCGGGCCCGCCGCCGCCGAACCGGGCGGGGGGGCGTGGCGGGGGCCGGGGGCGGGCCCGGTGCGCCGGGGCGGGGCCGGCAGGGGGCAGCGGCGGGCCGGGAGCGGGCCGGGAGCGGGAGCGGCGGGGGCTGCCCGCGGGGGGCCGGCTGTGACCACTTCGGGGGTACGGCTGCTTTAAACTGCAGCGCGTGTAACGGGGAACATCGGAAGGGCCCACTGTGACCTCCCCGCCTCTAATGGGAACCAGGCGAGAGCTCCACCAAATCTGTCACTTCTAAAATGAAAACATGGAAAAGGGCTGAGATAAAACAAAACAACAACAACAACAACAAAAAGAGTTGGAATAATGCGCTTTGATTCAGATACTGAAAAATTTTCCTCAAGGAATGGAAAAACTGATGGGGAAAAAAAAAAAAAAAAAAAGGCAAACCTAAATCTTATGGTGCTTGTAGCAGCCCGGGCAGACATTCCTCCCTATAATCCCCTTGCTCCCTTCCCGCTCCGGGAAGGGAAAAAAAAAAGCCCTTTCTGTGATGGCTCGTAGAGATTTGGGGACCGTAGGATGTTTAAACAAGTGGTTCCCATTTCTATTCCAGGGCAAGTGGTGACTGTCCCAGACAACGCGTGGCTGCTGGGGCTGAGCTGAGCGGTAGTTTATCAAAAGCGGCGAACCAAGAGGCTTCCAAAGGAAGCTCACTGATTTGGGGCAAGAGGAGAAAAAGAGAAGGGCCGTTCCCTGGGACTGCAGCTACAGCAGCCAGGGCAGGGGACTGCTCTGCAGGAGGTGTGATCAGTGCCGGGTATTCTAAAAGACTTTACCAATTCTCCTGCTAACTTTAAAAATCTCCCGTTTCTTTTTTGAAAACGTCCCCGTATCTCCGAGGCATCGCAGGCACTAGAAAGGCAAAGCTGTAAGGCCAGGGCACCGAGAAGCCGCCGCTGTCCTGCCCTGCCCGTTGACAGCCCGGCCGCGGCCCCCGCGCCCCTCCGCGCCCTGGCAATCCCTGAGGACACGATTTAAAGTTCCTCGGGGATCCACCTGCCCCTGGTAGCAGCGGGGACCCCAGCGGCCGTCCCCAGCGGGGCGCAGCCCCCCGACTCCCCTCGGCGAGGCCGCGGGCAGAGGGGGCTGCGCGCCCCCGTCGCGGCGGGCACGGCCTGAAACCCCCGCTGCAGGCGGGCCAGAGGCCAACCCCGGCTGCCAGAGCCTCAGCCTCCTGCTACCGGCCTCTCCCTGAACCCTTCCCGGCCTCACCCCGCGCCCGGGCGGGGCTTTTATTAGCCCGGCGGCCAGCGGCGGTGACAATTTGCCGGCGCGCTGCTGCCGCCCAAGAGCTTCGGTGCCAGCGCTGTGCCCAGAGCCCGCCCCGCCGCCGCGGCGGGCTCGCTCCCGGGGCTGGACGCTCTGCCCCGCCGGGGGGGCTGCCGGGGGCTGCCGGGAGGCCGCCTTTGTCCCGCAGAAAGTATTTGTACCGGGGCGCGGGGAGCGTGCCGGAGCCACCTACGAGGTGCCGCAGCCCCTGATAAGCACCAAGCGGCATCTCCTCCTAAAGCACGGAGCAGAGGAAACTCAGCACGTCGTCAACATGTGTCTGGTATTTTTTTCTTCTTGTTAAAAGCAACACTTGAAAAAAGATGAGCAGCGAGTGACTCCCTTTGGTTTCCTTCTCCTTTTGATAACTTAGGACATTACGCCTCGTGTTGTGCTCAGCTTCGCCCTGTCCTTTATTGATTGTTTGGGTTTTCACAGAACAGAACGATAAGTAACAACAAGAATCACAGTTACGGTTGGGAAGGAACGGCGAAACAGGCGCCGTTATCTTAAACAACAGGGCTTCGCGGCGGGGCCGGCAGCGCGCTTCTCGAACCCGGGGCTCTGCTTGCCCGAAGAAGTGGAAGCCGCCCGCCCGCCCGGCCAGCCCGCACCTTTCCCACGCTCGGCCGGAGCCCTTCTGCCGAAGCCTCGCGGCTTTCGGACGCCCCGGCCCAGCCAAGCGCCTCGGCTCCCCCCAGGTGCCCGTGACAAGCCCCCCGAGGGCCGGGCGGGCTGGCACCGCTCCCCGTGCTGCCCCACTGAACCGAAACAGTCCGCGTGAGGGAGGAACGGGATTTGCCGACCCGTTACTTCGTAATCGCTCCGAATTAGTTATTTATGTGGTGCGGCGGAAAAAATCCCGTTGGAAAGGGAAAGAGAAAGACATTAAACGAAGGCAGGTGACCAATTCATCTGCCAGCAAAATTGCGGCATTTACAGGGACCTGCTGGGAAGTCGGGAGCCTCCGCCGGTGCCAGGAGGCGGCTCCTCTCTCGGGCAGGTGCGGAGCCAGCCGGGTGCCCGCGCCCGCCGGGAAAACCGAGCTCGGGAGCCCCGGCACCCCAGGGCAGGGCGTGCTCCCTCCCGGGGCCCAGCAGGAGAGCCAGAGCTTCCCCCGAGGGTCCCACCTGACGACATTTCTCACGGTGCTCGCTCGCTGGGCAACTTGAGGGGAGCAGGGCGCAACAGGAGGGTCCCCGCCGGGCGCAGCCCAGCCTCGGCGCCCGCCGTCCGGCCCCGTGTGCTGGGGCGGGAACAAGCACGAGGTTTTGTCAAAGACTGAATTCTGCTTCAGTCAACATGCAGCCGATTGTGAACGAATTCCCACCAGCCCACCAAATCCTGCGGCTGCTTCTTCGGTTAATAAAACCCCATGTGGTTTCTGAACTTAAAGAAAGAGAAATATGTCCATCCAAGTAAACTGTAAGTGAAAACTCATTGATTACCTCCGCCTTTCTGTCTCTGATTTAAATAATCATTTGCCATCATGCTCTCCGAGCCACTTCTGTGTTGGTTTCCCTCTGCCTGAATCGCGTAAGACTTTTCCAGAAGGGCGGCTGGGATGTTGAGACCAACATACTGTAAACAACCACAAGAAGCAGAGCTAATGTTTTCAATACAGCTCAAGGACTAAAATAAACTCATTGGATTAGGGCAGCCTGAGCGATTGTTTTGGTGAGCGTTTCCCAGGCCCGCTGCTGAGCACATCCCCGAGGGCTACCTGGGCCGGGCGGCGGTGCCGCGGCGGCCCCGGGCGGCGGAGCGGGCGGGCGGCCGCCGACCCCGACGGGAGGAGCGCCCCCCTCCCGCCGCCCCCCCGCCGCGGCCGCCTGCCCTGCGCGGGGCCGCATCCCTGCTGCGGGGCAGCGTTACCCCGCCGCATAGCAGAGCCCTGCCGAGCCCCCCCGACACAGGGATGTGCTTCGGGGAGCTGCGCGCAGGCGGATGCCGAAGGCGCAGGGGAAGCGCAGGGCCAGGAGCGATGCCCGGGGCTCGGCCCCGGCCTCGGCCGCAGCCCCAGCCCCCGCTCCCGGCCGCCGAGGCGCGGCCCGGGCCGCAGGCGCAGCTGGCGGGGCTCAGCACCGCGCCCAGGGCTCCGCACCGCGTCGGGGCTCGCCAGTCCGGCCATCCCGGCCCTGTCCGCCGCCCGCTGCACTGTCGGGCTTTTTAGTCCTCGCAGTATTTTCCCTTTTTCCCCACCATCTTCTATACCTAAAGCAGGACGGCGCCCGCCCGCGCCCGCCGCCCGGGAGCCGGGTCCCTGCGCCCGAGGCTGGGCGGCCTCTCCTGCGGGCTGGCAGGACCGGGCCCCGCGGGGCGGGCCGCGCCCCGGAGCGGGGGAAAGGAGGGCTCCCCGGTCCCTGCGCGCCGCCCGCCCCGTCGAGCCGCGCCCCCGGCAGCGCAGGGCCCGCGGCTCGGCCCGGGGCGCGTCGGGCGGGTGGGAACAGGCCGAGGCGCGGGGCAGGCGGCGAGCCGGGGCACCGGAGCTCGCAGCGCTCCCGACCGCCGGGGCGCGGCGGCCGGGGAGAGCGGCCGGGAGCCACCTCCGTCACACACGCAGAGCGGAGATTTTTTAAGTAACAAATGTACTTTTTTTATTTTTGAAACAAAAATATCGTTTTCGGCTTAACAATACCCGGATCTCGCTGAATGAAGCCTTTGCATATTTTCCTGTTTTAATTGGTTGTATAATAAACAGTCCTGACCCCGCACTCTCTTTTCAATGAGTTCAGGGTGAAACGCGGACCATGGGACTGGAAATGACTTTTTCACCACTTAAAACACGGACAAGAATACCAGGAATCAGGCGGTATTAAACAGCCGCACCGGGCGGGGCGGGGCGGGGCGGGAGGGGGGCGCAAGGTGAGAGCTCAGAGTGTGCGTTTGTGTGTCTCTGTGTCTCATCCCGGGGCACGGCTCTGCTCTGCCCGCAGCCACCGGCACTGGCGCCCACCTGCCCCGGGCACGACGAGAGGAGCCGGGCCGCGGCCGCTCCCCCGGGGTCCCTCAGCGCCCCGCTGCCGGGCGGCTGCCCCCGCGCTCCCGCCGGCCCGCAGGCAGAGGGCAGCCGCGCCGTGCCGCGCCGTGCCGCGCCGTGCCGGCGGGCAGGGCTCGAGGGCTGAGCGAAGGACCAGACAGAAAAAGCGACGGCCGCAAAACAGCCCCGCGGGCCCGGCACTGCCCCGGGGGCTGGAGCACCCGGGGGGCGGTGGGAGCCCGCTCAGCCCCGGGGAGCAAACCCTCCCCTTCCCCCGGGGGCCACGGGCAGCGCGCTCCCTCTCCGGCAGGCTCCGCGCAGGGAGAAAACAGCCCTCGCTCTCCTGCTTTCATCTCTCGCCAGCGTTGCATAAACCTGGAGCCGCTCCGGCCAGGCAGCGGCGGCAGCTCAGCCGGGCCAACGGCGCGGAGCCCGCCCGCCCCCGACCCCGGCCCCGGCCCCGGACCCCGGCCCCGCGGCGGGCACCAGTCCCGAGGCCAGAGGAGTCTCCGCGCCGCCGGTGCTGGCCCGGGGAGCGCGAACCGTTCCGCACAGCGTTCCTCCCGCCGTCGTTTATATAACGGGGAGAGGCCTCGCACGACGCGCAAACCAGCTCCCGCCACGAGCCCGGCGCCCGGCCGCCCGCCTTCGCCAGGGGCCCATGGGGGTGGCGGCGCGGCCGGAGGGGTGGGGGGGGCGCAGCCGCGGGACGAGGCGTCCCGGCGTCCCGGGTGAGGGCACGCTGAGCCGCCCCGGGCACCCCCCGGCCCGCGCCGTTCGCGCCCACGGGGTCGGTACAGGCCCCTTCTCCCGCCCGGCCGCTGCCGATCCGGGATTCGGGCCCGACCCCGCGCAGCAGCACGGCTGGGCTCGGGGGTGCGGGAGGGCAAATCCCTCACGGGAGGCTCAGTCCCCGCGTGTCAGCGCCCGGGTGTTTGTTAGCGAAGCCCCCGGCGGCTTCCCCCGGGCCGGTGCCCGCTGCCCGGGCGAGCAGCAGCGAGCGGGCCTGTGGTGGCCGCCCCCTGCCCAGGCCGGCGGGACAGAACGGGAGGTTCGGCCGCTCCTGACAGCGGCGGAGGCCGCGATGCTGCCGACAGAACGAGCCCGGCGAGTGCGGGCGGGCCGGGCCGGGCCGGCGGCCGGGCTCTCGCTCCGACTGCCCCCGTCCCCTGTGCGGGGGACCGAGGGCCGAGCGAGGAGGCGCTGCCGCGGGCACGGCCGGGTTGGAGGCAGCCCGGTGCCCCGCCAGCCCCGTCCCGCCGGGCCCGGGAGGGGGAGCGGTCCGCACCGGGGCTGCCCGGGCGGCCCCGAGGGCAGGGAGGGAGGGAGGGGGTTGCAGCCCTGCCCACGGTGGCTGTTCAGTAAAACCACGCGAGTTTACATTCAGTGCAGCCTCTGTTTATAAAATACAGAAAACGATCGTGCAAACATCATACAGGCGCGACGGCGGCACCGGCTGACTCGGGGCCGCGATGCTGCCGGGGAGCGGCGCGGGGGACTCGGGGCGGGGTGAGCAGAGCCCCGGCCGGGCACCGGCAGCCGGACAGGCGCCCAGCCGCGCCCGGCCCTGCCCGCCCGCACCTCTCCCGTGGCGGGCCCAGGGCCCGGGCAGCCGCAGCGGAGAGCCCCGGGGTGGGCGAAGGCTGGCCGGGGACCCCGAGGGCACCTCTGCCTGCTTCCAAAGTGCCCCCCACAGTCCCGCACTCCGCCCTCCTGCGGAGGGGGACCCTCGTCCAGAGGCAGCGATCGCCCATCACCGAACGGCCGTCAAACCCGCTCCTCCCTCTCCCCGCGCCGCGCCACCGCCTGGAGACCCCGGGGAGCTCGGGACAGCCCCGGGGGCCGCACGGCCCTGCCCGGTGCCGGGCTGCCGCCGCGTCCCCTCGCACTTAGGCACGGCCAGGTATCTCTTCGTCCAAAGCCGTCGAGGCCCCGGCCGCTCCCGGGCTTTCGCCCAGGGCTCTGCAGCCCGGGAAGGAGCCCGGGGGGACACCGGCGGGGCCGTGCGGGGCCCGGGGCGCCGCTCCCGCCCTCCCCTCGCCCTCTGCCCGCCGGCGGCCGCGGGAGGGATTTCCCTTGCGCGCTCGCCATGGCCCCGACGTACCCCGGAGGAAGCGAGCAGGACTAGCGGTATCTATCGAATCAGCAACAAGCTGCCAAGGCCCCGAGCCCTCCGGTGCAGGGCTGCACCCCCATAGCCAGCCGCCGGGCTGTCGGGCCCAGTGGCCGAGCTCGCTCCGAGGGCATGCGAGCGGTGCCGCTGCTCGCCGCCAGCTCTTACCTGCGGGCCCGGGGCAGGTCAGAGACCCCGAGCGACCGCCCCGCTCCCGGCAGTGCCCGGCAAGAGCCAAGGGTGGCAGCGGCGTGAGTCGGGGCTGTGTCCCGTGTGCGCCGGCAGCCCCGGGGCTGCCCGCGGCCCCGCTCCGGCCTCCCGCCTCCCGTCACATCGGTGCTGGGCTCGCTCCTTTTCTCCCGCTCCCCGGGGCAGCAGCTCGGCCCCGCACGGTGCCGCGCAGTGACCCCGTTTGCCGCAGTCTCTGCACCCCCTCGCCCCGGGAGAGGAGCCCCCCGGCCGCACCGCCGCTCCCAGCGCCCTCCCGCTCGGGCCAGGGCCTGGGCACCGGGCGCAGGGAGTAAGGCAGGGCCTGCGGCCCGCAGCGAGGCCGGGCTGGCCCGGCGGGTGACCCCGCACCCTCCTGCCCTGGCCGTGCCCGCCGAGCTGCGCCGCGGCCGAGAGGCGACCTGTCTCCGTATCCCCCCACCGATTTCTGCGACCGAGCTGGAGGCTGCCGCTGCCTTCCGTGCGGGGAGGCTGCACAAGGGCCTGGCACTGCGGGAGAGCATCAGGCAGCCGGGCAAGGGCCTGTCTGCAACCTGGGTGCATCACGTCTCTCGTGGGCCCCGCCACAGGCCCCTGGCAGCGGGCAGGGGAGGCCTCACCCCCGGTACCGGGTTTGGCTCCCGGCACCCCCTCTCCGGGGGAGCGACCTGCCCGCGCAACCCGGCACAAGCGGGACAGCCGCACCCAGGCTCCCGCCCGCGGAAGAGCAGGCCTGGCCGGGGCCGGCGTCCAAGGGGACCCGCTGTGCCCGGGGCCAGCACCGGGCAGGGGCCACCCCGGCGCCCCGTCCCCCCCCGGAGCCCCCCGGCGCCCGCGCACGGGCCGCAGCCTGCGAGCGCGGGCAGGCGCTGGAGCCGGTCCCAGGCCCGGGGAGCGCCACTGCCGGAGCCACCGGCCCGGCGAGGAAAGCGGGACCCGCCAGCAGCTCCCGGCACCGGCACCGACCCGGGCGCGGGGCCCGCCGCAGCGACGCGGGGCCGCGCTGTGTCGCCCGGCGCCGCGGCCCCGAGCACTGCGGGCGAGAAACGAAAGCGGAGCCGGGGTCTGCGGCGGACATAGCCCGCGGTACTGCCCGGAGGGCTCTGCCCCCGGGAGGGCCGGGCACACGGGCCAGGTGCCGGCGGCTGCCCGCGCCCCGCAGCGGAGGCGCTCCCGGGCCCGCCCGCGGGGCCAACGAAACGGTCCCCGCACCTCGGCGGCGGCCGCCAAGACAGCACCGGGCTGCCGGTCGGCGCGGCCCCGCCGGACCTCTCCCGCCGGTGCGCAGCCCGCCACGGCGCCGAACGGAGCCAGCACACCGCCCAAGCACAGCCCGCGTATTCCCCGCAGCGGAGCGGACGTGCGCGGCCGCGGAGAGCGCGGCAAGGCCGCTGCTGGGGCCCGGGGCGCGGAGCGGGGCCGCCGCCGGGAGCCGGCGGGAGGCGAGGAGCGGCCCCGGGCCCGGGCGCCCGCCGCCGCTTCCCGATCCCGAGCACGGAGGAGTGGAGTGAAATAAAACGATATGAAAAGAAGGAAAGGCGTTTTATTGGAGACTTTACAATGCTAGAAAGTACAATAAAAGTGCTAGTTCACTCTAGAAAAGTTGGTCCCAAAATGGTACTATGCCACAGCATCTATCAGCTTACATAAACATTTATAAAATCGCTATGAACTGGCCCCTGTATTACAAACGCTAGTTTTTTTCCACATTAATCTATGTAAAATTGAAGGATCAAAATGTTTTAAGAAAAAGGGCAAGCATTCGAAAGCAGAACCTACCGGAAAATCCATTTTGGGCCAGGTCTGGGGTCAAAAAGCCCGAAGATAGTTTAAACTTTCATTATTAATAATAATATGCACACGGAAAAATATTCCAATTTATAGGAAACCGTCTTTTTTTTTTAATAACATCAAAATATTTTTTTTAGACCTGCATAAAATTACTTTTAAGACCTCAAAGGATATTGTCTCCTTTAAAAATATATTTATCGTTGCCGAAACGTTTCACGAGTGACCCTGGCGGGTTTTGCTTGTTGTTTTCTAATAACCAGCAATATCGCCCATCTCCTGCTGTTACAGCAGTCCCCACATAAGTACTATTTTGTGGAAAAGCCACCGGCTCGGAAGAAGCGCAGTGCTTTGCAGACCGAGGAAGAAGAAAGAGAAGATGAAGAGGAGGAGGACGAGGACGAGCACCGCGGGCACACGGCAGTGTCTAGGCCCCGCCAGCCCCGCACCGCCACGCGTGGAAGTGCCTCCGCTATTTATAAGCTTCGCTTTACTCTCCCCAAGGCTGAGCCTGGAAAGATTACGTCCGAATTAGAGAGGAGCAGAATTCTGAGTGCTAATCAGCCTATTTTTAATTCCGTGCTCTCCCCCCCGCCCCCCCTCCCAACCGAACAAACACAAGAGCAGAGAAACGAACGGTAAATCCGAGGCCGCCGGCCCGGCCCGGCCCCCGCGGCGCAGACCCGCCGGGGAAGCTCCCGCACTTACGGTGCCTTCTCCTCGCCGTGGGACGGCTCCTACACTGACACTACCCGCGGGCAGGGCTGCTACGGCCCCACCGCAACAGTCTGGGCACAGAGAGAGGGCAGTCCGCAGCTGGGGGGGCGAGAGAAGGATGGGAGACGCGAGAGCGCGGGGGAGCGCGGCGGGAGCGGAGTGGGGCAGCGGGGCCGGGGCGAGGGCGGGCGCTCCTGGGGCGGCGGCCGGCCGGAGCCTCCCTAGATGTCTATGCGGGAGTGCAGGGCGCTGTGTTTGCTGTCGTGCTCCCAGTAGGAACAGTGCATCATGGACAGCTCGGCGGGCTGGCGGGCGCAGGCGAACTGGAGGCCGGCTCCGTTCGCCGCCGGGGCCGCGGGCGGCGCGGGGCTGGCCGGGCTGAGCTGCTGGGGGTGGTGGGCGTGCGGGTGGTGGTGGTGGCCCATGCCGTTGTAGGAGTTCACCATGCTGGGCAGCGCCATGCTCTGCACCCGCGAGTAGGGGCTGTAGGACGCCGGGCCCGAGAGTCCTTTCACATTGACGGGGCTGACGTTCCCGCCAGACATCTGGCAAGAGGCGTAGGGCATGGGCGCGGGGGGCTGCGCCAGCGGCCACGAGTTGTTCATGAAGGTGGACTGCAAGTACTTGGGCGGGGAGAGGTAGCCGTAGCTGTCGGGGCTGAAGAGGGTCTTGCCGGGCTGGAAGTGGGTCGGGGGCGGCCGGAAGGGCCGCTTCATCCTCCGCCTCCTGCGGTAGTTGCCCTTCTCGAACATGTCCTCGCAGGCGGGGTCCAGGGTCCAGTAGTTGCCCTTGCGCTCGCCGCCGCCCTCCCGGGGCACCTTGATGAAGCACTCGTTGAGGCTGAGATTGTGGCGGATGCTGTTCTGCCAGCCCTTCTTGTTCTTCTCGTAGAAAGGGAACTTGCTGATGATGTACTGGTAGATCCCGGACAGCGTGAGCCTCTTCTCCGCGCTCTCCCGGATGGCCATGGCGATCAGGGCCACGTAGGAGTAGGGGGGCTTCTGCGAGGGGTCCGGCTTCTCGGGGCCCTTGTCGGCGCTCAGCTCCTCCTTGCCCCGCTCCGGCTCCTTGCTGCCGCCGGTGTCATGAGCCAGCAGCGCCACCGCGTCCTCCTCGCCCTCCGGGTAGCTGGTCATCATGGTGCCCCGCGTCCGCCGCCCGGGGCGCGCAGCGCAGCGCAGCGCCGCGCGGTGCGGGGGGGAGCGGAGCGGAGCGCTGCCCGGTGCGCGGAGCCCGGTGCCGGCGGCCGTCCCGCCCCTCGCTCGCCGGGACCGCCGGGGCCGGGGCCGGGGCTCGAAGCCGGGACCGGGACGGAGGTCGGGAGGCGCCTCTCGCGGCGCCGCTGGTCCGTGCAGCGCGGCGGCGGCGGCGTCCCTGCCCCCGCGGGCTCCGCTCCCCTCTGCCGCGGCGGCCGGGCTCTTTTCTGATTTGTATGGGCCCGGCCGAGTTCCGCTTTCGTCAGGAGCCCGCTCCCCTATCGCCGCCGAGCCGCTGGGCACGGCCGAGTTCACCCCGCAGTCACGGCGCCGCACTCAGCCCCGCGCACACGCGGCCCGACGTGGCCCCGCGGAGCGGCGCGGAACCGCCCCGGCTCGGGGCGAGGCGGGGAGGGCACGGGGGGGCGGGGGGGGGGGCGGGGGGAGCGCCCGGGGGCCGCTGAGCCGGGGCCAGGCTCCGCCGCCCGCCCGGGGAGCCCGCCGGGGCCCGCGGCGCTGCGCTGCCCTCCCGCCGGGGGCCCGCTGGAGGCGGTGGGTGCGAGGGGGAGTGCCCGCAGCCGCGGCGCTCGCCCCGGCCCCGGCGGCTGTCACACGTCCAGCCGCACACGCGGTGGCGTTTATATGTCTTGGCCTCGGGCCCCGCCAACCGATCGCGCCCGGGGAGCACAAGGAGGCTGTGGCCGCTCCCCGCGGGTCGGTTCTCGCAGCCCCGTCTTTGCGGAGACAGAGAGCGGAAGGTGTCGGGGTGGCTCCTTCTCCCTCCGCGCACGGTCCGCGCAGGCACCGGCGCGGCGGCGGGGCGGACGGGCGCCCCGAGGGCCGGGGCGGGCTGGCGAGGCGGGGGGGGGACACACCGGGCAGCTTTCCCGCTCGTTCCCCTGGAGGGCTCCGGCTTATTTCACACGGCTCCCGGAGCAGCGTATGTGGCACCGACGTGCCGCCACTCCTCCCCCCCCCCCGCGCAGCAGCAAGGCAGCCTCGGCTGGCCCCGGCACTCGAGCTGTCGCGGAGCGCTAAATCTCTAACGCGGGGCTGCTCCAGCCGCGGGTACACAAGCGGGCAGGCGGACGGAGGATCCTTTGCGCTGATTTTCTAACCGAGCCTTCAGCCCGGTCCCCGGGAGGGGGGCAGACCGGCCAGGCTGTCCGCCCCCCCCGAGCCCTCCCACCGGGCAGCGCGGCCCCCGGCAGCCCTCGGAGCCGCGCCGAGCTCCGCGGGGCCGGGGACACCTGCGTCCCGGACCGCGGCCCCCGCTCGGCCCTCGGGGCCCGCCGCCGCGGTGAGCCCGCTGCTGCCGGTACGGCTCCGCGCCCGGGACCTGCCCGCGCGGCCCCGAGCTCCCCCCTGCCCTGCTCAAGCGCGGCTCGGCGCTTCCCCTCCCGGGCTGCCCAGAGCGGCCCTCGGAGGGGCACCGGCCGCCTCGGCGCCCGCGGGCCGGCGGGTCGCGGCCCTCACACCCGCTTCTGCCTTGCCTTGAAGGCGGACCGCCGCGCAGCGCTCTTCCCCGCCCCGCGGAGTTTACGCGCCACATCAGACTGTCGTGACCAGACGCCAGCCCGCAGGGGTGGCAGCTCTTGGGCAGCACGGCCGGTGCCGCCGGCCTCCTCCCGGGGCGCCCCCGGGCTTCGGCACCCCCCGCACGGCTCCCCGTGCCTCCGCCCGGCCCAGGGCACACGGGTCCCCGCTCCCCTCCCCGGGAGAGGCTACTCCTGGGTTCAGGCAGCCGCAGCTGGAGAAACGTATTTTAGCCGGGAAATAAAATAGCCCCTCGGGGAGCTGGTATCTTTATATGTATTATTCTATTTCTCCGTTGAAATACGTTTCTGCACCTTCGCCCACAGCCATATAACGAATCCCTTCTCTCCGTTTGCTGGAGAAACGCGTACCCTAAAACCTGGGCTGCACAAATTCGGTCACAGAAACGAGGCCGCTCTATTTCCGCACGCAGCCGCGGAACAGCGCCCGCCGCCCGCTGAGCACCCCCCTAAGGGACACAAACGAAACCGCGGAGGGACGAGGCCCGCAGGAGAGAGGATCTCCGCGCTTGGCCTCCCCCGCGGCGGGCTCCGCGCAGGGCGGCAGGGGGGCCGGGGCCAGCTGTGCCCGCCGCGGCGGCTCCCCGGGGCTGCCGGGCTCCCCGGGGCCGGGCCCGGCTGCTCTCCGCCGGCCACCCATGCTGCTCCGGCGCTGCCCCGCGCCGGCATTTCCGCGGCGAGGGCCGGGGCAGGTGTAACAGCCCCGCTGCGTGTGTC
Organism: Athene noctua; assembly: GCF_965140245.1. Classification (NCBI taxonomy): domain Eukaryota; kingdom Metazoa; phylum Chordata; class Aves; order Strigiformes; family Strigidae; genus Athene; species Athene noctua. Next base: position 7,104,712 of record NC_134044.1, read on the forward strand.
ATCACCTCCGCCAAATGGCAGATTCCTCCTTCTCCCTCCTAAGCCGGGCGCGCAGCTCCTGCCCAGGGCTCGCTCGCCCGCAGAGGACATTTGACATCCGAGGGGCTGGTTTGGGGTTTTTGACAGCCCCACCAAGGTGAATTTCGGATGACCCCAGGGCAGAGGCTCAGCCCAGCGCTGGGAGCGGCGATCGGGCCGAGGAGCGGCAAAGGTGAGCGCGCAGCCCCGTGTGCGGCTACTGGAACGCCTGACACAGGGACTGGCGGGCACTGGCGGGCTCTCCCCTCTCTCCGGTGCTAATTAAGCCCTTCTTGGGACATTAAAGGACCACTCGAAAACGTAGGGGCAGGCCGCTACAGCTGAGCCTGGACACTGTAGCTGCAGCTGAGGTCTTCCCGGCACTCGCAAAAATGTCTCAGCGAGGGGAGTGCGAGTACCAGGGCCGGGCAGCGAGCAGGGGGGCGCGGCGAGCCCTTCCCCGGCGGGGGAACGTGGGATCCCGCCACGACGCAGCAGAGCGGCTCCATCTGATCCCGGGGCCGGGCCGGGGTCTCACAAACCCGGACAAAGCGGGCGCAGAAGGAGCGAGCGGAGCTGCTCCGGGACCAGGCCTGCGGCCGCCCTCGGGGGTAGGGAAGCGGGCGGGGCGGTAGCGGTGGAGGGGGGCTCACGGCGCCGGTGCCCGGCCCGCGGCCCGCTGCGGCGAGGGGCAGATCCCACCGCGGGACGCTGAGGGGCGGCGGGGCTCTCGCTTTCCTCACGGGAGGGCAGAACAGCCCCGGCCCCTGCCCGTTCCTGGGACACGGAGGCCGGGAAGGAGGCGGGCGGAGCGGGGCTCGGCCCCGGCCGCGCAGCCCCCGCTAAGCAGCGCCCCGAGAGGGGCCGCAACTCGGCGCTTCACCCTGCTTCTCCTGTACCGAGCCTGGCCGGGTGCCCCGTCCCGAGCAGAGCACGGGACCCGCCGCTGCGGCCCCAAGGCCGGTATCCCGGCTGGGAAGCGGCTGAGCCCGCGCCCGCGGGTGGCCCCGCCGTGTGGAGCGGGGCACGGCAAGCGACGGGAATCTCCGCCGAGGGCACCGGGGAGCGCGGCGGGGACGCGGGGAAGGGCGCCGCCCCCACGCCTCGCCCCGGCAGCCCGGACCGCTCTTCCCACGAAAGCCGTGCTTCGGCTGCGCCGCTCCTGAGGCTCGAGCAGCCTGAGTGTGTTTTTCTTTTTTTTTTCCTACTCACCCCAGCGCGGGCAGCAGCGCCGATTCCTACCGGGAAGGTTTGGGTATCGGTTTGTTTGAAAATGTGGCAGGCTTCCTCTCCCAAACATGTGTGGTTTGGTTTTGTTTTGTTTTTTCCTTTTCTCTCTTGGAGAGAAAACGCGTCTCGGGCGGGGAGCGACGGGACGCCCCTGTCTCGGAGCGCCCCGCTCCCGTTCGCCCAGCGCGGCCAAACCGCCGCCCGCAGGCACAGGGGCAGGGCTCCCTCCTCCCGCACCGAGACCCGGACCGGGACAGGCGACCTTTGCGAGTCCCCGGGCTCCCGCTCCGCTCCGGGGGCCGCGCCGCGGCTGCCGGGGACGGGCGCTCGGCCGGTGCCGCGGGGGGGGCAGCCGCACGGACCCACCTTTCGGGACCGCTCCGGCCCGCAGCGCGCCGCGGCGGCAACTGCATTATCCCTCATTAATGTGGCTCCCGTAGGAACGGCACGGACACGGGTCTAAAAGCCGACGCGCGTCGTTCCGAGCCCCGTTTTCGCGAGGCGGAGCGGGCTGGGGTGCCGCTCCGTTCCCGCAGCACCTTTCCCCTCCTCGGCACGGCCGCCGCCACAGCCACCCCCGTGCTCCGTGTCAAGTATTTCTAGTTTCTTCCTTATTTTTTTTTCTTCTTTCCCCCTCCTCTTTTTTTCTCAAATACTAATAGTCGTCGAGACGGTGCGGTATTTATTTCCATAACAAAAGCAGGAGAATAAGGTTACACGGAAACGCGGCATGTGAGGGTCTGTCCCGCACCCCGCACTCCCAAGAATTAACAAAACGCACTGCGGGAAATAAAATATTGTGGCCTTAGTGAAAATTCATCAGATTTGATCAGCTGCAAGGCCGGGCGTCACGGCGGCGTGTGCGGTGTCACGGCGGCGTGTGCGGTGCCCGCCGTCCCGGCCCCGCCGCCCGCCCCGCGTCCCCCCCCGCGCCCGTCCCGCTCCCTTCCCGAGTGCCACCTGCGGGCAGGGCTCCGGCCTGGAGGCGCGGATTAGCGGCACAGCGCTGGCTACCAGGAATAGTAACCTTTGCAAGCCCAACGCAACGATAACATGAGACAAAATTGCGCGTGTGTGACTCCCTTTAGATCCTAAACTCTGGCTTGAAAAAGCTTTCGTTTTCAGAACCTCACCTCTGGCTTGGCCTGCAGATCACCTCGCCCGTCTAGGGACACCACAGACACACACAATCCTACTCTCCCGTCTGGTCAGGATTCCCAGCAGCACAGTCCCGAACGTTTCATAAACGCTCTTTAATTACATTACTTGGCGTGTGATGCCAGAACAAGGAAATATTCACCTGGAAAGTGTCTTCTTCTGCATGAATGAGTCTCATTGTGAAAACCTTGAGCACATATAGGTGCATATGTATGTTTTGCAGTGGAGAATTTAGTTTCTCGTTTATACCGTAAAGCTAAAAATTCTGGTAGCTTCAGGCTTGTTTTTACAAGCTCCCAGCCGTACAAGGATTTTTGTTTTTACAGGAAAAACTACGCAGTCCATAGGCCATGATGGCTGTACATCCATAATGTGAGCTTCATGAGGAACAGAGCAACTTTATTATGATCTGGACTGAAATCACATTGAATAAAAGCCCATCTAACAGAGCCTGAGGGAAAAGTCACAAATGGGCTCAATTCTATACCCACTCCAATGGGAATTTTAGAGGGAAAGGTTTTAGGATCTGGAGAGTAGATTTCCCCCATCAGCTGACACTGCGAAGACACTTTTCGCTGTCCTATTTCATTCTGAGACTTTTCCTACTGCCTCGATATCAAAGAAATCTATCTCAGGAGAAAAGGCAGCCTCAACCTTTTTCCCTCTCATAGTCCTGCTTCCCATCTCTTCCCTGCTCAGTTTCTTTTCTTTAGCCGGAGCCAGAGTCTTCACTACAGTATATTTGTTTATGCTTAGAGGACAGGCCTACAGGAAAACAAACTATATATTTCACTCTACCATTTGGTAGTTCCTTTCTTTCATCTGAAAACACAGCCTGATCCAGGGAAGGTTCTTGAATTCACACAACCGGTTACATGATGAAATGCAAACAGTTTCTTGTGGTATTAAATGGCAGCCCGCAGCAGAGTTCAGGTTGGCTGTTATGGATTCACGAGTTACGGCTCTGCAGGATAATCCTGTGTTACTGCCATCCTGCAGTTAGTGGCCTACAGCAATGCTGCCGAATGCTGCAAATAAAAACAAACAAGCCAGCCTCCTCTTTTTAGACAGAGTAGAAATTATGACTCTTTGGGAAGCTCGAAGCAAAGATCGTTTTGTATCAGAGTCTGACAACTTCCAAAGCAAGCTGCTCTTTCTAGCACTTCGAAATTGATGCTTATTTTTCTACAAAGAACGAGTGGGGAAAAAAAAGGAACAAAACCCCCTGAACCATACAAGTCCACTCATGTCCAGATCACACTGAAGTTGCAAATTAACAGCACTGTACAACAAAATTAAAGCCAAAGCAGGCTTCTGCCATTGTTGCTACAGAGATACACAGTTTAACAAATCGTTTTTAGGCAATAAAAAATCTTCATGCTTGCTTAGACTGTTTAAAAAATTGCACTGTTAAGATCTGAGCAGGGAAAATGGTACAAATTTCAGATTATTTGAAAAAAAAGAGGCTTCACGTCAAAAAGAATTTATGTCTCCTATTACTTCTCTGAGAACACGGGTCCCAAACTATAGCCATGATTCTCTCTGAACTCATATAATCTATTCAGGTCTATTTTCATCCAGGGTCTAGGACGTTCCTGCTTTGAGGAAACAATATTTGAAAAAATTATTGAGGTTACAAGTTGAAACTCCTAATTTTAGGAGACAGAGATCTGCCAACATAGTATAACAACGTAACTGGAATGTTAGTGACTGGAAGAAGAATAATTCCTCACCTGACAAAACTTTGCTGACAAAAGCCCTTTTAGAGAGACGGTCCTACTGGCAAAGCTGTTTTAATCTGGAGAGCCTGTACAGCAGGCTTGAGGCTGAAGTAAGCTCTTCAGTTAGTAGTCAACTAACTAAGTTGGTGCAGTTAGTCAGCAGTGTGATACCGGGAGCACTTTGCTGTGGTCGAATGCAGGAATACTCATGCTGAATCTCGTGCTGGAGGCTCCCACTCCTACAACAGACCTGGCCAGATGGGGACATGCTTGCACATGTTTGCAGCTACGCCGATTTTAGTGTGAGTAGCTCGTGGTGACTCACTCAGGCCACTGAATTTGGGCAGCACATCTGTGTACTGCGAATTCAAGTTTTGTCTTTAGCAGCTTCTTGAGAATTTGTGTGCGGTACATGCAGTGTTCTCTGCCCACCTTCTGCAGGCTCCTGCAGGGGAGGTGCTGCCCTGGGAGCAAAGCTCTACATCTGTAGATAGCAACATACTGTAAAATCCACATGTATACTCAGATTTTGATATCTGCGTTATGACCATGTAAGTTGTGTTCCTTTTCCATTTCTGTGCAACTAGAGGCAGTTGGACTTGGTTGAAGATAAGTAGTTATGTCCCGAGGTCTTCCAGAACTTGTAGAAGGGGCTAGGTTAGCCAGGAACAGGGTGATTTTGTTTTAAAATAGACTCTCCACATCTGGAGTTTATGTACATGTTACCTATATAAACAATTTGTGAATAACTCCATACATACACAAGCTTCTCCCCATCTGCTTATTGAACAGAAGCCCTGGCTGAAACCCTCAGAGAATACCCAGCCAGATCTAGAGGGCAGAGTTAAGGTGAGGGAGGACTACCATGTCCCTACAAACTGCATCCACCTCCTCTTAAAAACTTGAAGTGTTAGAGGCAGCCCATGTTCAGGAGGACTATGTGGCATTGGTACCCTGGTGTATGTGCAGCCTGGATGAACTGGAACAGTAAAGCCATTTCTCTTTTTTAAGTTCCCCGGTTGGAACTGGTGCACTTGACAATCTACCCCCTCCCATCTCTAGCTGTGCCTCTCTTGAGTACATGCTGCACTTTAAAACAATTAGAAGCACAAGTTTGTTTCCTTTTAAATGTAACTACTATGTTTCTAAAAAGATTATAATATTGCAAATTATATATCTAGGTTTGATCTGGGAACAAATCTGTTTTGTTGGATCAAGACACATACAATCTCCAGAGAATCAGGTTAAAAGTGATGTGATGGAAGTAATTTTCTTCCTTCTGGAGGAAAAGACCTAAACTTTAGCCAAAGACAACTTCAGATTACATATAGTCCCCCCCCCCCCCAACTCGAATGCATAACTTGAAAGCATGCACTCATTGGAGACATAGGTTGTGGTGCCAGTGGAAGGTGGATTTCACCCCCACACACCTGTTAAGTCCCTGCATTGTCCCAACCAACCGGTGGGCTTGGAAGCACAACGCAATCCCCAAACATTAAATTTCCCTTCACAGCAAGAACAGAAACCTTGAAGAAGCTGAATATATTTCAGTTTAAGCTCAGCCACCTAAATTCTGGAAGTTGATTTTTGTCTGTGCAATCACCCTGAGGTCTTTTTGTTTATCTCAAGCTTCCAACTTTCTGTGTATGCAAACCTGAACTGGAAATCTACCCAACATGGGAGTTTGCATGACATTTCCAGCTTGTCCTACTTTTGGCCTGGCCAGAAAGAGCATATTATACTTGCTCACAGTTTTCCAGCATTTCTACTCTTGGTCGCAATTAGAGTAAAGAAATGCAGAGTAGACCAAACAAAAAATAACCAAACTTACTTAGACTCTCAGAAGGGGCTTGGTTCAAGACCAGTTGAGATGTAGATGAAAGTTCAGCCTGTTCATTTTATTACAGTTTATTTACTTACATATAATTTCATTTAAACTTGTTTTCCTTTTTTCATCCATTTTGTAGCTATCCCTTGTAACAAATAAGAGAGATACACCCATTATAAGAATAGCTGTCAGAAGAAGTTAAGCCCCACAGGCGAGTCCAGCCTATGCTAGGAACAAGTAATTCCAAGGGCTCAAGTCAAAGGTTCTGTCAGAGCCAGCCAGCACAACCTGGTCAGACAGCAACAATGTGCCGTGGAGGTGAGGACACCCTAACATCTTCCTCACGGTGTGATCCAGGGCTGGCCGGCACAGCCCACAGAGACGATGCTGATTAGAAAGGGGAAGGGTGAGGAATGCCATCAGTTTCAAAGATTCAGCCCAGCTCCCAGCTCCGTTGCCAGAGCAGCTCCTGCAGAACTCTGGCCGAAGGTGTGGGTGTGACGGGGAAAAAATACCCTTGGCGCTTACAAGAATTACCACAATGCCCACAGTGGGGTTCAGAATATGAACATCACTTATGTTATTTAACAATAAAATGCAATTATTTTCAAAATAAACCTCTCTCCCACTTCTTTCTTGTCCATTAGGTATCTAGTTAGCTCCATGTCATCCATCTTGCGCTGTAGGTGTCTTATACTATTCATGAAATGATATAATTTGCATAGGAAGGTTACTAGCCAGTGTGCCACATGACCGAATATTGTATTGAGCCAGTTCTGTTGGATGCTTCCATGTTTGGCTTGGCTCTTACAATTCCTACTAAACACAGAAGCCTGTATTGCACTGAATATATGCTAAAATCTTCAGGTGTTTGGAATAATAGTTAAAAAAAAAAAAAAAAAAAAAAATTGTTCTTTTCCCGTGGCTCACTTTTAATGGGCAGAGCGAAAGGCTGGGGTTTTTTAATCTTGATTTTATCTGACTTAAATCAATAGCAGAGGAAATGAAGGGGTTTGGCTGTGGTTTTTTTCTTAAAAAAAAAAAGATTTTTGCCTGGAGTGATTTGTTAGCTTTTAGTGCTTCGTGTATCCTAGCATCCAGAGAGCAGCTCTGAAAATGTGCAGTGCATATCAAGCAACAAATGCAGCGCTATACATGGCTTACACTCCAAAGAGGAGAAATAGGTTCAGCTTCACCTGATAAGTTAGTTCATCAACAATTACAACTCTCCTTAAAGCAATAGTTAATGTTATGATTGGAATAATAAAAGGCATTTAAGCAGCATGTCACATTTTGGGCACTTCAAGAATTTTACAAACAGCATCACTGCTGGAAGGCATAAAGCAGAGTTTTACTTGCTATTGGATCCTCCACTAGTCATTTAATGTCACTTATCTGTACATGTGGTTTCTCAGAATTAGGTAATACATAATATCTTTAAATGCACCTGGGAACTCATGTGTCTAAATACTGATCATGATAGCTAATGTCAGACATCTCAGTTTGAAAATGTGATATTTAGAGCTTGACCATAAGAGGCATTAAAAATAGCAAGTAAAGGGCACTTCAGCACAGACTGTCAAGGAAGACATCGCTCCCATTGAAACAACAACAACAAAAAGAGACTAAGTCAGCAGTCATTTAATGCTACATGCCCTTGAAGAAATATTCCTGAGTAGCACCCCAGGAGCAAACCCTCTACTGACTTGTAAAACTGATGTAAGGATGTAAAGAGCTGTATCTCTGCATCTTTATACAAAGAGCTGTATCTCTTCTCCCTGCTTGTGGGAAGACTGCAAAGTGATAGAAACACCAGGGCTTTAAAAGAGGCTTTCAGAATAATACAAAGTTAAATTTTGGTTCTTTTGAAGCTAAAAAGGAATTTCCCTCTTGATCTCAAGGGGAGCAGGATTTCCCCTACTGCTTAAGATTCTTCATAATGAAAAGGTACTTTTTCAGTTCTTTCTGTTGGGTGAGGCGTTAATCCAGCACCGTCATGGTCTTGCAGCTATTTTGCACATTTGCTGGGAATTAACAAAAGGAGAAACTACAGTTTCTGACACATTTGAAGCCTAGTTTTTCTAGTAAACTATACTATTCTAGTAAAGTATACTATTCTAGTAAACTACACGTTTACAAAACAAGTTTTTACAGCTGGCTTTCAGGTAGAAAAAAAAAGAAGTAAGGCCATCTATCCTCTCTTGATGAAATGACTATGCATAGAATCTTGCTTACCTCAGAGACTTACTACCTTAACATTACCTACAGGAGGACTAATGTGGGGGGCAACCCCATAACTTATGCATTCATGGAGCGGGTGTAAGTCTGTATTTTGAGAAGCCATTTGTTAGGAGGCTCCCCCCTTTCCAGAGAGACTGTTAGATTTTGAATCTCTGTTGTAGAAGAGATTTTCCCCTGAAGCTAGTAAAACACTGTTTTTGAAAAAAACCCTGTGTTTTTATAAACAATTATTTTCATCTGAACAACATAACCAAAAATCCCAGCTTGGCTTCAGTTTTTCATTAGCAATACCATCAGTTTTTGACAAAAATCAAAACTGCCTAACTATTCCTTTGGGCAAAGGTCAGTTTCTCATTTAAAACTGTTTTGATAAAAGATTTCTGATTAGTACTGCCCCGTGTCTCTGAAATGTCCAGCTGAAATGTATCCGGGGCAGGAGCACAGGCTGGGAGCTGGGTTTGGGCGATGCACAGGCTTTACCTTCAGCCCAGAGGCAATGGTGATAGGATTGTCCCACGCTGCCATGGAGCACCTCTGCTGCTTCATGCCCCAGCCAGAAATGAACCACCAGATAAAATGTTTCAGGGAAGCTTTAGACCAGCAGCAAGTTTAGCTGCTATCTAACTGGAAGAGTCTTTTCACAGTTTGGTCCAGCATTTTAAAAGTGATGTTATTGTGTGGTGACTCCTGCTACAGTACCTACAGGTATTTGCTGTTTGGTTAGCGGCTGCTTCCATCTTGCAGAACAGTTGTAAACGGTACAGTGCAGATAGAGGGGTTATTCAGCTACACTGTTTCCTCTCAACTACAGTGTTTCTGAAAATTGGCAGAAGAGTTATTTATCAGGATCATGTACCCATCACATCACCACAATCCTGATGAGACCAAAAAAAGGAAAAAATTGGGCTAATGTAGCTTTTTCTAAATGGTGATAACTATACTCAATCAATAGAATTGCTGTTTGTATGACTGAAATTAGCTTACTTTGTGCCATTTCTTCCCCCCCAAATTTAGAAGTTCCTTAAGGGCAGTGTCACTTGCTCCCTCTTACTGTCTCGTATCAATACCAAGTTACCACGTTCTCCCTCTCTCCTCCCTTCTTTTCTTAAATTTTATTTCTTGACTCCTGTTATGCACAGGATACAAGGCTTATTTTAGTTCTTTAGTGGCTGCATTAGTCAAACACACAGCAGATGTCAGTGCGTTACAAAACTTGGTTTGAGAATAATAAAAAAGTTAGAAATGAGAAAGTTAAACAAGAAAGCAAAAATGCAGGAACCTGAAAAGCTTTGAAGCTATCAAGGAGGTCATCCCTCCGTGTTTGACACTATCTCGTTAACCACTAACACTGGGAGCATTACTGCAATTTTACAGCTTCTCCTGTTGAACCCTTCTAAAGCCTTTAAAGCTCTTACCCATCCAGGCTTTTTGGGAACTGTAGCACACACTTCCCAGCTGGTATGGGAAAGTGGTGCCTGGGTATTTTTTCCCCTTTTGCACAATTCAGACTGTAGTGCAGTAAAGAGTAGAGCAAAAGGAAAGTATCGCTGCTGCTCACTTCGTTCTGTAACTAGAGATTCTCTCCCTGCTTTAGGAAAGCCAGTCTAAGCAAAATATTTCCCTGGCCCGGGTGTCACAGCTGAAACAGAGGTGGGTCATTTAGAGTCAAGCTACGCATACCCTAAACCAGACCTCGGTCCTGCTCCTGCTCCTCCTGATTTCGTTGAAGTTGCAGCAATCCAGGAACAAAAGAGAGATCCAATTAAAGGCCTCCCTTGTTTCCCCCAGAACAGAGAGCGCCCTGGAAAAATAAACAGCCGCTCTCCTCCGCCGGGAGCTGCGCAGATAAAGCCGCCTGAGTGCGTAGGGACCCTTGGGCGATAAGGCACATTCTCAGGAAGCCGAGGACACACACCTCAGTCCAGGGGGCTTCCTTACTTTGTACACCCAGTTTCCCTGCATGACACAGATCATTGTCTGGCAGTGGAAAGCTGCAGCTCCAGAAAGCAGCTCACATCCAACTGCCTTGCAGGAAACTGCAGAGGGGTTTTTTTTGTCCTTCTTGGAGAAGCAAAGCAGAATGTTTATCTTTCTTATCTCAGAAAGGAAACCTATGGGAAATGCTATGCCATATTCTCCACTGTTCTCCTGTCATATAATTATAATGCATTACACAAAGCACAATCTTCTGGAAAATCAGTAGGGCTAATGAGAAGACAGTCCCTTAGTAGAAGGTGCTTTCCTTTCCTTTCTGAATTCTACAAGTCTCATCTGAGTAGCCATTGGTATAAAAACAGAAGATGAGCTAAATGTTTGTGTCAGGAAAACACAACGCGCCTTGAGCGTCCCGTGGCATTAGGAGAATAATTGTTACACAAGGCAAATCTCTTTTCCCCAAATAACAAACCTAGGCCAGATTTTTTTCGGACTTCAAAGAAAGAACACAGTAGGGCCTTTCCACTGCCAAATTGCTAAGTGGAATAAAAAATTGTGATTTTGCCATTAAATACTTGGTATAAATTCAAGAGATTTTTTTTTTCCTTTTTTTTTTTTTTTTTTTAAACAGCGATGCTATTACATTCTATGCTGGAAAAAGATAAATTAGAATTTCAAAGGCTCTAAGCAGTCACTGGAGAAGAAACTGTGCACACAACGCTTCTGCACCACAATGCACAGCTTACAGCATTTATGATCACAAACCCCACTAAGCTATGTTCCATATATTATTAAGGTCAGCACAGATTATAGCAAAGAAGCATCTAACGCTGATGATCGGTATGTGCCTCATGTTCTGCCAACAGAATTTTCCCTTGAAGATTTACTACAAAGCTCACAGTATTTCTCTAAATTCCGCTGCATTAGATTAAAAAAAAAGACTCAGAAATAGTTGGGAAGGCTGACATGAACAACATCTCTAATGAACTTTAATTTTTTTAGTGAAATGTTTAATGAAAATCTGATGAAGAGAATACCGAGACTATATAAGAGGATGGTAACAAACCCAGCTCTCCAACACAGTCACTGCAGAAACTTTAAAGAGCTTGAGACTAGATTTTAAAGAGTTGAGCACACACAGATAGGCACAAATATATATTTTAAGGAGGGCTCAGCACTCACTTGGTACCACGGTGACTCTAAGAAACAGAGCTTTAAAAAAAAAAAAAAAAAATCTAAACCGCTGAGTTCTTTTCACATTTAGCTACTTGTTACCAGACCTAGATGGGAATCAAAGTCTGTTGAAAGAAACTACGATCCATATTAGTTTCCATTTCTGAAGCCTGTACTCCTCAGGATTGCCTACGCTCACTCAGAAATTACACTGAATTAATGTTTAAAGTGGATTAATTAACTGGCCTCAGTCCCCGATTTATCCATAATCAAGAGACTTTTAAGTTAATTAAGTTAGAGGCAGGTTAGAGCACTCAAATTCTGAAAAGAATTCCTATGCAGCATTTTAACGCCATTAAAATAATTTGTTTTAAATTCACATCTTCACTTAATTTGTTGAGATTTTTTTTAAGCCCTCCTATGTAAATGGATGCTAAGGCAACACAGAAAAAGGAGTTTGGATAAGTAAACTTGTCATATTTAAAGTAAACAAAGAAAATGTTTAATATCAGCAAATGTTCCCAGATCATTTCATGAGGGCTTTACAAGCAAGCTTTGAAAATGTGCTGGTTTTTTAAGCAAATGTCAGTACAACAGCAAGAGACTTGTCAAATCAGAATGCTCCCTCACAGGTATTTGGCCCCCAGAGTAATACATACAAGCGCCTGAAAGTGTTTGCAGGTATTCCAGGCTTCTCGGTAGTTTAAGTACAACTGAATGTTGTCAGCCAAAGAATCAGGTAAAAATATGAGAATACAGTAACTATGTGAGCCCTGCCAAGCTGCCCCGGGAGGCCGGGAGAGCAGGAGGTGAGCTGAAGGGAGTCCCCAGCCCTCGCAGCAGCGGGGGGGGAGCGGGGGGCAGCAGGGCAGCTCGGCCCTGGCGCTCAGCAGGACGGGGGGCTCCGTTGCTCCCACAGAGAGCGGAGGCAGGGGGTGACCGGGGGTCCTGCTGCCCGCTCCCTGAGATCACTGCCTGCCTGGCTGCGCTGCCCGTGCCTAAGGCAGGGCTGACGGCAAGAGTCAAGACAAAAGCAGGTGCAAACGTATGTGTTTCTACCTGTGATACAGACATCCTCCTCCTGCCTGTCTGGAAGCAGTTTTGTAAGAAAACGGGCCTATCAGTATGGATCCTTTGATAGTTATGGAAGTGTACTGTATTCACGACTATTGGCTTTTGTCGTCATTGAAATTTTTACTTACTATAAAAATACATCTCTCATTGCTTCTCTTTTCTCAGTTGTTGCTCAGAAATAAATGATGCGATTAAGGTCTATTACCTGTCAGTTAGCTTCAAGCCTAGGTGGCTTGTAACACCTCACGTTAACCACAAAACCCTCAGCTCTTATTTGTGATATACTGCAAGCCTAAAAGCTTAAATAAGGTATATGGGAGATAAATGATTTATTCGGACTTCAGTATTTGTCATGCTTGCTTGCATTAACAATAGCAAACTGCAAAAGCAGCCAGCACACAACTGGTGCGACGGGCAGCGAGACAGCTTTGCAGAACACAGTCTGCAGAAGGTTTCTTTGAAATGTGACTGCAGTACTTCTGCAGCCCTCACCGCCCTCTTCAGATTGAAATGTAATCAAAGTAAACACAGATCACACCTCTAGATGAGGCCTCAAAAGCAGCTGATTTTAACTTTATGTTCCTTTATGTGGAACTGTTACCCACATCCGATTATACGAACGACGCCTAGAGAACACCACAGTCCGGCTGTTGCTCCCTAACCCAGTTTATTTCCCACTTCTCACAGAATGAAGAGGCAGTGCCCTTCCTTTGCTGCTACTGCTGTCCTAAGTGCTGTGGGAACATTCTTACTGCCCTTAAGGACCTGGCCATAATTTGACCAAGAACCTACTCACACAGAAAAACAACTCCAAAACAAGATGCACATTTTGTCTGTGAGATTGTAACTTCGTTGTTTACTGCTTTACAATGGCTAAAAAAGTAATAATCCAGATTTACATACTCTTTAGAAACAACCACAGAAAAAAGCAGCCAACCTATTGCTGACACTCTGTTGCCATTGCATTCCCCTGCTTTCACAGGACATCTTAACTACGTAAAGCCCATTTTCAGTGAACTGAGAAAGAAGAACCTCCACGCTATTATTAGATTTCATCTGCATATTAGGTTTCATTTGTCTATTCCTCATTTGAGAACAGGGCTTCATACAGACACCACAGCTCTGGAATAAATAATTACAATAGCAAATGTTTGTCTCAGTGCCTGCACTTATCAGTTACAAGAATAATAGTTACTACACCGTTTAGTATGTGAAAGGACTTGATACACAGAAACGCACCCTTTAACTGGCCGTGGTTTCTAGTTAGACAATCTCTTTTTAAAAGAACATAACCAGAACTGGAAGCCAGAAGAAAAGGCATACCACATTTCCTGGATATTCAGTAGTCTATAGAAAGATTTCACTGGCCCCTTTAAGGCAGTATTAAGAAAACTAAAATGAAGCAAGAGCATCTGTAGATTAAGCAGCAATAGAATGGTTCTTTTATCTCAAATAAATATAACCTGATCAAAAAGCTATTTAAAATGCAATGGACATTATTCTGGAAATGTTATTTGTTGCTTATATTATAATCAAAATAGTATTTGCTGCCTTTCAGTGCTCTGTGTACATCCTGGGATCATAACACAGCTAACAATACGGAAAACAGAAGCAGTGAGTTTCTTTGCTGTCAAAACTGTACTCCTACTCAAAGCAGGGAGTTCATTACAAATCTGTTTTCAGTGGGCGTTAAACTGCTTGAATGGAAGTAAGTAAATACTCCTATTCATGTTGCAGTCAGGAAGGAGCACAAAACAGCACAAGAGGGAAAAAGTCTGGAGACACACTTGTAACTCCAAAGCCCTCACACCAATCTGAGTTTGAGGTTAAACGTGCTCTGCTGCAAAATCCACTCTTGACAGTGGATTTTGAGCTTTTTGAAAGCACAGGGCTCTTGCCTAGGCACGCATGCAGGCAGTGCTGGGACCAGACCTGGGCAGCACCAGCTACTTTGGAAATGTCACCCCTCGTGTGAACTGTGATTGCTTTTTAAGGACTGAAATAATTCAGGATGTGAGTAGTTCCTGATCACATGGATTTTCAGATAAGGACAGAAATTAAAGAATGGTCTTTCCATCACACACAGACTCTCCAGGTCCCTCACACACAGATGAATCAAGCTGGGACTGCAGTTTCTTGCTCTTGCTTTAAACTCCTCTGACAGATCAGTTGTTACCTCTGGCTTGTTACAGAGAAATCTTGTTAAAGAGAAATCTCTCTTTCCACTGAGAAAGAGAAATCTCAGCTTCACTAAAGCAAATGGAAATTTACTGTTGACTTTACAAAGTCCAGGTTTTAACAGCAACTAAAATGACAAGAAATTAGTATTTCTACAGAAATCAAAGCTCAAAATAATTCACTGAAGTGCAGCAGTTTCATGTAGGTAGGAGCCTAATCAGATGCTTACAAGGATGTACGACAATTGCTGTGAAAAAATCTGTATTTAAAAAAAACTAAATACCAGTGCCACAAAACTGTTACCTTCTCAAGAGAGTCTTTAAAAAAATGCAGGTAATTTTGGAATAAAATACTCTTTGAAGTAATTAAATTTATGCATGGTATATCAGTAAAACATTTAAAAACCATAATTATCATATATTTCCCATTGACAAATACAATATAAAACAGTAGATGAAGAATCTTCTATATAATAAAGGTATTCAGCATCAGTTTCCCTGAGTATTATTACTGTCAGTGGGAGAAACAGAGCACTTAGTTTTCCACTTTTCAAGTAAAAAGTTTATCCTCTATACAGCTTTTAAAAAGCCACACAAAAGGGGCTGTCAAAGCAACCAGAGAGGAATTGCCTGTTGGTAATACTCATTGAAGTGAGACAGTGTATTGCTGTAGCTTCATAAAATTTTAAATCTGTGCCTGGTTTTGGATTTCCTCACACGCTGTCTCCAGCTGCCTTCTCCCGCTCTGGTGTTTCCTAAAGCGACCCAATTATCATCACCCAGTTAGTGCTGGAGGGAAAAAAAGGGCTTCTGTCAGACAGAACTCCTTAAACAATTTAGTACAGGTCCTTAAAGACATGAATTGGGATTTACAACCAAATCTTTACAATAAAAGATTTATGCATCAAATACATTCAAATTTGCGAGACAAAAGGAGTGGAAAATGAGTTAAAATTATTTACCACTGAATATAGTGAGTTTTGTGAAAATATTGGCAGTAGAAGTGTACAGTAGAGATCCTTATCACAGCAGTTCAATCACAGGTGTTTCCCCATATTACTAGATTATCCTTATCCAGAATAAATATTTAATGTTAGTATTAACAAAGAAAATCTGTAGCTCCAACAACAATCTCTGTGTATTTAAAGCTCAGTGATGATTATCCACTTTAAAATCAATTGAATAGTAAGTATTAAACAATTTTACACAGTACAAGCTTTCAAATTGTAACGAAGAAGCTTCCAGTCCCCGGAGGTGCTTTTTTCATAAGCCAAGACTTAAGCCAGTTCTCTCTGCTGGGATGCAGCCCGTTCAAAGCAATGCTCTTCAGCTGCCTTGACGGATGATTTACGCATCCATCCACTGCAATGGTGGACAGGATTCCTGACTGCGATTTGTTGCTTTGTACCTCTCAGGAGGCTGCACTTCAACTTTTCTCCTAGTTTGTAAATCCCCTCTGCGTAGTGGCTCAGCAAAAACTTACCCCCAGTGGAAACAACAGTGCTGAACCAAGGTGGGATAATTTTAGAGGAATCATTTGAGGGTAGTAGTAGCAGGAATTAACTTGACAACTTGTGAGTTAAGGTCTGACCTTGTCAGAGCGGGAGCTGGGAAGGCTGAGAAGATAATCCCCAAGCCCGACACCCAGCGAGCCTGTGGCACCCTTTCTGCCAGTGACAGAGTTTTGGGATTTTCGAGGTGGGTGTCCAAGAATCCTCCTCGCTATGTTAAAACTCCCCAGAGAATTAGAAAGACGCAGCAGTTGGATGGCGCTATGCTCCTACCAAGAAAACTCTAGAGCCCACATTTGTAATTTAGAAAATAGTAGGAAAGGATTTTTTTTTGGATGTCCAAAGAACACAGACACCAGCATGGGCAGTGGGATGTGTAGCTCAGGGGATGCTGAAAACACCACATAAAATTCACTGGATGAAATGAGAAAACAGGTCTCCTGTTACAACCTTTTCTGAGATGGCATATGAGTGCAAAATGGATTTGATTATTTTCATGCAGGTGTTTCTTCCCAGCTTAAATACTTGATACTCTCAATACACACCTAACCACAAATTCAGCTCACATACAAAACGCCCACCTTTTTTTCCTAATTCTCAGAAGAAGAGTAGCACAGTAAGAAAGGGTAGCAGAGACACAGGCTTCTACTGCAAAACTTCTCCACTTTTATTTTCTAACTTTCAAAGCTCTCCATAGCCTTCTCATTTTCCTAATCTTAACCTCCTTCTCATGAGTTTCTTCTGACAGGTCTTTCATCACCAGTATATTCAGGCTCAACTTTCCACCTCTTCTCTCCTGTTTTTAGATCCTGTGCCTCGCACGTTCCACCACCCTTGTACCCAGCCGCCTCTGTAAATGCCTTTCCTTCCACCACTGAGCACAGACACATATCCCTTCTCTCCTGAGGGATTTTGCCCCTCTCTCAACCTCTCCTACCTTCTTATGAATTACCAAGCCTGCAAGTTCTGCTGACCTTTTCCCCTTTATTCACATTTCTTTTGGCATTATTCTTTCTCAGAATTTTATGAGTGATTTGGGGGAGATGGAAATCATCCCTCCCATTGGAGTAACTTTGTTAGGGAACTTAGGGAGGTAGAAGATGACAGACCATCAACTCATAAGCCACATGTGGTATCCCGGGGTCTCCCAGTGTGTATTTGCTCCACCCCTGCTATGTCTACAATCACTCATGCTCTTCCAAACCTCCTTTTCTTGGTTTCTTCTCACTGTTTCTTCTCTCCTAATAATTACCATCCTTTATTTCTAACCATGCAACTCTCCTCACTCCAAATAGTCCATATCTGGAAAAACACATCACAGTTTGTTTTCTTTTTGCCTTTCCTTTTTCAAAGCTATAGTATATCTACCTGGATTTAGTTGTTTCTTATGGCATTTTCTTCTTTTTTTTTTTCTGTTTTGGTAGAAAAAAGATGAAAATTTCTCATGTGTTTCACAATATTTTGGCAAAAAGTTTTAGAAAATAAAGGTAAAAGTTAAACACTCTGAAGAAAATTAAGTATGTTTAACAGAACACCATTCTTTGACCTGAACTAAATTTTACCAGCATTTTCTTTGGAGTGGCCGGCTAATCTACCAGGGGAGAAAAGAGTGGCCAAGAGTCTGATGAGGTGGTATGGGGAGAAGGATGGAGATGAAGAGGTGGGAAACCTTTGTGAGCAAACCCTGCAGCCTTGTGTCCTCCTCCTGAGTACAGGTCAAGAGCTGGGTCTGCTCTAGGTGAGTATAAACAGCAGCATAGGGCATGAAACTAGAGCAGAATACTGCATCAGATCCTCCGTCCATAGGCTCTTTCAGTAGCAAGTTTCTTTTGAATATAATCACTTTATCCTGCGGTTTTAAATCCAGGCCTGCCTCCAAATAGAAGAAATCTTTATCAGAGATAATTGCTTTTGGCTAGAAGTAATTGGTAAAGATGACTGATAATGGCTGTGTAATTACTGTTTAAATGATTATTTCTACTTAACAAACATCAGTACATCCTCCATATCACTTCTGACTTATACATCTGCACCGTTTCTAGGCGTTACTATTCATACTGCTCCTGTGTGGATGCACAGGGGGTGCGGCTCCCCCACTGCTACAGCACAGCCTTTGCAGAAGAGGCAAGGTCCAGGGGGCCCCGGTGGTGCTTCTGACCCTCGCCCTGTGCGAGGGCTCCGCTGTGCCACGTGGCTCAGCCCACTGGCCAGTTTTCCCCAGTTGCTGCCCCCTGCTCTTCCCTTCACATATCTGCATCCACCTACAGCCTCTCAGATCAAGCTCAGGGGTTTGGGACTACCTTGGGTGTGTGGGTGATGATCACACGGGATCCCTGCTGCAGGCGTGAGGCTCCCCCTGTTATCACAAAGCAAACAGGGTGGGAACCTGTCTGCAGCACAAACCCAACAGCCTGTGCTTTGGGGGGGCTGCGGTGGCCCTTGTCCTTCCCAATGCAAGGGGAGCAGGCCGTCCATGCTCTACAGGATGGACACCCAGAACTGGAGGTCCCCATGGAGACCAGACTATCCAGCCTCCTTCACTGCCCTGCAGGGATCTTGGGGACCAGCCCGCACTCAGCTGGGTCAGACAAGAATGGACGGAGCCAGGCGAATTGCTTCCATACGCAGCCCAGGCATCCTCAGCCAGCCAAATCTGCTATTCTTAATTGGAATTATTTACAAATGCATTGGATTTCTTTTTCTCTTGTTTTAGTTAGTTCCAGGAGCTATGGACTAGATTCAAAAAAAAAAAAAAAAAAAAATCTGGGGGCTTTTTGGTTGGTTCGATCTTTTTTCCTTGGATAAGACAAACAGGGAGATTAAAAGCATCTCCAAGCTTTCTATATACTCGTGGGAAGAATAATCTCTATTAATACAATCAGTGAAATTGCCTGATGGAATCAAAACTTTATATAAGCAACAATTAGAGGACTGGTAAAATACTATATAGGTAGAAATAAATGCTGTTAAATTCAGCCTCCTTTTCAGTAAGCACAGCATTATATAATTTTCTTGCACTACTTAAGATCAAAAGTCCACTTTGCCTTCATGTATGGCATAATCCTGTTGTATTAGAAAAAAAGTATAAGGGAAAAAGTACTTGTCCCTACTGTCTCACTATACCAATGTTGTAGGGTACAACAAGAGTCTCTTTTCAAAGTCTCGCACAAGTAATGATGTAAAGCTGTGCTTTATTTGCACTAAGGAATGCAGCATTAAAACCAGGCTTCTCTGTGGGACATCTCGGGGGGACCCAGAGGAAGCCTTGTGCAAAGTGCTTCCTGCATTTTGCTGCGTCTCCTGGGAGGGGATTAAGATTAGGGACCTAATTCCACTGAACATCCTCAGTTTTTTTAGCTGTCCACAGAACTAGCTTCCTGCAAAGAACCTCATCTAATTAATTTAAACTCATAACTGACTTACACGTGCTATGTTATGAAATATAGATATGACGGCATGTTTTCATAATGCATAGCTGAACTGTCCTTCCCCACAGTGCCATCAGGATGGCACTGTGAGCAATATGTTTAATATAGGCAGGCTGCCAGCAAATATAGATGTTTCCTGTCCTTTCATGGGTCCCTCATACTATCTTGCCTAAAAGACTGAACATATTCCACAGTTCTAATAACAAACATTGTAACCTTGCAAATAGCGACACTTGGAGTTTTCTTTAATATTTATATTTTTTGACCCCAAAAGGGAAAAGAATTTACCATACATAGACTGGAAAAACAGTGTGCTAATTTCACTTATCAAAGGCGTTCAAACCAAAGAGCCTGCCACTAATAATAGTGTGTTAAAAAATATTCTTGAACACAACATGTGTTACTGTATTTTAGTACATGCTGGTACCTAGCTCTAAATGTCAGTATTTTCACAGCGTAATTCATGTCAGCTCCCAGCTCTTATGACATCAGAGGATGAGTTCAAAGGAACACAGTTTTCTGCTTTATAAAAACAGTTTAAAGATAAAAGCCAGTTTCAACTAAAAAAAAAAAAAAAAAAGAGAAAATGAAACTATTAAGCGCTGCATTAGCCAAACAATTCTATGAAAGGCAAACGTCAATCAAAAGAAGATGACAGTACTTTACAGTGAAACCATATTAATACAAATGATCAACTGCCATTGCTTAATGCCTTACACAATGCTCAGTGTCTTTCCTACTAAATCATGCAGCTGAGGAAGTAGTATAAAACATATCAGCTATTGAACAGAGAAGATTGAAACAGAACTATCCTCCTTTACATCGCTCGACAATTTTTAATACATGCAATGAATCAATAAACCAACTTTTCTATCTGTGTGGGTATACAGAAAAGAGAAAGTGACAGAGTATTATTTTCTATATTTATAATTAAAACAAATAAATATCAATCACATGGCTTCAAGCATTTAGTTTTTTGTAGATCTTTCAAAACTTTTCTGACCCAGCACTCAGTGCTCTGGAGCTTATCAATGACACCAGGGGTCAAAAGTGTTAGTGCGACTAAAATTACTTGGACAAAGCCAGAACCGGGTCAGATCGCCATGGGATAGTCCCATAAGGCCTCCTGTAGGCTGCTGCCACCAAGGAGTTCTAAGGAAAAGAAAGGAAAGACCATGAATCAAACATCCCAGAAAATTCACAAGCAAATGTGTTATTAATCAAGGAAAATAAAAACAAAGTTTATTAAAATGCCTTGTAATAGTACATTTCAAAACAACACAAAGACATCTTATGTGATGACCATTTTATCACTGAGGCTCATTCCAATTGAGTTACATTCTTCAAACCCAAAGAGCCACAAGTGTGCCAGAAAAGAAAATAAACACTGGAACGATGTGTGCAGTCACACATCTAATTTGACGATTGATCTCACAATTTAAATAGACACTTTCCACTCAAAATAAATGCAGAAGTCTGTATCAATGGCACTTCTGCAAACTGAAGCTAATGGGAGGACTGGTACAATTTACACATTTCTTTCCATATTTAGCTGAGAAGTTCAAATTAGGACCTGAATGAAGTCAGAGGATAACAAAAAACAGAAAGGGTTTACTATGTTCAATATGATTTGGAACATCGTATTAAAATATATTTTAAATTACTATAACTTTCTCATTTATTGCATAAATATTTATGAAAGGGATGGATCCTCATATGGCGTAAACTGCCCTAAAATGCATTGGTTTCAGTGGGTCAGGTAAAGTCAAGGAAGTTACTAGAATTTACATCAACCATGAATTCGTCCCAGCATGTTTACACAGGAATTTTGAATCGAATTCTCTGCTGCTCCGACTCCGGGGAATTGATGGAACTGTGACAGCGCATGATTTAGTCTTTTACGCTCTAAACCGACATCAAAAGATGGATCCTGTTTCTCCCCTCCCACAAGCTCTTGTTTACATGAATATTGTCTGTGAAGTGACTCCTGGGAGTGGGGATTGAAGTATTAGGCCTGCTTTTGCACTAACGAGGCTAATACAGACTGATATTTGAACTGTATCAAGTTTTTAAGCTAAAGATGGAGGTCAAAGTTACAATTTTATCAGTTACATTTTGGAGCCCTTCACTTGATCATGACAATACCATGTTCATAATACAATTATTGTAATCATATTTCCAGTATTGCTTGCCTTCAGTGGAAACAGATTGCATTAAACTCAAAAGCCGCCTGAAATGGTATGCACATTTCAAAGTCAAATAAAGGTTATAGAACAGGACCTTTGAATTCATGTGCAGTGTATAATCAGTACTTGATCACCAGAGGTACTTTTGAGGCTTTCATGAACTTAGCAATTAGTGCTAAAAATAGGCATTATATAAGGAGAGAGAGAATAGTTAATAGGTAAGTAGCGGTTCACTGATTGTCCAGACTTTAGCAAGGCTATGGGTAGAGCTGATGGCTCTACGTGATACCTGTAATGTTATGATTTATTCATGCATACAATTTATTGGCTTGAAATTTATACCAGAGAGCAGCTTACGTCCCTGTTGCTGCAGTAGAGAACTTTAAAAATCTCCATAGCTTGTCAGGTGGCGCAAATCAGTGTTCCTTTGCAGCAGTCAGTGCCCACTCCTGCCAGGATAGAGCTTATTTGGACTTGTAGTTTCTGTTCAAATCTATTTTATTAACATTTTTAAATGAAATAATTGAAAAAAAAATCTTCTTTGTGTATTATTTCTATCCTTGCTTTCTGAAGAACTTAACCTGTTAGTCTGTGCAATTATTAATGATCTCCAGTCACCAACAAATAATTATATTAGAAGTCTTATAAATCCTGAAGTAGCATTATGTAAAATGAAGTTGTCATATTACTAGGAAATGTAATATACAGAAGATGTGTCTTAATTATTTAACCAGAAGCTGGATGAAGATTTATCACCTCACTAGCTCCAGAGACTGAGGACTGGAACAAAAGAAGTTTTGTTCACTGACTAACCAAAAGTTTAAAGATAGATGTTTCACTTCTTTTTTAGCTCTCAGAGAAATTAATTTCTGTTTTCAGCGGGTTTTGTTTTGTTTGTTTGTTTGTTATTTAAACTGGGTTAAATAAATAATTTTGCCTCATGCAAAACGAAACATTGATTAAATTTTGTCATTTTTGACAGTCTATAGAATTACCTAAATTAAAATTTTGAATTTAAAAATAAAAATGTCTTTTCAAATAAGAAATGTAAACTTTATTTAAATATTGCAATAACTGTTTTTTGAAAAACCTATTCCCTTATTAGAAGCTTTAAATTTAGTAAAGGATTTTGGAACTTGCTTTTCTGGTGAATAGTGATAGCAAGTTGAAAAGCACCACCCCAGTCTAGCTATAATACTGCCCATAATCAGGGAAGAAATCACAGACGTCTCTAGAAGGGCAGAGAAAGTACTGAAGATGAAGCAAGCCAGAGTATTGAGTTTATATGGGGAACAATTTTGTTTATGAGAAGGTTTTTGTTGTCATTTTGGTTTATTAGGTTTTCATTCTCACGAGCAAAAAAATAAGCCAGCTGCAGGGGCAACTCAGGGTCTGAAAGTAAAGGCAAAATCCTCTTCTCCCTGTCTGCAGCTGAGCTCAGCACTAACAGCACAGGCTCACTTATGGAGGTTCTCCTCCATGCCTCACTCCACGGTATCGCTGTGTCCCCTCCCTGCCATGTGTCTTGCATCCACACATCACAGCCTCCAAACAGCTCCAGAGCCAGTTGCTCCCGGCATCTGCCAGCGCTTACACAAAAGCTGAACTTGTCACTCCCAGGCGGTTCCAGGGAAGTTCCTCAGACTCTGCACGTGTAATTAATGGGGAGTACAAAATATTAGGAAGACCTGAGCCTAATCAGAGGTTCAGTAAAAGGGGAGACTTGAGCAACAGAGAGGATAAGAGTTCTCTACAAATAGCATATATGTATTCATGCTTGTTATACGCACTCTTTTACAGTCCCAATAGGTGTGTGACCTAGAGTAAGCTCCACTAGCCTTAGTACTTTATTTAATTTTTATAGAATGTAAGGTGATCACGTAACATGTAGTCTGACTTCCTAAATAACACAGGCCAAAATAACCTCGCCCGTTATTTTCCCTCTCCATTCGTACAGACTGTCTTCACCTTGGAAAATATCACTAATGTGAATACGCATGAGAACGAGCAGAATGATGTTTCCAGCACGGCGTCTTTGCCAGAGTGTGCTGGCTCCTGCTGAAGCCAATCCAGCCCTTGTGCGTGCAGAGGGCAGATCCCAGCTCTCACTGCCTAAAAGGAAACTTTGCACAGTGTCATGTTACTTTTGAATCAAGAGTTTGGGGGGTTATTTTCAGAAACTCCCAGCTAGGGTCTAGAGGCATTTAGTCTCCCCAGCCTGTGGCAGTTCAGCATCAACTACCTTAAGAAATCTGGCTCTGACATTCTGCGGTCCCAGTCTCAAAAACGAGAGGGTGTGCTCCGAATGCAGTACTAGTGCAGAGCCCTCGAAAGGCTCGTGGTGGTTTGCAACAGCCTGATCACAGGACTGAATCTTGGATTGCAGCTGCTTCAGGGCAAGAATCATGGCTTTGTCATTTGCTTCTGAGATATGTAGCTCCACAGCTCTCAATCTCTGGCAGGATGAAAACACCAGGCAAGCTATTTGGAAGCGGGTCTAGCTAGTTTAAAAGAATTTCAGCACTTCTTTCATGTCTCTGAGTTTGCAAGCTTACACCACCAAATCCTCCTCCAGCAGGTAGAGTTGATTGGAAAGATAAAATGCTGAGGACCTCCAGGAACCAAACCTTGCTATGTGCCTTTTAGAAATCCCGCCTGGGACAGCCTGGGTGCAGCGTTTATCCTAGGTTAAGCCCTGGGAGGGAGTCACGGTGAACAATCCCACTTCAGGTTCTCCCTCAACAGAAATGCCACAAATTGGGTGCTAGGTAGTGCTGGATGGTTTTGCAGGTCCCTGTTGCAGGTAGCTGCTGCACATCAGCCCTGACTGGAATCCAATTTTCTCAGCCCATAGAGATCATGTCCAAGCTATCTACAAAGAAAGTGATGAGTTCCTAGATATTCTGAAATGTTAATATTAACATGGTTTTGTTTTATATCAGATGTAAATAGAACTTTAAAAGAAAGTTCCTTTTTTTTTTTTTTTTTTTTTTAATTATTGGTTTTAAGATAACAGACTTGAAAGAAAGAGATTAAATAGTGTCTAAAACTTAGCAAGCGTTTTCCACAAGTGCAAAGATTAAAGCAGAAATGAGTGGTGGTCTGTACTGCAACCTGAACCCCACTAAATAAACCAAAATATTCACTTACTTGAACATTTAATGAAGGTTAAATATAACCCTTAAAGCATGAAAACAATGATTTCAAAAGTTTCCAAGAGCCTCTAAAACCCCCCTCCCCCTCCCCACTCCCCTTAGATTTTGGAGCAGTGATGAGTGATACTTCTTAGCTGCTTCAGCTATTGCTGAATCTCATATTAGAGGTTTAGGAGGGAAATTTTCTGCAATTCTCTTACTTCGCTAATGACTCTCAAGCTCCGTTTCTAGCATGGACTGAGAGGAACATTATTCCTAGAGCCTACACAGGTGTCATTTGTATGAGCCTTTGGTGGTTTTATACAAATGATGGCCCCAGGATTCTTAACAAAAAATAAGCTAAATGGCCTCCTTCCTTTAATATATTATTTAAGCAATAACCTCACTCTAGCCTCAGGCTTGCAATGCAATAATTGCAACCAAACTAGCACTTACCCACAGAGACGCAAATGATGTATTTAAATATAATGGCAGACTGTAAGCTAATTCTAATTCAGAGAATAAGTAATTGAAGTATCTGAGGAAAACATTAAAGAGATGTTAAGGACTTGTATCCACATTAAGGTTAATCAGGAAGTTAGATTGGCATATATTATGGTTAATAACATAAATGATATAATGGTAGAGGAACAACTGTTCACATCAATGGTTGCAGTGCTCACAGTAGTAAAAGATAACAGAAAAAGCACCATACTTTTGAAAGACAGTTACTGAAATAAATTAAACTATCTGCATAAAGCTGGCTAGCCTGTTGCAGAAAAAAACTTGATTACTATGGGTAAAACACATACCTCATTTTACCACTCAGACCTACTTGACACTTATCTTCTCTCCCCTTGCAGTTGCACAGTTTTTCCTCCTCAAATAAAAGTTTGGTAAGATAAAGTTTCTATTTAAAAATGAGATGACATTCCTAATTATACAAGAAATTTGGTAATAAAATAATAGACATTATCAAACAACAAACATCAGCAATGAAAGAAAATTTTGCAATGTAGGCCTGAGCTCAAGTCTGTATTTCAGGTCTCCTCCCAGAATGACGGGGTACATTTCTGAAGTACCACACCCAGGCCTGGTACGGGAGCCCTTTCCCGGGAGGAAGTGCATGGGGGAACAATGGCAGAAAGGGGTGCCCAGCTAACAGGGCTGTGTGTCTGCATCAGCTCTGCCAAGTGGCCTAAGGGGAAAGTTGTGGCTTTGTCAACATTCGTGAAAGAATTTCCTATCCATTGTGCACTGGTACAGGGTGAATAGCAGCAAAGAATTAGGCTTAGAGAAATAAGGAACTTGCTCGAAGTTACCAATTTGCTCTATCTTATGCAACGCTTACCAGGTGAGGTAAGCTTACCTCCATGTGCTCACACAAAGCAGTTCTGCATGCATGGAAAGTAAATCTGAACTGGCCTCAGTAACTGAAACAAGAGCTTACATGACTTGCCTACAGAATCTGCCTGGCAGTTTCTGGCTGAGCCACGTAACAATTATTTCCTGCTTTTAACCATTGCTACAGTCTTCCCAAAGACAGCAACTGTTTTAATCTCTTTTAGCTATTCAAAGTTAACAAACCCTTTAGAAAAACAGCAACTGATTTGCGTTAAGCTCAAGTCTTTTGGAACATTTTAGTGAGACATCTAAACCATCTTTTTCCTAATGAAGACAAGATCTGTATATCTAGCTCTAAGCACACCAATCTCCTGAGCCTGACTGGGGACAGTAGGCACCAAATACAAATAATAAGCATCAGAGGTGTTTCTAGTTAGAAAGAGGCTTCTGCAGTCAACTTGCCTTGCTAATTGGAAGCAGGGCGTTTCCTTCCCCAAGCACACAGAAAGAAGGTGCTCCAGGCTGGTTAGGACGAGCAAAGCAACAAGCAACAGCAGTAGGAAAAATATAAGAAGTTACAGGGAAAATGGGCCCTTAAGAACTTAAAAAAGGAAAACAGTAAGCAGTCAGGAAAAATGATGCTGGACACAAACACTGGGGACATATTTGTGATCTCCAGGGTATGTTCTTCTCCCATCCCCTTTCTGCCCTCAAAGGCATTAGCAGGGACTTTGGTAGAAACTGATTCTCAAACGCCTTTCACCTGCCAGATTCATTTTAGTAAAACTACCCTTAACTGTGCTGAAGCCTGAACTTCTGTCCTGCACTACCTTATCTCTGGTCCTGCTACATCCACTGCCAGAGTAGTGTATGGAAAATACTTCATGTAAGAACTAAACTGCAAAGGATGTCCATGTCCTGCTGTGATGCATCGGGGAAAACTTCAGTGCTGTGGGGCAGTGGGTTCAAAGCAATGACAGTGTTACATTTCAGCAGCACAAAACTGTGAACTCACATCAAGTCAGTCTTTCCAATCACCCCATTCTTGGTGGGTATTTAACTTTATTTCTACTTGAAGATTTCTCTCTGTCCTTCTCACCCCCTAACATACACCTATTCTTAAATGATTCTTAAGAACCAGGAGTTGATGGGAACATTAGAGGAAAAACAAAACCAAAGTCAATGTACCAATCTGTTTTATTTGCATGGACACTCTTTGTATTTCTTGTACTGTACTATTGCCAGGCAGCAGAGGTAATTTGTTAAGGTCTTATTTTATTCTTGTTACTTCTCAGATTTAAAAAAAAAAAAAAAGCTAATACGGACAACGTGTGTGGGGTCCTCTTCCTATTTGTTTTTGGTGGCCAACCTTTTTACTTTAGGAGGGTTAGAGAAATAATTATTGAACCCTCTTTGGGTAACAGCCAGAGGCTGTTTCCTTAAACTGCTCCAGATTGTTACAAGGCAAGGTTGAAACTATAGGCTTTCACATGGCATTTGAAAAGTAGGTGGTGAGTCAGAAAGGCAGCAAGACACAGGAAAGCTGCTCCAGGTGGCAGAAGCAACAGGGTCAGAGAGAAGGCCACTGCTAGCTGAACACAGGAGAGAAAAGAGGGGAGATTATTTAGCAAGGCTGGAGTTAGCCCAAGAAATCCTGGGGAGAGGCCTACAAACGAGAAGGGCAGTTTTGAATTGTATCAGGAAATAATGGAGCTATTTGAAGTTAGAGGCTTTGAGTCTGTGCTTCTTTATCTAGGAGACCCTGGGGGGGAAGACTGCACTTGCACTGGGACTGTAGATGAAGCAGCAGCACGGAGCTGAAACATGTGACAAGCCATCAGCAAAACTGCAGATCTGGGCAATGTGAAGGACCAACAAGATTTAGGCATCTAATGTGGAATGTCAATTGCCTTGGCTCTCAGCACAGTCAGCAACCCTTCCCTGCCCCCCCCCCCCCCCCAAAAAAAAAAAAACAACAAACCAAAAAACCAGCTCTTTCAGAGAGCTGTTGTAGCCAAACAGAATTTAAGTCTGAACTCCAGATGTTGAGGTAGGTGGTAGGACTATTGTGCTCTGGAAAGGGAGATGGATGATAGAGAGCAGTAAGAGCAACAGAAGATGCTCTCATTTGTTCATAAAAATCATTCCTTCTTTCAAATATTTCTGCTCAACTCCTATGCTGGCACCAGAGGTTCACTTTGCCAAGAATGGCAGAGAAGGTGGTAAGGAGGGTTTTCAATCAGTACTTCACAACTCAATGTCAGCCTAAAGAGATCTAATGAAATGACACAAATTATTAGTCTATTAGTTTAGAGAAGGTCTAACCCAAAGCAGAGAATCAGCATCTAGGTGTGGAAAAGAAGCAAACAAGGCAATAGTACAGGCAGGAGTATAAGTCAGCAGAGATTTGGATAGAGGGCCAAAACCCACACTGACATCGAAGAGAATGACAATGAGGGGGAACCACAGAGAAGAGAAAATGGAAGGAGGATGGCTATCCAAGAGAAGGCAGCATCTGATGTGGCCAGACAGAAGCCCACTGTATGTACAATGTACGTATGTATGTACTAGATAGCTTAGACTGCTGAATGGCTACATCTGCAGACACTGCTGTAAATGATGCATTTTTATATGTTGAGGTACTTCCGTGGTCTCAAAAAATCTGACATATATTAAATGAAAGCTATGAAAAGAGACCCAAGGGCTTTGGAGATTTTGTGTTTTTGTTAAATCCATGCAATATCAGGAAACTCAAATGTTTATAAGTATGGAAAACCCAAAAGCATTTTTCAGTTTGTGTACTATAGCAGTGACATTCTCACGAGCGTTTTGTTGGACATCACCAGAAACATCACGTAAAACAGAAGTAGATGCCCAAGGAATTCAGATATTCCGCTAGTATACATGACTGACACCGTAGCAGACTTAATTTCCATTTTAGAGATTTATCAGAAAATTAGATTTTCTTCCCTTGACTGACATTCAAGGTGCACTTTACTAGCAAGCATCTTTCTGAGTGTACAACCAGGGAGGGAAATTCAATGTTTTTGTTATTCAAAAGGATTAGCAGCCTAGATTCAGGTTAAAGTGATACAGAAGGGCATTAACTAGTTCTAAATGACTTAATTCCCTGAAAACAGTATTTTTTAATGTGCTGCTAATTAAAATATTTAAGAACTCACTGTAACAACATTTTGAAAACAAACTAGAAGAACCAATGTAAACAAAATATCATTTTACAAACCAAATGGAATCACTTAAAATCCAATGTAATTCTATGTTCCAATAAAAATAAATATATATACAGGTGTCAAGTTAAGATTGTCAAGCACACTCCCAAGATACCATCTAAGAATGTATCAAGAAGTTAAAATTAACCCCTCTTGTACTCATTCTTACTTTTTGGGACAGGCAATATAATTTCCTGCATAGCACCTACCTCTGAAACCCATGACACTGCCAAAGAACACACTAAATGAGTAAGACAGTCATCAGGAAAGGATTTGGTGGAAGCTCACCAGAAGCATCTCTGTAGGACTACAGAGCACTGCTACCAATATATTATAATTTCAGGTTTACACTCAACATTCCAGGAGATTTTCTTTGCAGTATTTTTCTTCTATTTTGACAGAAATATCAGTATGGCAGATAAAGATTTAAGGAATGTGTGCCATGTGACATGACAGTGATCCACAGCCTTGGTCCTCCTAGTGAGGAGGCCACAGATCATTCGTGCTCTTCCCCAATATGCTGTACTGACACAAAATTACATAAAGATTACATGCTTGACATGATTTTTGCTACAGACTTTTGCCCTTTAAGTGCAAACTTATTTTTCTATGTTCATTTGTTTCTTAGTCCTAAGAATGTACTGTAGTGTGGGCAGGATAACAGCAAAACATTGAGAAATAATCATTCAAGGCCAGCTGCATGAAACACACCTTGTGTCTCTGAACAGACTGATCTCTCCACCTGGAAATAGTTTCTTTATAGAATCTGATATTTGCACATTTCAGATCTGTGTCTCTTCCTGCATTCAGCTCTTTCAACACAGCTAACTAGCTAACCAGGAGAAAGGGAGAAGGTAATAGCTCTTTTCCTTTTAATTTATTGGTATTTGCCTTTCATTTCTGAGTTTTCAGCTTTTAGGTTGGAAGATATGTCCTTGGCCACAATTTTGTAGAGCGCAATTCTGTTACTCCATGCATCAGCTAGAATATCGCTCTTTGTGTTCAGTTCAGACAACCTTTCTCCTGTATTCGCCATACTGTAATAGCGATCCTGGTACGCTGTTCAGGAAATAACGTTCATCTGTATAAAAAGTTTACAAGACTTCATGGCATTATCTCCTAAGATAACATCTTGCAACCATCCAATGAAAAGAGATGCTCAGCATCTAGACAACAGTCAAGTGGGGAGCGTCAAATTGTAGGTGAGCTTCACTCTAGCTGCTTTAGAAAGTCATTATTTTCCGTGCACAAGCCAACATCAGGTTACTTGCAGTGCAGCTAAGTAAGTTCTTCCTCCAGGATTTAGTTTGGTTCCAAATAAAAAAACTTAACATGGGATAGGTGCTATTTTACAGTTGAAAAGATAATATTACAGCAGAAGTCTATTTTGACCATTAATAGAATACAGGTGGTAGCTTCAGGACAGAAAAAACAAGTTGTCTTTCACTACTAATCACATCAGCAGGTTCCCCACCTTCAGGGACCAGCGCTAGTACAGAAGATGGGAATGTTTCCTAAGTGATCTAATAAAGCTAGAGAAAACTCAGATCAATCAGCAATATGTGTATACTGCTGATAAGCTGTTGCTATAAGCTCTGAACTTGCCATAAGCTCTGAACTCTTTTGAATGTCTCATCTTTCAGAGGTAATTTTTTCATCTGTCAGTTCTTAACAAACAGATGATCTTGGCCATGTCATCCATATTACGGTTAAACTCAGTACTATATTTTGAAATGCCTTAAATTTGATGAATTTATGGTGACAAAGGAGAAGACACTGCACTTTCAGTTACTTGCCTCCAAGAAATCAGACATCCAGTTCATAATTATTGTCTTTGTCAATGGGAAGGCCCAGAGAGCTGTTAGCTCCTAAGTTCTATCTTTTCCTCAAGACTGAAGTAAGCATCTCCCAGAGTACTGTGAAAGAGGGAGTCAACATTGACACTTCCTCTCTGGAGTTTTTCAGAGAGACAATAAGGTGAAAGAACAAGAAAGAAGACATAGCCTGGATTCCTCCTTCATTTCCCCCCCCCCCCCCTCTACCAGCAAGTGTCTATAAAAAGCAGAGATATCAGGGATGCTGCCAGAGCAAGATTGTGCAGTCATCTTGACAGTGAAACAGTTGAAGAGAAAGGACAAAACTGTCCATTCCACTACTTTTCCCAACCAAATCAACTTTTCATGTTATTTGAAGCAGGAAATTTGCCACAAGCTTCTTTGCAGTCCTTACAGTCATTGACAATTCTCACATGGGTACAAGATTCTCTGCAGATCAAAGATCAAACTGACGGGTCAGAATGAAAAAATAATGTATTACCTTCATGAAAGGTTCTTGAAGAGCTCCTCAAAAGAAAATGAAACCCAAATATTATTTTATGTTCCTACTACAGAAATGAGCGCTGCAATCAACTGAATGCCAGCTCTTAACCAGCCAGGCAGAAAGCCAGAGGGGCAAGAGGGTGTCAGATGGAATTTAGGCCAGGCAGGCAGGAAACACCAAGAGGAAACACCAGCAGCAGCTGTAGAAGCAAAAGAATGGGCAGAGGCTCTAAGACAAATAATAACAGGCAGAGCAGCAGCAGTAGCAGATGTGAGACTAGTGCTTTCTGGAGGGGGATGGGATGACACTTGTGAAGAAAGGGGATTTTTTTTTTTTAACCACTTTGCATTAGTTACCTGAAAAGGGATTCTTCCCTCAAACCCTTTGAAACATTGTTATTTTGGATTAGTTTGTGAGGAAAGAGACTCAACCCAGCACCCATTCAGCATGTGCAATGCCCAGGACAGGCACTGCTGCTGATCCTAGTTTCATATATGGGTTTGAATTCTCCCAGTGGCATGTGGAGTTGTTAAAATAATTCTGGAACTAAGTTCGGTAGAGGGATCCCTTATTTCTAGAGTGGTTTTACTGAATGGTTTTCTGGACTTTCTTTAGGGTTCTATGAAGTGGAGCTCTTCAGTAGAAGGTGGAAGATCTGCTCTTCCAAATGATGCTACAATGCTGCTTTTGTCAGGACTGTAATTTTCAGGCTAGTTAATACATTTTCAATCTATTGATCACATCCATCAGTAGACTGGTTCACTAGGTAGTGAGAAGCAGCACTTGCATTACAACAGACTCTGTGTCTGGGTGATGTTTGTCACTGAGTTCTATCATTCCTGAGAAACTTGTCCTCTTCCATGCAACAGACACTTTGCAGAGAGGATACTACTCACTCAATCATGTTCATCTAATGCTATATTCAAGAAGGTAGCAGATGAAAGAAGAGCTAATCAATCATTATCTTCAAACACCATTAAAAGAGGTAGAGCCACCTGCACAACTTCGAGCAAATAGAACACCAAGTCTATCAGGAACTGGAGAATGTGACTGGAGAGCCTTACAGAACAGAAAATGTGAAGAGAAAAATCTAAAAAGCAGTGATCTACACTAATTATATTTGTCTCACCCAGAAAAAGCAGTGTTACTGTAGAAATAAAGAAATCATAGGTTATAGTTCAAACATCTTAATGAATTTAAAGAAGGAGAACCAGCTTTGGAAAGCAAGTCACCACAAAGGGGATGTACCAAAGCCACACATTAGTAGCACTAACCCAGTGGCTACTCACTCAGATATGCACACTATAATCAATGGTTGGACCACCAGCTCCCCAGATTATTAATGAGGTGAACCACCTCATCCTACCCGTCAGTCATGGCATGCTGTGTAGCAACTTAACACACTGCAGAGGCCTCTGAGGTGGTCTCTGGTTAACAAGACACAGTTTGGCACAGGTCCTGTGAAGTGCATTTGCCAACAGCCGCCTTCTCCCCGTACGAGGAGGGCAATCTGCTGCACGCTGGCCCTTCAGGAGGCACCCGGTATTTAGAAGAAGTGGGGTTTACAGTGACATTTGGATTTCTTAATCCCTGCCAGAACCTAATAGAAAGGCATGAAATAAGTAATTTCAATTAGATATGGGTTATGTTGGGGTGAGGAAAAAAGGAAGAAAAAGAGCAAAGTTAAAAACTCAGTGTTAACAAAGAGAACGCTTATGAATTTGTCAGGATTTCACTTAATTGTTCATGCCAAAAAAGCAAGATTCTAAACAAAATACTTAATTTCAAAAACTTTTTAATGAAAGGTTTGTATTCACATTGTCTTCTCATATCAAGATCACTTTCAATTTTATCTTCAAGGAAAATTGCTTGAAATGAAAGGCAGTAATTTTGTTTCACATCAGATCATTGGACTTTTGAGAAATCTATTTCAAGATTTTATTTTCCCAATTAAAAACAAAAAAACAAAAAACCCACCATAAAACCGAACACAAAACCAAAATTAAGGTCTAGCCAAGATGATTTTCTCCCCTAATTTCTCACGACCCTTCTTGAACCTCACACTATATTTCTAGTTACATGTCCAAGTTTTCCTGTAACTAGTATTATAGTAAAAAGAAATAAAGCATCCCTCAAAAAAAGCTTCATGGACCAGTTGGTCAAAAATTACAAAAGAACAGAAACAATTCTTTATTGGTTCCTGAGCCATGAACAGCACCTGGTTCAAAATGTTCCTAACATGAACATTAACACCCTTAGCACATTGCTGCTTGTAGGAGCAGAACATCCACTGCAGTAGTGCTTTAATTACGGAGTATGAAGCTTGTTACATGAAAATTAAAATCAGAAGGCAAAACAAAAATTATTGTACATAATTTGATGACTACATGAATATTTAAATACATCATGTCAATGGGACAGGAAATGCATATATAAAAAAAAAAAACTTGAGGAAGATTAAAGAGATTGAAATGGTTAATTGGCTGCTAGAATATTTGAAATACAGACTTTCTATGAAAAGAGAATTTGGGTACAAATGAAGACAGTAAAAAGAACTCAGGCAAGCTAAAAGTATATTAATGAAGGTCTAAATTACTTTAGGGAACAATGTATTACAGACATAACTACTAAAGTCACTCCTCCTTCAAATGCACCAAGAGCAGAAAGCCTGCAGAAGACCAAACTATGATGAAAGTGTGAAAGGCTCACTCAAAGAGGTTAACAACTTGGCAGAAAGACTAAACGAATTCTTACAACAGCATTTGCAGTGAGAAGGATGTTAGTGTGACACAACTTTCCTTAACAGGGTACATCATGAATGATATATGTACTTGCTAGTGTAAGTTTTAGAATGAATCAATAAAGCAGTAGAACAGTAGAAAATATGAGACAAGTATGAGCTCTAACCAAAGTCAAGGTGAAACTGCAGTGGTTAACTTATCTCACAAGGACTGAAAATTGGCAAAGATGATACCAAGTTTAAAGGATTCAGAAGAGCAAAGGAAGATCCAACAAACTGCAAACCTGTAAACCTGACATAGATACTGTTAGAAATAATACTAAAGAATCCTAAAGAACAGAACCATAAGACACATGGGCAATGAGATGTACAGGTAAAGATTTCCCCTCTGAGAAGGGGCTGTATCTCCAAAATCTGTTTTCAGAAGTCAGTAAACACAGATGTAAGTAATCTTACTCTCATACACTACTTGCATCCCCAAAGAGCTCATTACAAGTTTTTCTCCCTCTGCGCGATAAAAAAATTGTAGGTCAAAAAATTGTAGGTCTTCACATTCATAAATAACTTCTTAAAAAATAGAGTAGGAGTCCTTTTCCACAACAGACTATGGAGTTCCACAAGAATCTACAACAGAGTTTGTGGTGTCTAATGTATTCTTAAGTGACTTAGAAAAGAAGGTGGAGAGTGAGATGAGGTTTTCTGATGATACGTGGTTTTCAATATAGTAAAAACTAAAGGCAGACATAGGGAATTACATGACAATATTACAATCTGTCATAAAATGGCATATGAAAATCAAGTTTTTCTAAGTGTGAAGTGATACACAAAGTAAAAATAGTCCTAATTTTATACACGCAGTGACAGACTCTGGCTGTTATTGTGCAATAGAAGTATTTTGAAATAGGTGGTTCTACAAAAATACCAACTCAGGGACCAGCAACACACAAAATATCAGGTAGAATGTTATGAATTATTAGGAAAAGAGTAAGAAACATAACAGAAAAGATTCCTATGTCACTATATACACCCATGGTTCACTCATATACTGAATATAACGTGTTGCTTGGCCCCATCTCAGAAAGGACAATCTAGAGCAGCCACAATCAAGGGCAGAAAGAATGATCTAAGATGTGGAGCATCTTTCACAGACAAAATCACAAAACAGACCAAGACTTTTCAGGCAGGAAGAAGACACCATTGAGCCGGACACATCATGAAGCAGCATGAAGAAGATGAAAAAGGTATGTCTTAGATCCTTATACTAATGTCTTTCTTCCTCAAGCCCTTGTCAGTCTATTTTGCCAGCTACTCCTGGTTTTAGAACAGGTTGGCTAAGACTTCAGCAACTTTTAAATTCAGTTTTCTTCTTCCTTGTTCCCTGCTTTGATTTTAATATTTCTGCACATATTACTGGTTGTAGCAACACTCTCCTTGCACACCCAGTCTAAGCTGCCTCCTCACTGTTCTTTCTGATCTCCTTGTTCATCTGACTTAGTGGAAGGTGTTCCTGCCCATGGCAGTGGGGTGGGAACTGGATGACCTTTCAGGTCCCTTACCAGCAAACCACTCTATGATTCTATAATTTGCCCTTCCCCAGGAACCATGCACTAACCTATGTCTTGCCTTCAAGCACAGCTCACAATCTTTCTGAATTTAACTCTAGTGAACAGCTACTCTGGGCTGCCTGGGTGTCAGAAAATACCCTTCTCTTCTGCTCCTGAAGCTCTCACTACAGAAGGAATATCTTTAAGAGTGAAAGAGGCCCAAAGGGTTGGATATAACACTGCACCTACATGTCTAGAAAGGGTGTACTGTGTAACCAGTCTTCTCCCAGGAACATACTGAGACTGTAAGGGATGAAGACACTCTGAAGTCTGGTGACATCCACTTAAGTTTGGCACGTACCACCACAACCAGCTCCAGTCACAGTTCTGCATGCCTTGGCCCAACTGAGGAAACATTCATGCTCTCCCTTCATGAAGTGCTGTGTAGGGCTGGGGACTTCCTGCAAGGCAGTGAACTTAGTCACTGCTCTTCCTCTGCTTGCAACACCCTCCGTCTTGTAAATCATCTGTCAGCAAGAGCATCCTGTATGAATGTGAGGGACAAGGGAATATCTAAGGGCCACGATCTAAGGGTCATGGTCTACACAGCCTGTAATCTTCCGCTGGCTTAGGAGGAAGAAAAGGACTCCTCCTCACACAGCTTGGGCCTTTTCCAGATCCATCTCTCAGAACAAACCATAAGCTCACACTAGCTTTTCTGAAAGGGTAAGCAGCCTCAGATGGAAAAGATAGTGAGCAGACCACTATAGGCAACATTTTCACTGATGTCAACCATTTCCTCTCCTCCACACATGCCAGACTGATACATTCAGGCTAAATAGACAGGGCCAGCAAACATCTGGTTGACACGAGAATCAGAAGGTCCCAGCCCACAATGTTTTGTGTTTTTACTTTTGTTACATGCTTTTAAGTACACCAAAGACATCAGTGCAACAAATGATATTAATCCACTCCCCCCCAACCTTGTTTCTCTCCATCAGATGTGATTCATTATATAGATGCAGAAGATCTGTCTCCTTTGCTGAATTTATCAGATGTGTGACTGAATGCTCTATCCTGGTAGTATTCTGCAAGTTCATTTCAACTTAATATTTTATTAGCTATTTCTAGTACTCAAAGAGGACAGAAGAGCCAGGGTAAAGTCCTTTGGAATTTGGTTATTGGCTGCATGTCAGAGGAGCAGAGAAACTCCAAGTACTTAGTTGATACTGACAGAAAGTCTTCATTGAAGTGATGATACAAATTTAATGCTCCTTTAATATTTGTTGAATATTTACTCCTAAAATAGCAGCAAGAAAAAAATGAATTTTGAGAAACTAAGTAAAACCTCAGGCTACATTTTTTTCTATTGGTTACCTATACATTAAAATTCAATTTCTTAAAAGTAACGATGGAAATATAGTGCACACTGTATGTAGGATTGTTATTATGCATCTTCCTTCAAATGTGAAGATAGGAGTGCACAATAGTTACTTTCTTGAAGCATAAAATTTCAAATCTGAGCATTTTTGTATCACTTTTTATATAACTTTATTTTACACTTTCACAATATCTTCAGATTCAACAATGTAAGCCAAGTCAATCTAGTGCCTTCCAAACACTTTCAGTGTGAATGGATTTGTATTTATTAGCACTGAGCCTGTTTATTTCTGTATCACCCATTTATCTAGCTTAGATAGTTATGTGTATTAGAGATGGTCATCTGTTGTATTTCCTGATTTGACATGTTTTATCATGCAGCCAACCTCCAAATGTGATTTTTTACTAAAATTTAACTTAATGAATAGATTTGCTGACTATTTGTGTAACCATATATATAGAATCAAGTTCTCCTCCAGATTAAGTCAATGTCACTACTGTTAACTATACATACATTTTCAGGAAGAAAGAAGTAGAATAAGTGCTGATAATTATTCTCATAATTATTGATACATATAATCATAATATTACCGACCAAGTGCTAAATAAGAAATTCATGACAATTTAAGGACATTCCAGGACATTAATTTCAAATCTACATTATAAATTATATACTTCAAACACCTTAAATCCTCCATGAATTAAGTTTTCCTGAAGATCCTATTAGTTACCAATCTTGCAAGAGTTAACATAGCATATTTTTTATAAAAATGCAATACTGCCAGTATTCCAAGTTGCTTAATTTATACATTATGCATTGTTTGGTTTTCATAAGAATGACTAGCATGGACCAATTTTGGCTGGTATACCACAAAGACAGAACTACAGAAAATATTTGCATAGTATGGTGATTTGTAGTGTAACTAATTTACTATCCTAATGGAATCTCAAAGGAAGTACAATTAGGTTAAGGTCACACTTTACAGCTCCCCCCCCCAAGAATTTTGCATTTGTAATGATTTAAACTCAAATATGGGTATTTTAATGGGATATATTAAATCTTGTGTTTATTCTGTAAAATAGACCAAATAAAATACACTGGCATCCACAACAGCCTTTTTCACTTCAGAGATTGTGAAGTACCTGACACACATAAAGAAGTCCAGGTAGCCCTGCTACATAAAACGTTTAATTTCCTACAGAAGCATGAAGCAATTTCAGCATAATCCAGTGGGCCAAAACTGTATATCAGACCTTGGGGAGTCTGAGCTTTATGAATTTGAACAGGCTAAGTGGAACCTATGTTTAAAGTATCTCATCTATAAATTGCAAGCAATTATTTCCTTCCTTGTGAGAGGTTACACAATGCCTTGTTTAACGTACATGAAGCTAAGAGTCAATTTGAGGTAGATTATAGGCAGTTATAAGAAATTAGAACACAGCACAGGACCTTCTAATCCTCAACCATACACCCGTTAATGACTCAGACACTGAAGAGAACAAAAAATGAAGTGTTCAGCTTCCCAGATAATCCTCTCTCTCCACTCAAGAGAGGAAACCGATCATTCTGGCACTAGTGTGGATGAAACACTCCCAATACTCTAAGTTTCTTTAAGAATTACCTCACAAAGCATAAACTGAGTATAAAGCATCCCTTTTATAGTGAGTGCCATGATCTGTAACTGCCAAAACAACCTCATCCTCAAGAGCCAACAGCATAGACTTACTGTTGAGGCCTTTTGTTTTGTTTTGCTTTTTAAACAGTTGTCATGAGGGGGAAGGAGAGGAAGGAGAAGGAAAAAGGTTGCTCTCCCTTTAAGATCTAGTTTGAGTCCAGGTGGCTGGACTGAAGCATCTAGCACAGCTGTACTCCCAGAGCGAGAAAGACTTGGTGTGTTCAAGAGTGACCTGAATCTCTAGTTTCAGGCAAGTACTGAGTTTTTCTCTTACATCACTGTAGTGAGATGAAAGCAGCACATTGATAACGCTCTTGCCTGTTTGTATGTAGGGTTAACAATATGAAATACTTTCAATTCTACTTTATAGGAATAGCAAATATTGCACTTTTAAAAAGATGCTGTCTATGGGGGAAAGCAGTTGTGATGAGAGAAGCAAGCAATACATCTGTGCAGGGATTTGAGCAGGCAGAGGCCTAGAGAGTTTAAATACAGAGGTGTGATGCAGTATCCTGCCTGGGGCTAGGAGGCTAACAGAGACAGCACTAGCGCTCAGAACTGGCTACCTTCCTCCACTCTTATTTATTGACAAATACCAAGAACTGCCAAAAGGCTTCCCTGATTCTTTCATTTCAGAGGATTTCTGAGATGAGAACTTATTTTGAGGCAGTGACTCTATTAGAGATACCCTGAATGACTTTTTGTAATTTTTTTTAACCTCCATTTCCTGTACAGTATGCAATTACTAGAAGGGTGGAAACTTCTGAACTCCCTAGGAGAGTTTGCTATGTCTCTCA
This sequence comes from Athene noctua, assembly GCF_965140245.1. Taxonomy (NCBI): domain Eukaryota; kingdom Metazoa; phylum Chordata; class Aves; order Strigiformes; family Strigidae; genus Athene; species Athene noctua. The sequence continues at coordinate 7,144,556 of NC_134044.1, forward strand.
TTTCAGCTTAATAAAATATAATCTGAATTGCAGTATCTGTAAAACAGAGTTGTTCCCTATCCAGCTGTTCTAACTCAGGTTATTCACAGGATGAGGAAGAAAAGATTTGCAAGAGGGGTGCTGAATTTATTTGATAAGAATAGCATTTCTAGATCTTCGGTGTTTTAGGACATTTCCTCTTGTCAAAAGTAGTTGAATTTGCCACTATTGTGCTGACTCAGTTGAGCTTTTTTAGACTGTTCACATTTTTATGTGTGTTATGACTTTTCATTGATACATTCTCTGTGTTCGTTATGTCTCTGGGCTACCTCAGGACTTTCATGACAGCAAATTAATCTCTTGATTTGAAAACCAGCTCTGTCAGAATTCAGATGTGGTGGGGTGTTCCTGTTCCTCTGGTAACTTTGCTGCTACATGTCAGCCTTTGCACATGAACCTGAGTCAGCTGGACTTCACCAGAGTGGTGCTACACGCCATTGCTGGCCATGCAGGAGCCAAGGCCAGGGGTAGGCGTAACACGGGTGCCCTCAGAAGGGATGTTCGGAGCAGTGCTCAGAACAGGCTGACCCGTGTCTGCCAGTGAGGGGTGCGATAGAATGCAGAAGTCAATGTAATCAATTTGGAAATGTTGGGTATTTAGTTGTGTCTCATTTTTGCCATCGTACCAACTGGTAATAAACCCTGCAGCTATTTTGAAAAATTTGGTACTTCTAAAGCATTTATTTCAGTTCTTGGAAAGAAGGCAGCTTTTCAGAGCAGAAGTACTACCAGTCAGGGAGTTACGAGAGTTGATTACTGGGAAGCAAAGGGGGACAGTATACTCTTACTCTTTCTTACCCTGAACTCCCATTTACCTCTTAAAAAGAGAGAAGTTTCATATAGTCAGCCCCAAAATCATGAAAACAGTCCAGCCAATTAACAGGTTCACTTCATGTGAAAGAAAGGACAAAATTAGAGAAAGTTTGAGCAAAGGGATTGCTAGTCCCAGAGCTTTTATTTTGCTAGTTAACTCCCCCAAATTATTTGCTGTTGATTACTGACACCGAGGAAGCTGATCTAGCCCTGGATAGGCACACTCCAAGGTTAGTCCATTGTGTGGAACTGAAATTCAACTGGAAGATTTTTTTAATGATAAATTATAGCTATCTATCAGATAGTTTAAGACAGGGTTGAATAGACACTTATTTTAAAGAGGGGAACACTACATGCATCTTCCTTTTTGGCCAACAGTTCCAGCAAAAGGGAAGTGAAACCTTTTTGATTCCCTCTAAATGTAGAGGCATACAGTGAAGTTTCTCTGTTAATTCTCACCCATAAAACAAAAATCCACTTAAGATCCCCAAAAAATTAAAAAAGCAAAAAGCAAAAAGCTAAGGAACCAAATCCAGCATGACGTATTTCCACAGGGATACGTTTGACTGCATGAGATTTTCATGGGAGTGATTCTAGTAAGTACATAATGAAACTTTGAGTAATCAAAGAGTGCAAATGAGCAATCAAACTTCACTTCAGCAAAAAGTTCCTTCTCTTCAACATTTGCTTTTTAAGTGCTCTTTGGAAAACTGTATAGATTTACATTGTTTACAATACATAGAAGAGACATTCATCTGACACACGTGTATTTTCAGGAAAAAATACATGATAGGCTAGGAGGGAGTTATGTATTTGAATGTCTAGAATTCCATTAAAATCAGCTACTAGGAAATAGCTTTTCCATTGCTGATCAATCCACTTTTGTCTAATCCAGAATTAAGACTGGAATAATACATTTATGACATATGTAGTATTTATATATTTTATTTATATTTATTTACTTAAATTTTTAGCCTTCCAAACTCCCTCAATTTCACAGCTATAGATAGAACCTGTACATTAAATATGCTCCTACAACATGCCACAGGGAGGTCTATTTTCCTGCTATTACAGAATGACACAAGTGCGTTAGTCCCAAAGCAGCATTTGCACTCAGGAAATGTCTCTCAACTGCACGGGGTAAAAGAAGGGTCTTCGGGCAACACAGAAAATGTCTGTGGATTACAAGACAGGGACTCCTTTATTTCCTGCTGTACACTTCCTAAAGGCATTTGCTGACAAGGAATTTGCAAATCTTGTCTTGTTAACAACTGTAATGCTCCTTGGTATTGCTCAGATATAATCATCTGTGTACCTGTCCAAATACAGCTTAACAACTGCCAGTCCGTGGAGCTGAGTTTCCCTCCCTGTCTTTTCACCAGTGATCAAATAACAGTTTGCCTGCAGTAACCTTCTCCCCAGTATCCTTGCAGATGTTGCCCGCCCCCTCCTCCCAAAGGTTGTCCTGGAGAGAACATGTAGTTCCAGGGTGACTCATACCCACACACTATCCCTTACTCATTCAAATAGTTTCATTAAAGGCACTGGACCACAATAGATAATCTCACATGTCATTGCGAGCCTGTTTCAATATGAACATCCTAGAGAAGAAAATAAAGACCAGGACAGGGAACCTCCATGGATAAAGGACGGAACTCAGAGGGGATACTTCTGGGGAAGGAAGAGCATGTGTGATCACAGCACCCTTTTTTTCAAGTATTTACAAGTGTTCATTAATTTCTACATCACAGAAGTAGTGCAAATATCTACAGCTCCCTCCTCCCCAGCAATGTTGATGCTAAATAAGCAAAATAACAAACATTTCAATTTTTTAAGAAAAACCAGTGAAACTGCACATACCTCCCCCAATTCACTCCCTTCTTTGAGAAAGCAGGTAAATGCACAGAATACTGTGAGCTCTCCAGCTGACTGTATGGGACTCTGAAGCCTACAAAGCATGGATGAGATTTATCACCAAAATGATACTCTATGTTTTAACACATCTTCAAATTATTTTGAAACCAGAGGCTTTACTTTGCATGCTTCAGTTACCCGAGAAGTGCAATACAGTCCTACTTCTGAGGATAACCTGCAAAACCACAGAACTTAAAGACCCCCAAGTGTATAAAAACAGTTGAAGAAATAGTCAGCCAACCACTGAAACTCCTGTGGACCAAAAGTTGGTTAAGAAATACCTCAGAAGAAAAATGACAGGAGCAAAGGAAGAAGAGAATTAGATAGTATGGTGTCATGCCTGGTAAAATAAAGATTAAGGTGACTACTTAAGAGCTGTTCTGGGCAGAGAACACCACCATCACGCTGGGAAGAGTGGTACAGTGTTTCCAATGCAAAGGATAAAGTCCACAAAGCTAATAGTGCTTCTCAGTGCTGGAACTGTGAAACAGTTTACACTTAAAGTCAACACATCAGGCAGATTCATGCTTTCCTTTTTTGGTTATTTCTCTGCAAAAATGAGATAGAAAATGCAAGAGCGCATTTTAATCAGCTATCGAAAAATACATCTGAGTTTTCCAGGAGGTTCTGCATCAGGGATCCTGTAAGAGACACACTGATCTAGTCAGGAGAGGGATGTACACAATGCCCAGCCCTGCAAGTAAACTGTTCTTACAATGATATTATATAATAAGTCATGAATAAACAGTTAATATTTGTGGAAGTTATCTGATAACCCTAAAACAAAACAGAAAAATTCATAGAAAAGGTGATTTGCTGAGAATTTTGCTCTTGCCAACATCCGGAGTGCTGCAAGATCCACAGCCACCCACAACAAGTCAGACCTAAAAATATTCCTTTCTCAAAATAAACTTGCCATAACACTGCTGACAATGCAGGCTTCTGTCCCCCCACCTTTGTATTTACAGCCAGAGTTGCAAGAGCTTATTTTTCTGTTTGGTTGTTTTTTAGACAGCTGGATACAGTGTTTGAAGTCATATGCAAACTGAAATAGCATGACATTTTTTTTCTAACCCTAGAAGTGTTAATTTCCTAATAAGCTTGTTTGATTAACTAAGAAAACCCAGAGGACGTGCTGACTTTGTCTAGTTTCCCCTCCCCCAATTGCACTTTTACAAAACTCCAGTAGAGTTTTAACCAAAACAATGTGCTGATAGGAGAAGCTGTCTGCATTCCTCTTTTGCAATTCACCTTACACTCTACATGTTACTTGAAGATAAGCTCTTCTAGATGCCAAAAAACTCCAACAAGAGGTGAAGGCTTCTTTGCAATGGGTAGAGTGCTACACAATTTTGTTAAGTTATTCATTGCATTCTTGTTTGTGGATCCCCACCCTTAGTGTAATCCCTGCAGTTTCTCCTCTTCCAAGTGACCCCAGCAATACTTCGGGCTGGGAATAGCCCATTTCAAACTTGACTGTTAGATAATCAACATCAGACACTCATATAACTTCTTTATTTTCACACTCATCACTTTTCACTTATGGAAAGCAGCCACCCATTAATTTGACACCTGCGACAGGCCTGCTCCTTTTTCCCTACAGGAAGCAGTATCCAGGGGGCTTCATTCACTTCCATGGAAGTACCCTCACATTCTGGGATCTTTTGAGTGGAAAAGGGAGGGGGAAGGAATAACACTTCTATTTGTATTATTTCAGCTTTGCTCTAGAGAGGTGCTTTCCATAAATAGCAGATAAAAACATTTTAAGGATAGTAAAAGAAAAATGCTTGCTCTGGAACACATTCATATGCACACAAAACAAATAGAGAACAACTGCAAGGGAAACAGATATACATTGAAATACGCACTACCAAATAGCTGCGAAGAAGCAACACGTGCTGTGAAAACCGAAGGTATGTATGGAAGAGCTGACAACGGAGGAAACCGGTGCTTTCTGACACAAGTCAACTTTCCCTTTTAGCATATGCATTTTATGACTTTTTTTTTTTTTTTTTTCCACAGAAAATCTCATAGCTGGTGGCATAGCAAAACAGAATTAATCTTCCAGAAGTGGTGTCAGCTGGAATCCTTAAACTTGGGACTAGCAAAAAAGAAGAAATCCATGAATCTTGGAAGAAAATCTGAAAAAAACATTAGGGGAAGGAATTACACTTAGTCCTAAAGCAACTCTTTGGTATCTCCAAAAGAAGGTCCCCTGGAGCCTGTGTGAAGACAGAAAATGCAAAATTACTTAGGCCCTTTTGAAATTCCCAGCTCAGGCATTATTGTAAGCTTTTTCAGGGGAAGGATGACAATATGTAAATATAGTGACTTGGACAGTAGGATCCTGAGCCTATTCTGGAATTTACTGCAATGTTATTGATAAATATTGCTAGTGGAAGGAACTGTTCATCTCTCAAGCATTCTTCTGACCTGAGAAACAGAGGTATTGTGATTTGTATTTATAAACAGCAATTAGCAAAAAAACCCAGCTTTGAGGGAGAAGATAAAGATGAGGTGAAAACATCAGTGGAAGAACACATAGTGAAGAATTACACGGATAAGACTCCCTTGTGGAATGCAAGTCCTGTAAATGCTAATATAAAATAGAACAAAATTCCACTATTTCTACCTTTTTTCAATGAATGCATATAACTGACACATCATGCAGATCACAACACTTCCAAAGGAGCCATCTGATTCTGAATTATAACATAAACAACTGCAGTAGGTTATCTGAGAAAGATCAGAGTCATTAACTAATATTTAAGTTGTGCAAATTTTCAGACACATGGAAATGAAAAAATATCCTGAAACTAAATTCAATGAAGTGTTAACTTTCTTTTAAGTCTATGACAGTATTTCTTCTACCCACTTCAAACCAACATTAATCCATAAAATCAGAGGCAGGTAAAGTCTGGAAAGAGTCCTGTCACCAAAACACAGCTATTTCTGCAGTAGAATCCAAAAGCTGCTAAGAAAACAAAGCAACACTGCAAACCAATATATTTTTTTAGTAGTGCTCATTTTTAGGTTACCTTTAATCTAATTACTCAGTTGTTTTCTCTAGGAAAAGATTAAAATTTCTCCAAACTACATTAAGATTAGGAAACAACTGTAAATCAAATAATTTCTTTTGGGCCAGTTCAAGGGCTGCTTCAGGAGAGCTGGGTGGCAGAGTCTGAAACTGAATTTGCTCATTTCCTCCCTTATTAACTCATGAAGTCAGCTTTAAAGTATTACAAGTTCTGGGTTAGCAGAGTTTAAATCTCCCCCTCCTTTTCACATGTGTGCATGTTCTGTGAGTGTACAGAGCTTCTCCTTAATAAATATTTTAAAATATTTACTACATAAGAGAAATCTATCTGTATGTCTTAAACTTGCATTGGACAAGCTAACATTTTCCCCTGTAATACTTGGGAACGTAGAACTGTTGAAAGTAGTATAACAAAAGTCTCAAGGATAACAAAGAGCAAATATTTACTAGATAAAGAGACTGAATGTCACACTTTTTTAATGCAAGAAGCAATGTGACATTGCTCGTTTAATCTGGGCTCTGCTAATTGGTCTATTGCACAAGAAAAAATCTTTGGGAGTCCTTCTGGGAATGTCTCACATCATTCCCTATCAGCTGTTGACATACAAATACTCTGGTAATGAAAATATTTTCATTCCTTCATAACAGCATTCCCTGTCCTGTTTAATCTTATTTTCTCTCTTTCTAAAAACAAGCTTCTGTGTGGGGTTTCTGAACTAACAGACCTGATGCCATATATCAAAAACGTCCTGTGCTCCTGTCAAACTTGCTAGGAGTCCACCCAAAAGAGTGAAAGGGAAAAAACCCAAGGATTTATAGCAATAGCATGGGATTTTAAACACCATTTGAAATTAATCTCTGGTCTGCAAACTTTCAAAGGACTGTGAGTGCAGCTGGAGTAGAACTAAGCAGTACCTGCACTGCCTTAGAGTCACCATCACTAGCAACAGTGCAGGATCCTGCTATATGCTTGAAATGCGCAGGTTTGCAAATTTCCAGAAACACTGCAAGGCAGAACGTTTTAGCTATTTTTTTACAACTGTATTCTTTTTCATTACACTGATACCTAGGAACAAACAGCTGGAAATCTGGGGTGCCTTCCCGGCCTCCAACCAGGCTCTTCTATCGCATGGGTTCAGGCCCACTAACCATAAGGACATCAGGGATGTGCTACTGGAGATGAAAAAAGTGTTTTTGAAAAGGCTTTTAGCAGCTCCTCCCATGAACACTCCCCTGTCTCCAAGAGGGTATCAGCATCTCCATGGCAGACCCCTCCACTGCAGAGTCTGCGCTATCTTCCAATCTAACAGCAAATCCTACTTGGGACAGTTTTTATTTTCAACATGCTACTTCTAATCATTTAGAGCCTCACTTTCTGCTCAGGCAGTTAGCTTGGGAGATAAGATCACGTTCTGCTGTGCATGAAATCCATGCAGCAGAGTCTACTATAGTCTCAGAGCAATTGTTTTGGAAATTATTTCAAAAGTTGCTGCATTCACGTTGTGCTGGTAAATACTTCTCTTCCCCTGATAAACTCCATACCTAAGCACTGCTCTTAAATTATTTGACTTTTTAATATATTTGTCTTCAAGAGAATAGTTCTTCCAAATTCAAGGTCTAAAACACAATGCAAGGCCCTGCGCCCCCCTGCCCCATTCCTCTCCCCCCTCGGGACTTGTGCCTCCACCCACATCCTGCTGCCCAGGTTGTAACACTCCTTTCTGCACCCTATCACTGTCACACTCCCTCCTGGAAACAGGTGCAAGAAGATTAAAAACCCACTCATTCAGCTGGGATTTTCATCTGTTTGCACCTTCCTCTTTGCCACTCCTATATGTCAACATCTCTTGAGCAGAAGGTGGTGGGAAGGCGCTCTCTGTCAGTTCATGTTGTTTGCTGTTTACAGTGAGAACCAGGAGTTTTATTCTGAGGGACAGCTATATCAGGAGATAGGAGGAAACTTCAGATACAAAGGCTTTATTTAAATTTGGTTGGATTTTTTTCCTTAGAAAGCACATGTGTTTTGTTAAAACTAAAGTTTAATTTGAAATGTCAATGTTAACAGATCTCTAAGAGGGTTATTTTAATTAATTTTTGAAAAATACATTAATTCTATGTTACGCTTTTTAATTCCTAGATTGTTCATGATATGAGGACTGAAATATCGTACCATTTCTTGGTTTAGTCATGAAGTTATTTTATGTCAAGCTGTCATTGCAACACAAACAGAAGACTTTGATCGAGAAGAGAGATCATTCCATGTTAAGTGGTAACTTCACTTAATATTGTAAAAACAAATTGTAGTGACTGAAACCTTCTTCCACAGTAGTACTGTATCACTGCAGCTGATGTTGAGAAACAGGGTTACAATCTTTGCATTGCATTTGAAAAATCCAGAAATATTTCTGCAGATGGCTTTTACCTAAAAATGCCTAAATTTTTGTGTCCTGTCCCCCCCTGCCCTCTTCATGCTGAATCAAAGCAGCCTTTATCCTCTGACCCCTATTTTCAACTGACAGTCTCCAGCAAACAGAGATTTTGATTACCTAAGCACCTGCACTCTTTGGACTTGCGGTCTGTGTTACAGAAGTACCTATCTCTGTGAGAAGTCGTGGTTTTCTATACAGAGGGAGTCTCTGGAGTCCCCTGGCAAGGACTCACAGCATAAGCCACATCTGTGTGTGGATGTTTCCCAGAATGGCCGTTCCCCACCACTTCCAGAACAGTCCCTGGTGTGCTACATGCAATTAGCATCCACACAAGGACTCCTAGCAGAAGAGCCATTCCTGAACAGGTTTCTAAGGGCAGGCAGACCTTCATATTTGAAGTTGTTCAGTGCCAAGGTCACATCCCAAAACCAATTAAAAAAACTGGTGAAAATTGATGGTTTCACTCTTTCCTAGCAAAGCGTGGGCTGCATAAATGCAGCCATCTGTAATAGAACCCTCTGGGGCAGCACCAGCAAAGAACATGGATCTGGGTCATTTTCTCACCTCTCTAACCAGATCTCTCTGGCAAGAAGAGAGAAATGCATCCTGGAGCTGGGACACTTTTCCTTTGCCTGTCTGGTGCAGAAGTGTGGTGCGGAGACTGGTCAGCAAACAGAAGCTCCCAGAGTGAAGAGGGTATATGCACTCTTGTATCACATTAAAGGGTTTCTTGGAGATAGAACTATGTGAGCAAGAACATCCATAGAGATTGGTCCTAATTTTTCCAAGATATTCTCTTAATTTTTTTGTGAGGATGAGCTTATTTCAGATGTGATATTTTGGCTAAAAACGCACAGGTGAGCACACAACTGAAAACTGAATGTAGCAAAAGTGCTTTTTAGAGCTTTTTGGTCACAGATACACATGAAGATTAATAGATGAATTATTCACACGTCCTTCCTTCAGTGTATTTCTCATGCATTCACAGGGTTCCTACTTGCAGAAAATGCAAATGGCAAATGACTTGCCAACACAAAAGCAATGAGGATGGACCTGTCCCCAGCACATACCCAAGAGTGCTCAAACCCTGATTCCATCTCCTACGCTATACAGTTTCTGGGTAGTCTTGAACGAAAATTTTTCCCTGGTATGAGGCAAGGAGGGCAGAAGGGGGCATCAGTGAAACAGTGAGCAATGGAAGAGGGCCCGAGGAGAGCCGAGCAGCAGGGAGAAGTGCCTGGTCAGACACTGCTGTAGGAGCCTGAGCTGCCGCTGGGCCTTCCCAAGGAGCGATCGCTCTGTAAAGTGAAAGCGCTGAGAAAATGCTGAACACAGATAGGGCTTTTCTCTTCTGAACAGGAAAAGGATCTTTACAGCTAGAAAAATCTACCAGCAAGCAACAAAAGGAAATAATATATTCATAATGTTTAGGAAGATTTTGCATGGCTGTCTGCATGTAGCCAATGACTAGGGAAAAAGCATGTATTATCTTCCATGTCTAATCTTATATGCCAGGAAACAAAAAAAATCAAATTTCTATTTAAAAGGAAATTATTATTTCAAGATTTAGTCTTTCAAAAGTAAGCCAAGAAATTTGTTCCTATCAGATATCAATTCACAAGTTCTGGCTACGTTAGATAGGAGAGAGTGAGAAAACATAACTGATGGGTTTCCAATTGCACATGCATGTATTAAAATAACACCATTATAAACAATCCAGTGGTGCTTTCAGATGAGTTCCTACAAAGTCTCCAAAGCCACTGTCAACATTTCTTAAAAATAGTGGGGAAAGCATTAACTCAGGGAAAACCTGCAGTACTGTTGCATTTCCAGCTCTTGGTACAGACCACAGGGGTAAGTGAGTGTTTTAATATACATGCATTTGCAAACATTTGTTGTCAGTCTTGACTCAGGTACTGCTGAGCACCATGACCTGGCCATGAAATACTGAGCGTGGAATCCTTCCCCATGCTCTCTGAAGTTCCTTGCAGAATTTCTGCCTTGAAATTTTGGAGTCCACCAGATCAGGACCTAAGGAATTATTCTGCTCTCCATTCCCTCTCCTACACCCATGCAGTTCAAGTGCTTGCTTCAAAATCCCTTTGGCTTCAATGAGAAATTGTGCAAGATAACTCTGAGCAGGACAGCACCAAATTACAGCCAGCCTCCTGCTCTCTCCTGGCAGGGTGGCAACGATGCCTCAGCGTGCTGCTGGTACTAGGATAGGAGCAAACCACAGAGCTAGTTACTTAGCTCCCTCTCTATTTTAGCCAATTTCTGCCTACATCCCCACCTCATCTTCCGCTTTTGTTTCATACATCCTAATTTGGCCCCTGCTTTATGCTCTCCTACATTGAAAAGCCATATGATAGTCACAGCCAGTCACTGGGTCTTCCCTGGAGCACATATTCCCTGATCTAAAGAGGTTTTCCACCTGCCGCCTTATGTTGCATCTCCTCACCTCCCCTGGCTTTAACATGAGCAAAATACAACCCTAATCCCATCCCAGGAGCCAGCATAGGGGTGCGTCTCTCTCACTAAGTCAGAAGAAAAAATAAATAAGAGAGATTCCTCTTTTTCTCTTTAGTCCCACACGTGCACAGGACCCTTTAACATTTCATCTATATTTTCACTTGGTATTACAGAAGAGCTAGTTGTATCCTTGGAGGGAAAGCTTTTAGGAATCTGGGAAGTTCTTCAGGATATATAATGGTACTAATTTAATAAGAGGTGTATGACATTCAGGCTTCCACAGTCTGGAAAATCTACTCCTGCTTGAAAAGTCACATTTTCCCTTTAAAGGAAAGAGGAAAAAAAAAATGTTTGTCCTTCAGAATCCTTAGATGTTTTTACTGATCTTCTGTTGACCATTTTGTGAACTCAGAAGTCTGATGTCAGTTACTCTATAGAAAGGATACAGGCTGTTCTACCATAACTGGAATTATTTTTAAACACTTCCCCCTCACAGACTAAATCCTTGGAGGCTAAGAGTGAAGACAGACCAAGTGGGTTTATATCGAGACCAGAACAACTTACAAGAATTTAGGTTCAGGAAAAAATAAGGGAAGTGTGGTGAAAAAACACAGGTTATACATATTCGTGGTGGAGGTATTTTGACAGTGTCACAGGAAACGATCAACTTATTTCTGGATACAAAATCTCAGGTCAGACATTTCAGCCAATGTGCACACACACATATTTGCATCCCAGTCAAACTATCGGCAGATTGATACGTCCTTATGATTATTATTTCCAGGAGAGACATAATTATTATCACAGCAGCTTGAAATACCACTCAAACCCTTGCCATCAGAAGTTTTACCCCTTTATAAATATACAGAAATTTTCCTTTGTTTTAAAATTCCAGGCAGAGCATCTCTGGAAGAAAACAAAATGAAAACAAGCAAACAAGCCTTCCCCTACTTGAGTAGCTCAGCCACAACAAATGACAAGGAGAGAAAATTTACTGGAATAACTTGGGACGAATCACAAAGAACATGCAATCTGCAACTTCTGAGCAGAATATTCATGGCAGTATATAAAAACAAAATAACAGAAGCAGGCTTGGTAAGATTTAATTTTAATTGAAAAATGTTGATTTTTCAGCTGCTTTCCCCCTCAATTTGCAGATTTTAATTTCAGATTGATTTCAGCCTCTCAGGTTGAGAGGAGAGGTGGCTATAGGCCTTTCTATGAAGGTTACAGGGAGAAGCAGCTGAAGCTAAGCAGAACTTAAGACCAGTGATAAAAAACCAGAAACAACAAAAGAATAATGCTTTCCTTTAACTCACTTTCAAAACAATCATAAGGAAAACATAATACCAAACAAAACCATCCAGTATTTGTAACCAGCTATATTCTCAATGTCAGGTTGCAGGTATTTGTTTTTAAAAAGATATTCTCTCACTTGTCTCTCCTGCAGTTCTCCTGAGGACAGAGTCAGAACAGTGAAAATGGAACTGGTTTTTAATGCACTGATGACCAAGTAGCATTTCTGTCCTGTCACACACATCTGTACCTTATACCCTCTTTTCAGACTGAATACTCCTGCTGCCAGTTTAATAACACTGCGAGGATTGCTTCATAGTTCCAGTCTTACTAAAGAATAACAGTTTGAACTCTACTAAACTCAATTTTTCTTTGTTTTTGCAATTTCTAGTACTTTTCAGAAAGCCTCAGCTCTTGCAGCCACAGAAGGCTGCAACTTCTGTGTTGTGCACCATCAACTATTTCATTTAAAAAGTGAGGGGTTTTAGCTCTGGTGGGTGCAGATAAAAATTAGAAGTAGAAAGTGTTAAAAAATAAACATAGTAAAATATGTTTCACTGAGATGCATTTTAGGTAAATCTCATTATTTTGGGGACTTTTTAAACAGCTTGTGGCTAACTACAGAATAGAAATGCAGGTATATAAGACTACAACAATAAATGCACTCGTATTAAATTTACAGCTAGAAAGAATGAGACTGTTGATGACACCTATCCTGGAAAAGAGAAAAGAACATAATTTAGGGATATCTGCTACATCTCTGACCAACCAAATTTCTCTTTCATATTTTGAAGAAAACAAATTTGTAATCCTTCAGCGTTGCCAAGTGACAATTAGCAAAATTGAACTAGAACTTAACTGTTCTGTGCTGCAGTAGGCAGCACAGAAAACTCACAGCAGGGACAAAGCTGCACATTCACAGTTTTAATCAGGTCACCTGAAATTTGCTACAGACCTCAAATAAAACGGAACTTGTCACTGTACCTGACAGGGTCCCTGGGTCACTGGAAACAGGCTGTCTACCAGATGTCATATCTTGCAGAACCTTGTCATATCCTTCCTCGGGACCCTTCCGAACTGTTGTGCTTTCCCAGAGGTTTCTCAGCTGTGCTGAGGATGTCTGCTCAAGAAACAACACACACTTTTTTCAGAAGACAAATTCTATATCTTTAGCAAGTAATTTGTCTTCAGGTATTGAATAATACTATTTACGTACTTGGAAGCATGTCAGAGTTTTTTTTTTTTTTTTCCATTAATAGCACAGATTTAATCAGTACCACTTCTAATATGGAATACTATCTAGCAAGTATTCCTTACTGAAGCTGACAAAATTTATCAGACTTGTTACAGAACTGCTGTAATTTTCAATTTTTTTTTTTTTTTTTTTTTTTTAAATACACTGTCTGCGCAACTCTTAAATAGAATTGTTAAAAGTGTTAAATTTCTAAATTTACCCTGGACTTTTGACAAAATTTATATTTACCAATCAAACACTCAAATGAATAGAATAATACTTTTACACAACTTTAAACAAGTACACACATAACTTATAGTAATTTATAATGCATAAGTGTATTTCAAGCTTACTGGGATTAAGAATAAAGCAAGAAAAATTCAGGCCATAAACACATCAAAAGATTTGGTCAGATTTATGTAAATGCCTTATGTATTTTAGCCATCTGATAGTGTTAGATCTTTAGAGCAGAATCTGGACTGTGTTTGTTTCCTCCCACTACCCCAGCGGGTCTGGATGCAGAAGCCTTGCTACAGTCTTCCAGTGCTGAAGAGAAGCGCAGAGCTGGTAAGTGAAGGGTGGCTGCCCAGCTGCTGTGCAGTCAGCAGAAAGAGGTTATGTAGATTTTCACTGCCTTAAATTTAATGGGGCATTCTCTATTCAGTCACTGGCATTCACACAGAGTGAATTGCTTTGCACTCGTCTTGGTGTCTTGAGGATTAAAAACTGTAAAACTGTAGCGTCCAGTTTTGTCTGTCCACTCACAGACCAAAGTAGTAAAGTTAAGTATTAATAATATATGGTGTAAGACAAGACAAAGATATATCAACCCCAGTTACACTTTTTATATGTATTGCAAAATAGGCTTCACTTGAACTTAAACTGATTCATCATTAAATGTTTGTGAGGTTCCAACCAGGGTCCCAAGGTCATAGTCCAGCCCATCTGCACAGAGCTAATCCCACAGTCATGACCTTGAAAGCACTTCCTTTATATTAACATGCAATTTAAAGAATTTATCATCAGCTTATTCATTCTTGAAAATGCATTTAGAACTTCTAGGGGTCCTACTGAGATGAAGGTGAAATCCATGGGGACATGAGATCTTCACTGTCTGAGGAATACACATAAGGACACTGGGGCTGGTAGTCTGGTCTGCTGAACTGTCTTCTTTTTAGTTTAGAAATTACATAGGGAATAACTAGAACAGGAAACTTCTCCCTCCCCCCCGTTTATTAAATGATTTCCTGTCAGTCCTTAGGAAAAGCAACTCATTGCTCAAAGCCTTAAGAAAAAGTTGTGAATGGCTCATGCCCTGACTGGGAACAACAGGAAGGCAAGGACAAGCAGAGCTAATTGGCCTTTTTACACTTTGCCGGGGTAGCCAGCATGTCGTAGATAAGCTTTCCTCACTAGTGATACCCCGTTGGTCCCTTCCTCTCTTTCATTCTGCCTTGCCTTTAAACATGATCGTGTCAGATGTGGTCCTGACCAACGCCCAAGGGTGACTTACTGACCTTCTCTGCATACCAGCACTCAGGGAAGCTACATTTAAATGTGGTCATTCCATTTCCCAAGCACAATAGAAATAATCCATTTTTCTAGTGGACTTATTTACATAATTAAAAGAACAAACCAGCACTAGTAAAACCACCTAATAAGTGACTATTTCATTTGACTCAGTTAACAAGTGACACATATTTCATTGATAGAATTTATAGTCTTTAATTTGTCAAAAGACACACTTCTCAGGGTGATCTCTCTAAAATTACCATATGTTGTTTATATTTTTTTCTGAAACAAGTACATTTTCAACAGCAGCCTGGTAAGACAATCCCGTAGACAAACAGTTCGGCATCTACACACCCAACTAGTTGTTACTTTAGATTAGGTTCCAGTAGTCCTACTCACAGTAAATTTTTATGCTACATCCGTACAGATGTGACACATAGGCACTTTTTTTCTGATGTAGGCCCTAAATTATCCTTCAAAGAACTAAGTATTTGCACTCCTTTAACTGCAATTGTATGGCAGCTATTCCTTTCTATTTTCATATTCTCCCGCCAATGTGCAAGCATTAATAAAAAAGTGCACAAATTATTTTGCTACATATCTAATTTACTGACAAATTTGCACATTTAAATGCTGGAATTAGCCTATTAAAAAAATAAATCTTGCATTTATCAAATTCTAGGAATTATTTGTAATAAGTCAATAAGCATTATCACGATGACTTAGGCCCTGAGTGATCTTTCTAGATCTCAAAACATTCTTAGTACTCAGCACTGAATTGCCCTCATCGGTACTCATTTGTTCTGAAACACAGAGCCCTGGATAGCTCACACCATGCTTGATGCTTTCTAACACTCCTGGAATAATATGGTTATTCCACATGTCTCATCAGTAACACTCCAAGATTCCAGCATAGCACGGGCCTTTCTTCTCAGCAACATTATAGTGTCAGGGTACATCCAGTGTGACATAAGGATGAAGGAGTCACAGTAACTGATACTAGAGTAGTCACTGGCCATTGCTTGTTTATGCAACAGATTACGCCTCTCTAGGGTGGTACCTCACACTCACAATTCTTGACTATAATCCTGGCTTTGTTCTGTTCATAAATGTCATCTGCAGATTTAAACCATACTCTATAATCTTTCAATCATGCTTTTGATGGATGTGTTGAATAGCACCATACCCACAACCTCTGTGAAATCCCACCCAATATATCGTTCCTGAACATAGGTTTCCACTATTGCTTTTCTCACACATGCTGTAATAGTTCCATAAAGATCTGAACTTTCTAGCCTCCTTTTGGAAGCACCATGAGAACACTGCATAAATCTTTCTTCTCTATCAACTAGGCCTTTTCCTTGCGGTGGAAATAAGGCCATGTGGGCAGCAAAATTCAAGATCAAGGTGCAACTCATACCCTTTCCACAACTTTTACTTGGGTTCAGATGTTTTGCAGGATTTAAACTTCCTGTTCTGCACTGTATTTAGAGCAAAAGTTTATGGTAAATCCTGGAAACATGGACTCTGGGAGGTGACAACAATGTTGCCATCATTTATGGCAAATAAAAAGATATCAGTAGAATTTACCCCCCTCTCATTATTTTAGATGCAAAGTGTAAAAGTGTAGGTGTTTGTATTATAACATTTCCTCTTGGCCAGAGCAGTGCACTTGTAATTACCCATCAAAGTAAGATGAACAATTTTTTACTTTTGACACATCAAACTTCTGTCTTGAGTTATTTTAAAAACACATTTGTTGTGAGCTATCCCAAAATTTCGCCATCCTGAAGAAACAGTTTGTGCAATGTGTATGAACTGCAAGGGGGAGGGGGAAACAAAAAGCACATAACAGAAAATCCACATTTCTCTAGCAATAATCAAACATTTCAAGTAAAATATTCCAATGGTTATACTTCATCTAACAGTTAAAGATGTTTCACTCTGCACTGAAGACAGGCACTTTTTTTGTCTCCTAAAATATGTTTCTAATTTAAGTTTGAAAAAAAATATTTCCATTGTGCCATATATGCGGTAACTCAAAACCAAAATGAAAGGATTAAAATCAGGGCTGCACAGAATGGTTTAAATTAAATTCAGGTAGTGGGGAAGACTGCCGTATCTGGCAAACTCCCACTTACTGAGCTTTCTGGCCAAGAGGCAAGATGAAGCATAACAATCCTTACCTGCCAAGTCTAGAGCAATTTTGAGGCTTTTATTCATCTCTTAAAATAAAATGTTAATGCTCTTGGAAGCTTGCCTATCCATACAGTAGATCTCACCTGTCTTTTCTTTATCCTCACAGAAATGTACTATAGTACGCTTCAAGTAATGACTGAAAATGTTTTCAATTTTTTTTTTTTATAAATACATGGTATTTAAACTTATCACCCATTACACTTCAGTGGAAGATGTGACTAAATTCTACAGGTATTTTGAAAATCTCAGCTAATAGGTTACAAATTACTGCTAGCAACATAGTGTGTGAAGAGCTGAAATTTGGACTGTGGAATGTCCTTTCTCCATCTGTCACCTCTCAGACCTATAAAACATCTGTTGTCCCCACATAGTCTTCCTAATTAAATCTGCACCCCCCAGAGTGGTTCCGTTTATGATAGTGCAAACTGATTTATTTGATTCATATCATTACTACAGCCAACATGAAATCAGCCCCAAGGCTTCCCCAAATACATAGTTATGTCCCTGAATAAATTGCCCTTGGCTAAGGAAAGAAAGGATAAGCAGAGTTCTGTCTTTCAGAAAAGTCATTGGTGTTGAAGAATAAAAGTTTTCATGAGCTTCTTAGGAGATTCCTCAAAATAGTAATATTAAATTATTTTTACAACCATTTGGGAAGAAACGAAATATGTAAATACAGAGATCTCTCTGGAGCTTTCTCCTAGACTTATATGAGGTTTAAAGATTTTCAGATGGTACCAGTAACAAAACAATTTAGTAACAGCCTGGCCTAATAAGGTCGCAGTTAATCTGTATCTACCATCTACCTTCAGGCAGTTCTTTACTCCAAGCCAAGGAGTTCCCAAACTTTTTCTGCTGCATGTACAACCACCAGTAACAGCAAATACCTTCACTGGCAGCATCAGCTCCCATTTGTTTGCCACTCTGTGTGCCATTTTGAAGTGTTTTGTGCTATTCCCAGTAGTACATTCATCACATTATCTAAGCTGTTGCATTCTACAGCAATCTAAAAATCATTATTTGCTGTAAAACCTGAAAAAATTGCAGCAATAGTACACCAAGTCACAGGCATGGCTGATTTGAGAAACTGCTATCAAATCTAATTTTTAACACTCCATTCCATCTCCCATGAACATGTTTTTTTAGGATATATTGACTAGGAAATTTTGACAACCTTGTTAAAAAACAAGTTTCACATATGTCTGATTGGAACTAGCAGTGTTGTAATGGGTCAAAATTCAGAATAATTCTTTTGTTTTGCTTGATTATCATGTCTGACAAAATGCCGTGAGTTCTGAGCACTTCGGACTGACAGCAAGTAATGGAACTACTCCTAGTACTATGCATTCTGCAAAACAGTAGTTTAAAAAAATCACCAAACATAGAATCATTTAGGTTGGAAAAGACCTTTAAGATCGAGTTGTTAGCTCTGTTCTTTATAATTTGTCAGGAAAAAATGAAAGGAGTGGCTAAGCAAGCTTGTAATAAAGGCTGCTTTTGTTAATAATTTTTTTCTTTCTTAGACAACATTTCACGAGATGGGATAGTATTTATCAGAAAATAATGCTCATCACTTGCCACTGAAAGGGAAAGTAGGCAAGGATGCCTCAAGGCTCAGAGTTGGTACCCAACTTGCCCTTCTGCAGGCTGCTCCCAGATTGATATGTACTCCAAAACGTGCAGAGCTCCATGCTGAAGGTCCTGCAAAGAGGCATCATCTGCCTCATACATGGCCTGCAGAGCTGAGGAGTTAATACGAAACCTGGCAACTCTGACCAGGGCTGAGAGACCAGGGAAAGAAAACTGCACTGTCAAACAGGAGGTAAGCTTTCAGTTTTGCTTAAACTCATGTCCCAAGTGACTTATTTCATGATGATTTCAACTGCCACATCGGTGACCTTTGTGTTCAGAATGTGTTTCCAGTACTGGCACATGCAGAAAGTTTTCTTCTTAAATTACAGAGAGTTCAAATAAGTATAATCCTAAATGGGATCTCAGCTTCAGAACAGAATCAGAGTCACTCGTGCCATTATCAGATCATCTTCTCAGACAACCCGAGGTCAGGCCAACCTAGGCAATTATTTATAGTCATTTGTGTGGAACTCATGGCATTTGAAAGCCTCATGAAAGCTCATCAGGCTGCACAGAACTCCAGAGGTCATTTCTGTTCCCTCTCATTATACCAGCTCTTAACAGTGGGGAGATTAGAAACACTCCTTCAATTCTAGATGGCGATATTTGGCTTATTAAGGAAAACTAATGTACTGCTGCCCACACTGCAGGGGAGATTGAGACTAACTCCTAAACTGATGTGGCAAAGCTGTTCCACAACATGAGACATTTCAGCAAGAACAACCTCTCTACATGATCACAGGAAAGTCATGGAACCACTGCACAGGTAGAGGCTGTGACTGAAAACATGGTCACCTAGGTGGGAAGAAAAACAGAGCTTGCACACATTCATTTCTTTTGAAGGTCTTAAAAGTGAAGTGGGCTTTAAATTTCATTAATAGTACAGACAGGGTGCCGTTAGGTCACCACCACACAGAACTGGGTTCCTGCATATGCCATCATCTAATGGTTTAAGGTGGACAGACCTAGGTGGATATTGAACTGATGAAAGCTAAGACTTTTCACTACTGTTCTCATCTCCAAGCAATTCTCTCTTGTTTTCCCAGACCTTGCTCTGGTTTGTAAGGAAACCCACAGAAATCAGATAAAGACAATCATAGTACATTTGGAAAGTATATACACCCCACCTCCCATTTACAAAAATACCACTAATTAGTCTGATACAAAGATACTAAAGGGCAGCTATGGAAGCAGAAGATACCCTTCACATTAAATAGAGGCAAAGTACTGCTGTACTCTCATTACAAAAATTAAATTTAGGGAATTTAAACAATCTTTTAGTAAGTGCCTTGAACTGGATGCTGTGGTCTTTCTCTGCTGGCAAGAAGAAAAAAAAAAAAAGAAAGAAAAATTGGCTGTATCATTGCTAGTCTGCCAGACAGCAGACACCCAGTGCTTCAGCAAGTAGACATAGACTTTTTACCCCAAAGCATGTTGTGAACCTTTTCAGTACAAATACTAGAACTGAATGAGGCCACATGCCTAGGCAGTGCACACGAACACATTAAAGCACAACACAGCAAGAAAGCAGCATTGGCAGTACACAATGAAAACTCTGTAGGAGCACAAGGAGCCGATCATGCAACCCCATGTGCAACTTCCACATTTGTTTTGAGCTGCCACAGGAAAGAGAAGTTCCATGCTTTCCACATTTACTTTTATGTGTATTTTTATATGTATATATTTACTTAAAAAAATGTCAAGAGGAGTTTAATTTTATTAGGCCGACACCTTTCTACTCCCCCTATCCAGTTGCTGGGAGCCAAGCTGCATTTCTGAAAAGATTTCATTATTTATTTCTATTCTGCCTTCTATTACTCACTTCCCTGAATCTCAATCTCTTTATTCATGTGCATGTGTTGATTCTTTCAAGCTACTGCTCTTAATTGTTACATTGATGCTGTGTAAAAGAAAAAATAATCAGCATGATCTCTCCACTCTCTTCTCCCACAGAATGTAGATATGATCTAATATTAACTTCTGTTTATACAGCTAAGCCTCTGACAATGGAGTGGCTGCTTTATTATTTTCATTTTGGGATATCGCTTTAAAAATAATTGTTGCATTCTCTGCTCTAATATCGCTTTACTTAAGCATTTATCAATATGACAAAGGAAATATGACAGTATGCATAGCCAAGACATGTGCAACATGGTAGGTTTACACTATTATTTATTATATAGAGAAATAAAAAGTAGCAAAAGCCCTGACTGAGCTGATTTAATAGTGTACTACCTTGAGTGTGCACTGTCTTGACGAACACAATGTATAAAACTGTGATGGCTGTTCTCGTTAAAGAGCAAAAGAGCCTGAAGGCATCACAGGCTGGAAGCAATCTCCTAGCGTTGTATCATTCCCAGCTGACGTACCTCCCAACTTCTAGTGCAGGTTTAGGGCATGTAAAAAATGAAAGACAGCCAATAGGTCCTAGATATAAATGTACAAAGCTTAGATAAACTACATGTGTTGTGTAGGAAGGGATCTATTTGCCCAAAATAAACAATTCAGGATACTCACCTACTTTTTAGAAATGTAAAGAGAGATTCTCAGGTATTCCCACATATATATCTATCTCTCCAAATATTTTAATGGACTTAGAGAAATCTTTTAATTCTCAGGGAGTATATTCTAACATCTCCCATCCTCTGATTTCAACAGCATAATTCTCCCCATGCAAAGCGTGCAATCTACAGCCCTCACTTGGTTCTTCACCATCGTACTAACAGTCTCCCTTTACGCCCTTTATTTATTAGTGTTTAGACAGAAGACTCATTTGACCTACAAAAAAGGTTTTTTCTCCAGGGGCTGCCTGTTCTGTTTCTGGAGCAGTAAATAGCTGGGTTTTTCCCTGCTCAAGAACAAGGTCTATGTCGGATTGCCACCACCTCCACAAGTGGTTCATCTGCAGATACATCTGTATATCCTTATATGATACCCAGTGCAGAATTACACACATGATGCACAGCACCTCAGAGGCATTGTTTCACGCTGTATACCTGTCACTCCAACATAAAAGATTGTACTGTAACAGTCTCAGGGGAAATATGGAACTCCCTCTGCTAGTGACAATATATGCACTGAGACCCCTTTCCACTTACCTTCACCTGCAGTGATAGCTGTCACTCTTCTTGGGTGGACAGCACACATCAGTTTTTGACTCATATCACTTTTAGTCCCCTACAAGGTGTAATCAACACATCACTAGGTAAGTATAGGGAACAGAAAACAGACATGGGCCTCTCAAAAGCCTGTTCAGGGCTGTTGCATATAGATACTAATAAAGATCATCATCCCATCAGGTAATAGATAAGCAGGTGGTGAGAAATCAAATTCCACATGCAGGAAAGGAATTAATCTATGAACTGAAGCTCTGACCACTGAATGCATCTGCCTGCAGTTTACTCCTCCACAGCCTGAACGCACCAGCAGATGAACTGGTATATTACAATTTTTTGGACTGTGCAACCAGTCAGAATGACAACTGGAGAGCCAATGTTAAACTCCTTCAGCATGATGGAGACACCCCAGAACCTGTCTTTTTGGTAGTTTTTTTTGAGAATTAATTCCAAAATAACGGTCACAGCTACCCTTCTCTCTGTCCAGGCCTCTCAACTGAAGCTGAACAAACTGACTAGCAGGCAGCTGGACTCATAGATTTCACTATGATCCACAAATCAGTCTCAAGAAAGAAGATACTGGCTGGGGTATGTTCCCCACCCTAAGAAACAGAAGGAGCGAATATATCTGCTGCGAGGTAGAAAATTGACTCCTCCACACTCAGCACAGGTTTTGAAGTCAAATGGAGAAGTCAAAGCCACATGGAAATGACCCAATTATAAATAAATAAATAAACATGCATCGGAGAATGGTCTTCCCAGGGCTGGAGCCTGGGAAAATAGAAGATCTGTGAGGGTGCTGAAGGTAAGGGATAATTAGAAATCCATGACGCAGTTCAACTTAACATAGAGGCAGACATTTGGCTCTGGCTCAGCCAAGCAGTTGAGAGAAATTGGGAGAGGGATGCATACACTGCCCCTTTTCTGCCACATGCAGAACATTGAGACTGCACGGCTCTGCAGAGCTGCTGGTGCATCCCTTCTCCTGCTAGCCCTTGCAGGAGAAATGTACCTTCTTCACAAAATTTTAAAGCCATTGGGTATGCGCCTTTAAAACCAGATGTCTGTTATTAGGATTTCATTACTGCACACTGCTCATGATTTTGGCAAGACTGTGTGACAATTAACATGAATTCTTCTGGGAGAGATGCAGCGCATGACATCGTGTAGTAAATCTTCTGATATTAGAACCTTTCATTCGTGCCCTACCGTACTTGTTAGAGTAATAACTCAAAATGAAAAATGTAATTACCCAGCAGAGCTTTCAATTGTATTATATATTAACTTCTAATACTCTTAAGTATTCATTCTCAAATCCGAATCTGGCACAAAAACCACTGGAAGATGAAACTTGACAGATCTAATCAGGTACTAATCTGATTCTTTGACAGACACTGATTTAAGAGTATTTTACAATGGGAAGTCTCAGGTAAGATAATAGCAACAACTGAAGAACAATTACCCCTGTCTGAGTGCTGGACTCTGAGAACTCACATGCTAACAAATGCTAAGTGTAATGTAAGACCAAAATAAAGCTCTTGGAACAAGCAGCATTTTGCAGTCAAATCTTCCTGGGAACTGCTTTCTGAGAATATTGATAATATTGGGAACCAGTGGTTTAAAATTTAATTAGTGCTCGGAAGCCCCCTGTGATTAATTTATTCTAACTTTACATGTAAGTAGTTTAGACAAAGTTTAATAACATGTTTTTCAAGAATAGTTACCAAACAGATATAAAAAAGTGCAGGATATGATATAGCCTGTAACTTAATCAATGGAGCAAATGTGAACACATCTAGGATTTACTCAGATCATCAGGACAACTCCACCTTAATCCTCTCTCTGCTCTACTAGTGAACTACTTGACAGAAAAAAGGAACTGTTATTCTGTACTACTTTTAGGCTAAGTTACCAGGTTTTAGAACTTCATGTATTTCTACGAGAGGACTCTCAATAGCAGAAGATTTAAACAAATAACCACAGGCTAGGCCTCCCCACCAGTTTTAATCAAACTGGTATTAACTACCCCTTTTTGTGTGCTCTTTAACTTTTGGTTAACTGAGTAAACAGGACAGCTCATGCCCCCTTTTTATTTCTTACTTAGTCTTTATACTAATTACTATAGCTAGGAAAGTCACAGTGGTAGACTCTTCTGCATTTGAGATCACTAACACAAGCAAACTACAGTATTCATTTTGAAACCTCTGATGCTATCCCATTACAAATATTAGCTTCTTTCTTTTGAGATGCACTTTCCACAGACACCCTGCAAGAACATAACTCAGCAGCATTCCAAAGCTTTACTTTTCTTGGTAATTAGAGGGGAATACTTAAAATTTCAAAAGAAAACCTGAGGCACTGCTAGTATAAGTTGTCCAAACTTCATCAATTTCAGTAGCATGTAGACAACGTACATTCTCAGAGAATCAGGCACAAACCTCTTACTAGAATCCTGATGCAATACTGTTTGCTTTCCTAAGCAAAGATACAAACTTCCAAAATGAATTTGAGACCTATAATCTTCTCATGTTACACTTTTCTATCTTTTCACCTAAAATTTATTCTACTTATTCCTATGCAATACAACATTGTCCTAGAATTAACAACAATGAAAAAAGTTGAAAGCATACTTACTTTTTCTGTGTTTATTAATTCAACCGAAGGCAAAGCTGTTTTAAAGACCTTTAGCGCTCTGTGTTGGTTTTTGAATGATTCCACCACTAGTTTGCAGCAAAAGTAGAATTGGAATTTTCATAAAGATTGGGAATACACCTTTTTAAAAAACTTTTATGTATTCTGCCAATGTTATCTCTACCATCACAGGAGGATAAAAGCCAAAAAGACCCAAACCCCCTACATAATATATTGAAGGTAAGGCAGTAAAATAGATCAAGGTGTGATCACTCCAAGGGATCTCAACCACAGAAGTGAAAACTCAACATATGGTGTAGAATTATAATGAAGGAGGCTTCAAAATGCTCAGAGCATTGTATTTGTGGTATTATACTAGAACCACAAAGTTTGGCTAGGTGATCTTCTAAACCTGTATAATTTTCCCTAACAATCTCTTGTTTTACCTTCCATGCTTTTCTTCTGCTTTCATTTGTTTATTTTCCTTAGAGCACACATATCTTCCAGCTCCAAGGTAAGTATAAATGAGATCTGTGTCAGTGCTTGTCTTCAGAGTTATCTTTTGATACTTGCCCCAAAACACCCTCATCTTAAAGCTAAGGAGATGGCTGATTGCCTGTGATAACTTCTCACAAACGAAAACAGTAAATAGAAATTCCATTCCATAACTTGATCTGCCTCTCCTGCATAACTTTCAATAGAACTTTTTTGTAAATAGTAGACTACACCTTTAAAAAACCCTCTTTATTTACATCTCTTCTGCAGAAACAAGTTAGCTGAGCTGCCTATAAATACCTAATATTCAAAACACTAAGTTCTGATTATTATAAACTTTTTTAAAAAAATCTGCTTCCTAGTATTTTACCTTATCATCACAATCAACCTTAGCTAGAGGCCTTCACTCTGTAAGATTCCAATGTTCTTTAATTATCCATCAACCCAGCCTGAACTACACCATAAACCCAATATTCCTCAGGTGCAGAGGTAACATTAAATCCTTTTGCATTCTACAGAGCTGAAATCAGCATGGAAATGCAAGAGGATGCATGCTCCAACGAGCAGGTCAAGGACCTGGAGTGAGACCCCTTTACCTCTTTGTGCCAGTGATGTTACTCAGCTCTTGCTCCCGGTGAGGTAGGCTACAAAACCAGATGAAGATGTAGATAATACTAATGGTACTCTGATTTTGCGAAGAGATGAGAATTCTACTAGAATACCTAGAAATACTAGCAGTTAAGTCCCACTATCCCACTCATTGAATTTGGATAAGCTTGTGCAGCATTTTGTGTAAGTTGCTGGCACTGAGTTCTTCTGCAAGAATGGCTCACATCCTTAAAGAACTAGATCCTTTACTAAAGATTTGCTGACCAGTTTTAAATGATACTCAGTATACCTCTTGGTAGACCAATTGCTTTCAGCATTAAGTTTACATTTAGTTCACTAAGATATAAGAGTTAGATGTGCAAAAGCTCACTGCAACTCTTATACGCAACAGAAGCTAAACTCACTGACTTGCAACACCAATGCACCCATCAAGAGGAAGGAAAGGAGTTTCAGCCCAGACAGAAGAGATCTTTAAATCTGGGCTTGTTGATTTTTATTTTTGCATTTTTCTTTCATTTAACCCCGATACGGTATTGGCAGTTCTTTTCATAAAAGACAAAACTGCATGCTGAAGTTTGTCACTTAACACAAAAAAGATCATAGCAGAGACTTTAGAAGAGGGGCACCCTGAAGTTTAGCACCCCAATTTGTGGTTTTGTAGCAGTTACACAGTAGTAAAAAGCAATGTTCATGAACCATTTGCTGTATGAGTACTGTTAGGCACTTGTTAACTTTAGAACCATTTTTCTGTGTAAGGGGAAAAAGTTCATTTGTTTAGCTAATACTGTCCCTTCTCCTTTGGGCATAAACAATCTTTCATGTAACGTAGATGTTAAGGATAAACAGCAGCTGTGGGATGTGGGAGCTAAAACCAGCAGAACTGGGAAGAAAGGGCTAGTAGCCTCATGGTTAAGGCACTAGTGTGTGTTCCTTTGGCACAGTGCAGGGCTGTGCAGATGAACCAGTTTGGATTGCAGTGTGGTACAGTTCTGCTGAGAATGGCTAATCGGCACAGGTCAAGGACTGCAATTATACAACTACACTTCCTTCATTTCTAAGTTAGCTCAGATATTTCTGAACGGCCCTGATGTAAATCCGTGAAAACATACCTGAAAACAGATCTCAGAAGGTCTAAGTTAAAATTAGTTCAGTACTGTGAGACCTTGTGTAAGTCACTTCCATTTCTACCCCTCAATTTTCCATTCAAAAGATGGAAATGACATTTCATTTCCTCCCACTCTTCAACCATTTACTTGTTTGGAAGGGTACATACAATTCCTGATAATGGATTGCACTGCCTATCAGTTTCTGCAGTGGAAACAAATTGGAGTCTCCATATACTAAATGCAGAAAACACCTTGGTGACCGCTGTCTTCAAATTGATAAGACTTAGCCTACAGGATGAAAAAGGCAGCATAATTTATAGAAAAGGGAACAATGTCATTTTAAATGAAGGACAGAAACTGTGTTCACTCTGGAGCTGAGGCTGTACTCTGCATGGCTGTCTTAGGGATTGATCATGCATGATGCAAAGGACCTTGACTCAGGACATTGCAACAAAATACCTTCATACACTGTAGTGAGAAAAAACGTTTTGCTTCCAACATGAATCTCTCTCCTGAAATTGCACAGAAGCGTCCTTGGAAGTCCTGCTTGTAACAGTCAACTTGTTTTTTCCTTCCTTTCCTCCATCCAGGTAGTAATTGAGGACAAGTCTTTGAAATTAGCCCCATGTCCACACTTCTTTAACAATACGGACAGTTTTTCTACCAAGTATTATCCACAAGCAGAAGGCCCATAAAAACTGAGTTTAAATAAAAATAAAGTTGCCATTATAATAGTATAGAATTAGCAGTTGCATCCATTAATTTTCTCTCTCTAGCTACAGAAAGGTACCAGAGAATTTCCAGAACAGCCTACTGCAAGCTTATGCTTCTTTCACATACTAGAAGAGCTGCTTCTACAGCAAAACAGTAGATTAATCTCTTAATTTAGATTTCTGAGACAGCTGTTGACAAAGGTGTCAAGTACACTCTCTAACTTTTGGCCTAGTATTCAGGAAAATCAAGTAACCAGTGTGCCACTGTTGTATTATGCGATTTGAGCTCATTCTAGTGCCTTGGAAAATAATTCTCCACCTACCAACACCACTCCTCTCAGGCTTCCAGACTTTATACAAGAATCAGATCCCTCCCTGTCCAGTACCATCTGCCACATGAATGCAACAAGCAATTCTCTTCAGGGCCCTTCTAGCTTATACTTTAAACTAAAAAGGTTAAGATATCTATTCCAAGTTTCAACCTCTGGAGTTTCAAGCGTATGTATGACTAGTTAAATGCTCTCAGCCTATGTACCAGGGACTATTCACTCAGTGCTTCTGGTCACCTGAGCAAGCCTTCGATACGGTCTTTCAGTTGTAGGGTTATAAGCAGACAGTGGGTCATAACAGAGGGACAGTTAAGTTAGATGAAACCCAGCATCATACAGAGACACTCTAGCTGAGGTGGGAACTGGAAAATGCCATGCTTGGGCTCAGCACCCTCCAAATGCAGCTAGACTACTTCTGCAGCCTCTTATCCCTGCACAGTGCAGCACAGGGAAGCTCAGCGGAAGATTTCTCTGGGCTCCCTTATTCATAGCCTTAGCACTGCACAGTGCAGATGTGAGAATCTGCATAGAAATTGGCTCACCATAGCCTACCCTGCTCTCCTATGGCTCCGAGTTGGCCTGGGTCCTTTGGCGGATCCCACAGATTTAGACTGGTAATGCAAGAATGTTCCTCACTACTAGTAAAGCAAGGATTTATAGGAAAACATGTTCTACAGCAACAAACTTATGGGAATTTTAAGTGTCCTGAAATGGATAATGAAATAATGAACAACTGTCTCCTCCCTCATGCAAAAGTCAATGCAATGCACTGAATGAGGCAAGAAATCTTGCAGACCAACTCAATATGAGATCATGACATTGAAGACTAACATGATACAAAAGCACAGGGGTAGAGATAAAGTTATATGACCTGTTTTGAATGTGAATACCTTGCTGAAATGCCTTTGTATTTCCTGTCACTCTTAAGCTATATCTACATTTGCAAGTTTTGCTGTACAATAGGAACAGATGTGCAGGGTGAAGAAGCTGATGCAGAAGACCAAATACCAACACTATACTCAGTCTGAGGGTGTTACTTCAGACTGGCTTTAATCTATCCCCAAGGCTGAACACCCACCCGGTAATCACTGGAGTATTTTAATTGTGCTTCTGAAGCACATTTTCCATGGTTGGTTGTGAGCTCTAAGACTGGGCTGTGAATTGAATCAAGGCACAGAAAGAAGGGATGACTGGGAGACTCACTTCAGAAGTGCACTTCTGATCCACACTAAAATGTGAGTGTGGACACATCCTAATGCGCACTGCAGACCACCCCTCTGCAGGGGTATCATCCCCTAGCCATGTGCAGGAAGATGCTACTCGATATTTGTAAAGATGACAGAATATGGCTTACTATTAGGACTACTTAAAATACACTCCTGGGGTAGAAACTGAACTGTATAACTTGATTGAATAAGTCAATGGATTTGGTACAGGATGAGGTTTAAGACATGAAAGTAGCAGGTATAAATAATCACCCATGGCACATATATATTAAAGAATGTTTTCTCTTGCTTTTTTAAAAAAAGTCACAAGCAACTTAGACAACTTTATTTCAAATGAAATATACGTAGCCCTATGGCTTCTGAAAATTTTATTTTAAAAGTAATCCACCTAAGATGAGGTTCAGTTTATGTGTCTTCTCATAGTGGTTATTATCTGGGATTATTGTACTACAAACCAATTGTTATTTATGTTACCAGTGGATACAAGGATTTTGTTAGTGTAATTTAGCTTCCAGATTCATTTCATAATCCCTATGCCTATTACTTAGAAGAAAAAAGCACAAATCAAGATGACATTTAAAAAAAAAGGAGCCTAGACTGGTCTTGTAGGAACATCTAAATCCCTTCCCTTATTAAATACCTTATCTCAACAGCAGTGCACCAGCCATTTAGGAAAATTAAAGAGGGAGATAGCAAAAAGACACTGCAGATGATAAAGTGCAGTAGTTCCTGGTCATGTAGATAATGAAGGGACTCAGCACATGGCCTTTTCAGTTTATCCCTGCTTCAGCTTATCCTTCATCTGCTTAAATTCAAATGGATCAGTCATTATTAAAATGATTTTGAAGTGAGCTACTCCAGTTTCATGTGACTTTTTCTGTGTATCCTATAAAACTTGGTAAGTGTTTGGGAAGACAGGTGCTGTACACTTTTGCCATTTTAATTCAGTTTGTGACTTCATTTCTAAGCAGTAACTGGTAGCTAATGCTGAAGTAAGATTGATTTTTACTCACTAATACACATATCTATTTGAGGGCCTTTTATCTTTTCCAGTGAATTGTGACCTAAAAACCACGTAGGCTTCCATGCTGAAAAATACTGAAAAATACTATTTTGTGCAAGATGCTGTGGGCTTACAATTCTAAAATATACTGGATACTGAAAGTATATTCTAGACAAGATTTGTTTTCTTCATTAGTGGATAAGTATTCTTCTGTCATGCTTGGAATGTTTTACTTGCTAATTCTGAGAAATACTGTATAAGTAAAGAGTATGGATGAAGCAGTGATTAGCCACTCCATTAAACATTTCAAATCTACTTCAAATAACTGCTCTGTTTTATGCAGTTCTTATACAGACACTGACCGGCCTTACGTTAGCATTTACCAGTACTGCATCAAGCAGTGTGTATGGCTTGATTCACAATGTTCATCATGTTTGTTTCCCCAGGTGTATAAGCACACATTATGGACAATTTTGCTTTGACTGAGCCTTGTTTGATGTTAAGCATTTACTTATATCAGAAAAGATACCTTATAGAAATGCACCTTTTATTGGAGCAGGTGGTAGAGAAGGGGGAGGTTACTGGAAAAGGATACCTCTGCTCCTTCTTTTTGAACAGTACTTAAAACATGAGAGCATTCCCATCGAATCCTATAGGAGTAAACAAACATCTTAATATCAACCACTGCATGTTAAACAGTATACGCAGAATGACTCTTCACATTATTTACCTGAGTGTTTTGTAACTTTTATGCTATCCTAAAACATTTCACTAGCCAAATTCCCTTTAATCATTCATCTCCTTGTCCTCCTTCCTCCTATCCAATTTAAATTCTTGCAGTGGGGACTACTTAGGAGATCTCCACCAATCTCAAGCACTTCAAGAAACTAGTGATGGTTCTTACCTTCAGCTCTGGCAATGCAGTACTGCTGTACTTCTCCTTTTATGCCTCCTGGAATATTAATAATAGTCACATCCAGCATGAACATACCATATTGAAGCAGCTGACTGCTCCCAGCTCCTGTCAGAAGATGACTTATGACTGTCATTAGCTCCCTAATGGGCAACACATCTCCTAAATGAGAACTGTTCTTGCAGTGGGCTTCACTGCCACATGGTTTCCTTGGCACCACCTTGCTCTGTGCCCCAGTAATACAATGCACAAAGTATTTGCTTCTCCCCCGGTGAAGAAACTGGGGAAATCACAAGAATCAAGGTTCTTGAACAATATTAGGACTTGAAACTCCTGCCATTGAAGTCAACGGCAAAGAACTCTGCATCATTAATTTTTAAAACAAAATTGTGTTACTTAACAAGGTTAAGGCTTAGAGACTACAGAATGTGTATATAGTTAAGGACAGGAAGAGTCTTAAAATCCTTGACTTTGGTTTTAAGTACAAATGAATTAACACATCTCCACTACGTAGACTGTAAAAATATTTGCAAAAATTAGCTTCCTAGCTGAGTTAAGTCAAGTGCAATTTTACCTTTCATCAGCCAGACCGCCTCTTTGTTATTCTTTGCACCAAGATGAAATAGATACCTTAAACATCAAAACAACACAGCCTTACATTCTGCTTACATGCCTCTAACAATACTTCTTCCCACCTGTAGGTCACCAGTTCAGAGGTGAACAGGTCATTTCTGTCAGTTCTTCAAATCTAAGACTAGGAATCCACAGTGCTTAAAGGTTTTTTTAGATCAGCTTATTTGAGTCAAAGTTCCTCACCACAGGTGTGTGACTCTATTGTCACTAATTGCTATAAAGACTGCTGATTTTTTTCTTCAAGTGACAGTCTTTTGAAGTTGGCTTGTGCACTTTTCTGCTACCTTCCTGCAAGTATATACTGCGGATTAAACAGTGACAACAGCGCTCCTATGAATCATCTGTATCAATTGATCTCAGAGATGGAAAGAAAATAGCAGAAGTTACTGTGAATAATCACTGCCTAAAGCACTCAGTAATAATATAGATGAGATTTCAGGAATCATCTGTTTGTGAAGGGAAAAAAGTATGAAGGATATTATGCCATTGTTAATTAGAAATGTGTGCGCTTCAGAGAGCTTTTTCAATTTTTACATATTCACAGGCCGAACAAAATTCTTATAAGGCACTTGATTAAAACAAGAAGAGTTACCTTAATGAAGATTATAAAGGTTCAAAGCTATAGCTCTTCTGCCACAGGGTGAGAATGAGCATTTCTGGCTCAGCCTTGTGTAAGAGGTGATACACAGCTGTGCTGCCCCAGAAGAGCCTTGGGAAAGAGCTGCGACTCGGGTAACCTTCCTTATTTGCAGAGAAAGTAAGACAAAGCAGCCATTTACTACAAGTCACTACGTACTGATGTGACAGGGCAGTGATAACACCAAGTGTTGTCACAAGGACCTTAAACTGGGATTGCCCAAGAATGGCTGCTACAAATTACTGATATAAATAGGATAGTACTTTGCTATTTTTTCTTACTATTTTATCTCCAATTAAATTGTTAGTGAGTACAGTAAATACATTTCAACTCCATGAAGAGTTAAGAAACAGTGTTTACTCTTCTGTCTGTCAGTTGATTTAGCCCTAATCACCAGCTAAAAAGCATTGTCTCCAAATTTCCCAGTGACCTGTCTGGACCTGACAGATCTCAAGACATATTTAGTAACATCAACATCTCCACTCCTCCCTGCACTTCTTTCTGTCTTCTCTTTCACCCGCTGCACTAGGAAGCCTAGTGCCTTCAACATAGCACAGATGACTTCATACGCATCATTTAAGATGAATGAAACTGTATTATATTACATTCCACACAATACGCTTTGCAGATAAAGTGGTATCAAAATTGAACATTACCTTTGCAACTCCATTTCTAAGTTAGTAAGTATAGGCCAGATTCTGCTGCCTTTCAGTTGTCTGTTTCTTCAGGATGTTCCAAGTAATTTAAAAGGATTCTCTGAGGAGTACAGTATTTATAAAAATAAGTAATTATTTATGTAACAGCTGTACCTTCAATACCGAACCATGAGGGAGCTTTAACACATGTCTAAACATATATTAGTAGGCTCCAGCTATCAGAGGGTTTAAACAGCACTTCCCAGTAGCTTCTGACTTTGCCTTGCACAGCAGGTTGAACTCTGGCAACACCAGTGTGGTTGGCTCATACCAGCAGAGGATGTGTTCCCATCTCGAAATCATACAGTCATATTAGTGTTATTCTTCCTCTGATACTTTCAAGACTGGAGTTTGAGATGCTATCAGCTCACTTAAGTGCTGCAATTAACTCCTTAAGTTGTATGCTAATATGAGCACAATCCTTATCTACCCTCTGGACATAGGCTACACTTCTTTGCACTGGCAGAAAAGCAGCTTGAGCAGTTGGTATCGACTTTCCCATTGCAAATGACAAGTTTCATATGCTTAGTCCTCAACCTTCACACACAACATCACAGATGGAATTTTTTGCTCTCAGAGACACATTTAAAGTGGCTACAGTAATTAAGCATGGTACGTTACTTTATACCCAGAGGACTTCCTCATAGTATGATAGGCAGCCGTAATATTTTCAGGCAGAAGTTACTCAATATTTAAACAAAGTAATGTTTGTACACCGGTTTGTAGAATTCCCAGATGGGTGTTTTAAACTGAGATACTGAAGTATAGATTAAACCTTCAGTGAGGTGTATCACAGTGCTGACATGCCTCCTAGATCAAGCAAGCTCTTATCCTTATAGATGGAGAGAAACGGGTTAAAAATATGCCAGCTTTTCAACAGCAATACCATCAGAATTCATATCTCGATTCAGATAGGGTGTTATCTCCTCTCTTACCTACGCTTCACTGTAAGTAAGGAATTTGTGTACCAGTTGTGCAGTCTTTTCCAAAAATCGATTAGACTAAGAACCAGTTGGAAATTTTACAACTGATTTTTTATTCAATATAAAAAACCTAATTCATCAAAACCAGTATAAAACATTAAGAAACATTTCTTGAGAGAAGATGAAAGGACTGAATGGAGAGAGAATAGCAAGGAGCATTCACCTCCATAGGTGACCTGCTGCAGCCCACTGGTTCTGAAAGGTCCTTTGGGAGACTGAGGTTCATTTCCAGTCACCCAAGAATGTTTTAAGCTCCCAACTGTGACTGGAGCAACAAGAAAAGAGAGAACAAAAAAAAAAGACTCCCAAACAAAAGACAACCTCTTGTCCTGCTGATCATCCCTCACTTCAGGTGTGGAGAGCTGAGGCTGCAGTTCCACCACAGCTTCCATCAGTGGAAGCCAGCACTGTTGGGGTCCCTCTCAGCAGTACAAAGCCCAAGTGTCTGTGATGGCATCTTGGCTACACAGAGTCAAGGCTAACAAGCCTACTGACCCAAATTATTTAAGATATCAATCTTGACTTACTCCATTGCTTCATTAAAAGTGACCTTTCCTATAAATACTATTGCAAGACACAAACCCTCCATCAAAACTGTGATTTCATAGTTTTTCAGCTCAATGGATACATGCTTTGAAATAAAAGAGACACAGTTCTTTTAACAAACACTGCCTCAAAGATTCAACACTTGAACCTGCCTGTGCTTGAAGCAGGGTAAAATTCTCACTACCAACATTAAGAACTCTGAATATATAATGTTACTGTCTTTACTATCTCTTGAACTTTTATACCATACCGGATAAGTGACAACTGTGATTCCAACCAACGAAAACTTTTTCAGTTTCAAATTTAAAAAATACTCTTAAGAAACTTGGAATGAATTCTGAAATAATTTTTCCTACTTTGTAATCTAGTTACAGAATAGGTTGACTCCATGATGCTCAAATATACCGTAAAAATGCAAAATACCTTTCCAATGATAAAGCCCACTGATTAGCCTATGTAAGAGAGAAACAAGAGAATAAATGAGAGCTCCTGCTATACAAAACCTGAGTGAATACAATATCAGTTCTTCATAACACAAGCACTCGACTCCAGTTGAGGATTCAAAATGAATAAAAATTATTGAAAGCCAAAGTATTTATTGCAGAAACACAAACAGACTTGGATGTAAGTCTGTACTGCATTCAAACTATGTCATGAAAGAATTCCTCATCCTACATGTTGTAGCGACTCAGCCCAGCACTGCCACTTTTTAGGAAATGCGAAACCATTAATGGCCTTATCTGATAAACTCGAGTCCTGTTAATGACTTATCAATTATCACAAGGCTTATCTTTCAGTTTCTTATTAACCAAAGATGTTCTGGAGCAGACTATCCGTGGAATTGCTTAACATACGGAGACCAGACTGCTGTTGAAGAAAAAAACCACCTTCTGTTCAAGAACACCCAAGCACCACAGCATCAACACTACACAAAAAAAGGGTCAAAGTGAGTATTTTAGTCACATCAGAACCACTTTTTTACTTATTCCTCTATACCTCCTTCATTTCTGAGACAACTGCTAATGAGTATGATTTTATATTGTAAAAAGGGGCAGATTTGCAGGAAGAGATGATCTCTTATTAGCTCAACCAATGTCACTGAAACAAATTGATAGGTTTTGTAAAACACCAACTCCTTTTCAGGAAAAGCTTCAAACTAAAATTTGTACTCACTTGTGGAGCACAGCAATGGTAGGTGCTTTGAAACACCTCAAATTTGTCATTAGGTGATTAGTAACTCACACCAAGGCAGGCAAGAGCATTGGATGATCGATTTCACTTACAATCAAGGACACCATCAAGTGAATCAACAGGCAATTCATCCATTGACTGTGTAACAGGACTTCAAGAATGTTTCCTAAATAAGTTTGGTAGGATTGTGAAGTTAAAGCTTTAATAAAACTTAAACTTCACGGAAGTATTTGGTATGAACATTTTACCAAAAAGTACAGTAAAGTCATTAAGCTCAGAGTCAGAGATGACACGGGTAAAAATAGAAACCTTGAAAACAAACAGATACACCCCCCCAACAAAACAAAAAAATCACAACCAGAAAAGCCAAATCCTCTCATCATTTAAACATTTTCTTGGGAGAGAAGAGGTAGACCTTAATGCAACGGTGAAATCAGATCAGTACAAAGCCTAATTACCTTAGGTCAGGACTCTGCCAAGAGAGTTGGTAACCAATCCATTACATTAGCTAGTATTTTAGCCAATATATAACAAATTCAGCATAGTCCAGGCTAACAGTCCATACTGATAAGATTAGTTTCTAATATGTGCTGGTGTGTTAGCAAAATTTGTATTTGGATGTTTAAGAAAAACAAATAGGGAAAGAGCTGGCACTACACTTACAGTTTTCTTTTGTTTTTACATTTCAGTGAATATTTATGGTACTTTGCTTGCTGTACTTGTAACACTGCATACACTGGAAGCCAGACAGTCTACCTACAGATTTTGCCTGTCTGATATGTTACAACGGACTTTTAAAATTCCTTTTGAAGAACTGTTGCAGAATTTAACTACTTGTGTGTGATGCTTTATAAGGAAAAATTAATAACCATAATCCTTTGTCATTTATGATATGGAAAGCCAACCAAAACCAGTTATGTGCAAATTTGGTAGTGGCTAATACAGATTCTGATTAAGTTTATAATCTTTCTTTCTTGTGGATAGGGGCTGTTTTTACTAAGCAGGAATTTAAAAAATTGAGTACTGCTGTCCAAAACATGAGTTTTTCAGTTGTTAGGTACACAATTAAAACTTCCTTGAGGAAGTGCAAAATAACACATGGAGACAAAAGAATAACTCTTAGAAGGAAGCTCTGATGTTAAACCCTGGATATAACATGCCAAGCACTGGCAAAGGTATGTGCCCTCTCAGGAAAAGTGTCTGGCTGCTAGAGCACAGGATTGGCAATTAAAACATCTGAAGTCCATGCCTTCATTCACTGCTGAGGCAGTCAGTATGAAAATTATGTCAGTATGAACCATGATTTTAGCTCTTCAGGTTGCTGTTTGCACCATGAGGACTCTAAGCTAATAGGTACACAGTCAAGATAAACAATAAAATAGTAAGGCCTTATTAGACTCTTGAAAGTTAGGCTATTCATAAATTAGCCCCCAATTCAGTAAACTATTGAGCACATACCGAGACATCTTGCTTATTTGGACCTTCTGGTCATCAGAAAGTGTTTGAAGACACTCAGATTATGCTTTACCTGTTCTGGGTGGCCCATATCAACTCCCATTTCTCTTAAGTCCTTTTTCTTTGCTAAATAAACCAAAACAAACCAAAAACCCAACCAAAGCCTCCATCCCCTAAAAGTCCAGACAACTGTTGATATGGGCCATAGTTGTGATCTTCCAGAACACAGTTGATAGCTACATAAAAATAAAAAAAAAATCAGAAATCCTCTGTAAAAGCTCTTTTTGCACCATTGCAAGCCACTAACCATGGGACATCTAATCTAAACCAAAGGCAAACTCTTAGCTACGAATATTTTTCCTAGCCAGTGCTCTAAATGTAATAATGGTTTTCAGAATGTGTGGGTCTGGCTCACTTCAAGCGGTTTTGCTCCTTCCTTGACTCCAGCTGCAAACTACTAAACACATACTTTTTTAGGTCATTATGGCCTAATGTCTGTGGCATTACATTATTTCAGTGACATATCTTTGAACATACCGTAATTCCAAAAACTGCAGGTCATCTTTTAGGCTAACTAGAGAGCAGGATTTTATATTAACTCCATCCTTTGTCTCTGGATTTTTTTTAAAAAGGAAAACAAAAAAAATCACACCGAAACTTCCTTTCCCGTTATTCCCTCCTTGGTAATGAGTCTTATAAACTTGCCGTATTAGGAAAAACCATTGCTAGTGGCAAAAAGTGCACCACCACTGAGAACATCCTCCATCCTGATAAATTCTGGCACAGAACCAGACACAGAAGATAGCTAAAGCACAACATTCATAATCAGAGACTCTTAGACAAGGAAACCTTGCCAAAGACGACTTCTACTCCTCCCCTTAAAAAAACAAACAAAAAACCACACACACAGGCCAATAAAAGATGACAGCTGTCTTCAGAATGATACTTTTTATGGGCCTTTTTGAAAGGAATTAAGAAACTAATTAATTTACTCAGGTTAATCCATGGTCCTATTAGTTAGATCCATATTTACCTAGTTATATGCTAATTAGCTACCAAATAAAATTAATTTAGGCAGTTTCAGTTTAAGAAAGGAATTCTCAGAAGAGGAAGACTTTTATTTATGAATCACATTCTGATTCTGTCACTACGGTGACAGAACTCCATGAATTGTCAGACTAATCGCTTCAGTTCTAAGTGACAAATTTAGTAAGACCACACACACTGTAACACAATCTCAGCCACAATCTGTGAGTTAAGGTATGTCAGTTGCTCCATTTGGTCAGTTTTATCCCAGTGAAAAGTGGGAATTCAGATATTTTGTCAACGTAACTTGTGCGAGGCACAATCTCCTATGAGCCATGCTACCTCATCAGCAGAAAAATGCTGGTATTTTGCATGAACACAAAATTTAAGCTTTGTGGTGTAACACTGGCAGCATTATAAAGGAAAATTTGAACTATGTGGGCACAGTAGATTGAAGACATCACTCTATTTCGTACTCTTCTGTGCTGCAGTAAGGAGCAGCAGGACACAAATGATTTTTTCCAACAGAAGGAAAGTGGGCATAACATGGATATTTTTGTTGCTATATCAGTTTTTCATACCTCTTGCTTTCCACTATGCCCAACCGTAGTCAGATTCTGCTGGACACACAACTGCAGCTTTGTATCTTTAGTAAGGGGAAGGACATCAGCAGTTCTTGGGTTCTCAAGCACCCAGCAGGGAGAGCAAACTGAGCTATGAAGCCACCACCAGGGGAGACCCTAATCTGGACAGGACCGGAAGGTAAAGAGTATTCCAAATTTCATTCCCCATCATCACTCTTCCATGCCCCCATGCACATACACACATCTGAAGGGAAACTGTGGAGAAAGACACTGGTAAAGATTTTCCTATGTTAGTCCAAAATGGAAATTTCATTCAGTGCTGCCACCAAAGCCCAAAGACCCACAAGAACCTCAGGACACAAGAGAGCCATGCCTGCAGGAGAAATGGAGGACAATATCTCAGAGAGGAACAGCAGCACCCTCAGACAGCCTCCAACATGAAAGCAGGAGGATGTGTGTCAAACTAACATCTTTATACAAGCACTCTGGAAAACCAAACTGTTTTTTAAAGACACTTGCATGTTCAAAAAAGCCTCTGTCCCTGCCCATCAATTTCTCATTCCTCTTACCAACAGCCTGGCTGCCCTGGCACTTTTGTGTCTCTGCACCGGAAAAACCTAGCAAGGTTGCTCATTTCTCAACAAACCCTTGCTGCAGACTGAAGAGCTTTAGCTAAGCATGCACATTTTGGATGTGTATCCAAAGCAAACCCAAACATCTTGAGATTCTTCCTTCACTAACTCCAAACACATTTGATATGCTTAAACACACATTGTATTCTGTCAGAAACCAAATGGCTATTTGCTGTTCCAAATAATCAGATATGTTTTGTTGGATGATTAACAGAAATATTGCTCACCCAAAGCAATCAAACTTTCATTTATCTGTTTAAGAGCCTGACCTACAGCCCCTGAAGTCTGTAGGACTATTTCCAGTCACTTTGACAGACCTTGGATCTAGTTTTAAGTGATTTTTTTTCCCCTGGATATATTCATCCATTGAAGACTGAGCTCAGTACTGATTTTTTCACACTGTAGCTAGAAGAATGAATATACTTAAAGCTTCTTGTAGGGCCGGATATCACTAGGTAAATTGAATACAGAGGCTTGTTTTCCTTACATTTGGTTTTGATGTTCTGTTCACTGAGCCTATGACTGCAAAGGTTATAGATGATGCAATTTATTTTCCTTCTGCTTTTTACCAGTAGAATACTGCTCCTCTTCCTAGATTAAACACAGGCTTTATTGCACATTTATCTCAAAATACATTTCTTTGAAAGGTCCAAAATCTAACAGCATGTTTCCTATTTGCTAGTAGTCTCTCTTTTTTTATCCTAGTCTTGTAAGGAGTCTGCTTCCAAAACAGTTTTGCCCCCCTAATGTCAACGGTAGGTTTGACCAGACCGTAACAGAAAGAAATATGGTTCTTGAAATATTTGGAACCATCCTGTTCCTACAGCAAACCCTGCAGACATTCATGTTATCACCATTCCATTATGAATATGAAATTAAAGACACGGTGATTACGTAAGATAATAAACTACCTTGTCATTTACTTTTGAGTTTACTTTGTTTCTATTCAAATTAAAGCTCTGTACACTGGTAGTTTTCCATGTTTATTTTATAACTACCTATATGCATAAACCTGCTCATTTTCTACTGAGTACTGAAAAGTGTGGAACTAACTGCAGAATGCCGATCACATTATTAAGTGTTCTGCTTGATTACTTAGGCATTATCTTAAAAATACAATCATATTTCTCTGTAAGTACATTGGTCAACATGTAGCTACACTCAATCTGCACATCTTCGTACCACACAGTGCTTTTTGTTCCTTTGTTTTCTATAAATACAAAACTGAAATCAAGCTCATGCCAAGAATAACTGTGTAACTAACAGTTTGCATACAGGTTTTGTAAGCCAGACTTTTTTCTTTTTACATTCACCTAGTAGCTTGTCTTAAAAAAGAGGCTATTATTCCTCTTTTTTTTTTTTTCCAGGGAAACTGGGATCTAGCCAGTAACGGGTAAATTATATAAATTTTTACAATAAAAGGTAGGTAGGATCTGCATTAGGAAATCTAATTTACACTGCTTTGAGCTCACAAGTGAGCTTTCCGGTTACATTATTTGACCTCAATTAGTGTCTAAGACTGAAGGTAGATCTGCTCATTCATAGGTGTCACATTGCAAGCCTGTTTTACAGTATTCCTCTGACACTAGCCAATTATATGAACTAATTGAGAGCAACACATTCCTATGCTGCTCTTGTGTTATCCAACATTTCAATAGTTTCCAGAGGGCCATTCTGGGTACATGCATGTATGGTACCCTTAATCTATAGGCTTTAATGGAATTATTGTCCTTTTTAATTAGTCACAGCTACGTGTTGAGCAACTAATTATATGTAAAATTTTAACTGGTATATTCAGCAGATACCTATTAAATTTTTCAAATTTCTTATCAAGGGAATAAAGTTAACTGTAAGCAATACAATAACCTAAAATAAGTTGTAAACCTTCAAATAACGAGGCTCTTTTATGCAAGCAACGGTGACATTTTTGTTCTAAGTACATTTAATACAATACGTATTAAGCCATGGCTAGGAGAGTTCAGAAAAATAAATTAAAAATACAACTGGTAGGCAGTGCTCTTCATTTTTAATTACTCTTCCTATTTTACAAAAGCAGTAATGAAAAGTTACTGTTGTGCTCCCCCCCCTTGCTGAATGCATTACTCAAAAAAATATTACTGAGTTATCACTACCAAGACTTCATGCTTTGACTATTTTAACAGCTACTGCAAAGCAAAGTTTGTTTACAAATTCACTACTTCAATGTAAGAGAGAAATGAATACTCAGATGATCAGATTTCAAAGAGGTCAGGACTGAGATCAAGCTTTTCACAAGCACTTGATACACAGCTCTTCTACCTTGACACCTATTAAGCATTTCCAGTTTGTGTTTTTGACTAGACACCCAATTGGGATTTTCTTTCTCAGTTCAGTCCCATACATAATCAAGATTTGAAAGTTCTTGAGGTTCAGAGGAAGTGAAAATGCAGACTATGGACCTGATTCAATTCCTAAAGAAAGCAATGGAAAGGCTCTGCTGAATCTAACAGTGCCTAATAAGCTCCAAAACTTTTCAAGCTGAAAGTCAGACTTACCAGCATTTAACAAGCACTCTACAGAAACATTTAAGTTTCTACAAGTGGGTGGAATAATGAAGAGTTAATAAAACATTAGAAGAACGTAAATTTTTAGAGCATTCAAAATTGGAAAGTTACTAAAGATGAAGCTGTGATTTCTATTTATCAAGGAAGAAAAACAAGGGAAACATTAAACTAGAGAAACTGTTTGGATGTGCTTTCAAAACTAAATAGAGTTAAGGATAATGGTCAGTATCTGGTACTATGCGAGATATGCAATACATTAATCACTTGTCCCACTGAAGGAAAGTGAGCTAGTGTTTCAAAACTATTTTCACAAGCAGAGAGAGAAATTTTGCAAGATCACTTAAGTATTAAAAAAAAAAAATCACAGCAGAATCCCTAAAGCTTGCAAAAATTCAGATCCCTAAGATGCTTTTCAAGCATTCTAGTTTTACTTCTAATACGTTTGCAACACCTGCATCTTTTTCTAATAGAAGTCATCAACATAAAAAGGAGAATTACTAACAATAAACTTCCAAGGAATCCTATAATATGTAAATACTATGTAAATAAGCTCAATTCAGCCCTCAGTGAACTCTCGGTAAGACTTTATCAGGCAGACATGATCATCTGCTTTCCACTACAGCTAATTAGCAAAGGATCTACTCATTACAATCAGAGTAAAAGATATCACTTGTGCTCTGGGTGGAGCTGAAGAATGAAAGTTTGTAAGGGAAAGAAAACAAGCTGCAGCCTCACTGCTCTCTCTGAGACCACTGCCCTCCCATGCTGACAAGGGACGAATTCCAGAGTAACCAAAACATTTTGTTGCTTTCTCTCTCCACTGCTTTCTTAGTTAGTAAATATTATCGTAAGTACCTCTTTAGCAAACACTGTTGTAAATAGCTGTTCATTGGAATGGCACTGAAAAAGCTAAGTACCAGCTAACCTTCTTCAGTTACCTTTACACTGTCTTCAAACCAGTAAAATAGGTTTGACCTGATTTGCTTCAGCAAAGCTTCCTTTGCTACAACACAGATGCACCGACCGCAAAGACCCAAATAAAATTATATCCTTATCACTATTATAGTGATTAGTATATAAACTGCTCTGTACATCTTACTCCTATATGTAAGAATGTCTGGGGGCTTTATTTTTTTTGTCCAAGAGGACATATATTTCACTAACGTCAAGCCTTAAAAGAAGGGGCAGATGAAAGTTACTACAAGACTAGAGGTCTGCGCTCTGTAAGGAAACATTACAGGTTTTTAAGTTTTACATGCACACTGTACGACAAAGAGCACAAAGTACCTTCTGTCCTACACAATTAATCTCAATTAAGTAGAAACAACAAGGTAGGGACTCACATTGTACAAAAACGAGCTAATGCATTTATCAAGCTCTGATAAATGTGTCTCGATGTTATTATAGACACCAGACTAACAAGACCATATAGCCGGTAACTATATACATTATGTGAACATCCTTTCCTGAAAAGGAGAATCTAGCATTTTAGAGGAAGGTTCTTGGACAAAAACCAGCAAACAGCCCTTTCTAGGCAGAATAGCTCAATTACCACAAGTATCTTACAGAGCAATGGAAACAGGGGAACGTATTCACCAAACACTCTCGAGATATTTCTTGATAAAAGAGACTACTGCTTTTCACAACAGCCTCAACTTGAATCCCCAGAACAGCCATTACTGAAGGAACATCCAGGTGTTACTGAGCTTGAACAGGAGAAGGGGCTGGGAATGAGAAGAATTCCGCTCCCCTGCCCACCCCAGCTGCCACTGCCTTTTGTTTCTCTATTTTTCTCTCAACCACAGCCACATCCCATTTCTGAACAAGTGACAGACAGCTCCCAAAACTTGACCACCTGGCCTTTATCAATAGGCATAACCATAAAGCCCCCAGGACCCAGGCCAGATGGAAAGTAAAATTCAGCAACATTCACAGACAAAAGCACTTACACACTAAAAACTTGTTGTTTCTTGGTAAAGATTTTAGCATTGTTTACTGACAGGTCAGCACTAAGAGTAAATCATCTCCTCTAGGAATTGGTGTCAACACGTCTCTGGCCACTGCTAATTGTTACTCTATACTTATGTCACTTACAGACATCATCACAGTAAAACACAGTTTGTAAATTACTTCTCCCTCATGCAGCAAAC
Source organism: Athene noctua (assembly GCF_965140245.1). Classification (NCBI taxonomy): domain Eukaryota; kingdom Metazoa; phylum Chordata; class Aves; order Strigiformes; family Strigidae; genus Athene; species Athene noctua. The sequence continues at coordinate 7,188,349 of NC_134044.1, forward strand.
CAGCACCTGAAGTAAAACACAGTTTGCTCACTCGTCATTTTATCAATGCACAAAACATGCTGCTCACAAGCACCTCTGAAAACATTCAAATGACAATTGCAGTTATTTGATGATCAAGTGAAAAAAAGAGTTTGGGGTTTTTTTGTTTGTTTTTTACATCTCAACCATGATAATAGCTAAGTCTCTGATAGGAAACAGATTCGGAAAGACTAAAACGTTTCACTCGAATTTTGTCACTTTTGCTGATCTCCCAAATTGCAAAGATTTTTTTTTTATCAAATGGTACTTAATCTTTGGATTATATGATAAAAATGTTTAAATGCTACTTGCAAACGCAAGATATTAACAAGTACTTTGTTTTGTTGAAAGGTGACTTGCAAAGCAATTTTCAAAGCATCTAAAAAGAATATAAGTACACTGACTAGCAGGGGAGCCCGGGACTAGGACTAGAACACTGCAGTAGATGTCAGCAACAACAGCAGAAGCCCAGGGAGAGCCCTCCGCATAAGTCATATGCCTGATTAACCTGAAGCTCACAAACACCCTCATTTATTAAATGCAAAAAAGTTACACAAATATAAAGGATTTCCAGGTTCTATCATCTGTGAGAGGCACTGATTTTTCCCACAGAAATATGAAATGCTGTTCTTCAAACACTTTAAAATATCAGTGGGCGGATACTGAATTTTAATCAAAATGAGGAAATTTAGGTTCCAAGCCAGCACGCACTCCTGCCCCCACTTTTTAATTAATTAAATCAAGCATGGCCTCAAGAAGAATATTTTGCACTTAAAATTAACCTAATGTGTAACTGTTTGTAAGCTTTCCACCTAAATATTAATACAGGAGCAAGTATGAAACAGCAGTCATATGAATTTTACAAATAAATATTTGCAGAATGTATAATAAATTAATTGTTATAATATTTGTGCTCTTACTAATCAAAACAGAAATAGAATGCAGTCTTAAAAAGGTGTGATGTTCACTAACTGGACACAAAATCTTTATTCTGCACATCATTTCAGATCACCCCCCCCCCCCATTTTCTCAGTAACAAAGGACAAATCTAAATATTCTTTATGGGGTTTAAACAGGAATTTCGTAGGGCTAGACTATACATACATAAAGAGATAAAAAAGGACCACGTGGTTTCAGAAACACAAGCTTCTGAAGTAATACTCATACATTGTTAATCTCCAGTACTGAAGAAACAAATCTAGCCTCAATAGCCTTCACTCTCAAAAATGTTATATTTAAATTAATACATGGCATTTTCTTAAAGAAAAAAAAAAAAAGCTTTATGAGGAACTTGGTGTTTCTTTTTCCAAAGATGCAGTTTTCCACTGTTTGAAGTTTCTCACTGTGAAGGCTATGAAGTTATTAGTACTAAGATTCTTTTACTAATTCAATGTTAATATAGTGCCAGTAAGCTCCACTTTAAAGAAAAAAAAAACAAAACACAGACTTACCATGAATTCAGCAGTTGATGCTACTGTATTAGAGCCCCTTGTTAAGCTGTTACAGAGAGGGGCCAAAGAAAAGAATCATGGACCCAGCTGGCAGGGTACTCATCCTAAACAGCTTTTTTTCCTTTATTCTAATTGCACTTCCTTTAGAAAATAGAGACAGACACCTGGAACCTTAAGACACTGTTTGGTAAAGTTGTTTCTGCTACTATGTGTGATTAACAAGCTGTTCAGCAACTCTCAGACCATGTTTTGGCTTATATGTTGCTATCTATCCCTTTATACAGCACCTTCGGTGTCAGGAATTCAGCATTATAAAAGCAGCAGCAGATTTACACCATGTGGAGGAACTGTTCTACAAAGGGGTTTAGTCTTGTGAGCATGCATGGTTCCTAGAAGTGGAGGATAGAACTCTGGGTGAATAACACAACAGTCTCAGAAAATCATTCAAATGCCTTCTTGCCTTAAAAATGGGTAAAAAGCATATATAAAACCAGACACTTATTTCATTAAGTTATTGCTCTTGAGACCTTGCAAGTTGAGTATGGCATAGTAGATTAAAAGTCATTCACTTTAACTTTTAAAAAGGATTCTTAGGTTCTTTCTGCCTTTCCTCCTTGGCTGGGCCTACAATCAACGGTTCTCTTCCTGCTCCTATGGAAGGAATAGTAACTATTTCAATTTACACTGCTAGAATTTAAATCTATTTCACGCTTATCACTGGTTTGAACAGTTGCATTAACCTTTCAACTTGGTGTAGTAGCAGAAGCAGTGACATAGGTATCACTTGGACTTTGCTAGAAATACTATGATGACTATTTGTAAGTTACTATAAACTAATTTCCATATTTGTTTTTTTAACATACTTTTAGGTAGCGATTGGCTGCTTTAGATAGATATGATGATGTGACAACCTGCTTTGTTGCAGTTATCCCAAACCCTAGGACTTCAACTCATGTTATACCTATAGTAAAACAAGCAAACCTCCTATATTACCTGAAAAATAATCAGGTGAGCTAAAAATAGGAGCTCTAATAAATTTTCTCTTTTTTAAAACAACTTTATGACCAAGCTAGTGTACTAAAGACATAAACATAGACACAATAATAAAATAACTTTGCATACCAGGAAAGAAATTTTGAATATCTATTTGTGTCTTATGAAGCAGGGGAGGAAAGAGACTATTGCTATATACTAGAATTTCTTCAGTTTAACAAAGGATAAATATTCTGATATATAAACATAACTAACTAAAAAAAAATTAAAATTTTATTCTATAGACATTTAGTAAGTTCATTGTAAGCTAAACAATGACTATTAACTGAAATCCTCTATGCTTCCAACCAGCCAGACTAAAAACTTGAAAACATTCCTTAGGCAAGGCACACATACATTAGCCTTGGCCAGGGCCATGACTACACCAGTTGGCTTTAATTGCCCCTTGCCAACCTCACCTGGTACCCACTCCCACTCCTCAAGAAATTTCCTTTAAATTCAGACTGGGGGGGCGGTTGGGAGGGTCAGCCTTGTTCTGACGGATGTTGCTGTTGTATCTAGGTCAGATTTGTTTCTGCTCTTAATTCCTGTGTAGCCCTTGGATCTGTGTTGTAGTTGTGTCTCCTGGAGGGACCTTGGACCTAAACTGTAGCTGGTTTCACATGTTTCTTCTGGCCCTATTCCCTGCTGTTCCTGCCTGTTGGACCTGGTTTACCACCTCATGCAGCCTGAGGCTGTCAATGGATTCAGCAGTTGGCACCCTGCTCAGATGCCGTGGGCCTGTGCTGTAATCAGTGAGGGCACTGCTTGTCCTGTGGTCACCTGTGACTCCTGGCTTCTCCCTTGGGGAGTAGCTCTGTTCTTGCTGTTTCCTGATATTTTGCAGAAAACTGCAAGAATCTTCATTTTTGACCCAAGGAGCTGTTTTTGCTATCAGTGTGCAAGCAAATAAAGGCATGATTTCTTCAGTGAGCAGGTTTGAAAACTGAAAGTATTATAAATATCACAGAAATCTGGGATACTGCTGTGGTGCCAGTGTACAACTGCCATTGAGGAATTAGAGTATGCTGTGGGTCTCCGAAGAAAATTGGAGTTTAGCTGTTAAGTGAGAGACTTGCGCTCTCTCCTACCAGCCATCAGTGCTGATAAAGATTTTTATTGGGTTCTGCTCTCTTCAGCTGTGTAAAGGATCTGGACGTGAACTCTGGCTCCTCTGAAAATCCAGGCTTTCCCCCAGGGTATTTTAACAAAAGTATTTTTTCTGCCATGATGTGGGACACTGAAGGTGCCACTGCCTTTCTTCTGCTTCTCCTGAGAGATATAATATAGCTCAATATATTTTTACTTCAGTTCACAAGTCCCATTTCTATTTTTCTTTCTACTCCTGTGACAAGTTAAATATGTTCCACGTTGAAAGACACTGATAACACTGACAGAGTGTGCTCTGCTATTCTGCTCAACAAAAGCTTTGTCTTGAAACTAACCTTTCCCTCAGCAGACAAAAGTGAAGGGCACTAATAGCAAATGAAAACATGTAGTTCTGTTTATTAGGACTGTTGGTTTGAATGCCAAGTTCTCAGTACAGGATTAAGTGCATTTTGTATACAGCTGGAATATGTCATAGATACATTTAGGTCTTTGAATTTTAACATTCCCAGGTGATTTTTTTTTTTTTTTTGATTAGCCTTTAGTGCAGAAAGAAATCTGGATACCTTTTAAGTTCTGCAATTATGAAAAAATATTGTTATTAAAATTGATGCAATATTATTTAAAACAACATTTATTTTTAAATTGAATGATTAAGAAGTAATGGCAGCAAAATAAATGATAAATTTTATATTTTATTTTTCAGATTTTATATCCCTTCTTTGAATGGAAGCATTTTATCTTTAGTATCCCTTCAGGTATCTATTCCCAATACAATATTTGATTTTGTGTCTATTTAAATCAGTGGCAACATTTTCTACTGATTTTACTCATATATGCCCATTTCCTCATGAGTAAAATCAGTGGAAAATGTCACCACTGATTTAAAGCTTTACAAATTTTCTAAACAAAGAGGCAGCCATCTTATTCCATGTGCTTTTGAAACAATATATAAGTTCCATGCAAAGAAAGCAGTGGTTTCTGCCTGCTGTAAATAACTGATATGTTTTATAAAATATGCTGCTCATTTATGGTCTGATGTAAATCCTAGTGAATATAAAAATATTCCCATTAATTTCTGGGGTCTCTGGATATAGAAAATTGTTTCTTACAATTTTGTTAAAGTAGCCATTTGGGAATCATGATGTCCTGCATGTTAACATCGAGGGTTCTTTTATACTTACTCTGATTAGGTTGGTTTCAGCTTTGTTTATTAAATAATGTGAATAATGGTTATATAGGAATTCATTTTGAGTGGCTGCATTAAGAGACATACTGAAAACCTTTACAGGAATACAAACAAAAAAGAACTGAAGAAATGAATTGGATGTTTTATATATGTAAACAATTTCTATGAGCATCATCCGGCCTGCCACCACTCAAATCTGGCATGTTTTTATCAGCTATGTTTTTGTGTGAGATTAATGAATTTGGGAAGTTGATGAAGATCTTTATTAGCATTCAGTCTGAGAACTCATTTATTCAAAGAAACACCCTGCATTCTCTATTTCTTTATATGCATTCTTGCCTTAGGATTTTTAGGTAGGAATGGTGGCTTGTTATGCTCCTTCTCAGTGTGTGGAGCTGGTCAAAAAATGGAGGCCTGTCTGCTGATAAGGCCCTTACCAGAGTTACTTATGTCTTCGACACTTCCATGCTGTTTTACTGCACTGACCGGTATTTGAAGTTAGCCTTGAAGACCACCCAGAAGTACCAGCTGGTGCAGAACTCTGCTACTCACATTCTTAGCAGAAAGGAGCTGCTATCACCATAAAACAAACTGTGCTCAGTGTTTTGCTCTCCCTATCTTCTTCTTGGTGCTACAACAGCGTGCAAGTTGTACTCAAGAAGGCTGGATAGCCTGGCAACCGATTACTTGAAGCTGCCTCTCCCTACTACTCCATCATGGCTTGCTTCTCGCAAGTTCTTTGATAAAGCCTTTAGGACCAGAGGCAAGCCACATTGAGTAAAAGATCAAACTCTTCCCCTCTGGCAGTTTGTCAGCACAAGAACTGGGTAGGGCATAGTGCACATTTGTTATGGCAGGTTTTTAATTACATCTTTGATACAGCAGTGATAGGATTCCATATGTGAGAGTAATGCGGCATATGCACTGGTAAATCAGAGTTGAAACAAATTTAGCTCACATCCTCACCTGATGTAAATGAAATGTTTCACTGACTTGAAGGAAACTCTGTGTATTTCTCATAGCTGAGAATCTGATCCCTTGTGAGATTTTACTGAAATGTCCAGGCTATAAAATTTACAATAACAATAGGTATTTCACATAAATGTAGTTTTCTCTCTCTCCTAACCCCAGAGCTCACGATGTTACTAAACTGCTGGTGAACTTTTAGGAGAAGCAGACCATGTGTTGACCTGTGTAAAACACATGAAACCTTGAAAATATTAGAAGGTTGCGGACTTTGGAACTGTGAACCTCAGCTGGAACTTCCTGCCGACGGCCTTCCTGGTTAGGAGGCATCAGGTCGAGTTTTGTGCTTTGTAGCATACGGCATGTCTGATCGCAACTGACAGACTGCTTTGAAAGCAGGCAGTAAGGATGAACGCTTAATCTGCTGCATAATATGACTGTAAAAAGATTTCTAACTAAGAGAAGCTAAGAAAATAAAGCCCATAGGGGTAAGATGATTTGTTTATATGATGTGCAAAATTTAATATCTGTAAATGACAACACATTTGTGCGTGTCTCTAAATTTTGGGAGACTGGTCAGTTCAGTTTCATGACAGTAAAAGCATCGATGAAAATAACCCAAGTTTCTAAGTAGCGTTCTGTACCAATCTTTAATTAAATAAATTATGTGCTGTTCATATTATGCACTTGTTTACATTCGTAAGTAGCAATTTAGTTTCATCTGGATAAAATGTCTATTATAAAGCCATCTTACTGAAGTCTGCTTATTGCAAAGCTTGGAATCATACCATAGCTACACAATCAGATCATGCAAGTCAGCCTCGCTGTGCACATAGCCATCAAGGTTTCTAAGGACCTACTGCCGATGCTCACCAGTTTAGGATCTCACTGCTATTTTTATGCTACAGAATGACTTCAGAGAAGATCTTTACTTCGAATCTATTAATAGACGTCCTTTGTAGTTCTCTCCCTTTTCTCGCTTCACCCCACCTCCTTCCAATGATCAAATATTGAGGCTTTTTTCTAGTCACACTGAACGAGATGGTATTTTACTAATTGCCCCCAGAAGACAATGGGACCATTGTCAGTGTAAGCTACTAATCAGTGCAGATGGAAGTGGTAGAAACCAAAGCAAGAGCTTAAAGTATTGTTCTCCCTGACTTTGGTAGGTCCCAGACTGGATTGTCTGGGCAGCCTGTTGGTCATGATGTGTACATCAAGATTTCCCCAAAACAGTGGGTTCTATGAAAAAGTGGTTGTAAATTGGGATCTCATGAGAAGAATAGAACAGTAGGTATGAATTTCAGCTACTACATTAAATTCTGTTCTGAAACAAAACTGCTGCTGCAGGTCTGGGCCTTTCTTCAGCTCATGCTCCTGTAGGAGTGGGGGGTGTAACTTTATTAGCAGAAGCCCACAGTACTATGCCATGTGAAGCATAGAGGATGGGGACACAACACTGCCTTCCTCTGACTTATCCTTTGTATTTAAAACCCTGGCTCCTTTTCACAGTGTGTTCTGCAGCCAAAGATCCACAGGAGATAAAATACCTTTCGTAACTGACATAGTTTTCCTTCTTTCTTCTCTGGATCTCCAAATCTGGATAGGGCCATTGCCAAAAGTTTTGAACAAGTGTAAAGAGGAGGGAGTATAGTGGGATGGAGGGATGGAAGAGGATAATCTGCATTTGACTGTTTTTGCTTCCACAACATTATCAAATATGGGAATTAGGGTTGGGATCTGAACCTCAACAGTTTTTGAGGGACTAATCTCAGCCTCCTGTAGAAGAAGGAAAGGGAGCAAAACACCTGATGTGTGTTGGTCTTCTGCTGGAAGGACCTGCATATAAAAGTGGAGGACACACCCATGTAACAAGACTGGTAGACAGAGGAAACAGAATGACCACACTGTCAGACTCATCCTCTCATTTTACATATGTGAGTTTAGGCCATGATTTGAATGCCTGAGAACATGCTGAGGTTTTAGCCCAGGGGAAGAAAATGACAAGGCATTGACCCAAAAAGGAAATGTTCAAGTCTTACAAATGCTTTAGTCCTGTTTATCAAACAGAATCCTCAGCTTTTCCAAACAGAGTATTTTCATTTCATGCTTCCATTTTCTATATCACATGCACAGAGAAAACAACTGAAAATGTTCTAGAAGGATCAACAGTATATTGCACTGGAGAAACAATTCACTTTTCTTGCTCTCATTTGCACCAATGTCCCTCAGCTTTGCATCGATAACCAGTATGTGGGGCCTCATAATGCTGTTACCATGTGCATGAGAAGTCAGTGATAGGAGTCGGGTGTGTTTGATGTAATATTATTTATTAAAGAAATAAAAATATTCTTGCCTCTCTGAATATAAAAGAAATGAGCACACTTTCCTTTTAAAAAATCTTCGCATCCATTACTCCTATAAGCTCTGTGTCCTAGTGCACCAAACCAGGGAGATGGCTAGAGGGATCAGAAAGGAAAACGTACAGTTCAGAAATTGTTCTGGTAAGATGGATCATGAGTGTTTGGGTGGAATAAGGATTTGGGAGAACAGAAATATTATTGCAAGGATTTGTGGTTAATCAAAGCTATTGTGATATGATATAGAGGATAGAGGAAACCACCACAGATTTATGGCTGTATTCACAGAACTAATTTTACCAACCTCTTTGTAAGATTATCTGGCTCTATACAGACATCTTAAAAATCTTAGGTGCTGATCTTTCAAAAACGTTCGCACATACTTAACTTAGCACTTACTATAAACAGTTCTGCTGAACTCAAACTAGTTGCATGACTAGTGTTAACCAGCTCTCTAATTATTTGTAGGCCTACAATTTCTGTCCCCAAAAGATGATCGTCTACATTCTGGTTTAGACAACACATTACGAATGTGTAACAACCAGCAATTCTCTGTTAATCTTATGAAATTTAACAAGAAAATGTCCACTTTAAGACATTTTGTAGTGTTAAGAATTTATACCAACCCTTCAACAGCATTCTAAGAGACACTTAAAACATGCTTTGCAAAAGTACCGACTCTGTTATATTTTATATTTGGCATAACTTCTGTAGGTATCTTTTTTTATAGTGTAATCTGTTACAGATTCTACAGCATTTGTCTACAGATTCTACAGCATCAGAGGAAGAGCAATCTCTTCCTCTGATTAACACTGGACTATCCTCCCTCCTCTGTGGAATTTTGCAGGGATGCTGATCTACACTTCTGCTAGATGACTATTTTATATATCATTGACAAGCCACAATTTTACATGTATTACTGTTTTTAAGTGATATAACCCACACTTCAAGTTTCAATGAGCTTTCAAATATATGTAAACAAAAGGATAGACACATTTTTGCTCAAAATTTCATTACAACTTTTCTTAAAAATGGATCTCTTCAATTGGACAGGTCCTTCGAGGAAAAAAAAAAAAAAAAGCTACTTTCAAAATAAAGATTTACTTCTACAATATGTATTTCACAAGAACAATTTTTTATGTAAGTACAATTAATGAAGGAAAATGCCAAGAAGAAGTTTTCTCCACCAACTCTGTATGAATAATGTTGCTTGTTAGCTATACTGCATTATTTTTCCACTGGAGTTTCTCAGGTGATTTTGCTCTGCCTGACTAAACACTTCCCCCCACCCAGATTTGCCACAGGTAAGCTCTGGAAGGTAGAAAAAAATAGTTGGTAAGAAAGTAACTGAAAAACATGCCAGAGAGAGCATGAGCATCACAAGCCCGTGTATTTTTACAGAGCAATGGAACCTTTGGAATCTCTGTCTTCTAAGAAGCAGGTGAATCTGAACAGAAGCAGCTGCTCAAACAGCAACAGATTTACTCTGTAAATTTGGACTGAGGAGGAAAGGAAGCATATTTTGTAGAACAACAGGCAAAGAGAAACAGTACTGCTGGTTTTAGCACTTATGAAACTGGCAGCTACATGGGACCTGAACCCCATAACCAAACTCTCATAAACAGTGACACAAAGATCCATCTGTTCCATAAATGAAGGCAGTCAGAGTGACCTACAGCAACTTGTAAAAAAAAAATATTTAGGAATATGTAGAAATAATCCCAGCCCTGGAGATGTCTAATGCATATACCTGTGATTATGCACATGTAAATTGTACTTGCTTGTTCTTATTCAGGTGTTGAGAACAACAACTGGCCACTCCTATTCTTCCACTCATTTATTTCTACCTTATTCACCTGTTCAAAACATCTGTATAAGACATTTGTTATCCTTTTCCTCCAAAGAAATAGCCTGATCCAACTGCAACTGAAATCAGTGGCAAATGTCCCACTGAATGGGAGTTGGATGAAGTCCTTAATGTGTATGTTCCATATGAGCAGTTCCATAAGAGGGCAGAAGAGACAGTAAAATACACTTACCCAAAACATCTGTGTATTTTACTAAGTTTACAGGTGAAGGAGCACAATTTTTAAAAAGTATAAATAATATACGAAGTAATTTCAAAGTTATAATTTGACATGTATACTTCACATAGAATCGAACTCATATAAATAGACTTCCAGCTTTCACAACTTCAGGACAAAGAAATCACTGGAAAATAAACATTACAAGCCACATGGGAGGGAAAAAAAAGTGTTTTCTAATCAATGGCTCAATGAACAACATGTTAGTCAGTATGCAGGAGGGGAAGGGATAACCATCTACATTAAATTAGTGGGTTTTTTTCCTCTGTCCTTATTTAATTACTGGCTATCAACCTAATATTTGGCCAATAAACAAGATGATAATGACTATTCATCAGACTGTAAAGTCTCTCACATGGATATCATGCTGTTAGAGAATGTGTCTTACTTCACAGCTGGTTAATACAGAGAATATGACCAGTAAAGGCTTAGCCCAGCATCTTCTGAAGTCACAAGTATTTTTTTCCACTATTTTCAATAACCATCGAATTGGCTTTTTAGTGGAAAAATTCTCAAGTGACTTACACATTGAAATTCACATTGAATGAATGATAATAATAATAATAATAATATTATCAATAGTAGTAGTATTATAAATAATATAATAATAAATTAATAAATAAATTAAAGCATATTTGTGCAAAATTTGATCTTATATATCTAAAGACTGGTAATGAAACACTCTTTCATTTAAAATTGAATGTGCTGTAAGATTGCTGCCACACTGAATAAAAAAAGGCATTGCTGAAGTAATGCTAATTTATTGACTTAAATGTATGTTTACTTATCCACAATGGCATGATGATACACAAGCAGAAGCACAGCATAAAAAGGGTCTAATTCATCTGTGCCATAATACAAGTGAAGGAAGGGGGGTATGAAGGATTGAATGAGATTAAAAACTGTTACCTGCAAGCAGAAACACTAGTCATTGTAGAAGAGATGAGGGCTACAAACTGGACATGTATTTGCCTCCAGATTAAAGGCTGTATATGTTGAAAGGGTCTCCTTTTTGGTCTGTAGGAAGGAAACAGAAGGAGTCAGTCTTCATCTTAAATACTATCTCAGACAGGAAACTTAGCCTTTACAGAAGAGTTAAGGAACCTCTCATCAAAGCTGAGCTGAAGACATAAAATAAATAAATAAAAAGTCATTTCTTTGCAAGGAACTCTGTGAAAGGGCACTGAGCTCTTGTCGCAAGGCCTCTGCTTTCTTTGTTCTTAAAAGGGCTAAAACTGTCCTGGTCAGTCCCCAGGGAGAGGGCTGTGTTGGATGCAGTCTCAAGTAGTTTTAAACTGTTAAAATGGCATTTTGTTCCTACAGGCAGATCCCAGATTTCCAAACGTGTTCCTGCTGTGCTTCCGTCTCCTCATTACAAGAGATGTGCTGCCTGGGAGGGGGTCATGCTCATCCTCCTCTGTCTTAGACATATAAATCCTTGCCCTTAAGGTCAGAGAAAAAAGAAGGTCCAGCCCACTCTTCGCCTTGCCTTCCATGATGCTGCCCACAGGCAGATGCAATTTACACCATTATAAAAATCCTTTGCTGATATAATTGTTCCAGTGCTGTGAATAGAATAACCTATAACAACAAACTTCTTTTTCTCTTCTTGTCCGCACTACTTTGTTGAGCAGTGGTAGGATGTTTTGCTAGGATTACACACTCAAATGAAACTTCACCTTGTAATACAGTCCTGGCACTCTCCCATCAAGCATGTTTTCTTCTGATGGATTAACCATCAAATATATACCGTGGTGCAAGAAATGTCATCTTAAATCACATGCCTTCCAGCCTGTATACTGTCATAACGGAGCAGCTGTCTGGGAAAGGATCAACTTCTAGAAGCAGAGGTAACTCCCAAGAACTACCCTCTGAATTACCCCAAATCTCAGCAAATAACTAGTGCTTGTATCTCAAAAGCTCTCTTCACAGAGTTCACCCAGGCACCTTAATGCTGTGGCTGTCCATAATCAGGTTTCAATTTTCTCTATAGAATTACAAAGAAACAACAGATATCATTAGAAAGTTTTATCACTTTTCTTAGGAAAAAATGTTTGCTCTGGCTCTTACAGAGATAACATTAGCATAGTGACCATGGTAAGCTTGAGATCTCCTCCAGTTTCTGCCAAGTGCATCCTGAAAGGATATCTTCTGTGGCTTTTGCCAAATGGCTCATTTCTTCTGCAGTGGATGCTCTATGTACCTGACACACACAGCTGTAAGCTGTGCAGGGACTCTGTGACTGGAAGCCTATTAAAATGACTGAGAAATAACTTCCCTATTTATTCACCTACTCTACTCACCTAAAGATACACAGCAAAAGATTAAAACCACACAAGTGTGCATGCAGAATGTGCTAAACTAGATCTTAATCTTTTTTGTGTTCTCTGACAAGCTACAGTGCCTATGCTAAAGCTTCTGTGAAGATGCAAACTATTTTGCTGTAGCATACTCTTGGTGTTCCTTTAGGATGTTCTTCATTTCCTTTCTAGGGCAGTATCTTTAATGTTTTTGCGTTTTCTTTGCTCATAGACTCCAGTTTAAGCATCACAAGCCTTTCTAGCTTAGTTAGACACAGTTCCCCAACATCTGAGCGTACTTTTGATGTGATCTTTTTGTTGCCATGCTTTGTTTTCTCCTTCCCAGTCTTTCCTAATTTAACTCTATAAAGCTGAATAGGATAATATCACCTAGGTAAAGTGAGGCACATATGACATTTAGCAAAAAAAATGCAAAACTCCCAACTTTCAGACTTTTTCATTACCTTACTAATAAACGGAATTTAAAAGGTCACTAGGTGAAACCAGTTTTTTAAAAGACTCAAGACAAAATGACAGAGCCCTACATAATTTCTGTGTCCACACACCTTAATTTGTTTAGCTATGAAAGGATAAATCAAAAGGAACCAAGAGGGTTCAGAAAAGCAATCCTCGTTTGAAGAAGGAGCTGAAAGAGGGATAACTTTTTAGGAATAAGCAGAAAGAATGATTTCCCAGATATAAAAGAAGTGATGTTATCTCTTCCACCCTTTAAAGAACAGAGAGAAAAAAAGGAGCTTTCAGTACTCTTGGGAGGTCTGGCAGATTTACATTTCTGGCTTAGATGAGATTTTAACTTCCCAGTAACACACTGATATTGGATAGACTACAACCACACAGAACTATTTTGCTTCCTGCAATATTAAATGGCATGTGAGAATGGAAAGTAATCATAATGGCAGAAGTTAGTTGCCTAAAACATTCACACCAGATGACCACATTTAAATGTACTCCAGCTTGTTTCTTTTCATGTTTGGAGGGAATATGTATTGCACAAGATAGAAACACGGTGTAATTAAATATGAATATATTTTAGCTTCTAAAAATAGATATTCCATATATTTCTCATCATCCTCCACATTGTTTCTCAGTCATTTCTCTGATTCTAAACATGCTGCCTGGTGACTACAAAACCTTGTGATGTTGTGGGGATACTTCTGGAGTAATAAGAAACCCAGCCTTCACAGATAGGATATGCTGAATCTGGCCTATATGCAAAGAACAAGGAAACACAGCAGAAGTAAATTAAAACATATGTATTTCACAACATCTGAAGATGTTCAGAAAGCAAATATAGATATTATTTTGATCTATATAAACTGGATACATCAGTTTAATAGCCTGAAATTGCTTGGCAGAATTTACCCGAGGAGTTGAAGATAGGTTCTAATGATTATTAGAGCAGGTGTGTAGTCCAGCTAAGTATTACCCGTGGATTAATGAACTGTAGGAAGTGTGAAGACAGCAGTTTACAGTCACACTGGTAGATCAAATTCATGTCTATGTTTTGCCTCACAAACATAAAGCGATGCCACAAAGTTTTATTTCCTGATTTGCAACCAGTCAGATACTGTCTTGAAAGTTCTACTAAGATACAGGAAACCAACCACAGTTAAGGGATCTTCCACATTTCCAGAATTTCAAATAAGGTTCTTAAATATTTTTTTCCAGTCATACTGCAAAAAATACTCTAATATTCTTCTGCAACAAAAATAACCTGTTTAAACATAATAGATTGCAAAGATAAAGCTAATTTAATGGTGTCTGTTAGAAGTCTTTTTAAACATCCTTATGGAGAGTAAACAAGGTCTTGCAGAATATATATATTCTGATTTGTTTCTATTTCTAATATAATTCCTCATAACTTCAGTATATGCCTGAGATAGTATTATTTGAAACCAACAGAAAAACTTCCACTATATAAATGGGCTTTGTATGCTGGTTTTTCCTAGGTCACTGCTTGATGTTATTAATACAGAAGAAGTACAGATTTTCTTCATATCTTTCACCAAACTCTTAACTGGAAGGAATAAGGAGATATACATATTAAAAGAGAATGTTTATCCTCTCTTTAAGAACTCATGTCCATACTTAGTCACCTAAAGAAACGGTAGACTTCAACAAACTCCCAAAGACTGTTTTTAAGCTCTGAGTATCTTCAAATTTGATTTGGCAGTGTCTCAGAACACAAGAGAATCAGTACAACCACAAAAGTTGTTTCCATTTATTTTCTCCATTTTTTCCAAAACAGCTTCCACATCGATAGCTCTTTTCCTACTCAGTCCTTGCATCTGTATTAAGAATTATGGGCCCAGATAAGACTATTGACTGCATTTGAGTGTATCAAAAGGCTTCTGTATTTAATTTATTATGATAATTTTGGCAAGACACAGTATACCACATGAGTAGATTCGTGGAACCATAATGTAACTCCTGGAGATTATCACTGTAAATAATGTACATGAATTTTAAATGCTGTACAATACTACTGCCGATGTAATGAAGTTGAGGAACGAGACTGGACTTTATTATTATTTATATAAACTCTCACTGTTTTATGCACAAGTGATTAATTCCATTGGAGAACCAGGGACGTATACACCAGCTTAATCAAAGTCTGCTCAGACTAGGGGGAAGAGGTTGAATCAGCTGCATTCCTTTTGATATCCTATGCCTTTGGTTCAAAAATTATCTTGCAGAAGACACAAAAGATAAAAAGAGATACAAAAGATAAATACATGCTTAATGTGTTCTCAACCTTTTCAATGGGATTTTGGTAGAACCAGAACCAGACACAGTCATCCAGTGAGCTAACTGGATGCTTCTTCTCACTTGATCTTATATTTCACATGGGAGGTGGCACAAGCAGTCAGCACAAGTTAAAACAACTGGGGACACTTTTCACAGGTTTTTCCTGATGAGAGTCCTAGAAAAATGGGTCTTGTGGCATTGCCACCTTCCTGCTTCTTTGAGTTAATAATAACTCCTTTTTACCTATACCTCCAGCTGTTTAGACATGAATGAGGACAGAAAACTTCCTCTTTGTGAACTCTGATCCTCTGAGTAAACAGCCAGTGTGGATTCTCAGCACTGCATCTACTCTTTCTTCTCTTCAGCACACTGGGGAAGAGACCACTTAATATATTATGCTGATAAGCAAGCTACCCAACTTAGAAGGGTGGAGGAACATAATTCAGCACAGAAAACATAATTTGGACAAAGCAAGTTCTCACCAACCTGTTATTATAGAGTCAGTGTAACTGCTCAAAAGTTTCTGATCCATGGCTTTTTCTGAGCCCTTAGATAACAGGAGAACTTTATTTCACCACATTTCTTGCAGCAGTACATACAGAAGTCTTTGTCTCTTTAGCAAGGCTATTCCTGTCAGAAACTCTGTAAAAGGACATGCAATTCCAGCAACCTTATGTGTCAAGTTGTTTGAATGTTGTCACCTTTATTATATGAATATGAATGTTACAATGACAGCACTGGGTTAATACCCTGCCACGTTTATTGAGAACCTCTAATAATTCTTTACTAATTGCTGATATAGGGGAAAAGGTATTATTAAATCATTTAGAATGTAACCTAAGTAAGGAAACCAGGATATGTCTTAGGAATTTTGTAATTACATTAGTAATTAATGAAGATGAGTATTTCCCTGTCTGGGGGATCAGCCAATGGATTGGAAGACTTGGGTTCCACATCCTGGTCTGACATTGACTTCCAGGGTGAACTTGGAAGAGTCATTTAGACTCTTGATGTTTTTTGTTAAATAGGGGTGATGTTCATTTCTTTAGGATTGCAAGGATGGGTACAACAAAGCCTCAGCTATCATTATAATGTAGGCTGTATACATATCAAAGATGAAAGAGAGTTTCTTAGCCTAAGCCTATTAATATCCAGCACACAATCTTCCAAGAAACCCCCCAAATCCACTAATCAGCTTGAAAAGAAATATGCTTCATTTGGGGCCAAAAAGACTCCTTCTGCGTGCATGTGTGAATAAGGTTGAGTCATACGATCAGTTTTAAGTTCCCAGGGCTTGGAACATTTTTCAGTTTTCCATAGTTTGATAATAGTTTTAGTGTTGCTTATGCAGTCACAAAAATGACCTAGGGTAAACTTTATCTTTAAATATTGATCTCCATAAAAGCAATTTTTGGCTCAGTTGAATTTATTTTATAGTCTGCTGTGGGTGTTATTATGATGAAATATAGTAACAGTTCTAGATTTTCTATCATCTGATTTTTTTTACCTCTGTATCATTCACTATACATCCTCCGGTTGATGCAACAAAGAGAGCCTACACACAACATTGGTTCTGATTCATCATCCTGAGTCATCCCACACAGTTCCAGGCCTTCCCCTGAACAACGTAAGGGTGCTATGGGAAAAATAGTATGAAATCTGGTAATGTAAAACAGTAGAAGAATGTATATATATATAGAGGGATGATTGAAAGTCATAGAGGCAAGCTTAATCCTGACATTTCCTAACTCTTGAATGCTAGAATAACCAAAACAACATTCTTTTAACTCTGTTTTTTTGGGTTTTGTAAGGATATGCAATTCCTTGATAGCAGGTGATGGAGAACACAATTGAAAACAGTTTATGAACAGCTGCAAAAGCTGCATGTCAGCTTCTCATCAGATTTGTCCCTCAATTCTGGAGTGATCTGAGTTCAGACAACCTGAAGTTACCTGGTTTAACTCTCCTGTGACAAGACACAAGTCACTGTATTTACCTGCTGTGAAGAGATCCTATGTTCCCTGTGGAATTGGTTTCAGGGCTACTTAGTTATTGGCTGGAAAACAATTGAAAATCTCCATGTATGGTGCTATTTAAGGACAATTGGCTATTGGAACCATGTAAGGGCACAGTGGGGAGGATGCTTGTTTGTCTTTTATGCTTTGCCAGTGACTTTCATTCTTCCTCTGTCATTCGTCAGCAGTGAGGGTTTTTCTGGTGAAGGCAAAGCAAAAATACACTAGAATATCCCGAAACACTCAATACCCATGCAATATGTAAGAAGAAAAAGAGCACGGCTTCCATAATATAGTTAAATCAAATATACACTTAGCCTAGCAGGGTAAGGAAAACAGAAAAAGCAAAGAAATGACATCTCTGATAGGTGTAGGATAAACAAGGGAATTCCAGATATATTTGAATTATAGATTTTTTCCTCATCATTCTGGCATATACACAAGCCACTGTGGTTATTAACTGATGTTTTTTTATGGGTCTGATTGACTTGTATAAAGTCTGTGCCTCAGTTTCTACATCTGTAAAACATTTTGATTTTTGGACTAGATTCAGAAAGGTTTATCAAGTAAGGAATATCTTCTGAGGGAGATGCTTATCTTCACCAGTTAAAACTTCACTTTACAAGGCTCAGTTCCAGCTCTACAACCTTCATAAGTCACACGTAGGAGAGATGTGCAACTTGAAAATCTTCACTGAATTCAGTGGAGTTGACTATGACTTCATATTGCTGGGGCAGTAGTTACTTTGGTCACCTTTTGTGTTTAGACTGTACACTCTCCAAGGGCTCTGTATCTGTACTGTGTCTCAAGCTGACTGTAGAACTAAACTGTTTCTCACAGCAATAGGGTAATTACTAATACAGCAGGGATTATAGTAATGCTACATTAATGCTATTATAGTAATGTTGTATGCTGGTTTAAGAGAAATTTCTCCATCTATTAATTAGTCCTTACTTACTTTCATGCTGCAAGATTTCCATTGCCCAGTTGGAATATTTGGAGATTCAACATGGCAAGAAAAAGAAAATCCTGTCTACTTGAACCTTGAAGGGAGAAGTCTGTATCTAACAGCTCTTCAGTTTAAGAAGTTGAACAATCCTGAAATCCTTTGGAGCAGGTACTAAGTTCAAAAGATGTCTTTGTGCTAAGCAAGAAAGTTATTTGCTCCAGAAAAGTTTAATTATTGATAAGAATGATAATAGTATCCTAAGCTAACTTCTTAAGGATAAACTCTGATTCAAGTGCAGTGTATGCATTGAGTGAAATGAAAAGAAAATTGCATAAATATTTATGTTAGTTAATTGTGTTTATGTTAAAAGTTACAGTGTTTGTTTAATGTCTTTGCAAAATCTGTAAACTTGGCTTCTGGATAAAGGCCTTCACAATACTGTTTAGGGTTACAGCCACGCGTTCCTGTCACTCACTCACCACACTCCTGCAGAAAACCCAGGCCTGTTTTATTCTCAGGTATCTACAAAGTTATACTGGCTATGCCTCAAATAGCCACGGAAACATTTCACGTACTGATACTGAAAATACAAACACAGGGCAGCTTTCCTTCTCTGTGGCTAAGAGCAAGATTTTGGATTTTGAACCTGAGGGTCTTTTACTCTGCCTTTATTTCTGTATCACCCCAAAGAGCCTTTTCTATTTAAAAGAAACAGAAACCTTAAACAGAAACGTTACTTTTCTCTGAGTCATGGGTTCTTTCCTTGGGCTCAACTCCGGCAAATAAAGGCCAGTTCTAACACTTGCTGAAGCAAATTTTAAATTAGAGCTAGAGAGACTTAAGTAAAGCTTTGCCAGTTTGTACCATCAGAGAGTTTGACCTTTAGTGTGTGGCACAGAAACTATGCAGACACCATTGTTCACCGTTAACTTCTGCTGAAAAGCTGGATTTAAAGAGAGTTGGCTTAGACACATTCCCTGCAATTGGTACCACAAGCAACAAACACAGCTTCTCCTCAGGCTTCTAGAAATATCTAGTCCTGAATAGATTTTACTTGTATCTTAAGAACAATCACTTCCTCATTAGCTTAGAATTTAACTATGTGCAGTTCTCATGAGACTCAGAACCATATTAGTAAAAATACTTCATAAGATCAGCTGTTCTCATAGGATAGCCTCAGCCTGGACCTTCCACTTCAGCTTCTGGTTCTTGATAATATCCACCATTAAAATATTACGAATATCTGCTCCAGAGCAGCTAAGGATAGTTTAGCATTCTCAACAATTTTATGCTTTGCCATCAGAAATATCACAGAAGAAGTGAAAAGTGCAAAGCAAAGTGTGAAAGCTGGGCAAGCACTAGATAGACTTAAGCTTTAAAAGAAAAACATCTATATTAATCTGGAGCAAGAGTTCATTATTTACTGAGTTTTTGCTCAGTACTTGACCACAGCAGGGCATCTAAGCATGTGTTTAGCATTGAGCAGTCAGTTCAGTGCTAAATTAAACATGCTTTTAAGAGTTATGATGGACTATGGCTTTCCATGTGCACAAATCTTACTGACATCAAGTAAACTGTGTATGAATAACTGTCACCAAGTATACACTTCAGTCTCACAGTGGTATCAAGAAGCATTTCATCTTAATATGCAAGATAAAATATTTTTCTCTATTAGAATTTAATATTTTTCTATCTGTCTTTTCACAAGAGTTTAAATGTGAGAACATGCTGATATTGTTGAGGCTTTCCCTTAACATGCAAGATAAATTTCAAATTCATTCTATCAGTTGGTTTTAATAAGAAATGCAAACAAATAGGCTCATTTTGCAATGTCCTTGGACAGGATCTTCTGTTAATACTGATAGGGTGCCAGGGATTTACACTGTTGGTAAATCACAAGTATTTTATCACCAGGCTTTGCCATTTTCACTGAAGCCTATTATTGATTATGAAAGATGATTTAAATTGAATGTTAGTGTCACTGACATTTAATCTTATTTTTATGCATGACAGAATACCTTAAAAAAATAGTATTCAAAGGCTTATAACTACAGGCATTTGGATTGATTAGACTGTGTTAAGTTTAGAACTACAAAGTTATTAATACCAGAACTGGTGGAAAGAACCAAGAAGGGGATACTGTCTTTCAGTTCAATGCTGGAGCGCTAGGAATTGAAGTTCACACATTCTGGAGGTTTTGGAAAGTCAATTAAGGTAACAGGTGTGACTGCTTTAATGCTTGAAGATGCTTTCAAGTTTCAGGTTCATAGGTACAGACATAGATTCAAAGAAATCTTTAGAAGTGTTTCAGTTTCTCCCATTAGCTTCCAAATACTCCTGGAAATCCCTTTATGTACATGCTAAAGATTGACCACTGGTGAATTGACTAAATAAATACTACTTTCATTCTTGGGAGTGAAGACCTGAGATACGATACTGAGAAATGCTGCAAAAGGCGGAATATGTTTCCATCCTCTTTTGTAAGTAGATGAAAGGCCATTCCTGACTGTGCTCTGCACTGACTAGAAACCAGGTTGTCACAGATGGTGTTTGCTGAACCTCAGGTTCCTCAGTCGTGCTGAGAGGCAGAAATTATTGGTTCCAACCAAATGCCACACAAATGCAAGTACAGGGCTCATGTTCAGCCCATAATACAGAGCTTGTCTGCTCACCTGTACTGGCATTTGAAGACAGGGTAAGCAAGCCAAGAAGCACGTTAAAAACCGAACATGAGTCACAGCATACACATGACAAATATGAAGCCACCTCTCCACAAAGTATGCACATCTTTGAGAAAAGGTGGCAATCCCTGACTTCAGGCTCATTCTTTGAATGTAACCATCCAGGTTACCTTTCTCCTCATTCAGGTGTCATGGAGAAGTGCTTCATTACAGAAAGCTTCCTCTCAAGTCTTAGGTGCTTCTGAGCCCAGAGCTTGCATACAGTTAAGGGTATACACATTACTCATGGTAGGCCAAATGCACCCTATCACACGTAGTCTGAGTACCTTCTCAAAGGTCTGGTTAGTTCCAAAATGCTTGCTTCCAGCAGTTACATAAAACCATGGCTGCCCAGAGCTCTCTGATGTTTTTCATCGTAAACCATGAATTTAGGGAACGGACTGCATGCATGTGCTATAAACAAATAATGCAATACCCAGTCTTTAAGGTGCACAATTGCTGTCAGCATCATACCTAAAAATGGTTTCTTGGGAAGGTTAAGGTTATGCTTACCTTGGCTGATACAAAAAAAATCAAGAACGCTGATTTCAAAAGGCGTATCTTGAATGGTTGTCTCTAAAAAGATGCTTAATAAGCAGATGTTTTTCATCCACTGCCGAGTTCACAGTAACACACACTCACTGTCCACATGTTCTTTGTAACCTTAATCATTTACATGCAGTCCTAAAAAGGGGTGCTACAGCCCAAGTGAGTCAAATTCCATCTTGTTGACACAACCCACTTCAGCTGTTACTAAGGCAAAAATGTTACTATGCTATAATTAATCTGGCCTGAGACTTAAGAATGTCATTAAAGTAGGTTGCTGTCCCTTTTAAACACTGCATTAATCTACAGTAGAGCGCAAAAAGCAGAGCAAAATTAAAATCAAATGCAGTGATAGTTTCCAAACATGAAAAACAGTCTTACAAACATCAATAACGTAATATTAGTATACTATAAAGCCTAAACAAATGTTAAGAGAAGAACTTGGCTTTCTTCACTCTGTACAAAATATATGGTGGCGCTAGGAGAAAACCCCTATTGGCAAAGTTAACTATGGACCATCAAAATTAAAAGATAAAGTGCTTCAAAATTAAAAGGCTAAATGCCTGCATAAAAACAGAGTGATTGTCAGAGCCAAATGCATATGCAGCACTTTTGCCAAAACTCTTCATGTAAAGTGCTAAGAGACTTTTCAAATGGCTTTTTGTCTGATGTGAAAAGAGGATGCAGTAATAATACTTGCAAAATTCGGGGGTTTTTGAAGTGTCTCGCACATGAGGACTTAACTCCTCATCTGTCTGTGAGAAAAGCATTGCAACTGCCTTAGAAGAAAACCCATGTTTTGGTACAAAGGAAAGGATTTGGGATAAAACAATAGAAATTAAAATTTTCATTTATGATTAATGAATTCTTTATTATAGAGGGGAAAACCCAACAGAAACCAGCTCCCTCCATGTCTCTAGTTATCATGTTATATTATTTACCTTAAAGAAATATTATGGAAGATAAATTTTTTCTTCTCTTTTTCAGAGGCCTGAAGAAGCAGAAGCATTAGTGGAGTGCAAGAGGCAGTGACTTAGCTTAATGTCCTCTCCCTTCAGCATATACATATGCACTGGACAAACTGCTCTGGCATAGAGACAGGGGAAATCCTCAGCGAAATGACTTGAGGAAAATTCAGTGATAAGGAAACCTCTTTAGGAATTAAAGGGACTTGGTTTTCAGTAGTGCTCAGAATTGGCAATGAAGGCCTAGACCTTTGAAAGAATTCAACTCCATTTTTGTCATCAAAACATGGAGGTTGGATGTTCAGAACTGTTCAGTGGCATGCAGAGTGCTGAGCTTTCTCCATCTGGCCAGATCCACCACTGTTTGAGCATGGACAAATAGAAGATTTGGACTCCCCTTTGATGGGAAATATTTGCTACCATAGCTACATCTCACAGGACCCAGCATTATCACTGTTATTGAAAACAATGTTTTTATCAACTGAGTTGCTTCCTCAGGTTCTCAAAAAAGTCACCTTACATGTTGAAATACTTTACAGAAAAGAAAATCTTGACAAATGATCAAGGCACACAACTGTTTTTAAAATCACTCTCATAAAACAAAAAATTGGTTGTGGAAGGCCCAGAAGCAGGGTCTGAAAGTATGGTTCACTTTCAACAGGACTTACTACTTCAGGTCCAGCTCCATGCTACCACAGTGACACAGCACCCACCCAGCACGGCCAGAGCAAGCAATCAGCCTGTAAATGTTCTCACAGCTGTGCTCAGAATCTGCAAACCCTGGGCTACAGTCACAGGGAGAACACTCAGAACTGATCTATATTTCTGATAGCAAGCACTTTAAGGGGCTTGTGTTAATCAAGAGGAACAAGCTAGTTATTAACCAATTGCATTAAAGAAGCATGAGAAGACCTGAGCTGAAGGATATAAAGGAAAACAAAGAAAAATATATTAATAAGAAAAAAAAAGGTGCTGATAAAAGACTTTGCTAATCATAAACTAAGAAGCCACTTATGGGGAAGGGATGAGTCCTTGACAAAAGATCTGATAATTATTGAGATTCAGGGCAAGAAACATTTCATAGAAATGAACATTTGCCAGATAAAGAAATTCACACTGTCCAAGAATGGAGTTTATGGAAGCAACCAGGTCTGTTACAGTGTCACTTAAACATAATTCAAAATACTGAAAGAAAAAAGGCAGAATACAAACAGAGTGCATGAAAACTAACCCAGACATGTCAACAACATTGCAGCAACCATCTCAAAATATGGCAATGCCTGGCAGTAGGAAAAAAGATAGAAGAATTTCAGTGGTTTACATCACTTTGGAAATGCTTCTCGACAGCAGTAGAGGGTGTGCTACTTAGGTAGAAAGGAGAAAAGCAAAACTGCTGGTGATACACACTTTAGATATAATACAAATATGGATAAAGAAGTAACATCCAATGAATACATTTGTGTATATTCAGCCTTCTCTTTGGGAGGCATCATATCCTTTTTGTGTCATTTTGGTTATGTTCAGTACCAGAAATGAGACACTTGAAAATATACTATAAATTTAAAAGGCCTAAAATATAGTTATACTTTAACCCATGGGGCAGGAGGGCAATATAGGTGTGAGACCAGTCATCCCCTCATGTAGGGCTCGTGGAAAATGTTGCCAAAATAACTACTGCCTAAATAGAGTGCTATGAAGATCAGATGATGACCCGGATACATTCCTATCAAATTATAAATAACAACAGTGTGATAGTGCCTGTCACCAGTTCATGCTTTGTTCAGGAAGAAAATTGACAAGCAAAATGGCACCATGTATGAAAAAGATGCCAGAATCACTAATAACTGCCAACCCACAGATAATAGGGAAAACATAGAAATAATCCATGTGATTTGGGATTCTCAGATACTCCACCATCTTTTGTAAATGCTGTTCTGGTTACAAGTGGAGATGTTAACCTAAGAGTTTGCTCACATAAATCTTAGTCCTGAGACCAACTACAGTGAAGGAAAAGTTCACACAGATGCCAGAAAAGAGAAGATTAAAGGGGCACTAAGCATGGTGCCTCTGGCCTTTTGCCTAGTGACTTCAGGCAAGAAGCAAACTCAAAAGGTTGAGATAACATGGCATGAGGACATGAAACAACCAGGTAGCACTGATGCTCCAAACGAGCACTTGTCTGAAGAATTGCTGAGGGTATCTCAAACACTAACACTCTTAGTAAGCTGTAAGTATTTTGAATTCTATCCTGTATTACTATTAGCACTTATATTTGTCATTGAATGTGGTACTGGACCCAGGGCCTTTAAAGGCTGGGTTTTCCATGCACCAAATCCAGGCAGGGTATACAGTGAAGAGGAACAAGATGCAAAATTGATCTCTTGAAAATATATTCAAGACCCAACACGACAGTCCCTACAAAGTATAGTTGGGATAAGAGGAAAGATAATGGCAATGGCCACTCCAATAGTTGTAGTAGCTACTTATGACAGCTGCCAACAGAACGCTCTTGAAGAAAGCCAGAAGTTGAGATCAGTCTGTTCTCTGGTGTAACCTCTCATCATCTAGAAATCAATGGATGAAGGGCTTCCAGAGGTGAAGTTTGTGCTTTGTTTAGATGACTACCTTCCTGAAACTTCTGTAGTTTCTTTTTGAGACCTTGTTTTATCCCCAAATATCTGATAGCTACAAATTCCATTGTATAGTTATTAACTTCATGAAAAAAGTCATGTTTTAAGTCTATTGCTTGTCAAATTCACTGGACAGCATATACATATTTATTTTGGGAAAAACAGTGAATAAACACTTCTAACTCTCCTTCTTCATAGTACTTAATAATATTACAACTTTTATATGGGTCTCTGTCATATTTAATGTCTGTCCACCAATTATCTCTTTCAAGACAGAATCCTACTCTGTTAGCTCCCTTGAGGGAACATGTTTTATGCCTTTGATTATCATTATTAAACTATTCCACATCTTTTCTGGATCTACTATACATTTTTGAGGTGGGATGACCAAACCTGCATGCACAGTTTAAGAAGGGCCCATATCACAAAGGCAACGTTTCTCTTTTTTTTCATTAATTCCTTGCTTGGTATTGCAGTTGTCTTTTCTATTCCAGCTGAGCACTGAGTATTCCATTAGATTTAACGATTTAAAGAACTGGCAGAATGAGCCCCCCAAAAGGGGTGGCATGAATGTTCTTTTCCTCTTTCTTTTTTTTTCCCTAACGTGCACAGCAAACACTTAATATTGTTAGTTCCTTTGTTAGGGGACAGGAGATCATCTGTTGTATGCCAGCGTTGTTTGCAGGATACACTGCCCTGGGGAATGCAGGTTTTGCACTTGCATTGCCGCAGTGTTGAACAGGAAGTGAATAATGGTAAATGGGGCAGAACTGAAATATTTACTAACTTGACAAGGTAAAAGATCAATATATCAAATAAAATTGACTTACATTTATAAGGTAATGTAAGACTCCGTAAGCCCCTAGAAGACAAGAAGAGTTTTGTCACTAATGTCAGCATTTCAATGAGGCAAGAACATTTTGTAGATGGTCTTATACACCTGTAAATACCAAACCATTGAGTAATAACAGGCATCTACTATCTCTTTGTAGTAAATCTGCGTATTCTCCTTCTTCCTCCCTGCTGTCATGGCAAGACAGTGCCTTTAATGAAGTTTATAAGTTAAAATGGTAATTGTATTTGCCACTTCAGTGCCCCAGCTCTCAAGATTATTCCTATACAATTTATAATGTCAAGTTGGGTGTAGATTCTGTGTTGTTTGCTTTTAATAGAAAAAAGATATTTTTATTTTTCAAACTAACAAATTACAGAATTGAAACAAAAATGTACATGAAAGTAAGGCTATTACGGCTGAAAAAAACCCACCTTTCCATCACCAGAAAGTTTTGAAAATGTAGAAAGGCTTTGTTACAGGTTATTGTCTCTCCATTTGCTACCCTAAACTTTCCAGGACAGAAATTACAAAAGGAAGCAAAATAAAAATTGAAGAAAATAATATCTTGGACATTATTCCTGTTATTGGACTCAGTGGTGTAAAAGAAGGGGAAACAAAGAACTGAAAATTCTGAAGATTTTAAAGATTAATCTTTTATATTATAAAAAAACATTAAAAAAAAAAAGTTCAATTGAGTTTCAATGGAAACAACTCTGAAATTTCAAAATGTTATACTGAGTTTCTATTTACTTTTTTGAGCAGTTGCATGACCAAGAATGTGAGATGAGAGCCTGCTACCTCTCTTACTCTGAAAAAAGTAGGTGTAACAGAGGTAATGCAACACAAAGTGGATGAAAAAATAGTCACCTCTCACGCAAATAAATTATTCCTAATCCAATCTGAGCCATAGAATTCTTATGTAATTCTAGGTGAGTCCCTTATACCACTTTTTTCTCAGAGGGCCTCTTATTTATGGTCTTGCACAGACTCCGGGTGTGACTCAAGACAACTGAACAGCTATTGGAACCTGCTTTTCAGAAACTCAATGTTCTACTTCTTTCTTAACTGCTTTTTTAATTTTTTGAAGATCTGTAATTTCCTTCCATTGTTCATTGGCCTTTTAATCCAACCAGGGGGAAATGGTCATTGCAGGATTAACATCTTTACCTGCTTTTGAAGCCCAATTTTTTCCAATCAGATAGAGATATAAAATTTGTCACTGAATATACATGGTTCAATAGACTCATGTATACATATTTAGTAGACTAATTCCTTCTTGACCAAAAATCATTTTAGACTTCTACTTCAAACAAACAAAAAAGAAGTAATGCTGTCATATTAATTCAGTTCGCTGATCGATCCCTCAGGGAAAAGGCCAGCATTGCTTTTATTTTAAAAGTTCATAAGATGTATTTAATTTGGTTCTGTAGTTATTTGTTCAGTATGCAGTGCAAATTTTTCTGGCTACAGACATGGGATATGGTAAACCTTTGCCTGGATCAATGTCCAACCTCTTTTAAGTTGTGGAGAAAGTTACTCTCTCATAAAGTTCAGACCTGCCAGACTCAATAACTCTACAAAAACGTTCAGATGAAAATTGCTTCAAGCAATCCTAGTAGAAAGCCAGCACCTCACCCCTAGTTTAAAGTTATGATCCTTATCATAATTAATTCAATAAAGAAGTAATGTACTTCAACCTAGGCATAGAGAATAATTTTCTGTCCTGACTGGTATAAACTTTCAGCTAGGGACGTTTAAACTCTGGACCTGATCTTTTAGAGCAAATAATAAATTACAGACCTAGAGCCAGCAGATTATAGCTGAAGTTGAACCATCATAAATATGTTGCTACATCTAAGATGAAAGGTACACTGGATAGGAGTGATAAAAAGTATAATACTGTTTATAAATATAAAAAATGCTCTTTTACTGACAAATTAAACACTAAGAATATTTTTTGAGCTGTGAATGCATTGAAGAGTAGGAATTTACATGTGATTCTTGTAAGCTCACATACCTTGCATCTTAAATTTAAAATCAACGTTTTTGTGCTGGTGAAATACAGAACTAATTCACTGTCAAACAAAACAACACTTCTGCAGAAGATGTTTATTTGAAAGAGTCAGTATTAAATGATTTAAATATTGCATTTATGATTCACCTTACTTTTGTTAAACATTATTGCTCTGCTGTCACACCTTTTTCTTGCACTACTATGAGAAGCAGATCCTGCTGCAGAAGTGTGCTTAGCTATTCTGAAATACCCTCAATACACAGAGGAGTAACCGGTCTTTTGCCTCTCTACCCCGCTGAAGATTTCCATTCTTTATTCTGGAGAGAAAATATGTACTGACAACAGTGGGCATGTGAAGAAATAGCATAGGTGTAGGGATAAGTAAACGCTCTACAAACATTCTTCAATGTAGTAATTGGGTTTTTTTTACAATGTGTATTTAGCAGTAAGAAAGACAGACGACTTGAAGGAAAAGAACAGGCCCACTGAGGGAATGCAGTAAGGTAGAAGAGGTTGTTTTTGGACACTTACCTAAGTGTTCTTTTCCTCATCTGCTGGGATATGTTAAAGAAAATAGCCATTTTTTTTTAACAGCAAAGATGCAATAGCAGAGTTGAGTGTGTACTTCTTTAAATTTTAGCTTTTGTTTTATCGGCTCATCTCACATTCCATCTCATTGCATTCAGTCCTTTCTGTGCTGCAGTGTGACATAACTTGCTGCAGTGTTAACAGTTCCAAAACATGTAAATTGCTTTTCCAAGACATCTTATCCAAAACAAATATCCCCTTCTCACAAATTTAGTTTGAATATTCATAGATAATCTTTCTGAGACAGCCTACATTTATCACATGTAAGAAATGTATTTTAATCCTAATATGCACGGATTTGTATGCTGCTTCTACTGTTTTTCCTACTGTTACCTATTTCTGTTTAAATTTTTCTCTCAGTTTTTATCGCATAGAGGTTAATCATGTGTCTATCCTTAAAATAATGCAAGATGTAAATTTCAGAACTATTAGGAAACATTTGTAACCTAAAAATTCAATAAAATCCAAGCACTGATGCATTATAAATTACAACTGCATATGTAGTTACAACAAGAGAATATGTATAGTACCCTGATTTGCAAATGCTCATCCAGGTGAAAAAGCTCAACGATAAAGAGAATTCCCTGTTGTTGGTTTTTTGGTTTTTGTTTTTTTTAAGAAGTTACCGAATGAGGGAGAGTTTGCAGGATTTTAACCCACGGAAAACTCTTAATCGTACCATGATATTATGTTATCCTAAAGTGAAAAAGCAAACCAAAACTCTGTAAAGAGGCTTTGAGTAGAATTTAAATGAAATTATTTTTCACATGTATTTTCTGATTGAAAATTGCTGCTATGGATCTGCCAGGATAAAACAAAACTACATTATTAAGCTTTAGGAACTTCTCACTTAAATTATCTTTTACTAATAATTGTGTTTTAGGTTAGCTTTCCTCAACTGAGCAGCCTTTACACTGTGTGAGTAGTTTATATTATACAAATTACAACTCTCAAACTTACTTGTGTACAAGATTAGGCTCAGATAATGTCAGTAGATGTTACTCTTTAGAAATAATTTGTATACTTTTACTATTTTGAAAGTAACACTGTATGGTATTTCAGGTTCTTTTACGCTAAATTACCTCCACTTTAGAAGTGTCTTAAATAAATTTAAACTCACATATGTGTATGTACAATCACATAATCTAAAAATTTACCCAGCAATTAAAAACCTAAAAGCAGTTCAAATGATTGATCAGTCATTTACACAAACCAAGATGTATAGGAAGTAAGTCAACATACTAGAGATTGGTTGCTGTTACAACAAATACGTTTTTGCCAGAATGTTTGACCAACACTTGCAACCCTGCACCCCCACCCCCTTTGAGTCCCCCTTGGATTGATTAAATTGGCTCAAGATGACACCAATAATTGGCTCAAGATGCCGCTTCGACAGACCCAATGATCCATATCTTTGCATTCCCTAAAATCAGTCCTTTCAGCTCTGTGTTAGATTTAGGATGGTTTACATTGGCTCTGTCACAAACATTTTAATAAAGTCCCAGAGAAACCTCAAACTGGTGACATCATTGGATGGTGTTAAAAAAAAGTTCCACTTTGCTGGTTAGTTGTTAGCCTTTCTAATCCGATCAGAATCTTTTTTTCCACTATATTTTGTCATTCCTTTATAACTCTCTGCAATTAGGACCACAGTATTAAAAAGAGAGAAAATTAATATCAGCTATAAGGAGAAAATAGTTTTAAGTATTTTGACATCAAGTAGTACAATGAAAAAAAACCAACCTCAAACATTTACTGTATCCTAAGGGCAGGAGACCTTAAACTGCTGGGTGTGTTATTTTTGAACTATTAGATGAATTAATTACAATGAAAGTATTGGCTGTTCTCATGAGAATATTGTATAAACGAAATGCAAAATAATGTGATCAAACTCACTGGAAGGGCTAATACTCATTTAACTACTTTTAGAAAATAAATTGAAAATTCTTCAGTGTGTCCTGAGACTGTATATACATCTGGGTTCAGATAATACACACAGGGCCTGATTCTCCTGTAGTTTACGTAAATATAAAGAAAAGATGTTCCACTGACATCAGAGGAGCAATTCTAGTTAAATGTCTGAGGCTGCTGAGAACCATTCCCATGCTATTTGTCTATTTTTTTCCTGAACGCATGGCTTTTTAAAAATTAGCATTTTCAGTCATTAAATCTCATCCATCCCAAGAGCGGAGATGCTAAGGAGCTCCACAACACAGGCACTCCTGTTATCTGATATCTAGGCTCCTTGAGCTTTCCAGTTTTTTGAGTTTAAACAGATGACAGTCCTTGTGTCATCAGATGTTATTACTTAATTACTTCTAGCAGTGGACTTTATATAAAAAGGTTACTCTGAGTATTTTTTTCCACAACACACTGGAAAATTTGACGTGCTTTTCCTTTCCAAACTCAAAGGCTGATTTCATGTCCTGAATTTCCATACTATTGTCCTTAAAAATATGAAAATCCCAAGTAAGTGAGAGCTAAAGTCTACACCCAGTTTAAAGCACAGGAACAGCCTGCCTTGCCAGGTGCCAGGATTTCCTGTGATAACTAAATCTTATTTATAATACAGTAGCAGCCTGACACTCAGCAACAGCCCGAGAGCCACTGATGCTAAATGCTCTACTGACACGTGGTAGATGCTCCAAGCCCTCATCCCACCCTTGATAACTGGAAATCAAAACAGAGTAGATCAGCGGAAGAGGGAGCAAAGAGATAGGAAAGGACTTATTTAAGGTCAGTAGCAGAGCCAGCATTTGAATCTGGGTCTTCTACTCTGTATGGCAGTGCATTATCAGCAAAATTTCCTGTCTTGCATGCCAATACTGTATCAGACCTGGCTACCTCTATCACATGAAGGAAAGGACACTCAGCTCTTCACACCTATCTACACTCAGCTCTTCACACCAGTCTGCACTGACTCAATGAACAGCTTTATTCTCGATGTGTACAGGCAGCAGTGTAAGCAAAATATGACCGGGATACTTCACTAAAAGTCACTGTGCGGCTCCATGTGATACATGGCACAAGGTATTTGAGAGTAGGAGGTAGTTCATTTTTCCTTCTTTCTTTATAAAGCAAACAGTTGGGTCCAGATGCTTGGGCTTGGCTAGTGTGAATCAGTGTCACCACATTATCATCCTCAATTTACGCTTCTCACCAAAGAAAAGGGAGGCCTTTTGATTTCTACAGTCAGTTTGAGCTCCCCTCAAAAATCAAATACAAATAAGAGAGCTTTGCTCTCAAAACAGAGAAATATTTATTTTTAACACATTAGGTAAAAACATGATAGCATACTTTAATGATCTAAAAAAATAAACTGTCTTTCAAAACAATCAACTTTCTCAACAGATACAATGCTTACAACCAGTATAAAAGCATAATCATGCTGTTGCACAAATATTAGGTAAATATAGATAAAAGTATTCTTTTTCTCATTCTGTTCCTTTTCCATCATTCTTTACAACACTAAGTTAAAATACAATTACTTTAGAAAAAGCCTATTTTTTAGAAAATATTTCTTGTGAACACTAAAAGACATACTCTTTTCTCTGTCTCTCCCCCCCCCCCCCGCTTTTTTTTATAAGAAAAAACCACACCAGGATAACTGCAAGCATATTTCCAAAATAAAATGAAAAAGGTGATTTTCCAGGTTTCAATATGTAACAGCTTTTTAAATTATCCAATACACTGTCTTGATTCTGTACAAATGTTCCCTTCCTTCAAAGAGACAAAAAAGCATGTACTGCCAGATCTGATTGTATGTAGAGAGTGGATCTGATCCCCTTGTCACTAAGGTTACTAATCAAATTTCCATCCAATATGCTCATGCAGGATTTCCTGATCAAACACTTAAATCTGCCCCCTCTGCACCCCCATTAGCTAACATGTTTTATATGTAGCGGGGTCATCAAAAGTGTAATTCCCTTAAAGAAACCTAATCCTGCCCTCTTGTCAACCAGCAGATAGCTAATAACGCTTTCTATCCTACATTTTTTGAACATCAATAGCATACCAGAAATTAAGATCTTATTTTAATCTCACAACAGATGTTCAAAACAAAGGTATCGCATATGTACGTTACATGTATTTAAAAACAGTCAGGTGAAGAAATAAGGAAGTTTCATATGAGATTATCTTGGGTTTTCCCAGGAAAATATAAAGTAGATTTTTGTTTCTGTTTGGGCTGGGTAGCTATCCTGCAGAACCCAAGAAGTACAATATCTGGACAATAGTATAATTTCACTGCTGAAACAACAGAGCGTTTGGAGAGAACCTCAGGCTGGTACCCAAATGCAATCATTTGGGAAAGCTGCTGAGGCAACACAGATCTGTTTCAGTGGGTTGCTCACAACACGTGTGTTCATCCTTACACACGCTTACCTTTTTTACATGGATTTCTACAACTTCTCTGCTCTGAATATTCACTAGATGTTTTATCACTGCTTTTCTCTTCCTTCATACGAAAAAAAAGCCAAAGCAAAAGAAGAAAACTATCAAATCTATTTCAATGTAAACAATATTCAATACTGTTACAAAGGTGGTATTCATTCTCAAAACCACCTTTTTTATTTTTAATAATAATACCAAAGCTTGAAGACTTGGTTCAAGTTTGTTTTTTTTTTTCTTAATGAATTTCTTTATTAACAGGTTGAATAAGAATTTTTACTAAAGAAATATAACTTCCATGACAATCCTTTTGGAGGTCTGTGTGTGGGTGTGGTTTTCTTTTTTTCCTTCTTTTTTTTCTGAGCAATGGTCACAATCAGAGTAGCAGAAGTGGGTCAGGAAATTTAACCTGACTGGTCGAACTCTGGGCTGAATCTGTAAGGTCTACAAGGCCCAGGTTTGTCAGAACTCAGTGGATTATATGTATCTGAATGGCAAAACAGATTTAAAATGCTGTCTATTTAAACTTAACATTTGCCCTAGACATTGCTGAATTTCAATTAATACGAACTCTATTGACTCAGCTTTAGCAGTCAGCAACTTTGGTATCTAAATGAAATTTTTAATTGCATATGCTGTAGTTACTTTTTTTTTTTTTTTTTTTTTTTTCTGATACATGGTCATCTAACAATTTTTCAATATGTAAACAGAACAATTGCAATGTAATCCTTGTGTTTTCAGTTTTGGTCAGTGGTATTTTATGAAGTCAATATATAATGTTGACAGATCTGAATAATGCTTCATATGGAATTCTGTGGGACCTTTTAAAAATGTTGTAAGTGTAACTGAATCATTTCAACTACTGTAAATGGTAAGAAAATATATTTTAAGCATATAAATACCATTTTGAAAAATGTTTGTTGAGTTTTAGATTTTTATTGATTTTAATATGACTTACTGAATAGAATTAAGGAGAAAGAGCATAAACGGATGATTTAATTTACTTCACATTTTTCTGTACAATAGCTTTAATGGAAAACAAGTGGATGGTTTGTGCTTTAACTAGAACAAAATTTAATATAATAATGCATGAGAGCAAATTCAACTACAAAACTAGCTGCAGACAATCTGGGAATACTAGGTGTACGAGCTTTTTAAAATAAAGCACTTGCTATGCTAAAAATTAGTTTTCTTTTTGTTGATGAGTTTTTTTCCAGCCTTTTCTCTGATATTGTAGAACATAAACATTTTTGAACACTGAAATGATAATCAAACACTTTCTGGGCAGTGTTTAAAGACATTTATATGAACTGCTCAGATTTTAGTTCCAAAAAATTAAGGAAGGATTCAGGAAAACTGAATTCTTGGAACAGATTACATAACAAGAAAATAATGTGGACACTGTAAGTTATTTGTTTGTGTACAAAAATTGTTTTCTTGTAAACCTGGAATTTTCAATTAGTATCCTAGACTAAAATCTTCACTTTGATATGAATACTGCTATAATTTAATATCTAGTATAATCTTAAACTTCCTTTTTATTCCCAGCATATTTAATATACTCTGAAGTTTACCAGATCAGCCCAGTCATTGAAAAGGAAAGAACCAAGTAAGTTTCCAAATAGTAATATGAGTCTTAACGAGAGATTTCAAATGAAAACAACGAGTTATGCAAACGCAGCTGATATTGCATCATACTCCCAAATCTTCTCTAAATTAGCTCTATGTCAGGGGGCTATGCTGAGAGAATAGGTTCTTGTGAAAGTGTGTCAGATTAAAAAAAGTTAGAGTAATATCAGTTTACTGAAAGATCTAAGAGATCATTACATTTTATTGTAATGAGCAAAGTTTTTACATTCCTTTTTTGATTGTTTGGGGGGAGGCTGTTTCATTTTAAAGCTATAGATCAATTGAATATATTACTTTAAAGAATTGCTTTCCTATTTTTTTTTCAACACATATCATTTTCTGATTTTAGTGTCACCATGAGATAAATAAGTAGATCTTGCTCAAGTGACAGATACTTTGAGTGCTCACGGGAGGAGTCCTTTAATATGAGCTGTGTTAGAAGAATGTCTGAACTGATTATACTTTCTGCACAGGGAGGTAGAAGTATCCCAGGTAAACATTGTATGTCACGAAGTGTGTCTACAACTGAAAGAAAATACATCAGAGAGAAACATTACAGAGCTTTGTTACATTTGACAGAACAAAATGCCACAGTTATGGGTGTTCTTTGTCATACACTGTTGTAAAGTGTCAAAAGGTAAGTTCTCACGCTTAATGCGAATTTTGGAATAAGATGATACAGTAGAAGGTACCACTGGTCTAAAGAAGCTCTACAGTATTTCTTCTGTTGCCAACATTACAGATCTATAAAAATCAGCCCAAATCATGAACGTTAGCAAGAATTCAGTTATAACTCAGTTACAGAATACAGCCCCAAATGATGCAGATCAAACCCTCTCACTAGAGGTGTATGGTTGCCGGTTGTGACATGCTGTACATGGCTACAGTACTGCAGTGACTGAATTAAGTACCAGGAATATGGCTAGGATGTAAGTGATATACACATAGAGAGTATCAAATTAATATTAGAAATTTTATATGTATATATGTATGTTTGGCTTTCATTTATATGCTTATATAGATGAATTTCATACCATAATAATGAATTTGAGTTTATACATACAGCCTTTTAAAATGATTATGCAATAACAAAGACATATCAGTGCAATATATAATAGACATGTGAATAATAATTCTTTATAATGATCTTCATGATAGCCAGTTATGTTCTTCTGCTTCACTAAGTTGATACCATCAATGAGAGAAAATGCAAGATTCACGTCTATCTAAACTTTACAACCATTTTTCTCATGAAAAACACTTATCTATTTATTTATCTATTAGGTTTTTTTTGTAAATCATTTCTGCATGAACAGATTCATTTCCAATGCTTCTGTATATATTAGCTTCATTTTGGGGACATGTGACTGAGTTACACATATTAAGTGCTGAAGCTAGACAAGAAGTTGTTAGTGACAGAAGCTGAAAGTCAGAAGCCTTTCTAACTCCAAAGTCTTCATGTGAAGGATAATCCTATTTTACCATTGTTTACCTCTCTATTTCATGCAGAATCCCCCTCCTCTCCTTGGGTGGGGTTTGTACCGAGCAGTGCCCTGGAACAAACCCACATTCCCTCTCAGCACTGTGTTAACCTGGGAAGGTGTGTGCTGCTCCTGAGGCAGACATTTAGGCAAGAGGGTAGGAAGGAACATTCACCACCACAAATCAGAGCTGTAGAAAGATTACAAAAGGAGGCATACCATTTTCTAAGCCTTTCCTCAGCTGTCCACCTTGAGCTTTTAAAAAAAATAAACTGTCTGAAACCCCAAGTATTTCATGTACCTGTTATTTATAGAGGATTCAGTTCATCCTTTTAAAGACAGAGGAACAAGCATTTATTCAGAAGGGCCATCTGGTAAAATGAAACTCAATCCAACTGTCAGGCTGCCTGAAAATTTAATTCAGAATCTTCTGCTGCAGCCTAAAATAAAATAAAGGTTGCGGCCTCTGCCTTTTCTTGTGGTGTTACTGAGTGTATTTGTTCCTTATTGGAGCTTTCCACATCCAGACATGCACACCTATATCAGAAAAAAACATCTACTGGCAGAGAACATAGCACAAAAAGGGCAGGAAGGCCAGACCATGGCCTTGTATGTCATGGGAACTCTTACCAATGCTCTTTGAAATAGAATACAGTGGCTATGAAAGAAAGGTAGGCACTTAACGAGCATTTGCGTCTTTCAAATTTCTTGCTCTCTTTCCTCACACGTCTAACATATACATTGCATTTCAAAGAAATTTTTGGCTGTGATTATTTAGATTCTGATTATCTGTTGCACACCCATGCCCTGTAGGTGTTAGAGAGACACTGAAACTGTAGGTATTTGGACACTTCACGTAAATGTTTTGGCTTGTTAAATCTAGAGAGGGAGTGCATGAATATGAGGGTGAAAGAGAACAGAAAAATAACTTCCAGAATGCTCTCAAAGAATAATATGACCTTGTACAAGTATCTGTGAATGAAAGGTACTCAGAACCAGCACTGCACAGAGAAGGCGAGCGGAAGCCCAGAGTCTGTGACTTGCCCAAGGTCACCGAGCAGTCAGTGACAGGAATGGGAACGGGCCAAGGTCTCTCCATTCCCATAAACATGCCTTTATTTTAATATAAACTGAGACACTGACATGCAATGACATGTCTCCCAGAGAATATTTAGTATACATACGCTTCAAACTAGCCTTACTGATACCCACAGGTATATCAGACTCAAAAATATACTTAAAACACAAACGTTAATATGTAATAGGCAAAATGTTAAGATTTCATGGGAAATTTGTGAAGAACTCTGTGGCAAGGTTTTGTATCTCCTGTTCCAGGCCCAAAGGTAAATATTTCGTGTTTGTTGATTATGTTTTAAGAACTGAAGGCTTCATACCAGAAGTCATACATGTTTGGCCTAGACAGGAATATTTTGATTCTGAAGAGGGAGGCTTTGGTATTCTCTGTTGTTTAAAAACAGATACATTGTAGAGTCAAAAGTATAAAAATTTATTTTCTACTTGTTTTGTCCACTGCAAATGAGAGGATTTGTAATAGCGTTTTCTATTCTTGCTTGGCTGTATCACGATCAGAAATAGCTGCCTGGATAATAAATTTTGTATAAAATTAAAAAAAAAATACTTTAAGAAGCCTCTAATTTTATTTCTAATGAAACAAACAATTTTTGTTTGTGCCTGTGGAGTAAGAATTTGGATATATTTTCCTCAAAATTTATAAGGAACAAAATTTGCCAAAAAACAAATACAGAAGAGAAAAAAAGAGAAACCTAATCCTGGAATCTCTAATCAAAGAATAACTTAATTTTTACATAGTGACATTTTAGCTTCAGGGAAATAATAATTTATATTTTGTCAATTACTGCATTTTCCCCACATTTGTTTTTTTAATGGTTGAAATTAAATTAGTCACATTAGACATCATGTTACTCCATAAGCAACAAGGTAGAAATTGGTCTAGCTTCAGTTACAAAATACACAACCAAATCTACTTGTTCTGCTTCATCTCATAAATATGGCCACAGGGTTCTGCTAATGGGCTATGTGTTAAAAAGAAATAAAGTAGTAGAAATACTGTAAAATTCTAGTGTGAAAAAATAATGATATTCATGTTCCTTCTGAATGGGACTTTTGTTGAAGTAAAATCTACAAATTTGGGCCTTTGGTGCAGTCCTGCAGCAAATGAACATTCAGAGGAAACTGTGAAAACTCTGATCCAAAATATTAGTTTGGAGAAAACCAAAATTGCAGATAAAAGGAGAAAAAAACCTAGACAATGGCATGTAAAGGCTTTTTGTTTTTTAGAGATCTGTTCCCAGTTTACCGAGACTTTAATATCTAGGTTGCAACAACTACAGCAAGACTTTCTTACCACTAGCCACTTCCCCACTCCAACACAGTAGTTTAACAAAAGCTCAGTTATTTCTGATGGAGAACCCTGATAAAAACCTCAGACAAACACTTCTCAAAATACATCTACTCTGTGTATGCTAAAATGGTAGCAAATGACCAGAAGGGACCTCAGGTATGGTTAATGTTAATTCAGGCCACACCTATAAAAGACATATGCAGTCTACACTAATTGCTTCAAAAGGATTTAGAGCTGGGTGATAAAAGCGTGTGCTTCTCACAAAATGTTTAAAGAGTATAGTCTGCATCAAGACTTTCTTGTCAGTGCCACACTTAGGCATAGGCAATGTAGCAGATATATCTGAGGAGCTGGGCACCGGCAGGTCTTGAGCTCTGATCCCAGCTCCACTACTGATAAAAGCCATAGCCTTAGGCAGCTCACCTGGTCTGCTTCCCCCTCCTCCTCTGCAAATACTCCTAGCAGTGGCCAGAGAAGAGAAATTTCGTTTCATAGTAAATTATGAAGTCATCACAAAACATGAGAAATATTACTAAATACACCCCCCTGAAGATGGGTATTATGGCTAATGAGTAGTTGCGCTTCCCTTGCAGAAAACACTACTACCACAGTATCAGCATAATTCGAAAAAGAGTACCATCTCCATGGGAAAATTTGCCATCGAAACAGAAGCAAGCAGCACGTACAAAACTTAACACCATTTTTCAGTGACTGGCAGGATTCATCTTTTGGAGAAAGACAGAAGGAGACAGTAAAATATTTGCCCATGGAAAGATGCATCTGAAAAATATACCTGAATCTGCAAGAGCTTGTTGCCTGGAATTGAGACTAGGGATAGCTCAAGTCCTTTGTCACGCACCATGTAAGGGCTAAGACTCACATATAGGCTGGACAATGCCTGTAACCATTTCACTGGGAACTGCTGATTGCTGAAATCCTGAACATTTCAATCACCGTGTAAACTTTTATCACCAGAAGCACTTCTGATTGATCCAATTTAAATCATTTGTGCAGACTGTTGCATGTATGCTATATGAAACATGAATACCTTGCACAGTAGAATGTATAATTTTTTGCCAAATATAGCACCTTCCTGCCAAAAACTCCTACCCAGAAGTGGCAGAATGGAAACGAATAAACAAGATACTGGAGAAAATGATTAATGTATGTTCTGCAGCTTCACTTCCAATCCTAATTGACTGAGTTCTGGGAGGCACATAAGTTGAAATTTAGCTCTTTATTCCAGAAAGTCAATAAGCAACAAACAGTAATTCTATCATAAATGCCTAGAGATATCCTAAATACAGCCAAATTTGTTTTGCAATTATTACATCCATACCAACACCGCAGAGCTTGGTCTTAATTTCAGCATTGTAAATTCCCGGTATTTTACTCTGTTGTACAGTGTTTGATATTGTTAGCTTGTGAGGTCCTTTGACAAGTCCTATGCTCTTTTAGTTAAAGAAAATTGCTTACGCTCACAGCTGTGGGAAAAATCTTAATGGTACAACCCCTAAGCACCCAAGCAATTCAAATCCAAAAGTCAAATAAATACAAAATGCAAATTTTTAAATGCCCCCAATTGTTAATCCTCCTCTGATTTTTTGAGAACCTGCACTCAGGACTCTGCAATATTGTGAACAAGTCCTTTGCTGGTTTAAGTTAAGGCCCTCATCTGTCTCAGAAGTTCTCTCATCACCTGGTTTTCCAAATATATGCACATCATAGTAAAAACTGATAGATCTCTAGAGATGGAACAAAGGACTGTAAAGGCACAAAGAAATCAGCATTATCAGTGCAGGATAACTATGCAATGCCTTGCCCAGATGAAATAAAATGGAGTCAAAACCCGACTAGACTGAGATCAGAGTGTCAGCCTATTCTTAAGAGCCTGCTGTTTAAATAAACTTTTCTTCCTTCATAGAATCACTGAAATAAGAGGAAAACATTTTCTGGGACTTGACCTTCACAAACAGGCTATTTATAAGCTACACTTGCATGTTTCAGCAACGTGACAGAAGTTTACAGGGGGTTTTCAATTAAAGGAGAATAATACTTCTTCCTTGAAGAAGGGTGGCAGTCTCAATGTATGCACAAGGTTTTGCATCTTTCAAGGCCAAAGACTGTGTGACCTCTTTGCTAACGTGGCAGTTGTGGTTCTGTTAAGCTACATAATATCAAAGTACTGATGCTGTAAAAGGCTCATGTGCTGCAAGTGTGATATAGGGCCATGTCCAAGTTAAAAGGGTTGCTGAGATGCTGTGGAATAAGGGTTGCTACACATTTTTTTTCCGAAGTCCATACACCTACCTAAGAGATTTTAAAATCACTATTATTTCTGCAGTAGCTGCTTAGCAGGAACCAAGCTAAAAAGCATTCAAAAGAGAGAAGAGTATTGCCTCCTGTGCAGTGCAGTAACTGTACAAGCTAAGAAAAGCCTCACTTGATCAACACAGTACCCAGCCTCCAAGAATCATTATTTTGTTTCCTTTGATTCAGACTATAGTCAAGCTCTTACAGAATGAAGTCCAGGGGTCTCTCTACTGTCTCCCATTTCGCAG
The DNA here is from genome assembly GCF_965140245.1 of Athene noctua. Lineage (NCBI taxonomy): Eukaryota > Metazoa > Chordata > Aves > Strigiformes > Strigidae > Athene > Athene noctua. Next base: position 7,229,330 of record NC_134044.1, read on the forward strand.
TCAGGGAGGTCCTATCAATCTCGTACAAGTTGAGTGCCAAGGAAGAGGTCAGCCATTTGCTAAAATGTTTGGCTCAGTTATCACCCATTGCTTTCTACATGCTGAAAAGGAATTGTGAGAAAGGAGGGCAGAGGAGTAGGATCAGATCAGAAAAGGAGGCAAGAGGAAACAGGAGAATAATCACTGAGCAGTTTTAGCAGGAAACTATTTCAGGGAAGGTAACACCTCATGTATATGGCTCTCTGAAACAAGTCATACGAGGTTTTTTTAACTGTATTTATGGTCAAGGAGAGAAAAGGAGATGATGAAAAGCTGTTAATGGACACATGCTGTTACCTATAGTACAGAGTCTGTGTACTTTCTCCAGTGGATAGACATGGGGCCAAACCTCTGGAACACTTGATATCACAGTTCTAATTAGGACAACTTGATCACTCTGCCTTGTGAGAGGTTGGATCCTTTTCCAAGTCTGCTCTGAAAATCCTCAAGTATTGATGTACAACACAAAAGTAGTAAGTGCAGAGGGCAGCCTTTTCAACTGACAAATTATCCTGCCCAGTCCTGGTAAATGTGTGTTGTCAGTTGTAATACATCTAAAATAACAACTATGAAAACCTATTTATTATTAGTTATAGCCATAAAGAAACATTGCAAATATTTTTCCATGTGCCTGTATTAAATTTTACATTTACTGAATTTTATTTTGCATTTAATGCTTTGTTATTATTTTATGGTAGCTAACTGTATGTTTTTCTTTCCTTTTAAAATAAGCACCACAGAGTCACACTCACCCTCAAAGACAATTTGCACATGCTATCAAAAGCAAAAATCATTATTATTGATTAATCATATACTTAATATCATAAGTTTCTGCCTAAAAACCTTCAGGCAGCTCAGCATCCACAGAGATTAGGAAAAAAAAAAATCGGAAAAAAAGATAATATGAAAACGAGACATCTCTATATATACGCCTCTGCATAACCAGTTAGGAAACACAGGTGGTATTCAAAACTAATTGTCAATTAGAAAGGCACGGATTCATAATTCAGTAGAAAAGCCTCAAGTGGATACCTTTTCAGGGCCCATACAACAGTATTTGATCAACTATATTATCTCTAATAGCCCCATCTTGAAACTTTTAAAAGAACATTTATCTAATTAACGTTATAGGTAAAGTTCTGTAAAAGCACTACTTGTTACTAAAGGGGTCATCCCATTTTGACATCAAGAAATTCTTGTAACCTGAGATATACTCCTGATTAATTCCTTAACGGTAACATTTTTTGTGAAATACTAGAACTGGATCTGCTGAGCACACCATGCTACCTTATCTGCTCATTAGATCTTGAAATATATTTTCTATGTAAATTGCATGTCATGATCCACAGTGTCTCACTCATGTTCTCACCTATCTCCAACTATTCTGTTTATGTTTCTTTTACACTTTAAGTGTAAGCCCCCTGGGACCAGGATCGTCTTTGCTCTGTTTGTAGAATGCTTTACTCACAGTAGTCCTTATCAATGGACTATGAATGCTCTGGTCATAAAAATAATTAGCATTTGTGAGATCTATCAGTTTTTACTATGATGTGCATATATTTGGAAAACCAGGTGATGAGAGAAGCTCTGAGTGAGAGGTTTTCTATTGACTTCAGCAACATCTGTCTCTCTGTCTCCATCTCTCTCTATGCTTCTGTCTGAACACCCCATTGATTCACTGTCCCCACATTCCTCACCACTGGTATTTCATATTAGAAGAAACACAGTTTTTCACAATAAGAACATGCAAATGGGGACAACTTTGCCTCGCTCTTCTCAGAATTTTTGAGTCTCCTTTATTGTGGCAGCCTGTATTTATGTTTTTTTTCTGAGGAGTGTAAAGCTGCAAAACCTCATTGCAGAACTATGGTAATAAAACCAAATAATGTGGCAATTGAGATAGCAATTTTGGCAACAATATCTCCTGCCCTGTTAAGTGCAGAATTAATCCATTTTTGCTGCAAGTGGGACAAGTTTTCAAATGGGCAGATGGCACAGAACCAAAATTCTTCTTTCCTGCCTGACAAATTGTTTGCTTATGTAGGCATATGATGTTATGCTAGAAGCTCTTTAATGGTGGTGTTGAACAACCTTCTGTTGTTCATCAAAGGCTGTGCTAGGCTGCATTCCACACTGGTAAGAAAGCATTTTAATGTATTGTTTGGTAGAACAAAGATGAACATTTCAAGTTCTTTAAACTTTGATCCTGAAAAAGGATTTACCTAGAAAGAAGACCATTCTATTTAGAAGGGTAATAAACAGGTGTATTTAGATATTCTGAATTGCACTTACACTTTCAGCTTGTGAATTTTTTCACTCATTGTGGTTGATGGTATCCAGATACTCTGATAATCTCTTCCTGTACTATTTTCAGTTAAACTTCTTATATAATCTAAGTGTATAATCCTAGCATAAACCAATATAACAAATGAAACTGGAGATCTCCATTTAGGAGGTACCTATACTTATTTCAGCTCTTACAGACCCTAAGAAAGTAATAATTATTTACCCTATACATTTTTTTAAGTGAGGCAGCCAATATTTGTAACGCTGCTGAATTAATATTCAGATCAGTCACACGTAACAAGAAGGGGATGTTTTCACAAACTGATATATCAAATGTCCTAGTACCTGCATTTCCAGTGTCAGAAGAGGCATAGAATTTTGCTTAGGAAATGTAATATATGTGTAAAAGGCTCACTTTTTCTGAATTTAGGCTTATGTAGTTAAATGAATCTTCTACAGAATTGCCCCTGTGATTAAAATTAAGCACACACACCATTAGAAGCTATTTACATATTTAGTAAATTGTTGATACATGTTTAATTTGGGATGGAATTCTAGACTGCACAGTTCAGAAGGCAGAGAAGAATAGGATGAAAAGGGTGATTATGTCCTCTGTCTGCTCAGTTTAATTAGTAAACAAGAAGTTTAGTTGGATAGAAATTAGCTTATGACAGACATGCTTAAAAAATTTTGTAATTATTAAATTCTGCTGTAAAAACTGAGTGTAGAGTTTGATTAAAAATACATGGCTATCATTTCAATAGTTGCTTAAATAATCAGTGAGAGCTGGAGCAAGAAAACTCATTGTGTAGCATAAGTCACATTTATGAAGACACTCTTAAGTCTCCAGACCACTTGTGTTTGTCTATGTGGATGAAAAGTGACTTCAATCATTGGCTCCCAACAGTGTTGAGAAATGTAGTTTAGTAAGGTCTGACTGTTGAGGAGCAGCTAGTTGTGTTTGGCTGAATCAAAGTTTCTGATTGAAATCTAAGTAGGTTATTTGGAAAATGATCTTTATAAAAGGGCAAACTTTTAACAGGGCTTGTTAAATAGCAAAATAATATCTATCTGATCAGAGATAGCCACAAGTCTGAGAATTTAAACTTTGATTGTTTGCAATATAGAAGGCACAGGAGGCCGAAGCAGAAGAGTCGAGTCTAAATTTCTCTCTGGAAATCCCACATCAACATCATACCCTGTGGACAAGGAAAGAAGACCCCTAATCTTTACTACACTCCGTGAAGATGGAGGAGTTGAGGTGTACATGGGCTTCACTAAGTCGGTAAGAAAGGATTACGAAGGAATCATTTTCTCACTTGAAGAGGACGTTAGAAAAACTTCACACCAAAGAAGGCTGGCAGAAAAAAGTGGATTCAGAAACGCACTTACTTTCCTAGTTTGCTCAAGCCAAGAAGTAACAATGTATTTCCTGATGCAGCCCCTACACAGCACAAGTGTCTGCGTGGGATCCTTTTAAAAAAGATTGTTTGAGTCCAATAAACATGAAAGTGACAATTTACTTCATGCCAGCAGAACAGTGCATTATATATTCTCTTAAATGTAGACATCATATAAATTCTGGAGAACATCAAAATGGAATTCTCTGTGCACTGTTATGAAATGTGAGAATAGCAACAGTGAAGTGTTACATTTTTGTTGTGGAGCGGTTAAGTGAATGCTTATAAAATAAACCCCTGTAGTTACTAGCATCACATGTCTGTATATGAACTCATAGTTTTCATAAAGTTTCTTGCCTGAAGTTTGTGACAAACTATGCCTCTGATGCCATTTTAGGCATAAATATGAATATCTTTATTAAAATGTTTTCATTGCTTCCTCCCACATTTGTTGGAATACTGTTACGGACTCATGGCTGCGTAGTAATGAAATGTCTTGAAGTTGTTATTTTGTTTTAAACACTTTTGCTGTCAACATGATTTTATTGTCTCACCTGCATACCTGTGCAGCATTTGTTGCTGGATTAGGGAATGCTCTATACCCATACACTGAGATAAGTTTCTTTATCAGAAATGCGGGTTTTTTTTCCCAGTTTCCTCTTCATTTTCGTATTTCTTTAAATCACAGAAAAATACTTCTCCTCCACAAATATCCCAAGCTTATTCATGAGAAAGAAAATGCTTGGAAACCAAGCAAGTATAATCAGACATTTTAAAGCCACAATTCCTATCATCCTGAGGTAGACGTGTGAAACGGATGAAGTGCTCTGTGTATGTCTCTCCACTGACTGTAAGGAAAACACAAACACAACACAAACTCAGCTAAATGGCTCAGACATCCATGTCCCCACTTCCCACATTCAAACACAGATCAATGAATCACACCTTCCAGACACCAAATGTACCTTTCTTTGAGGTGGCTAACTCTGCAGTGAGATGTAGCTGGAGCTCAGCAAGTGCTTACAGCACACAGAAGGATGGAGGGGAAAGCAACCTGCAGTGTACATTTACACATTATCGTAAAACAAGCCCTTTGGGATTCCTAAAATTTTACACTGGATGTAGAACAACTGTCCTGGCTTAGGCAGAGGCTATGGGACATCTCCTACATTGCAATGAAGCCTGAGATTATTCTGAATATTAATAATTTGCTAAGTGCAAAATGAGGTAGAGGTAACGGGTACCCATCCCTGAAGGATTTATGAACAGATTCATTCTTGCTGAAATTTTTTGGAGTCTTTGCATTAATTGCCATAGGATTTCATGGGGAGCACCAGCAAAACCATCCAAGACATTTCAAAGCTGCTTTTGTACTTTTTATGAACTAACATGTACAAATAAAAAAAATAAAAATCTATGGCTGTAAGAATTTTAAGTAATTTAAAAATGCATGCCCTCTGCAGTCCTTCCAATCTCATACTTGTTTATACTAGGTATAACACAAGTTTAGAAATAAGACCTATAATATAATTCAAAGAAGAAAAAAGGGAAAAAATCTAGAGATAACAGCTCCATATCCCAAAGCACTCTGTGTGGCCTTTGCTCATCAAGGAAGGTACTGCATTTCTGAATAGCATGTTCCTGTGAATGCATTTTAAAAATACACATAAAAAAGCCACTCAGAATGATACTCTTTCACAATAAAAATAATTTTACACACAAGGGGAAAAAAGTATTCATGACCAATTTTATTGCTAATTGTTAAGTGTCCAGCTGTTTATTGACGTTTGTTTAAGATCTAGTTAACTGTGTGTTTTACAAATGAGTGGGTGGATTGGATTCAAGCAAATTTTTTTTTAATGTCTTGTCACAGGCCACTACTGACCCCTCTTTTTTAAACCTGCATCTATTACTTTCCACTAGAAAGTCTTCACAGAAAGAGGAACTTCTTTATAATTAAAAAGGTTTCTTTTACTTCCTATTTATTATTTTATTCTACATGGCAAGAACAGAAGGTTTTTGTTCCCTAAGTAAGCCAATTTGCATTGTACATTCCAGTTCATGAGGCAATTATGGCTAAGCTAAGAGGAAGTTAATAGCAATGTTATATTTGGTGTGTCTCCAAGCATGCTTTCACAGTTTTGATAGCTGACAAAGAGATGGTCATTTTACGCAAGACAAAATCCACTTACCACTGAAGTTACTTTGCCAGATTTTTCACACTGTCTCCAGTAATAACCAAACATATAAATGAATCCCATTACTAAACAATAAACCTTGATTAAGTACATGTCTTTAGTATTGCCGTTCTCCAAGAGAGCACAGTATTACTGTACCATACTGGTGCACACAAGACAATGTCTCATACTTTGCCATGATAGGTTTCAATACAACTCTCTCAAGCAAAGCAGGAGGCAGGGCAACACTTCCCGTTCACAAAGGGCCCTGCACTTGTTTTCTCTCTAGCACTGCAGCCTGTGTGCTACCCAACCAAGTATGTGGAACTGTTCTGGAGCCAATGCTTCCAGGACAATCTTTCCTTTAAGCCGCTCTGTCAAATGCACCAATGTCAGTAAAATAGGGTGAACTTTGAATTATATACATAGTGGGATCAGAAAGCTTTGTTAGCTACAATACCTGATACAGTTCTAAGGCAACAGTGCAAGCACTGGTTCCACAGACATTTTTATTAGGAAGACATCTCTTACTGGAATGAATCAGTACATATGGTTGCCTTTACTGCTTCTACTGATCCTCTTTCCCATGCACTCACTGACCTCTCTGACTTTCTGAATAAATCTAATAGTAGAGCTATCCAAAGATATCCTTGGAAACTTGCAATCTAGTGACACAATAAGGATATGTTTCCAAATATTGAGACACTTATCCCCAAGGATATTTCCTATGGCAGGCCTGGCATGTATGGAAGCTGCTATAGCCTTATTTTATGCTCAAAAAATGTCCAAGAAGTGAAGGAACTGGTGCCAAAAATATGCCCTAAAATATTAGAGGACGACATAGCTAATCATAAATTTTTAAACTGGTGAAAAAACAGCTGAGATTCTATTGCTCATTGTGGTAGCTGGAATACAGGTTGTGTTGATCAGAAGAAAATCTGAAAGCACACCTGAAAGACTTTTCAATGTCCACCTAAATACAGACTCTCGGTCACTAACAGAACTAAGGCTGACACATAAGATCTGAGAATCTGTGTTATTTTCTGCATAACTCAAAATTTTTCTAAAGTTAAACTGATACACTCAATGCAACCCAATTTTGCTTTTCTATTTCTATGTTTCTAAATTTGCTTTAAACATGGTATTTGGCATAATCAGTACATGGAGAAGTGAAGGGAAACTGAGGCACATAGCAGTGATGTGATTTCTCATGATGTCAGTGGGAAGCAGTGGCCAAGTGTTCAAACCCACCAGTTATGCTATGATAAACTTATCACTTGCAATGTAGAAAAAATAACCAGGATCATAATTTTAACTGATTTATTATGGAAAGTTATTTTTTGAAGTTAACATCAGTGGACTTGCATGACTTTTAACACCAACAGGGCAAAAGGTGTCAAACAAGCTTGCAGCAAAATGTTGCAAGTTTAGTAATGCACAGTGGAAAGTGCCACAGTCCATGATGTCTAATCTGATTTTTCAGGCAACTTGAAAAAAATCTTGCAACAACACACAGCATTTGTCTCTGAGTTCCTGTCCTATGGAGTAGCACACTGGAGCCAGGAATATTAAACAATTCCTAAGAGCATGTCAAAAAGGATTGAGTTTTTGAGCAAGCGATTTGTGATTTTCAAGAACAGGAAGAGGATGAATCACTTTCTGAACAAAAATTAAGCTGAAGCTTTCCTAGATTTGCATTTCTAAGAAAACTGAGTTGTGTGGGGGTGCAGTCTAAGATCTCTTGGACTGTCCAGGTGACACTGATCCTTCCCAGGTGCTCACCGTTGAGCCAATACATCTGTTTTTTTGTTCCAACATTATCTGTATATATTGATGGGGTCCTCTCACAGTGATGGGGATATTGTTAACAATTAGAAAATATTGTACAACTATGAATGCTGAAGGTATTATCTCCATTCAGTGACTGAAGACAATGACACTCAAAATGCATCTACCACACAGTGCCTGCTCCAGGCAAGATGACAAAAAAGTCTGCATTTGGATATAGTATTCCCCTTGAATATTGTTTAAACTGCTTTGTTGCAGATCAGGGACTTTATACATTGTCTGACACTGAAGACGCTCAGAACACTAAAACCTTAATTTTAATTATATTGCCATGATACTTTAAATGATTATTGTTTGCAGTTTACTGGCCATGACAGAGTCAGCAATATCATGAATCTGTTCTAATCCCTGGTGCTTATTCAAACCTGAAGGTTCCTAGACCCATTCATAAACTGTAGTCAAGGGAAGCATCTTGTAATAGATTCAAAAATTATACTAGATGTTTACACTCAAACACTGCAAGCAAAATTGCTTTGGGGTAGAAGCTTTTCACTGACTTTAGTCATTGCCATATTGACTTTTAGATTTCTTATTTCAACATCAGAAGATCATTCTAAGCCCTTGGGGGAGAAGCAGCTGGAAGGATGGAAGCAATACAGAACCCGAATCCAACTCCTGGGCCACCAGCTGGACAACACAGAACTCGTCAAGCTTTCTGCATGTCTTTCTTCAGCTTGCACAAATCCAAGGAAAGACTGTGGTTTTGGGGCAGCTGAGTCTATTGTCCCAAGGTATTACTGATTGGGAATGATTGAGCTGTTGAATGCCCAAACTCTGAGTGGTTCTCAGTTTTGGAGGGCAGGTAAGTACTACACCCTGAAAATACAGCTTTTAGGCAAATGGAGATCAAACATCAAGGCATAAACAGATCAAAATCATCATTTCTTTCAGGAAACATCATCCCATGTGATCTTTGCAGAAAGGATTTCTGCATTTGACAATATAATTTTTTATTTCATAGACAGGTGCTGCAAAACTCTTAGAGAAGTTCCAAGATAAGAGCTCACAACAGCTTCTTCCACTTAGTTTTTCCCTAGAAGTCCCTTATGTGTTTAGTTGCTTTGCTCTGTCACAATGCTGGCTTTGTACATCTCCATCAGAAAATCCTACTCCATTTTAAGAATCAAGAGGAAAAGTGACGGACCTATGATTCTCCAGATGGCTTCCCAACATATTAATGAATTAAAGTAATGATGAACAAGACTAGAGCCACTGTTTGTTAATCTACTCTGCCTACAAAATATACAAGGATGAGCATTAACCATAAGCAATATAATAGAAACTGTCTGAAGTACTGTACTTAAGAAAAACTGACCCAACATACTTGAAGATTTCACAAGTTGCTTTCCAAGACTCATCTCAACATGTCAAAGAGACCAGGTTTTCTCTTTCTAATCAAAGTTCTTAGGACCTTCCATTTCTCATGTGAAAGAATAACCTTTAGTAAACACATACAAACTTTAGCCAGAGCTTGACTTACATATCTATTTCTCCGTTCACACCATCATTTTTTTTCATGTGACTGAGCATGCTTGGAACCTGGTTCATGCTTAAATAGGTATTCAGACTGAATCAGAGCTCTGGGCTTTGCCTAATTAGAACACTTCATAAATAACAAAAAAAGGAGGAAATTAGTTAAAAAAAGGAAGAAAAAATTGATCATTGTGGTGACCATAGTACAAGAAAACATAATATTTAAGGAATATTTAGTATGATCTGTATTTTTAGCAATTTGACATATATAGTGTGGTCTAATATAGCCAACACTTAAATGGGAAAGCTATGCTTCGTTGAAAAATCAGAAAATTGAAACTACCTTGCAGAAGTTCATGAAAAATGGAAACTGTTTTGACTCTGTTTCACAAGAAAAAAAAATCATTGCATGAAGCTGTCAGTCACTAACATTGAGACACTCAATTTTCCTACAAAAAAACGCACAAATGGCTTTCATTATATTTAGCTGCAGCTTTAAGAAAATTTAATCAACTTAAACTGTTTAGTCTTTTTCCCTGATGAAAATCATAAAGTCAAATTCACATTTAAACCTGTTTAAACTGAAGCTCCTGTCAGCACCTCTGTTTATATTAAATCTATAGGCATGAAATGCACTAAAATAAGAATAATGATATAATGTCTTAAGTGTATGATGTTAACATAGGTCCCAGACAGAAAAGTGGGACAGACAGGCTGAACACTGTAAATTAATTTTCAATGTGTTATATTTATAACTGTCATCTTTTCTAAAGAGTTGCTCTTGTAGCTTTTACACATTTTACTTATCCATCTGTCTGTGTGAGTCAATGTCTATCCACTAATAGTATTTCAGCAGAAAATTGTTGCCTCCAGATTTTAAGAATGGGTTGGCACACTGGATATCAAGTTCTTCCAGTACTAGTTTTCAGGAACAAGAATAAAAGTTACTGGGAATCATACACCTGAGATGTCCCAGCCCTATGCATGTGATGTGCTGTCCCTAAAAGGCCAGTATCAGTGCTCCTCCAGCTCTTAAAAAAACTATGAAATCTACAAAAAAAAAAAAAAAAAAAAAAAAAGAGCAAAACTGCCAGAAAAATACTGGAATTTGTGGATAACCAATTGTAGAAAGACAGGTACATCTTCATATGAAGTTCCATCTTACCAGAAATAAACCACCCAAGAGGTCTCAAAAACTCACTTAAGACTTGGATCTGTTTCCACATTTCATTAAAATACCATAAGATTAAAAAACAACCCCCAGAAAACCTAACAACTATACCTTCCCAGACTCACAATGTTAATATTAGGGCTCTTTTTCTGCATTACAATCACATCTTTCAATTCTTGAGTCAGTGGCTCAGATTATACAGAACGCAGCAAATCTTTCCGATATAAAGTCTCTGCCAAATGGGTCATAGCATTAATGCAATTTCTTCTGGTGTATCTATAGCACAACGCTGCTTCTTGGCATTTGCTGAGAACTGGGTTTAACATGTCTTAAATTATGCAACCAAAACGACTATTCATGCTTGAAAAATGAGGGCAATACCATGGAAATAGATTGGCCAATTACTGCATTCCAGACACTTACAACTTTCATAGTGACTTTACAATAATTTTTTTGAAAGACCGGGAACCCAGTTTCATATTTATATTTACAGGATTACAGCAATACTTTCTGGAATTTGTAGCTCTGAATGCTACCAAATCTAAATATTTTATAAAGCTTGTGATAAATGAGGCTGTAGATTATTTAAATCAGTAGAAGTTCCCTGAAATAACGTTAAAGAATCCAGAGGCAAAACTTTAGGGTACTCTGGGGCTGGGACCATGTTGTACAGATCGTAAATATGTAAATAGCTCATATCCTATACAAGCTAAGGGTTTCTGATATAGGACTCTAGAAACAGTCGAATTATATAAAAGAGAAAAAATTTCTAATGCAATTTAAAACATTTTTTGTTATTACTTGGTATTCTTCATGTAGTTCTTTTGTAGTTCTTTTATTTATCAAAAAGCACTGAAAAAATTTGCTTTAGCCTGTACATCTTTTTAGGCATTTCCTGTTAAGAACTGTTGCAGCAATTGCATTTTCTTCTTATGCTTATGTGTTTGTTATTGTTCTTAGGGTGGTATTCCTCACTAGCTATACAGAACAGAAGGGTAAAACATCAGGATTAATGAGATGAAAGTTCATGATTGTCACATAGTCCCTTTGTGGGAGCAAAAGCTGCAATCAGTTAATCTATTTCCTCTTCAAATTAGTCTAGCTCTAGTCACAGTCTGTTTGCTGTATTCTGATGACTGGATTAGTCTGAAGAGGGGTTTGAATTTTTTTATGCAAAGGATAAAATATATTGGCTGTGGGTAAAGGGGCCTCTGTTCTGAAGTTTATAATATAAAGGAGCAATCTATAAACATAATTTCTGGTATCTTAATTTTATTTTCAGGTACATTACTGGAAGGTGCACTTTGAACTCAGTATGGTGATATTTACCAAGTATCATGGATATTATGCTATTGAGTAAGGCTTATATTTAAGTGACTTATCTTTCATAACAGTGAAATTAAAGGAATTTTTCTGAAAGTCTTTCTAGTGTAGCCAATCAGGGCAACACTTCACACTGCATTTAATAATTTCAAAACAGACACCAATGGCAGGTGGGAAACTGTCTTTTGTCATATGACCATGCTTGGAGTTTCAGAAATTCTCCCCGTGTGAAATTGGGATAGAAATTTGAGTGATTCTAGTCATATTTTAAATAATTTTAATTGAATCATAAGCTATGACAGTGATTTCGAACTAAAAATTATGTTACTTGGTTTAGAAAAATATCAAAATAGGCTATAGCAAATTCTTTTAATTGAAAAGCAAACCTGCTTGCAATGGAAAATATATTGTGTTGATGATTTGTTTTATTTAAAAAAAAAGTCAAATCATTTGACCAGCTCTGCATATCTCACAAAATCTCTGCAAGCCTGCAAATTTTCAAATTATTATTTTAGACAGATGTGTGTGTTGACAGACACATGTGTATGTGCCAATTTTGGTCTGAACACGGAAATTCATTCAAATTTCAAACACATGAATCTTTCCATGAATTAAAAGCAAAATTAACTGTTTTTTTTGTTTTGTTTTGTTTTGTTTTTTTTCTCTGGATGCACAATGGTCATCATCAATGTCTGGGAAGTTATATATTTTGTAATGAAGATTACAATACTTTTCACATAAGATACACTGGGCTTAAAGTGAAACTCCCCTGGCTTTACTTTTTGTTAAAATGCTTCCCATAAACTTCTGACTGAAAATCAAAAGTCAGATCTCTGAGGCTGCATAAACTAAGTGAGGTCAAAGAATAAGTCCCAAAGAACCTTACCATTGATGTTAAAGCTATGTATTTATATCTCTAAGCTTTTATGCTTGCTTACAAATGAGTCATTATGATTGGAGCTAACAAAAATTACATTTTGCATTCTCTGGTTAACTTCTGTTAGAGCTTGTTAAAATCTTAAGTAGAAATAAAGCAGAAGTAAATTACTCATCTGACTAACATATTAAAATACAGCAAACCTAAATACACCAATAACTGCTAAAGGCTTTATTACTACTATATTATGTCACTAACTTCACAGCTATTGAATCAGTCATCACACACTCATTTGATTGATAGCATTATTACTGTGATGGTTTTCTCTGTTACATGTACTATATTTTTGCGACATTCTTTGTCTTTTTCTCCAAGGAGTTTTTCTATTTTGACATATTTATTAGCAACTGGATTTGCCTCCTAGCCCATGCTACCTTCTCCTCTCTTTAGACAGCATATTCTCTGGAAAATTCCCATTTTCTTACACAGCCTGTCAATCTAACCACTAATGTGGTTAAACTTTTTCACTGGTCTTCCAGCAATTATTTTTATGCATATTAAATTCCCTTCTAAATGGTACCAGGTGTGATTCTTCAGTCAGCTACTCTTGAAACACAGTATACCACATCTTCCATGTTCCTTCCCATTTTTCTTTTTCCTCAGCCCCTGTGAATCTTGGGTTACTCTCCTGCATCCTTCAGTGTCTATCACCTGGGTGGACCAGGCCCTCAGCCCCATGCAACTCACTGAAACATAACAGTGATTTATACCAATGTCCCCATCTTTGCAGTTCAATCTATGTGAAACTTTATCCCAGCAAAACTACAGGGAAGAGAGAGAGAAAGATGAAGCAGAACCTTTTAATACTGATTACTGTAACACAGCCACAATAATCAGTAATCAGTCACAGTTTGTGAAGCGATTTCCCAAACTTTTAAGATCTCAGCAAGTTCAATGAAGGGTTTAAAAGATAGTAAAAAGGCACAATATTGAGGAATATTGAACCCACTGCCTATTTACAAAGGAATTAAATACTGCACACACTCTGCTAAGAGAATGTCCTCTACATTCTGCCACATCATTTGCAATACGCTTCTTAAGTCTGCTATGTTCTCCCTTGCCTTCAATAAACAGAAAGGGAAAAAAGATAGCAAAGCAGTTAAGCTTTCTGGAAGAGACAGGGAGGTGAGCCCATGCCACATCAGTGGGATCAAAATTCCAAATAGGAAGGTTGTGTCCCTTTTTACCTACAATATCAGTTGCTAGCTCATCCCTTTTGAATTCACATGGGACTTTGGCCCAGGTTTTATGCTGTAAATCTGACCTGCCACAGCTGCAATTTAGTTATCTGTCTTCAATTTTTGTCTTCCCCCTCCCCCCCTTTTTTTTTTTTTTTTTTAATAGTCTAATCTTCATTGCTTGCATTTTAATTGCTTGGAAATGCGAAGCTGTTTTGGTTCAGTCAGACCACAGAGGCGACGTTTATCACAATTGCTACACTGTGAACCAGTTTCGTTCTCACCAAAAAGAACTGTTATTCCCATCAGTGACATTGTGTTCTAAAAACAAGGCTACTGATTTGGCTAATGAAAACAAAACAGCCTTTCCCACTCTGAGATAGCTACAAGATTCTCATTTCAACCGTGAAACAGAGAGGAGGTGTCACAAAACCAAGGATATTATAGTTTCTGGAGGACCATTTACTGATACAAAGGCTAAATCATAGTGAAAGAAAGATCCTTCACTTTTCCTTCACTCCTTGTGGATCAAAAATTCAAAGTAATGCTTCTTTTAAAAAGAAGAGCTATTATAAAATGCTAGTTAGAGTTAATATGACCCCTCTTCTGAATACATTTGTTATTAGTGTGGTAAGAAGATATTTCATGTGTTGACCAGATTAAGCAAGAATGAGAGAGAGACTGATATTTTTGAGTAGGCAAAATAAATCAGTTCTCTGATCACACTGTGTTACCTGTCCTGTGTCCATGACACTGTGAGCCATTACCAGTTTGTCTTGTTTCTTGGACAGCACATTCAAGCTAAAAGCAGGCTCACCAGTCTTCAGCTTAGAAGGTCACCACAGCTAATCAATAAAATAACTGGGTTGCTTCAATAAATGTTGAAGAGTTCACACCAGTTTCATCCCACCTTTAAAAAAAAAAAGCAAGTCCACCCATGGAAGTACACCAAGTATATGATGATCCTTATAGGTCCCTTCCAGCTTGGGATATTCTATGACTCTAGATGTGAAGAGCTAGAATAGGATTTCCTCTGGATCTGTTGTGGTCTGCCTGAGGGAATGTAGACCAAAACTGAGCAATTCTGAAACTCCAGGACTCCTTGATTAACATAATGATATACAAAGACTGTGTCAGTCAGTGGAGCACCATATCCATCTCTGAAAGGAAGAGTGGCTTCTGTTGAGCAGCAGCGAACAACAGTTTAAAGACAACAGCAAAGGAACATCATAAGGAGCAATGTTGGAGGGGGATTAAAGGAGGTAGCATGTAATTATCCCAGTTGGAACTCAGCCTAGAGTAGCATTTCAAACTATTTTTCCTTTTTCAAGAATAATTACTATGAAAACACTCAACCAAGACTGCCAAAATAGATGTCAATATTCCATTCAAAATATGTAAAAGCCTTTCATTATTAAAAGGGAATCTGTAACTCAGAACATCGGAAGTTAAGTTACAGAGTTTTTACATATCTGTTAGCAGTTTGTCAACTGCAAGAAATAAAGGTAGTACTCCAGATCCAGATGTCTAGAAAGGAGAGGCTAAAGTCAGATGGGAATTCAACAGTAATTTTAAAAATGAGAAAAATGCATGTTTATTCCTAAACATGGTTCTTTAGCACCATTCATAGCCTGGCTGTGCCCTGTGTGACAATTGAGGGACCAGTGATTGTGGCATGGAGCAAATTGCTGGAATTGAAAGTGTAGGGGAACCTTTCACCAGTATCACTGACAAAGACATTGCTTGACCAGACTACTGCTATAGACTGTTAAATCCCTGATTATGCTAAAAAACTCCAATAAGATGGTAGGTTAAAAGTAAGATACTAAGCTTGAGAGTCAGTGACGATGCATACCTACATTACAAACAGGAGGACTTTTCCGAGAAGCTAGTGTCTTCTAAGAGTTTAATATGAACACTACAAAAGGTTTTGCATGTTCCTTTCAAGTGAAAAAGCAGTTCTGATAGTATCTACTCCTATTGAACTTTTTATTCATTCCAAACTTTCTTTTGTTCTACAGGGTTGGGTTGTTTTTTTTTTTTTTTCTTGGCAAACACAGGGAATTTATTTGGGTACAGCAGTACATCTTGACCAAATACTTTGAAGTTAAAATACTTCTCTTTTTGTTGGATGCAATAAAAAAAAAAGTGGCATTTCAGTTATCCTAAAATTATTTCTACCCTCTTGAAAGTTCTTCTATGCCAGGATAGTAAATAAAACATAATGGATTTAGGACATTGAAGAGGAGATGTAGTTCATTTTTTTGGAAAAAGCAATGAGTAAAACATCAGTCACAGCAAGTAGGAAGCAAAATTTATCATAAACATTACCAGTGTCTATGTGTCTAAAAAAATTAGTGCTTTTTATAGTTATAAATAATCATATGAAAAGACCCTTTATGGGGTGTCTATCAGTAGTGAACCTGCTAGTGGGCTGGCATACACAGATCTATTTATAAAGGGGCAGTTCAAAAGCTAGGTCAGATCTGTACCACTGGAAACTTTTTGCCATCAGTGGAACTTGCCCAGCATAATCTGGCTTTAGAATTCTGAGTCTTTCCAGAATCAGCTTTCCAAACAGAACTAAAGGAAAGAGCTGGGTGCATAGATTAGTCAACCCCTGGAAAGCTGTCTTGATTTTTAAAAGCTGAAAACAGAGAAAAAAACCCTACAGATAATGTAGTACTGATCCAACAGCAGTTAATTTTAAGTTTGGATGAATGAGGACTAAATTTGCCAGACTTTAAAAGCTTGCTTTTTCCCATACTGCCTGCTTTCCTCTATGTAACTGACACCCTGCAATTTGTCTCACACTAAAGCTTGGATGGATATTATTGCACGTTAGAGGAAGTTATACAGTTCGCTAGCTATCTATGAGAGAAAAGAGAATAGATCTTCCCTGGACTACTCTGAATGAAATACAGCTGTCTTCAACTGCTGGATTCTGAATTCAGTGACTTGGGAAGTCTTCAGCTTATTTTAGTGCTTACACTTCTTGTCCATGATGAATAGATTTTTAAAACTAAAATTTCTCTAACATGTCATTAGAAAGTACATTTAAGATCACCAGGTGATGCAGGTATGAATTCTGCATGCAAATGAAACAGTTGCCTTGCTAAAAGGGACGGGCAGGGAGCAGCAGGACCGGCTGCTGTGCAGGGGCTGGGAAGCTGAGCACGGTAATGCAGCTGTCTGGGCATGGGCCCCACCAGCCCCACAGTACCTGAACATGGCGATCTGGGCAGCACCAGTTCAACAAAATTACCAAGAAAGATCGTGTTGATAAGCAGGTCTGAGGTTTAGTCAGCAACACAAGTCAACAAAACAGGATCAAGGCCGGTGCTGGTAACCAGGGTTAGACCCAGCCCAGTGATTGCTGGGCAGGCCAAAGAGGTGAGGCAGGGCCAAGGCCAGGCCAAGAAATCAGATCAGAGTTTGGATCAGTGGGGTCCGTGGCTGGACACTGGCACAGGCAAAAGAGCTGCAGACAGGCACTCCTATAACACAGTCAGGCGTGAAGGAAAGGCCCTGGGCTGAGCTGGAATGGTGAGAGGTGTGTGTGCGCGGCTGGAGTCCCCAGAGGAGGCTGATCAGGGCCGTTCACAGTACTAGTGACCTCAGGACCCCGCTGGGAACAGTGAACTGGATACCATTGAGAGAAGCTGTGGTTTAAGATGCTTTGAAAGGGAATAGCTACACGTGATCCAGAAAAATACTCAGTTGAATTCTTGAAGCTAAATAAGTGCATTAAAGCAATCCTAAACTAAATTTCAATTAGGAGGTATATAACATAAGCATAGGCTTTATTTCATACAAAAGAAAGTAAGTAATGGTTAAATCACAATAATTTCCCTCACTTCTGCTCCAAAAGCAAGATTAGCTCCATATATCAAGGTATGTTCTTTCAGCATGTAGAAATGTCCCCATTAACCTTAACTCTGCCCTGTTCTGAAAAAAAGGAAAAATAATAAGTATTTCAGAAGGAATTTTAGCAAATCACCAAGAATCATTACCCAAAACCATATCGGTAAATGTATTTGTATATATTCGTAAACTGTCCTGAGCACATCTGAACACTTCCTAAAATTTGAGTATTAAAAAAAATAATAATCAATAACCACTTCCTTCCCCTTCCAGATTAAAACACCCAGCAACAGCATTAATTGCTCTTAGTTCAATTCTAAGCCAGTACAATTCAGCTATTCTGGTAAATCTTAATTTACTATTTTACAGCCTTGCAGTTTTCAAGATCAGGAACAGCTGGAGGCCAGGTAACCCCAGTTCTTGAAACATGGGCACAATTCCCTTCTCTTGCTAGTTTGCAAATGCAATATGCAAATGAGATAATGAAAACCAATATACAGGATGAGTAACAGCTAGTTATTTTGGGTCTTTGCTTTACTTAAGGGTGGCAGCTGTAAGAGGTAATACAATGCTTGTTGATGAAACCTGACTTCTTTATGTACGATTTTAATAATTCTTTTTCTTTATATAGACTATAAAAAGAAAGGATATGATTGTATTAAGCTCATATAAGATAAAGCTTTAATGTCATTATTCTCGTCAATAATTGTCAATTTTTAAAATTTAAAATTGCTGTTTTTCCCACTCAGTGAGAATAGGATTTAACTAACATTAAAGTGAAAAGTTGTACGTGGAAAAATATTATGGGCCAGGTTAACTACTCTATTCAGTGCTACTATTTTTATGCTGTAGTTCATCTGTTCTGAAAAACTATATCTGCTTTTCTCTTGTTCTGCTTACTTCTTATTCATGTGACTTTCAGTATTATTATCAGTTACAACTTGTAAAGAAATACTAGGACATCTGTATCTCAACACCAAATGATAAAGCCCTTATCCTGAAAACTTTTTACATTAGTATAGCTTGATATACTTACATTGGGCTTTACATGACCTGATATAGTCTGGAGAATTGGTCTCAAATAATTCTCAAGTGGAGAAGACCCATTTAGATCAGAACGAAATAAACTGTAAAGAATCCTAAAGTTGGCCTCTCTTTTACCTTACGTTAAAAAAAGAAAAGAAGTATGGCTACGGTTTGAAAGCCTAGGACAGGAAATAAAAATCCATCATAACTAGCTGAAACTACAATGGAAGTTAATATTGGCAAGTTAGATTTAACCAAGATGGGTTCTGGTCAGGACATTAAGGTTAACACTCATGCTTTTAAAAAGGTGCCGGGGGCTATAAAATGATGACATGTGGTCAGACCCTTGGTCCCTCCCGTCCGTCCCCCGTTCCCCCCCCCCCCCCCCCCCCCCCCCCCAGAACACAAATACTTTAGAACATGTGTTTCCCTACTCTTCTCTCTCACTTTGACACTAACTACTCTACCTATTTCTAGTACCAAGCTTGCTCTCAGTGAAGCCTGTTGCAGATTATCTTTAAAAGTCCACTCGGGACACAGGATAGACTACTTAAATTGTATCCAGTCTAAAAATGTGGAAGTTAGTTATTTAACCTAATCACAGCATAAAATCTTCCTTGTTTAATCCCACTTACCAATTGCTAAACTAAGTAAAACTAAATACAGTGAAGATAGAAAGCTTGATCAAGTAATACAGAGACAAATACAGTTACTAAATATTGGAAATTAAGGGAAAGTTATAGGGAGTAAATGTTAGGCATGAATTCACTCAGTTATCTGCAAAAGCCCATTCTTGGCACATTTGGTTTTCCAGTTGGGTCCTCTGAAGCCACAGAGATAGCATTTAATTGCTTCAGTTGATTAGAATTCACAGCTGCATCTGCAGCAAGAAGGCTACTTTTGAAATTAACAGAACTATCAATCAACAGAATAATTTGCTAGAGTAAAAGCAACGGGTCACTTATCAACAAAACCAGCAAAGTTCCTCTGGGAAAACTCCTAACATTCGATAAAACAATCACGCTTCTCTCCAGCTTTAAACATCAATATAAATCATAGCCTACAGTGTTTTAACTATTCTCAACGCTTCTGCCAGCTTTCTTTTCTACAAGGTACTGTGCTTACTGAAGGAATATTTACAGGTTTCTCTAACTTATTTTAACATGCAGTATCAACCCCATGCAAAGCACACAGGTGCACAGTTCATCCACATTAAACTTTATGATCCCATTTTCTGAATGACCCCACTCAATATGTTACCCATGCTGTTGTTCTAGTTGGTAATTAGGCAGATCTGCAGTTAATAACAACCTTGTTAAATGTCTGATAGTAACAACTATTACAGTCCAGATTCTGAAGAAAGCAACAACTTACTACAGTAATTTTTTTAGCCAGTGCAATCCATAGTATACTTTGAGATTTTGGTATCTCCTGCCAGACAGCATACTTAGTCACTGAGAGACAAAATTATTTTTTAAAGAGGAAACTCCAGCTATATGCTATTATAACAAGCCTTGAATTTAACTACATAGAGTATGGTAACTCTTTCAGTCTGATCCACAGTCTTCAAATATATTTTGATTGATTTTGCCTAGTTTCCCACAGGGATTTTATATTTGCTAATTCTAAAATAAGCTTTTTAATGCAGCTAACAGGCTTTATTTCTATTATGATCACGATAGTCTCTACCCCCCCCCCCCCCCCCCCCCCCCAGCTTGTGGACAGCAAAAATTAGAACTCTCTTCTATAACTATGCACTTTTTTCCTCTTTTTGTAGCTTTCTGACCTTGGTGTCTTAAGACCTATCATAATAACATTTGCTATGATTGTGTTTCTCATCATCATCTAAACGCCAAAGTTATCACTGTTATTTTCTCTAGACTATGCCTAGCAAGAACATATTTTTTTGTATAGCCTCTATTTCTGTGGTATTTGATATAGCCTTAAGGTAATTACCCTCAAAAAAAAATCGGGATGTATAAAAATACAGTTGTGTCCACTTTTAAAAAGTCTCCCTGTATCTTAGCTTGCTTGTGGAAAGTTGTAGAAAAACAGACTGATTCAACCTAATTCTTCCCACAACCTAAGTACTTGGTGAGCTTTAACTGCAGCAATGCATGCAAAACTAAGCATGCTCAAATATGCCTGCACTGCAGGCGAGACATTAAAAAATACTATTCATCAAATAGTAGAGATACAAGAGCATGCATTTCAGTGCAAGCTAGCAATCCCTATATAGGATCAGCTGGCTTGCACACTAAGGTCTTTGGAAACTGATGTCTGAAGTCAGTTTTGAGTGACAAATTATTCTGAAGATTTTATTTATCAAACTCAAAAAACCAAAATACATGCGAAGCAGAGAATCCACACTGAAAGCTGTTCCCTCTCATCCTACTGTCTTGCATTTAGAGCTTTACTATCAACTGAAAACTTAAACTGTTTTTATTCAGTTACTGTAATTAATATACTGCTAGTATTTATTAATACAAGTACAAATACTTACATATTTGCAAATGTTTTTTTTCTAGTTTTTTACCATGTCTCATTGTGATAGATAATGTTAGTTTTCTTTTTATGTACTTTGAATGTATCTAAGACTTTACACAGGAAAAAATGCATCTTAAGGACTGAGCTGTACAGGTCAATAATACATGAAGAATTGTGTAACTGCATAAATATTGGGCTTGAGTTCAGGTTTTTGTGGAATTTATCCCCACTGGAGGAGAAGGCATCACATATCCTATATAAATATTTATCAGAAAATCTAGAAGACTCATTAGAATATTGACTTGTCTTTGAATGTATAAGGGTCAATGTTTAGATGGTTTATTAATGACAGGTTAGTAAATGTAAGCATCAGTCTCTCTGACAATAAGACCAGCATCAAGTTATCTCCCGATGACTGAGTACACTGCCTCACAGTTATGTACTTTTGCAGTAACTGCTTAAATGATAAGGGAATCCCCAAATTCTGCTGCATCAGAGCAGGAGTTTGTCTAATGCAATGTAGTGACCCTCTAGGGTCTAGTATGTGGTTGACAAGTGGATAGACATGCCAGACAAAATTCCTACAACAGAGAAAGAAAAAAATTTTCACTGTAGGATAGTATATTACCTAATGCTCAGAAGCTAGAGGTTCAGCTACAACTTACTCGCAAGAACATCACTGCCCTCTGAACTTCGGGAAAGGCATGGATTTTATTAACTGCAATTAGAAGAGTTAAGCCAGAAATGAGTACTATAAACCTCCCAAGTGTCTTTATGTAAATAACTTAGACATTTTTATGTCCTAGTCATATCTTATATATTATTTCTTAAAGTTACACAGCACTTCTTGCCCACACGAATGCATACAATGTCATGATGAGTATTCTTGTTACAAGTTACCATTATCAATTAAGAATGAAAGATCAGTCATTAGATGAATTTGTTTCAGTAATTACAACTTCTGGCGTGTTAGAAGCTGTCTTCTATAGCAGTGACCTTTCTTCAAGGGCTGTGAGATGGAATTTAGAGTTCATAAAAAAGACACTGCTAGAACACTTAAGTGCTGAAGTGCCTATGCTTTGAGGAAATGGGAAAATGGAAGTGTAATTTCCTTTTTAATGAAAGATTAACACCATATTTCCAACAGCTGGGTAGTGGGGCATCTTATAGTCAAATTTCAATGTTATCAGCTGATTCTAATTTACAGCAATAAAACTGCACTACATTAAATGGGTTTAAGGTGGAGAAGAAGGTCAGCCTCATAGTTAAGGTTATCAAGAAGCAAAACTAATCCAAGGGAAAACATCAGCTCAGTCTATGTTAATATCTGTAAGTTTCAAACCAAGTCCATTAGTATTTTTGAACAATTACAAAATGTTTTAGCTTTCTAAACTGTCTTCTAATGTGTCTTTCCTGCCACAGGACAAAAGGTTTTGATGCTACTATTCTTCTGAAATCTTTACATTTTTCAATTTAAGCAGACTTAGAATAACTTGATTCAAAGTAGATATTATAATTAGACAGCTGCATCTACATAGGCCTATAGATTTGAAGATTGAAAATATACCCCTTAATCCTCTCAAAATATTTTTCTCACAAGGGAACCAAAAGAAATAAATGTGTTCCTTATAGGGCAACACTAGCATCAGCAAACTGATTTTAATGTTACTGCAAACTGTGTGTTGTATGCTTCAATATTCCTTCTAAAGTTAGAAGTATTTCCAAGAAGCTACCTGATGGAGGAGTAATATTGACAGCTGTGAGTTGACAGGACCAAAATGATATCAGAAAACGTGCTATGAACTCTATATGAGCAGATAGCCCACCAGGCTCACCATGTGCTTTGCTGCATTATTGATACAAATGTTATTCCTCAGTATTTTTTAGAATCAGGGCTTTTAACTAAAATAATTTAAAAAAAAAATACAACTTTGAATGAAAACCTACTATTGTCACCTATAGCTCTATCTAGATGTTCATCTGGTTGAAAGCAGTTGAGTTTTTTAACTTTCATGGATCTGATTTGCATTCATTTTACTCCCCTGTCCCTTCACTAATTAAAGTTTTAAAAATGCTTTTTCTGATCTATGATCCAGCATCTCTGAGTGCAGTACAGCTATGCTTCCTGTATGGGTACTGACCCATAACTGTGAACAGATGTGCTGCTTCGACACAGACAGAGGTTACAGATGTTCTGCTGCCAGAAAAAAAGGCTGTTATTTCAGTGAAGCAAGAGGAACTCGGAGCACCTTGACCCATCTAAGGAACACCTTACCCTTTGCTTTACTGTTCTGCCAGTTTTTTTTCTTCTTTTCATATAATGTTGTCGATGAAGCCTTAATGTGTGGGAGACAAGGCTATTGCTGTTTATCAAGCCCTTTGAAAAGTCCAGAAGCTTTGCCAGAACAGGGAAGCACAAGTTTTATTGAACTGACTCTGCAGTGAACTCTCTACGCCAGGGTATTTTTACTTTTTTTTCCCCTTCCAGTTGGTTTTATAATAAAGCAGCAGCTGACTCAGCAGATATGCCCTGCTCTTTTCCTTATCATTTTAAGAAGCTTAGAGAAAGGGGATGCTGTATAAAGCAGCCTTTTCTCTAGTAAAGGAGAGTGGTGGCTTCAGGGGAAAGAATGTCTTCAAAAATAACTTTTCAGTAGCTTTGAGTTGCCTTGCTTCTGCTCTAGTTTCTCCTTCACACTGAGGAGATACCAATGACAGGACAAAGAGGGGCAAAACGAGGATTAAGGGTTGATCCTTCCAGTTAAGAGATAGTCTTTTGGAAGTTACTCATGCAGATACCATGGGTATTCCTTGGGAACAGTGATTTCTAAGTTTCCACAAATTCTGAACTCAGTTCTATAATAGATCAAGGAAGTTTCAGGAACATTTTTAAGAGGGGCTCAGTCTGCTAGAAGCAACAAACTTTGTCAAAAGAAAACATCCACTGGAATGAAACTAGAAATGCTTTTCGTGATTCCAAAGCATTTAGTCAAGCAACACAGCATTTCTCTCAAAGCCACAAATTGAAAGAATTTTTTTTTTTCTTGCCTCTTTCATATGTATGTAAGGGCTAGTGCTTCTATGTGTCTGAAGATTAAAAAGAGTTTAGGCCAGCCAAAATGTTTAGCAAGCAAAGCAGTCTTCTGTTGTCTGTCTAAAGTATTTTGGGACACAGCTTGTAATCAAAACAGTTCTTGATTATTTGCTGTTAGTTTTTACATTTATCTTTGCTCACCTTCTGGGAAAATAATTTAATTAAAGAATTTTCACAAAGTGGCACAACAACAGATTATTCTAGAACGAGAGTGAGTTATTTTCCTTTCCAAAGAATACTGCACTAATGATTATTAGCCTGCATTAAAGTACTGAATACATGTGTTTTAATGATAAAGTCCTATAAAATCATGTAAGTGCTATGGTTAAAAATTCACCTTCGAAAATAATTAGTAGACAAAATAAACAATCAGAAATTAAAGGACTTTACTGCATGTTAGTATTTAATTGACTAAAACATATTCATTTGAGGAAAAGAAATCTTACCTGACAGCTTCGGATGATTGCTTTACAGATATCGCAGAACTGCATGTATTATTTTTGGGGAAAATAACTCTGCAATTCCATCCAGTTCATGCTGTTAAAGACTTGAGGAATCTTAAACTGCAAGTGCTGGCATAAGAACAAATTCACAAACTAATAAGCTCAAGCCACAGGTAGACTATCAAGGTTTTTGATAAAACACTGTACTGCCTCAAATCCTGCTTCCCTTCCTGCCACCAAATACACCATATTCATCAGCTCAGAGATTGCATCCACCTGCAGAAGACAGAATCCTTCCCGAGTAAACTGGTGTTCTTCCCTAAGAGTTCTGCATATAGGAAAAGTATGCTCTGACAGTAAAGGGGAATGGTCTAATTGAAGGTGACTCTCCAGCAACCCGCTTTATTTGTAAAGCTTATATAAATTTGGTTATATAGCTCCTCAGGTGATCACTTACTACAATTTCTGAATGGATTCACATTTACTGCAGAAACCTATTACCAATCCAGCTCCATCTTGCCTAGCAGAACTGGCTTTGCAAATCAGGAAGGTATTAAAACAAGGGTCTGTCTTCATCTCTGAAATGTACATTCAGTCATTTGGATGCCTAAGAAGGACAAAGGGATATTAGGAGAAAAAGAGCCACTTTAGCCTGTAAATTGAGAATGGTTGTAATTTTATGTGCTTGACTAGGTGGTGCAGTACTTCTGGTTGCAACTATTACACTACCCATTTAAGGTATATATCCTTCATCGCACATGTAAAATTGAACTCCTGTACCTGTGTTAAATGTTGCTGATTAAAATTTTATTGTTTTAATTGATACTAATTTATGATATGCATTATTAATGATTTATGCATATGCCCCTATATCGCTATAAAAAGCAAATAATATTTGAGATTTCCTTCACAAAGTGTATATGGGTACATGATGGTTATATTTCTATCTTTAATCCTGACAGGCATCTCAGTTAGGTTTCATTTGGGAAACTTAATTGAAATTTAAAAATTATTTGCAGCTCGGATCAATTTGGAAAGAAAATGCAAAGATAGAAAACATCAACTGTAATGAGATGAAGAAAGAAAGTGTGGCTCTGTAACTCTCCAGATGCATCCAGCTGTTATTAGGGATATTTCTAATTCCACAATCAGTACAGACTCAGAACTGAACAGCTTTCTGACTGGAGATCTATGAGGTTCGTTCATTATGTCTTTGATCTCAGATAGTCCAAGTACATAACAGCTGTTCTTCACAAAGAAATCAGACTTACTAAAAACAGCAGCATGAAAAGTCCTAATGGTTTATAGTAAGACCACTATTGCATGCAGTTTCATTAATCAGACAGAGCCATTATAAACAACTAGATTAAATAAGGAGTACTTTATATGAGAGATGTTACATTCTAACTGAAGTTGAACTATTTTCTTCTTAGCCTGTCTTAATTGCAATCAAAATAATGAGATAAATTGCTAATCATATCACTGTGGATTTACAAAGTATCACAATCTTAAGAACAATTGCGCAGCTACAAAGACATGTAAGTATTTTTAAACTACTAAGATAAAAAGGAGGCTAGAGATAACTATTGAACACAGAGCAGTTCAGCTCTAAGTTGTCAGTGAAAATCCTGTGTCTCTGAAACTTATTTATCCCTTTAAGATGACCTGTGACCAGCCTGTTATCCCGTTATTCCTTAATACATTACTGGGTCTAAGCGGAAGCTGGCACTACTTTGTTGGCTAATGTACTACTGCAGCATGAGAAATGATAGTGTTTTGTGTATTACAAGTAAGGATCAAAGTAAAGGATGCCTGAATTGACTATTATGGGCCAGAAAAATGTGTTGGTATCATCTAAATCTCCAACCTTGAAAGATCCATGTCTTCATTCATATGGAGAGTAACAGCTTGTAAATACATTTCCATATTCGAAGTCTAAGCTAAACACTAAGTGCTATGAGACCAAAAAGTGTATGTCATGTCTATTCATGTATAATTAGTCTGTTCCTGTTCATCTTACTTGTTAATTCATTACAATAGCCTATTAATACAGTAATTTAGCAGACTGTTCCATTCCTGTGAATGTAATGACTTGATTTAGAAAAGTGAATAAAAATTTTGTTGTGGATAGAGTTTCAGGAGCTCCGTGTCAGCACAGAGCTCTGCTAGCTTGGCTGTCCCGGCTCTCTGAGGCCGTGGGCATGAGCAGCTGGGAGACAAATGCCTTCAGTCACTTTCAAGGCCTGCTATTGGCAAGACTGTCATGCTTACAGCCCAAGTACTGATTTGTCCCATGTACCAGGGAACATCATCTAGTATCTACACTAGATGAGCTCCTCCCACACATGCAGACCTTGCTTTTGGGACTACTCTATCCTTTTCTGGGCTACTATAGGAAATGTGGTCAGAAATCAGCTCAGAGATGAAGGGAAGTAAATAGAAGTGTTAAGGGAAGCATCTTTTCCTCTTAGAGTAGAAGTACAACGTTTCTTAATGAGTTACCAGACAGCATATTATCATATCCCTCTCCCAACAGCATCTACCTTGAAGATTGACGTTGTAAGCTCCTCAGCATGCAGAAACATCTACTCAGCAGTTCTAAACCGTGCCTTCATTCAG
Source organism: Athene noctua (assembly GCF_965140245.1). Classification (NCBI taxonomy): domain Eukaryota; kingdom Metazoa; phylum Chordata; class Aves; order Strigiformes; family Strigidae; genus Athene; species Athene noctua. Next base: position 7,256,695 of record NC_134044.1, read on the forward strand.
GACTGACTTCCTAGATACTCTAACAAGAGTGACCGAAAGGCTAACATGGTTAGTTCCATGAACATTAGGCTTTAGACTGGTAGATCATGTAGTCTAGCCAGCTCAGAAACAAAGCAGCTGTGGAAAAATGTTTCAAAGGCTGGGTGCCAGTTCACACACACCTTATTTGGAATCTGCTGTGAGCTACTAGCCTCCTTTATCTACCATGAATAGCAAATACTGAGATCAATATAAAGCACTGGTCAGGAGATGACAGGTAGGATATCAACAAATTTTCATAAAATGAAAAATTAAGAACTACAGTATGTCCTTCCTCAAAAGCATATTCAGGCTAAAGTTTTATCTTTTGTGTGATAACTCTCTTAATGCTTTGTTACAGTCTAATAATGTAATAATGACATGGCTTAAAAGCCTTCCACTTTAATTTAAGCTGGCGTTCTATATCTGGATCTGTGCCATTTCACTTTCATGTTCATCAGAGCTCTGTGTGTGGGAAAAATGAACACCATCATCCTCCAAATCTTCATTATCCTTCTGCCTTTGTAATGGGCTCAAGTGAGCACTGTTATTCTTTAATTTGATATCTTTTGTTTTATTTTGCAAGGCATTATGTTCAGATCAGTACACATGTTGCCACCAGTGGTGGCATTCATCCTAAAGAGTAACTCTACTCACCACAAAGAGTACCAGTCTTACATTAAAACGAGTGTAATACAGCTGATTCTCCATTATCCACTGAAATTGGAACTGGGACAGTAAAGTCATGGAAAAAATATGGATAAAATGGATACCAGACTGCATGGTGCAGAAACAGCTATGTGGAGCCAGTCTAGATCCAACAGAGCCAATGGTGAGTTAGAAGTAACTCATCCCTCTGGGTTTGAAATGACTCCTGCAGAGGAAAGAGTCTCTGCACAGCAGTGCTAATTGTTCCTGGTTATAAGGATCCACGGGATGTGGCAGAGCATCAGACCTCTTATGGAACCATGTCTGACTCTTGGACAAGCCTTCTGGGACCCAGAATACTGGAGAGAGTGCACACAGGCCCACTCAGCTCTCTTTGGGTGTCTCTCTGGCTTAGCACTTGTTAGGTTATGTTTTTTGCAGCTCCTTGCAGAGCACTGAGTCAGTCTTGGCACCGTTTATCATATACTCTGGTTTAGTATCGCTGAGTTGGCAGTGCTGAATCCTTTTAAAGCCCCCTCCTCAGAAGGCTGCTCAGGTTTCTGTGGCACCACAAGCCAACTCAAGTCCAGCATGAGTGGACATAACAAACTGATGGTCCCTTAGGACTCCTGCAAAACCACCAAAGTGTTTTTGCATTTCACTCCACAGGGTTGACAATTCCAGAAAGAGTGATGAGACTTGTTCTGTACAAAATCAGCTCCAGTTTAAGCAGTCTGATATCTCTGTAAGTTTTTCAAGTACAGCTATACAGCTTCTGGATTCTAATTATCATGGCATAGTTTGTGCGATCTGCAAAGGCCTAGCTAACTGCACTCTTCTGCTTCTCCATTTACAGTAATCTCAAAATAAACCTGCCTGCAGAGTTTTATAGCAACATACAAAAACTTCTAAGTTCAGATTTTCTGCTGAATATATTCACAATCTTTGATCATTTTTACTCTTAAGTGAGTTTAATGAATGACTTAGTAGGCTAGACTTAAAAGTGTTGGATATTCAAAGATGTTGATAGGAATCAGTTGCCAAACTGCAGATCATTCTCTGATATTCTCTGGCCTCTTTGAAAATCATATTCTAACTACTATTTTGTGTCACTTTTAGCCTATGTAGCATGCCAGTGAAATCTTTGTTTAGGAGCCAGTTTTGCTGACTTTATCACAACTTGACTGAAAAAGCGAGTCTTCTACATCTCACTTATCTGTTGAATCCAGCAACTGGGTGATATTGTTCTCACCTGTGCATTCTAAATTTTATGTGCTAATATCATATCACTAGGCTTCCCAGTACAAAGATACTTAAAATCCTATGAAAAGGGCAAAAAGGTATTTTGTTAAAAATAAACTGGTTTTAGAAGATACAGCTGTTTCATGTTTCTATTTATCCTAACCTCAACAGTGTCCATTTTTCTTTTTTTTCCTCCAAATGTTTTTACAGCCTGTTTTGTGTTAAGTACCTGTTGTTTGGCACCTGGACATACATGCAACTTTTCTCTTTGGTGCAGTATCATTACTTCAAGTGGACTACACATATGCTGCAAGTTTGCTGCATACCCAGGGACCTTACTAAGATGGAGTCTCTAGGACGCAGTCTTTCTCTCACCAAATTCAGTAAAAACTGACCTTGACATCACTGGGCAGAGAAAGAATTTTAAATCCTTACTCTACTTCTAAAGACAGATGCAACTTGTGACATGGGATGAATGTTTGGTTTGGTTTTTTTTTTGAGAATGAAAGAGATAATACTTAAAAATATTCTGGAAGTTACTTTTTGCTTTTAAACATCTGTAAAGCCAGAATCTTCAGCTTACTACTTGTGGAATTTCCCACTGAAGTCTACAAAGGTTTTGTACCCAAACAATTACACATTTAATAAGTGCTCTGAATGTCATCCTTCACATTAAGAAGAGGGTGTTTAGCAAAGCTATTTGTTCCCATGTTTCTGTTCAGTTATTTAGATGTAATTTAGAAAACAAGAAAACGGAATGAAATTCCATAGCTGCACTGCATTAGAAATGCTGTCAAGACTGGCTGAAGATTACTGATTCTGCTTCAGTTGGAATTTGTACAAGTAATGTTATCTAAAGAAGAACCATATGAGGGCAAATTGAGCAGCACAGAATGAAAACTATTGAAGTTTAACCTAGCGGCAAAGTATTTAAAAAAAGATTAGATGTTCAGCAATACATCTGAATACATGAACAAGTAAGATACCTAATGAGCACACCAAATTCCTCTAATCTCCATTTATCAAGCCATAGTAAAAGTCATAAAATCTTAAGAGTTTCTCATTCAATTATAGATCCACAATGAACTACTTTCCCTTGCTAATACTGCATCTATTAATTTATAATTCATTAAAGAGGACTGATGCTTTAGAATGACAGAATCTGTCAATTTTACAAAGTACAAAGTGGCATAAGCAAAAATGAAAATTATTCAAATAATTTAACTCTATCAAAATGTATTATTTTAGCACAGGCAGCTATCATTTTATAAAAACTAAAAATGTTTCTCTGAATGCTATTTGGATTAGAAGAATGAGCAGTTTATTTTGAGGAGGGAATCAGACAATAAATTATCTGTACCTGCAAATATCCCATGGTTAACTAGTAATAACTTCTTTTATGCTGAACAGTACTGGAACTCATCACTGATACTGTTCACTGTACAATATGCACACATATCCCACAAAATACAACAAAGAAAGAGTCACAGGGATGAACTACCACAGCCTAACATATGGCAGCAACTAGTGTAGTAAAAAGAAGCAACGGTATATGAGAAAAAGAGAGATACTATTGGACAACACTTTCTTCAGCTAAGAAATTATGGGCCTTGTAGTTACAGCACAAGTGGAGGAGACAGGAAATCTGGGATTTATTCTGGGATCTGTCACAGATTTCCTGTGTGGCTTTGAGAAAGTCCTGTGGGGTTAACTTCAGCCATGAGGCTTTCTTTCCTCTGAGAGCAGCTTGTACCCATATCTTGACAACCCCTCTGTAGTGTGAGCTAATTAACACAAAAGGTAAGATGTTATTAGAGCAACTTTTGTATATAAGCAACAGCAAAGTCAGGATCTAATACAGGTGAAACACTATGATCAAAAGCAGGCTGGGCAATAAAAGTACAAATACAAAGGCAGACAACATACCCCTTTCCAGCAGCTAGCAGGGAGGCAATAAAAAGTACAAGCAGTGCAGCCACTGACTGGTGCCGTTGTTACACAGGTGGAATCAGGAAGCAGCCATCTATTTTCACTGGAAGCCAACACCCCATTTCCTTGCTTCCTTCCAAGATGAAAAACGAAGGGGAAAATGTAAAAAAAAAAAACCCAAACCACAAAAAAACCTTGTACCTCCTTTACTATTTTCACACATGAGTACATCCTCCTCATGAAATCTAGCCACCAGTGGTGGGAACCCAAGATACTCATTCTTCTGTACGATATCTTCACATACATTACAAAATTAGCACAGAGTTTTCAGTTACACAAAGTGTTACAGTCATTTCAACAGGTCAGTTTTATTTATCAGTCCTGGGTGGCTTAAAGTCTCAGATTTGAGCAAAATAGAATAAATCCCACATGTTCCTGTTGTGAGCTCATACCCTTTTGGGTTCTTCTGGCTGGAGAGAAGGTTCCACCTATTCTCTGAGGACTAGTCCAACATTAAAATAACTAACCCACAACAATAAACCATCCTGTATTTTAGGTCACTCTCAGATGATCCATTTTTATCTTCTACATTCTGAGCTGTTTTGTTTCTACTCAGTGTTGCTATCTACAAGGGAAATAAAACATCAAGAAGATGCCCAATGTTGTTCTCAGCTTGAGTGTAACATGTCTTGAACAAGGTGTTATAAACTGAATTTCCTACCTGCTAGCCAATATGGTCATTAAACCACAGTAGGCATTTTTACTTGGTTCAGTGATGGTAGTAGATGCTCAAATGCTAACAGAGCACTTAATGCATTTATAACTTTTGTTATTTATAGTCAATAAACAAATAAAACCCAGTATTTGGGGCAATAGAAAATGCAGTCTAGAAAAGCCTTATTTTGAATTTGATCTGTGTGAAGAAGAATTTACCAAACTTCTGAAGTAAACTGATTTATTTTAGGAGTTGCATCAAATTTTAAACCAAAGAATGACTTGCTCAAGCTTTTGTTTTCAGGGAAGAAGACTGGCATCAGACTCTAGGGTCATAATACAACATTACATGTCAATCTCCTATATCACCCTAAAAAATGAAAGATGTGACAACATATGGCGGCATCCATATAATCCTGAATCACAAATTTAGTTAAGAAACTGTCTTTATAGACTGTGATTAAATTTCTAGGAGACCTGAAACCACATTTCACCCCTGAAAATGAGGCACCTGGTTTCTCAGAGATACCAGTTGCTATTCTTCCAATATGTCTCTCAACTGGGTCTGCTGGGCAATTGTAAGAAACCAGTCATTTCACTGAAAGTTATAACTGGAAACACGTGGATGCTGGTTCTATTCTGGCCCACAAGCAGCACAACTCTAGAAAAAACAGGAAGCAAGATAAGAACTTGTGTTCTAGGCTTCAGGCTCAGGACTGAAATCAGATTTGAATAGAGATGTAAACGTAAACCTCAAAATCAAAGCTTTGTTATATAACAAGAAGCTCATGATACGGGGCCACACAGTCCTTTTGTTCACTGTAAGTCTCCTCCTTCTGGTGTGGGAGCAAAACACATCCTTACACATTCTTCCACTGTCTTCTCACACTCATCCTCTCTTCCTCTTCAGCCCCATGTGCAGCCTGACCCTCCAAGAGCTCGACCACCTTCCGGGTGGCAGAGTCACCATGCAGATTCCAACATCTTGCCAAACCAAAGAATCTTCTCCGGATTTGGGCCCAGCATTCAGCCCTCTTCCTCTTAACTAGCTCCTATGTATATCTACAGGGGCATTCAAAGTAACATGTCAGGCCTAATTATCCATCAGAAGACATTAAGCATTCCACTGCTTGAGTGGAATTAAGAGATACAGCATTAAAAATCAGCAAATTAATTGACAGGGTGCTTTTCTCTTCCTAAGGGCTCTACGGACACTACAACAAAAATGTCCTGGACATAATTTTCCTGTTTAAATCCGTAACAGCTCTAAAAAGTTCAACAATAAAGAGATTTCAGGCTCATGTCTCCAGTTTAAGTTCTATTGCTGTTGGACATAGCATGGATCATATAAGAATCTGTCCCAGTAAAGTGTATCTGACTGGCATTTATTTTTCCAATTAATTTTTTCCTTTGTTGTTGTATCGGAATCTTTATGAATCTTCTCAGACAGTTGGAAATTTAAGTTTATGGTAAAAAACCCCTTGTTTTGCAGAGGTGCAAGTCAGTCAAATCTCTACAAAAATTAACTCAAAAGTAGAAGATTATAACGTACTTCTGTATGATATACATTTTGTTCAAGTTTTTATTTTCTGGTTTTAGGAATTCAAATCCATCTATCTTTACACAAACCTCATTCACATTTATCCATGTTTTCTAGAACTAGCATTGCTACTTCATCTCCCTATTAATTTATATCACTGTGTGTTAAATGCAATTGTAACCTACCTGGAGTTGGTCTTATTGACCTACAATAAGTGGAATTTACGCAGGTTTATACCTTCAGGGCTTAGGGATTCCAGGTGATGTGGCACACCACAGCATTTCTCCTCAACAGCAAAGACTTCCTGCCCATGTTCCATTGTCTCCCAGGAATAGCAAAACCAGGTTCCAGTTTGGAAATAAAAAATAAGAAAGACTTTTCACATCTTCGTATAAGAGAAGAAAAACAAAAAGTCTTTACCTTATTGTTTTTCAATAATGACACAAATGACAGTTTCAATAATGACACAAAATTTCTAAACCAAACATTCCTTTCAGTGCTGTTCTCTTTTAGCCTTGGTCATCCTGTCTAAAGCATCTTGGGAAGTCTATATATTGTGATAATAGGAACAACAGAAGAGTCTCTCAGTTGCAGTAGTATCAAATTTGGGGCATGTCTTTTTTTACTGTATGTTTGTGCAACATACAGCATGATGGTCCTCTAATTCTGACACAGATTTCTAGGAATACAGTACCACAAAAACTAAAATAGAAGAGAGGGTAAAGGTGCCACTGCAGTTATGACTGGGGTATCCTAAGCATGGGCAGGAACCTAAACTCATCCAGAAGGGATTAGAAGACGAGATTGTTTACCATATAAGACAAAAATGCAAAGAGTAGTTTTTAATAAATATTTTCATGCTGTTACTAGATTTTGAGAACAATATAATTTTGTTAAAATATCATAAGAATAGTTTATTATCTCGCAGCATTCCTTGAAAATCTAAACTCTCTTGAGTTCCACAGAGCTGTACCAGATAATTGACATCAGAGCAGTGTCCATCTGTTGTCTGTCCTAGAAAACTGGCACTTTAGAAATGAACTAGCTAACAGTCACCAACATTAAAAAAAAATAAATCTCCTCCAAAACATGCAATTGCTCTACATGTGAATCTGATTCCCAGAATCCTGAGGGCAGCTATTTAGGGGTGCTTGTGTCTCAGATGATATGCTCAACTCACAGTCTTGGCTCTTATATTGATTCAGTGTGGGTATGGGTACAGAATTATCTTAATTAATGTAAAGAAATAAGGTCTAATCATAGGGGGGTAGGTTCTGGCCCAATTCCAGTTGGAGTAATTACACTTTGCCTTCCTGAATTCTCATTTAACACAGGACTCTCTAACAAGGTTGTATGCTTCTTCTAACCTATGAAGAGTAATTCCTGGAAGCCAACATCCTAAACAGGAGAGAGTTTATATATATATTTGTAAAATACTATTAAATACCACTAGGTAGATAAAATAATTATTCTAAAAGGAAGAAGATACTCACCACAAATCAGCCTACTGTTTATTAACAAAAATGAAAAAAAACACCCCACAACCCACCACATATTGATCTCTTCAATATAATTTCTTTACTCGGCTTCCTTACCTGACCACTGAAAAGATGCCAGGCCTGCGCAGGGCACTCTCGGTTTATTTTTGTTCCAATAAGTACTGACATGTAAAAAGTATATGTGTGGGTTGATGCCTCAATAATTAAACATCCTTTCTATATGACCTGATCTTAAAAGGGTTTTAATTTCTTTAGTGTTCACCTCCAACAGTTCTGCAAAACTTTATCCAGAAGTGAAACACCATGAAATTCCTTACAACCAAAGTTGAGTTACAGCAAAAGAACACGCGCAAGGATATGGGTGCCAACCACTTTCCTTTAGAGCCAGGTCAAAAAACAACTGCCACACTCAGCCAGAAGTGCTGATCAGGGAGGTTGCCACTAAAGATACATGATTTGATCTGCAACTACTTCATGTGAAACACGACAAGGTCAAATTATCTGGAACTGAGTGAAGGACAGAATAAAACAAATCCTTTTTTTTTTTTTTTTTAAATAATCTCTGAATACTTTTAAGCTTCTATGACAATTACTAAAAGTCCTCCTTTTTATAAGCATTTACCCTGCATTTAAATGTGGTATGTATTGCCCTTGACATACTGATATCATTTACAGTTATCCATTGATTTGAACCATTTGTTTGATGAAAAAAAGCAGTGAGAGCTGAGGAAAGCACCAGTTTGATCATTTAGTGACACAAGCCCAGAGACTCAGATGCTCTTTTGTGTTGGAAGTCATACTCGTGCTGCAATAGCTGACTAAAGGGCCCAGGAATCCAGCTCATGCCTGGCTTTCTAGCCTTCTGTGGCAAAGAAGGGCAGGCACAGGTAATTAATGATGCTTGAGCTGGAACCCAGGTACAGAACACATATAAAAACTTTTGAAGAACTGTATTCCAGTACCATCTTTCCCCCTTGAATTTTGCAACACATTGTTTTTGTGTGAAAAGCTGTGAGCTAAAGACAGCTTTATCAATAATTGAATAACATGCTTTATCACCATTCTTGTCTAAACTACAATATAACTGTTTTGTTTTATTAAATGTGACATTTCCAGATCTTTTTATACATGATAGCAGATAAAACTTTTAAAATATTTTAATTTTTTTTTTCTTTACTCGGTCATTATTACCATGGAACAGGCCTTCAGATGGAGTAGTTCTTGTGTATCATAAACTTCTACAGAGGTTTGTCATCTTTTACTAGCATCTTACACTAGTTATTTTTGCTATGTATTTAGGAAATAATTACAAAAAATATTATCTATCTCTTCCAGGAAGGAGAGAAAGCATAATTATCTCCTTCTAATTATTGAACTTGGCTTCTTCAGAATATCAGATATATTTAGCATCAAGATTTCTGTGTTCACTGATACACTGCTTAAGTTTTCTCTTAATTTATTATATGTTCCAAGGATATTCTACTGAACACTCACTACAAGACCTTCAACTGTGTCCACCCACATCCTGAAATTTTCTCTCTACCTAATCCTGCCTTATGCCATATCAGAATAAATATTTTTTTTTTTTACAAAATACATTTCTTCCAACAAAATTTACACACCCCATAGTATTTTCCATGTTATTTCAAAAAGCTTGTGTAGCATTGCGCTGTCTGTGTGTACATAAGTGTGTACACATGCTAACCCCCCGCCCCAGCACATACACAGAACTATTGTTGAAAACTTCATGAAACCTTTGTAAAGGAAGTCCATCTGCCACAGCTCAGGATGTCCTGTTTCTGTGAGGGGCTTCAGCTATTGCTTGGCCATTTTCTCATTGAAAGCAAAAGTAGGAGACTCGAGAGCATTTAGTCCTGCTACTATTAAAACAACCTGATTTCAAAAGGGTGTTTTGAAGGGTTTTTTCCTCACCCACTGGGAATCCTGAGGCATGGACACCTCCTCAGACATAGCACACTTGGTTTAGTGTCCTCTGTTCTGGTGGTGTCAATGGGGGGAAACAATTCATCCTGTAAGGATGGGATACATTCTGGTCATTGAGATAATCTCGCAACACAGCTGTTGTTCCCAAGCAATAGCCATGTCTCTGGTTGCCTTTCAGTCCAAACCATAATGAAGCCCAGTCAGGCCTTGTGGGCTCCTGGCAGTGGTGTTCTGGCAGAGCGGGTGGGCTCCTGACCCAGCTGGCTGCTGAAAGCAGCAGTGCTTCTGTGACCTAGCCCGTCAGAGCAGGTGGGCCTCATCACACTCTGACCCAGCAAAGGCTGTGCATGCTCCTCCCCTGTCGGAGGGAAGCAATAAAGATCCTTGGCTCTAAATTATTGGGGACAATTTGAGATTTGCATCTGTTCGTAACATATATTTGCTTAGTTTAAGAGACTGGTTGCTTTGTAAGAGGATGGAGGCAGCTCTGTGGCTAGTTTGGATTCTGATTTTATTTTGAGTTATTGAAAGACAACCAATAAGTTCAAACATCAGGAAAATTCTTTCATGATTGATAAGTGATATTTATTTTACTTTAGTACTGCTCTCCAAAACGTTCAGTTTTAATTTTACAGTTGATTAGTCTATAAACTGCAGTCTCCAATCTATTTCCACTGAGCAAGGGTTGTCCTTGCTCGTGTTCCTCATTTGGAAATACAGGATTGTAGCTACCAGAGGTAACAGTTTATACTTACACACAGTGGTTATGAGTACCCCCCAAAAAATGTTCTCAGTGGGGACAGGTATCACATTCAACCAAATAAAACTAAATGCCACAGGGGTATGCTCTTCTACCAGGAAAAGGGCAGAGAAAGGCACGATGGGTGAAAAAAAGAAAGTGCATGAGGGATCAAAAATGTCAAAATAAAGCACCAGTGGGGAATACAGAGCAGAGAGCTCCAACAGCAAAAAAGAAACTGGGGTGGAGAAGGGTCATTAATAAAGGCCTTAAACATCTTATTCTTCCCATGCAGACTTTCTCTTCCTCACATTCTGTTCGTTGTCCTCCCCCCCCCGACAGCCATGTTTCCAAAATGGAATGACTGCTGGTGTTTGTCACAAGACAGCATTGAATGCTGCAATAGGATGGAAAGGACAAGGGGGAGGAACTGGAAATAAAATGGCTGCTCTATGCTATGCCTCTCCTTTTCAGCCTAGAAAGCAGCATTGCCTATAATAAGAGAAAGAATGAGACAACGCTACATTCATCCTACCATCACTGAGTCCTAAGATCCTATAGGAACTAGAAGCCATGGTCAGTCCCTCAATCAGTTTCACTGAAACAGAACACGAAGCAGTCTTTTAATCCCCCTGTCCCAAGAGGCAGACACACAGCCTTCCTCTGCTGCTGAGAATACACCAGCGGGCAGAGGGAATGGAACATTCTGTGGTGTCTTAGGCATAATGTCCAACTGTAATACTCCTGGTGGGTCCCCAGCACTAGAAATCTCACCCCTGTTTTTGTACAGCAATAATACATTGCATGCAAAATTGTACAGAGACACATTAAAGTCATATCATCATCTCATTCTTCTAAGAATTATCTCTGCCTGCATTTCTGTCAGGTGAGATAATTAACTTTGCCAAACATAGGACAGAGTGAGACTGGCTGGTTAAAGAGGCAGCATTTAAAAAAGTCAGGCTATTTGGAAAAATTGAAAGGCCATTGCACAGTTAATGCAAAATTATATTAGAATTTAAAATAATACCTAATCAAAAGCCCTCAAACTTACATGACAGCTACTCATTAAACACTTTAATAATTTTAAAAAATTAATATATTTCATTAGGCCTAATGAAAATTAAAGTAGGAATACATATAATAATACTTCACTTTTACTATCCATCCAACCTATCTGTATTTTAAACCTAGGGGAATTAAGAAACACAAAATGGGAAAGTGACTGACCCAGAGTCACCAAGAAGTCTGTGGCAGTTATTAACAGAACCCAACTCCTAGCTAGGAATTGGTTTTATCTTGAGAACAGGTGACCCACACAGAGCGGGGAAGGGAGACACCCAAACCAGTGAAACAGAGGTAGGATATGAGATGGAAAAGTAACACCACACCACATGTGATTTAACTATATTATCAAAACACCCTCAATCTTTTTCTTAAAGACTCTGTGCAGGATCGGGCCCTTTTGAATAAAATGTTAATAGTGTAAGATCAGTATTTAAGAAACCACTTCTTTTCAAGCCACCCAAAACTAACCAAATACTGATAAACTAACAAACTGTTTCACTGGTTGTCTTCAAGATGACTCTCTAGCTCAAAATAAGGGTATAAGGTTGCTGTTGCTACCTAACACGTTTTTGCTTTGACTTAATTTTTTAAAATGTCCATTCTCATCGATGTCATGGCACCAAGTAAAGGTTATTTGAGGAGATAGAAGAGGGTAACACACTAGCTGTCACTCCTTCCTTCCTGTTCTATGGTAAGGAGCATGCTGATGATATCAGGAACAGAAAATTTTCCCTTTTGATAGATTAATCGATTGGAGAGCTTTACACAATGGACCAAAAAATGAGCAAATGTACTCACCAGTCTCACTCATTAAGCAATGTTCCCCATGTAATTATAATGAAGGAAAAAGAAGGTTTGCAATGCTTTTAGAGTGTAAAACCCGAGAATTTACACGTTTTAATTGTTTTCATAATAAAAAGGCAATATTACAAATATTTTTGAAAGACAGGACTCTTTCATGTGTTACGAGACTTTTGCTACGGTCATCGCTGTGTATGGCACGCAGCCACACAGTGCCATCTAGTGTTCTGTGGCCATACAGGGAATAACGTTCCGAAGTATCCTTCGAAAGGATATTCCGATTTCACAATAATAAACACCGGTTAGTTTTGATTTTCAGAAATACAGTACTATGCGATAAAACAATCAAATATAATAGTTGACAAGGCAGATAATATTCTGAACTACCATTCATTTTTGGGTGGCGCTGAGGAAATTATTAGGAGAAAGCAAAAGAATGTCTGACTATAAAGTAAGCATCATTTAACTGTCATCAGTAGGAGATATAATTATATTTAGAGCTTATAGTATATTGCATATAATCCCATATTGTACCAGCATTTAGATGAAGTTTGATCAGATATACCATAAAAAAAGAGATGAGAGGAGAGGGAGAAAGAGTGAACTAATTAAAACGATGCTTTGCTTTAAGGGCAAGTATTTGGTCCTTATGGCTGAAATACGTACAGCAAACGCACAGTTAATTTCAGACATAGTTATCCAAAACTACACAGTACTGCTCTCACACTGCTCTGTTGCTCACAGGATCAGACCTAATTTTCTGCTGCCTCAGTACTCAAATTGTCCTTTTAGTTTTTGGATCTAAACTGAAACCATCCAAGCAATAGCCTACTTATTTGTAAGTATCAATCAAAAATTCCACTGCCTACTTACAAAGTAAATGGTACTTGGGTTGGAAGTAATTCTGCTGCACTGGAGCATACAGGAAGAAAATGAAGTCATCTCAGTGCTGCAGCATTGTACTGTAAAATATCATGTGGATTGGCTGCATCGCAGTAATATCTTGTAAGGTTTAGGAAATCTTTGTGCTGTTGCAGAGATGCAAAGGGGACAGAATCTGTTTCAATTTTCCGTGCAGCATATAAGCTCCCTTTCAGAGACGGATCCTGAATTTGTACACGGCCCAAACTAATTTTTTTAAACCAAAACTCAGAAGAAAATCATTGACTGTTCAGTGACTGTTGTGAAGACCAAAATGTTTCCAGCAAGCAAAACAGCCCAAGAGAGGGCTTGAACAGGGGAGTGGGATCGTCTTAGATCAGTTTTGGCTCGTTATAAAACTGCATCTTGAGGCTATAGTTACCTGAAACGCTGTGACACAATCTGGAGGCTTGTTGCTAATGAAATGAGAAGATCCTGCTTCCACTCTTTTTCTCTCAGAAGCTCTGGCACTCATTAGACCCCTCTGTGATATGATTCAGCTCAATAACCTGAAAATTATTCATTGTTTCCACTTGGATAATAAGCTGAGACTGTTCATGAAAAGATATGATGTGTGTGTATGGGGTGTGTGAATCAGGCAGCCCAGAACAGGGTGAATAAAAGGGAGGACCAAGACGTTCCCCTTTTGCTGTGCAGTTGTAAAACAAATAAATCTAGCCAGATATAAACATTTGGGCTTTTAGCTAGCACTTTTAGCTTTTCATCTTAATTTTCAGTCTACTTGCTGGTTGTTTTTCATCCCCTTCCCCAACAAGGAAAGAATTCCACGCTTTGACTTTGTGTCTCATACACTCATCCCTCTGACAAATGGGGGCACGCTGCACACAGTGCATGGGGCAGAGTTAGGACTGTGTTTTTTATGTTTCTGTCACTAATATTTCTCCTGGCATGCTAGGCTGTCTGCAGGTTTTTTTCCATTGAAACATTTTATAAAGCCACTACTAGATCTCTCCAGCTGCCCGGCTATATTATTTATTTAGATATGTAATATGTGCCTTCATAAAGATCCAAGCACTTATTCTAGTCCAAATGTACAAACATTGACATATGTTAATGATCATATCATGTATTGCAAAATGGCATGGCTAAGCATACAGGGATTATGGGTACACAAGGAAAGAGCTGTGGTAACACAGTGTGCAGGTTTGTATCTGTATACATAATCTCTGAAAACAAAAAGAAGCATAAATGCAGTCACTCATTCAGTGCACAGTTTTATAACAGTTTCTGAAGAATGTACATATGTATTTTGCCCCAGATTAAGCAGGTATAGCACCAGCTGAATCATTTTTGTTCATGCTGTTCTGGAAATCATCTAGTGACATCTCGTACTCTACTCAGACAGTTTATCCAAAAATGGATGGGACTCTTCCTATTAACTCTAGTGGGCAATCTAATAAATGTCAAGAGGTTTACTTGGAAATAAATGGTAAAAACAATCTGATAACTATTTGACCAAATTAATTCTATGTCTATTTTTGTTTCTAGGAGTTTCTTGATTTGCTTGGATAGAAAGAAAGTAACAAGAATAGACACAACTGGAAACTGTTCTTGTGAGATACACCCTCCACGAAACAGCTGAATAACCATTTAATCTTGGACCTAAAGACACCCTTCATATCAAGCAGGTAAATAGAGTTGTTTGACTAGCAGATCAGAATACTTCTGCTTAAAACCAATGAAAAAATGTTAGATTTTAACAGACTAGTAGAAATGGCTGAGATTTAAACTAACCCTAAATTCTTTTAGCTCTGCTTCTGTGAGATAAAAATATATTTTACTTTCTGAGCCTTTTCTTTCACTTATTTGATCATGAAGAGAAGATACTGTAGATTTATGTGTTGTTTGTACCAGAGAGCGCAGCTGTTTTAGCTTTTCTGTCAGACCCCCAGGATCCTGTCTTTATAATGACTTTTTAAAATGCACAGTGGGTTTGCCTGAGCAAATTTAATTTGTATTACATTCTGGACCCAAAGGAAAGAAAAAAAAATAAAAGAACAGAAAACCCCTCCAGCACCACCTTTAGAAGAGTGGGGATTTTATTTTAAATAGTGTAAAAAAGTCCTTTAGTCTAGTATGGGTAAGAAATTGGTTAATAAAATTTGGCCCTGTCATGTAAGCTATTTAAATATATAATAGCAAGCCAAAGGTACACATTGCCCTTATCAACAGCAACAAGGAAGTAAATTTAAAAATGCATATTGTTAAATAGAAAATTACAGGAGCTTACTTCCATGAAAAATTAATTTGGGGAAAGAAGAAAGAGAAAACAAGGGGACAATACAAATCCTAACAAATCCAGATGAATTCAAAGTAATCTAAGTTGAAAACAGGAAGGCTTAGGGGCAATATGAAGAACAATTAGGAGGTTTAAGGAAAAATAATTACATAAACCAGAAGAAGGGAACTTGTGAAAGAATCCCAGAGACAGATGGAGTATCAGAGGCAAACAGAATGTGAGAAGGGAATGGCATGCGGTTAAGGTTAAGAGTGGTTTCCTGGCATCACTAAACAACAAGATGGCCAATTGTGAGGTAACCTGTCTTTAAAATAGAAAAAAATAAGCAAAGAAATTTATGATAGAGACTGAATCAGTTTTGCAGAAAATTAATCTATTTAACTGTGACAAGTCATCAGCAGAAAAATGTATTCACCTACTTCAGAAAGAATTGAATGAAGTGATTGTGTCTGTTAACAAAATCAGCTATTATCAGAAAAGTTTGGAAGAAAAAAAATTTTGCAGTTACCATTGAATAGGTATTAGAACTGTTTATAACTAGGATGATATGCTTCTGTGTCAGGTAAATTCATTGATATAATACTTAAAGGAAAAACCATAAAATGATACAATAGTTCTGATGAAATTTGATTTAAAAAAAAGCAGGAAAATCATATCTTCAGGCTATTTTGGGAGAGTGACAAAATATGACAAAGTATAACTAGTAGACACATCTGATTTGGATTTTTATGAAGCCTTTGACAATAGGCCAGGCAATACACTTAATACACATCTAGGTTTAATCTGGACAGTCTAGGTTTCAGAATATTCTGTCAGGTGTTAGGTTTCAGTGAACACCAGATAAAAGTACAATTATGAGAGCAAGGTACTGACTACCTGGGTTAGCAACTGGAGAAAAGGGAAAAATTGTAATTAACCTTTGAATTGGAGTGTGCTATCTCCTCCAAATGTTCCTGTTCCCAGAGAATGAAACAAACCGACAAATCTGCCAGGATCCATGCTCTGCCCTTCTGCTGTAGAAATAAAGGTATCAGATACATCCCATCCTGCTCACACGTAACAATTTGTGCCGGACACCAGATTTAGTTCACAGTGCCCTGGAGAGTGCTTGGCTTCAGACGGCCAGGACTTCAAATAGAGATGGAATGAGAGAGACGGTAAAAACTGATTAAGAAGGGGGAAAACAACAATTACTCAAATCCTACCTTACTTTCAATAATACTGAATATTTACTATTATTTTTTTCCTGACAATTCCTTTTTAAAAGATAAGTATTACAAGAGCAGAAAGGAAGAATATAATTTATTTGAAAAATATGGACTTAATTCAGAGCTTGCTGAAGTCAGTGAAGGACTTCCAATGGTTTTAATGGGCTTTGGCTCAAGCCCTTATAGTGTAGCAAAAAAACCCAATATAAACTTAAGTGGGATTTATATCCCTACTATAAATAATGTATGTGATCTCAATTACTGGAGACAGTATTTGTATATATCTAATTTATCATTATTAAAGTGAGATTATGGCAGCTTTATGTGAGACAGAGGCAAATCAGGGTCATTACTGAAAAGAGTTCATTTACATTATCCACTATAACTGCTCAGACACTTTCATTCTTCATATTTAAAATCTCAATCTTGCCCCCCTGTGGCCCATAGGTATATAACACACATTCATAGTGTAAATTCGTCCGAAACTAGACTGAAAATGAAAAATAAAGAGCACATATAATCCTTTTTGTTTTGTCATTTTTCCTTCAAATTTGAAATACAAATGTCAAATAGTCAAGGCACAAATAAAACCCAGAGGGACATTTGCTCTTCAACCTAAGCTTACTGTTAGCACTTGCTAAAACTGACACACTGAAGAAAAAAGCTTGGAAGACTTCTGCATAATGTTTTACTCATTCTGTCTCACCAAGGTTATTTATATAGGTTACAGAAGGCAGCTGTTCATGCAGGATGATAACGGCTACAGTTGAGCTCAACTACTTCAGTTTCAGTGGGCATCTCAGTTACTATTTGTAAAAACTGGACTTTGTCCAGCAGAACTACCCATAACTCTGCCCTTGGAGGTAAGCGCAGCAGCTTGGGACAGAGTT
Organism: Athene noctua; assembly: GCF_965140245.1. NCBI lineage: Eukaryota > Metazoa > Chordata > Aves > Strigiformes > Strigidae > Athene > Athene noctua. Next base: position 7,274,116 of record NC_134044.1, read on the forward strand.
TCACAGCCACATTGATCTATCCCTGCTGTCAAGTATCAAAATGAAATTTGAGAATAAAACAGCTTCAGAACTCTATATGGTCCTTAAGATATAAAACAGGTATTTTGATGTATTAGCAAAGGCTCATGCATCATCATCATCACCATTATCAAAACAGCTACTCAGGGCTCTGGATGGCAATGCAAATCCATGGCTACAGACCTTAAAAGACGATTCCAGAGAAAGTAATGCTCTCTCCTTAAACAGAAGATCCTGGAAAAGAATTTACTTGCTGGTAATATGCCTGAAAATAGACAATCATATTACAAATGACCACACCAATAATTTTAGCAAAAAAGTCCACCCCACTCGATCTATGTGCATGGCGAAACAAAACCAACCACATGTAATATACTATTCCTTTAAAGACTAATTTGATGACTTAATAAGGTTTGTGTCACCTCTCTTACAGCAACACTCGCTGCCTTCTTTGTGAAAAATAATTTCTCTTCAAACTAATCCACACAGGTTTAGTAAAAAGAGCTTCCAGCCTGGTCCATTGTGTCCCTCAGCAAAACGTACCACAGGATTGCCGGATTATTTCTTATCAGGGAGAAGAGAACCAACAATTAATTTTAAAAAGGTGGTGTCATCAACTGTGAACATGCACATAGCCTGACTGGGTTCACTCTGTTTCTTCTCACAGTGGTTGGAGGCAGAGTTAACAAACCTTACATTTTGTATTTTTACTGTATTTTTCCCAAGAAAAAAATTCTTTCTCCCTAACAATTTTCACTACTAATTTGACATCATTATTATTCAGAAAGACTGGTAAACTAGAGCCTTTAATTTTAACAATTAAATAGGCAAAGCAACAATGCAAGCTCCTAAGCTCCCCATTTGCCTTCTCTTTCCCTGAGATGTTAACCAAAATGGTTCACTCTTAGCAGCCATCTGATCCTTTTGCTCTCCTGAAACTACCGACAAAAAGGAAATTAATGCCAACTGTGGAGGTGATTTTGTATTGACACTTTTCCAATAGAATCCAGACTTAGACCACCGATGTGTTTCACAGGGGACATCCACCCATCATCAGATGGTTGTAATTTTCCAGCAGCAACTGTCCTGGGATGCATTCAAAATAGTAACAAAAGCTAAGAAAGTTTCTTTATTTCATGATCAATTTTTACACCACTGATTCTTCAAGATGGTGTTGTCTTTTTAAGTATATCAGTATAAACCATCCTACTTAAAATTACTTCAGTACAAATATTAAACCATAAATAAAATATAATCAACCTATCCAATATAAATTGATATTATTTTATAAATTACGTTAACCTGCTGTACTTCCATCTACGGTATAGTTAGTTAATATTTCCTTTCATCCCAGCAGCCAAAAGGCTAATCCTCACAGCAGCTGTTACTACTCCAATACAAAATGAATGGGAATTTAACCTCTCCTGGATATAGACCAATAAATTCTGTTGTTTTTCTAAGCACTTCTGTGAATTAAAAAGGACGTTGGCTTGCCATCCAAATTCATGAACAGGTCTGAAACGGCTTTTAGGCAAGTCGCCAAATAACTTCCCAATTCCCTTATAGGGTATAGCTCTCTCTCCGGAGATCTTCCAAGCAAGAACTGAAAAACAACATCTTCTCCATTTCCTCAAAATTATTTTTCATTTTCCTATCATTATTTAAATAAATTATGCACAAAATTACATTAAAATAATATTAAGCGTTCATTTGCACTCTTCAGTTCTCAATTATTCCAACTTAATTGTACCACTACAAATATGAGAAGAATACACTGTCCTGTAACCTTTCTCACAATGCAAAGGCCAGGATGTTGAAAAGCTTGAATATAAAATTCAAGCCAGCACATGAGTTTGGATATTGAATAAGGCTGAGGAAAATAGGAATACTCCCTAGTACAATGAAGATCTATTATTAGAAACAAATACATTTTTCAGCTGATGCTTAACTTTATTCTAAAGAAAGACAATATATGCTCTAAAGTCTTTCTTTTATCCAAGACTTCAATCTCCATTTTCAAAAGTAACGTAATTTTGACTTTGATTTGGCAAAGCAATGGACAACCCACTAAACTAAAACAATTGGAAATCTACAGCGTTTAAGCACATTGCTTGTGTTTCCGTAGCTTCCCTCCTGGAGATGAAACAGTTCCTGTTTCAGTGGAAGGCATCGGCCAGCTTGCATCACTGTGTGGCTTTGAACCTTTTAAAACTGGAAGCATTCAGGGCCCCTGTACAGAGACTTGCCTGCTGAAAGTAGGTTTTCTTTCTGTTTCACACATCCCTAACCACAGTCTGTAAGACTGAAATTCACAACAGAAGATACAGACCTGCTAGAGAAAATAAGCTTCAAGTAATAATAAACTTTCAACCCCTTGTAAGAAGGGTTTAAGTTTTTTAAGAAGTCAGGTATTGTTTTAATGACGTAACATACCCATTACAACAGAATACCCCCTCTGCACAGCCATTAGATCTGATCTACTGATCTATTGCATATAAAATTTAATTTTGGTATTATATAAAATTTAATTTCGCATATAAAATTTAATTTTAGTTTAATGCTTGAATACAGTTATTTAGTCCTATACAAAAATGTTACAGCTCCCTGAACACGTGAAGGCTAAACTCATCATCACCAACACCAGTGACTGCTTTTACCAGGCTGAGGAAGCCGGTGCACTATACAGGCACAGGTATCCTCAGGTGGTACTTTCAGGCATGAATACTTGCTGTATCCTTTGGAGTTCCTACAGATTATGGGCCAGACAAAAAAAGTTGCGACCCGATGAGACTGTCCCTTCAGTCACCATGCAAGTGACAAAGTAGCGGGCTATGAGGTGTGTGAGCTACCACAGACCGCCCAGGAACCAGGGCATCGCACCAGGCAGCTGCTGGTGAAGGGAACCCACGTACTGCCTCGCACCTTTCCTCATCTCTCAGCAGCTGCAGTTTACCGGGGGTTTAATCTCGGCAGCGTGCACGGTGCCCTAAATCCCTCTGCTTCCCTACCACTCTGTCTGCCCACTAAGCCAGGAAGCCCTCGGGAAAAGGCCCGGCGGGCCGCGCTCGGCTCCCGCTGGGCCCCCACAGGCCGCCGAGGCCAGGCGCGACTCCATGTCCCGGCGTGCCTCGGGGCACCGCCCGGCGCGCGGCGGGGGCGGGGCGGGCGGGGACGCCTGTAAGATGGCGGCGCTGGGGGCGCGGGGTTGCGCCGCGGTGCCCGCGCGGATGGGGCGCGTGGCGCGTACGCTGTGGGGCTGGCGCGCGCGGCGGGGGCTCGGGCAGGACGCGGGGGCCGCGGACGGTACGTGAGGGGGGGCGCGGGCTGCATGGGCTGCGGGGCGCCTTTACCCGCCCGCGCCCTTTGTGGAGGGCGCCATGGGCTGCGGGGCGCCTTTACCCGCCCGCGCCCTTTGTGGAGGGCGCCATGGGCTGCGGGGCGCCTTTACCCGCCCGCGCCCTTTGTGGAGGGCGCCATGGGCTGCGGGGCGCCTTTACCCGCCCGCGCCCTTTGTGGAGGGCGCCATGGGCTGCGGGGCGGGGGGTGTGTGTGTGTGTGCCGGCGGCGCGGCGCGGGGGGCTGCCTTCGCCTGAGGGGAGGGGGAGGCGGGACCGCGGCCCTCTCCTCGCCGCCGCAGCCCCGCGGGCTAACAGCGTGTGGCACCCTCCCGCAGAAGGAAAACCCGCCAAGCCGTCCTTTGCGGATGAAGCGGTTCAAAATCTGCTCTACAAAATGACAGGGCTCAACCTGCAGAAGGTTTTTAGGCCGGTGAAAAGGGAGCTGAAACCGCCCAAGTACAAGCTGATGACAGAAGCTCAGCTGGAAGAGGTAAGGCTGCTCTCTCCGTTTTGAGATTTCAACTTATTTTGGTTTTAGCACAGTCTGTAACAGTCCATATATCTGCTTTCTTTAATGCTGCTGCATAAATACTTCGGTTTCTCTCCTTTGTTTCAAGGTTATTTCCTAAATTCGTGTGAATCAGTGTTTCTTCACTCTATATAGTTTTACTTGTCCAATTTTCCTTGATTTTTATGGAATATGAAGAGAAATTGGATGCTTGCTTTCTTGAGTGACAGACTCTCTTTCTTTATGCTTCCCAGTTGTGTTAAACATGTTTCTTAGATATTTAAATTTTAGCCCCAGGAATCCTTTGAATACTCTTTTTCCCTGTTGTCTGACCATGGTCCAGGATGATAAAGGGGCCTGACTTAAGCCAGTTCTTTATCCACAGTCACAGCTATCTATAAACGGTAGATTGTGGTTTATGCTCTGAGGGAAATTTACTGTGAAAAAATACATGAATGAAACTTGATGCTTGCAGTAGTATATGTAGGTTTTAGTTTTGGAACTCTTCCAGCAATTTGCCCCAGTTACGGTACCAGTATATTGTTCACATGCGATTCATCTACCTGGAGATTGAATTAGTGTCTCACTTCTGAACTGCATACGGAAAAAAAAGTATTTCTAAATTCCTCTCGAAATGAAAACATCTGTCCCAAAATTGTATGTTAGCTTTTCAATAGGATGATTTTTTTAAATTGTCAAACTACTTTTTTTTTTTTTTTTCCCCAAGGCCACAAAAAAAGCTATTGAGGAAGCTAAAGTAAAATTGATCATGCCCCCGGTTTTGAATGAACGAGAGCCAATTGATGATGTCTTAGCAGAAGACAAATTCCTTGAAGGAACTGAAACTACAAAATATGTGTTTACAGATTTAACTTACTCCATTCCACATCGTGTAAGTAACAGTGTATTAATTTATATTAAGAGCTTTCCATTCTTAATTTCAAAATAAGCTTTATGTTTTAATAAAATGTAGTTATATAGCAGTTTGCAAAAAGGCTGAGGAGTTGTAAATTTAGTACAGTTTGGTACAAGGCAGTACAAAGACATGTATTTCTGAATGTTTGCTTCTAACTGATAAGGATAAATTGATTTCCAGTGCTCAAAAGCAGGCATGTTGTGGGGGGGAAGCTGTGGGATAGTTAATTATTTTAAAAGCAGGTGCTTGTATATACTAGGAGTGCTGAGTTCTTCCATGCTTCCCAGAGAAGTTTTCTGTGGAATTGGATTATTTAGTAATGTGTATAAACCAAAAGATGGAGCTACTTCACAGTTGCAAAGGTCTGGTGGAAAGATGAGTAAATGATAAATGAATTCACAGGAAAGCTGTGAAGAAACAGTTGTCAAATAGAATTGTGGAGTATAGGGATAAAGATTTCTTTGTATAATGAAACATCTAGATTGTTTTAAGTACTAGTAGTAAAAGGCCAGAAAAGTTCTCAACAGTAGTTATGATTCTAAGAAGTCTCCATGGTTCAGACATGCATATAGTGATGATCCTGCAAAATTAATTGCTGAGTCTTCCATCTGTTAATCCACCTGAGAGCTCTCTCCAGGAACCTGCTCTTTATTCTCCTGCCTCAATGTACTGAAAACTTCCTAGTCCCAACAAACTTTCCGATCTTCCACCTTAAATTAAATGTACTTGTGAATAGATCTGAGTATATTGTTTTGTTGTATTTTTTGTTTTGTACTTGCCCTTACTTGATTCTAGCACCTACCTCTGAAACAAAGTTTAAAAATACAAGACACTTGCGTTCTTAACTTAGTATGCGTTATTAAATGCATAAAATCAGGCCTGCAGCAAAGCTAATACCTTTCTTAGGGTATTAATGTTATCTGTCTAAACTTCAGAGCTATAGCTTTTAGCTAGGCCCATGCACAGTTATGCCATAGAGTAAAATTAAGGTGCAAATGTAGCACTTAATTAGCAGGTACCAAGGGAGAAACGATGAATCTAGCACATAGCAACAATCAACTAGAAACTGGTATTATGAGTGTGAGTTTAGGTATAGAAGGACTTTGTCAAATGAGAATCTTTCTTGCAATGGTTCTGGCTGTGAAGAGAGAAGACTTTGGGAGAGAATGCTCTTCTTTTACCTTCTTTTCAGGAACGTTTCATTGTAGTTAGAGAGCCAAATGGTGTATTGCGCAAAGCAACCTGGGAAGAAAGAGACAGAATGATACAGATATTCTTCCCAAAAGAAGGGCGCAGAGTTATTCCCCCAGTGATATTCAAGGACGAACACCTTGTGGTAAGAGCCTCCTGGTTTTGAAAAGTGATAATTTTTATTTAAATGTGCTCTGATAGCAAAACTGTGCTGTTTGGACAGAGCAGCTCTGTATAAGCCAGTCCACTTGTATGTTTCAAGATGCTTGAATTCTGTTTTGAACAATTGCTTATCACTGTAATTTAGCTAAAATACTTAAAGTTCCAGGTTAGGGCCAAGTAAATCCTGAGTAAGTATAAATTTTCAGTCGTACTAGAAATCCACTAAGTTTAATTGTTATGTGTTGATGAAATTGTATGTTTAATCTGAAGATGTCAACTGGTGTTTCAGAAACAAAAAATCAAGAAATGGTCCTAATGTCATCAAGGCAGTTACTGTACTTCTTATTCATTCTGTCTTGTGGTTAAAGGGATACGCACTTTAAGTGTTGCCCAGAACAGAAATATTGTGGCTGCTCTTTTGATGTTGAAGAGTTGGAATGGTGGGATCTATTCCTGAATTTGATTTGTTGTTTTAGACTGTGTTTCAGCAAGACCGTCATGAGGATATCCTTAACATGTGCATTGCTCAGTTTGAGCCAGATTCACCTGACTATATCAGAGTGAGTTCACTTTTTATTTTTCTAGTGTAAAAAAAAAAAAAGTGTTAGTGAAGAACTTAAGGGTTTGTTTTGTAAACATAAGTATTATCTGGGCACCAAAGCTGTTGTTCACTTGTGGCTTTTTTCCCCATATAAATTATCTGTTATCATTGTGATAAGTCTTGTTTTTTTTCTCTTGCAGGAAGGTAAAACAGGATTCTGTTTGTTTAATTTTCTACAGTATAGAAAGAACCACAGATGCAGAAAAATAGTCTTTATAGGTATTTTTGATATCCAACCAGAATTGATAACGACAATATGTGAGCACAGCCAGAGTTGTGCTACTAAAACTGCTCTGTTAGGATTTGAAAGGACCAGGTAGATAACTGATGAAGTGCACCTGAGAGCACTGTACACACAGTACTTTTGAAAAAGACCAGGTACAAAACCATACTTCTATCTGAAATATTTAGATTTGATAACTACAGTTACTAGTGAATAGGTTAGTCTACACTTGACTTAATCATCTTTACTTCTCTAAGATGTAATAATTTTTCAAATCAGCAAGAAGATAACTTCTATTAGGCAATTTTCCAAGTACCTTTTCTTCAAAGTAAAATTTTACCTCTTTGCTCTAGCATTTTTCTCCTTTATTAAAAAAACAGATTAAAGCTTGACAGTAGTGAAATGTTCAGAGGTTTTGTCCCTCCCTCCCTGAATCTCCAGTACATAACTAGTATTTAGCTTTCTCTTAACATCAAGATGTGTGTGCATAAGTACTAAGAATCTTGACTGTTACCCTGAATTACATGTATAGTTTTAAGGTAGTGTGGTTCAGCCTGTGGCTTATTCCTGCACTTTAGGGAGGTCTGAAAATAGATTAAAAGCTTCTCAGCAAGAGGTGGAGGGGAGGAACTGTCATCGGGCTCTAGTTATGCTGATGAAACAAGTGTTTTCTGTGTATAGGTTCATCATCGGACATATGATGACATTGAGAAACACGCCAAGTATGATCTGCTCCGTTCAACAAGACACTTTGGAGGAATGGTATGGTATCTAGTAAACAGAAAGAAAACGGATGGCTTGCTAATAGATATGATCCACAGAGACTTGTAAGTGGTGTTTGTCACTTTTTTATTTCTGCTTATCTAAACAAATAGGAAACAAGAAGTATCATTGTTTGAAAATAGAAACAGTATTTCTGGGAGGTATAAAAGCTTTCATTGCCATGAAATTTCAGGCTAGTTGTAACTGTTAGCTATATAGATGCTGAATGGAAGCACCAACTGCAGTCTGCGAAGTTGTGAGGTATTAAACTAGGTTTCTGCAGAAATTAGCCTTTTGTAAGTGTTGGGGTTTTATTTTTGTTTCCCATGTAATTGTCAGTACCCTTCCACTCTGGGCCCTACTGATCTTAAAGCCTAATAATTCTGTAGTACTGAACTCAATTTTTGTGTTTGACATGCTGAGTTTTAGAGCAATTTCTAAGTAGTTTAGGAACAGATAGACTTTCATTTTAAATGGATGGATTTCTGCAAGATATGTTGCTAAACTTATTCAAAACTTCATGAAGCAAACCATATCGTTCAAAATGTTACTGGAAGTAGGAGAAATTTGTGCAATTAGCGCTCAACTTGCAGTGATAGTGGCATTGAAGTTAGAAACTGTCAACAGGTAGTCAGATTACTACTTTTACACCTGAGGCTAAGAAGAAACGCAGGCAAGTTCATTTTGGAATACAGTTGTTAAACACAAAATTCAAGTATCTAGACAATTTAAAATTACTTGGATAATCTTTACCTGCTTATGCTCATGTTCATGTAAAACACCTGTTTCAGTTTAAATTCAGCTGAGAGCTAGGTGTCACAAGATTCTAATACTACTGTAAAATATCCTAGTTACTGCAGTCGGTGTTAGGAAGTTTCTCTTTGGCAGGGTTCTGCTAAATACTTGTTACTGGGTAATTAATTGTATTTTACAGAGATTTCAGCTGTATTATGGCTGAACAGTACATCAGGTTTAAACTGCAGTGTGGATAAATTTATGTGCCTTACCTGGTGCACCTAGGTGTTAGTGTGCTTCTGCTCTTCCTTCTCACAAACAGGCTGCCATTGCAGTAGGTGATGGGATGCCTGTTTAGCTGTGTGTTCTAATGACTGTATGCTCAGCGAAAGCAGAAATTTATGAATGCCTGTGGTGAACAAAGTACACCACAAAGTATGCTTTCTCTAAATACTCGTAAGAGAAAGTACTGCTACAAATAGGCCTTTATTTGTTTAGGCTGGATGACACTACGAGTTTAATTACACTGTATCATATGCTTCATCCGGAATGTCAGTCAGCAAAAGAAGCTAAAGAAGGGAAACTTCAGGGAGTCGATCTGATCAAGGTATGCCTTTCTACTTTAAGGCTACTTAACTACAGAAGAGAAAGCTTTTAAGCAGCAGACTACTTCATAGTCTAAATTTCTCCTTACCTTAAGAAGCAGATATTTAACTGAAACTGTTGTGCATGCCAGGTTGTTTGGTTTTTTTTTTTAAACTATATATAGCCGCACCAGGATTTCAGTTGTAGCTGCCTGACTTACCACAGGAATGATGAAGGGCTCATTATGCAACTACACATAACATATACTGAACATTGATCTCTCTCCTGCCCTGTTTGCAGGTATTTGTGAAAACTGAGTCCCAGAAAGAAGGCTACATACAGCTGGCCCTCCAGGCTTATGAAGAAGCAATGGCTACTTCTACAGCTTCATGAAATAAACCTTAGTTCACCATTAAGTCTAAATCTGTTTATAAACATGCTCTGTACAGGATTCCACAATAAATACTTCAAACAGCTGCCTATGCTCTTCTCCTTTACCATCATCTGGAGGAGTCTGTGTCTTTCAATATGCCACAAAAGAATTTTTTTTAATAAACAATGTATGAATCTCTACAGCAGCTTGTTGTTTTCAGAAGTTCTGTAAGTGAACTTACATCAGTCATCACAACTTTTGAGGTGACAATATAGCTAGAGTTTAATTCCTTTACTGTTGTACCTTGAATCTATAGAATTGCCCTGAGTTCATTTTAGTTATTGAACTGTAGGGTCTGGACACTTTCATTGCTTAAGCCATAGTACTGTTCTGTTTTAGCTAAAAGACTTAAGTGTTGTCTGGAAGACTGAGCTACTGATCCTTAGACAAACTAAAAAAAGTAATCCTATACCTAAGTGTACATGCTGAGAAAAGGCAGGTTAAGGTGAGAGTGCTCCTGTTTCAAATATTTGCAATACACACTATTGAAGCTGGGCTTGAGAGTAGTAGATTTATTAGTAAATGGAGAACTGAGGAATAGGATGTTTAAAAGTTTATTGAACTGCTTGATAAATGAAAACATCTTTTAGTGTGCATGGGAGCAGGCCTACATCTTGAGCTTCAACATACTGAAGTTGCTGGGTCTACCCATCTTTCTACATGTACATGGTCCACTTGCAGTATAAAAATCAAATTCACTTGGGGGACATAGTCCACAGAACTTCACTCCTTTGTTTGGAGTAATAGATGTGGTCACCTAAAAAATATGTTCACTCATCTAAGATCTCTTCATCCAGATTGATATCTGTGGTATCAATGTCCTCCAGATCCAAGTTATCCAAGTCATCTTCTAAGTCCAGCAGTGTCTAGGAAAAGGAAAGACTAGATCAGGGAATACTACTACAGTTACATGTTAGCCAGTGTATAGGATGTATGATTGGTATGTTCTGCAAAGCTGAGGTAGTCAGGTGGAACATAAGAGTTAAAATAAGCTGTACAGAGAAGCTGACTGCTCGGTAAGAAAGCAGCTCTCAGAGTTGCAACTTTTCACCATGTTCTGACCAACTACCTTTGGACTCCACCCTTGTTCCTTGTAAATCGACAAGGCTGTAGGACCTGCTCTTCATTACTGTGTGCAGTTTCTGCCTGCAACATGAATGGACCCATACACTGTACTGGTCAAAGCTGTCTGGGTCTATTAACAGTGACCTTTTCCAGTAGCTTGGTTTAATCACATTATAAGTCTTTAATGTAAAATGAATTTAGTGCTTATACTTCCCTTCATATATTTCAGTACCTTTTGATCTCTTGTTGGAAGTACATCAGAGCTATGCAAAACTGTCTTCATCACTTCTTGTTTAGGAGGTGGAACTGGTTCTTCAGCCTTCTAATGAAAAAGATTCCATAAATTCTTTTGAGTTTAAATTCTGTCAACAAAGGCAAGTAAACAGCAGACCTATAATCCCCTTCTCTCCCTGGTTCTCTTTCAAAGTTTCCCTCAGTAATTCTTGAGCCACATCTTCAGAGCCAGTCAGCATTCTAGTCCTCATTCCACTGGAGACTACTGTTCCACCACCCAGTTTATTTAAAGCAGTTGATGATGAAACTGATACAATCTCCAGAAAGTATCAGTTAGTTTCAAATATTGAAGTGCTGTTAGAAAGTTAAGTGATTTTCAATGACCTCAGCAGAAGAGAGATTAGGTTACTTGAGACTGTCACAGCCCTTTCAGCAAAGATGGTAAATCAGTTCTGTTGCTGGCCTTTGTGCTCTATACCCAGTAACTGGTTTAACACCCTCCTCATTTCACTGCTGCACAAGTTTTGTATTAAGATTAATCAACACTTAGTACCATTACTGAAGCTGTGGTTAACTGTATTTAGATTAATTATATAATTACATCCTACAAAACTTCCCATATTCAGCCTCGGCTGTAAGAGACAACCATTTAAGGACTTCTAAGAAGCCATTAACTTCCAACATCAGCGGTCTTGTTTTCAGCTTCTAATGCACACTATCTGAACCAAATTAGAACTAACTTCTGCAATGCTATTTCTGTATCTTCTTTAACAAACATGCACACAAGTTTGATTTTGCTTTAATGATACTTTCTTTGATACACAATAAGTGAACAGCCACTAAAGATACTTGAAAGTAAGCTAGCTTCTCTAAATTGTCAATGAAGTTTCATAGTGCAACTCCTACACCAAAAAACCCAGACAGAATGGAGTTGTGACTCTTTTCTCCCTCAGTTTCCACTGCAGTTTTTAGAAGTTCTTAGCCTGAGAGCTGTGCCAATATCATTATCTTTAAGAAACTCCCACACTGATTTTCATGTTCAAATGTAACATGTATTTGATATAAGCAAGAATTAGAAGTCATCTTTTGTTTAAGCTCTGACAAGCATTTTAAGTGTTCGTTTCAATTTGTGTGCTTATACCTTATATATAAAACACATGTTTTCTGCATAATACGTGGATAACTGAGGTGGTCAAGAAAAAAAATCAGTTTGAGTTACTTCAGATACTGATTAGAACAGGTTTTCAAGTAATCGGTTAGGATTCCTAGTCAGTTATGGAATAGTCTTTGTTCATAACCATGTACACTAGCAAAGAATAGAAAGCATTTTTAACTGCTGTAATATAAAAAGTTTCCAGGTTCCAGCTACTGAGCTTTTGAAAACTTGCAGCAGTTGGAGCAGTGTTTGTATGTGCAACTGAAATTGGTTTTCTGCCTCTCTCAGAGTTCATAATTTAGTAGTAACACTAACCTGAGGTGCCATTACTCCAGAGGGCTGAAAGCCTTTTGCTTCTTCAAGTAAGTTTCTTTCTTCATTTGGCTAAAAGAAACAAAGGCACCAAAACACATGTTCATGGAATGTTCACGTGGTTGCACTGACTTGCTTTAAGCTGAATTCACGCAGCACCAAATGTTTTCCTTCTAGAGATGACAGAAGAGCTCCCTTCTTACTTACAGTGACAAGAGGGTATTCCCTGGCTGGCCGCAAGTCATCAAGACTTTGTTTAACATACTCTTCAGCAACAAAAGCTTCCTTTAATCCAGGGAAAAGATTTTCATATTCTGTAGGATCAGCAAGGGACTCAGCAGCTTTCTGATTGACTTTAGAGAGATTCTCTCGCCACAGTTTAACAACTCTGGGGATGCAAACCGTATCTGTTATATACAGCTAATTTTGGCAACACTATTCACACTCTGCATATGCTTTGAGGTTACCTTGAAACTTGGCTTGGCAAATATGTCCGTGCAAGAAAAGCAGCTTCTGGGAGACGTCCAGTTTTAATCAGGAGTTCCAAACATGAATCAAGCCTAGAAGATTTTAGGATGTGATTTTAACCAGTAAGTTTAATAAAGACAAATTTTTCTATTAGGTTAGCTGTTTATTACATTAAAGTGCTTTCATTTCAGATTTTATACATAGCAGCCATCATAAAATAGAGTCGGCTTTTCTGGAAAGGCACATGCCATGATCTTCCTCCAGGAAGTTTTAAGTTAGCTGTATTTAACCCTTTGAAGATCCTGAGGTTCTTTGCATTTTGGAAAGCAGAACAAAACAATCTGAATCTCATGTTTGGTACTTACTTTCCCTGCAGGAAGTAGCTCATAAAGGCAACATTGTTCTTGCCATCTTTCTCTGCTCCTTCAGCTAACTTATTCACCATGTTAGCATTTCCTGAAGCTGTGGCCAGGAGCAGAAGTCCTCCGTAGTCTTGTGCGTGGTGGAGACACTCCTGGGCTAAGCCAAACTGGCATTTACTAATAGCAAGCTCAGCAAGCTGCTTCCATTTCTGTTCCGACTAATGGTACAAAAAAGGGAGAGGGAGGGAAAGAAAACACAAAAAATAACCCTCACATTTAAAGATTTTCAGAGCACTCAATATGGAAATGTAAGTTTACTCATGAAGGTGCTGTATCCTACCATGACACTAGTCTTCCCTTTGAAATACTATGATTACTGCAGATTCACAGCATGATACAGGGAGTGTTATATGTAGATCATTAAACAGCTATACCATTACATAAAGAAACCAGGTTTTCATTAAACAGGGAAGGAAGAGGTAGAAATAACTTTGGAAATTTAAACAGTAACAATATCCTAAAGCTCCCAAGTTAACCTTTAGAATGTAAGAAAGTCTGTAACTAAGTTAACATTCCTTATCACTAACTTCATCATTTTACAGTAGGAACTGAGAGATCAATTCTTGGAATAGTGGCTATGGGACAAATCACAGACTGATGCCCTAAGAAGACCAGCAGGCAAAGTTTGCCAAGGCTGGAACAAAGGCCTAGAGGCTTCAGTCCTGTCATTCTTCCTCTCACTGTTAAATATTGAAGATTAAGGCTTGGTTCAAGTTTTATATTCTCCAGGAGTTCCTGTAGCTTTCTGAGCAGACAACGTTCTTCTGTCCCCATCCCATGGCTTAGATGCCTTTGAATTACAGGCAGAAGACCTTCATTGAGGAAGCTGGAGGCATTTATAGTGTTCAGGAAGTTGTACTGCATCCCCACATACCAGTCTTTTTTTACAAGGCCTCTTAGATTCATGATAATACTCAGAATTAGTATGAATCACCAAAAATTGTATGTTTACCTCTGCTTCCACTGCAAGCTGATAAGCTATTTTTAATTCTCCAAGCTGAAGAGCAAGTTCAAAACGATGCTCTGGATCTGTAGATACTGCAAGAGCTTGTTGTTTGAAGCCCTAAAATAAAAATCTGAAAGTAAGGCTGTGATCCATCAGGTCAAACAGCATCCTAGAAGTTCTGACAAAAAAACTCTTAACAGAAGGTTACAGTATTCTCAAATAAATACGAGTGATTAACTGGAGTTTATGCTTACAGATAACAAGATTGGGTTTTGCTTAGCAAACCCAATTAGAAATGTGAATAAACTTACTTATTAAGTTTTTGATAACTAGGAAGTAGTTTTCTTACCTGTTTTTCAAGGAAGTGTGCAACTCTGGTTCTCTGTTCTTTTGGAATTGTGGGAAGAACTTTGTCAGCCATACTGAAATCTCTTCTCATCACAGCAGTTTGATATTCAAGCACTGAGACCAGCAAAGAGTAGCTAACAATGTTTAGCTCTTTATCACCCAAATAAAGTCGGTTGTCCTTAGGGATATACCCCAAAAGATACATTGTTCTGAAACAAACCGAAGAATATTCATCTTGAATAGATCTACCACCAAACAGTCTATAAATAAATCCAGTAGTTCTTACAGTTGCCAGAATACTCACATGAAAAATTCTACTTTTACTATATAGACACTTTCAAGTAACACTGATTATTCCCTCCAAGACTACATTACTGCCTCAGAACCTACATTAGCATTATACATAAGAATAAGTAGTAACGCACAGCAAGCAGGTGACAAGGCTCACCTTGTCCTAACTTCATTGAAAGAACCTGTAACAGTTTCTTTAAACCTGATGCAGCAACTTACCTGTCTAAATGGGCAATAGTGACAATTTCTCCTCCAACGTAGTAGTTGAGTCTGTTCACAGAACTGGTGTAAATAAAGCAGTCACCTACCCACAAACCTGTTTTCACAATCTCCTGAATCTCACCAAGAACCTGCAAATTAAGTTTGATTTAGATACATAAAAAGATACTTTTAGATAGCAGTAAGACAACTGTATTTTCAAATTAAATTGAATATTCTATATTTAAGTAAATAGTTGGACAAGTTGCAAAAAGAAGTTTAGATACAGTTTTCAAGTACATAAATAATGCTTTCAGTTTTACAAAAATGCTGTAACATGAAATCTCTACCTTAATTCTTAACTGAACTAATAAAGCTAGGAAACATGCACCAAACTAAGCATTGAGCAAGATAATCAAACACAACCTTCCTTCTGAAATTTTTGTTTCACAGCACGAGGTTTTTTCACTTCTGCTCAAACGTCAATAAATTTCAAAACTTGAAAATTGCAGAAAAAGTTTAACCTATGTAAACATACTACCCAGAAGTGTGTTTTAAGCATAACTTCTAAGCTCTGTGAGAATAGTAAACATCTGAAGAGAAATGCAGGCATCAAGATCTGTCATGCTGGCTTTCAAACAGGGACACTCTCCCCAGGGAACCCAAATAAAATGATTAGTGGTGTTGCTCAGGCAGACGTATACTGTGTGGTACTCAGTGTCTTGGAATCTGAACTTTAATAGGACTATGTTAAGGACTAAATTTGCTATACTATGGGAAGACCTGCTTCCATGATCTCTAGTTTTATTCCGTTTTTTAGATAGAGATACCTCAAAAGCATCTTCAATTCCATCTTCAGTGACACCTTCATGTGTTTCTTGGGCTGCTGCAACTTTTTCTGATAGGTATTTCAGAATGAAGAATGACTCTTCTGTAGCAATGCAGACAAGCTCTCCCGAGTCAGACCAGAAAATCTGTATCGCCAGAATCAATAATGGCACTGCTTTAGAGACTCCAGGTTAAAAAATGAGGATATATAAATTAAAGCATACTAACTCTAACAGAAACTTTAGGACCTGAGAAGCCAACACACACAGGGATTTTTTTTTCCCCTTTCTGCTGCATGACTGAGATAAACTTAAGAAGTTATTATGTTATGACTGACAGCTTAGCTTCATTCAAGAAAATCAGCAGTCTAGTAAAAAAAGCCCAGTAAACAGGCAGGTAAACACCTTCAGTCCCATCTACAAACTTACATGTTTAGGCTGAATTTCAATTCTGCGAATCAATTCTGTGTTTTCCCAATCATAGAATGCCAAACCATTAACAGATCTGACCCCCAACAGGAAGCCACCATAGATGCCTGCAAGAAAATAAAGGTGGAAGAAATCCACATTGTGCAAAAAATGTGCCAACATATCTATTTTTAAAATAAATACTTACCTTCTGCTCCAAAATCAGGTTTGAATGACTTCTTCTCTTTGAAATTTTTAAATATCTTTACAACACTGTTGCTCTCCCTGATGGCATATCTAAACAGAGGTTGTGTTGTAAAAAAAAAAAAAAAAAAATTACTCATCTTCCAAAGTAGCAAATTACTAAAATCCTAAATTGCTACAAAACAACTACATTTGATTTATCTTCAAAAAATCAGCACAGTGCTACAAATGGAAAATTTTAAAGCAGGACAGTTATTGAAAGTTCAGTATCCACACAGGTTTTCATCTTCAGGCCAGTTTACCATTTGTACAGCCTGAAAACAGCAGCGGCAAATTTAATTAATTAATACAAAAGAAAAAATCTGCAACACTTACTCTGAAGAATCGTGTGCCCATACAAACTCCTGTGCAGAACCAAAGCTCTTGTTTCTCAAAGCCATAGCTGTATAGATGATGTATTCACCATCACCACACACTACTACAAACCTAGAGCATGAGAAAGATGCATCTGTCAGGTAGGTACCTGTGTTCAGTTCAACAGGCACGATCAAGTACACAAATTCATCGGAAAAGTTCAAGGCCCCTAGCCCAATATAATCACTGCAAACACAGACAGGATGAAAGAGCTTCCTATATTGCAAAAGTCACAGAACTGGATTTTTTTCTGTGTCATGTTGCTAGCTACTTATTATTCCCTCTTCCTTCTGGTCTCCACCGAGTGGCTCTTCTACCTTCTACCCCTTTACCTTTTCTTTTAATTTAGCTTATTTATTAACAAAAAAACAATTCAAAAGAAGTGATAAATAAAGATGTGTTTTTCTGCAGTTACCTTAAACATTTTGTTTGCATACTTCTTTCCCCTGCCTAGTGTCCAACTTCTGTGTTGAAGCTGTGAGCCCTTACAGGTGAAGCCCATCTATTCCTCTGATTTTACAGTGTCTGGCTCTGATTCACCTGTTCTCCACCAGCTACCAGCACACATGCAACTGATTTTTTTAATTCAAAAATTTTTCAAAATAAAGAGAAATGAGAAATCTTGAAGTATTTTGTTCTAAAATCTATTACCGTCCATTAGGGTTGTGCTGAATTGTCTGCGGATAGATTTCACAGCTTCCCATATCCTTTACAGCAAGTGGCAATCTTTCTCCATCTTTGATTTCAGCATCTCCCATAGCTTTCAAGTTAGCCTGTTGGACTTCTGAATGTTTAGCCCAAATAATTTTTCCATTTGCATCCATGGACATTGCAGGTTCTTCACGACCAAGCTAGGAAGTGTAGCATGAGGAATTTAGCAGATGGAGAAAACACATTCTTGATTTTGTTTCCATTTGAACATACCTAGTGAAATACCCTGGCTCTGCCTAAAAATGCCAATTGAAATGACAATTTTTCAGCATTTTACTCATTATCACAAATGAGAAGTCAGTTGCTCTGTACACAGGATACTGACAAATTACCATTTCTCATTTCAAATCATTAACTGTACCTTAACAATAATGCTGCCTTCATCATATCCCAAAGCGACATTATTGGATCCTCTCAGACTGGCCACACACCACACTCTCTCCATACCATAGTTGAGGGTACTTTCCAGGCGGTAAGTGCTTGAATGCCAAATGCGCACAGTTCCTAAAGGAAAAACAAAGACATGCCTTTTATCTCCTCACAATGCGAAGGCAGAAGGTGTGTAGCCACACCACCAAGAGTTCTCCTGTAAGATCTCACCCTGTCCTTTATATATCATTAAAATTGATATTTTAAAATTTAATTATTTAATGATAAAATTTAATATATTAAAATACAAAATTACCGTCTTCCGAGCCTGTGATAATGATAGGCAATTCAGGATGGAAGCTGACACATGACACATTTTGAGCATGTCCTTCCAGTGTTTGTACACATGTTTTATTCTGCAAAAAAAGTTAAAAGTACAGGTACATATAATAAACATGCTGGTACATTTTTGCCTTAATTTCTTAAAAAAATCTCCCCCAAATCCAAAATTTATCTGGAAACATATAAACATATTTCTCTAAATTTCTTACAGTAACATTTATTTCCAAGACGCTCAAACAACAGCATAAGACATATTAAAAACTGTGACTGCATAGAGTTAACTTCTTCTCCCCAGAAGAAAATACTTATTTCCTTTGACAGTTTTTCAGTATTTCCTTTGACCTATTTTCAGATAGGTTTCTGCTTAGATGATGTGCTTTCTCAGAGCACAACAGATTAAAGTGATAGAAAGCTAAAGTTCACTGCAAAACATCAGAGCAAAACATGCATCTGAATCTAATGACAGGTGAAGGCAGATACAATATTGTCTTCACTAAGTTCATTCACACAGTTGTAAAAGAAAAGTCTACTATGCTTTAGACTATCAAGATTAGACTACAGAACTGTACATGGTGACAAAATTTCAAGCACTGTTATGCAACAGTCATTACTGCAGTGCATACATAAATTAACAGCACTAGCTTTAACTTCTGAGCTTGGATTTACTCTAGGGCGATATGCTTCAACAACCAGAAATTACTACCTAACAAATTTTAGTCTTGCCCTTCTGGCCATTTGTACACTTCTATATAGCAAGAACTTATGAGCTCTACGTTCCAGCCACAGAACTGAATCCTGGGATTCAACCTCTCTTTCCTGTAGAGCACTCAAACAAGTCACCTTGACGCCTACACACTGTCAAGTAGAAGCACATGCATGTGTGTAAATGTGCATAGGATGAAAAAGGAGAGGGAAGGGAATTAAAAAAAAAAAAAATTTAGTGAGAAGGATGGGAAGAGTTGATACATGAACAATATTTACATTTGAACATAGAAGAGGAGCACCTTAATCCACAAAAAAAGTGCAAAAGTCAGGGATTACTATGTTACAAGAAAAAAAATAAGGCTAAACATAGAAACCTTATCTCAAATTTATTTCTAAAACTTAACTTTGAGGCTCTTTAACTTCACAGCAGGTTTTCTGAAGGGTTAACAAAGACTTCACTTAAAAAAAAGCACCAAAACTTGTCACGAAATATTTCCTTCCCACTTCCTTCTTTCCAAGTGAAAATGAGGAAAATCTGTTGGTGTATTCAAGTCCCTTCTCCCTTTTTCTATTTCTTCACTAATGGTTTTACTATGGCAGTCTGCATAAAATTTTATGAAGAGCTGAACACATACCTGGTAGTCCCAGATCTTAACCAACCGATCATCCGCACCCGAAATGAGATATGGCTTGTCTCCTCCACTGTAATAGTCAATGCAGTTTACTCCCTTCTCATGGCCTTCCAAAGTAAAGTTGGGTGAGGAAGAGCCAAGCTGCCACACCTTCCCAAAAAAAAAAACCCAACAAAAAAATCCAACTGCATATAGTTATCAATCTTTTGCACCCAGGTCAACTTTGCCAAACAGAGTAGGTATTCAGATGCAATTTGGAATTCCAAAGATACAGAATATGGAGTTCCAAGGACATGGTTGTTTTCTTAGGTGAAGAACCTGAACAACTTTTATCAAACTACCAATCCTCCCCCCACAAATAAACAGAAATAACATGCCAAGGGGGACATGTGCTCACACCTCAAAATAATGGAATTAAGTTTCTTTCAACTTTTTTTTTTTTTTTTTAAGGACATAAACCCATGTAAGACACTGTTTGTAAGTAGTATCTGTTTACAAAATTAATTAATAGACCTAGGAAAATCAATTAACTACTTGTGCATACACAGGTTGCTCCCAACTGTGTTCTGAATTTTATTTTTTCCAGTTACATTAAATTAATGTTAAATGTCATGCTAAATGAGGACTCAAAATTAAGCAAGTTAAGTTGTAGATATGCAGCTATTTTCCCATGATTATCACATCAAATCAATATTTATACGTACCTAATTTCAACATGTGAGTATGTATGAAATCAAAACTGGCTTTTTACAGCCAATATACTAATAATTTATAGGGAATGTGAGGAAGTCTCACTGCTCAGATGGCTGTAAATCTATAGACCCAGATAACAGTTTCATAGCAAATGAGTAACAGTTTTATAAAGTAACTTTAGTAACAGTTTCATAGCAAATGAGACTCATCAGGGTCTACCATAAGAAGATTAAAGACACCTTTGGAAACAGTTCAACAGATAGACAGCCAAGGACATGAAAATAACGGGAGAAATGACTTTACTATTTTTTTTCAAATGCACATAGTTAAAAGGCTTTACCCACTATATATAAATAGCTTCAATTCTCCCAAACTACTCATTGACAGTATAACCATTACTTCTCCCCAATATTTCTTTGTAACATAATGGATATGCAGTGCTTTTAAGTTTAGAGAACTACATTTCCATGACTAGGTGACATATAATCTTGTAAATTTACTGAATTACATAGTAGATGCATAGTAACTTGACCAACGTTCAGGTTTTTGTTCTATAAAAACTATTATTGCACCCGTTTTTAAGAATTCTGAGCCATTGTCCATACAGTATTATTGGTTTGTGTACTCTGTCATATACTTACTTAATGACTGAAACCCCCCAAAATACAGTTTCTCTACCTTGATTGTCCTATCCAGAGAGGCACTGGCAAACTGATTATTGTCTTTCGGGTTTATCACAATCTGCATGACATAGTGGGTGTGTCCTTCAAACACCTGAGAACAAGACCATTTTTTATCCCAGTCCCAGAGTTTAATGAGCATGTCATCTGAAAAAAACCCCAAACCAAGCTTCAGTTAGTTTAATATATTCTGATACTTACCTTCTTAAACATATCCTTATGTACATAATACTTAATAACTTCAAGTTAAAGGTTCACTCATCCCTTCCCCCTTGATTAGAGGCACTGCTAATAATGTCATTTTCATCTGTAAGATTACCATCCTTCCCTGAAGAAGGACCACAGGGAGTACAAGTTCCTCAGAAAGACTGTCCAGTAAAATGGTGAAAAAACTAAGTAAGAAATAAATTTGTCTTAAAAACAGAGATTAGGAAATGATATTAAGGTATTGAATTATTAATCTTAAAATACTGAGTAGATATTAAGGAATTGGACCTGTGCTTTCTTCTGCAGTGCCTACTCTGATAAGTGCTAAGGAACAGGAAGCAGAGCCAACCAAGCTGCCTTCCTAGTACCTTTATTTCCAGTATATTAACTTCAATAGCAAAAGACAGAAATATACAGTGCTTCCGACTCACAAGGCTCTCTGCATTCTTGCAGAGCTCTGACTTCATTAGTGAAGTTTCCAGAAATGAAAAGGACTGAGTAACACGATGTAGATTTTGGGCAAGATCTGTTAGGATACTGTGATCTTCCAATCCTGAGTAACATAGATTGCCTCAAATAACAGAGAACTCAGTGGTATTTTGGGAAACAAGATGAAAGCTATCTATTGCTTCAAGTCAGATGAAAACATACTCTAAACGATTATATAATTTTTTCGAAAAACAGAACTTCAGTGTGGCAAACTCTCAAATAACAGCTGATTAGCACATATATGAACCTTTCCCCTGCAAGATATTAAGCAACAAGGCTGTTTGGTCTTCTATGACAAGAACATAAGATATTACATTTTAAATTTTAAGTACAGTTGATAATCCATTAAAAAAAGCCATGAATGCACCTGGCAATTAAGTAACACAAAATGACAACTGTCATGTTGGCTACTTACTCAAGGATTCTTGTTTCAGCAGAAAAAGGAAGAAACATGCAATCCCTCATCAGACAGGAAACGTAAGCCTAAAAATAGCTAGTTAATAAATATAAGAATATACCAAAGAGCTCTTACCGCTGCTTGTCAGTATGAAAGGCTGTGTGGGATGCACAGCAATACAACGAATGTAATCTGAATGTGCTTCAAACATGTGAACTCTTTCCAAGGTGTTATAATTAAAAACTCTAATTTGCATGTCATCCTATGAAAGGGAAGAAAAGCCACCATTACAATAGTACTCTGTATAATACACCTTATATTCAGTTCAGGGCAGCTAGAAAAAACATTCCATCATTGAAGAGCCTCTAACATCGAGATGTTTAAGAAAATGTATTTTCTGTACATTGCTAATGACAAATTATACTCTGATTCAGAAGTCTATAAATTACCCAATCCTATACCAAGGCATTTACAAAATGAAAAAAACTTCAACTAAAATTTCCTTTTTAAAAGATGTATTTAAAATAAAGGAAAGTGCAGAAATGCTTTTAAAATTATTAATGCTTTGTATGAAAACGAAAACCAAGGTTCTCCAACATAAAATTTCCAACAATATTAATGCTGTGGGGCCAGGAGGAAAGTTGTAGCTCTAAGTCGAGTGGAAAGGTGATTTCAACTTTTTTTTTTTGAAGTGAGATTTTATTTTTTGGGGGAGGGCATATTTATTTCAAATACAGTATTATTAAAAGCAGTAGTCCTAAACCTTTAAAAAATAAATTTGAAGACCTCTCTGACAAGGAATAAAATGCCAGGTAAAACTTTAAAAAGCAACCATGACTTACAAGGCCAGTGTAAAGGAAACTTAGTGATAAACTCTACACTACTTGTTTTATCCAAAGCATTTACTTTTCCACTCTTGTCTTTTCCTCTTTCACATACATGCCTGTTTAAGCAGCAACACCTAGAGAAAACACTCTTTGGAATGGCAGAAAAGGACAAGTATGCTCTTTTGAGACCAGCCTATCAGCATAAGGAACATGAACACAAAGAATAAGTAATGACTATGGTCACATTTTCATAGTCACTAAGACTTGGCCCTGTTGCTGAATGCAGCTCTCTTGCCCTTTCCTTACCATTTCTTGCTACTGTACTGCAGCCTCCCTTGAGAAAGCTAGGACAAATACATCTGCACACTGAGCCAGATCAAGAAACTGATCCAGGTGAAATTAAGTTGATAAAAATAAAAATGGAGACTAATATTCATCAGTTACTAATCCAGATCCTGTGCAGCTGTTTGAACTCTTGTGCTGCCAAAGAGGCACTTCTTGTGAAACAGTGCTAACTTATGTGCACTTGAAGTAACTGGGTCATGGCAGCACAAGACAGTGAAATGACAAGAAATGTTTTACTCTGTGTACAGGGCAGAAGACTAGAAAAAAAATAACTGAGACAACAAAACGTAGGCATTACCTCAATTTAGACAAAAAAACCCATTAATTCCATCAAAAAAATGTGTTACCAAGATGAGCATAAAACTATTCCCCTCAAAGCAGACTCATTGAATAAAAGCACAGTATTTTTCAAGAGGTGAGAAAAACTCTAAAAAAATTTATGTTTTATATAACCAAGAACAAAAGTAGAAAGTAACTTCTAAGTCATCTTACCCAGGATAGTCACGTTTCATGCTAGTTACAGTAGCACTACTACTATTTAGTCAAAATTGGGTGCTGAGTGTGTTCCAGTTGACAGTAAAAGTTGAATCTAGATCTACCTTGCCCTACCATGCAGAATTAACCAGCATATTAGCTTGTTCTGCTTTGAAATGAAAAGTTTTAAGTTTCTAAGCTCACTTAAAGGAGAAAATTTGGGGGAAACTGGAATAGTGAACTATTCCTTTCTCTTCTACAAATCCGTATCAAATCACATTATATGATGCACAAAGGAACGCCATGAATATCAGTTAGAGAAAGTACTACTGCACATGGAAATCACAAGACAATGATAGCTTACAGCTCCTGTAACAACCCAGTTCTTTCTTGCCACAAATTTGGCAGCTCTCACTGGCAAGTCGCACACTTCAAAAGTCTTCACCAGAGTCTAAAAATAAAAATAGTAAGTTTATAGCACTGGAGAAAATACCAGTTTTGAAATCAGCTCTTTTCTTAAGTGTCCAGTATATTGCCTTTGGCAGCTCTCCAAGAATCCTACAACACTACATGCACACTTTTATTTAAAAGGAACAAGAAGGGACATACTTGCCTGCTCTGTTCTTTTAAGATCACCTTTATGTACTCCCTTCATTCTTAACCCAACCCCACCTCTAAATATTTTTGGAGCTGCTGCCCAGTTTCAACTATACTTGATAGGTGGAGATCTAACAGTTCCTACAACTTTCACAAATATAGATGGCAGGTACAAGACAGAGGCATCTAATCTTTCAGAAGGAAAGGTGTTAGTTTGCAAGGTATCCACAAAGGAAGTAATTCTTGAAAAATAAATTTATAGGAAAAGAAACATCACTAAGGTCACAGCTAAAGATATTCCTTGTCTATTATTATAGTATCTTTTGTAATAAGACAGGGGAGTACAGTCAATTAGTGGCAGTGACTTAAAATTTTCTTATGTATCTAGCACTGAAAAATAGAATTCATACATATGTCAGCTATGAAGATTTCATGATAAAGGAAATCCAAAATCATCACCTGGGTTTCATGGTTCCAAACACAGACACTGCCATTGTAAAGGCTAGCCAACATCCATGGTTCCGTGGGATGCAAGTCTACACTCTTTACCCGGTCAGACCGAGCTGTTAGTTTCCGTTTTATATCAAGTCGGAGAGGCTAGAGAGGAAAAGAATTGACAATACTGAGTTATTCAACATAAAACTGGCACAGAAATATGATAGAAGAAGGAAAGCCTGAAGATAACCCTTGGAATAAAAGAAGTCAATCCTGCTCTTCAGGCAGACAGAAGACTACTACTCTTTTCTATCCATCTGCTTATTTGTTTTTGTAGTGGTTTCTGGAAACATCACATCCCCACCAACAGCAACAGGTCCATTAATTTACTTTTGTAAAATTCTGAATTTTTTCATATTATAAAAAGTATCTCCAGCACAGTCAAAAAAAGATGCACTGCACATCTTCCTGTTGTCCTTGAAGAAGTAAGTGAATGTGCTTCTAATACAAATGATATATTCCTGCTACCTCACCTGAAAAAACAGGCAGAACGACAGTTATCACAACAGAACACAACAACATTTGCCCATTATAAACTTACTTCTGTTCACAGTTCCAACATTAAGTTTCAGAATGGAACACCATGTTGTAAAATTGGGGAGAAGACTTTGACCTTCCACTTTCACCACTAGCAATGTAAAGTCAGAGTCTTTAGAAGGTATGAAGTATAGCAAAGTGATTTTCTAAAATATTTGAGGCATTATAGATTCGTTGAGACACTCAAAAGACTGTTGGGCTCACAATGCTGCTGACACTTTACCTCAGAGAACTTATGGGTAAGAGCTGATCAAAGAATGCTGCATGTGTTTAGTAGCTAAATAGCATTAATAAAACATGCAGTTACAGATATTACACACTGCAAGGAGAAGGATATCGAGCTCTCGTGTTGTACCTCTAACTTACAGACATAGCATCTGACGGTAGATAATGTACTTGCGGTTTATTTCTCCTGCTGTAAATATCAGAAAAGCAGGCAAGATAATTGCACGGGATTCTGTGCTTATCATTGGAGCTGCTCTTTGCTGCTGCTGCTGCTAAAGGACCAGACTATGGCTGATCTAAGAGGTTAAATGCAACATGGACTCAAACACTCTGACAACTGTTAGGTCTGTCTGATGACTACCACACTGGTAACACAGCCCAAGGGATCTGCTCTGTGACTTCAAGCATAACGATGCTAGGCGACTTGCAAATGCTTTCTTCTTACTAAACTGAAATCACGAACAGTACGCCTTCTTCAGACACCACGGGAACAGGGAAGCCCGGGCCAGAGCAAGCATACCCTGCGCAGCCATCCCTGGCCTGGCCCGCCCAGAGGCAAACCCAGGTGCCGGAGGCCGGGCCAGCAGCGTGCGGAAGGGCCCCGCAGGGTCCGGGCCTGGCTCCTGGCTCGTCCTGGGGGCGGCTGCTCAGGCCCCCACCCCTGCCAGGCCTCTCGCTCTCAGTTCGCGCCCAGCTGCGCTGCGCCGTTGTTCTGGAGGCGCGGGGGGAGCCGGCCAGAGCGCGGGGCAGGGCGGGGCGACCCCACCGAGGAGCTCAGGGAGCATTTCTCAGGCGCCGTGCACCGGGGGCTGGCGCGCAGCGCGCTGGGGCAGCCCCGCTGCAGCCCGTCACTAACGGGCCGCGGCACCCAACGGGGCAGCCCCCCAACCCTCCCCGCTGGGGCCGGGGCCCCAGGCCCGACCCCCGCCGCGCCGCGCTCCTCGCTGTCGGAGCGGCCCCCGGACTCACCATGGCCCCGCGTCGCCCCGCGGCCGCACCTACGGCTGAGGTGTCGCTGCGCCCCGGGCAGGCTCCGACCCTCCGACGTGGAGCTTCCGGGAGCGCCGCTCTCGCGAGAGCAGCGCCGGCAGCTCCCGGGGATCGCGAGAGCCGGGGAGCGGGGAGCCGGGAGCGGGGGGAGCGGGGGGAGCGGGGAGGCGGCAGCGTCCCCGCAGGGCGGCCGTGAGGGTCGCGGCGGTGCGCGTGGCGAAGCGAGGCCCGCGCTGTCCGGCACAGCCCTGTGTGCGGCCTGGCCTTGCTGGGGAGGAGGAGAGCTGCCGGGCGCTGCCCGGCTGTCGGGCACCTGCAGAGGAGACGGGGCCTCGGGTGCCCTCTGCCCCTCAGCGGGGTCTCTCCTGCTGCGTTACGGTGACGGTGCCCCCCGGCCGGGCCCTGGGTGGCTGCGAGCGGCAGGGCCCTGCAGCAAGCCCCTGCACGGAGCCCAGCTTGCCTCTCCCACTCCGTAAGAAAGACGCAAGCCTGGCCGGTTCTGCAGACCTTGCAGATGTGAAAGGCTTCCTGGCACACTTCCTAATCTTTGTGTCAGCTGAAGCTGCCGATACTGCAGCCCCAAACAGCATCTAGCAGAAACGCCGTGGGGAATGAGATTCTGGGAAGCACCAAAGCAGAAGGAACCACTTTTGAGAAAATTTCTCCCAGCACTGCTGCCAGATTGATGTTCCATCTTTAATTAAAAACTGCAATCCCCACGTTTCATCGTATAAAGGATCGGAGTATGTTTACATTCATCAGGATTCAGTTAAAGAAAATACTCCTTTTGATAAGTGTTCACCTGGGGATTAGGAGCACTGTGTGCTCTGTCTACCCTACCACACGGTGAGGAGGATTACATTGCCCTGGAGTGTTTACAGTTTGAAGGACATAAACAAAAAGGGTGACAGAGATTACTTAAACTCTTCTTGTTTTTCACTCTAAGAGAGCAAAGACAGAAAAGACAGATTACCTAAAATCCGAAAAAATGAAAGCTTAATGAAAATAAGTGAGAAGCGAAATGCCTGATGCGAAAATAGGGGCACCTTGTTGTCAACAGTTACAAGTGACTTTCAGCTTCCTTTAAGGCTTTCTTTTCACGTTCAGTTCATTATAATAGTGATTGTAGAATAATGCTTAAACATTTGAGAACAGAATTTCAGGATGTACAATTTAGATAAGCTTGCTTAGAAGTAATGAGTGAAATTAATGACTTTTGAGTCTTAATTCATGATTTTTAGGCAGCTGAGATGGAACACTGAAAAAACAGGCTGGAACACTAAAGAAGAGATGTAGGGGAATGATACCTCTATTAGAGAATGTAGGTAATGGAGGAAAACCAGCACACATTGTATATTTTTCTTTGAAAACCTCAACGAGGTTCTGTCCAGAGAGAGATGAGGATTTTACAGGGGAATCAAAGACAGCAAGCAAGGTGAGTGAAAGATGAACATGAGCCAGCAGTGTGCCCAGGTGGCCAAGAAAGCCAACAGCATCCTGGCTTGTATTGGAAATACTGTGACCAGCAGGAGTAGGGAGGTGACAGTCCCCCTGTACTCTGTACTGGTGAGGCCATACCTTGAGTATTGTGTCCAGTTTTGGGCACCACAATACAAGAGAGGTATCGAGGTGCTGGAGCGAATGTAGAGGAGGGCAACAAAGCTGGTGAAGGGCCTGGAGAATAAATCTTACGAGGACCGACTGAAGGAGCTGGGACTGTTCAGTTTGAGGAAGAGAAGGCTGAGGGGAGACCTCATCACTCTACAGCTACCTGTAGCTACGGGTGATTAGTGACAGAACAAGAGGGAATGGCTTTAAACTGCAACAGAGGAGGTTCAGACTGGACATTAGGAAAAAATTTTTCACAGAAAGAGTGGTCAGACAGTGGGATAGGCTGCCCAGGGAGGTGGAGTCACCATCCCTGGATGTGTTTAAGGGTCATTTAGATGTGATGCTGGGGAATATGGTGTAGGGGAGAACTTTGTAGAGTAGGGCTGAGGGTTGGACTCGATGATCCCAAGGGTCTTTTCCAACCTGAATGATTCTATGATTCTATGAAGGAATAGAGCTTGTTAATCAAGAAAATAACAACAGGGAAAGGAAGAAAATACTTTGCTGTTAGCTTTTCCTGGGAAGCTGTAATAACAGAAAAAAATGAAGTGCAGAGAAGAGGCATGGGGTATAAGCCAAGGCTGACCTTATAGTAGGAGAGAAGCAGTGAAATAAAGCAATGAAATTAAGAAATATCCCTCACAGCTGTTAGATGCAAAGATACCACTTCTGAGTCAAGAAGACCATGATCCACAAATTACTGGAAATTAAATGGGTATGCAGAGGAAATAAAATTAAGTATTAGTTTTCCTTTCATATTCTTTCCTATATATCCTGTAGTAGACACTTTTCATGGGGGGTTATATACAAAATAGCTAGAACTACATGGAGTCTATAAGAAGACTTTCAGTACAGATATTAAAGAAGAACAGATTGTCTTTTGGGTTCTTTTATGTGACCCAGCTACTCTTATGCTTACGAAAGATATTTTTCAGGTAGAAAACCCCATCACAACGTTTTCTTCCAGAGTAGTGGAACAGAGGAAACATGAAACATTGCTTCTTGTGAGCATTGCCCTGTTCTGAACTTCCTCAGTGGCCCTTTTATACTCCTGCCTGCTTGGCTCTGCAGTAGCATTTGCTGAAGCGTTCCTGGGGAAACATACATGGATGCTGGGGATTTGGCTATTTCCTCCTGGGCCTGAAAGCATTTTCTTTACCTTGGAGGAAGGGCACAAACTTGGGTTTGTCTGTCTCCTGTTGGTTTTGTGGCTACTTGGTATCTTTTAAGACCGTAGACAGGGAAGGGGTGGAGAATAATGGAGGGAAAATGATGGGATGGCCACAGATCAGTAGAGTGCAATGATAGACCTTGCTTCCCTAAGAAGCCAGAAAGCAAGCTGTACAGAATATTTACAGTGCAGTGTCTACTACCGGTCTACAACTGTCTTCTTGTTAGAAACACAACCAGCATTTCTGTAAAGTGTGGATATGTGTGCATAATGAAGTGTGTAATAAAGGAACTGGTAACACGGTGTCGCAGGACGCATTTCCTGTAGGTGCAAAGCTACTTTTAAATCTCTTGAAAGTTCTCAACACAAAGCATTAAAAATGACCTTTTTTGTTACAAAAAAAGGGTGTTTTAGACAACTGGCCAGCTAAGTGATGGTAGTTGAAGCAATTGCATTCTGACACATTAAATTTTGTAAAACTAAAAAATAGATCGGAGTTCTGTAATAGAAGAATTCTGCGCATTTTTGTTGGTGGTGATTTAGTGAGAAACACAGCAGCTATAATGAGATTGCAACAAGAGATACAACAGTTGTAAGGAGGAAGCAACTATAGTACTGTTCCAGCCTGCTGGTAATTTCTTCTTTACAAGGCTCTTGCTTCTGAGGATGGCCAATCCATTCAACCTTACTTTTCTGAGATTTCAGCTTAGATCCTTTTGGCTATGAAATTATTGGCAGGGTTTGAATTTATATGGCAATAAAAAGTTTTCTGGAAACAGGATAGAGCATTTTAAGAATAAAAATAGTACAATATTGTTCTTCCAAAGAAAAAGGTTAAAGTAGTTTGGGATACCAGTCACAAGAACCTATAGTTTATCCTCAGTGTACCAAAAGAATTTGAGCAGAGAAGGGGAAGGCCAACAATAAAACACCATTCCACTTTATTTTTCTCTCAGGTAAAGACTAGAAGTCTGTAAATAGGAGCCATATCCATATTCCTGGAAATTCATATTCGGGCAAAAATATAACAGATGCCCTTAGCTAGATCCATACCTAGTGTAATAAATATAGTGTGTGCTGCTGCTTGTTGCAGTAGGCAGCTCAGTCCTGAGGGTCCAGTATTTCTTTGCCTTGATTGTTCTACCCAGGACACCACCCCTGTTATGTAAATTCATTGTTTCTCCAGACTTCAGCCATTGCTTATTTTCTTTATGGGATACGTGGTACCTCTCAAGATCACTGTATTTCACTTTGGGGCTCAGTTTGCCAGCGTCTCTGAGCTTGACTAACTTTATTGTCTTGAGGTAGTATTATGTATGACTTACTAATTCCCTAAGTATTCTGTGAGTTACCTTGTGACCCAAATTACTGTATTAGTCTCATTAGATCCTTTCTTTTAGAATATACAGAGGCTTTTAGATGTCTAGGTCAACTCTATAGTATCGTAAAGTGTTTATTTCATATGCAAAAATTAACGTGAAATGCTATTCATTGCTAAGAGTTAATATTTGCAGTGCAGTGAACTGAAGTAAAACTCATTGCAGCCTTAACTTGGAAGATAGTAAAGATTGATGGAACACAGTAGGTTTAAAGAAGAGGTGTTATTAACATGTAGGTGGCAGAGCTGTGAGACAAACCCCACTGTAAATCTGAATTAAAAGCTCCCTTGAAACCAGTATTTCACTCTGTTGCAGATCAGGGATGCATCAGTGTTGTGGAATAGAGTTTGTCTCTGTCTGAGATGCCCAGCCTCTTTGTCTCTTCTCACTCTCTTGGAAACATACACTAGCCTTGGATGCAATCCTGACAGATGACAGAGGTCAGAGTATTAAACTCATTAGCATAATGAGGAATTAAAATGCCAGTAAAGAAATCAGAACTTTTAGCAGAACTGTCAAAACCTAGAGTTTGTATTAGAAAAAAAATAACCCTGTCCTGTCCAAAACCTGCAACCTGCCAGTAGCAGCCTGATGGTGCGTAAACTGATAGTTTGAAAAAATGGTTTTGGGTTCAAATACAATCATATATGTGGTGCATACAGAGAAAATAGATATTGCAGTATGTAAAGAAGGGATTGGAAGGGATTTTTATATGTGAAGTCACCTAAAATAATACCACCTGACCCTTTCATTACAGACCTGCCTTTTCACCTTATAATTCTGCCAAACTTTGGCCATGGAGGTTTAGATTTTTTTTGTATTGGCTGTCTTCATCTGAACAAGGGACCTATATCAGTTTGTATTTTCAAGTTACACATAAAGATTTAGTAATTTTAAAAAATATATATTAAGGGAGCACAAAAAAGATCTTAAAAATCAGCAACAAGATAATCATCAATATTTTTAGCAGTATCTAATATGGACTTAATTTAAGCAGAGAATATAATATAAAGTGTTAATCGTGGTAGCACAGGAGGTTACTCACCTGCTAAAAATGAGGAGAGATGTCCATAAACAGGGAACTCTGACAAAAAAAGAGGTTATCAGTGAGAGTGAACAAAGTGTATATAAAGACCCCAGTTCTTACCCCCTTGTGTCACAGCTTCTTTGAGTACATTTGATTGATTAGAGAAGTGCTATCTTTATTTCATTTATGTAATCACTTAGCAGGAATGATCTTGATTGACCTACTAGTGCTTCTGATTTATTAACACTTGATTCTTCATGTTTTATTTCCTGGAGGCCATAGTCACAATTTGGCATGATTCCACTTCCATTAAGATTGGTGGCAAAAGGACAGGCCTTGAAACCACAGAAGTGCTTTAGAATGCAGCAGTATATATCCTCCCAGGTATTCCAAATTTAGAGCATATAATTTATTTTTTTATCAGATTTACAATGCCTTCCACTGTGGCTGAATGTTGCTATTAATGTTCTTTTATTGCATTTTGAGGCTTCAGATAAACTTACTCCATTTTCTCTGCTCTTCTTTAAACCTATCTGTCAAACTGTTTCTAAGATCTGATTCAGCAAGCAGTTTAGTTTGCCTTGAATATAGTCTTGAGATAACACGAACTAGAAAACCTATAAAATGATATCTTCTTGTCTCAGGACCATCGGTCCAAAAGCCACTTAAAAATTTCTATAGTGATATTAATGATTTCAGGACAAATATACTAATTTATTTTCACTTTTAATTGCTATGATATATTATTACATTATCACTGCTAACCACAGTTGGACAGCTTGGGAAATGATTCAGCATAGGGCTTTCCATAAGCTTGCCAAAAATGTTTATTGAATAGTATTACTAATCATCATAATGATCTGTTGCCAGCACTCTAGAAAACTGAAAATACTGTGTTTGTTTTCTGTTAAGGTTAGACAAGATTGACAGTTACTTTTTATCCAACTATAAAGTGGTAATAAAAAGAAGTTTAGGAGCAGCATTATAGACACTTAGGCAATGTGATAGTGGCCAGACTTTGATAATTGACTGTAGTTTGTGAATGAACAAAGTTGTTTTGTTTCTCTTGATCAGGCTGTTTTGTGTTTTCCAGATGTAGAGATGAGGTTTCAGCCCCTGGTGTAACATCTGCATATACAATGTACATAACCATGCAGAATCAAACTGCCAAGACACATTTATTTAGTTAAAACAAACTGAACAGTATTAATATCTAAATATTCTACATTATGATCTGTTCAAAAGGAACAGTAATGATGCTAGAACTACTTTTATGAGACTGCAATGATATAAGAGTATCTTTCAGTTGTGTAGTTTCTCAACAAACAGTGGGAAGGAAATTGGGGTTAAAGAGTAGCTGTAGTTCTTGTGACTAAGATCCTATTGCTTAGGCACTCATCCTGCGTCACTGTGGTGGTACAATTCTTATCCCTCCCCGCCCTCCTTGTTGGGCTGCTTGGTGCTAGGTGTGATGCTATCCACATCCCCCCCCCCCCCCCCCCGAGCCATACACCGATGTGGAGATAAGGACTGATAACGTTAACGAACGTGGCTCCTGCCCCCTTCTGATTGCTCGGAAAAGGTTATAATGGCCCATCATCTCCTGATGGTCTGGCACACCTTGCCTGGGATGTGCTCAGATGGAACAATAACAGGGTTGCATGTTATTCAAATTCTTGTGCAACTGCGGGAAGGCACCAGATAGTATTTGACAGAAGTCAATTATCTTGGACCCTATAAACTGCGACCACCAGAGAGACCCTTTGAGCTCTCCTGGATTGCAGCGGCCTGTGACCAGCATCTCCCCTGAGCTGGGACGCCTCTCAGGTAACAAAACCCTTAAGGTGTCGTCTGCTCCAAACGGAAGGCCAAGGCGAAGTCCACCCACTTGAGTCTCAGTTATCGCCCATTGAGGAATGCCAAGGCATTGGGAGTATTTGCTCTCAAGAGGGAAATTTTCTTTGAGCTAGCTTCTATTTCACCTGTTTATTGGTGTGTCTGTGGGTACGTACCCTTGCCCTTGTTCCTGTGTGTGTTTGTCCCTTCTGTGTTCATTTTACTGAATCCAAATACCTTTGTTTCTGTATGTATGTCTGTTTTGTGTATGCGCATGTGTGTGTATATATATATATATATATATATATAAATAAATTAAGGTACCGTTAAGTTAGAGTGAATCTTTTCGTTTTAGAATCTGAATAAGTCACTTTTCTTTCTGAGTTATTTTGTATTGACAAATTGTTGTTAGTTATTAATAAATCTAGATTATTTTTACTAAATCATTGCTGTGTCAATACTTTCATCTGCGACAATGACCTAATGTTCTGCTATGTGTTTTATAGTTTGATAGCAGTTGTTTCACCATGGACTCAAATGCAGGTCAAGCTTGTGGCATGCTAGGCACATAAAACCAAAACCCTGCTACTGTGTTTTGTTTTCAGGTCAGTCTAATTTACGTAGGGTGTCAGAAGAAGCTTTTAGAAACCCAAAATATGATGATAATCCAGAACCATTCTCTGCAGATATACCTGTCAAATGGAAAGTGTCTCTGTCAGCAGATTTGGGGCTTTTAAAAGATTTTATTTTCATTTTTTTGATTTGTTTTCAGTAGTTGTAATATGTATGGTTTTTTTAGGAAAGGTTAAGACCACTCTATCATTGTGATTTGAGCTGCATAGTTACGTGGTTTCTCAGTTTGCACTGTAGTTCAATAAATTAGCAATCAGAGAATTGTGTGGCATTTTTGTAACACTGAATCTATGTCTTCGTATTTGAAGCTTTTTCTTCACAATGACACAGTAACCAGTTATTTATATAGGAGAGCAGGCAGTGGTGAAAGCTGTATTAGATTTTATCCTTGCTCTTTTATTATAATCACACATAAATAATGTATTGCCAGAGGCAAAAGTAGCAATGTGTTTATATATACAAGTCCTATACAAGTTCTGTTTCTTTTGTTTTCCCATTTCTAGTAGAACATGAATCATTAATTTTTTCAGAGATAGTCATATAATTCAATAGTAACAGTGTGTGCTATGTACCCTCTTCATCTGGTCTAAAGACTGCAAGTTATCACAATCATCCCTATCCAACATTTGAATTTTTAAAGTTGGACTGTAGCAATTATTGCTTTTAGCTTTGAATGGCCCTTTTTCAGTCCTCTTTTAATATATTACATAAATGGATCCAAATAGGATTTGGACAAATTCACTCTCCAAGATGAAGTATCTGTTGATGAATGAGCATCACTATAGAGTCTTAGTTCAAGCTAAAAAAGTTCAGGCTTTTAATCCTAAAGGTTTCTGTTTCAACTGCTCTTATGCTGCTATTCTTGAAAATGCCATGATTCTCTAATAGATTGTCAACTTCCCTCCTCCCTCCTATCAATAATAATTACTATCACCTACACGTTTTTATATCCTTTATGAAGAGGCACATTGACTTCTCCTATCAAAACTAGATATGTACAGTTTTTATATGGCTATCCAAATTAAAACTGTTGAATTTTAATGGGTAGCTAGTATGTAGCTGGAATTTAATCCCTTCAAAATAAAAGTGCTTGTAAAGTTGTGGTTTAAACTACACATGTC
The DNA here is from genome assembly GCF_965140245.1 of Athene noctua. Classification (NCBI taxonomy): domain Eukaryota; kingdom Metazoa; phylum Chordata; class Aves; order Strigiformes; family Strigidae; genus Athene; species Athene noctua. The sequence goes on from NC_134044.1 coordinate 7,309,374, forward strand.
TTAATAGTTCTTAAAAAAAAAAAAGAATGTTATTCAATTTACCATGGAGATATAAAATTACAATAATTACAGTATTTTTTGTTTTGAGTCTATGAAGAGGACAGGAAACTCGGATAATAAAACTACAGGATGCACCCCTTAACTGAGTGTTTAAAAGACCAGCCACTAGATGACGCCTTGATTCTGTTAAACTCTTGGGTTTTTTATTTTCCCCCCTGGCTGATGTCTGGACCTGAAATCAAGAAGCTGTTTCTTTAGCAAATCCGTCTGGGAAAGAATGCTTTTCACATATTTTTAAACGATAATTTTGAAGACCTTCTACTGAAGTAATTTTTTTTTTTTTTTCCAATTTTCACTGCTTCTTTTAACTCCGTTCTGTTTTGGGGTGGAGTGGGGTTTTTTTTGGTCATCAATTTGCCAGCTCTATTATACTAATACTTTATTTGTCTTGGACAAAACCCCTTTAAAAATAGTCTTTCTTCATACATTTTTTCCCCACTTTTTTTCATGTCCCTCTGCTTTACAGCTGTAACTTAAGAGTAGAAGCAGGTTAGCATAGTGTCCTTTACACCACATATTAACAGACATTTAGTATGTGTGGATAACTGCTTCTATAAATATGCTTCATTTGGTGCACATTTTTCCATACCGGAGTGGGGGGGGATAAACTCTACTTTTGTAAAGCATTTTAATACTTGCATAACTGTCCATTGTATGATATGTACTCATACATTTGTAAAAATTGTCACTGATCCTGGTATTGACATGTTTATATCCGTAAATAATTCCTGTGTGGACTAGGCTAGAGAGAGACTGAAATATTCTGTTTAACCACAGATCAAGGCAAGCGTTGTAGTTAATATTCCTCATTCGTTACTAATAAACTTCATGTCTGTAGTTTGTGATGCACAAGTAGGTTACCATAGTATAACAAAGTAACACGGGTCAGGTGCTCCACAGTAAACTGTGTGCATGTTTTTACCTGGCAGTTTCTTGCCATTAATCTAAGGAAAATCATAACAGCCTCCCTTTCAATGGAAGATAGGTGATTTCCTCATTTTTGGTTAAGCAGTACTTCAGTGTAGAGATTTGCAGCTGGACAGTTGCATGTGAGTGATTCCTGGCATTAAGTTGACCAACAGGAACTATTTAACTTTGTGATAATGTTTTTGTGTGTCAAAGCGCTACGCTAGGCCATCCTTTACAAAGACAGATCTTGTGTGATAGGATGTTGCTGTGTTCCTATACATACTTGGCTGTTCTGCTGGCAACATCCAGCCTCACTGGATGGATTTGTAACTGGAAGGGATGCTATACACCGTTTGAAACTTTCAAATTATTTAAAAATAAACTTTAATGAAAATGCTATCTGAATTTTTAATGTGAACTAATTCATGACAGCTGATGAATATTGCTATGTTAAATGTAATAAAAATTAGTGATGGGGTTGTTTGAGTGGCTTCTCAGAGATGGGACTCACAAGACTGGTTCTGACTGCAGTAGAAGATGAGAGCTTGTATAAAATAACACTGGAAACCAGTGTTATTTTGTCAGCAGTATTTTTGGTGGCTGTATGTTGGCTGAGAGAATTCTGTTGTTTGGGAAAGTAGATTTAATTTGGATGAGAGAAAAACTGGGCTTTTTTAGCTTACATCAGATTTGTGTTTATACTTCTAGTGACCAAAGGAGGTTTCTGGCAATAAGCCTTTGCAGTGTAGAGCAGACTTTTGAGGAAATTTTTCTTTGCTGAAGATGATAGTATAGGAAAAAAAGCTTATTGTATTACTCATTTTTTAAAAAATATGATTGTATAAATTCTTGTCTAAAAAATAATCACTAAATTAAAACTTCAGAGAAGATGCTGCAAATTTATTCTGTGGCTTCAAGTAACTTCATAAAGGGCCATAGAGTGTATTAGTATTAAGTATTTAAGAAATCTTACCTATATCATGCATTAGATAGGACAGGCATGCTGTACTTCACAGCTCATTTCACCATACAGTGACATGGTTACAGTCTTACACATTAAGGAGAGCTACATAAACCTTTTTTTTTTTTTTTTTTTTCCCCTCTCTAATTAATACTGCCAGATAATAAGACCTGGCATTGGACTAGATATAGAAGTTCTCAGATTGAATCCTCTTCTACCTAAAGATGTTCTCTGACATATTTTTTGATGCATAATCATTATAATGCAGCGGAAAAAAATGGTAATAAAAGCACCAGGCTACTTTTATGCTCTTCAGTCAGTGGAGATTAATTACTGCTGATGCAGCTGACAGGAAAGGATAGGAGTAGTAACGGTTTTCATTACCAAAACCTAATGGAGTAGTCAGGAAGGTAAGTTGTAATCTTTTAACAATCTGAGACCAATTGGTTGAAATGTTTCCATATATTGTTGTTCAGTCCAAGTGGAATCCAGAAAACAACTAAAGTGTACAGCCCAAAAGCTCTAGCATTTGGGGAAGGGATTTGGACTGTAAAGTGCCTAGGGTGAAACCATTCTGTGTGAATCTGCATACGTGTGTGACTGCAGAGTTACATCCAGAGGCTATATATTTAGAAGTCTTGATTGTTACTATTATCGGTAATCTAGGCAAAGGACTACATAGGTTTCAAATATTTTGCAAGCCCACATTTTTGGATAAGTTGTTGCACTGTTGTTATATCTAATAGAGTGATACTGATTTATTCGATGAAATAATTTTAATCTGTGCTTACTTCCATTAAGAAACAATTTTGCAGTGAAAGGGGGATTATTTGGCCTTTTTTAACCCTATTCCAAGGTGACAACATATGTTCTGCTTTTCACTGGAGGATTCCTAATATGTTCTAGGTCTCATTTTATTTAAATTACTCGCACTAGGACAGCTACAGAGTTGTGTCATATACTTTATAAATGAAAACACATGTCTGAGAAGTTATTATAGTGTTTTCATGTACAGCCTTACTTATGGTTTGTTTATATTGAGATCTATAGTAAGCCAAACAGGTTTTTTTCTTTATCTATGACTTTGGGAAGGATTGACTTTCTTCTTTGAAACAAAAGGCAGACATAAACTGTATCAACAGAATATAGAGATTGATCCTTGTGAAAAAACAGGTTATGAATACCTGTAAACCCAAGTCTGAGCTCAAGGGCCAGAATCTTTATTGCCTTGCACTTCATGCTGTGTTACTGGAACATTACAGAGGTTTAAACTACTGTACTAAAATATGTTCTGCAATCCCTTTGAGTTAACTTGTTCCATGGAGAAAGTTCAGCCAGTTGGTATGAGATCATCTCATGATAAATATTACCCTCCTGTAGTACTGCATTGCCCCTGTAGAATCTCAAAGTGCAGGTACAACACTAGCTAAGCAAAGTGAATCAGGTAGGAAGAGGTGTAACTGAAACAGTCGGATAACCCTATTGCTGTGAGCAGATGTTGTAACTGAAGTCCATACTGGGGCAAGGGCTGGAGCTGTCTAGACTTCCGTTGGGGCCCACATAGTATCCTGCAGCCTGCTAGCCAACACTTAATTTATTCCTGCCATTGTGATTTAGTCATGGTTAAGTGTTTGGTTTGCTCTGTTGCAGAATGACTATGCAATCAGCATGGCAGCCGAAAATCTGGTTCTGCTTCCCATTTTAAATGGCACAGGTTCACTAAAACAGAAATAGTTCAGTTATGATCATACAAAGCCCTTCTCTGGAAAACAGTTATTTTCCTTTAGTGACTTTTGATGTGCTAACATTTTAACTAAGTGTTCATGTTTTCTGTGTATTCAGTTTATTCCATCAAGGAAAGCAATTTGCTGTAATGCTACTCAAGGCACCCATTAGTAGCAAACAGCAATCTGTGTTTTTAGAGAACCAAGGCTGTTATTTCACAAAGGGAGCTATTCAACTCTGCCTTAATCCTCTAACCAGTAAAGCTCATCTTCCAGGTGTTATTCCTGACTATTTTACTGATAGTGGCTTCTTAAAAATGTTTAGAAAATGTGAGTCTAATTTAGATTAAGTTGTTGGTGATTTATTTAAAAAATATTATCTGATATATATTTTTATAAATAAATGTAAATTCTCAAATATTTTTTGAGATAACAGAAAAAATTGCCATATGTCACATGCTTTTATTTTTAGTTGCGTGTTTTGAACATGTAAGTGAGAAGAAAAATGTTTAACTTAAAAGCCTTGTTCCTAAACAGTGAGGAAGTTTATTGCATTCTTTCATTGTTAAATCTTTGAAGTAGATATCAATAACAGTGAAGAGCAATACACATTTTTCTGGTACTGATACTTTGAATGCATTAAATTCTGCAGCTTCAGAGTCTATAGTCTGTGTTATCTGTAGATGTGTATGACCTGACTCAGCATCTGATCTGGCTGAATTGAATAAATGGCTCCACAGAAGTGCTCTGACTTAAGTAGAACTACTTGCAAAACCAGCTCCAGTCTGAAGTTAGAGGCCATTATAATTATTTCAAAAGTTGACATTTAATTAAAAAGGTGTAAAGAAAAGATAAAAGTATATATTTTGAGAATATACTGTTGGCTGACTTCTCATGCCAACTGAATTTTACTAAGACTTTTTTGTCATCCTTTTGTGACAAAGGCTCAATAGCCTTTCTCTGATCAAGCTAGAATGTATGACCGTGGAGTATGGTATTTTTCAATGAATGAATCAATGTGTTGAAAAGACATACTGAAGTATTCAGTTGTGGTTTAGGACTACTGCACTGGATGGCATGTTGGAAGAACATTGCTTTAATCTGGCCACCAGAAGATTTAAGCAATCTTTGGCTTTAGGGCGCCTCCAGGAAAAACACATACTTATTCTTCAGTTATCAAAGTTTTTTTTTCCCTACACATGTATAGGAAGAGATGAGCAAATTTTGAAAAAACAAGTTCTCAGATACTAGAGATAGATAGCTAGAAGAAGACAAATCAGACGATTGAGTAAGTAGCAAAAATATTAAATATTATAAGTTAGTCAATAAAACAATTACTACTTTGAGCAGCAGAACTACTGAAGCTTGGTTTCCCATGGATTTTGTCTTATGGATGTGTCATGGCATCAAGATACGAACTGCAGCCAAAAGGTCTCCATGGTTACAGGTGATTATTGTGGTTTTATCCTGTAGCCCGTCTTTTACTGGAGGCATTGTATCTGGCCATTAATTTTCATATAAAACTGTAGAACTCTTAGATCTTAGAGAGTCTTTGTCAGATTTGGTTGGCCAATCTACACTAGGCAACCAGTTCAACAGCTGTGGAGGTGTAGACAAACAAATATTGTGGACACCTATACGTAATTTTCTTAACAAATGAGGCTACCGAACCCCTCTTCCCACCAAATGTAAATACATGTGTGTGTAAAGGTGCATATGTATAAATGCAAAAGTGAAAAAAATAGAGGAGACAGAAAAAAATCAATTAAGAAACTATAGGAAAATGCTTGACTTCAGGTGCAGTGACAAAAGGCAGCAAAGGGCCCTACATATTAAAAGCAGTTCAAAGAAATCCCACTTGCAGCTTTCACAGGGATATATCCTATTTAACTTTGATGCCATGGTTTAATTCTGAAATCATAACTACAGGAAAAGCATTTGTGAAAGGTTTATAAGATTTTTGGAAAGCCTTTCTATGACAGACTGTTACCTAAACTAAAACGAGCAGGGATTCAAAGCATAGCAACATGAAAACAGATAAGGAGAATTTCCAGTGGTTCTTAAGGCTTGTTTCTGGGTCTTGGTAAACATGAGTTTATGCTGTAGCCTTTCTCTTACTGCAGGTACTCTATTTGGCCATTTTTTTCATAAAAACGGTAGGAATGGAATATCTTTGAGGTCTTCCTGACAATCTTTTTGTAAACTATTACTGCAGGTACAATGAAAGACTGAACTTGATTTGCTGATGGAAGAAAGCGAATACTATGGTTGGACCATAGAGACTGCACAAGCTCATCTCCCAGCCTCTTCCAGTCCTTCATTATCTTTTGAGTGCAGTCTAATGTCCATCTGAAGCTTCCATGCTGCAATTCAAGCCTGTTACTTCTCGTCCCATCTTTCTTTTCCTGTCTTTGGTTATGGATGATAGTGTGCCCTTATTCATTGAGCAGCAGCCTTTCATGTTTGTGTTCTTATGCCAAGTGGAGTCTCTGTTTGCTGTCACATAAGGAAAAGCTCCTAGTCTTCTCCACCTCTAAGAACTCTGAAATATGTACTATCATCTATTGCATTCCCATTTCTTTTTAATGATGGCTGAAGCACAGCAGTGTGAGATATGATTAAAGCAAGTGTGGTATTTACAGAATAACTGACAAAATTTTTGCAGCTATTGAAATGCTTGTCTGGTTAATTTTATTTTAAATGTCTTTTTCACAAAATTATTTCTTCTAATCTTCACCATCTGAATAACAAGTATAATCAGCAAGCTGAAATTAAAATATCTGCAACCTCTGCCCTTCAAATCAATCACAAATTAAACCTGAAAAGAATGTGTTCTAGTGGAAAAAAAAAACTTTCCAAAGAAATCTTTTCTATTAATCTCTCCCCACTGAGGCAAAATATGTACCCTTGCTTAAAACCAACACAAATAAATGTAAACAACTTTTTTGATGACATTTTATTTGCCTTCATCAGATCTTGAAGTAAATGCTGATTTAGAAACCTCAGACTTATTGCCAGATGGCAATGGAGTAGACGTCTTTCACAAGCAGCAAATCAGCAAAGTACATAGGATATTCATGGAAAATTGAAAAGACATTCCATGCACATAGTACCTAGGTGACCCTTCAGAGCTTAATGAAAGATAGCATCTTAGGAACTAGCCACAGAATGTTTTTGGTAGGAGCATTTTAAACATTTTTCTACAGTGTTTGCCTGTAGTGTTGCTTTCTTCTTTTAACAGTTGATAAGAAAATGCTAGTTGCCTTTTAGGGAGATTTGGCTCAATGCAAAGGATTTTTAGAAATTCCACCATAAACATTTCTTACATACACTTTCATCACTGTAATTTGAAAAGTCCGGTGACAGGTGATGGTACTGACTCTTTGCCCAGTACTGTACTCACTAGGAAGTGCTTTTGTTATAGTACAGGCTTTTCTGTTTTCTGGATCTGAAGGTTGCTGGTAAATTCCCTCCCTGTTAGCTGTATTTGAGTAATATTCTTTACAAGGAAAAGAATCAATGCAAATGGTAATCCTTCAAAACACCTGAGTCAGCAGTGCATGCCAGAGGGCCGAAAAAAAGTGAATTAATGTTCTCTGATTTACCGACGAGGTCCATTCCTCCAGTGCAAGTATTTAATCTGCTGACAAGAACTTAAGAGACTTTTTACAGCTTAGAGATCAGCCTAACATCACAAATATGATACAAATAAATATACCTTTGGAAGTAATTATAGTGCAACATAATGAATATCTCCTCTGTCTCCAGTTATGTGCATACAGTTGTAAAGGATCCTGCAAGTTCTTGCCTATCAGTATGTGCAGGAAGAAAATGTTTGGAGCATAAAAAAACTTGCACAGTTTCTCATTCCCTGTTAAAATCTCTGGAAAAAAATAGGGTCAGATCCAGTTTTCTCCTAATCAGTCTACTCAAGTCCCCAGTTGCCTACTTCATTTACTTCCCAACCATATCCATTAGATAAAACTAGTAAGCATAATAAGAAATCAATTGAGGAATGCTTGCTTTCCATCTTCAAACTCACCATTTGTGAATCAATGATAGTTCTTTGTGATACATGAAAGCTTTTCCTTTGTTTTATGATTTGGTGTGAAGTTATGAAACCCTGCATTGAGCAGGCTTATGCCTGGCAAGAACCAACTATGAGAAATGTCACTGATTAAAACATGCACATTTTATTTCCTAGTGATTACTTAGTTCTGATAACATTTTTAAAGCTTAATGAACTGTGGTACTTCTTAGCCTAGTAACTATCATAGACTTAGAAATAGGAATTAAATATGTTTCTACTGGAAAGTGCAGGTCAGGGCTGAATAATTAAAAATAAGGAGTTTACCAACTCCAAGTGCAGTTTCTTCTATGCAAACTAACATTAGAGCGTTGTTCAGTTGAAGTACACAGGAAGTTTGATACCAGGTCAGACTTTATCAGGAGAAGCAAAGTCCAATTCATAAAAATCTACATCCGCACTTATATGCCCATGGCCAGGTAACTATTAGTGACATATTAATCAGATTTGGGCTTTTGCAGATGTAACCTTGTTTTCAGCTGGGAGACTGTCTCACTCCTTTCCTATCCTGAGCTATTGACAGTGAGTAGGCTAAGCAGCAGGTGGGGAGGGGGAGAAAGCATGTGTTCCTCCATTTCTGCAACGTTTTTTTCCACGTCGTTTCTCTATTCCCTACCACTGATCCGTTTAGTGAATTTCCACTCCTCCCATACTAAACAGAAGATGGAGACCAATGGACAAGAGGGAATTGAAATGGTGATAAAGTTGATGTGAAAGCTTAAATGTCTGCAAGGCAATGCTGTAGGAAAGACAGTATATTTTATTACAATAATTCATATAGTTGGGGGAAAACAGATGAGCTTTTGGGCATACAAGCCTTTCTTCAGTTCTGCAGAAGATGTGCACACATTTTGTTGAATAATTTTGGTTTCCATGCACTGAAGTAGTGCTTACCATCCATGGTTAACTTAAACTTGCCTTTAGCAGAGGATGTGAATTCTTTTGAGAAACCCTAAATAAAACTGAGAAAGGTTGTATGGAAATGTTTTGTTTTGTTTTTTTTAAAGCCTCTGACATGGTGAAGATTGCAGCATGCTGGGTACTCTTTATGCACAGGGTACATTCTGTCTGTGCATACTCTGCAGTTTTCCTCTTATGGCCATAAGTATGCCTTAGTTTTCATATCGTGGAGCAACTCTTGAATGCAGAGATGGCATCAGATGGTGGACTTCTCCACTGTGATTATTAGTAGGATGCCATTTCTAACTGCAGGTTAGCAGCGTTGTCGCTGATCCACGTTAGGACCATATTAAGGAGCTACAGCCATGAGACATTTATCAGGTGATAACTACTAGCAGCTATAGACCTGGGCCAAATTCAAATGAATAACCTAGATGTGAAAGGCCATGTATCGTGTTCAGTGAGCCATTCTGTTGCCTGAGACTGTGGACTTAGTGATCCAGGACAAAATTAAATAGAAACAGTCCAATGAATGTCCAATTTTACTCAGTCATCCAAATATATTATGACATTACAGCTCTGTGGAGAGATATACTGTGGTTGAGATAATTATGACTGCTAATTTTCAGCCTTGTTGCTAAAGGACATTTCTCTGGAAATTATTACAAAGATGTTGAAAGCGCTATTTGAAAGACAATTACTTTTACTTAACTCCAGACTGAAAGGCAAAGGAATTTATGATGTTTGTAACTGATGTTATTTCTATAAAACGTGTTTGTTTCCATAAACAAGCACAAAATGCATTCACATAGCAGTATCAAAGAATTATTGCAGATCTGGCTTGGTTCTTCTTTTTAAACAAAACCTAACAGCATAATAGTGCGATGAAGATCTGAGTGGCTTTCTGGTCAATTTTAGTTTTTCTTCTTAAATATCTGATGGCACACCTGGTCTTCACACATCAGTTCCTACAGTATTAAAACAATTAGTAAGCATATAGTGATACAAGTTGTATTTTGCATACACAGCAGACCCCACCACAAATTACTACAACTGAACCTCTGCATTAAAAAGATATTTTTATGAAAAAGAGAACAAAAAGAATAGTGTATTATATGCAACCAATCAGCAGGCACACACCACATGTTGCAGTAATTAGATTTTGACACTTGAATTGAGCTCTAAGAAGAATAAACATGAAAAATGCATTAAAATTGCTCTTTAATGCAAGGCTTTTTCATACTCTGTTATTAAATCAACATACTGTAATAGTTTATAATTCACATGTTACCTCATAATTCATGAGAAGCAATGAAACAAGGAAATTAAAAAAAAAAGCAGGATGCTTTAAAAAGATGAGGACATTTGCTTCATAGATGTGCCCAGCCATTTTTCAGGGGCCAGAACAACACACCTTTTTTGCCCAGTGTCACACCTGCACATTGCAATGCAGTTAGTTTAGTTAGTCTTCCAATTAGCCAGCATTCCTGTGCCAAATTAGATTTTGAAGTAAGCTGTTAAGAGGCTTTTTGGCCAGCAGTTGGCCAAACCTGCAATAGAGTTTCTGAAGACTGCTGTAAGAATCTCCCTGGTTTCTCTGCTTCCACCAGTCCTAGTCTGAATCCTGGTGCCAGCATGTAGAACCTTTGTTAGGTCAGTTTTTGAATATGTGTTAAATCAGAGTCGAAAAAGTGTACTGAACAGTTGTCTTTCAGTTAGGCAGCAGATGGTTTTTTAATTCATTGCTTTGAGCTTTCAAGCATCCAGACTTGAGGCAATGTGGCGGCCATACCAACTACCTGTAGGGTAAACTTGTGAAGGGGTAGATATCTAAATGAAAATCATGAGACAGAACAATGAACTCTCCTCCATAATTTTTCTGCACCCACCTACTCTCCCAAGAAACTCTGGAATCATTATAATTATGTATCTATGATTCTGGACTTTGCTGGCTGTTTATTTCCCTCACAAGCTCTTCTGGCCTTTCTTGGACTCGTGCCATTTATATTTGGGCTCCAGCTTACTAACTCAGATGTATGAATGTTTTGACTTTTTTATTGTACTAGCACAAAATAATTGCAGTGTAGGTTGTTTGCAGGATCCTCTTGAGTATCCAGAGGTATCTGATCTGTATTACAGCATAATATGCTAAAATTTCATAGTGCTTCTTTCAGAACAAAAATTAGTATTTTTCCTGCAACCTGTCCCATACTGTTTTGCTTTTGTTTTTTTTTTTTTTTTTTTGTCTCCGACTGATTATATAAGAACAAGATGATGTTAGAGGTGCAATGTAACGAGAAGGGTTAATAGCTGGAGGGCAGTGGACTGGAGCAAAAAAACCACTGCAGGGTTATGACTTAATTGGGAGCAGGAGGAAAGAAATTCAGCATTCCTAATTTGTAGCAGAGGGGGGATTTCCTTAGAGTTCAGAGATCAGAGCTGTCTAAATAAAAACCATTCTAACGAGAACAAATAACAAACCCTTTGAAATGGAAAACTGTCCTTTGTTGCTGTCTCAGTTACGAGCTATGTATCTGTATAGAAGCCCTTACCAGATGCAGCAGATCTCCTTCAATCCAGTGCTTCCAGCCCCTGTTTTTCTTTTCACCTTTCTGAACGCATACCAGTTTGTCACCATCCCAGTTCACTATTGTCTGCATGAATCAGATAATTAACTCAGATATGTTAATGAGAAATACATGAAAATAAACTCAATCAAACAACAAGAAGACACAGTTAGAGTTGCTTCCTACCATTCCCAATCTTCCTCCTAAAAAAGCTCAAACCAGCCATTCAACCAGCCATTCAACAAAAAAACATTCAAGATGACAGCAAGGTTTTGATGTGAAGCTTTTACAAGGCTTTGTTGTCATTTCTAGGTATTTCTTCACATGTACGAATATGAAGTGTTCATGCTAACTAGTGAATTGCTGAGTGAATTAACAGGTACTCATGCAATGTATGCAAGTGGTATTGTTCTTTTCTTGCTTTTAAAGCCATTAATAAAAAGATTATAAGGTTTCATGAGTGAAGACCTGGGGGCTTATGCCAACTAGTGCCATGCTAACATCTTCCTTAGCTCTGCATAAAATAACAAGAGGAAGTATACGTTAATATCATCTCATACAATAAATGTATTTATGTATTTTCATGCATTTTCACAAGAGACCTTTGAAGAGATATGATCACAAGCTGGACAGTGTGCTCTAGCTGACCCTGCTTGAGCAGAGCGTTTGAACTAGGTGATCTCAAGAGGTTCCTTCCATCCCCAACCATTTAATGATTTGGTGTGATCCTGTCTGTCACTAATAAACAGGGTATTGGGTATGCTGGTTCTTGTCCAGGAGCAGGATGACAATACCTGTAAGGAAAAGTTCTCTTTACAGGCTAAATTCTCGACTCAGATATGCTCGAGTACATTCAAAGCAATTTTGAATTGTTCTAGATTTGAACCATTGTACTTTAGGGAGACATTTAACCATGTATCACAGGCAAATCTTCATCAGAGACCAGTTACAGTCAGTGGAAGTTCAGTTATTAAAAACCTCCAAGAGTATTGGGAGCTTAATTCATTCTGTAGTTCAGCACTGGATGATTTACTTCTCTTATGAGGGAGCTTTCTATTAACAACAAGACAAAACTCATTCCATTTCAGTTAACTTCTTTTTTATTTACAGAATTTTTAAGCTACATGCTCTTTAAATTATCCATGCCCTCTTTACATTTAAATGTTGCCTAGCAGTTTTATTACCTTCATCTAACTTCAATGCATTTGAAGCATTGTTTTGTTAACAAAATGACCATTCTTTTAGAGCAGTCCAGAGAACAATGGCATGACATGCTTCCTCTTCCCTTCTTCTCTTGTTAGAAACAAATAATTTGTTTAGAAAAGAATATTAGGCAAAAATTATTAAACCAGATAGGGTTATAATTGTACAAGCTGTGTTTCCTTCCTTCCAAATAATTGATAATAAAGAGGAGAGTCTGCAAGTGAAATGATTTTGCACACAAAGGCAATGGCTTTGATAGTGGTGAAGAGCACTAGAGGAGCATTAGTCTATGGATTTAAGGAGTGACGCAACTGAGTCCTCAGATCCTCAGTAATGTTTTCAACTGATCTAAAGAGCTGTGGGAGCAATGTTTTAAAGCATAAACTGTCGCAGGAATATGTGTTTACTGAGGAAAGTGATAGGAAGAAAATTTAGAGATAGGGATATTCAGGATACTGGAAAAAAAAACACAAACCCGGATCATTATTTGATGGCTTGCAGTGCTGTGAGTGAGAAATAATTTGGAAGAAGTCACAGGAATTGCACTGCACGAAGTGGTTTGAGAATGATAAGTGATCCACAGCGAATCAGCAATGTCTTCTGTTAAATTTGTGCCACTGCAGTGAAGGATGATGTGAGTTCAAATGTAAACATGTCCTTTATGCTGCCAATTTCCTGTGGCATTTGCCAAAACAAAACAGGTCTTGTTGACAGTGAGCTTTGATCTCAGCTTCTCAGAGTTTGGCAACAAGTTCTGAAACCTTGTTTATTGAGAAGATACTGATGGAAAAAACAGCATATGTTTGGAGAAGAGCAAGAGAGCTGAGAACTGAGTGGAAGAATAAAACTGTGGTAATTGGCAGAAGAGTTGATATGGGTAGATACAGTGAATTATGACAAAGGCAGATGATGCAAGATTGGCAAGACTCTGAAGTGAACGGTCAATAGAAATTTAAGATCTACTGGCCTCTCTACCCTTGAAAATCTTGCTTAAGTATTTTAGGCGTTAGAAGAGAGTAAAACAGAAGAAGTATTGATGCAGAAACATGAAGCTGCATTCAGTAAGTGAATTTAATTGGTGCTTGTACATATTTTTTTCCTCACTGATAGTCTTGTTTGAATGCCTCACAGGAACAGACTTACTAGTTGACTCTGTCTGTGGGCTAACACACAACATGGTCCTTGATCCAAACGTTACTTGTCCACTTATCTCACTGAAAGGTGTCTGAACATATGCCCACAGTTTCCTAGGGCAATTTTGAGCTCAGGTTGCTCCTGTAATCCTAAAAATATTAAAGCATTCACTGCTGGGCCTCCTTACCTGTCTACCACTACCAATAGGCCTGACACCTATATCAGTGGTAGCTTTGGCTTACATTTTTTTCTTGTCTCTTCCCAAAGCTCCTTTAAACTTAATAGCTGAATTCAGGTTTATTTTTAACATTGTCCAACTGTTAAACTGCCCAGCTGAGGGTCAACAGGCTCAGATTAAAAATGAACCTATCCATTCAAAACTGAAAATTTATATTGACACAGAGAAAGTCCTAAATTCAAAGGGATGAATTTACAGTTTTATTAAGAAAGATACATAGGTCAAAATACAGTTTAGCTACTTTCTAAATACATAAAGGTATATAAATCCTCTACTAGAAAAACTTGTAATTAATGATTGTTCTCACGTATCTGAGTAACCATCCTGATTTGCATTTATAATAAATGCTTGGAGCAGGAAAGAAAACTGTCTCAAGATGCAAATTATTTCTGCTTTATAAAAATCCTCTGATGTCTGTAAAATATTGGTTTGGGTTTTTTTTTTCATGTATTCAGCTGATTTTTGGAACTGCTCAGTCCTGGTGCTGACTGTAGTGTAAACAGATATCAGGTACCAAATTTTTACCTTTACCACTCGGTTATCCAGTCCTTTGGTATGTTCTTCAAACTCCACTCCTACAGTGTAATTCAGTTCATAGTTTCTTAAAGTACTGATTGTTTTTGTTTTAAAATTATCTCCATCTTGAATAATCTCCTTTGTTTGTTTCAAGTGTTTTGCAATCTTACGAGTTGCAAAATCAATGTCTGCCAAAAAACAGAACAGAGAATATCACAATGAAAATTCCAGTATTTGTTACCAAAAATAAAAACCCACAGCACTTATATTTACACATAATTTTTAAAAAAGCTCCACAAATGATGCTTTTACCTGCAACATTTTGCAGAGAAAAAGATAAGTTCTAATAAAAATAATCTTGTGTTTGTTTGCAAGTAGACTTTCAATTTGAGGTTCTTCCATGGATTACAAATTTATTTATTAACAGGACACCTGTAGGAATGCTGTGAACAAAGCTACAATATACAACTAGTAGTGAATAGATGCTGGCATGTTAAATCACCCGAATCTCTAGTTTTCTCAGAGAATGTGAAACAACAGGGGCTATTAAGACTTTTTGGCCTCACTCACACATGAAGCTGTGGGATGCCAGGAGTGCTATTACCATCTTATGCCTGGGAGCCATTCCCTTTTCTAAGCATGCAGTGTAAATCGTGTAGCTCTTAGGCATGTGAGATGTCCTGCAGGGTTATAAATGTTGGCCACCCCCAAAAGAAGGATCTGAGAATAATATGCCCTTTCATAAAATAAGCATGTTAGAATGGGTAAGTAATCAAGGAGATTTGGGCATGTTACTTTTATGATGAACCTATAGTCTGTGGGAGTATACAAGAGGTTAATTAATTAATTTTAAAATGAAAATTATACTAATGAATACAAAAGAAACAATCAAATAAAAGCCTGACATTCATTATTGTTAGACAGCACAGAAATAAATTGTAGTTTAGATGTTAAAGGGAGACACATTCAAAGTCAAAAGTCAAAAAAGTGTCAAACTACAGCATTTGACAGTTCCTGTTTAATATTCTGTCAACATTTTATGCAGTACTGATCTCCTTAACATCCTTATTTTGTTCGTGATGAAGACTAACATTATAATGTAAACAACTGCTTGCAACTGAATGCATTGAAAGTTACCAAAAGAGGAATATATATTGCCATGCTGACAGTTTGCCCCAGACAATCCACCTAATGCCAGCTGCATTACCATCTGCAATAAATATTTCTGACCAGCTGGCAGTGAATCTTATTATGGTGCTATATGCAAATGAAATAATCTCACATGCTTCTGCAAGAGATTGAAAAATGGTTTTGGTTTGTTAGCCATCCTTTAGTGGTTTTGCATGTGAGTTAATCATTGTCAGCTCAGCAATGCCACATACTAATGAAGCCCTTTTTCTTTCGGTAGATTCATTATACTACTTGCAAAGTACTAATCGAGTTGAGGAAGAGGATTGGCTTGAAAAAAATGGTGACTTTTTAACGTGGGGAATAATGTTCTTGTTCAGTATTTATATTCAAGACTTCTTGGGTATATTTTATCTGCTGTGGTGGATTAAAGGTATCTCTGGGTCTGAATTATAGACAGGTAAAATAAAATTTAGTTCTCTCTAAGGAAAAAAAAATGTCTAGACTTCTAAAGAAATGCTATTTCTGACTAATATATTAGTCTTGTAGCTCCTGGAGAAAAATCAGGGGAGGTTTTATTAAAGCATGGTTTTCATAACTGCATTTTGAACAATACAAGCAATAAAAATGATGTATTGTTCTATTATAGTAGATTAAAATACTTTGTAACATGTTTATGATAAAATCAAAGTTTCTGACTTAAAGGGCAAAAATATTATTTAATTAAAGTATAGAAATAGGTATGCATTAATTAAAAGGATGGATGAATTTTAAAAAAAACAAAGTCTCAGTATGCTTCAAACCTGGGCACTTTAATACGTAAAATATCAACCATACGGAAAATGTTGAGAAACAGAAGAATATCTTTTCACCTTTTCCATGTGATTTCTTTCCATTCTGAGCATTACCTATAGCCATACGTATCTTTGCATTGTTTATGGTGTTCAGGTCTTTTTTTGCTAATTCATTGACAGTTTTTAATTAGTATAACTTATAGTATATATACACAAAAATCGTGATGTACATATGAAGGGCCAGATCCAGATCCAGACAACTGGTGCAAATAGCTCCTTCATCCCAACAAGTTGTGGGTATTCTTACTGGGAAAATTGTTTCAAAATCTTACCAGAAAGTTTGGTGAGTACCTCTCCAGTACAGTTTGCCCAGAGTAGGCAATGTGTTTCCCAGGAAAAATATATCTATATTGCATTCCTTATTCTAACACATTCTTTCTCTTGCTTTGTTTCAGGCTATTAAGTGTGTCAAGTTCTTTTATTCTCATGAACTGTTAGTATATTTTTTTTAAGCAGGCTTCCCAGTATTGGATGTCTGTAGTTCAGACCCCACTGTAGGCTGAATCCATCCATTTTCCTCCCAGTTTCCACTGGGATATATAAGATCAGAAATGGATCAAAAATTCCCTTGATTTAATAATAACAAAGTCACAATTTATCCACTGACTGAAATGGTTCTAAGGATGCCACTGACATGCAATGAGGAACTGCTGTAGACCAGCTCATGCTAGCATTTATGGTACAAAAAGAATAAAACTGGAAAAGAGATTACTTCTTATAAAGGGATCAGACTATAAGGATGACAATAATTGAAGTTTAGTTTAAAGCTAATATGATTAACATTTGTATTATGACAGACACAAAATTCTTACTGAATTTGAGTGAAAATCACAGTTGAAATTCTATGGTGGGTAAATTAAAATTCAAAGAAATGCATCTTTTTAGCAGCTAGTATCCTTTCCCCTGACATTTTTCCTGAATTTTAAGACAAACACAAGTGAAATGTTGTAGCTCAGCTGAAATAAACAATACAACAATCTCATCCGTGATATCATGGAAAGGAAGAAAGGAACAATAATGAGATGGCCACTACAACCAAATGAAAAGTTATCACCATAATTGCAAATCCTTTTGGAAAAGAAGTATGTGCGCCACAAGTGTCTAATTTACATCCTAAAAAATAAGGAAGGAATAAACCTAAAAAATAAAAGAGATATTTATATAAAAAAAATAATCAAAAGTTATCAAATACGATCAAATTTATCACTACAAAGCAAGGCAGAATTAGAGCAGGATGACCATCATGACCGGTGGTTAAATTAACACCCCATCAAAGCAGGTCAGGTCTTGGAGCAAAGAGCTGAGACAGGACTGAAGCAGAGCCAAAGTAAAGAGAACTGGGTGAGAGCCAAGAATTGTAGGTGAGATCATAAGCTGAGGCAGGCAGTAAGAGAAGCCTGAGGTAGGTGAAGACGGCCTGGAATAGTCAATTCGTGACAACTAGGAGCTGACAACAGGCCCCATGGCTCACTTGCATATTTAATGCTGAAATCACATTTCAGTTGCCTGTAAAGCAGTAATTATTCTTTATGCATAACTGTCAAACCCCAGTACTCAAATCAGTTACTCAGTATCTTTCTCCTGAAATTCATTATATTAGCATAACCATTTGTAACAATTTTTTGTGCCTCATGGGTGTATGTGTATATAGTATTTACAGGCTTTCTTAAGGTTATTGAGCTTTTCTCCATCAATGCAAAGGCAAAGGACTATGAATAGTGAAACATGACTTTCTCTCTTACAAGAATTGAGGATTTGAGGAAATGATAACTATTTTCAATTGTTGTTGAATAATGAGATCTTATTTTTATGTGTTTATGTGTATTTCTTCTCTTTCAATCTGAACAGATAAATAAATTAGGGTTAAAATTCTTTAATGAGAGTAAAACTGGTAGAATGTCAGTTAAAGCATCAAATTTTTCATCTCAGTTAATGATTTTGTGGTAGTTATCCCTAAGTCAGTCACTAGTGTAGACATTGAGACACTGAGAATTACTTGAAAATTGTTAGATTTAATTACCTGATTACCTTCCATGTGTTAGACTCTTCTTCCTAACAAATACATTTTCTTAGCTTGTAGAAGATGGCTATGCAGTGTACTCATTGATTTTGAACCACTGAATTATTTTTATAATCTACATCTTTACAAGTAAATATTTTGGAATCCGAGCGAACAAGTTCTTTAGATCTCCATTAACTTGACTCGACCTTTTGAACAAAGCACAAGAAGCCACAATCTGATCCCAACTTCTGATGAACAGTGCAAGGCAGGTACTTTGACCTGAAAAAGCTCCTGTTTATCAGCATCACTCTTAGAGTGGTGTCAGCTGCTGTAGAAAGGGAGAGAAATAAGAAGAGCAAATGCTGAACAGAAGATAGAAATCAATGACCACTAGATAAAAAACAATGAGACATCTGGGAATGAGAAGTGGATAGACGCAGTTGGGCCCCTGAGGGCTATCAATTTTAAGCATAAGAATAAAATACAGGTTTCATTTTTGCCACATGCTACTTTATGATGCAGAGCCAGACAGATTCCTCCAATCTAGGTTAAATTAACCAACTCTAATGACTACTTTTCTTGTATTAGATTTACAGACACCATGTGTGGTAAGGAAGCAATGGTCCTTTATGTCCTTCATTGGTGATGTAGTATAGCTGGGAGAAGATTCCCGATTATAAAGATTACACTTTTCATGCATCTGTAAATCTAACTCCCATATTTTTTGAGGTTTTTGAAATGCAGCTACATTACTGCAGTGGTGGAAGGGTGATAACTGTACTTTCAATGATAATCCAGAGTGTACTGAAGAAATTCTTGAGAAATGTTGATGTCTTCTATTATTTCTTCTTTTCAGCAAATTAAAGATCTACATCTCTGCTAAACTAAGTAGAGGAAGAATTTCCTGCACACTACTTGCATAATCATAATGACCTGGAGCAAAAAGTTTATGCCTTTATGAGAACAAAAATACTTGAAAGGCAATTTACACTGAAAGTAATAGGTGCAGGAGAAGAAGGCATTTCTCTCATAAAATTATCTCCAGTCATTACAAAAATTGAGTCTGTCAGTGTGGGGAAAAATAAATCTACAAACAACATAAACTTGATCTTAATATGAACCGACAACGATATTGCTTGCATTCAGTTAACAGTGTTTTGCTATTTGAGCATCTACAGAGACTATGCTTAATATCCTATACAATGGATATACAAACTGTAGCTGTCAGGCTTCTGATGATAGAGAGGCTAACAAAGTAGTAAATGAAAGTTGCTTAAAGAGCACAAAATCTCTTTCTGCATGTACATATATCTTGTCATCAATGATGGTCATAGCCAAATGAAATTAAACTTAGTTAACCATGTAAACATATGTTTAAGAACTCCTGTGACCTAAATCTCCTTGCTGTGTAAGGATGAGTCCCACAAAGAATTTACAGAGATATCTGCCCATTTATCTTTGAATGCTTCTAAAGGCCTTTACCATGCAGCTGGTACATGTAACTTCTACTAGTGCAAAGCACTGATTAAGTCCTAAACACCATTGTTTCTTTAGTGATATAGAATATCTATTCCTCTTTTAACAGAGCCAATCAGGTTGTAGCTTGACTGTTACAGTAAGTATATACCAGGAAGAAAAAAGATCTGTATCTGAAAGTCTGGTTGTTTGTTTATTTTATTTTTTTTTATTTCTCCCATCTGTATCTGTTTTTTCATTTATCTAAATAAAGACTAATATCTTTGGCTACAAATCTCTTATATACTTAGATCATTGTAATTATAAATACAGTTACTTGATTTTGAATGTGACTGGCAGAAACCCTTATGCCACAATGCACATTACAGAAATAGTCTAATTAATTTTTAGAAGGATTTTACTTATAATTGAAACATTTTATCTCTATATAGTTAATATTTTTTTCATTTACCTAAGGCAACCATGTAGCCTTCAAAGTTTTCATTTGTTTCCATTTCCCATGTCCCATTGTAATCAGCAGGCATGGTGGCAAGAGCTTAAATCCAACTTCAGATCAAAAGTGAGGCTGGAAACAGGATCTGCTAGGAGAAGGTTTTATACACCTTTTCATATCTTTTTTTTTATGAGGTTTATGGTTTTCTAGATAATACAGTTTAAGGGCCAGAGTGATAACCCTAGAAAACTTTGCCTTCATTAACAAAGTTCAGTTGAACAGCTGGCAACAAGGAACACGTTCTTAAATATGTAGTAACACAGGATATGATTTTACAGTGACCTTTGTAAAGAACTACTAGCTATTATGGGATACCTTTGGAATATATTGAACACAGTGGCAAAGTGTGCAACCCAGTTAAAGTTTCCCAGGTGAATTCTCTTTTTCGTTCCTTGCTATGTGTCACATTTCCCTACGAAGAACCAGTCTTACAGAGCTGACTCACCCAGAACTCCCATTTAAAACTGATGGAAGTCTTGAATGTACAAATGCAAGGCAGGATGAAAAAGGGAATATTGAAAATATTTTTTGTTTTCCCTTGATTTTCAAAATATCTGTATACCAATAGCTGCACTTACACTGACTGCATTTCCAAATTTATCTTTTCGTTTAACAGAAATTTTATCAAATGTAAGGTAAATAGAAATCAACCATAATTAGTATCAATCCTACTCTAAAAATGTTTTTTTAATTACTCTGAAACATAGCAGTTTGTGTTAGAAAGGTATTTTTCATCCAGCAGCATTACATTGTTGTGAGGATGAGCACAGATTTCAGCTGTGCAAATAAGCATATTCAGAATGCTTCTGAATGGAGAATTTGGAAGTGCAATAGAACTTTATCAGAATTTAAAGTAAACAAAGTAAGCAGTAAAAGCATATTAATATAAGTTAAGGTTTTAAATTCTTTGGTTTTAATTAGTCAATATAACTTATATATGGCTCTACAGATAAAATAATTGATCAGGAGTCCAAAACTCCTTGCTTGTCTTTCTCTCTTTTTTTTTTTTTTTTAAATTAATGGGACTGTTATTAAAAATTTTATTAGAAAAGTATTAAGGTTTAGAACTCTGACTCAGAAATAAGTACATTGAAGAGTTACTGATCTTATGATGTCTTCTGTATGCTTTCACTTTGTAAAACCAATGTAAAATTCCACAAATACTGAAAAATTATACAGGAATTAAAAAAGAAAAAACTAAAAAGAGTAGAGAGTTTTTGGAAGCCAAATTCTTAAAATACCTTTGCATGATACTTAAGGAGCTATTTTAAAAGAAAAAAAAGAAATATCTTGATCTATACCTACAGGAGATATTAAGAGGGTTTTCAGTCAGATGTCAGGCAAAGGCTCAAGGAACCGCAGTGACTGAAAACCGAAGTTAGGTGAATTCCGATGTGAATGCACATAGAAAGATAACTGCATTCCTAACTGTAGAGTATAATTTGTCTATAGACCAGTTTACCCAGGGAAATTGGTAATCACTGTTTGAAATCTTTAAATAGTCAGAGGGTGGCTTTCTAAAACATATGCCTAATTTCAAGCACAATTTATTGGGCTGAAGAAATCTAATTATGTATTTACTTCCACTATCAGAGTTTCTAGATGAAACACTATGAATGATGTTTTGTTGAGAGAGAAATTTGAAAATCTTTGTGCTTAACACATTGGTCTGTAGTGATATTATGAAATACTTATGCAACAGGTTTGATGTTACATATCTTTGTATACTTTCTTTCTTAACTTCCACATTGCATCAACATTAATAAATACGTTGTTATTATTATTTATACATTTATGTGTATACTAAAAGATTCTATAAAAACAAGAAAAAGAAAAGGGTATTGTTCCCAAGTCAACCAGTCACAACCACTCAAAATCAGCTGTGTAAGCAACATCAGTTCACTTGTGCACATGCAGAATAATCTTTATGTGCATTATCACACTGTTTTTCCAACTGGAAGTTGTTCTCTCCTTCAGTGTACTAAAAGATTGATGTCCAATTTATAAGCAGGTACTCAGTGTTTTACCTTATTTCTCCAAATACCTAGTGGTGGATTTATGAAGAATGAATCAGACTGAATGTCTACAATTACCTTCTAAAACCAGAACATATGCTAGAAGCTCATGGTGAGAGATTTTATATGCCCATTGATTTTAGTTCTGAAGGATACTTCCTATATAACAGACATTTGGGTAAGAAGTGGAACTGACTGAAACTGTATCATGTGTTGATCAACAATTAACAATCATTAAGAACTAGTAAAGAGATAGACAGTTCTGTTACTGTAGATGCAGAGCTAGGGACATTCAGAGAAAATTAATTATGAGATGAGAACATCCTTTACATATAAGGCCATAATTAATTATCAGCATACACATATGATTGTACAGGTTTTCATAATGATGTTTTGTTAATACCTATCCCTTATTATTTGTTTAAATAACTTTTTTAAAATTCTGTGTGTTATGTAAACTTCCTATTAGGAATTCTCTAAGCATGTGTTTATCCATCAGCCTGAAATAGCTCTTTTGAGACTTTACAGGTAAATATGCAGCTAGGAGGTTTACAGACACTAAATTTAACCAATCAAAGAACTGGCTAAGTAGGTAATTAATAAAACATGGAATATTGACTTGACAGAGTTCTGTAATGCTTCACGAGCTTTTAAAGAGCATTGTGTTAAGGTCCACAGAGAGAATTTTCATTTACGAATCAATATCTTCATAGACAATAAACCCTCTACTACATTCAAGTGCCTGCCTAAATCATATGGAGCCAAGAGACAGTACAGATGCTGTTAACAATTTTTTTAGGGCCCTGTGTGGATAATCCTAAGTCTGCAGATCACTGACCCACGTTATACTCAAGATTCTGTTGGGTTTGTGCCGTGCTAATTTTACTGATCTGCCTCTCATCAGATTTCAGCTTTAAAATGTGACTTATTATCCACTTCAAATCTTAGAAATTATTCTATTTGCGCTGTGTTTATTGTTGATATACTACATACATAGAGAAAACCACTCAAAATGGCAAAACAATATTTCCTTCCTATGCCACAAGTATAAATGTGAGGAAATGAAGAAAAGATGCCCTCTCCTAATCATCATGAGTATTTTATTCTCAGCATTCATTCCTTGCAAGACCACCAGTAAAATCACTAGGGATACATGTATAGCATGTACTGAACCCTGGGAATATGGGGAGGGAGGTGTCTTCTTCAGGTTTTCCAGTATGTATGTTAAAAACCAAAGCTCTGAGCTCGTGGCTTGTGTGTCTGGTTTCAACCCAGAAATAAGTTTTATGGCTGAGTAGTAAGACCTTGGAAATAAAGCAAAGCCATGAAAAATCAACAGACTTTTGTTAAAAGCCTAAGTTATCTTTTCAGTCTTTGTGCATGAAGAAACAAAGATGGCTTTTCTTGCCTCTGTCCTACAAATCAATGTTAATTAGTAGCAGTTTGAAACAAAATTTCTCATAAAAAGAGTCTAGACTGACAAGTTGAGAAGTGAGGCCCGAATGTTGTTTCTGTGGAATGAGTCAGCAGTCATGGATGCTACTTCTAACACTTGCCTCCAGTTCTTCTCACTGTATCTGAGACCTGCCTGGAAGAGAAATCCTATATGGGTAGCTGAACAAAGTTCAGCCTTCTTGCTATCTGAAAGAGCTGTTAGTGTGTTCTCCTTGGGAAAGATTATGCTGTGAGGCACTGTTAGGAGCACTATATAAAGAACAAAGCTACTGGTCAAACAGAATTTTTTCTGTAAACTTTTGGGCATGGTATTTTGAAGTGATGGTAGCATGTTCCCACTCTGTCCTTGCCTCATTTCATTTTCCTTTTAAATTATCTAATATGCATATATAACACAGGAGAAAAATGCCTTGTACTCCCCCGATCAGCCCCTACACTCCTCATACTTGACAGCTGGGACTTTTGCCTATAGTTATTTGGTTGTTGTTTAACACATAGAAATATGGCAAGCTGTGTAAGTTGTTCTTAGCAACTGAATTCCCCTGAAGGATTCAGACAGAAGCAGCACGGTCACAGACACCTATTATTATTTTTAACTTGTTAGCACATGTGCACTCACTAGGTTTATTTTTAAGGAAATTAATCATTTGAAATGTATTCAGTGATGGCTGCTACTGCAAAAACTGTCAGAGGTGCTATCTCACCAGGCTTGGGGCTGTGTTCAGCACAAACACAAGTAGTCACTTTATGACAACTAAAAGTAAGTTGGAGGGAGGCAATCCGCTTCTTGTCAGTATGTAAGATGGCTTGTAGGCCTTGAGGATTCAGCTGGGTGAGGATAGTCATTGCTACTGGGCATGAGCAGTAGAGGAGATGTGTACAGCAGGAGAGGAGAGAATCAAAAGGTGTTACCTGCAAAATGGGCTCAGCAAATAGTATTTGATTGCCCAGTTGTTAATGGTTGCCCTCCCCCAATATCAAAAGTCACTAAACTACCTTGAATATCCCCTAGCTTATAAACCTTCTTGCCAGGTCAGTCACAACTAAGTATAACCAAGCCTACCTCAGTGTCCTGGAGTTAATTAGAATTTTGGCTTCTGACTCTTTTGCTCACTTGCTTGTTCAGGTCTGAACTCTACGGAGAGGGAATGGAAGTTTGACCAGTTGTACATATGGTTGTTGGCTCAACGTTTATTGTTTAATGTCAGTTCTTAGCTGATCATGACAAAACAGAAATCTGCAGGAGCAAACTTTTTGCTGACACCTAAGAGAAGGGAGAATTACTTCATTTGTATCTCAGTAGAGGAA
Organism: Athene noctua; assembly: GCF_965140245.1. Taxonomy (NCBI): domain Eukaryota; kingdom Metazoa; phylum Chordata; class Aves; order Strigiformes; family Strigidae; genus Athene; species Athene noctua. Next base: position 7,334,404 of record NC_134044.1, read on the forward strand.
CATGTCTGACATGTTGTTGACAGAACAGTAGGGATGGGTTGCAAATGCTGTGGTAGGGTGAGGATGTACACATAGCTTGTAGTTATGAGAGTTTGACATATTTTGTGTTTACCTTCAATTTAAACAAATATGCACAAAAATATGTTTTTAATCACCCTTTTAGAAATTAAATAATTGGCTTTCTGCCATTGGATTTTTTTTTTTTTTTCTTAAATCAATGACTGCCTGTCTTCAGTCATTCTTATCTCTCTTACTCCATCTGCTTTTGCTGATGAAGTTGGATGCAGGTGTTACACACTTTATTAATTAGAAGCCTTCCTCCTCTCTAAGGACTTTATCTTAGCTCTTAGAGACTTCAAAATGTCACTCGTGATCATGTTGCTGAGTTTGATAGTAAAAAAAATCCAGTGGATCCTACTGCCATGAGAACTCTTATTAATGTGGTTTGCGTTATGAAAAATTATGCTGTAAAGAAATAATAGCCAATGGATAAAGCTGACCTCAATTTTCAAAATAAACATGCAATATTGAATTTTTTTGCTCCTTAATTCTCCTTAGCACTTATTCAGTGCTCTTTATCCACAGGCTTCAAGGAAGCAGGTAAAAATCATTACCCTTTGTAAAATCAGAAGAACTTAGGGAACAACATGGTTTGGCCAAGGTCATGAAATAAGCCACTGGTTAGAGCAAGTTAGTGAGTATAACTCTTTATGTTATCCACGGAGACATGCTTCCTCCGGGGCTAACTTTAATGTAGATTGAAAACCTGAACCCAGATTAAGTGCTTTGTTATTGCCATTAAGGCTGCCTAAATTTTCCCTTCAAAGATTTTTTCAGGATCTGAATTCCCTGCATGAGCTATGCATTAATATCTGTAACTGTAATCTATAACTTAATTGTATTTATTCTGTGGCAGAGTTTTGTAATTGCAACTGCCACTTCTTATCTTCATCAGATAAAGGTTGCATTGCTTAGACATTGAACTGGAATACTGATTGATGGTTTTTGAATTAAAAGAATCTATAGAAAGCAGTGTGAGTTTTTTCTTTGATGCTTCTATGACAAGCACAATTTAGCTAAGAAAATGTGTATCTCCTTTAGCTTGTTCATGCCTGACCCTGAAAGCTGAAATGTCATTTTAATGCAGGATCTCATCCATTAGAATAATATTTTAAAGAGTCAATTTTATCAAACAGAAATAGTCATTTTACCTTATCTGGAGAACATTTTATAGGGATACTTTCAAATATGTTAGATGTCAATTCTTCTCATACCTCATAAGTGGTATAATTTGATGATGGAAAGATTTTGCTTAAATTTTTAGAATCCAGATAAACAGGAAAAGTCATATCAGCTGTTGCAATTAGTGCACAATTTTGAATTCATAGTAGCCCTTTAGAAAAAGATTAAAACTATTATTGCGATAATCTTAAAGACCTAATGCCACTGTCCCACAAGGACTGTAAATTAGGTCCAGATAAATTTATAAAACCCCACAATAATATTCTGTCTTTTTGTTTTCTTTCCCTATGCTGCTACCAGTGTAGAGCAGTTACAGAACTGTTATGCTAGTCCTAGGAAAATTCCTAGATACGTGAGTATACCTATTTTCTGAATGCTTTCTTTTTGCCATAAATGAGTTTTACCACTTCAGCTAGAAAAAATTACTAGCTCAGTAACCCAGAAGCAAAATCTTCTAGGTAACTGCATGCTATCATCCTGTGTTGTTGCATGTCTCCAAACATAGGCATAAGTCCCTATTTCCTGTTGATTAAGGGATGGTCTCTGTTGTAAATCTCATAAATTTATTCCTCTCACAGTGTTTTATGGTTATTCTTTTCTGCCTGCATCTCTAGTTCCACAACAGCACTCCTGCTGTGAGGAAGGCTCTGGCTTCATCCTACCATATCCTATCCGAGAAATGAAGCCAGTGTTTAATTCTCCAGGGCATCCTGGAACATATTAGAAAATAATTTGTTGTACTAACAGTGGCGTTTAGATGTCTGTTCGTCCTTGTAGTGAATTTCTGTCTTCAAGTTGGCAGTTATTTGATAGAACTAACATTTAAGATGGACATTTATAGTAATCTTTTAAAAAACATAATTTAAAAAAGTCCCAGTGTTGTCTGATGTAGTTAAATGAATTGGTATACTTTCTGTTACTAAAATGCAAATGCAACATACTTGACACTACAAGAGCCTTTAAGCATGTATATAACCAGTCAATTTAAGAATCATTGGTGGTGGGCCAAGTAATAAACTCAGGACACATTTCTGAAGTTCAGATTTCTCTCAGACATCTGACAGGATAGGTTACTAGCAGCGATACCATGTGATTTCAGGAAGTGGATGCACATGCATGCAAAGCAGGGGGAAGGATCTTTTATATCCGATTTATTGATGTTTCCATTGGATATATGAATTGAAATAGGGAATTGATAAATATGGTAATTTCAGTTTTCAATAAAAAGTACCGAGTACATTTAATATAGAAGATACAAATCAAAATAAAGTTTCTTAAAATGTGTATTTTAGAAGAAAATTTATAGATGTAGATATATATAGATATACAAAAACATATATATAACAGAATGGCAGACTGTCTTTCACTAGGAGAATAAAACAGAAAAAGAATTGAACTAAATGATATCCAGACTGAAAAACCTGGGCCTAAATATGTAAGATTAGAAAAGGATTCTGCAGAAATTCAGTCATGATCATGATGATGTGTTTCTCTAGCTTATATGTGAAAAGCAAGTTAACCAGTTGATTAGAAGACATGCTTTTAAGAGAACATTTGAAAGTTACTTTTCCAAATTTCCATTAAAAGCTTCCTAGAAATGGTGAGAACTGCACTAGGGAGCTTTTTCATATACTAACTGGTGGAAGGAAGGAAGGAAGGAAGGAAGGAAGGAAGGAAGGAAGGAAGGAAGGAAGGAAGGAAGGAAGGCAGGCGAATCCTTACTGATGGACATAAAAGTACATTTTTATCTATACTCCACTATGTAATGAGTATAACAGCTTGCCTAGAATGTTGCCAAAAGGAATTTAAGGAAGCTGAATGAATGAGGCAGAACAACCATGTTTGCCTCTGTCTTGCTAAAACTATTTGGTACTTCATGCAAAATCAAAGTATCTCCTCTGGTCTCTAGAGATTTTTCCCACTTGCCCCTTTCAGACTGTATTTGAAGTTATTAGTTATTTGATTCACCTTGATAGTATGGGAATTTCCGGATGATCTGAGGTCTGAGCAGAGAAAAAAACAATATGGAAACCAGTATCTCCTTTTTATGAACATAGACACAGACTGTCAGGTGTGTGAAAGCAGTGCAAGCGAAGTGTCAGCTTTGGCCCCTGTGATAGCAACAGTGAAAAAAGAACTTGAGCTGGGAGGTATTTCTTCAGTACCTTTAGACTCCTTACAAGGAGTCTCCCTTCATGACAGTGGGAGAATAAAGTCATGTGATGAAATGAAGTGTTTTACTTGCAAAAATAAAGATATCTGGTTAGTTTTTTCTAACCTGCCAAAGTTAGAAGTTTTTGTGGTAGGCTACATATCTGTTAGAATTATGTTTATTGTTGCCTTTGTTGCTAGTAAAAGACAATCCTGTCAAGGAAAAGAAAGTGTATTCGTTATCAGGGTATTATGCTCCATGGCTTCTCAGTTGAAAGGTGAACTTTTTGGGGAGAGGACTGCTGCCTGAATTAGCTCTGTTATCAAGAAATTGCAACTAATTGGCATTTAAAGGTAGAAAAAAAAAAGTCTGTTAGAACAATATTCAGCATGAGAGGGGAAAAAATAATCCCTTTTCATCCTTGTGACTAATATCTTCAGCCAGCAGTCCTAAGGCTTCAAATAGCACTATGTTGTAACAGTGACAGTGGCAAAGTACAACATGGTTGTAAGGTGTATGGACAGCTGTGGAATTGCTTTATGCCTGCCTGGAATACGCTCATTGCCTTTGAAGGCTTATTTGCTATCTCTGTTCAACAACATAGCCTTTACTTGTGAGTAAAGGTTATATTACTGCGTGGCAATCAAAGATATCTGAAGTTTCAAAGAAGACATCGTATCATTACTATAACCTTTTATATAGTGTCTATTAAATGAACAGTCATTAGACTGAGTCTCTAATGGGATGCTTTGAAAGTTCAGATTTATCAAAAGCAGCCCAAAACTGTTCCTCTTCCTCCTATTAACACATTTTTCATTAGTGCCTGACCATGCAGGCTGCTGAGTAATCTGCCTTTTATCTAGCCAGCACATCTACATAACTTTTACTTTCTGTCAGTGGATAGCATTGTGTTTTAACAGTTTTCATATCAAGGTGGAGATCTCAGTACTTTGCAGAATCCCATTCAAGCACATTTACAATGCAGACAGTAGATTGAATTTAGATTTCTCATTACAACAAGTAACAATATTAGCATTAATCTTAAACATGGAAATACCTACTTTTGAAATCTTGGTGCAATTACAGGTAGTTTTGCTATCCTTTCAAGGAAAAAAAAAAAAAAAAACCCAACAAAAAAAGTGTTATTTCAGCAAATACTTTCATTGTGAAGAGATCAAATTATCAGCAAATAAGCACGGAAATGACACATGGAACAGCTTTACAAGGCTGAATCTTCTGAAAATAAGGAGCACTTGTACCAGAAAGGAGAGGAATATGAAGAAAGGGAAATCTTGTTTTGCCCAAGCTGTTTTGTGAACACTTTCCCCCCCCCCCCCCCCCCCCCCCCCCTATGGAATGCACATGTTGCACAACAGCACATAATGTGCTCCAGAAAAGTTCTAGGGAGGCCAGGAAGAGCTTTACTTCACAAAGAAATAACTCTTATGATAAGTGCCCTTTTCTTTGGATATTTACTACCTTTATTTTTTTCTCTTGACTTATACAAACATTTTTAGGAGGAAGAATTACCAGGCAAGATAAGAAACCTGCCATCCTGTATTTAGGCACATGATCCAGAGTCTTGAGGTTTTATGCTTCAGAGATGAACTGCAGGGAACTGTTGGTCAACTCTGTTACTGAAAGCTGTATTTATTTTGCTATTGATGATTTTGTTGTGGTGGAGCTTTTTTATTGTCATTGTGCAAGGGCAACTGAAAAGAACAATGTTATTTGTTTTAATTGGGGATGTTCTCTACATCTGCCTTGACTTCACTAACATTTAGGTAGTCCTGCTTCAAATCTTTAGTGTCTGATGAGAGAATCTGATTAATATGAATTGGTCTGTCTTTTTGTACTGCAAACCATTCATTACCTCAGGGGAATATGTGACTGAGAAGGCAACTAGATATTCCTGAAGTTACACAAGCTGGAGTGGGAAGTGCTGCATGACACTGGGCCAGCTTTTCAAAGCATTTATGTGGCTGAAGAGGAAAAAAGGCTCTCCTAAAAAAATCTACGTGATGTTCAAGTAAATGAAGTACTTATTACCTGTTAGTTTTATCTAACAATTAAGCACCTGGTAAGGTTTTTGAGTGACCTTCAGCAGTGCTTATCTGTTTCTTTGGTCACCAAAATACATTTGGAAATATAGTCAAAAATATATGCTGTCATGCTGGGAGCTGGAAACAGAAATTAAATTTTTTGTAATGTGATACCTAAAATGTCTACAAGGCAGACTTACTGTGTGAGAAAAATACATTCTAAAGGACATATGTTGCAAGAAACATTCTCTGAAATAATCATGCGTATGTTTTTGGGAAATACTTGCCTTGTGTTTCATTGCACAAAAGATTACAAAGAAAGTTTCTAATGGAAATTTGGTGTGTTTTGGTCGTTACAGAGCTGGCACCAGACTGTTCAGAGACTATTTTGCTATGGAACTCTACTTATTCTTTGTTTCACTTGATAGGGAATGAGTCATCTGTTTCTGCATCATTTAGGACAGTGTGAAATCTAGTTTGCAGTTCTGTTTGTCTAGCTCCTAAGTCAGCCCCCGTGTCTGAGATTGGTTGAAGCTGATCTCAGACAAAGTTGGTATGATGTGCTGCTTCTGCAGAGCATTGTGAAAGTTTGTTCTGTGCTTTCTGCTGTTCCTTAGGTATCCTAGGTCTAAAACTCACAAGTAATTCTCTCAGAATTCTTTCAGAGTAATCTGTGAGCAGCTCTTAGGAACTGAGAACGTATCTGTGTTTATATCTGAAATAATGGAGCATATGTCTTGGAATAAAGGAGTAGGGATGACTAGCTTTCTAGCTAGTGGTATTTTAGACCATATGTTGCCGTTAAGGATTGTCCTGATGAGCACTGGTATCAGCAATACAGCGAAGAGGACTGACTGCATTACAGGGAACTACATTGCTGTATCTAAAAATGAGTATTTGGAGGAGCTTCTTGATAGTGTGTTTGAGTAAGTTCTTTGCTGTGTTGCTGTAACATGTATAAAATGGTGCTTTTCTCCCCTTTTCTTGTCCAAAAATAAACTTGGAAATGTCAGCATCAAGAATGGCAGCATGTTTCTTGACAGGATGAGTGAAAGATCACACAGTCATTTCACAGAAGTACTACTGAAATGTGTTAACTTCTTCTGCATGCCCTTAACATGCCCAGCTGGAGAGAAGTGTTGGAAATTGTAATGGTTATGGATAATCAGCATCAGTGTCTTGATAAGAAAAGATAAACTGAATCATGCTGATTTAGAATTAGAGAAGGGGAGCAATGAACTGCTTTGAGTCTTGTTGCACCTGATTGAATGTTACATTTCAGTGGGCTCGCCCCATACGCTATGGTTCTAAGCCCTAACAACTCATAATGGTGACTGCATTGCATTATACCTCATTTTGTAGTGAGTGCACTGAGTAGTACTTGAGAAAAATTTGGTGGGAACATGAGGATGGAGAGGGACCTTTCAGTTTAAGTGTAACTTCAAATTCCAGTGCAATTTTGCATTAGCTCTTCCCTCACCTTTTCTCTTGTATTTCATCTCTGCACTTCTGTACTGTTGCTTTGTATAGCCGAAAGGGGAGGGGAAAGAAAGGCCAGCCAAACAGTTACAGGAAAGCTTTTAAAGTGATTCCACAATGTTGATAAAAGCGTTTTTAAGAACTGCACGTTTGCAGTTTACTGCTGATAATCATGCTCTCTATATTTCCGCATATGCACAAAAAAGTTGTAAATGTTAGCTACTCTACAGTGCTTATGCACCCATAACTAACACCTCATGTTTCTGCTCCACTCTTGAACTGTCAAATAGCTGAACGTTTAAATAAAATATTCTAAATTTGAAATGCTTTTGTCACAATATTGACCTTTAAATTTGCTCAGCATTAGAATAGTGTTGTACTATAAGAAAAACGGTCTCTTGTTCTCTAAATAACTGCAGAGTCAATAACCATAGACTGTGTTCCCATTCCTGTTTTCTCCCCTCCTTTAATAAGAATGTGTCCCTTGAAAGATGGAATTTTATTGTGCCTCCATGGTGTAGAAACTTAATCTTCAGGCAGTCCTATTGAAGGGATTTGTGAAGAACTGAAATGCCATTCTGCTTAAGCGTTCAGTGTGGGTACTTATTATTAGCTATTAATATAGAGAAAACGCTTGCTCTGATAATAAAACACAAGGTCCTTAGGGGACTCTACTTTTGTGTGCACTTTTGCTAGACAGGAGTAAATTATTTAAACAAACATTTGTTTTGAGGTTAAAAAAACTCCTTAAAATTGATAGCAGTACCACACAGGTAGTATTCCAAGACAAATGTGTTAATAGAGGAATGTGTTAATGGATGAATAGCCATGAATCTGTTATGTGATTACAGATGAGAACGTCCAAAAAAGAATACAATACAATACGATACATACTAGGAAGTTTCATTCATGTTGTACTGGAGAACTCTTCCTGTTACTGTTCACTTAAATTTAATATAGTAGAGTCAACCAAATGATAGACACTGATGAAAGTGGATGTAGCTAGTGGAGTACATCATTCATGCCATGCCAGTAGACTTATGAGCCTCTACTGTTCAGTCCCATGAGAGCTCTTTAGGAATCTAATGCACCTTCTTGTTATAAGGTATTTGCCATTCAGCCTGCTCATGCTTATTTTACAATAAAACTGTTAGATAGATCACACTAAGCAATTCTTTCCCGTCTTTCATCATTTGACTGTTGTATAAATGTAGACTGCAACCCTAACTCTTATTTCAGTTCTGGTTTCCATGGGTTAGATTGTAAGAGTTGCTCTTAGTCCATGTGTTTCCATGGAGTATTTCAGTGGTGTGGACTGAAATGGGGACACTGTGATCTTCCGGTGTTTTAAACAAAAGCCTCTAGGAATGAAAACAGTCAAATTTATACACTGGAATAAGCCTAGTGACTCGGATTTTGTTAGAATACTTATCTTACTGAGATACTAGGGGTAAAGAAAATCTGAGTTGCACGGTCAAAATAGGGAATGGCTCTTTGGTATCTCTTGCAGTACAAGAATTAGGAGGAATTACATTATAATAGCAGATGGCAGGTTCAAGCAAGCAAAAAGAGGTATTTTCTCAACAACTGACAGAGGCTGTTGTGTTTGTGAAAAGTTTAAATTGATCCAAAAAGTGACTGGAGAATTTTATGAAAGAAAAATATGGTGAATATTAATTACAAAGATAAAATCTTTTGGCTTGAGCTACAGATCAGTAAATGCTGGGAGAATATTGTGGTATGATGTTAGTCATATTACATGGAAATCACAAAGGGTGCTGTTCTGCATACATGGTAGTACAGAATATATTTGAAGATGAAATGTACTAGCAACATTAAAGGCATTTCACAAGATTAATTAATACAATTCATTTCATAATATTAATTATCTATACACCATACCTCTTTAGGCAATGGAATCTGATTTACTTTGTGTTGTTTTGTGCCAGCAAATATTTTGGTATCTGTTATGAAATCCTGGATTTCTAGAATACAGAAACAAAGAATTAAGAGTCCTCAGACACACATATATTTTGTATAGATTAGATTAGATTTGCACTTATAGCAAATATCCAGTCTTCAAGTACTGAGATGTTTTATACCCGTATTTGCCCCACTAAAATGAATATGTATATATTGAATTATTCATATAAACCAGAAAACAATTAATTTTTAAAATGAAAAGATCATCACAGAATCACAGAATCATCTAGGTTGGAAAAGACCTTGAAGATCATCCAGTCCAACCATTACCCTAACACTGACAGTTCCCAACTACACCAGATCCCTCAGCGCTATGTTGACTCTACTCTTAAACCCCTCCAGGGATCGGGACTCCACCACCTCCCTGGGCAGCCCATTCCAACGCCTAACAACCCGTTCTGTAAAGAAATGCTTCCTAATATCCAGTCTAAACCTTCCCTGGGGCAGCTTGAGGCCATTCCTTCTTGTCCTAATCGCTTCTTACTTGGTTCAAGAGACTCATCCCCAGCTCTCTGCACCCTCCTTTCAGGGAGCTGTAGAGGGCGATGAGGTCTCCCCTCAGCCTCCTCTTCTCCAGAGTAATCTGTATCATCTGAATCATCTGTATTATCTGAAATATTAGTGCTGCTAATTTTTCTTCTCTCTTGCTCACCCTTCTGTCTCCTCCTACTCTTAAAAGACCATCCTGTTTTCTTTACAGGTCCTGCCACTACAAAGGATTTTGGTTCTGTACCTGGTCGTTTGCATTTGCAGATACTTTATGCTTTTCAAATCCTTCTTTCATGTTCCACTCTGTGAAAACCTTATTTCTTAATCATTGCATGTTCTAAGCACACAACCTGAATTGATCGTTTTCCTGTTTTTGTTATGTAGTGACTTGGGTAAATCAGGTGATGAACAATCACAAATACCATGAAAAAGGCAGCTGAGGGTCACACTAAATGTTTAATCTTTATTACTAAAATAGGTTGAAAAACAGATGAAGAGAAGAGGAATCACAGGACGCAGAAGTGTCCTCTCTGTGAGGAGCCTCTTAAACTGCTATTGCTCTGCCTAATCTGCTGTCCACTGTCTCAGTGGACATTTTACTGCTTGAACCTGTAAGAATGTACAGTACTGCTAATAAAGCATGTTTAGAACTTACTAAAGTGATTGGAACCTTGGATTAGCACACTGAAATTTAAAATAAATGTTTGTATAATTCTGGCAAGTAGGTAATTTGCTATTTCCTAACTTTCATGCTATAAAAAGGGTCTTAGTTTTCTTACCTCTAAAAAAGTAAGAATTGTCTTCAAAATATGTGAATGAAATCTTTCATTTATATCTGTGAATTAGGAGACAGATGTGTAATCTGAAAATTTGAACTGGATCTCAAGAGACTCATCTCGGCATTATCTTGTCCCCCCTGCAAAGCTAACACAGATTTTTCATAAACTCGGTTCATTTCCTAGGTCCTCCAGTATATTCCAGTCGTTTCTGCTGGTTTCTCAGAAAGTATTCTCTTTGGACTTGTCTTTATTAGGCTTTAAATACCTTGTTGGATGATATTGGCTATCATCTGCTACCTGGAGTACTAGAACAGAGGGCAGTGTGTTGCCATAGTGCATTAGGATTGTTGACTCCAAGATTGGGCAGTTCCTCTAATCTTGCTTACATGTTACTTCTGATCTGCACAGAGAGTGTAACATATGCACAGTGATGGACTGAACTTTTCCATGAGTAGTCTAGAACAGTAACACTTCTAAATTGTGTGGGATCTTGGAACTGTAACTTGAAGTAACTTGGAGTACTGTAAAATAATAATTAATAGTAAATCAGTAATCAGGCTTGGTGCTTAACATATTTTACACTAAGTGTTACGTTCAGAGTGGAAACTACCTGTTTGCTATGCCTCAAGCTTTAAGAAAGTTTCTAATGAATAGCAGATTAAACTAAGCCACAAATTCAGTACATTTATGTTTGTACCACCAGTACAGTTTTTTTTCCAAACTTGGTCTGTGTTTTGATGAAAACTATCCTGGGTGTATGTCTGCGCCTCTGTGAATTCACAGTATACTGTGAATACTTGCTAAGAGACATGCTGCTTAAGGCCTCCTACTACTTGTATCAGTGGAGCCATCCTAAGAATTGGATAGTAGAAAATTGTCAACCAACTTATCTGTCCTCTGTGGTCTGAACACTGAAACCAGAGTTTAGTTTTATTATTATTATTTAGTTATAATATTTAAATATTAAACTATTCATTTAATTAAATTTTATCATTTAATTATTATTATTATTTAATTAATTTAATTAAATATTAAATAACAATTTTATTATTATTATTATTATTATTATTATTATTATTATTATTATTATTATTTAGTTTTACTACAAGGTCTTGCAGCAAGTGGTAGAAATAAGTAATGTAATACTGCAACTATACTGACAAAAGTGAAACTTAAGCAAATATAATTTTTGAGAGATCAGTGCTTGAGATATTTCATTTTAACTTCCATCTGTCCTCTCTTCTGCCCAGAGGCCAATTATAAATGCGTATAACCAAGGATCTGAGATCAAGCAAGCAGTCTTTTGCATTGATGTTTTTAACTACAACTAAAGGTACAAAACTTGTGGTTAATAGCTATGGCACTAGCCATAAGCCAGGAAGTCCCTTTTTGCAAATTTATACCAAAACCATGGGTTTACTTTTTAGCACCTCCATGTGCCTTGCTTTATAGGAAGGACTTTTGTAAAATCAGATGAGGTTAGGGCTTCTAAGCAAGTACCTCCATGGAGCTCCCTGTTTGGGAGCTTTCTGAGGTCCAGGTGGCCTCCAGCCTAGAGTTGTAGGCTTTTGGTAGAGCTGTTAGGGTACTGGGCCCAGTTCTAGCACTGGAACTTGGTGCTATGGAGAGTGCCACTAATGTGGTATGCTCTGCTCCTCTTGGAAGGCATCTTGGAGCTCATGGTGGGAATGAGCCACAAATGTGTGCATTGTCCAAATGAGCAGAACGTCCTTTGCTGGACAGGGCAGAGCAGGAAAGGATATAATCTAATTACTGGGAGCATTCCCTGGGAAAAAGTAAGCCTTGTGTACAGGAAGGAAGTTTCCAGAGAGAACAGTTATAGAAACACATACTACAATTGTGAAATTTGGGTGGGCGGAAGGAATGATAAGAAAGACAGTAGAAAACTAGCTGTATTCCAGACCTTCTTACTCAGACTATGCAACACTGTTGGATAGTGAGTGAGTTGAAGGGAAAGAGGGAAGAGAAACAGGAAGAAGTTAAAAGAGCAGTAAGTTAACAGTAGGTTGAATACCCAGGACGGGAAAAAATTTCAGCATCGAAGCTGTACTTGCTCTGATCTCCAAGGAAATGACTGGATTTATGGGGAAGGAATAAAGCAGCAAGATAAGAGAGATGCAAATCCAAATTTATGGATGCATTTCAGAAGTAGATATATCTTAAGTATAGGGATCTGCACAAAATATTTCAACAATGTTGCAGAAGGTTGAAGTTGACATTATAAACCAAAATTATTTTTTTTCCTGGAATCAGGTGAATATCTGAGAAATTTTGGATGAGCTTGTAGCTATAGTACTGTTACATACCTCAGGTAGATTAAGTTTGGTTTATCCCTCATGTTTAACTCTCTGTACCTTCAGCAAAGCTAAGCAGGTTGCTCATAGCTGTATTATACATTGCTGCTTCTGTTTTCACAGTAAGTTTGGCCATCCTGAACTTTCAGGCTGTTTTGCTCTGTGGCACCATGCTTGCTAAACATGGTTATCTCTTTTATTTCTTCCATAAAGCTGAAACTTCTTATGCACAGCATGCCTCCATGTGCTATAAAGACAACAAGTATGCATTCTTTCCATGTGTGCCCTTCACTGAAAAGGCACAGAATTATAAAACGGGGCAGTGAGTTCCTCAGTCATCTTCAAAAGATCATATCCAGCTAGAAAATGAACACAAAAGCCCAAAGTAAAGCCCGAACTGAAGCACTAGAACAATCATGTTCATGGAACACACTGGCCTTAATTTACACCTCAGCTTTTGTCACCTAGAGTTTTCTGGATTGAGCATAATGCCGAGTGGATTTAACTTTTAGAAATGGTGAAATGCACCTTTTTGCCTTTCCGTTCACACTGCTGCTGTAAGCACTGGTCTTTCCTTACAAAAATTAAAAATGTCCATTATCTGGAGCTAATGCAGTTGTGCAGAAATAGAGGGTTGGTATTGGCAAACTGTAGCTGAAATTCTGTGGAAGATCAATAAAAGGAAGTTTGATTCCTGAGTAGTAAGCAAATCTGGATACGAATTCACTATGAAGGTCTTGGCTACTAAGTACCTTTGAAAGTAGTCAGGGAGGCTGATTTTTGTCAAGGAATTGTTGGATGTTACGCATTCAGTAAGCAGCTATTTTATGGAGGAAGTTTTAAATTAAATTTTATGATAACAAGTTGTTAAAGGTTTATGGAAACAGCATGGCTAATTTTATATGCATTATTTGGAGAGCATCATCATGGAAGCAATGAACGAACATAATTTCCTTTTCCAAGGGAAATGGTTGCTGCAGTAGAGATAAGGGGTTACAATTATAATGACAAGTAATTGAGATGATTTGAAGAGAACGTATTCAAAGTTAAATATTTCTGAAGTTTCTGTATTTTATGTGTGTGAACTGTAGAAGTACTTCCTGAGCTTGCTTCTTCTGCATAATTAGAAACAAGTTACATTGTTTCTGGTTGATAAGCCATTAGTTACTACTGTGGTGCTAAATTTGCCCTTGTACCAAATGACCCAAAGGGGGAAAGCTGTCTGATTACAATAATAGCTTTTAACAATCGGATTTACTTAGCTAGATGTTAATTGATCCACTTACAACCTTCTGCAAGAAGAGTTTGTGAATGTTACACAAGACTGCAGGGAGCTGCAGGCAAAAATTAGAAGACATCTGGTGAATTAAGGGTCATGAACTGCCAAGTTCTATTGAAGGAAAACTACATTATAAAAAAAGGTCTCGGTCAGTGCTGAACATTAAAAAGAATTATGCAAAGTTTAACTGTGGATAGTGGTGTGAACCATCTCCTTATTGTGTAGTTTCAATTTTCACATGTGAAGGAAAACATAGGTGGTCTGAAAAAAATTAAAATCTGTTATAAATGAGAAGTTGGAGTTAATTCCTTATTTTCCATTGTTCTCTTCTTTCCTTGGGGCTGAGGAGTGGAGAGATATCTGGAGAGTGTGCATGGTTATGAAATCGATAATTTAGAAACTTGAAGGAAAGATGTTTCTGTGTCCAGTAATCTTTCAAGAAAAACAAATGACTGATGCATGGAAATTTGGCAACTGGGATATCCCCAACCTTGTATAAGGTCATAGATAACATTTTAAGTAGACAGCTATTTGGAATTTCACTTAAGCAGAGCAGTATTTTTAACCTGAGACACACAGGTTTCTTACTCTTTTCCCTCTTCCACACCCTTTCTGTCTTATTTAACTTTAACCAGATTTGACCTACACCGCTCCAAATACAAGAAAACTTGATCACCATTTACTGCTGGTCTGTATATCAGCCAGGAGGGATATCCATTTAGTACTGGAAACAGCTAGATGGCTAACACATGAAGGAAAAACAGCTTCTGCATGTATCTGGTTGCTAGGTTCAAGTATAATTCCTAGACTCTTCCTTGGGCATGAGTATTACATATTGCCAAGAAAAAAATTTACAAGGGAATTTAAGGTAAACAATTGCATTACATATGTCTGTAATTTTTACTAGTATGAGCCACAGCTGTTGCAATAGTAACACAAGGATTTACATGGAGAGGGAGTATATTTCACCTGTTTATCACATAGGGATGCTTAAGTCTTCATGGATAATAATTTCTGTGTACTTTCTGATGTAAAGTAAAAAACAAAATTTTACAAAATTGAATTAGATGTCCATTACAGCACATCTGGTGCTACACTCCCAATATATATAGTACAGTTGAAATACCATGGCTCAGAAAATTTGTCATCCCTGCTCTACTAACTTTATAGTTTACGATGACTGTTTCTGAACCTACATTTCTTCATGTTAGATCAGGATGATAGCTTTTCTTAACAGGCTTAATAATAGTGCATATTTAAAAAATATCTCTGGTTAGTAGAGAATGGAGACATTTGTTCCCATTTACATGTCTAAAATTTCTCTCAGTCTCAGCACAGGGTACCCAAAGAAGTCAAAAGTAAATCTATGCACAGGAGTTGCAGCAGAGTAGGGAAAGGTATGTTCCCGCTTTAGAACAACTCAGACTCTGCCATAGCAACTGCCCCACTTCCCTGAAAATGGATAATAACCGTTGTTTCAGGAAACGCTTGTAACACTGTGCCACGTGGTAGAGGTCTGATCCAACCAGGCACCCTGTATCCTTGTGTCCTTTTGAACTTGATGTGAAGTGGTGGTGCTAATTGCATATCCGGTGTGTTGATAGGCTGAAAATATGACAATTTGGTTTGCAAATTACTATTACTGTAACTAGTGATTAAATCAGCATGGGAAACTTCTAGGCCAATGCTTTGTTACATGAGGGTTATGATGGGTCTTAAAAAAATCTGCAAATGATATTGTACAAAGCAATGCTAGTCATATATTCTGTGTGCTGTGTGTACAATTATATACAGTTTCTAGCAATGATCTATTAGTTTCTCCATAGTAAGAAAACAAAATGAATGGGCACATACTGGCTAAAGCAAAAGAACTGCCCCTTGACCACGCTTCCGTAAGTGCTGTTTTCCCAGACTACTGATCCATACGTTTATTTATTTTGAGAAATCGGATTTTTAGTTTTGGTGGAATACTTTCAGTGAAGTCCTTCTCCATTGGAGCTGATGGTAAAATTCTCACTGGCTTCAGTGAAATCAGGATTTAGGTGTAAGCCACATGCTACAGCTTTCAATCGCTTCTCTACAACTACAATTCAACAGCTAAAACAAGACTACATGGAGGCCTCTTGCTAAAGCTGTGGAAAGGTGATTTCCATTGTAAGTTAAAAAATTAGCTTACAAGTTCTTAAGCTCTACTATCTTGTTTTATACCAAACAGTGCTATTATGGCATAGTCAAGAATTATGGTACACATACATTTATAGCGTTTAGTATCTTTAATTGGCATTTCTAAAAAGTTTTATTTGCAGTTATTTCTTTAAAATGAGTTGTTAAAAATATTCTAATTTTACAGTTATAACGTGATCTTCATTGATGATGTTCGTTACTAGCATTCGGAGATTTGGCGGTAAGTCTGAAAATTCTACTGTTCTTCACTTCTGTATCAGCAGTAGGCTCACTGTACCTTCTTGAAGACCTGCTTACACTTGACTCCACACACTCTTATTTCCTAGGAAGAGAAAATAATTAAAACCCCCAACTTTTACATAAGACACATGCATTATACATTCATGTGTATGTTCAGCTTAATTTGAATCCACAAGTTTCTATCAAATTAGATTGTGTGGCTTATACATATTTTAGCCTATTTTTAATCCTTAAAGAATCCAGCTAGTCTGAGTTTGTTTTCTGGTGAAAGGTGGAGTAAGAGAAGTTATTTTGGGATCTCAGATCTTAACGGGCCAAATATGTTCCTGGTGCATTATTCTCTATTTGCAGTATGTGCAACTGCTTAGGTTTTTGAAATGGGCATTCTCTGTTTTGGACACCTAAGTTATTTGGGGATGGATGTGAATAACTGGTTCTGAATCTGTTGATGACTAGTAGTCCATTCTAACAACACAATGGTCATGGCTAGAAAAGGACAGGTAGTTGTGTACAAAGGATTTGATCTAGGTCTATAAATCACAGCACAGCAGTGAGTTTTGACTGAACTTGACCACACTGGATGCCTAATGGTGTCTGCTGTTCCTTTGCATTCCATAAGAGCTTTTCAAAAATCCCTACTTGCTAGTCATTGGATCACTGTGAATGGTGCATAAGCAGGTGCAATGATGCTTACATCCTGGGCACTGATTTGTGAGGCCTACTGTTGTTTACCTAATCTCACTGAAGATGCAGTTTAATCTTCTCCATTACAGAAACTATTTAAGTCAGACCTGAGACATGCACACAGTATGTGTGGGGATGTGTGGAGGTGCTGACTGGTTTTAGTGGAAGAAGTAAAAAGGGTGGAACTTCTTAAGCGACATAAAGACAAAGGTTATGTATGACCTGGAAGATGGGGTGTATTTTCTATTTCAAGATAAGAGTTTTAATAAGGCTGTCAGAATATTCTGAGGAAACAGGAGGCAGAGTATCCTGGGAAGTTATGCATATTTTCTTATGGGGGACTTTGATAAAATGACATACTTAGAAAACCTTACACTGACTAAACAACGTTATTGGCATATGTTGCTAGTCCCTAGTAAGAGAAGGTTCTTCATGATGAATTGATGAAACAAGCAGACAGATACAGTGATTTTAGTTAGGATGTATTTTGTTCACTTCTGTATAGGTAACCCAGACGCAGGACTGTGCAATAAGGGCTAAGAGATCTGCTGACAGTGACAAAAACTACAGAGCAGAAGCAATCAATACAATAGAAAAGGACAATAAAACTCAAAAGGAAATGGAGAATGGTCAAATAAGTCACTCACATAAAACAGAATCTAAGGAGGAAAAAGAACTATGAAGTACAGAACACAGAATGAAATGGAAAAAATAGGAGGCGATAAACTACTAAAGGATGTGGTACTACTCTCTACAGAACTGTGGAAAGAATTAAATTAACACTTGGTTCATTGTGTAAAGTTCAATAGGATCATAAAGCTATCGAAGTATCAATTTTTTAGAGGTAACTTCCCATTGAATCAAAGGACTCTCAAGAGTACAGGGCCCAGTAATCTCAGCTGGTCAAAAATAAGATACTAAATGGGACTCTCTTACTGTATGTTTAATGGAGAGAGTTACATTAACAAGGATTCAGAGAAATAAAGAGGACATCTTTTGAAGTTCATGAAACATGAAGAGTGATAAAATTGAAATATTGTGGACTGGCCTCTGAAATACTTCATTACTTCCTTTGCATGAAGTAATTTTGTACTGACTGTTGTGTACATGAGAGACAGATTGAGATAAATTGTACAAGTGCCAATCAGTGCATGGATGCCTGCATGAGCTGGCAGGTATGATACAGAACTCTTTGCAGCCTTCTGAAAAAGCAGTCTCAGATCATTCAGGTTACCTTGGGGTACCTAAAGTGGCACTAAACACATATGTTTGAGCAACTGAGTCTGAATTTATGACTTCTAAGATCAAACTCTTGACAGGGTCAAGTATAGAAAGTGGTCTGGCCTAGAGGTCCATGGCTAGGTTGTATGGCTAGAGCATGAACCAGAGTAAGGATAGCAGAATTTGGGGGTGAATAAATTGGTGTTGCAGACAGGACATGGGAAGAGAGAATGACTGCGGAGCTGGCAAGGGACCGAAACCATGATGCCAATACAGAGAAATCTAAGGGTAACTAGTGCTATTGCTTCATATATGTGCAGATGAGTGCAGCAAGGTGTAAGTTGAACTTCTAGGCCAGACAATCTATGGCTAATTGCGACCTGTTTGCTAGCATAGAATCTGAGAGGGCTGATGATTGGTGTGGTGGCACCAACTGTTGTGAAGCTGGGAGATAGTGTGCAAATACTGTAGTGTGTCTGTGTATAGATAGAGTGAATACGTATACACAGCAAATCCTGGAGTTTCCTTTTTATTGCTTCCCCCTACCTTCAGTGAGCCCACGACCTCAGCTATAAAGTGATCACTTACACAGTAACTTTCTCCCTGCCTGCGTTATATCAAGTATGTAGTCCAGATGGTAAGATCTGTCATATACATTCCTTTCCTGAACTGGTTTTTGGGACTTCCAGTATTTCCTGAAAATTTTGTTTAGTAATAAGGGATTTGGGGTCCTTTTGCAAAGATTTCATCACTCTGCTACTGATTTGAATATTTAGAGAACATCAGTTTAGACTGTTGAATGCTAATAGAACTGAACAGTGAACAGAAATGGAGGTTGGATTTTATTATCTCAGCAGAAAGACTGCCTTTTACTCACATTGATGAGAGAGTGAGGATGCTATAAAGAGATACATGAGGAAAGAATAGGCATCTTCTTTCAGGTCCTGTTAACTTAGAAAGATAAAAATGATGATCTGAAAGAACATGACATTTCAAAAACTTAATTGCTCTTTTAATTCTCTAGGCTATAATGCAGTCTGGCCTGTAATTATTTTAAAAGAACAATGGTGTATTTTCCCCTTATGGCTTATTGTTGGATGCATAATTTCACTAGCTCCCATTCTGTGTATTTCACAGACTGTATGAAGGACACTGTTAAATGTCTTCCACAGTGTAAACATTTCAAATTGGTATGTCTGGACAGATAGCTAACACAGAAAGAGTACTGCTTTGAAATCAGGCAGTCTTTGTAAGGGACATAAAAGCATAATGGCTCCAAATGAAATTGTTGCTTTAGAAAAAAGTCAAATGCCACACCGATACATAATTATGTCACAGTGAGCCAAGATAACACAGCACACAGCCTGCTGAATTACATCTAACCATTTTAATAGAGTGGCACTTAAAACCTGTTACATGATCTTACCAGGTGCATTTCATCTCCTTCAATCCACTGAGTCCAACCACGACCTTCTTTTTCTCCATTCTGCACACAAAGAAGCTTATCTCCATCCCAAGATACAGTGGTCTAACAAAACAGACATGTTCAGTGTTACTGTAGTATTCTCTGATATTATGATTAGTTTTCTTAAAGCAAAACTTCTCTCTAATATAATAAATGATTAGTGTGTCTCATAAGAGGAATAATTGTAGTGTTGTAACAGGATAATTACAAAAGAAATGAGCTTAAATAGAAAGTTGCTGCCCAACTGCCTGTCAAAACTTAAAAGGATGAGATAAAGCTGTTTAAATGCAAAAAAAAATATCCTAAAAATAATTGTGCAAGAGTGCACTCCTCTCTCCCTGTGGACAAACACAGCAGCAGAATGGATGTGCGGCCTAACACCGTATTTGTAAAGGGAGCTGAAAACTCCAGATTCAGTTTGTTTTTCCACTATGGAAGGATTCCTCAGCTGCTCTACCTGAAAAAAGTACCCATCTACTGGCATCTATGGATGAACAAAGCTTTTAAATCCTGAGCTGTTTTTCCCCATGTCTTAATCTAGCTTCTGTCATCGAGCAGAGTGGTTTTGAAGTATCAGCAAATTGGTAACTTTGCCAGCATCCCACTTTGTGTAACTGTAGCTGGAGAACTACTTGAGCCAGGACCAGCAGAATAAGAGTAAGGTGTTGCAGTGATCTTTTGTGAATATTGGTGCTGTCCTCAGTAGTTCAGCAGAACCTGATTCATAAAACTACTTAAATGTATGAGGGTGCATCCTACAGCTTGTCACTGTGGTTAGCCTTTACTGACAGTTTACCTTTCACGTCTCCCTAACATAAAGAGAAGCAATATTCTGTAAAATATTTAATGAGGGAAGCAGAAGAGCAGTGACAATTTGTGCTCCACGAGGATACTTTAACATCAATATTAGCATATGTCTTTTAAATCAGCTTGTTTGAAATGAATCTGAGGACTAAATATGGGATTACTGTCTACCTTGTAAAAGTCTTCAGCCACTGACGGTATGAGTTGTTAAATGTGGAGAGAAGATGAATTCTGATCTATCATTAAAGGAAAACTTACTGCATCCATCTTGTGTAGTTTCTAAGAAAAGAAATCAGCCTACATTTGTCATTCTGGGAACTAAAAGCAGTTCAACATTCAAGAACTACGCAGCCCTATTTATTTAATTTGTGTATGTCACAAACAATTAATTCTTAAATGATAACCATGATAGCCACTATCTTTAAATGAGTACAGCCAGCAGTCTCCACCCCTGGGAAGCTTTAGACTAAACAAGCATGGAAAATGAGTCACTAGAAAGAGTGCCAGCATAGCTAATCCTGGGCAAGGCATTGTTACTGATCCCATATAGTCTGTTTTCACCATATGGGGTCTCTGAAAGAGAAACTCATGTGTCCTTGCTAAAAATCTCTCCAATTTGGAAAATGCATTCACAAATTCTTCTGTTCCCTCTTTTAAAATTATGTACATAAACCAAGCAGTAGATCACATTTAAAAAAAGCCATATCCTTTTAATGTATAAAGGGCTAATGCAGGAAGGAACAACACATTTGGGTAAAGCCATAGTAATTGTGGTCATCATAGTTTAAATCCTCTTCCATATCTGTTTTTAATCTGCAGACATTCAGCTGGAGACAGACGATAACAAATAATACTAGTAAAGGTGGAAAAAGTTTAATTTAAATGTTAACAAATCTAAGAATTTCTGATTATTCTAAAAAATGAATATATTAGAAAATGAACATTATTACTACTGATGACTTGTAGATAGGAGGGATACTGTGGAATGAAGCCATTTTGCTTAGTAACCGCACTTATTTTTCTCCACTGAGTATTAGCTCAGCATAGTTTAATCATTAGACTAGCTTAATAGTTAAATTTTGTGGGTTTATATGTGAATTCAAAGGCAATATACCACGTAAGGTCCAACTTTATTAGTACTACTAATGTTCAATGTCAGTTATGAAAGTTACTAGTCTTGATAATATTCACTAGTTTCACTTGGGGGCAACTGAGAATGTTTGTAGCAGCACAAGGAAACATTATCTTTGTCAGCCTCTAAGGGTGATTGAAATAGTTTCATCTTAGAAAGCAACACATTTTTTTCTCAGCCTTTCTTGTTTTTCCAGTCAAGATTAGATACTACTTCTGGCAATTTGGTAATAACCAAAAAGAGTATAGTACCACATACCATTAACCAAACTGTTTTATCAGCCAATATTCTCGGTTATTATCCTCTGCCTTCCCTTTGAGAAATATAAATACTGAAAGGATATGAGTAAACCATACAGTTACTGATTTTTGTATGTAGCTATTTTGCTATGAAGGTTATAAAGCACAGAATATATTGCAGGAGAACATAATGTCCTCTTCTTTGTTAGCAGGATCAACCGCTTCATGAGAGTAAGATTAATCGGTAGCATTTTTATCTTTTCTTTATGTCAAACTGTAACGTCTCATATAGTAAAAGGCACAACTAATACAGAGGATAGAAACTTCTCTTTTAACTCAGATTGAAGTAAGCTCTTCTATTCCAAATATCTCTATTGAGATACACATTGAGTATTAGCTGAGGTTGGAGTTGCCATGGCTGTTATATAAGCAGTGAGTGTTGCGAATAGATAAAGAAATGCTTTACTTTTTATGTAAAGTAACTTTTCTTAGAAAAGTAGGCTTTTATCATTAACCATGTGTGGTTTTGACTATTTTGATTATAGCATGACCTAAGGTTTGTCCAATTACAGAGACAGAGCTACTGTCTCCTGTCTGCAATGACTGAAAATCTTTGCCAGGGTTTGGGGAGCACTGCATCCCCGGGCAGACAGTTCCTGTTCTTCATCTTCCTCCACAAGCAAGAGAAGCAATAAACTTTGAGGACACTGGAAAGCAGCAGTCTCCTGATGGTAACAGAATGAACTAAATGAAAACGTACTATTTCTCTAAAACTGGACTTCTGCCTTTTTGAGCATCTTGTACTACTTGTAGGATAAATAAAAGACTTCATTTCTTCCTTTCAACTACATAGTACACAACATCATAAGGAAGCTTAAGCTTTGCTTACTTACATGATCATACTTAAACCTAAGACAAATACTTCTTAGATCAAATGCATATAATTCTGTAGGAAACTTCAATAGAAAACAGATTAATGTGATTAGTCAATAGTGTGATTAAAAATACTGAAAAAGCACATGAAAAGTTAATGAAGTGAGATAAATAAGAGTGAGTCTTGCCTCAATTCAACTTTTCTCAAAAATTCTAACCACCAATATTGCACATCTTTTGGATTATATACTCTTTGTTCTTGAGGTGTAATAAATACAGAATGGAGCTCCTCTGGGAGGTGAAGAAGTCTTTGAAGCCTGAGAACACAAAAATGTTCAAACTTTCTTTAGTTGTATGATGTGATTTCTGTAGTCTTACACTTTTTTGGTGTACTTAGATATTTTCCTTTTATTACTTGGCCATTCACATACTTTTGTTAGTGATTTAATCTCTGTGTTACGAAGATTTAAATACATGTGCATAGCAACACCATCTTCCTGAAAATTAAAGCTAGAAGAAATGATAATTAAAGTACTGTTTTCAGTTATGAGACAAGGTAGATTTATTAAATGACTATGTATTGGCATTTTATCTAGTAGCAATAACAGCAGTGAAGTATTGCAGAATTACAACAGATACTACTTTCACCTTCTAGTGACAAGTCATACTGACACACAGCCAGAGATACTGACTTTTGTAATTTACTGAAGCTGTTGTCAAACTATTTTATCAGAGAACTTTGCATTTCCCAGTGATGTCTAAATGCAAAAACATTTCATGCTGACTTTGCACAATGTTTCTTATTCCAATGTTGACTCTTCCTAGAGTGTTTGCTTGTGTCATATGCTCTGCAGTTGAAGATACATAATGTATTTGACAGGTGAATGAAAGAAAATAACATTTTTTTTAAAGTAGTGCATGAACATTTTTTGTTAATGCTGCATAGATTATTGATGCATTGCATTTACAAATATGAACTGCAGCTACCATCTTTCATCAAAAATGTGGTATTGATTTCTCATCTGTAGGAGAAACACAGTTCTATTTTTCTTCTACTTCCCATCAGAGTGTTGTCTCTATATTATGGTGCAGCAAAAGACTGCAATGCTCTAAACTGCATGACACACACTGTGCTCCATCTCAGCCCAGTAATTCTCTGCTTATGAGAATGACCAGTCATTTTACAACTGTAATTATGATTTAAGAAGGATTAAACAATGGAAAGTAATTGTTTTGGTCAGATGACACAGGAGAACCCAATTTGAGATGTGTCCTCTATTGTGTTTACAAATAACACTGAAGAAAATATCCTAGAATTTTTGGTTAAACACGGTAATATATCCAGCAAGGTATTTAACAGCTTCTCAAGATAAAGCATTTTCATCTGTACTAAGCATCAAAGTGAAATAAAAAATCTCTGGTAAGCAGTCTGCAGGGGAAATTTTCATCAAATGAGGTGTTAATGGAATAAATGAATGTTGGTATCACTGACAAAATCTAATGTAACTGTGAAAGGGCATTGTGTAATGTTGTAGTCACTACCTATGACCTTCTGTGTAGGAGGCATGCTGCACACTGCTAACAGGAGGGCTACAACCATGTTCAGAGTTTGCCATCTCTCCATCCTCTAACTCCTTTCATCTCATCAAACTGGCATCTGGCAGGTTGATGACAGACAGATAAACTACTGAGAAAACAGCAAGAAACCCCAAAGAAAAATTAGTGGTAGGATTCTTGGACTTTTATCTCAAGATACTGTTGCTGGACAAAGGCTATACATATTTAGCCATCCTGTAGCTAAGTTGAATGATAAAGTCTATACCAACCTTTCCTTCCCTTACTGATTTTAGTTAACCCTGTAGAAGCACGTATAAATCTAACTTCCCATATCGTCATTCCTGTTTTCAGCCATGCAGCAACAAACTCCCAAAGTTAACTCATAGGAAATGGTTGGTAGTACAATACAATTAATTTCTCAGCTGCTTGTGGGGCTGCAGATGTGATGTCTCATAATAGGCATCTATAGTTACAGGACTCTGAAACATATTCATGACATTACAGACTTGCTCAGATTGTTATTGAAAGACAAGCTGGTTATAATGCGGGCATTCTGTACCTGACTGATAAGCTTACAGAAGTTCACTGTAGTCAAAAGATGAGACACTTCTGGAAGCACTATTTTGCTTCTGTGATTGTCAGCATCTCCATTGCTACCAAAGGAGCTTAGGACTGAATTGACAAATTTTAGATCAAAGGGTAAGCTGCTGTCAGATAGGATCAGATCTTAAATGTTCAAATTCCGTATTTTGAATGCTTGCTCATAAGAGCAATGAAGGAAAGCAATGACTAGAGACATGCTCCAGGGAGTAGGAAAGTAAATGTGTCAAAGCTCCAGGCTATGCAGGTGACAATATGTGGGAGGAGGAGGAGCATCAATATTTCTGATAGTGCATACTGTTTTATTTCTTAGGAATGGTGGATTTTTTTTTTCTTACTGAAATAAAATTGTATACAAATAATACAAAAATAGAAAGACTTGTGTATATCCTATGCCAGAAAAAAAGTACAAAACAGCACATCCAAGTCACTTTGTGCAAGGATGAGAATTGATTCTGACACTTACTGTTTAAATTAATGTGTATAATTGATTTATCCTCTGTGTAATTTTAGCAAGATGCAATTGTACATAACAGTAATGATTTGTCATTTAAAATTGGATTTGGCAAGTCTGGTTCTCAGGTTTATAGCTGATTGTTTATGATTGCACTTTCTGCATTCATAAATCTCTGAGCTTTTTAGGATTCACAAAAAGCTGAAATGCTAAGCCTCCACTACAAAGCTTCAGTATGTTAGCATTGGTTTTGTGACTAACTAGCTCAAAGCTTCTGATTAGTCTCGGGTTTTAGATGTGAATCCAGCACTGCAAAATTTGAAGTTAATGACATCTTAAATTATATGGCAAAAGATTCTAGAGATCTCATTTGATATCACTCTGCAAATGTGCTGAGCGTATCACTTACATGTAATAAGCAGTAATGCCAAAAGAGCATGCAGTGTGAAACAAGGCAGAAAAAAGGAAACTTCCTCTTTACTGAGACACAGAGACTGAATGAACCAGAGTTTTAGAGAGGCTGAGACAGACCCAAGAGTGGACCTCTGTTCTCTGGAGCCTCAGAGGGGTTGACTGGAGGACTGCTTTTTCTCACTCGTGGACAGCAGTTTGTATAAGGTCAAAAGTAGCAACAGAAAACCACATGAAGACTACCTCCTTTCAGTTAACCCCCCCCTCAAAAGTCAGAGATTATTCCAATGAGGACCTGGGGAATTCACAGTACTGCAAAAAGAGAGGGCACTAGATTTGAGAAAAGATTACTACATACGTACAGGCAATGCAAACACACACCTCCCAGCAACAGTCATTCTAGAATAAAACTTGTTCCAACAAAGTATATGAGAAAATACTTCCAAGCCAAAAAGAAAAGGACAGCATTTGAAGAGGTAAAGAAACAAAATAGTTAAATTAGAGGGATCAAGTAAAGACATACTGCTGATCTTGTGTCTTACTAGACAGGCAATTGATATTGAATCTTCTCATCCTGTGGGGGATCCCTACTGAAATTCCAAGTATTGGAATGTTGTTTGTTGGTTGTTCTTCTGGTAGCAAAGTCTTTATTCCAGTACCTACTCTAAACTAGATTAACAGCTGTGAATTCCATTTGTGGAAGAGAGGAACCCTGCCTAAATAGTTAAATAAGCTTCATGAACCATGTGATTTTATAACAGGGCTTTATTCTGACCTTGCAGCAGTATAAATCAAATTATGTCCAGAACAACTATACTTACTGCATTTTTCCTGAATACAAAACTAGAGAGAAATCAGTTTCACATTAGACATGTTTTTTTATTTAAAACAGAGCCATGATCAATTTTAAACAATTTACCTCCTTTCACTAGGATATGGCACATGTAACTAGCAGTGGTTTGTGTGACAGGCTTGGTCAGGTGCCTATGCACCTTATGTGGCTGTCGTAAACCTTAAATGACTATATATTTTCAGGAAGATACTTCATATGATAAGATGTATGATAGATCTGATGAGTGAATTCTACAACTCCCAAATCCCCCTCACCCTAACCCACCTCAGCAAGGCTTCCAATGATAGAACCCTAAACACCCATTTGATAACTTAATCCATGGTTATATTCTGCCTGTATTCTGGTTTGGTTAACTAAATGGTTAATATGTACAATTTCCCACTTCAGTTTCAAATTCTTGCTGTTTTATCTGTTTACCAGTCCCTGGTCATTGTCATTTCCTTACCTTCAATGTAAGAAGGAAATTACTAGGCCAAAGAGCACAACAAGGCTCTGAATTACTGAAGCATCCTTCACTCGCTTAGCCAAATATTCAGTTCTAATACAACTAATGCTGTTTTCAGTTATACAAGAAATTCTGCTGTTCTATATTTAGCACATAGAATCTTCCTTGATTTTTTTTAAATAGATCACTTGCCCTTAGTCTCTGTCAAAAGAGATTCATTCTAGAGAGTGTGAGCTAAAGCAATTCAGTCTCATTCAAATGCTTGAGCAGCAGATAAAAATTACAATGCAAAAACTCTCTGACTTTAGCAGAAAAATTATTAGAAAAGTAAAAATTCTAGGGAAGTATTTTTTGCATCAGAGCTATCCCATTATCAATCTGCTTTGATTCACTGGGTGCAAAGACTTGAAACGTGAAACTTCTGCCTGCATTTCAGCCTTTAATTTTTTTCATTTAACTTTTTTACAAACTTTTGACTGATGTACTAAGCAAATACACTGTGAAGGTACATAAGGCTAACTTTTCTGCTTAGATTCTGCCTGTTCTCATGCTTACTGGTACATATTTTTCATTGCAGATGTATCCTTGGCTTCGCTGTTTATTACTGATGGTGAAAAGGTAGGCAAAATTATCTGGTGATGAATGAGACATACTTTTGGAGATGCTTTTCAATCAGGTCTTGCCTCTTTTGTGCACAGTAAATTTTTTTCCACAGTAAAGTTTATTTGCATGAAACAAGGTTTTATACTTAGGGGAATACCTGAGATGTTCATTAAATTAATCTCAACTAGAGGTTATAGAATTTATCTTTAAAACTGAGGAAAGTTCGTAATGAGGCTGAAGCTTCACTGAGAATGAAGATATCAGGATCAAATACTCAGTTCAGGAAATACCAAAGTCATAGTTATCCATTTAACTTTAAATTTCTATCTTGTACACTATACATCTGATAGATGTCACCAATTAAAACCATGAACAAACTCTTCAAAGTAGTAGGAACTTTATCACATGGTCCAATTCAAACTTCACATCGTATAAGAAATAATTTAATAGTGCCTTTTTTAAGGGATGTCTTTCTATACCATCAAATGTGCACCTTGTAACATTTGCAAAGAATAAAAGATGCTCCTGAATACGTTAGCTTTCGTTTTACCTTTGTAGTTCACGCTGCCATTTAGGGTTTTTAACAGCCCTAAATATTAAGTATGATTAAACTTGCAGAAACACATCTTTCACAAAATTAACAAACAAATAGAGAAGCTCTTATTTAGCTATTATCTAGGAGATAAAATCTCTGGGGAAATGCTCCAGGAGAAGCACAACAGCATTATGGGAACTAAGTGAATGCAGATGTCTTGTCTGCATTTCTTAAGAGACCAGGCTGTGCTGCAGATTGCTTCATACATGGTTTCAGCAATGCTTAGAATGCATTGAGTATCAACTGTCTTCTTGGAAGTGCCTTGCGCTGTGATTAGTGATCTCTCCCGTGTTGTCAGCTGTCCTAATCTTTGGTTTTACACAACAGAGAAATTGCATCTTTAACTAAACTAGCAGGGCTTTTGAGTTTCTTGAGATTTCAAAGTAGCAAATTTTCACTTCCCAACAGAAACAAAGCCTTAAAGGAACTGATTTTATGAACTGCTGTTACCTATATCCCTTAAGAAAACAGAATCACCTAAAAGTGTGTTGCATACAAGAAAGTGACCATTTTGAACAGACTGCTAAGTTTTATCCAGCTCAATTAACTCACTGTTCCAGAAAGTTCAGATAGGTTTCCAGGAGTGACCAAGCATAAAAATGAAAAAAATCCTAACTGAAATGAAGGAGGGGGCCTAGCCTATCACAGGAGTATCAATTCCTACTGTCAAACCTTCAACTTCTAAAATAAGTACCAGCAAAACTTTTTAGCCTTTACTCATCTCAGACAGTATCTATTTGGGATTACTGTAGTTACACTCTACCCTGACTGACTCAAAGACGTGTTTTGGAACTGAAAGGTGAGCAGAATTTCAGTGAATTATACACAACATCTAACCTATTCACTGTTCTAATATTATTTTTACTGATATGTTAACTCTATTTAGATGATATATTCTTCATTAAAAGAAAAAAGTGATCTATACCTATTGGATGACTTATTTCTAAGGTTATGCTTGCTAGTCTCCTGATGATTGCTCTGCTGTACAGATTAATGTTTAATGTGTAATTTGTCTTATCCATGTTACTTTGTACTTCTGATACATTGAGCTACTTGGATAAAACTTGCCCAGTGGTCTGCTCAGTCCACAATATAAATAATGATAATTGATTCACATTGTCTCTCATTAGACAGGTTGACTATTAACGATTAAGCCATTTATGGCATGCAGTCTCACAAGCTATAGATGAGAAAAGGAAACACCAAGAATGATATCCAATCTTTGCTTTCATGATAGCTTTTTTTTCATAACACCACTCAGGGAGTGGTCCAGTATCTCTTCTATCACTCCATGACCCTTCTCTGACAAGAGTCTTTCTGGACCATTGGGACCATTGGAGTTATTTTGCTGCTTAACAACTGCAAGTGTTGCCTGATGTGGTTATCAGGTTTGGGCTGCAGTGCCTTCAGAATGACAGCTTCTTGTACTGTTTTGCCTTTGGGAAAACTGAGGTCTCAAGTCAAAAAGAAATCTTTAATAAGAAAATTAAACTATAAAGTATGATACATTGATACAGGCAAATAGAGAACCAGTGATCAGTGACCAACTGTACAGCTGCAGTTGGTATCTGTTGTTGGAGGCCATAAAGGGACATGGAAGATTTCTGAAAGTTTTTGTGGAGTTACGTGCCCAAGTGATTCTTAACTAAACTAACAGTCAGGGTTAGTGACTACTCCTTGGGTTCTTTTGGAAAAGGCAAAATGATACTGGTACTTTCTGCTTCCAATGCTGAGTGAGCATTTTGCACTAAACAGCCAATAGATAAAATGTTTAAGCAACCCTTGGAAGTAGGGTGAACTAGGTTCCACTCCAAACCAAATAGCTGTTGACTAGAATAATCTTTCTCTAATTTCTTCTTTCCGGTTCAACAATATGAATTCTTCCCTATCACTCAATTTAGCAAAATAGCATTGAGAATTTTGGCCTGTTACAGACGATAAAGTATTTAGAGTATTTGTCTGTTAATTAGAAGTTGTGTGTTAAATCTATTCAGCATTTCAAATGCAGGACTATGCAAGGGCCACATTTCCAGGTCTTCTGAATTTGATTTTTTTAGCGCAGTGGTTGTCTGAACTCATTGCAGGAACATGCTAGACAGCCTCAGGGCACAATTACTTATTTCTGCCATGTAGAGAATGTTTTAGTTCTCTTTTAGATGGAGTTTAATAATGTCTAAGTACAGATAAAGCTTAGATGGAGACAGTTCTGTATACACACAAACTAGTACTTCACCGACTCAAACACTGAGAACAGCACTTGAGCAGATGTTTTGAACGCTGCTATCTTTGACAGTGATTTAGCCACCTAAGTCTAAAGTCTTGTTTTGGGCTCATTACTGTTCAGTGGACCTGGATCTCACCATCTTGACTAAAAGCCTTCCAGCAGTCAAAAATGCATTATGACATTGGGGCACTTTCCTATACACAAATACACATTGCTTCCATGAATTCTGCATTCTGCACTCTATCATGCTTCTACACTCTCTATCAAGGGGTACAGAAGGATTAGATGAGGCACTCACTAGTTTGCCATTCTTTTTTTCTCATCTTCATGATCCTTCCCTTTCCTGCCATCACCCCAGCAAAAGCAATTCTGCATATCCTAGTGTAAGAGAACAGTATCAGTTTAAATGGCACTACTTAAATGGCCTATTAATTTCTCCTTTACAGTCGCTCCCAAGATAATTTTATTTTGCGTAACAACTTCTTCATTGTGGGATATTGCAGGTGTCATGCTTTCAAACTAACAGGAAAGAACTTTGTATTCTCAAGTTTTTCCCCTGTTAATTGGTATTTTTCAGCCATAAGTTAGAAAATATTGTCTCTCTGGCAAGCAAAAAGAGCTCATAAGGCAGAGTCCTAAGTGTTTGCTTATTGACTGCTGTAAGATTTGTTCCAGTAGGCTAATTAATGCATCTGCTCTAATGAATACACCCAGGAAGGAAAGAGCACAGGAACAAGCACAAGAAAGAAAAGCTGCAAATTCTAAGCACTTAGCCATTCTAATACATGGGGAATAGTGCCTGACCCTGCAATCAATGGATTTCCTTTACTGGGAAACATTACTCAGTGAAGAGATTCTGAAAGTCTGAACCTAAATGTCTTTTTGACCAACAAATATCCCAATATAATTGAGTAACGTTTCACTGAAGTTACTATTCATTCATTGATAAAACTGTACTGTGCTCCTGATTAAAATTAGCATTCCTTTAATGTAAACACATGCTAAAAACTGTGTGCACTTCTTGGAAACTGGGAAGGACAGAAATAATTTTAGGAATAGACACACAAAATGGTTAACAGATGTGGTCTGTGAATGGCCTCAGATTACTCCTTTTTTTTTTTGTCCATTGTTACAGTTCTAATTCTTACCATGCATTTGCGATCATCCACCCCAGCTAAATCCTCCTCAAACTCCTTTCCTACATCAAATTCCATGATGTAGTTTCTAAAAGTGCTTAGCGTTTTAATGATCATATGATCCCCATTCTGAAGGATTTCTTTGTCAGGTTTTAGCAAGTTTGCTATTTTTCTTACAGCAACATTTACATCTGAAAAAGAAAAAGAATTATTTTAATCTAGAAAAATCTACTGCAAAAAGAAGCTTGTAGCTCTTGGGAGACCTAAAATGAACAAAAATAAATGTCCAGATCTTTCTGGCCAGCTTTCACATCAGGAAAACTCCATAACATAATTATTTTAACTTTAATAAGTTAATGTTTTGATTTTATGATTATATGGAATCCTAAAAAATACCATTTGTATTTGACATTTAATAAGGCCTTTGATATTTATATCGAAATACTTTCACTTTATATCAATTGCAAACACACAAAATTACATTAGATACATTATTATCTCCTTATTATGCACAAAAAAATTTTACTGTTTCTCAAATTATGGTTTTATTTTAAAGTTTGAAGTCTGCCACTCACCTCTCTAAGCTATGTAGTTTAATCTCTGTTAATGTAAACTTCAAGACTGTAAAGAGTAGAGGCTGCTTAAGACAAAACAATTTTGCATAAGGCAATTCTTAGAGTGCATTCCTGAAGAAAATATTTCTCACAGAAAAGATTTGACTGTACAAAAAAAAATAATTTGTGTAAAGATTATGACAGGTTGCATTTATTGATTATTTATTAAAGAAACATGAAGGGAACCTTACCCAGAGCTTTCAGATACTCCTCAAAATTATCATTGCTGACCATTTTCCAGTAACCATTGAAATCTGCAGGCATCTCTACTTTAGGTAATTGTCAAAATCAAAGTCTCGGAACAGTGTGTTGATTCTGCACCACACAGCTCACTGCCCTTCTTTGTGGTGAGTTTGAACTCTAGTTTCTTTTATCTCTTTTTTAGACCATGTAGCTATGCAAGTCCTAATCCGATTATTCTTGAAGTGTTGCCTTTAAATCCCTCCACAAGGCTGAACCTCTGAGACTTCTAATGACAGCAGGATGACTTGATTTAAACAGAATGAAACATTCACCTTCCATAAAACTTCTGGAAGGGTACTGATTATCCGGAGATCCATTTTAACCATATTACTCTTCATTTTTCATGTCACTCACAAAAACCATTTTAAATAACTTTAGTTTAGGATATTAGCCAAAGCTATACAAGTGCTTATCTTGTATGCTTTTTGAGGTGAATCCTTCTTCCTTGCATATGTTCCAGCTACTTTATGACACCTTCTTTTCATAAAATGATCATACAGACCCTTTTAGTGAAAGCGGTTTGTGTCTGGCATGACTTTAACTCGTTCCACAAGCTCCTTAATTCTAGAGAACTAGAGTGGAAGCTGTTTGGCTAAATGAGGGCTCGAAAAGGGCCAGTAAAGTGGAAACTTGTATTAAGAAGCAGTAGTTAATTCTGTATATTGATAAATGCTACATCACTATTGAATGTATGCTTACAGTGAATTTAAGCAATATTGAAACACAGAAGTAGTACTTCAGAGAGATTCAATATTCTCTGAAGGTGTCTTCTGTCAAAAATGAGATAGACTGAATCTGCAGAATAGGCAACATAAGAGAATGGCTTTTTCTGGCTAACATTAGGGCTCAAATACCAAGACAGCCTCTTATGTATTTTATTTTCCACTGTGTATCTTCAAATGGTACAGCTAAAGTTCCTCTTGGATATGCTATCTACTCCAGGGCTATAGCAATTACTTACTCTTATAAAAGACTGCATCAGAGAAGCAAAGAAACCCACTTTAACTCTGGGGATGAGGACTGTCTGTCATTTGTGAATCTGGAGGCTTAAAAGTGACATGAACGGTGCATGCAGTTTTAAGTGCTTGCATGAAAGAAAGGTTTATTTCCATCTCTTGTTCAAACTGCCAAAACACAAAAAAGTTATTCAAGCCCCTAAAAAGTCAAAGTTTAGCAGTAATATATATTTAAAGATATACATGCATATTAAAAAAGTTATGGTTCATTTTATTTTGCTGCTTCAGAATAGTAAGGCATCTTCATGCTAAAACTGTCTGTAGGATTACAGAATTACAATTCAGGAAAGTACTGTGTTTGACTCTTAAGTATTACTGGAGATTAATATTTATTGTTAGATCTTTTATTTTCACAAGGAAGCTATTCTTTATATATTTTAAGCTATGTAGCTGAGCATCCTGATTTGTTTAAGCATTAACACACACAAACCCATGAATTTAAAACACCACATGAATTCCGGAAATTCTGGATTGATGATGTTCTCCTCATTAACAAGAAACAACTTTAAGAACTTTACATGGAAAAATGCCGGGTCCTTCCACTTCACACACTACAGACATCAGTCATTTAGTGGGTTTACTGTTCTGTTATGCAACTTAAGAGGCTGAAGCAAATCACCTTCATTCTTCCGCTCACTCTCTTCTGTGTAGATATTATGCTGTGCAATGTAGGATATAACAGAATCTGGTATGAGATATTTTACGCTTAATCCTCTGCACAAGGCATAGCGTATCTGTGTTGCACTGATTTCATTCTGAATCCATTCTTTCACCAGAAAGATATTGTGCTGAAATTTAGTTAAAAGGTCTGATTCATTGATGTACTGAGCAGGATCAGAGCCAGCACGGCTAATACAGACCAAACCAAACTTTTCCACTATTTCTTTGATGTGTTCTTCCTTCCAGAGATTGGGTGTCTTAAATGTCTGTAGAAAATCAGCCCCACAGAGCAGCTTTAATTCTGGTAGAACTGGAAAGACAAAAGGAAGGGAGACATTTCTATACTTGCTCAATTTTCTAGGAAGTTTATACTTAAAATTGGTTTTAACTCATCAATTTTTGTTGTTTTTTTGTGTTTTTTTTTTTTCTTTTATAAAATAATTTAGCTTTACTCCACTTTACTTTCAAAAGGTTGCAGGAAAAATTCAACTTGGATTTTATATGTCTGGTCACAATTACTTTATCACCTACTTCATGTCCACTCACAGCATACCAAATATTATCTGTACAATGTTAAAGGAACATTATTCCTCTACTCAGGGAAGCCAAAAAGGGCAAGAAGCAAATAAAGAAGAGAATTATTTTAGCACAAAGACTAGACTTGGTTGAACCTGGCTACTAGAGTCCAGCCTTCCCTGCTTGCTTTGCTCGGGTACTGTGGGAGCAGCCCCCACTAGCGAGGCCCTTGCCCCCGGCACTGTCACTGCAGACGGCTCCCCAGCCCGTCGGGAGCGGCTGCCCTGCTGCACTCTGGCACACAGACACTATGTTTGCATACTGTCACATCAGCCAGAGAACAACCTAGAATTTCACTTGGCTTTGTGCACCTGTATCATCTAAAACATGACAGATGGTATCTAATTTAACAACCCTTACTTGTACAATAAGCTAGTTAGTTGACCTATTAATTTTCATCTTATTTTTAGAGATATATGAACCAGTAGTGTATTATACAGATAATATTTTGTGTCACATGGCCATGGCATTTTCATTCCAGTATAAAGAGATCTAAAGCCAAATTTGCCATACCTTAAATAATGACCAACAACAATACTTCACTAGTACATTATTTATTATTTTCTCTCCATTTTTTACTTGCTGCCTGCTGCCTAAGCCCCAGTACAGAACTATCTCTTTCCTCAACGTCTATTCTACAGCACTCATCATTATACCATCCAAGTATTTTACAAACATTGACTAGGTATCTTCACAGCCTTGAATTCATGTGAAATGAAGGGGAAAGATGGAGATGTTGTCTCCATTTTACATTTATTTGTGGTCGCAGACAGTTAGCACATCTGCAAGTCTTATACAAACACCTTAAATCAGCCACTCAAAAAATAAGAAACATACCAGTGATGATGCACGAGAAGCATACCTTAAGTGCCTTAAGATACACTCAGTTTTGCAGAGGTTTAGTCTATACCATTGAGTTAACTACAAGCCCTTCTCTTCTTACACCCCTCACTACATACCTTCTAACCCTTACAACAATGGTGGCAGGGGTACTGTGCTGCACCTTCCTGTGCTCTGAATGCAGCATTACTACAGAAGAAGAGACAAGGCTACCCTGAAACATTCATGCCTGACAGTATCACCATAGACTGTCCACATACTTAAAAATATAATTCTGTTTTTTCCTGAGAGTTTATAATTAGCGTATTTGGTAGGAATGTGAAATTTTTGTAATGGCCTCCTCCCCCACAAACCACCCAGTAATTTTATTTTGATATCCACATCTGCAAGGTTGCAACCTTTAGATTCAGTGCTCTCAGCTCTGACACCTGAGCTAGTGCAGAACTACCTGCAAAAGTTGTCTGTGACCCCTGTGTGGACCAGGGCTACAAGAGTATGAAACTCTGAATGAATGTCCCAGATACTTCTGACAGCTGATGCACAACGAGACACCAAGAACCTTAGGATTCCCACAACCCTGGAAGCTCTATCATGATAAAGCTGATCTTTGCTAATTCATCCCTTTCAAGCTGTCCTCTGCCTATCTATTTCCTCACGCCAGTTCTAATCTTCTTGTCTTTTTACCCAGAGATTCTACTCTTCCTTTCTAGTTCCTGTCCCCTGCTTTCCAGGGCCTTACCTGGCTTTTATGTCACACCTTGATTTTTACTTAAGAGCAACCTCCACAATAAAACAGTACTCTGTTCCAAGCTGTACTAGAGCTATTGTTAGACCTTTTATAGTGTTGATGGTTTTTCTCTGAATGTACACGCATTGCAGTTCTACGTTACTGGAAGCTAAATTAACAGATTGTAGGCTTTACAAAAAGGCTGTCAATTTTACAAATACATCTCTGCATATCCCCACATCTGTGCCAATGAGAAAAGTGTCTTTGGCCTTTCAAGGGCACTTTGCTAAATGATGATCTGCAGCTTCCACTATAGAGAATGATATAAAACCCAAATGGCTGCTGCAGAGCTTCATTTTTTGATAAGTACAATAGCTTTTATTTCAGGCCATGGTCTTTCTGGTTCAGGGAAATTTTTGCTTGGTTTTGATTGGCTTAACTCAGTCAATGATGGCAGACGGAAATGAATTGCAATTCTTTGAAGTGTCGTTCATGGGAAAAGGAGAGGATAAACTAAAGGAGAAATAACTATTAACACAAAGGAAGCAGCTGGATTTAAGGTCTAATTAAGGGAGACTGCTGTTGGATTATGCCAGGGAAAAGCATTCAAGAAGTGACAACAAAGTTGTTCATGTAAGGCAACTGAGAGACTTGAAGTGCCGGGAATTCAATTAAAAACGAAATGAAGACAATTAACTATCTCTTGTAAGCAGAAGAAGAAATATTGCACGTGAAGCTATACTGGGTGAATCAAAGAGGGACAGCAAATCCCTGGACACTGAAAAACAGAGAAGAAGAACTCTGTAACCTTGTTCTTTTCATCTTCATCCTGAATGACTAGCACCAATAAGCTATTCTAAGTTTATTAAAACTGCAATCATTTGTCTAGTCTATAACTGTCCTCAGTGAACCTTTTTATTTGCAATATATATATATTAAAGTGACCTGATTATGGAACAAAACATATGGAACAAAATCATGAGGTTCAGCAGCATGCAAAGAAACCTTGGTGGGCATACATTCAGTAGAAAAATAGTATATTATAGAATTCTGCCACTACTTAATTGAGCCATCAAGCTGATCTTTGTGAAAATTCTGTTAGGTGACTGAGCCTTTCTATAAACTTCACAGAAGACCCCAATTTAACAGATTTCATTGTTAGGCGGGTTGGGTTGGTGGTTTTTTTGGTTTTTTTTTTCAGGGTTGGGTGGGTAACAGTTGCCTGCCATTAGAAAGTTTGGATGTATTCTGCTCTGGAGGTCTCGGTAGCTGTTGATCATTCCCCACACCATTCTGTTAGTAACCAAAGGCAGTGGGGACAAACCACTCCACTCCTTCTTGGTGAGCGACATGTTTAATATGGCCAAATCCGTATCACTGCCCAGTCAGTCAAAGCACTGAAGGCAGAAAATGTAAGTAACAAGAGGATACTAGCCTTTCTCTCTTCAAATAAACTGACTCATCTTTGTGGATAGCTGCCAGGTCATATTAAAAAAAAAAATTAAAAAAAAAATCCAACCACTATGTGCTAGACAGAGAAACCTGTTTCTTGCTGTCCTTCTCACCCAGTTTTTGCTATGCCTTCTGTTTTTAGAGGAAACCTGTGATAGCTGATTAATTCTAGACTTTATTGGGAAAGACAGTCTAGATTAAACATTTGTTTTCTTGATAATTTTTACACAAAATGCTACAGAGCTTGAAATAACTATAGCGAATAATAGTAAAATAATTTTTTGTAATGGAAAATTAAAATAATCTTTACTACTTTTACACTAATTTTCCTCAGTGTAGCAATGTGGAGTAATCTGATTTATCACTTGCCAACAACCATTAAACCCATCAGACACAAGATTCCACTACAGTCCAAGTGCCTTGAGACTTATTTTCTTCTACTATCTATAAAGATCTGAGAACTCATCTTTTGCACACGTTTGTATAACCACAAACAACTTAAATGCATTATTTATGTCTAAGAAGCGCTGCAATACTACAAGAAAAACGTAATGTATTACAAGTCTAGCAGTATCCTAGCAAGTCACAGGGCTAGGGAATAGGATAAAATCGGAAACCCAAAACTGACAGTGTTTCCAGAACTTCTGTATAATTCCATGTACTTCTAATGTCAATAAAAACTTTTCTGTCCAGAAATGCAGCAAATACCAATGCATCAGCATCGCTGGGGTGGTATCCATATACTTTGTCCATTGTCTAACACTAGAATTACACTTCTAAGCAAACCCTATACTCTTTGATATTTTTTATTTATATATTCTATACTTTGCAAAACCAGCAGGGCCAAAACATACATCTCTGACACAGCTAAAGAGATGCTTATAAAACCAAGAATTAATACAACTCCAAAGTAAGTCTCTTGTCTATGTGGGAGTTACTACAAAATAACTGCACCAGTGGTCATGCTGGCATTTGGCATGGCTTGTTATTAGCAGGCAGCTCCAACCCTCAAAACTTACCAGTTACTATGTTCGACTTGTTCATCAATTAGTCTAGTCTGGTAAAGCTGCATTGTCTTTAATGCTAAAGAAAGAGTTGTGTTTATATTTAGGAACCAACCTGAGTGCTGGTAAGAAAGCGAATCCTCTGTAGATCTTTCTATGGGCCGTTTGTTTTTCATGAATTCCTTCTTGAACTGGAGCAATCTGAGTGATTCATTGTAATGGTGCCTGCATTTAAAATAAAGGCTTCTGTGTGAGGTAATCCTCTCAGAGATGCACAAAGCGATTACCTGGCACTTTCAGATTCAAAAACACAGTCTGCTTTTATGCACTTTGGATTTAAACATGATTTGTTAAGAATTTAGCATATGCATTCTACCATGAGATTAGTATCAATGTAGTTAACATTTTGCAGAATTCATAAGAAACCTGTGTAATGGCATTCTGGTTTTCAATTCCTTTTTAAAATTCTACCATTATAGCAATTTTGATAGCAACATTACATCTGAAACATTGTGGAAGTTTTTGCTTGAAAAAGGATTAAGTCACACTTCAATCAGTAGATTTAATTTCTTGATTAAATACAACCCCTCATGATGATGTTTCTATAATGTGTGCTCAGAAGTTTCCAGGAGGAGACATTTTTGTTCTCTCACATCCTCTTCTCCACAAAGACATGTTCCCTGAGTTTTCACCTTGCAGTTTTCCCTTTCATTTTAATTAAAAGAATCACAATCCTGAGAAACTCAAAATATACAATTGTCATAAGATTTTTGACATCTGCTGTGCTTCTAATTTTACTGAGCTCAGACCCTTTTGTCATTTTTTCCAGGTTTTTATTACTTTATTCTTTTGCTGCTCCTGATCACTGCTCCCCCACTGCAATAGTGGTATTACCACCTTATGGTA
The DNA here is from genome assembly GCF_965140245.1 of Athene noctua. Lineage (NCBI taxonomy): Eukaryota > Metazoa > Chordata > Aves > Strigiformes > Strigidae > Athene > Athene noctua. The sequence continues at coordinate 7,373,922 of NC_134044.1, forward strand.
GTGGCCCCTTCTTTAATCAAGGTGGCAAGTGCCAATCTCAGATCCAAACACCGAAACTTTCCTTCCAAATCAGCATGGCCTTGCCTGTTTAAAATAGTCCTTGACTTGCACCATCCTGAGCCATGCTTAAGCATTGCTCATCTGGGCATGAGCCATAATTCACAGAATCAACTAGGTTGGAAAGAACCTTGAAGATCATCCTATTGTTTCAGGACACAAGCTCATGGTTAAACAGGACAAGTAGACATAGACTCAAGCCAGTGTCTCATCTCTGTCTAGTACATATATAGCCAAAGTGACCATCAGGCCTTATATAGCTGTATCAAAGCAAAGATTATGAGTTGTACAGTCCAAATTCAGTATGTGCACAAAGTCATAGATAATAACCCTTTGAATGTCTGCTTTAAGGAATGAATTCATAGTTTAGCAGTTTAAATGTACACTCTTCAAATCATGCAAATACTTTTAGCCACTTGCACAAGTGTCAAGAACATACACCTAGACAGGTTGCATAACTATCTCCAGCAATTTTTGATGCTCAGCCATTGACTAAAGAAACTACATAGACAAGAGGTGAGGCACATATGGTAGTAGAGAGAAGGTAGCAGTAGCTTGGCCTGCTATTTTTAATCCTGCCTTGTTGTAAACAGGCTGACGCTATGTATAGTAAAGTACACTAACTTCGTATCATGGACTGACATTCTTGGGCCACGATTCAAAAAATAAGAACTCTTGGCAAAGAGCTCACTGTAGGACTAATGTTACAAGTACTGCAAAATCTTAACTGCCAAAAGGTCTGTTCAGCAGGTGTTTTAAGCGCTGGGGCAGGGAGGGTTACGTTATTTTAAAGATACACCAAAAGGGACAAACCAATCTGTCAGTTTATCAAGCATTTTCTGAACTCTGTATGAAGTTTTGAGTAACTATTTAATTAAAACAAGCACAATTCAATAAAAGTTGGGTAAGATAGGTCTTTGCCAATTCTACATTAATTCATATTATCTCTGCACCACAATCAGATCTACATTACCAGAGGAATGAGTGTAGTTCTTTGGTTACTGACAATACTGTTTTCTTGTCTAGAAAGAATATTCAGAAACCAAAGCTAAGTGGGAAATAGCTCCATCATGTTCTCTACTCCTCTCTAAAAAACCGCCTTGAGATAATCTCCAAAATTTCCATACTCAATGTAACAGGCAACTAATAGCTCCACCACAAGTGGAATATGAGCTTTGCTGCTTAAAATTATTTTATGTCATAAGTATTTGGAAGCCTTGGCAAAATCCAGAGATTTTGATGAAATATGACAAATTCACTGCACTCAGGTAAAACAAGTACTGTAGGAAAAGGCCATTCATGTGTCTCAGGACACAATGTTCTCCTGCAGTTAAGTGTATAATTCAAAATACTGACAAAAAGAGACATTTAGGTACAATAATATCTTCTGTCTTTGCCTTGCAATAGCAAAATCTCTTTCTATTGGTACTAAAGTCTTCTACCTGAAGGAGCTTATGGTGAAGGCAGCAATTGGTTCTTAGTTCTCTGACCAGGGAAGAATCTACAGATTAATCTTCAACACCTGTGAAGAAACACAACTTCACAAAAAACTATTGCCTATTTATACTTGGTAAGGATCTAGCCACCTCTTTTTTAATACTCACGTATGGCAATTAAAATACAATATAAAGCCAAAGTACCTGCACGTGCTATTTCATGAGGATGCCACTTCCCCATTCAGGGGACAGGTTTCAGCATTAGATTATGGCACTGGTTCAGCTCATTCGAGAAAAAAATGCTTTAAGCTCATTTCTCTCCTTAACAGGCATCCATGTTAATGTTCTGTAAATTTATTTATAAAACTAGAGGTCTGCTTTCTAGAGTGGCAGGAAGTTGGGCTGTTCATACCAGAGTGATACTGATTTCCCTGAGCAGAAATTTATATATACAGGTTTTATTTATTGTACCTCATATACTAAAGGACTCTGAAGTGGATTTACAATTTACAAACCCAGTCTTGCAAGTGGTACTCACTTCAGCTAGAGCTGTGCAAGATAAAAGCCTTTCTAAGTAGGATCACCTGATCTGTAAGATTTGTGGCTGCTTCTCTGGAGAAAAATAGTTTTACAAAACTGAACTTTAAGTGAAAAATCCCATACCCAACCAATACTGCAGGACAGACCTTTCTGTGATTTCTCACACTGGAATATACAAGTGTGATTAGAGAAAAGAGATGTTTTCTGCAAAGACAGGCTAGTGTTGCATAGTCTTTCTGCCACTCTGATCCTATTCTGCTGGCTGGAGAAAAGGGGCAAAAGAAGCAACTGGATGTCTATGTTCAGTCAGCAAAGCAAATAAAGCAGAACTAAAAGGCTCTACTAGTTGGGGGTTTTTTGAAAGTACATAGGGTATTCTTATGTATGTTTTTGTAAAGTAACAGGTCTGGTTTTTAACTGCATTCAAACAGAGCCATAAGAGCTTTCTGGGCAGTTGTTGGAAGGCACATTTTAGAGCCTTAAGCTATACACACAACTGTTTCCACGTAACCTAGAAAAATGTGGATAGAAATGAAGAATCATTGATAGTTCTTACAGCGCACTTGATTTCTTGAAAGACATTCATGAAGTTTTTCACTTTAACAGTATCTGTTGACTTCTGTAGCATCTATGTTTCCAAAAAGTGGTTAGCACATGAAGTTTGTCTTTTCATACCTTGCCCCATAATGCATTTATTACCAAGACCAACCATATGGGGAAGAGACATGTTTCACGATCCTTACATCAAGTTAACAGGTTTTGGACAAATTGTTTTGGTTTTCTTTCCAGCACAAAACCACAGTAAAGTCAGTGATTTTGAAGAAATCATCAGCAGTTATGGGCTTGGGTTTAACTTGCCGTTAGAGTTAATAAGAAAACTTTTCAAGGATGCATGAACAGATAAACCTGCAGGCATAATAATGCCAAGATAGCTAATCTGGAATAGGGGTGCTCCTGAAGAATAGGTTTGTTTATAAACTCTTACTTTCTGATTAAGATCTCTAGATTACCTGCTTAGAGACTTAAAAACAAGAGAAATAACATGAGCTAAGAACTTTGCTGTGGAACTTTTCAGTGACTTAATTTTGCAAGACTCTTTCTTGGCAGAGGCTTTCCACATGCATCTAACTACTTAAATGGCTCAAGTGCAACACTGGTGTACTGCATAGGTGTGGGGAAAGCCTACCTGCTTTGTACTAGGAAAGGAAAGGCTTCAGAGAGGGAGTACCACACTGACTAAGCAGCCTTTCTGAAGGAAAGTGATGTGAATTTTCATTGCTCACAGATCTAATACTTCATCTCACAGCAGATGATGCTATAAAGAAACATGTCCTGCTTTGCTTGGGTGTTTTACAAAGAGTGAGTTCTGTGCATTGATCTGGTAGCCTGGGAGATTTTTGGCAATCAGTAACTTCATAAAGAAATGGAAAAAGTGATTACCTTAATACTTTTACTGTCTCTGTCCATGTCTCCTGCTCACTCTCCCATGGATCAGCTCGAATCCAGTCAGATGTCTCCAGTGCTAGTTTAGCCATTGCTATCCGGTGCCTTGCTGAAACCAAGCCTTTCTTTCCATAGTCATCATTAACAGGAGATATTATGCCTTCAATCACCTGATACCTTCCTTTTGAAAAAAGAAAAGAAGAAAAGAAAAATAGGTAATCTTCACAGAATCTTGAAAATTTTAGACAGAACCTTGGGATTTAATCTGGTTCAACCTCTTCAAAGCGTGGTTAACTTAAAAGTTATAATCAGCTATGAACAACCTGATCTAGGTATTATTTTTAATATAGAAACAGCAATTTCAAAAGTTAAAAAGCATCCTTCTTGTTCCTCTATGAACTGCTCACAATTACTATCAATATGTTTATCCTATTAGATGTTTCAAAAAGGAAAGCTGGATGAACATACAATTTTCAAGCAAGTAGAAATGTTTATGATTTATGATGCAAACTATCAAAAATGCTAGATATAATTAAAGCTTTATATTCCAGTAAGTACAGCTTTTATATAGCCAGAGCAATGGATAACTTAACTGACCACTGCTTTGCTCTTAATCATCTGATGCTTGCTATTTATCAAAATCATCGTGTCTTTTCATTGTGTTAAAGCAAGAATTACAGCATATTACTGCAGCTGTGATTAATGCAAATCAGACAAATCAGAAGATTCAAGAAGAAAGATGGGGCTAATGGAGTCTAAAATGAGACTTACAGCACTATGCTCTAAACATCAGCTTAGCAGCCATTAAAGACCGTTTCTATCTGACTGATCATGTTAATTAAATTTGAAAATATGCCCATATTTTTCTACTCCTGTAACATAATGTAATCATTAAAACAACAAGTCCTTTTTGTTAGAGTTTGCAGTTCTGGCCTTAAAATCAGGAAGCAAAAATGTAGCTCTCATTTTAATGAATCGGCAGGGAAATAAAGCACTGATATGAACTGCATCCCTCAAGAAACAGAGAGGAGAGAAAGGGTATTTCAAAGAAATGGAAATGGAACAAAATTATTTGTAATATAACACATGCATTGTAAATAACTATGATAAATATGATCCTGAAGGAAGAAAAAAAACCCCAGACAACTTCCTTTTTCCTAATTCCATTATGTCAACAAAGAAACTTAAAGAAGGTAGCAAGTTCCCTCCGCTGCTTTGTAACCTCATAAATTTCTGATATGATACTGGCACATGATATTTTAATATTGTAAAATGACAATTTACTAACTTCACATTTATTTTGACATAATAAGGTGAAAGTTTCAAAAGAACTTAAGCAAGCTGGACTTAAAAACCAGCATCAGAACTCAGTGAGTTTTACAGGCCTGTCTCCTATTAAAATGTCAGTCCAAACTATCCTCTGTTTAAAAAAAATTCTCATTATAAGCAAAATGGTCAACAGAGCAAGATAAAATTTTGCAGAAACATGCAAAAATATGTATAAAATTAAGTCCATCTCTTGACCTGAATCTGGAAAAATTTTCACTTGACTTACAAACAACAATTAGTCGCTGATACTTTGATTATATACACTGCTATAACAAATTCTCATTTAAAGGGAAATTACAGTTTGAATTCATTAATATGTTGCCCTTATTAAAAGGTTTTTCTTACACAGTAATTTTCAACTTTTCAGTTTCTACAGATACAAATTATTCCCTTATATTATAAATGAATACATTAAATATAAAACTTAAAACTGTGTGAGAACATGCTAGCCAAGAATGACTACAACTCCACCATATCCTTGTGAGCTATAAAGATTGCAGTCTCTAGTCTGGCCTAGAACTGCACAAATTGGATGAGAATTTCTGATGCCACATCAACTTGTTCCAAAGCATAAATGAAACCAAATGGATGAGAAAAATCAAGGTTGCTAATATTTGAGGTACCAAAAGTCAAATACAATAACTGTTTGACATGATTCACAACAACTGAGTAGCCCAGAACTATGCACATGAGAACCTTTCACCTAAAAATACAAGCTTTACCCCTCAAAATATAGAGGAATATTTTATTACCGGGTCTAACTTGTGTCTTCTTCAGTAATTTCACCTATTTAAATTCAATTCATTAATTTCACCTATTCAAATATGTCCCTCAATTTTGTCAGGCATGCAAAGAGGAAATAATTAAATTCTGATATCTTTTTTTTGTTTTGTTTTTAATTTCCACTACAGTTGTCTTCTCTGTCCCATAAATTATTATAGGTAGTTTCAAGCCTTCCTTGGTCCAGAATTATCTTCAAATTATATTTCTTTGGAATGTTATTTGTTTTCATCACACAGTATGTTATTGTTGCTTGTCCTAAGTATGTGTAAAAATTCTCCAGGCCCTTACATGGCTCTATTTTTCAAAACATACCTATCAAAAGCAGCAGAAAATTTCCTCTTGCTACGAACTTATCCTAAGCAGTTCTTAGAGAATATAACTGGTTAAAAAACTAAATATAACAAAAGTGATGAAACAAAAAAATGTCCCTCAAACATGTTAAAGTAGTATTATTAATGCAAACATGTATTTAGTGTTCGGTTATAAAGGGCACTGTAAATTGTCACAAACACAAATTGTAATGCTGAATTAGTTTATTAATACTAAATCAAATTTATCAAATGCCAATTTAATAAAAAATTATATGTGTGCTTTGGCAGGGCTTTTAAAGATATAATTTAGTCTAGTATTAAGTCTGATTTACTATTAGAAACTATAGAAAAAGTAAGGGAATAACCACTATAGAAAACCAAATAAAAGAAATACTTCTATACATTTAACTCTGTCTTCCTCTCATGTCACAGGAAAATCCACAACAGATTGGGAAGCTCTGCAGCTTTATGGTGTTATCCTACCCAGCGAGCAGGAATGACCACAGCGCTGTTCTTCCTTGGGTCATCTCCAGAGCAGGTTGCAGAAGGACTTTGTGCCCAAGTGCTGCTTTACTTCACTGGTTTTCCAAGATGCTATTAAATAGGTATTATGGAATAGTAGTGTTTCAGGATAAACAGAGTTTCTAGAAACTTTACTCCATGTTGAACAGGGCTGACAAAATAAAAGCCTCTTCTGCACTTCTGTGACAATTGAGAATTAGGCACACCAGTTTATCCAGTCTGATTACTTATACCAAAGTAAAAGTAGTATATCTGAGATAAAAGTTTAGATTTATGGCACGTCACTACAAACATGAATGATGTACATTGGTACTGCCTAAGCAATGACAGTATCAAAAGATGCATGTTTCATGTTAAGCTTACTATGTGGAAGACTTTTATGGTTTCATACAACTGAAACCAGCAGATGAGCCAACACACACACACTTTAATGCAGTTTGGTACCTTCCTGTTAAAACTCTAAAGCTTTAAAAGTTTCACTGCTGTAGGCTTACATTAAAATATTACAGACGAATGCCAATCTCATCTCTAGGTTACAATGAAACTCCTTATCGTTCAGTATTCAGCTCTCAACTTATACTTTATAATAGAAAAAACTAGAGTTCGACTCACTGATGACATCAATTGCATATGACACCAACTCAGACATGCACATTTTCCCTTCCTGAAGATATGAACATGTTTAAAGACCATATAGCTGTCACTGACAGGGGAAAAAACCCCAACAAAACCCAACAAAAAACCCCAACAAAACCCCTCCAAAAACCACACCCAAACAACCCCAAAACCACCAAACCAAAAAACCCCAAACAGAAAAACCCCAAAAAATTCCTCCAAAATCCAAACACCAAAAAAACCCCTACAAACTCCAAAATCACACCCACCAACACAAACACACCCTACCCCACCCCCAAACACTGAAAACCAAACACGAGAAGAAACTTCCCTGCAAACTGCACACACCTTAATAAAAATTACAGTTTTTAACTCGTTGCCCAAGGTTTCTGTCCTATCTAATCTAAAGGCTGTAAGCATGAGCCAACAAAATTCCTTGGCCTAATTTATGTTTTTTTTCTGGATACTGCTCCAGTTTCCTTTTCAGCACTGGACAAGAGACTAACTTCAGTATGTAAGTGCATTAATGTGAACAACTGCAGGGAACAGGATTACAAAGTTTTGGTTTATTCATTAAGCCTGTTGTAAGGGCATAAAGTTACCCACATATCTAAGATTTAACAAAATCAGGCTGATGAACAGTTTAAATTTTACTGCATAGTATGTATGCAACATCAAGTACATAAATAACAAAAATCACTTGGATTGCTGAGGAGTCAGTCCTCCTTCATGAGGAAAGTGGCAGCTATTTCAAGATGTAAAATGATATAAAACTTCCTGTCAGAAGTGAATGATGTTGGAAAATAGTTACAATACAAGCTCATGTTCTAACCATCCAAGATGCAACAAGAGCTTGCATTAACTTAAGTTTTCATTTCTTCATTGAAATAACCACTGATACACTTGCTTTTACAAGTATGGTTAGTTAACTGGATTATTTAATTTCTTTTATCAGCCTTCTGTGTGTGACTACACATACATTAAATTCACATTATAAAATTCTGTATTGAAGTAACAGTAATAGTTTCCCTTGAACTCACAAGAAATCAGCAGTTATCCTCTCAGAACTCTCAGCTTACTGATGCTAGGAAAATAAATACAAGGATTTTTCATTTTTCCATTTAAACAAAAATGTTATTTTTATTTATAGGTTACAATTAACTGGGGTGGAGTGAGGGATATCTAACCTCTTTGTTCAGATGACATGTAGGGGAGGAAATGAAAACAAACCCACCAAGTAATGACTAGATACAAGTAACCCCCAAATTTGAGTTGTTCAAAACAATTTACACACTAAATATCAAAAAGATCCTATGCTTACATTACCATGACATGTATGTAGAGATTCCTAAGCATGAAAAAGGAAAAGAAAATAGGCAAGACTTCTTTAACTTCATGTTCAGTCACCTTCTCTGAGGGGATTTCTACAGAAGGAAAATCAAAGGGGTAAACAATTCAGCAATCCTTGCACTGAAAGTCAACATAAACAACAAATACATCAGAGCAGTAAGGGACAATCTTTTAGGATAGCTCCCATAGGATGGATGACTTTACCTTCACCGCTTCAGAGTGCTTGAAAGATGTATTCACTAAATTAGATGAGGTGTGCAAAAATTGTAGTGACAGATGTCATATGAGTACCTAGACAAACATAAATCATATCCACCTGGTTGAGTGAACTACAGGGCCTGAAGGTGCAGATTTACCTCTGTAGTCAGACAGCCACACAAATACACTGCAACTTCAGGAACTCTACTCCAGCAACGGAGTAACTGAGCGTGCACAATGATCAGTCCTCAAATAAATGCTGAATGATCACCACACATCACATCTATAATAAACATTTTGTATCAAAGCTTCCAAATACAGCTTCACTTTTATAGAGTTCACTTGATTTGGACAAAAAGAAGGAAAGGCAGTTTCTTGACAGCTATGAAAATTAGTATTTCCTCCAGAAAGGAAGGCTAAAACCGCTATCTCAAGAGCAAAAATGTGAATAAAGAGGGACTGTAGCTCTACTCACAGGACACCTGATTCTGAAATGCTCTCATCCAAGCTGACTTTTGCCATGTAACATGACTGCAAAGAAATGGTTCTCTTCAGAGATGCTACAAACCAGATGGCTAGGAATCCAAAGTCAAATATATGGGCATAACCCAAATACCACTGCAAGTAGGGGACACCCACCCCTTATTCCGCTGGGCTCCAGAGTAAGACAACAAAACTTGTGCAACAAAGATGCCTCCGCTTCTTCCATTTTGAAAAGCATTCCTTATGTTCAGAAAAAGGTTAGGACTTGAACTGTATGCACTGGTAACAGTATTCAGAAAACTGAATTTTATGTAACAAAAGCGTTTTCTTTAGGGATGTGGCATATCTTGAGATATCCTAAGACTTATGCTTTTGCTGCTTAAATTTGCACCTCTGCAAAGTGCACCCTATAGCTTTAATTCTTTCTGAATGCTAAGCCACATGTGCATCCCTCTCCTCTTCATGTGTCTTTCAAGGGTAGAGCCTAATAGCAAGAACCAAGTACTGCTCTATTTCAGCAAGCACTGCTGCAAACCTTGTAAGAAAAAAGTTTCATTTTCATTTTAAAAATTCAATTAATTTTAACGTCTCTCAATATTTATTGTATATGTATATTTATTGTATATTGTATAGCTAGTGAGTAACTACTGATGATCTGATCCTATTCCAACCATGCATCTGTATTGCTAGACACACTACCAAAACAGTAGGATCAAACCAGGGTTATTTTGTGTTGGTTTCAAATTCTGCTTATCAGAACTGTTGGAGGAAAACAGCTCAGTCTGTGCATTTATGATGACTTGCTGCTGTTACAATCTGTTCCTATCTCTTTTTTGAAAATACCAGTCCATTTTAATCAGATGCAGCCCCTGAACAACATAAACTTCTAAATTCACAAGGCTGGTTAGTGGCTAAGCACTCCTCGAACTTCTTAGGTCTGTTGCCCAGTGCTGCACCTGACAACGCATTGATTGTGTCGCATTTTTCCCAAGTTTTCATAAGATAGTAACTCATTCTCCTTCACCTCCCCCTTGCACCTGTCCTGTCAGATATGAAATGCAAGATGTTTCTATCTCCCTTCTTTGCCCTCTATCCCTGTTGGTCTTATGCGGAGAGTTGGTGATGTAAGCATCCACCACTGGCAATACCTGGGAAACAAGGTTTTAAACATGTTACATAGGTTGATTCTAGTACTATTTCTTTGGATCTTACAGTCAAATGAGAAAGGCAGTCAAAGAGAAATAAAAGCATCTGGCAGCAGATATCAACAGACTGGAAAGGCATTTACCACAGTCAGTGCAAGTTTCAAGAAACATTTTTAAAACAAGATTCTAGCTATGTGTGAAGACCTGTAAACAGTCAAATTCACATGAGTAGACACAAAATTCAGATAATCATTAGAGTTATTCAGTCACATGTAGCTACGTCTGTTATATTTTAAAAGCGGCACAACAAGATGTGTCAACCGATATTAACAGAAAAAGGATGAGCTGACATGTGGCAATGAAACTGCTGATATGGCTTCAACTATCAGAAACTCAATAAAATTCTCTACTTAAAATAGGGATGTATGAAAAATAAGATTAGACAGCATCTGAAACTGAAGTGATGTGCAAAAAGCTGGCAGACGAAATTACTGGAGATGTCAGCCAGGATGCACATCAGGGATAGTCATGTCATTCAGAGCAGTAAAACCTGACTGCGAAGTCAACTCCAGCCAGCCTACTGCACAACTCCTCATTTCTGCCCGATTTCTGATTGAGCAGAAATACTGAAGTAGCACCAGAAGTCATTCATTCTCACAGGTAGGAGACATCGCCCCTCATGCTAGTTATTTTTTCACTCATGCTAGTTATGTTTTCAGGCAGTCAGTGTGTACGTTAGCTCAGAAGTGCACTGTTCTCACTGAGAAGGGAATCAATTTGAATATGGCAGACCACTACCTCACTTCAAACAAGGTTTAGTCATGTGTAACCAGTGTCATCCAGCCCCATCATCAGCTCCCAGTCTACAACTAGTGCTTCTTCTTAGCAAATAAGCTCTCATTTTTCCTCTCCTTCCCTGGGTAACCACAGAAGCAGAAACAGGACCTGGGTGGCAATGGTTCTGTCATAAAACAGTCATCCAAAATCGATCATTTTTATAGCATGTTGCCAACCCCTTCTGTCTGAACCACAGCAAGAAAGACCATATACCAGACTTGTATGTATCCATACATATAAAACACATATATCTACATTTATAGTTACTTCAAATAAAGCTACCTCTACTTGGGATTGGTAAAATTTCCACAGGCTCACTGAGGATTCTTGGTTTGCAGATATCCTGGGTTAAGCATTCAGAAAGCACAATGATGACAGCGTAGGCAACCCAGACAGAAATGAAGTTGCCTTCTTTAACGCATGAAGTACTTCGACTAGAAAGATTCCACACATTAAACCAAGAAGTCAAAACACAAGTCACATCCCATCCAGAACTAAACACTAACGTTAGAGAGGTGCAATGTAACGCACAACTTTAATTTCAACCTTTCAAAATGTCATTTTTAATATGATTTTCACTAGACTTGTTTAGGTAAATTGCTCTGAGTAAGGGTTGGAGTCATCTCACAGACCCTAGAGCAGACTAGACAATGAATTGTGATTCAGACAGAAGCATAATTCATTTCCCAGTTCAATCCTTCTTTCAAGGCAGAGAATTAAGTTACTGGACAATAACACATGACTTAAATAGAAGTACCAATTGGTCTCACATTGCTTTTTTTACTCCATGCACACCCACACAGTAAAAACAGTTATAAAATTACAGTGAGAAAAGCAAATTCAAATCCATTTTTAACCCTTTATTTCTCATTCTGCAGGAACAACAAAATCATTTTACAGTTACAACAGAGATTCACAGAGGCAGCCCTCAGAGCCAGTTGTGTAATTCTTCCTCATTAAAGTCAAAGTATTCTCACAGTATATGGCAAGCATGTAGTTGCTGTGTTTACTGCACAACGGTATCAGTGGGTCACTAGTTTCTCTCTCCTCCCCACAATCTGACAGCCAAATTCCTTTTACTATTATTTTCTGCTCAGGTTCCTCTCTCCCTCCCTCAGAACTTCTTTGTTAAGGTTCCAGTAAACTGTCATTTCCTTCCAATCTCTTCCAGAAACATATGTGTATGTTTTAGCTGCCAGATGGAAAAAAAATAAAAGTCTCAGCAATTAAGTAGCTGATCAAGCTTAGAGTTCAATGCTTCTCAGTAGCTTTTCTGATCCTTCTTTAAGTTCCTGATGTTACCCACCTTCCTCCTTTGTTGCCGAAACCTTCTAACCTGCTGACATCTTGCTTTTCTGATCACCTTTATGAGGAAATTATTCTGCTAGGGGAGATAACTTGTACCTCTTAGTGAAGATGGATAATGAATAATTAACGTTTCATCTTTTCTCCAGGTTCAGCTGGCTGTCAAAACTGCTAACTGTAACACTTCTTCATATTAAAACACAATGTATCATAAAAGCACGAAATCCAAACGTAAATGTTTCTTCTCAGTTTCAAAATTGTTAAGCATACTCTTTCATAAGGCTCAGTCTGTTCCATGAATATGATCTTAAAACCGTTGATAAAACTTTCAGTTTATTTGCATGAATGCTCATTATGATACTTGTTTATGTACCAAATCAAAGGAAAAGGTAATGCTAGACTTCCTATACTGAATATGTCATGAAAGCTTCACATTGAATGATCAATAAACTATACTAAAATTAAGCCAGCTGTAAAGTGACAGCTTATCTATAGCGTGTGTTAAAAATCTTTACTCCTTTTCACAGTAAAACATGTATGTTCGTGGTCCTAACACACCTTACTGACCTGTTTGATGCAGGTGATCTCTAGCCACCTCAAATAAACGCATATGCATGTTTGTGATGGGGTTAAAGGAGCCACAGGCTAGAAGAATGAGAGGTATCCTGCTCTTCATTCTGACACCAGAACATTAAAACTCCACCCTAAAAAAAAAAAAAAAATTAAAATAAAAGATAAACTTGACAAAGAGCAGTCTGCCCACTGTTCCTCAGTCTAAAAGGAGCACTGTTTTCAGACCCTTGTATTCCTGGAATGCTAATAAAGTATCAGAAGATCAGTCCTCTGTATCATCACAGCACACAGGAAGTATTAGCTCAGAAACATGTGTTCTTGCTATTAATTTGGAGACCATCAACAAATTCTGTTTCCTCACATACAGAGATGGCTAGAAAGTATTTCTAGAAATTCATATTGTGACCTGGCCTCCAGCTCTCTCCATCAAGTAACAGTCTTCCTGCAGAAGACACTTGCATCCCAAATTTCAGAAGTCAGTCTTGGGTTAACAGACTGAAATCCGGTATGGATTCCGTGTTCTGTTTAGTCAAATCCTGTTCTCCATCTGACTGTACCAAAGCACTGTAGCTCAGAGCCTACCTCTCACTGTTCCCAGTCCTTATATTCCCTTATTTTTTTTTCCCTTTTCTAACTTAGAAAAACATAACAATAATAGTTGAAGCAATGTCAAGTTGATGTTTTATAGCTGCCAACTCTATCCGTTCCTTACAGAGGATTTATAACTTTGAAGACTGTACCATTTAACAGCATTCAGTGCACCTGGCAACAAGTTTTAATATTTTCACTTGTGACATGTTGGTAGTTTGCAAACTTTTTACAGAGAAAATTCTTTGAAGCATACATGCTATCTGTACCTTGAGCATCTAGTACTGAATATACATATAAAGATACTTTTATAATATTTTCATTTTACTTTACTCATTTCTCGTATTTCCCATCATACTAAGGGAGATATACTGGGGGAGAAAAGATCCACTGGCTGTACAGCCATTGAAAATTAGCAACGATTTTATGATCTACAGTTGGAGCAGCTGTAGGAAGCACATACCACAGCACTCTCCTCTGATTTACTATGCCTGTGTAGACACTAACAAACTCATATGTGAAAACTATGCAAACTTTACAGGTTCTTTATTCAGAAAAATCTAACTCAAAGTGTCCTTTTGTTCAATATCAGCAGTTCTGTAAATGTATCTTCATTGTATAAGGAAAGGTCTTTTTGCCTTGAAACAGGTAGCAAAACATTAGTAGCTGTGATTAGCTGCAAAATAAATTATTACTAGAATATCAAAGTGTTCTCCTATAGTCCCAACTTTTGCTAGATAAATTCTGTTGCTACAGATTAGTCAATGCTGAACTCTAAATGATACATCAATTAATTCCAGACTAAGAATTTTCTAGAAGTAGAAACTTTTTGCAGTCATAACTACAGTGATGTTGCTCAGCATCCAGCCCTGCAAACAGGCTTATGCAATCTTATACAACAACCTAAAATGAATGACAGAGTCACATAACTTTACCCAATTAACAAGCAGTATCAGTAAGCCCCTCACATAAACAACTACTTGTTCAGGAGGAAAAGCACAGACCCATTCTCCCCTATTACACACAGCAATAGCAGCTCTAGCTCTGATATACTTTCTTCTGTTCTGATGATGTGTAGTTTACATTTCCTTCACTGGTTTTGCCATCTTGAAAGTTATAAACAGATTTTTTTTTTATTTGAAAAGAAGCTTTTAATTCTATAGACTTCTCTATTTCTCACCTGAAAGAGATATGTTGGATGGTTTGATTGCAGCTCTTACTCATTTATACCTCTGAGACTAGTGAAAGACTTCAACCTGTAATTCTTAATAACAACCAGAGAGTACTGCTCATGGAAACTGAAAAAACAAATCAAATCAATAACAAAAAAGACAAAAAGAAAAAAAATTTCAAATCAAGAATGTACTAATAGTAAACATGTAGTAAAGAGGCGTTTGAAAAGGTATTTTGGTTCATAGATACCCCCCCACACACACCCCTATATATAAAATGTCTATATATGTAAATAAAAATTGAAACAGCAGTGTTTTTATTCCTACTATCCTTTATTTAGTGTATCCTAAACTTATTCAACAGAGCTATAGTGCAACTTTTCAGATTTCAAACAAAACTCCAGTTGCCATCTTGGCTGGTATTAAGTAAGGGTTTAAAATCACTAGAACACCCCCCAAAATAACAGGAAAAAAGGGACATAGCTGATTTTTCAGCTAAGCTCTCTTGAGAAATCAGAGGAGAAAAGTTTAAATACAAAGCTTTAAGCAGAGCAGAAAGCCTCTTCACTTGTTCATCTTACGTGATGCAATGGCAGTCACACTTTGAGTGCTACAGCATCCCAGTCTTCCTACAGTTACAGACTGCTCAAATATTCACTTCAAAGTCATATGCATTTTACCTACATGCATGAAGCAGACGGTCCTTAACTAGTTTCACCAACTGAATACAAGCTACAAACAAGTAGGTGACCATGCTGTTATCATGAATTTACTGAGTGTGCACCTTGCACCAGGGGAACAAATTTCTATTTCATATGTTCCATAAAAATAAGGCATTAAGCCAGTCCTGAATACTTCAATAAGCTCTCTTGCCAGATGGCCTACAGACCAAGAAAGCCGTAGTTTCTGCACCAATTTAAATATGATAATACCAATTTGCTCCTATTAGTTGCTCTATGTTTGCAAAAAAGTCACCCAAGTGTAACATCAGTAATGTACTTTTTAAAATAAATAATCAGGGATTAATTTGTTCCCTAGCAATTGTCCCTACAATTCCATTACTGGCACCCCATAAAACATAGAAGAGTTTCCTCCTATTGCTGCTCCCAAGTCTAGGTAAAATATGATGTAGTTTGGAAGTTGTGCATGGATAATTCAGCTGTTAATCCAGTCTTGTTGCAAGGCTGCAAAAAGAAATTCCAATTAAATCAAACATGTATCTTGATCTCTAGCAGGAAAGGAGAATTAAAAATGTACAATGCACGTAGCTTGGGATGGGAAGAAAGTACAGAGTGTCACATCTAAAAGAGGGCTGCAAAAAATAAAGCAAACTTTCTCCTGGGATTTCTTTGGCACTCAACTTTTAGGAGTGCTGCAATGTAATTATGTTATCAATCAGCAGAAATGGCAATTATTCAGCACTTCTAGAATTCAGGTCCTTATCTCTGTGCTTCCACTTCCATAACTGTGAAATCAGAACTAATGTTCAACTATTTCAGAGGCCGGACCTGGCTTCACACATACCTTAACTGAAGTGACCAGACCTGTAGATACCACCTTCTTCATGTCTTCTTCCTAATTCTCCCTGTAACATCTGTGACAAACTACTGCTTTTATGTATAAGATACATACATGAAAGTGCTCCATAATCATTACATGATCATCTCAAGGAGCCTCTGAGGGTGACTAATTCTATAAAGGAATCACTTTTGTACTTACAATCACTCTGACGACAAAATACTCTACCTACCCAGGAACCAAAAGGAAGAGAAAAATCTAGTTATAAACAGTCAGTATTTGTTTTGAAGAAATTCCAATACTGGTATCACCCCTAATTTAATAAACATACTATATGCATTGCAAAGAACAATGCATTGTTCTGCACGTGGAATTTTAGGACTTCTGTCCTGCCCAACAGGTGTGTACCTTCCCAGTGTATTTAGACATTAAGCACAAGCTCCAGAAAAGGAATGCAACGAAAACTTCCAAGAACAGGCACTTTGCTTCATATAATTTTCTAAGCATTCTCTTATTGAGTTTATAAAGTGGTATTGTTAACAAATCAAATTTGTTATATGAAAAAACCCAACCTTATTCTTTTACAGTCTCTCTTGTTGGTACTAATCAGTAATTTTTAGATGTTGGTGTTAAAAGAGACAACCCCCCCACAATTCTTCATTTACCGCAACTACCAAATTCTTATTCAGGAAGCAGTAGTAGTAAATTGGATGGTAATATTTCATATTGATCAGGTATTCACTACCTGGAAAACCAGTTTCAAATCAGTTTCTTGAGAGAAGGGGCAGAAAATCATTGAAAAGTTCCATTTGTACTGAGGCTCTCCCACCCTGGCATAACTCCTGTACCTCTGAACTATCTTCATATGATTGAAGTAATTTGCTGCTGCCTTGCTTAAAAAGGGCAAGATTTTAGCAGAGTTTGCTCTGCTATTCAAGTGTTCGCTGCATCAGTACCATGTCTATGTGTGTACCTCAAAGGATGAAATCAAATTCAAAGCACCTGAAATCCCACTGGAGAAAAAACCACAACTATTTTCTTAAGAATTCTGAAATACATTCAGTGTAAAAAGTTTCTTAAAGCAAGAGACACAGATACCAGACTGAGCTATGAAAGCATTTTTTGACTGAGATGATTAATATTTTTAATAATTGCCTATGATATTTCTACAGCAAGACTGCACCTTCTACTTTCAACTATTTTAAAAGCATTTGACAGAAAGTTTGGGAATAAGTCAGTTAACATCACTATCATTGAGCAGTATTAGCAAGGTTTGTATGTTTATTTTAAGAGTATAATAATGGACTTTATTTTTTTATGTAATTCTGGTTTTAAAAGAAAACAACTGCATTTTATTTTTGCGCAGTCAGTAAGCTACATCTTCTGTTAGTTCAGCTTTCCTCCTGACATGAGAGGTACTGCCTTTTATTGTACTTCTAATCATAAAAGATAACACATCTTTTGTCATCTTTTCTGTCTGTCTTCAAAATTCATAAATAATCAAAGCAAGAAAAATCACATTTCTGACCAGAGACTGTGAAGTTTTTCTGCTTTGGAACACTGTAAGTACTGTTTTTAATGATGAAAGAGATCACTTTATATAAGAATAAGGTTCAAAGAAGACAAGTTGCAGTATGTTCCCATTTCATGCAATAACTGTGTACAGCTTCTGGTGAATGCTTCTGAATGTGTGTGCTCTGTCCTGGGCACATGTACCAACAGCCCTGGCCAAGCAGGTGTCTCTCATAAACACCACTTACCTTACACGTGAGCATCTGCAGTTTAGAAAGCTTTCAACAGTATGGTACATCATGTGGCACATATGCACCACATAAAATGTGGTACATAAAAAGGCAGATAGATTCCTTTGAATGAGGAGGCCACATTTAAACTATATAAAAGATTTTATGATGGAAAAGTCATTATAAAACTCCTGCAAGTTCTTTTTCTGTTGCCTACATTCCTGCAATATGTCAATAATAGATGGCGTTACAGATGACCACAGTTAAGTTCTGCTGAAAGTCAGTAATTACAGCCATATCTGATTAATTATCAGAAGCACAATGGAGTGCTGAGCTGTGCAGTCTGATTCATCAGCTGTTAAATTAGTAAACTGGAGGACAAGACGCTGATACGTGCACACTATGAGGCAGACTCACCCTCCAGGTAAAATTCCTGCAAAGAGAAGAAATAACACTTTTATCCTGTGCTAGGATTCAGTTTATCTCCCTCTGCAAGGGTGGATCTAGACTAATTTAGATGAAATTTAGATTTGAACAAGTTCAAAGCTGCCCACATCCATTCTTTTACTGGGCCACATCATTACCTCATATAAATTCATGTAGCTGCACTGAGCCCAGCTGAGTTACACCTGGTGACATTAAAGATGTTATGGTTGCAAGACACATTTTCAAAGTCGGAAAATAAAAAGTACATTTTAGTAGCTGACCCAGATCATAGCAATCCACAGTACACAAATATCCCTTAAAAATATGACGAGATATCAGATTTTCTCATGCAGTTACTAATGAGAGTCATTGCAATAATAAAAGTTACTCTAGTCAGTAAGTTCCCAGCATGTGCTATCACTGAAATCAATCTTCCACAACAGTGACAAATATTTACCTGTATAACCCCACCTTCCACTTTAATAATGAACACAAGTATCTGGGTGAGAGAAAAAATGAAAAATGTATAATCTAGGGTGATATTTTGTTCACTTATCAAAAAGTTACTCACCCCAGCCAAGAAGAATTTTACAAGGTGCACATAAATATTACACATTGCCTAATATGACACTCTAATCCTCTAAAATAGCTTTTTCAGGGCCACATGATGGATCATATTATTGTTAAATTCCAGTGACTCAGGTGCATTTCATTTCTTTGACTTTCATTGGAAAGCCATTAACAAAGTGTATGATAGGATACATGATTTTCTATTAGATTCAGCATTATCAAAAGTATGAAGTTGCCCCTTCCAATCCCCACACCAGTCAGAAAATTCAAGTTCCATAGCAGTTTCCGAATCAGCTTCAGAGACACCCCCCAAATCTAATCATCTCCAAGCTCATTGCAGTCCTCACTACAGCAGCAGCTTCTACAACCTTATAAAAATCATCTGGGCTTTTGTACATTTATCTGTGAAAATGGCCCAAAGCACAACAAATACTGTCTTTGGTAATGCGTAGGGTTCTTTTGCTTAAGATAGAAGATTGGCTTAATTTTGGGGCACTCGCCATTTTTTCTTCAGCCCTAGCAGCAATTTTCCCAGCTAATGGTAGTGACCACAAAGCTACTCATGGACAAGTTATCTCACAAAAAACTGTAACATGGCTGTGGCCCAAATTCCAAGTGCCTTGGTGGCTAACAGAGAAGGCAGCCTCAGCAGAATTGTCTCTTCCTCTCCTGAGATTAGAATCCTCCAAACCACAGTATGATACTTTACTCTGGCCATTTCTTTATTTCAGGATATATCAGTGGGGAAATCCCTGCTCACAGAAAAGCCAACAAGACCTCTTCATTATTTACATCTCTGAAATCAGCTTAAACATGATTTACACTTTTGTCCTTTTAATGTTTTTTTTTCTTCTAAATAAAAACTAGTTCTCTGGCTTTAATTTCCATTCCCCACTGTTTCTGCTTCCTTGCTAAAAAGAAACCACAGCCAAAAGGCACTAAACAACAAAAAAAATTCACCACAAGAAGCGTACATGGACAAAACATGAAAAATAAAAATAATTAAAGGACCACAGGACTCACAGTCTGAAATACATGTTAAATTTAATTTCCAGTTAATAATGAACATAGTATCACCTTAAATGATTTTCAAGTGCAAAAAATGTGAACAGAGTAATTCATTAGCACAACCTTAAAAAATTCTCATCACACACAAAACGGCATCAGTGAATTCAAGTCAATGACAACAATTTTTTAAGCCTATGAGTTTTTGCAGGTTTATAACTAGAATTGCACAGTGGGACAGAGAGATGCTTCCATGATAATATTCTGTAAAATACCTTTTCCTTAATAGTCTTAATCTGGACCTTCATCCTACAAAATAATCAACAGCTCAGCAACATGAAACTCAAAAACCACCATTAATGCACATCAACAGTAAACTCCCAGCCTGTTAACATGCATATATATATGTGCGTTTACTAAACATTTTGACATTGTCAGATTTATCTGTTGTCTTTAAACAGTAAAAATATAAAGACAAACAGAACACTCTTACATTCCTTCTCTGTATTTTCTGGGAAAATCACAGAATAAACCCCATTTTGTAAAAAAGACTAACTGCCTTTAAAACATTCAGCAATGCTTAGACACATAGGTCTGTAGCAGTTTCATCTGATTACAAAGCTGATGATACTATACTAACCCAGAACTAGACAGGATATAAGTAAAAAAAGACCAGCTTGGCAAACTACACACATTCAGTGATTGCTGGCAGTGCAGGATCTCAGCATGCATTACACAACAGCAGTCCCTGCACCTTTTTGTAGCATTTCAACAAGGTCAAGAGAATACAACCAGCTCCTGGCATCTTCTTGTATTCACTGCAGTATGATCTTTATAATTACTTATCCAATAATTCCTAGTGATCTCTCAACATCTAACAGTCAACTCCTTTCCTGCTCCTTGTGTCCTTATCACACTAATGAATAAGCTTTTTTGCCTTCTACAGTTGTCTGAGTAACCAATAGTCATCCTTCTATTTGCATTTATGAGTCAGTTATCCACAAAGATTTCCAGAAAAAGAGAACACATGCAGAACTCAAATCTAGGGGGGTTATTTTTAAGCAAACTGCTGATTAGTGAAATCACCAACTTGTCTGTCAAAACAAACTCTTAGTAAGACTTCAAGAGTTCCTTTTGAGAAGCCATTTAGAGTGATTTTCCCATCAACACCACCTGCAATTTTTTTACAATTAGCAAAATACATTTAGCAGAACCTAAGGCAAATTTAGAAACAGAAATACAGTTTGCAGACATACAGTAGATATCGATACAGTAAAGAAGGCATCTTCAGTTACTAAAATCTGTTCTTATACAGCTGGTTTTAAAAGATAGCAAACTAATGAAACCCCTAAAAGTACTACTGGACACAGAAGAACACTGAAATGCAAAATAACCATATATAGCAACCACAGGGTAATGCAGGATTTCCAGAACATCCAGCAAAACCAAAGTTAAAACATCAACATCCATAATCCCACTGCTTACTTTTCTGTTTCAAAAGAGGGATAACTATTTGCTATCTACTATGTTAGGAGCAACTAACTCCTGACACTGTTTGTGTACCTAGGAAAGAATGTCTCATTATCTCTACAGCTACATGGAAGAGGTCTTCTATCAAAGAAAAGAATTAAGGCAAAATGAAAAACTTGACTAAGAAGGCTACGTTTCTATGCTTCAAGGTTTACCTGACCACTTCCAGGAAGCAAGAAGGAATTCTTCTGCACTATATAGAAATGCTCAGTTTAAGTGTATGATAGGTCTTCTCATTTTCCTCTAAAACTTCATCTATTAGTTACTGCCAGAAGCAACACACCCAACTCAACAGCTGATGTTAATAATGAATATATAAAGCTGCTGTTTGAAACCATGTGCCCTCTTGCACCAATTCAGTAGCATCCTGGTGTCCCTAAGTGTTGCATACTTGATAGTGAGAAAGCTATTTGCATTTAAATTTTTTAGCCATCAAAATGAATAGCATTCTGTGCATTTCTTACACTAGTATATGAATTTGCTTATTAACACTGAGGATTTTGCATAGCAATGAAGTAGTTTAAGTAAATGGCTCCTAGGCTCAAGAGTTCACATTGCTTGTTATCTTTATATTTTAATTAAATGACTTAGAATTCTACTTGCTTCATCTTCTACAACCAAACAATTCAAGGAAATGATACAAACATGCATGTGCACTGCCTATTGTCCAAGATGTTTTGTTTGCTCTAAGAATATCTCACCTGCACGGGGATTTGTATCTATCCAAGGAAAAAGAAGTGAGATTCTGGAACAACTACATTGAAATTAGTACCTAATTACAGTCACAATCACATTCCAACAACACATTCCAATCATCCTAAATGTTTTTAAGTTCTTATAATAATGGAAATAAACATTAATAACCATACGGTTATACCATCTTCAGAAACTTTGACTGCACCTCCTCTGCTTTTTGGTGGCAGCCAAAAAGCCAACAAAATGCTGGGCATCATGAGGAAAAGTACTGAGCCCACCACACAAGGTGTTTTTTTAGCACTACAGAAAACATGGATAGGCCCATGTTTTGACTACTGTGAGCAGTGCTCGTCTCAGCTCAGAAAGTGCAGTTCAAATGGTCAAGTGAACAGAGCTGCCACTGTTCAAGAGAGGCAAAAAGTCTGGGACTGTTTGGTTTGGAGGGGAGGAGCTTGGGGGAGGCTACAGCTGGGTTTTATAAAATGATGAAGGCATTAGATAAAGTGAATGCAAAGCTTTTCTCTGTGATAGTAGACCTAGGGAGCAGTCAGTGAAAGCAACAAAAAAATTTTTTTTGTATGCCAAAAGAATACACTAGGAGGATACATGCATGTAGTGTCCCTAGCAAAGGAGCTGTGGCCGGGAATACAAGGGGAAACAAGTGGCCAGGTTAGCTTCCCTAAATTGCATCTCTTCTCTCCATTGCCTGAGAGCGATCGCTGGGCTGGACAGGCAATGTCCAACACAGTATAGCATTTCTTACAGTTCTGAAGATCTCCATTATGCTTTGTAAGCCTATATGGCTAATTTCTTAGTTTCTTCTAATTTTTGGTGGGCAGTGGGGCTTCTACAGCATTTTGAGTGGTGCCTTGCACTAAACCCACAATATGGGCAAAAAAAATATAGTTGTGAAGCGGGCTCTTGAGATTCAGGCAGCCCTCCTTCAGGGCAATAGTGCCCTGCAGGACAGGGCAGACAGCTGCGTTAACAGCTTCACCCAGTCAATTTAAGCGGCTATGCCAGATGCAGCAGTAGCTACTTAAACATTTTATGAATTAAGACTTTAGAAATCATCACTGCAATGAAATCCCATTTGTCTCATTAAGCTATTTTAAAAGGCAGGACCTGAAATAGCTCAACTTCCCCTTTGACAGAACTGTCACCTATTGTGTCCTTAGTTCCCCCCCCCCCCCCCCCCCCCAACTCTGGGCTTCTCAAAGGTCTTTCAGATCATCGGAGCACTAATTAGCTTATCATAGCTACACTAAATTCTAAAATTTGCATTTCTGAAGTTAAAGGCATGAAGCTAATTTACTGCTAGAATCACACAATGTAACTAGACTTAAGTAGCAAATAATAATGCCTGAAAAATGAACTACTCTGGTATATTGTATTGCTACAGAGCTTAATGAAAACAAACATCAGGGATCATTTATAAAACCAAACAACAGCTGCTGCACAAGGGGGGAAACAAACTCTTACAATGAAGTAGAGGAGACATGAGTAAGTTACACAGTGAAAGCCAGGCATTAAAAAAAACAATAAACCCCCCATATATCCTCTCATTTTCTTTAAATCTCACTGGCACTTGAGTAGGTGTTCTGGAGGGGGCAAAAAAAAAAAACCGCTTTAATTCGTAATTTTAAATATATATCTCTACAGTCCCGGAGATAGGTTTACCGTCTATTTGACGTAGAGAGTACACCCGACTTCAGCCCCTGAGCTGAGCGGCCTGCACGGCTTTGCACAGCGCTCCGGGGACAAACTGCCTCAGCCTGACCGAACTCCCGGCTCCACCCCGGGCCGTGAGGAAACCCCCGCCCCCGGGGCCGCTCGCCCCCTGCTCCGGGTGCCCGGGCCAGGCACAGCCGCCCGCGGCCGGCCCTCGCCCTGCGGGGCGCTGCCAGCCCCGGGCCCGGGCCCTTGCGGGGAGCCCCGGCTGCCGGCGGAGGGCGAGGCCCGAGCGCAGGCGGCTACCGGCGGCCTCCCCGCAGGGACGCGCGGCCCCGCCGCTCCTTCCCGCCCCCCCTCCTTCCTCACCGCGGCCGTGGGGCGCCGGGGCGGGTCGGGTCGGCCTGTGCCGGGCCCGGCGCGGCCGTGCAGGACAGGCGGGGGTGGCGCTGCCGCGGCGGCGGCTGCTGCCGCTGCCTCCCCCTTTACCACTCCGGCGCCGCGCCTGGGGCATCGCCACTTACCCTTTGGGGAGCGCTGTCGGACGCCCTCCTCTTGTCGGTGGTGGTTGAGCTCCTTTATTTGCCCGGAGGTGACACTCCCAAGTTTTGGCTTCCTGCTGTTGTTCCTGTTCTTAAGGCCGGGCTCTGCGGCGGCAGGGTCGCGCTTTCAGGGTGGCGAGAGCCATTTGCCGCCAAGAGAGTTGGTGAGTGAGCTCTGGTGGCTCTCTCAGAGGCTCGGAGTAACTAAGCTCGGCTTTGATGAATAGCCTTGTAGAGTCACCTTCGTTTCCATCAGCTATTGAACTCATTTTGCAAAATACACAAATGTCATAAAACGTTAAGTACATTCTAGCAAAAAGTGAAGTCCAGAGAGTTAAGTGATTTGCTTATTCTCTTTAATTCTCAGGCATGTAAAAATCAGTTTCTTGAGATGTGTCAGAATGTCACCAGTTAGTTGTAGAATCTACCCTAAATCTCCTGGTTTTTATAATGTTAAAGGGAAGCACAACTATTCCTCTTGTCTGACATTGTGGTTAAAAAAAAAAAAAAAAAAAAAAAAAAGGACCGTGGGTTGTATTTTTAACCTTTACTGTGTGAAATGCACATGCAAATGATAAAACTGTGCTTCAGACCTTTGGTTGGCCTTGCCGAAGGCTGGCCAAGGGATGATTCCAGCATCTAGGTCTTTGGCTTGTGACTGGGAGCAGGGTGTATATATACTTTTCAGGCGTAACTCTGAAATAATAAATTAAACTTCCAAAACCAAGCACAAGCTATAATAAAAAAAAAAAAAAAAAAAAAAAAAAGGTAAGTATATAACGTATCATAACTTTTGCTTTTAAGCATATATAAATGTGATTTTGGGTCTGCCTAATGCTAAATTTCTCACACAAGCAGATGATCCCTGGAGCTGATACTTCAGGATGATAGAAGTGGCAGTGTGGGCAATGCTGAAATTGTGTTTGCTTCTGTGTGGCTATGTATTTCTCCATGACATTTCCTTGCTCTTCTCTCGTCCCACCCTGTTTCCATGAAGTTGTATTTTAGAATACAATTTATAATTTAAGATGTTAGGGAAATACTGTTGTTAGTGGTGGAGTGATTTTTTTCATCATTTAATACAGAAAAATGTTGGACAAAAAGACTACACTAACAATTCCTTACGTATAAGCAGCCTAGACTATAGGTGCTCAGGCTTTAGAATTCTATGGGATTAGATAATGGTGAAAAGCCAGATAGGCGGTTTTGAAATTATCTGATGTGTATGTGTAAGTAATCTTCCTTAACCAGGGATCTACGACATTACAGAAACAATAATTCCCTCAACTCCCTTCGAGAAAAGTCAATTTCAGAAAACTTTACAAAGCTGACATCCTAGTGTGTAATGGATTATTTATTTTTGCTGACCAGGTTTACTAAACATATAAAGCTTATTCTGAAAAGGAGTAGCTAGAATTAAAACCTCTTTGTAGATTTTAAATTGCTATGTGCTCTGGGAATAAATAAGATTCCCTATAAAAGGAAAAATGTGCTTCATTTACAAAAAAGAAGACAAGAGATTAAATCTTGTGCATCAAGCTTGAAAACTAAGAGTTAGCATTGGAGTTGGCACAAATTGGTGTGGCTCCAGTAATCTCCAGGGCAACTGTTCTATGCTAGCCGAGGTTCTGTTGTTCACCATTTTTGTTGTAAACTGAATCATAGTTGTAGTAATAAGCATTTGTTGCTTTTTGCCTTTAAACATAAGCTTTCAATTTCCAATTAGAGTTTTTAAGAAACTTTAATAAATAAAATGCTTTTTGAACTGAGTTGTATCTAGAATAATTTGCTAATGGTAAACAAACAGAGCAGTAGGTCTGATACTAAACTGTTCTCCAATGAGCCCTCTTGAAGTGGATAAAATTGTAAATTGTGCCTGAAGTGCAGTGATGATATGGGAAGAAAGGAGTATCAGACAAGAAAGTGTTCGAGAGCTGAAGCACCGAGATGCTGCACTACAAAGGGGAGAACAAACGACCATGGAAAGTTCCTAGATGATTATGAAAGATGAACTAATTAAAACCTGTCTTCCAGCAATTAAATTAAGACAAAGTTACCACTACAAAATCATGTAACATTCTGACAATTACCTAAAGAGAATGGCAATCACAGGACTAGCCTCTGCTCTTTATCACAGTAGTCTTATCTTCATGGGTTTCAATTCTGGACTAGTTCCAGTAGGAGTTTAGAGCAACAATACTATTCTTTACGCTTCTATTACTATTAAGTAAAACATAAGTTAGAATACCCATGTTAAGATATAAAATTATGAGTATGAAATTCCAAGCCAAGGTTGTTCCAGATGCTATGAATCGGTAGCTGTATGAAAATTTGGCATTTGCTGTGGTTCTTGAGACACACAGCTCCCTGCATCTTACATAAGTTATGCACATCAAGGCTGTAGAATTAGGCCTTGTAATTGTAAAATGTGCCAAAACGGTAGCACGGCAAGTCAGCATCATCTTTCAGTTCTTGGCATCTGGCCTTTACTGATGTGTAGTTCAGATCTGAAAAATTCTCTTGGGAGGAGGTGGAGAAGACAAACATGAAAGAAGTGTTCATTAACCTGTACCCTCCATAACAGAAATTGGAAAGCATTAGCTTGAAGTCTTGGCTTGGACAACGAAGCAATCATTCACTCAGCTTAATCTATGAAGTAAATACACAAGCTTTTATTTTTAGATTACATAAACGCTGCAGTTACGGTTAGTTTGAACATTAAATCAAATATTACAAATACGGGTGGAGAAGAAAATATTAACTTCCTGCAAATGAAAATCATTCAGTTACTTGATTGCTATGAGAATTAAAGGCAAACATTAGCAAATCCATTATTACTGAGGCAAGTGGTAGAAATCAAAAGGCTAAAATGCAGTGCAGAAACAAAACAAAGCAGGCTCCCGTGTGCTATGTTCCTCTGAAGGTGCAGAAGATAAATGAGTAGAGGTAGAGACAGGGCAGAATAAAAAACTTTATTTGAAAGCTAAGAAAAAAAAAAAAAAACAAATTAAAAGGTCTCAAGTAACAATCATAAAACTTTTTAACTTGGCTGCAAGGAAGACTTATCTAGAAGATAAAATACACTGAAAGGCAGACAAATAAAAATTTCTTGCTTGTTTTAGACTCTGTGATGATCAAAGCAGTTTTTTGTCACAGGTGAACAGAATGGGATATTTGGTTCATTTTTTCTTTCTCTTTTGTTAGAGAGTCTGTCACCCATGCATTATTAGTGGGGTTTTTTTCCTTAATTCTCCATTATTTGTAAAATTCTGTGAGTATATATCAATTATATTTTGGTAGGTATTGTCTTCCATTTGTTTTGTCTTTTGGTAATTGATTTTACTTACTTGTATTTTGAATTTCATTGAAGTTAAAATAGCTCAATTTGTTTGCATAATGTTTCAGATAACATTCCATATTACCTTTCCAGCACAATGGTATTACTGGTTGATAAAATCTCAGCATTAGGGTTACGTTTGGTAATTTAGTGACAAAAAATTGTGCAGGGTTGTATCTGGAAGTAAGAACAATAACATATACAGTTAGAGAATTTTTGTAAGATCATTTAAAAATCAATTTTTAATGTAAGAAACTTGGCAATGTTTCTTTCAAGTGGATTTTATAAAAGTATTTGGCACCTTGCTTTTAATTCTTAAACTCTTTGGGGTATCTGTTGATGGATGTTAGCATCCTACTGTATTCTTCCTCTGTAACTTACAGAATTTTACCTGCATGTATTTTATTTTATTCTGTACTGGAAACCACGGCATCATTTTTGTCAGATGTCAGCTTTCCAGTACTTAAAGCCTCTACATCATTGAAAGTTTGAGATTTAATAGTTCTGCTAAGCTGGAAGTGGGAGTAATACTGTTATCAGAAGGAAACCATTCCTGTTTTCCTGGTATGGCTCTGTTCTAATTCAGACTGGGCCAAGACAAAAAATGCAGGTAGTTTCATGTTTCTGTACAGCAAAGCTACTGTGCAGCAAAGTGCTGATGTCCCCACTGTGGTACACAGGCAAACCAGCAGAGTTAAAACTTGTCTCGTGGTGCAGTTCAGTACTGGCACTTGCTGGATCTCTGTGCGTTGGTGCGGCCGGACAGACGTCCCTGTGCCGCGTGGGGCAGTGGCCTCGCGAGGGAAAGGCCGTAGGAGCACTGCTGTGAGCAGAGCAGGGCACCGGGAGGGCCAAGTCAGCGGAGTCTCGAGAGCAGGAACCTCAGTAGTAAAAAAGGTGTGGTGAGAAAACAGTGTAAACTTTGCATCTGTTTACCAAGAATTAAATTGGATTGAAAAAACCCCATTTGCTTCTATACTGATAGATGACAGTAATGTACCCCTTTGCCTTTGTAGCCTGAACAGAACCTTTCTAACTTTACACTGATATATGTGAGATGAACAAAGCTTTGGGCATTAAGATTCTGTTTAAAGTGCAGAGAACAGTCCTGTAATGATTGGAATAATTATAATTAAATTACTTTTAGTTAAAATATAACACTAGTCAAAATTGAAATGTATCATGGTGGCATGTTTATTCTGATAATGTTTTGGCTGCATAGTACTCGCTGATCTCTTGTGCAGACAGAGCAGAGAGAAAAGAAAACAAGTCTAATACTGGAAAGCATATGGGTTTTCATAAAATTGGGTACCTGACACAATTCCATTCTACAAAGATACTGAGAGGATTTTGTGTTCTTTCAATGCAGAACAAAGACTAATTTCAAAACCTTGAAGGTTTGTTGTGAAAGAGAGCTCTCATCTCTTGGGGAGCTCTGTAATTTTTAAAATAGCTTCTCCATAACACGAAAGTTGTGTAACCTAGAAAAATGGGTATAATATGTGGATTTCATTATTGCTTATCTGCTGTAAAGGCTCATCATTTCCCCACTCTTAAGTAATGGACATAATCCAGGCTTCGATTCCTGCTGCTATAGCCACACAAGTTTGCTGAAACGCTCAACTTGGTTGATATTTTCTGAGAGCAAACTATAGCTGCAGGTTTTTTTCCCCACATGAACTCCTTTTCTTCTCCTCTCCTACTGGTGTCAGGAGGAAATTGAGGGAGTTTTTACCTGCTCATAACTGATTTTAGGGTTAGTAGGCCAGGATTTTTATGGACAAACAAGTGGTCAGTAGTGTGGGTTTTTTGTTTTGAGGAAGCATTGCAGTGTCACCCCTCCCACAAGAGAATTCCCTCTGTGCCCACATGGTGATGGTAGTCACGCTTTTCGAAAGCTGTATAATTTCACAAGGCAGGGGAAAACGTTATGGCCAGCTGCAGCTTCTTAATGTCAGTCAGATGCTTGCCTTTCCTGTGTAGCTGATACTGCCATCCTCCTCAAGGACTATTGATGCACAATATGGTTTTAATTAAAAAAAAAAGAATAATTAAATTTTTCTTCATATTTGTACACTTTTAAAAAACATGCAATATTGTACTTTAAAACAAAAATTAAATGTGATGTAAATATCATATTTTACCCAGTTTTTAACATAGTTCTTGGTTTCTGTTATCTTTGTCAGCTAGGGAATTTCTTTCTCAGCCCCCACCAGTCTAGTTTTTAAATGGCTTGGCTAGAAGATTATTCAATCTGTTTTATATAAACTTTAAACTGATATGATGAAGCATAAATATAATGCTCAAAATCTTGATTTCAGTATAATTTAATATAAAGGGTCTTTTACAAAGCAGTATTGTGCAGTGCGAAGCATCAAGGCTTTCATCCATCTTTATTGTTTCTCATTTAGGCCCAGATCCACACTTACGTGCCAGATGGCAACTGCAGAGGAGTTTCAAGTTATGGCTGCAATAGATGAGAAGATAAGTGCCCCTTGAGGAAGGGAAAGCCAGATTGCATATTCCTTTCAATTGCACCTGATGACTTATTGCTAGTCGCTAATTGGCTTGTCCGTACACAGGCAAATCAGAATCTGACGGCAGTGCCTGACTTACACGTAGCTCTGCTCTTCCTGCAGAGATCACTGGTGAAATAAACCCTTGCAGAGAATATTTTATATGAAGCTCTGTGAAAAGCAGACCTAAGGTGTTTTTTTTTTCCTTTTCATTACTGCTGTGTCAAGATTTTTTCCTTCAGGAGAGCCATAAAATCTTGCGTAACTGTCATTGTTAGTTATTATTGCAAAATGGAGTAGCTGACTATGATGTGCTAAAAATTGACAATATATGCATATTAAAAAAAAGAGACAGAAAACTACGATAAGTAGGGCTTGGTCTATTTTTCATTAAAAATATGAATGTTTTGATCTTCCTTTCCCACATATTTTGAGTGCATTTTTATTTTAGTCCTAAGTTGGGCATTTGACAAGTTATTTAGGCTGCATACAGAGAACCAAGAGAGCCAAACTATGAAGAGCATAAAATAACTCAGGAATGAGAAACTGCTGGTTTATTTTCACTACTTAGAAGCCATCAGCAGCTGAAATTTCTCTAGAGCTAGGACTGTGTTGTTGCTTGTCATTTTGTTGATAAAAGACAAAATCTGTGTGTAATAGTACAGCGTATAGCCAACCTTGTAATAAGCCCTTTAAAAGGTGAAGTATCCACTTAGAAAACAGCATCCCTCATGCAATGAAATGACAGTAATTTTCCAGCTAATGCAGAACCTGCATTATCTCCCAAAGTCTTCAATTGAAAGCATTTTCCCTGTTATCATTTTCCCTAGATACATTTTCCTCAATGCAGTGACAACAGTTACGTGCAAACCCAGCTTTCTGTGTTCTAAATGAATATTAGTTGTCCTGAAGAAAAATCAAGGAAAACCAGGTTCTGTAATTCAGATCTTAATGTTCAGTGTCTTTTTTGCCCATGCATCTGTAATCACAGTCCCAACCAAAACAGAAGTATAGGTGTGAAAGTGCAACATAGCAGGGCTGTCACACTACATAAATAGGTAAAGAGCATATCTTGTTAAATAAACATGAAGTAAAATAAATCACTGGGAATCAATGGTACTTCTCAAGGGTATTATTAACAAAGAAAGGTGTGAAAGAGTAGAAATATTGTTAAGTATAACAGGACCACATTAAACATCTAGAAAAATCATTGGAGAGTTTTGCAACACTAACGACTGTGAATTGAGTCCACATCTTGTAAGTTACTGTTTGCTTCAGAAAATTGCTAAATTGACTTTTCCTGTTGAGGGCTCCACCAGTAACAGATGAGACACAATCACAGACAAGCATCCAATCAAGAATGAAGCTGTTTAATGCTTGGATAGCTGCATAGGCAAACCAGCAGCCATCAGGGAAATGGAATTTAGACACTGCAAGTGTGTTAGAAGTCAATGAATATAAATTCCTAAAAATCCTGGGTCAGGACTTTTCAGTGGTTTTTTTGGTTTTTTTTTAAATCTACACAGGATCCTGACCTAAAAGATAATGGGGGACTCGCAGCAGCCCCACTGCTACAGCTGAGCCAATAGCTTTACACCTGACAAGACCTTAAATCCCTTCCGTATAAGTGAAGGAATTACCTTACTCATCAGCAACCACAGGTGGGTGACAAACAGCGTTTATTTAACAGAATGGAGGAGGTTTGTTTTGTTGGTTTGATAACAGTAGTGAAAGGTCATTTATTCAATAGAATACACAGGCTCTGTAGGTAGCCCTAAAATAGAGTTTAACAAATGTATCTGGTTGGGTATGCCTTGAGCTTGTAAGTGTGAGTTATTGCTGTGATGGTGCATCCCTTTGAATGGGGCTTTTGAAACGGTGCGCTTCGATAGGAACTTGGGAGAGTAATCATCATAGTGGCTTCTATCACAGCTTTGGCGAAACTGTGATCCAGTTTAATGAAATGCCTCTCAAGGTACAGCTGCATACTGGTGGATAAAAATGTTTGCAGTACTTTGTCATCTTGCAAAATAAGGGGTACTTTGTAGTCTAAAGCATTCCTTAAACCCTCTGAGGGAAAATAAATAACTGCAGAGTAAGGCAAGAAAGTCTGTTATGGTTTGGAGTGAACACTTTGAGGTTAAAAAAACCAATTGGGATGGATGGCTGGGAAGACAGCAAGAGTTAAGGTAAGCTTTCCAAGAGATGTTTGAAATGGTAGTATACTCTGCAGTTATCTGAGAATAAACACTTACTAATCATAATGATAAAGCAATAGTACATTCTGTAACTGAAATACCTTAAAATGCTAAATTGAGTATTTGTTTACCATATATTACAACATGATTTGTGTCAGCCTGTATATGTTATAAGGAAGTGTAACAGGTAAAAATTATTATATAGAAGCAAGCTTTCACCAGAGTTGACTGATGGAATCAAAACTATGCAGGCTTCACTAATTAATTCTTAATCTTTCTCTACCCCAGTGACCAGAAGCAACCCAAGGTGAAAGTGAAGACAAGCAAATTTGGCATAAGTAAATGAAATGAGTAAGACTTCCTATAGTCCCTAATCATCCATAGGATATCACTGACCTATCACTGTGTTCAGGGGAAGGGGTGTGTCTTGCAAGAACTGGTTAACTGGCTAATATATTAACATCTATGATTTTGCAAATCAGGATAAAAGTAAGAGATACCTTACTTCAGGGCATTGCTGTTTTGCTGCTAAAGCATTGGGCATTGGTTATATTTGGAAGAAATTCAAAGGCACCGTTGGGCCAATAGTGCAGCTATGGCAAAGTGACGTGAATAGTTTTTATGTGACTTTATTGCTTTTATAGGTGCTGGCTTGACTATCATACTGTAGACCAAGTTCACCTTTAGACATACAGCTTCCAAAGATGAAGTAGCTTGATTACTGTACAGCTAAAAGCTAATTTTTCCCAGTGGAGAAGAATTACTGCTCTTTCTCCTTGAGATTAAATGTAATTTGTAGAAAATTTAATAGATTGTTTTCTTCAGTCTTATTTTTCATTTTCAGCTAATACTGACTGAATTGAGTTGGGTTGTGTGGCCTAAATCATTAAGTTTGTGCTCAAAACCACCAAGGCTGATTGATGTTTGTTAGGATTGTTCAGTAAGAACAGAGGTGATGGAGATGCTTTTTTTTTTTTTTTTTTTTTTTTTTTTTAGTGAGATGGAACATCCTATATTTGTGAATAAGCACTTTTGTTACAAACTTTTTTTTTTTCTGAGCTGCCAGTGATGGGGTAACAGGTTCGCATGGAACAACGGGGACTTTGTTATGCTGGCTTTTCTGCCACAGAGGTATTCATGTGTATGAGTAATAGCAATAGTCTGTGGCGCTTTTTTTAACTTGGTGTTTTAAATACTCTAACCACTGTTTTTATTTGTTAATACAACATGTCACACACATCTCTGCAAATACAACAATGAATAATTCCTTTTTTGAGGTCAGACCTGTTACAGAAGGTACTGTTTTCCAGATAAAGGTTCAAGGTGCTTTTCAATGAATCGTTGCTCTAATAAATCATTTTGTATATATACTAGCATATACAAGTTAGGATATTAATTTCCAAGCAGTGCCTGTCATGAATATGTAGTTTAAAAAACCTGAGATGAATAAAGCATATGGCCTTTACGTTTCAAGACCATATCTGTAATTCACTGTACATTCATGCTGATACACAGACAAAGGTGAATTAGTTCCAGACAAAAATGCATCAATGCTCTATTGAATAGTCAATTATTAAACACAAAATGGAATCTGTGGTTATCAAGGCATGCTCAGAATGTGCACAGGGTACATAATTTGCACGAGAATGGAACACAATCAGTTTATTTCTAAAAAATCCAGGCAAAATTGTATTAACATGGGATTAAAATAAGTTACTGCTTCTGCTGTACTATGAATGGACTTTACTTCATTTACCCTCCCAAGGAGCTAATTTCAGAGTCTTATTATATGTATAAACCTAGAAAAATAGCAGTAAACAACAGGATTTTTACTGCCCTCAAGAAATACTGCATCCAATTTTCAGTGTTCCATTTTGTGGAGAAATAACTATTTTGAGAACCACACATGAAGGTAAATGTTACAACGTAAATGTTCTGGCAACTCTTCTTGTAGCAGTTTAGTTGAATAAAATGAAGAAAAAGAGTGAGTAAATCATTGCTGAACGATGAGAAGAATCTCATGAATGGCACCTGCATGAGATTTTAAATATTGTTCGTTCACCTAAACGTATAGTAAAGAATTTATTCAGAGAAAAAAAAAGTTTGACAATTGACTGTTGACACTGCCAACAAACTATTATTCAGGCTGTGGCTGTTTATTATTTTACTGCAATTATATACCATGATTAATGCATTGGATCATTAGTCAAGTACATATTTTTGATTAACATTAGGCAAACCGCAGATTTGCTGCAGTATGTTTAAAGGCACCTGTACTGGGTCTGGCTGAACTGGAATCGGTTTTCCCCTATAGCAGCCCTCACGGTGCTGTGGTTTATGCTGGGAGCTGGCAGGTGTTGACAGCACCCTGGTGTTGTGGCTGCTGCTGAGCAGTGCTTACACAGCACCAAGGCTCTTTCTGATATTTTCCCCAGTGGGACGGGGTGGGCAAGATCTTGGGAGGGGACACAGCCAGGACAGCTGACCCAAACCGACCAAAGGGATATTCCAGACCATATGACGTCTGCTCAGTATAAAGCTGGGAGAAAGGAGGAAGGGGGTGGGGTCACCCTTGGTCCTCCGAGGCAACTACTACGCGTATTGGAGCCCTGCTTCCTGAGAAGGCCCGACATCGCCTCTTCATGGGAAGTAGAGAATAAATCTGTTTGCTTTTGCTTCCGCGCGCGGACTTTTGCTTTGCTTTGCTTATATTAAAACTGCTTTTATTTCACCCACAAGGGTTGGTTTATCTTCTTTCCCCTCTTTACCCTGTTGAGAAAACAAGGGGAAAGGGGGGGGAAGTGATAGAGCGACTTGGTGGATACCTGGCATTTAGCCAGAGTCAAACCATCACAGTCTATTCTGGCGCCCAACGTGGGGCAAAACAACGGCAGTTTTATATTAAATGTGCTGTAGCTATAGTAGTTATTAAGCAACAAGCTCTTGTGCTGGTCACGGGCTTGTTTATTGCGCTGCTTATCTTTATTTTGTTAAGCTCGGGAACATGCTGCAAGGAATCGGGAACATCATGAGTGGTTTTATTTTGCAGGCTCCCGAGGTACTTAGTCATCCTTATGTTAGTTCATTGATACTCTTTATTAATGCTGTTCGCCTGTTGTGGGTTGTGTGGAGCTCGGTATGCTCTTGGTGTAAGAGAACGCAAATTTTGAGTGAATCGGTGCCAAAATGTGCTCTGAGGCGGCCTGTTCCTGGGTGGCAGGGAGAGTGGAAGGAGTTGGGCAGATTCCTAGGACGGTTATCACCTCCTGTAGCCTGGGATCTCACCCCTGAACAGGCAAGCAACCCCACAAAATTGACACATCACCTGATAGAGGGGTGCCTTGCCTATCCCAATGAGAATCAGCAACTTCTAGCACTTTACTGGGGCCTGGCCTGTGCTTATCGAGCTGCAGTTCAGCACTCTCAAAGGGCTGTGGTTGACATGGGAACTCAAACAATAACAACAACAGAGATTGCCCCAGTAGTAAAAAAGAAACAATGGACAAGGAGAACAACAGGCCCATACCCTCGATTAATAAGGGAGGAGAAAGAGGAGGAAGAAGCTGGTCCTTCAGCAAAGGTATCAGAAGAGGGAATAACAGAACTGAAACAGGAGGCAGAAACTACCCGGTCCCTGACGTCATCAGAACTGCGAGATCTGCGGAAAGACTACTGCCACCAGCCGGGTGAGCGGATCACTGCCTGGCTGCTGCGATGCTGGGATAATGGGGCAGATGCTCAACAGCTAGAAGGTAAGGAAGCCCAACAGCTGGGTTCCCTTGCTAGAAATCGAGGAATTGAAAGGGGAATTGGAAAGGAGACAGCAATTTGCAGTCTGTGGAGACAGCTCCTTTCAAGTGTTAAAGCAAGGTATCCTTTTAAGGAAGATCTTATGGACCACACCCCAGGGAAGTGGGCTACTGCAGATGAAGGTGTCCAGTACCTGAGAGAATTAGCAGTGATGGAAGTCATCTATGGTGATCCAGATAATGATGAAGCCCCTAAAAATCCAGAGGATGTCCCATGCACACGGGCCATGTGGAGGAAGGTGATTAAAGGTGCGCCATCCTCGTATTCTGCCGGCTTGGCCGCAATGTACTACCCAGAAATGGATGCAGGAGAAGGACTAAGATGTACGCCAACTGTGGAGGCAGCCTCTTCCTGGCTTCAGAACTTTGAAGAGAGTCTTGGTACCTCCTCATCTCTACGGGCGAGTGCCCTGGATGTTAGGAGCTCCCCAAGAAATCATTTCTCTTCTGTCCCAGTCAGGGGGAAAGGAAAGCCAAGGCGCATGACACGTGGCGAACTCTGGTTCTTCCTGCGCGACCAGGGGGAGGACATGAGGAAGTGGGATGGTCAACCCACCTTTAAGTTGGAAGCACGTGTACATGAATTGCGAGGAAAGACCCCTGCCAACAAGAAGACATCTAAGAAGGTTGCTAATGTAGCTGGTGTAAAACCACAAGGAAGTAACCAGCGATCTCCCAGATACAGAAAGACTGAGATCACCTCCCTTGATCCTGAAGAAGGAACCTCCGGCCTGGCACAGCAAGAGTCAGACAGTGAGTACTCCGACCAAGAACAGGAATAGAGGGCCCCTGCCTCCAGCCAGGAGGAGGAAAGGGATGATCGGGTGTATTGGACAGTGTGGATTCGATGGCCTGGCACATCAAATCCACAGAAGTACCAGGCTTTAATTGACACCGGGGCACAATGTACACTAATGCCGTCAAGTTATAGAGGGGCAGAACCTATCTGGATCTCAGGAGTGACAGGGGGCTGTCAAGAACTATCAGTATTGGAGGCCGAGGTTAGCTTGACTGGGGACAAGTGGGAAAAACATCCCATTGTAACTGGCCCAGAAGCCCCTTGCATCTTGGGCATTGACTATCTCAAGAGGGGATACTTCAAAGACCCAAAAGGATACCGATGGGCTTTTGGTGTGGCCAGTGTGAATACAGAAAAGGTAAAACAGTTGTCTAATCTGCCTGGCCTCTCAGAAGATCCTTTTGTTGTGGGACTGTTGCAAGTTGAAGAA
This sequence comes from Athene noctua, assembly GCF_965140245.1. NCBI lineage: Eukaryota > Metazoa > Chordata > Aves > Strigiformes > Strigidae > Athene > Athene noctua. The sequence goes on from NC_134044.1 coordinate 7,411,398, forward strand.
CAACAGGTGCCAATTGCTATGAGGACCGTGCACCGACGGCAGTATCGTACAAACCGAGACTCTCTGGCTCCCATCCAAGAATTGATTCGTCAACTGGAGAACCAAGGTGTCATCAGTAAGACACATTCGCCTTTTAATAGCCCAATATGGCCAGTGCGAAAGTCTGACGGAGGGTGGAGGTTAACAGTAGACTATCGTGGCCTGAATGAAGTGACGCCACCACTGAGTGCTGCTGTACCAGATATGTTAGAGCTCCAGTATGAACTGGAGTCAAAGGCAGCCAAGTGGTACGCCACAATTGACATTGCCAATGCATTCTTTTCAATTCCTTTGGCAGAAGAGTGCAGGCCACAGTTTGCTTTCACGTGGAGGGGTGTCCAGTATACCTGGAATCGACTGCCCCAGGGGTGGAAGCACAGCCCCACTATTTGTCGTGGACTAATTCAAACTGCACTGGAAAAGGGTGATGCCCCTGAACATCTACAATACATTGATGACATCATTGTGTGGGGCAATGAGGCAGAAGAAGTGTTCAAGAAAGGACAAAGAGTAATTGAGATTCTTCTGAGAGCTGGGTTTGCCATAAAGAAAAGCAAGGTCAAGGGACCAGCACGAGAAATTCAGTTCTTGGGAATAAAATGGCAAGATGGACGCCGTCATGTGCCATTGGATGTTGTCAACAAGATAGCAACTATGTCTCCACCGACCAACAAGAAGGAAACACAAGCTTTCCTAGGACTTGTGGGATTTTGGAGGATGCATATTCCAGGTTACAGTCAGCTTGTGAGCCCTCTCTATCAAGTGACCGGAAAGAAGAACAATTTTCAGTGGGGTCCTGAGCAGCAACAAGCCTTTGAGCACATCAAACAAGAGATAGCTCGAGCGGTAGCTCTTGGGCCTGTTGGGACAGGACCAGCTGTGCAAAATATACTTTACACATCAACTGGGGAGCACGGACTCACATGGAGCCTCTGGCAGAAGATACCAGGTGAAACTCGAGGTCGACCATTAGGATTTTGGAGCCGGGGATATCGAGGATCAGAAGCCCACTACACTCCGACTGAAAAGGAGATACTGGCAGCATATGAGGGGATTCGAGCTGCTTCAGAAGTTGTTGGTACAGAAGCACAGCTCCTCTTGGCACCACGGCTGCCTGTATTACATTGGATGTTCAAAGGAAACATCCCTTCCACACACCATGCAACCAGTGCTACCTGGAGTAAATGGGTCGCGTTAATCACGCAACGGGCTCGACTGGGGAAACCCAACCATCCAGGGATCCTGGAAGAGATCATGGACTGGCCAGAAGGTAGAGATTTTGGAGTGCGGCCTGAGGAGGTGGCTCGTGCCCAAGAGGCACCGCCATATAACGAGTTACCAGAAGATGAGAGGCGTTATGCTCTCTTTACTGATGGATCCTGTCGTGTGGTAGGAAGCCAGCGGAAGTGGAAAGCTGCTGTGTGGAGTCCCACAAGACAAGTCGTTGAGGCCACTGAAGGAGAAGGAGAGTCAAGTCAGTTCGCAGAAGTAAAAGCGATCCAACTTGCCCTAAAGATTGCTGAACGGGAAAAGTGGCCAGTATTATATCTCTACACAGACTCCTGGATGGTGGCTAACGCCCTGTGGGGGTGGCTACAGGAGTGGAAGAAGACCAATTGGCAGCGCAGAGGTAAACCCATCTGGGCTGCTGCATTGTGGCAGGACATCGCTGCCCGAGTGGAAAACGTGGCTCTAAAGGTGCGTCATGTAGATGCTCATGTGCCCAAAAGGCGTGCCACTGAAGAACACCAAAACAATGAGCAAGCAGACAAAGCTGCCAAAATTGAAGTAGCTCGGCTGGACCTGGACTGGGAGCGTAAGGGTGAGCTGTTTGTAGCTCGATGGGCCCATGAAACATCAGGGCATCTTGGCAGAGATGCAACGTACAGATGGGCTCGTGATCGAGGGGTGGACCTGACCATGGAGGCCATCTCCCAGGTCACTCACGAATGTGAAACATGTGCTGCAATCAAGCGAGCCACACGAGCAAAGTCTCCCTGGAACAGAGGGCGATGGCTGAGTTTTCAATACGGTGAGGCCTGGCAGATTGACTATATTGGACCACTGCCACGAACACGCCAAGGCAAGCACTACATACTCACCATGGTAGAAGCAACTACGGGTTGGCTAGAAACGTACCCTGTAAATCATGCCACTGCCCGAAATACCATCTTGGGTCTTGAAAGGCAAATTTTATGGCGACATGGTACTCCTGAAAGAATCGAGTCAGAAAACGGGACCCATTTTCGAAATAATCTTATAAACTCCTGGGCAAAGAAACACGGCATTGAGTGGGTGTATCACATCCCTTATTACCCACAAGCGTCTGGAAAGATTGAAAGATATAATGGACTGTTGAAGACTATGTTGAGAGCATTGGACAATGGGGGATGGAAGCATTGGGATATAAATTTAGCAGAAGCCACTTGGCTAATTAATACCAGAGGATCTGTTAACCGTCCTGGGCCTGCCCAAACAAACCCCCTTCATACTGTGGGAGGAGATAAGGTCCCTGTAGTACACACAGGGAGGTGGCTGGGGAAGGCAGTGTGGATTGCTCCTCCCTTGGGAAAAGGCAAGCCCACTCGTGGGATTGTCTTTGCCCAGGGACCTGGATGTACTTGGTGGGTAATGCGGGAGGATGGGACTACTCAGTGTGTGCCTCAAGAACATTTAACCTTGGGGGGAAAGTAATCTGTGGGATGAGTTGTATGTTGCAGGAAGTGATGGAGGAAGTAGGAACGATGAAGAGTGAACCAGACACGTGCAATGACGACCCAAACCTAGCCGGTGCTGGAGTCCAACGGTCAAGCATACTTCTGTCCTGAGCATCTATCTTGACAGATGGAAGCCAAGACACTGAACATCTGAAGAAGTGAAGAAAGCTTATGGAATAGATAAATGAATATTATGTGGGACCTGGGCATAACGTAAATGGTATGGAATAAGGGGTGGAGACTGTATTGGGTCTGGCTGAACTGGAATCGGTTTTCCCCTATAGCAGCCCTCACGGTGCTGTGGTTTATGCTGGGAGCTGGCAGGTGTTGACAGCACCCTGGTGTTGTGGCTGCTGCTGAGCAGTGCTTACACAGCACCAAGGCTCTTTCTGATATTTTCCCCAGTGGGACGGGGTGGGCAAGATCTTGGGAGGGGACACAGCCAGGACAGCTGACCCAAACTGACCAAAGGGATATTCCATACCATATGACGTCTGCTCAGTATAAAGCTGGGAGAAAGGAGGAAGGGGGTGGGGTCACCCTTGGTCCTCCGAGGCAACTACTACGTGTATTGGAGCCCTGCTTCCTGAGAAGGCCCGACATCGCCTCTTCATGGGAAGTAGAGAATAAATCTGTTTGCTTTTGCTTCCGCGCGCGGACTTTTGCTTTGCTTATATTAAAACTGCTTTTATTTCACCCACAAGGGTTAGTTTATCTTCTTTCCCCTCTTTACCCTGTTGAGAAAACAAAGGGAAGGGGGGGGTGGGAAGTGATAGAGCGACTTGGTGGATACCTGGCATTTAGCCAGAGTCAAACCATCACAGCACCATTTAAATCAACAAAGAGGTTTGTTGGTTGTATCACCTCAAGTGGAGTTTAGTAGAACTTTATTCTAGGTTGCATTGAATGTAATTATTGGCACAGTTAATGGAGATATTACTATATATATGTTTATGGTTTATAAAAAAATATTTTCTGATCTGTGGCTTTCAAAAATACTTTCTACCAACATTTTTTTCAGTACAAGTGATTAGTTATTTGCATGCTTCAATAAAAATTACAGAAATCCTCCTTTGTATGTGAGATGATTTTCAGTTATTACTGACATTTTATGTATATTAAACAGGAAATGTGTGGTGGAGGTCTTTATATGTGTAAGTTGGTATAGCCAACAAAAAGAAAAAAGACAAAATTGCATAACTGTAAGATATTGCAAGAATTTCTTGGCTAATGAGATTACAGGTGTGAGTTAGTTTATCTGTATGAAAGTAGAGGAATTCAGAGACAGAAGTTCAGAAGTGGAGACAGTCCATACATTGCTTTCTGAGATACGTTTTCTTCTAGAAATTTCTGCTAGAATTTGAAAGCAAAAATTAGTTTTTCATTCTGCAATCTGTAATTCATTAGGGTATTCCATAAACATGCTGACCTTCACTGCATGATTGTTTTGTGAAAGATGCTCAAGACCAGAATAATTTATATGGTTATGTACAAAAATTTCTTAGCCGAGTTACTTGATACATAAGAACAGAAGGAAAGTTTGCAAAATAGGTGGGATAACATTTCTCCATTTCTGCACATGATATTTAAATGCATTTCTGAGTGGATAATGCAGGTGGGAGGTTTTACTGCAGTAAAACACAGAGAGAATGTGCCATGATTGTGTAGAAGATGGTGTATCATGCTTCTGTTCATGATATGAAATACTTAGCTGTTTTAAGCTGTTAAGCATGGCTGCTATCTGAAATAGCATGATATCCTGTGCTAACTTCTTGAAGTTAACTCAAATGAAGTAGACTTTAAACAAAGTTTTTAACAAAAACTTAGCAACTGAGTGTGGTTAAAATTACCAGTCAAAATCCTCAACATATAACGCGCCATTAAATCCTAACCCCCAGCACATCAGTGTTCTAACAAAGCTCTGAGAAGAAAGATCTTTGTCACTAGCCATTTCTTCCACTGGGGATTCTGTAACCGAGGCCTCCAAGTGGGAACCTGCCGTTAATAGTAATGAATTTCAAGCACCTGTAGTCACGGAATTCGCTATAGCTGTCAGTCAGCTAGGCTTTCACTGATGAGCTCATTTATCCTTCTGCTCCAGTCATTGATCAAGCAACTTCTGATGCCATTTTCTGAGTACCTTGTTGATACCACAGCAGATGTAATTGCCTGCTATTATGATTCATGCTGTTACTTCTATTGACCTTTCAGTATTGTTTTGCTCTTCCCAAAGAAGAGGATATTTTGTTAGCTATGGGGCCTTTTTGATTAATGATGTGATCAGAATTCGGTGAGTAATGTCTGGAATATGAAACTATCTTGGTATGAAGAAGGGGCTCCTTTATGTCAGTGAGACTTTTTTGCTTATATTTTTGTAAGCTGTGGGTATAAACCTCAGAATAAGTCTGCATCTGCCTAGTTGTACTTCAGGTAATTATTGTCTCTTATATTAAAAGCCATTCAGGAGGGAGATACTGTTCCAAAAGCTTTCTCATGGATATCCTACCACGTCCTCTGAAAGAAAAGGTACAGATCTGCTTATGAATTCATTAAGTCCTGAGGTAGCTCAGATGTTTGGGAACAATGTGTCCTGATGTTGGCCCTAGCTTTCATACCTCTATTTAGAGGGGGGATGAGGATGTGACCAGTTACTATTCTTCACCTTAACATGGACTCTGCATGGATTTTATTATCTGTTTGGGTCTTGGGGAAGGTGGTTATTTGAGTTCTGACCCTGAACAAAATTTTGTTTCCTGGAGACCAAGAGAGTCTGAAAAGACATATCATTATCCCCCTGTTTAAACAGTGCAGTATTTGAACATAGTGACTCCAGTGAGCAAGGACTACTATCCTTCCTCTGTAGCTCATCTCTCATTTTGTTTGCAACTTGCCCAAGTCTGTTCAGTTAGCTTTATGATTTTGCCTATCCACATTACCTGTATTATTCTTTCCAGGTTCACTTTCCTCTTACTCTACTGAGCAATTTTACTGTTTCCTCTAATGACTGCTTATGATAATCTATGAAATGTTTGTAATAAGAAAATTCCTCCAAACATGCAATTATATTGTCATGTGCATTTTTAATATAGCAAGACAGACACAAAAATCAGGATTCGCATACTTAGCTTGTCAAAATTATAAGCTAAGTCTTGTGTAAACTAGTAGCTGTTTCAGCAGCAGCAGAAGGAAATTCAGCCGATTTTAAAAGATATTTCCTAAGTGCTGCTTGGAAAGGAGAAAAGGAAACACCAATTCTGCTGAAAATATTCATAATATGCAGAGCAGTCTAGTTAGCTTGCTTCTTTCTCCCCCTTAGACATCTGTAATACAAATAAACAAAAAAACAAAGCACCAATTCCATTTGTCCCAGCATCCCCTGAGCTTTTCCAGGCTGCAGTATCGTTATCTTAGCAGAGCTTCAGCCTTGTTGTTGGTTCTACATGACTAATCATTTTGCATGAGGGCCACATCTGCTCTCTGGATCCTGGTGCCTGCATGGTCAAAGATTGTGTAACTGCATAATCTAGAGTGATGTAACATTACTGTAGTGTTAGTTCTTCATGTTGCTAACGTTATAGAACAAGAAAAGAAAAGAATGTACTAAACCAGCTCTTTATCTCTTTCTTCTGTCCTATCCAGACTTTTCTACAAATGTTCGAGGCTCATGAGTATAACAAACAGATTTTGATTTTTGTTAAAGCTATAGTAAGTCTGCACCCCGTATGTACTGCTGAAATTCGGTACTTCATTCCTTCCTGTCTTCAGTTTCTCTGCCTTCTTCCTGGTGGTAGTATTTGTTGGTAGCAGAGTGTGACGCCAGCACAAAGCCCTTAAGAGTTGCATAAGTGAACCACTTCAGTGCCAGCTGCAGGACTATTAGTCTTTTGGAATCTAATACTGTAAACCGCAGTGGAAACCATGACAGATTTCTTTTGTAAGATTAAAGTTATGAACATTCAGTGTAAAGCGTGGCATCGAATAAAGAACTGGTTAAAAATAAAATTACAATTATGCATGAGAGGAGCAGTGTCTCTGGAGGAAATACTACTTGCATATACAAAAAGGTTAAAACATCTGTGTCTTTAAACTCTAATTTCTGTTTATCTATACAATACAGACAGTCAAACAACTACAGAAAGGGAAGAAGATTAGAGTAAAACAGTAGTAAAGGGAAAGAAAAAAAAAACCCCAAACTTTAATGTATGTTGACATGGAAATGCAGTGAGTGAGTTCAATAGTGCCATATTTAGAACAACTCCATTTCTCTGCAATTTGCAAGAAGTGGCACAGCGAGGTGAACAGTATTGAAGAAGAAAAAAATGTGCCTGACATTCTTACAAAGATAATGGACTTTCTTTAAAAGAAGTCTTAAAAATCTCCAACAAAATACCCAGGAAAAAAAAAAAAAAGAATAGGTAGGGAATGTAATACCTGATTTAAATCTTTTCACATCTAAAATAAAGCTTCTTAACCCAAGAACAGTTCAGCCATCTGTGGATATGATATTCCTAGAAACAGGTATATTAAAGGAGGGTTAAGTTAAAGGAAACATAATGAACATTTAATTTATTCTCCTCCAGAGTTTCCTGAACCCATACGTAGCAACGCTGAATTGCGAGATAGGCAATGAAGGGCTTCTCTTGTAAAGTTTTCTGCAGTGAGGATGTAGGTGCTCGTTATCTCTGAAATTGCTTTATGGAACTGAATTAATATTTCCTACTAATTTGGCTTTCTTTAAACATGAATAATTTGAATCAAAGCAATAGTAGGAAAGCTGGGTTTTTTTGCCAAGACTTGCATTTCCGTGAGGTTAATGACAGTGCTACTGCTTTATTCAAGAAATTAATTTGCCCTTAAGTTAGAGTCAGAAATCTTCAAAAGAGATGCCTCAAAAAAACCCTAGGTAACTTTTCCTACTATCAATCATTGGCACTTGTTACAAAGGAACTGATGATCTTTAAAATTTTTTTAGCTTAACATCCATATTGGGTAAGGATATACTGTCTACATTTTAGAGAACAAAAATTGCATATAGATTCTTAAAACTATTTAGGTAGATAGCTCCAAAGTAATCTTTAGCAGCTGGGTGACTTTTGAAGGCCTAGGTTTGTGTGATTTGATCAAGGTAAAGAGAAAATTTGTGAAATAATAGAAATTCAAATTTGAGTCTCAGGCCAATTTACTGGGCAATGGATCATCCTTGGTCTGCAGAACGCCTACACCCATGGACTAACAGACTTCTCTGTGTGAAGATGACATTCTGATGCCACCAGTGTCAGTAGGAAATACTTTTCTCCTACACTTTCCTCTGATATATTTATTTAGTAAACAATATAAATAATATTGAACAATGTAACTACAATTTCTTGCAGTAGTCAGGAAGAATGATTTTTAATTCCATCTGTAAAAGAGTCTCTGTAGTATGGGCTTAGAAGAAACAACAAATTTAAGAAAGTATAATGCACTTATTTTAAAATGTGGCTGCCCCTGTCTTGCCAAAGGAAGGGTTAAAATAGTTTTTGACTAGCAGGTACAGAAGTGAAATATGTAACACAATAAAGAATAATGAAGTCATGTCATTCCTTTTAGCAGTAATAACAGGCAGTGAAATCTGGATCTATATAATTCAATATTAATCTCTAAGCTGTGCAGTGTGTGATACCTATAATTAGTACTGAAAAAGGAGATAAGCTATGAAAAGTTAGAGCAACTGACACCAAAGTTAGTAGGAAATGTTTGTAGGATTAAGTTTATTGGTAGCTGCTTTCTAGACATGTACCCTTCTGCAACTTTATACACTGCCTACCAGACTGAATTGTCTAAAAAATGTAATTTGGTTGATGTATCTGCAAGGGCAAATGGAAAAAAACCAAACCACTACCCCACCAAAAAAAAAAAAAAAAAAAAAAAAAAAAAAATTATGAATGCCTCTTTGTAGAGTCTATTTATAGTCATATGGAATATATGTCATTAATGGAATATATGTCTAAGTTTGTTAGAATTATACTTCAGTTAAGCATTGAAATTGTGCCAGTAGTGCAACTTGTAGAGAAGGTCCAGTGAGTGATCATTTGCTCTTCAGATACACTTACTGGATTAGCATGGAAAGTACTGTATAGTTTGATTTTGATACATTTAGAATAGAATTCTCTTTAGCAATATTTTAAATGAAACATTGGCACCACTAACAAGAAATCCATACAATTGTTACAAAAAGCCCATATGTAAAAAATATAAAGTGGGGAAAAGCTAAATTTCACACACTGGAGAGCATAACAATAATAAGCTGCTTCAGAGACAAGATAATTAATGAGAAATGCAGGTCTGAAAAAATACATTTATGTTGTAAGGGGGTGATTGTTGCATATGGCATTTAGCCTCCTGTTCAATGCAAAACAGAAGAGCACACGGCTAACCTTCCTCTTGTGGGTTGCCATGTTAGCTTCTGAGGGGCTTTGGCCATTATGGATGTGCTTTGGTTCTACAAAATGAAGTCCCATACGGGTCACTTATGTGCTGTTCCCTAACGCAGTTCTGGTGTTTGTATGTGGAAGTATGTGATATGAAAAGTTAGGTAAAACCACCATTGCCCCAGTGAGCAGGACAAGCGTAATGATCCCACTTTTTTGTCACAAAATTGCATTTCACGTAGATGCTTGTGCAGTTCAGTGTAAATGCCAGAGCTGGTCTTGTCATATCTATATACAGTGGTAACCGTATGGAAAAGGATGGTAAAGTGATAGGACAAGTTTAATCTTCCTTTTAGAGAAAGCTGCTAAGATACCACCAAAGACACTGTGTTTTTCATTTGATGTGTGGTCTTTTACCATTTCTCCCCAAAACCGCTATTGCTAACAGTTTTCTTGCACAACAGTTACAAATGTACTTCTCCCATGAATTGAGGCAAATAATATGTTGTGCTTCTAATAAATGTGCATGACCGTTCTGCCAGCAACTTCACTTACAGCTGACACTGAAAAGTCCCTGTTCCCATACCAAAGAGTTGTCATAAATAGCACAGTCCTGTGTTAAGGCATATGGATATATTTGTCTCCTCCCTTTTGAGCTGATTAATATAATTTTCTTCTCTGAATCTGGAAAACTGGAATATGCTCATTTTCCTGCTTTATTAATCCAGATTCTCACTGACATTTACAGATACAAGTATCCAAAACAGTTTAACAAACTCCATCACTTAGGGAAATTGTTTCCATCTCTTTCCTGTGCATTCAGTCATTTTTGATTGGGAATATCCTCTCTTTACCACTTGTGTTTTACTGTTGCAGCTTGCTGAATGTTTGGCTCTTACAAAAACTGCATGAAAACAACTAGCTCAACAAGGTGGGATCAGATGCTGACTTAAGGAAAATGCACGCAGCGTAGTTCCCAGTGCCGTAGTGGCGTTTTGTCTGATCTTAACTTCAACTGAAGATCTTGTGCTTTAGTCTTAAAGCTTTTTCAAGGTATTTCAAAGGCCATCCCTGAGCGATCTGCTGTAACAGCTGTGATAAAAACAGCTAAGGACCTTTGTAGAACAACTACTATGAGAGATGAACAGGCAAAGTTTAATTATGCTTAAAGTCTGTTGTAGGGTTTTAAAGTCAGAATTTCTTTAAAACATACAGTTTTGTTCAAGTTATTTCTCGCCCAAAAAACATTCAGGTTATCCTAGCTGAGAAATGACCCAAAATATAGGGAAGGATGTCATATGCTGATCTGTGCTTTTAAATAATGTACGTGAAATTAAAATACTAGGAATATTTAAAGATATTAGATTCCTACAAAAATAGATATAAAAATGACCTATTTGAAGAAAATGACCATGTTTAGTTACATTTCTCCATTCTAAATTTTGCAGGTATTATTAGAACCAGTTCTTTCTCTCAAGTAAAAAGTAATGCTCTTTGGCCTATTAGTTCCCATGGATCAGAATATTACTGCTCATTGCACGTGAGGAGGAAGGACTTCACATCTGTAAAATACTTTGCTTTCTGCACTTCAGAGTTTAAGATTCAGCTTCGCTCTTGGGACCTTTATTAAGATATTTGCCATGCTCATATTTTGAAAATATGTATTTTTCTTGATTTCCCTCACACATCAGTATGCCTACCCCTGTCTCCCTAAGACTTGTTCTCTAAGACTAAATTCTGTCTGATACCAAAGAGATAAAGAAGCAAACAAGACAATCTCAAATACATAGTTAGGTGCCCTACAAAAATGAACAGCTCACACTGGAAAATATAAGGGATGTTCCAGCTATACTCCAAAAAATGAAACAAAAAATTGTGACAAATTTGCTGAACGTTGGTTTCAGTTCCACAATATAGTTGAGGAAGTGCATGTTGTCTCAGTGGCAGTATATTGTTGCAGCTTTGCTCCTCTTTGATACAGAGGAGCCAGAGTCCTTGCTATTCACTGAGCTAATCAGAGTTTATGGATGATTTGCATTGCCACAGTGGCTCAGACCCTTGGAATATGTCAGCAAATCTGATCTTTCATGTCTCTGATGTGAGAGAGAATCTGGCATAATCTCACCTATATGAAGTTGTCCTGGTACAACTGAAATCAGCGGCTGGTTTTTGTTTGGATGTTGATTGTTTTTTATTAGTATTGACAGTAAAGAGCTGTCTGGACAACTTCTGCTTTTTTAGGGGAATAATAAATATTAACAGATAGTAAAATATAGCTCTTACAGATAGTAATATATTGCTAAATCAAAAACTGAAGCATTTAGATTTGAAAAGGTTAAGTGAATTTAACTCAAACAGGTTATGTGTTCAGAAGTGAAACTTGCTTCCAAATTAGAGCCCTGCTGCTGTTTACAGCCCACATAGCTGCTGCAGCACACTGTGCTGCTCACGCTTGCTCTGTGGCCCTGTTCTTGCTTGTCCTTTCATCCATCCCAGCTCATCATTCTCTTGTGCGCAGGTCAGGGGCACAGGTCACTAGGCCAGCACAACTCCTGTGACTTCCACTCTTGCTGTGTAGAAGCCCCGGCTTTAATTTGCACTTTGTATGTGCCACCTGTGCTATGCCAGGAAGAATTTTTCTCTCTGAACAGCTGGTGGTGGAGAACAGTTCCACTTAATGTGAGATCAGGCATTTGTTTGCTGCTTTTCACTGTGTTGTGTCAAAATACTTTGAATGATACGGCTCCCTAGAAATAGGATATTTTCTCAGGCCTTCTGGTTAGCTTGGTTAGCTAAATACCAGAGGAAGAGGGGTATGCTGCAAGCAGGGATATGAGCTGTACAAGGTCTTGCAGGTGGAATGGAAGAACATTTATTTTGCTGTGATGGATGGCTGGTGTCTTGGATTCAGATCTGCTTTTAGGTTATGTTAGGAATTATCTTTGCATCGTTTGTTACACATTGTGAAATCCTACATAATGCTCTATTTCCTTTAAATCATTATGCATGCTGGTCTTTCACTAGTATGATTTTCTTTAATCATAACATTAAAACTTGATTTTTTAAATGATGTTATTCATTATTTAATGCTTTTACATAATGATGAGGTAAGAAACGTATTACCAGAGAGACTGGAATGCTGAGCTCTAACAGCTAGTGATATAATAAACCTGGGACTGGGTAGGATGGTGGAGTACTTGTGAGCTCAAATTGCTCAGCCTAAAGAGGCTAAAGTCCTAGGGTCCTAGTCCCCACCAGATCTGAGGGGCTGCATTGGAGTTGACCGTGAAATTCTCATTCCTTAAGGATCCCTCTTGCTAGTCCTACCAGAGCCCAAACACCTGCAGAACACAATGGAAATTTCCTGTTTTTGACAACTGGGCCGGAAAAATTCTTATACTCTGAGGCAATGCAAGTGAAGTTTGACACAGAAAATGTACTCAAGTTAGAAATGGAAATGAAGGTCCTTAGCCATGAAATAATCTCTGGAGCTATAACAAATCCAGAAATAGATGCCTTTATTTTTATACTGCTAAGTAACTCATGCCTCATGTTCCTTTTGATAATTGTCGAGGATTTCTGTAACTCCTGGTTCCTCTGACAGAAAAAAGTTGAAGACCAGATGGGACTGATGGATGTAATCCTCCAAATGACACAGTATAATTAAGCAATAGGAGATAAATAGTGATAGCCCATAAATAGGTGGCTCATGTCAACTGGAAAACAGTGATTTCACAATACCTATCTTTGCTGAATAACACTTAAAAATTAATCCCTTTGCACTCTAGATTTTTTTGTTGTTTTTTTTAATATGAAAGTGGAGGAAGGTACTGTGAAAAGCTGGTAGGACAGATCACTGAATTTCATATTGCTGCATTTAATAAGGGTGAGTAAGAGAGACTTTGAATCACTGTTCTGATTACTGTTGTCATCTCTGTTCCCTGAGTGTGGGATACAGCAGGATGAGTCTGGCCTCAGGTCTTGGTGACTCTAAGGATCCTAAGGGAACTCTTCCATTGTCCAGCAGTATATATTTCTTTCATGCTGGCCTGGCTTGGGATTGTCCCCAAAATGTAAAGGATTTCATCATCTTTTCACCACGCTGGCCTTTCCCCTCACCTCAAGAAAATCACCACTTGTTTTCCATTCAAAGAAATCTGGAAAAAACCCAAAAGAGTATAAATGAAGCACAGCTAGGCATAGGATCATAGAATAGTTCGGGTTCAGAGAGACATCTAAAGGTCATTTAGTCCAACCTCCCTGCAATGAGCAGGGACATCTTCAACTAGATTAGGTTGGTCAGAGCCCTGTTCAGCCTGACCTTGAATATTTCCAGGGATGGGGCATCTACCACCTCTCTGGGAAACCTGTTCCAGTGTCACACCACCCGCACATTAAAGAATTCCTTCCTTCTATCCAGTAAAAACCTATCATCTTTCAGTTTAAAACCGTTACCCCTCATCCTATGCCTACATCCCCTGACAAAGAGTCCCTCCCCATCTTTCCTGTAGCCCCTTTAAGTACTGGAAGGCCGCTATAAGGTCTCCCCGGTGCCTTCTCTTCTCCAGCTGAACACCCCCAACTCTCTCAGCCTGTCCTCACAGGGGAGCTGCTCCATTCCTCTCTGATCATTTTTGTGGCCTCCTCTGGACCCGCTCCAACAGATCCATGTCATTCCTCTGCTGAGGGCTCCAAAACTGGATGCAGTACTCTGTCAATGACAATAAAAATGTCTAGAAGAAAGTCTTCTGCAAACACTGCCTTTTGTGTATTGATTAAAAAAGCAGAGAATTTATTTAATGACTAATGGCTTAAATTTATCTAGTTTTTGGTATAAAGGAGTTTCAGAATGAGAGGATTTGTGTTTCATGCGAGGGAGTGAATGAAATAATACCAGAAATGCAGCTTGAAGTTCAGGTCTACCAAACAACTCGTTATTGAAGAGTTGCAACTACCTTGTATACACCAGGAGAGGGAGCCCGGCAAGTAGAGCCAAAGTTAACTTGTCTCTCAACATCATACAGAGTTAAAAATTCTGTGTTCTGTCTGTACATTTAGAGCATGAAACGGGTAGAAAAATGTTTAATTGTTTATGTTCTATATCAGTTTATGTTAGTGAGCTGATCAGAAAGGATAATTTTCTTATTTCACATGTTGACTTCCCCTAGAGACCTGAGACAGCAGTTAATAAAAAGGCAAACTGCTGCGGAGGCTTTACAGGAAAAGGGTGCTCTCCACGTGGATTTGTGGGCCTTCCCCTAGCACAATCTTGTTTCATTGTTTTGATCAAGTCACCACTTTACAGGGTGCACATATGGCATGATTTTCTAACTGGAAATATGTCAGGCAGGACTAAAGGATCTGTGACTGGTGTGTTCATAAAGGTCAAATTCTTCTCATTAGAGAGGAGATAACTGTTCAAAACTCCTCATTATTTTACTGGAAAGGTTTTCTTGTTTCAGATGCTTTGGGAGCAGTCCTCCTTGCAACTAATGGGTATATTCTTGGTAGGAATACTAGCTTTACTCCCTCCCCTACCACCCCAATCTGAAGTGCAATCAATTAAGTTTTAATTTGGAAGTACTCTAATATTTCAAATTTTGCTGTGTATGTTTGCCAAGCTGGTAGTAAAACAACTTATCTGAACCAATATGGAAAATGCTAGCTACACTAGTAAAACATTTAAAAGCTTTTAAATATTTCTATTTATTTAATTTAGTAGAAGTTGGTTTTATATGAAACAGCAGCATGACAGGTCTTCTGGTCATAATGTTCACTCTCAAATTGCTAGTAGAGTTAAAACTTCCAGAGAAATGAAGTAAAATAAGAAGTGACTAGAACCAGCACCACAAATTAAGTCTCTAAAAGCGTTGCTTTAAAGTTTCTTGCCTTTGAGCCAATGAGATGTGTAGCTTCTGTTGGGTTCAGATACAGCCATAGGGGAAGCTTTTTGTTATATCATCAACAGCCTGAATAGATTATCATTATAAATTGTTACTTAGGCACATGAAAAATGGGTGGAAGTGATGGTGTAAATAAAAGTGCTGTTAAATCCTTCAAATGATGCAGCATATTTAACATTAATTCCTTAAGGAAGTAATCTATTTACACTTTATGTAAATGTTTATTTAAAAGGAACTAGTATCATTGTGCCTTATAGCTGTCTATATTGTGTTGTATAGCTGTATTCTGTGTTGTCTCATACTATGTGTGTTAAATGGACAGAAGAGTGTCACACAAATGTTTGTGTAAGACTAGGTGGTTTGTTAAATCTGTTAGTATCCAGGTAAATTTTTGTATACAGAGAGCAAAAGAATAACTGCAAACTAGATAGATCTATTTTTTTAGCTTCCTTTCAGACAAAAAAGGGCTGTAATTTCTTTGGAGACAGAACAAAAAACCATAGGATATTAATACAGGGAATTGAAAATGAGAAGGTGTGAAGGTCACCATGTACAGTTTCACATTATGCTTAAAGCAGCTATTGAAAGAGTGTAGCTCTGTTCCCCTTCAGGTCTAGTGATTGTGTGATCACTTGGTGAGGTTGATCACTTAGTTGCTCCTAAGGAAAAATCATATAGGGGGAAAAAAAAAAAAAAGAAGACTGATTTCCATCAGATCGATAAAATGATGTGATTCACTTGAATTCCCAACTGCCTGTTTATGAGACCAGTGCAAGGAAGGGAATGGGAAGCTGCACTTGACAATAAGTGTGTGGAAGGATGTGGGGATGGAGATGGACAGCTGTTTTAGCAATTGGTTCACAATGTGAAACTATGCCTTCAGTGAAGAGAGTCTTGAAGGAAAAGAAGATGTAGGATTTTGGGTTCTTTCACTCTGAATTCAAATAAAATAGTGTACTGGGTCTGGCTGAGCTGGAATTGGTTTTCCCCTACAGCAGCCCTCATGGTGCTGTGGTTTATGCTGGGAGCTGGCAGGTGTTGGGAGCACCCTGGTGTTGTGGCTGCTGCTGAGCAGTGCTTACACAGCACCAAGGCTCTTTCTGACATTTCCCCCAGTGGGACGGGGTGGGCAAGATCTTGGGAGGGGACATAGCCAGGACAGCTGACCCGAACTGACCAAAGGGATATTCCAGACCATGTGACGTCTGCTCCGTATAAAGCTGGGAGAAAGGAGGAAGGGGGTGGGGTCACCCTTGGTCCTCCGAGGCAACTACTACGCGTATTGGAGCCCTGCTCCTGAGAAGGCCCGACATCGCCTGTCCATGGGAAGTAGAGAATAAATCTGTTTGCTTTTGCTTCTGCGCGCAGACCTTTGCTTCGCTTAGCTTATGTTAAAACTGCTTTTGTTTCACCCACAAGGGTTAGTTTATCTTCTTTCTCCTCTTTACCCTGTTGAGAAAACAAGGGGAAAGGGGGGGGAAGTGATAGAGCGACTTGGTGGATACCTGGCATTTAGCCAGAGTCAAACCATCACAAACAGAAAAAATGGTTGGAGAAGAGAGATGGAGAAAATACAGGGACACTTTTTTGAAGAATCCCTATACAGAGCAGTAGGGAAAAAGATTTCTAGAAGGTAAGACTTGAAGGGAAGAAATGATAATCAGTTTGTAGCTCCTGTATTTGTTCTAGCTAGGTGACTGAGACCTTTTGAATCACATAATGCAGCTGCAATTGCCCAGTTTCTACATCTAGAACATATTTGGCCTTTAGGTTTAAACCCAAATTCACAAGAGTGTTGAGGAAACAGATTAAGAAATGCATATAGTTGTTGTTTCTTTCATGCGTGCGCATGCCTTTCTCTAATGAAGAAGGGATCAACTCTAGACTTGAAAAAGGAAAAGTCTGTTTCCACTATTTTGTGTCTCAAAAATGTGTATGTAAAGAATGCCTATCAAGTGTGCCCTGGTAAGCGTAAGCCTCAGGAATGAGTGTGTCTGTAGGCTCCTTGAGCAACTAGACTATGAGTCTATTGCTGTGAAGGTGTAACCAGTAAAAAGCCCCTGCTGAGAAAATGTTGGAGAGGCTAAGAAAAGAATCGATACTGTAGTCAATCCAGCCCAAGTAAACCAAACAGTTAAGTATTCAATTTGTAATCCTCAGAACATCATTGTTTTTAAGGCTTGGCATGAGGAAGCTTTATCAGAGCTGTGACATTGTCCCATACCTTATCAGACATTTGGCTCGCTGTGCAGACTGGCATGTGTTAGAGAGAGAGCAGAGCCCGCCTTAGCTCTCTGTCTGTCTTAGAGTTTTTCACTGCTGCTCATCTGACTGTGGCAACAATAAGGTACTGCTGAGTCAGTCTAGAGCTCCTCCTTTCCCTCTTTTTGGAGTAAGTTCAGGTAGAAGTACAGGAAGAAGAGTATAACAGGCACAAAGAAAGGAATGTCTTTGCAGTTTCTTAGTGGTCTGTCTTGAAAGAATATAAAATAATGTCACTAGATTACTGAGAGAGGATTTTACCACCTCGTTTTGTAGATCCGAAGTACTCTGAAGTTCAGATACTCAAAGCAAATTTATGACATGCTCTTGGCTATGTCTCAGTAATTGTTCTTTCTACCTGTCTTTGACTTGAGTCATACTATACAGCAAACACAAATCATGTCAGTCTTTAAATTTTTAGGTAGAGATTACATCTGGATAGTTGGGGAGAACTAGACAGTACTGAAGTTGATGTGGTACTGGAATCATCAGGGAGACAAAGGAGGTATTTTTGTCTGAATGGACTTGAATGAAAATTTTAAAAAGAATATTTTTAGGTTGAGACTGGAATAGTAATTGATACCCTCTCCCTTCTGCATGCTTATGACAGGGCCTTTAGTGGCTATACTATGGTGAACATATTCTATGCTGACTTCTCTAGTTCATGCACATGCGTTGCTCAATCAAAGTCTCTTTGGCCTTCATGGATGCCATTGACTGCCTTGAGGCTCAAGAATCAGGGAAATGTGTGCATTTTCCTGTCATAACAGGTGTCTTTATTCTCCCTTTTATTATGGCAAATATCACCACCTCTGGCCTAATTATTTTGATGTCTGTTTGACAGTGAGTAAATTCTATTCCTAAAGAATCTTATCTTGTATTTTCATGATATACAATAATTGAAACGTAAGGTTTTCTTTGAAATGATTTTTTTTTTTTTTTTTGCCTGCTACAGTTGGTGTTGTATGCATGTTGCTTTCTACCCTTGTTAAGCATTAGGGAAGAGAAGGAGATCTGTGTTATTTCTGGTTTTGTTCAGTATTTCACAACATCTATTTAAGAAAAAAGGAGAAAAAAGAAAAATTCTTAGTGCTGTTAAGGGTTATTGCTTGTCTTCTGAGCACAATGTTCGTCATTGTTGCATATGCATAAATTATAATCATCACGTAAGTAACTAAGGCAAGGTGTTCTGAATAACTGCAGAAAACATGTTGTCTTGTGTTTTGTTAGAGCAATTCAGGTGCATTGATGCATGCTTTTAAAAATATAAGTGGTGAAAAACTAAAAGAAAATATCAATCAAAAGGGAGCCTGGCCGATTTAAGGTATCTCTGATGTCTATGATATCTCTGATTATCTTTACTACATTTGGAAATATAACATGTCATCATTAGGATTAATTAATTTGTCCACTTTAAGTCTTCTAATATTTTCTCATATTATTTTGTGCCAGCATACTACCATTATCAATACGTATCGGCGTTGACTTGGTCATTGGTTCAATTTTGCCTTTTTAGTGTATCAAAGACCAATTAATAAGGAATAGACTGAAGTCGAGAAGTAACTCTAGTCTTACGATCTTTCAAAAATAGCTCTTCCTCCTCACTCATCTTCTGTATGCTTAATGCTTCAAGCTGACAATGACAGGAATTGAAATAACTTGAACTCTGCCATTATTATACTGTTCCAACCCTGACTTAAATGGTGCTACTGTGTTTCTTGCTGAGTTAGGCTCTCATGAAAGAGTTAGAGTAGTATTCTTCTGAATGCCAAATCAATACCAATAACCTGTTGAGCTCTTGAGCTCACACACGCTATGACAAAATCTGTTTTATTCTTGGTGACTTGTTCTCAACAATCTGTAGTTCATAAAGAAGCTCTGGCCTTAGGTTGCAGAATTTTTCCCAGATAGAAACTACTCATTATATGTTTTATAGTGGTTAGATTTTCCCATGTAGCTCTGGATATTATCGTGCCTACAGAAAGTGATTGCATTTTAAGTTTAGCAGAGGAAGGGATGGTGGTTGCTCTTTCCACGTCACCTTAACACAGAGCACTTCCTACAGCAAAGTCCATTGTTGAGAAAACTGTTATGTCTAGCTGTGTGTAGTGTCAGTTAAATATGCTGGAAGAAAGGCAAAATAATTTATTGAAGAAAAAGATTTAGTGGTATTCAAAAACTCAAAGTAAGTGGGGCTCTGTTCTTCATTAGAAAAGAATTTGGATAATAAAACTTAACTGCAATGTGTATGACTGTATAAAAATAATTCATAGCGAGGCCTGTTTAAGTGATCTTACAAATATTTCCATGGTCTTTCTACAGTTTCCAGAATGTAGGATGATTTTTGTAAAAGTGTGAAAGTCTATTCATCATACAGTTACTCCAGATTTATGCTACTGTAGCTCTACTGTTTTCAAAGTACAGGGAAGCTTAATATACTGTTTTGTTCTGAGGGTGATCCCAGTTCTTTTGGCATCTCAGTAAGAAAGGCATGGCCATTCATGAATGGTTAACTGGGTCACTGTGTACACAATAAAAATAGTAGAAAAGGCGATTGCAATTGTACGCCCCTTCTGATAGTAGAAACCCTGGTGTATGCATCATTGGACGAGACCCTTCATGTTGATCATGGCATGCTGCATGGATCCCATCTGTGGTGAGGTTCCCATCCTCACTGTTCTTCACATCTTTAGGCAATTCTTTCAAATGAACAAAGCTGTCAATCTTTTACCTTTACAATACTGAACTTTCTGGTACACCGAGGTTCAGCGAGAGCATTATGTTCTTACACATCTCCTTAGGAACAAGTTCTTACAAGCAGTACACACAGGTGGTATTGTTAATGACTAATGTCAGGGTATGTGCTTGGGTTATATAGCAGTCATTCATGTACAGGTCTCTACAGTCAAGGACTGTGGTTAAATCTCTGTCTAGATTCTGCCAGAAATCATTATCACTGTTACAGTGTATTCTGCAGTGGCCCACTACATAGACTGATATTATATTGTGGAGAATAACAAACATGATACATCCACAAAAGTAAAAATCTCTAAGCAATGCATAAACTCATGAGTTTGACCTCAATGATATGAGAAGGCTTTAGGTTTTGAATGAAAGCAGTAATCAAGGTTTCAGAGGTAAATGGAATAACATGCAATATAGTTTCATCAAGTGCAGGTTTTATCAGACTAATTTAATATCTTGATAAGATAGCTAACTTAAACAAGGGTAATGCAATGAACCTAATCTGTCTAAATTTAAGTAAATTATATGATATAGTTCCCCAAGGGAAATTATTATTAAGGAATGAGAAAATGGGGATTAATTCTAAAACTATGAGGTGGATAAAAAGCTTGCTCAAGTAGAAGCTTCAGTGAATTATATCGAAGGGAAAGTGACCAGACTGTAGAGAAGTTACTAGTGCTGTTTCTCAAGGTTTGGTCTGGAGAGCAATCCAGTCTAATATTTCAATTAGTGACCTTGTTACAAGAATAGGGTGGGTACAATTACAAAATTTGTGGCTGACACAAAATGAGAAAGTATTACCCATTCTGGAGGAGGACTGGGTCATAATTTAGGAAGGATTAGATGGATTTAAGGGAATAATTCTTTCTGAATTATGATCCAGTCTTCCTCCAATACTAGCAATATTTTCTCATTTTGTCATCTGCAAATTTTATATGACCTTGTAGATTTGACTAATGGAAATGGAATGAAGTTTAATTGTACAAAGTCAAATACATAGAGACTAATTACAATAACTTTTTCTATGAGATGGAACCTTATCATTTGAAGTTGTCTGTTTCGTAGGTTGTGATACACTGGAGATGGATGGTGAGAGTATGTGTCTGGTTACGTGCACTGTGCTGGGGTCTGGAGTTGATGAACTTCCATCTAATCCTGTACGGCAACATAGCTGAGACACTATTAAGAAAAAAAAAATTACTAAAAAGCCTGTTCTGTGGTGGGCAATGGCTACATCTAATTTTTCTTTGGTGGGACTGTAACCCAAGATGGTTAGTTCAAAGTACCTTATTCTAAATATTCTAATTGGGAAGCACAAATAAGGTACAGCTCAGTTAGGCTGTTACTCAGACTAATAGTGACTGTAACATCATAAATCATTTCAACCTTCCTTTCCATGGCTGACATGGTTAGGGTCTTTTATGATGTATGTATCCATTTTGGGCCCCTCACTACAAGACAGGCACTGAGGTGCTGGAGTGTGTCCAGAGAAGGGCAACGGAGCTGGTGAAAGGTCTAGAGCACAAGTCTTATGAGGAGCAGCTGAGGGCACTGAGGTTTAGCCTGGAGAAAAGGAGGCTAAGGGAAGCCCTTACCACTACCTCTCTGAAAGAAGGTTATAGCGAGGTGGTTGTCAGTCTCTTCTCCCAAGTAACTAGTGATAGGACAAGAAGAAATGGCCTCAGGTTGCACCAGGGGAGGTTTAGATTGGATATTAGGAAAAATTTCTTCACCAAAAAGGTTGTCAAGCATTGGAAGAGGCTGCCCAAGGGAAGCACTGGAGTCACCATCCCTGGAGGTATTTAAAAGACATGATGCTTAGTGACATGGTTATAGTGGTGGACCTGGCAGTGTTAGATTAACGTTTGGACTTGATCTTAAAGATCTTTCCCATCTAAATGATTCTACGATTTAATTTTTTTTTTTTGTACTGAAGAGCCAGTTGGTGCCTGAGAGGTTACCCTCACAATCATGAAGTTACCAGTTAAGATTTATTTTTAAAGAGGAAGATCCCTGTCAACAGTGGCTTGTCATAGTTGCTGGGCTCAATAAATGAACTGTCTTTGTTTTCACTCATTAGGGAAAAATGCAGCTAAATCAGGAGTTCAGTTTGAGATCTTATAAGAATATTAGAGAGAGAACTGCTTTTAAAAAGTAAAATTTCCTTTCAGTAATGATTTCATGGTGTTATTTGTAGCTGGTTAGTTTTTCTTAAACAAGCGCCAGTGTGAACATTACATTACATTATTAGAAACTGCTAAGAATAAATGTTAGCAAATACATCTCACATTCCCTTTTGTTCATGGTAAGGCATGGTATTTGAGTGAGGGAGATAGAATAATATGAGGCTGCTTATTTTGAGGCAGACCTAGGCCCACAGATATTGATGAGAACTTTGCTAATTTTTGAATAAGGCATTTTCCACCTAATGGAACTGCTGAGGATTCTCCAAAAGAATTTTTACAAGCAAATAAAAATACTGTAAATTTTCCAGAACATGTTAATTAAAATGGCAAGACCATGTTTTATTTGACCTTCAAAGGAAAACCTCCCAAAGCTCAAAGAAAATTTCAGATATGGAAAACTTCAATCTACATGCTTAACCTTTCAGAACACACTGGAAATCGGAATATGATAATGAAAAGGACTAAGTAATCACTGACAAAGTTATCTCAAACATCTATAATGGTATAATATAGTCTATAACCACTGCTGTAAGCGTTGTATTGGGCACTACTATAAATGCTAAATGGTTATATAAAGGTTTTTATAAGGTTCTAAATTAGACCATTATCCGAATATACATATTAAGGAGTAGGTATTGGATGGGGTATATTGCATTTCTACATCATAAATTTTTATCTATTGCATCTTCATACATTATATTAACAATTGTAAGGTTTCTCAAAGCTTTTTGAGATATTTAGTCAGATTATAGTCTGGTAAATCATTCACACAAGCTATTCCACTGACCTGAACAGAGGTATTTCAATGAGAAACTGCTCATCAGGGTCAATAATGTGATCACAAATAGCTCATAAATTTCAAGGATTTTGATATTTCTAGGGAAGTTAATTAAGATTAGAAATGCAAATTTTAATAGTGAGTATAACTGGAATTATGCAGTAGTGAAATACATTTTGTATTTGTGTTTAATCTCTTTCATCAGAAGAACAGAGAAATCATGGGTTTGTAGTGATACCTTCTAGAGATTATTATGGAATATTGGTGGCTTTGAACAGTTGTGTTAGACAGCAGCCAAGGAATGTCTGAGGCTTTGAGAAGCTGAAACATAGCTCTTAAGTAACGGGACAAAATGCACTGTAACCTCTCCAGGGATATTCTAGCCAGAAGGAGAACTGATTTCTGAAGGTAAGGCTGCCTCAGAGAAGACTTGGCACTAGAACAAATCCCCTCCTGCTTTGTTAGAGTTCCTGCTCCCTGCTGCAGACGCTGAGAAAGTCTCAGGCTTTAGTGACTGTCAAACTCTTTGTGCAAGTGCCAAAACATTTTTTTTCCTCATCTACTCTGAAGAGAGAGAAGCAGAAGTACCAAAACTTCTCAGTCTATTTTGTGCCTGTCAAGGCAGATTTGTGGGCCTTTCCCCAGTATTCATCTGTCTCTAAGAACTGAACTTCTTTAGAGTACAGGACTTAAAACCTTAAGTGGCACAACGTTCATACCCAAGAGAAATCAATTGGATTTTAATCTCCAGTTGCATTTCATGCATTAAAACCACTTACAGTTTGGGTCTGGAAGATCTATTACTGTATTTTTATTTTATAACCCATTATTCTGTGTTCTTTTATTTCTTTGTTTCATAACTCTCTAGGAGATAAAATAAGAATACTGTGTTATTGGATTAATATATCAAAATACGGGAACATTCAGGAATATATAATAACTCATTTTCTCTGAATCTTATTATTTAATTTCTTCTGGACCATAAATTGTAGCAATACAGAGATCTGATCAGAGTTTGGGACTAAAATGAATTCAACCTACTTCTGAGTGTGGCTAATACAATCTAATATGCTGTTAAGGTGAAAAGGGTATATAGAATGTGAAGATAGATAGGTGCATAATCTAATGAGGTAGCTCACTGCTTTTTGAGACAATTACAGATATTACCAAATTAAAGTCTTGGCATTAACAATTTGTGCTATCAACAATTTTCCTCCAGTAAATACCTCGTACTCCTTAGCCAGTGACCACGTCAGCCTGATTTATCTAGAACTCAGGCTGTTCTCGGTGCTGAATTCCTCCAGGATTTGAGTATATGCACCGTGCAGCCATCCTTGCAGACTCTCTGCATGCAGTACTTCCTCTCTCAAGTTCAAGAGTTTTGAGACAGGTCAGAGAGGCTGGAGAGTCTACAGTCCCAATGATTTCTCTCTTAAAGTATTCCTAAAGCTGTAGCCTATTAGAATAAGCAGTAACAAGTGTTGGAGAGGAATCTTTGTTTCAGTTCTGAATATGAAAATATTTCCTTTGGCATAATGAAATTCGACCTCCTTACTGAATATTTCAGATCTAAGTATCATCAATGAAGTGGTTAACTATTTTTTTACATATGTAAGATGCAAGGCATTTAAACATGCTGGCAAGGTGGTTAGTAGTTGTGGCCATTGTTTCACACTTTACATAGCTAGGCTTAGAAGCAAAGTGAAAACTCTGATACTGGAAATTCTGAAAGAAACCTTGAAGGATTTTTTTTTTTTAATTTATTCTTTTAATATATCATTGTTTTGCACCAGGACGTGATGGTTTGTTATGATGACAGTAAAAACGGCACTTGGACTCTGTAAAGTATTGCTTAGAATGCTATATAGAGAAAAAAAGAGAGCAGTATATAAAATCTTACATCCCTTCAGATACTGAGAACCTCAAATTAAATGAGATCAGATGGGCTTCCAACTAGGGTGCAGCACACCAGGCAGATCCCATCTGTGGAAGATTTGCTCATCAATTTACTTTTTGAGATCTTACAGGATTTTCTTAAAAGAAAACAATTCTATTAATTATTTCTACTGTCAAATGAAAAGGATGTTCACATGAGAATTTGTGGCACTTTTAGATAAAGGCAAGGGCGTGCAGGTAGTGTAATCACTGGTACCGAGTGGGAGCTGCCTACAGCCTCCTCTGTTACAGTTAGCTGGCTGAGTTTATTCTTCAGCCAAGGTATATGTGCAGCACAACACAAACCTGAAGGTCAAGATATACACGCAGCATAGCACAGCATGTGCCTTCTTGGGTTAAACTGTTAAGTGGATCACTAACTCCTTGATTTACAATGGCCTTCTGGTTGGCATCACTACAGTGATGAATTTTGATTTTCACAGATCTTATCTCTCTACCCGGAGGGATCAATCCAGTGCCTTCAGACTTAAAAATATAAGAGCCTTTTATTGAAATTAGGATTAGGTATCTGCTGTCATTCTGGACAGTGACTTAAGTGCCTTTTTCAGATTTATTTCAGATGGGACATGTACTATTGGGCATTGTTTAAGTATCCTCTAAATTTTAGAACATTTAAATATCACTGTTCTTGGAATATTTATACACCTTCCCCTTTTTAGAAAGGCAGATATAGCCAAGGAAAAATACATTACCCAATTCCAGAACTGCGGGTAGTTACCAGTCCCTTTAGGAATAGAAAAGAGTGTGGATCTCTTTGCTTATATATTAATGTATTTTAAGGAAAAATACTGTAATTGAGCTGATAAATTTCAGGCTGTCAATGTCATTCATACCTTGGCCATTCTAGATAGTCCTGAAGAAACCGTGCTTATGTTACTCTCTTACCATGCAATAGGCTTGTTGTGTCACTGTATACAGTACTGTAAACAGATGATAACACCCATCTTGACACATACTCGTAACACTTGACTTGGTGGAACCGCCATGGGAGGCAAGAGGAGCCTCACCGTGAGTGACCGCAGCTGAGGCAGGATGAGACTCCATGGTTGGCTGATGTGTTTGTAGGGGTTTCAATCCCAGGGTGTCTAACAGCAGTAACAAGTTTTATGGATTTATCCCCAGGACAGTCTTGTAATCTGTCTAAATTTAATTAGACTTCATAACTGGGGTTAATCAAGTCAGTTAATAATTTATATGTCGAAGTAGAGGAGAACCATCCAATCTAATTACCAGAGCCAAATAGTGGTGCGGTAGGAAGGGACAACAAAATGAAGTGTTCTTTCCCTAGGTTTTGGCAGCAGCTGTTATTGTTTAAAACAGGAATAGAATTAGTGGACTGTGACTCGTTTAATCTTTTAAAGGTAAAAATAAAGTTTTGCATGATTACATATTGATTGTTTTAAGCCAGTTGAGCAATTTATTTATTTTAAATGGACCTTTTTGGAGTTTTGGAGTCTATTTATCTTACGAACAACGCGTCACCTTTTCAAGTCCCTCTCTCCTTCAGTTGCTGGTGTGAGTGTACATGCAACTCAAATAATTTGAAATATTTACTGGAGACACCATGACGTATTTTATATACTCTCAAGGTGATTTTAAAGCAAGGTTCTGTATTTCTGCACTGAAGTCCTGAGAATGGTGTTCTCTTTGTTTAATCACATAACTGTGACAGAATATTTTTTTATTAATATGGGTCATTCCAGAACTTCTGTGTGAAAATAAACAAATAGTTTGTCTGGTTTGTCTCATAAAGCCTGGAAAAACTAATAACATTTGTAGTAAACTTAGGGGGGAAAGAAAAAGTGTATTTATGTTTTCAAGTTACTTTATATGTATCTCACATATAATGAAGCTTGTAGTTATTCCTCTGGAACTTCGTACTGAGGATGATGCCCATTATCTATGAAGTGTCAAAATCGCACCTGTGACTTGCAACATCAAAACAATGTATTAAATTAATTTCTCTGACATTTCCTCCCCTAGTTATTAATCCAAAATTATAGCTTTATGCTGACTAACTTTGATCCACCCAAATCCTTTTGTGCAAACCCTGGGGAAAAATGTGCTGTATAACCAGTGAAGGAAAAAAGATGTTTTCCTTGAACAATACAAAAAAAATTTCTAATGTCTCTTTATATATCTAGATGAGCACATGTGCCTGAGAACTAGAGTTAGATAAGGTTGTTCCCATTACTACTGTCATAGCTCCTTTCAATTCAGCATATTTTTCAGGAGGGAATGAGGAGGCACTCTGGGGCTCTAATGGATACATGAACAGCTTTGTACTTTTGGAAATAGCAGTTCATAATTGCATGGTTTCACACATAGAATTGCTTTGGTGTACTCTGAAATACCTAGGTGACATTTGCGTTTGTCACATGGAAGTTGACATAGTTGTCAGTTTTTGATTGGGGTAAGAGAGAAACTACATCTCTCCTACAAAGTGCAGGGCCTCTGCAGTGAAGTTTCCACATCTGTGCACCGTGTTTTGCTCAAGTTGAGTGTTATTGGTCTCAGTTTTCTGAGCAAATGTTCTAATCTTAAAAAGGGAATTAATTCTTGTCACTAGAAATGGAAAAACTTTACTGAGTTTCATTTCACAAAAATATAGCTCAATATAGGCATGAAATTGCACAAGTGTAAGAATTTTGGCTTAGAATTTTAAGCCTGTAAGAATTTTAGGTTTTAAAATTACTTATACTAACAATTGGTGGGAGATGTCTTCCTACAAAAACGATACCAGATTGGCTGTCCACCATGAAGGCAGCAGAAAAAACAAGGAATTAAGAGATGTGGGTTCTAGTTCTGTCCTACAGACTCAGTATGGTACTGGGCAGTCACCTCACTTTCACTGTCATCTATAAAATGGGAAAGATTGTACCTCTTTGCAAAGGACTTTGAGATATGTGTGCTTTGAAAGTACAAGCTATTTCTACTGACAAAGGACATTGGCATTGTGATCTCGGTTTTATTTCCTTATTGAATGAAATAAAATGACGTTTCAATGTACGAATAAGGAGTTCCTCAGCAAGTTAAGGATGTATGGTTTAACTCTGTTTATTCATTTGCATCCTATAGTAAATGCTAGATTAAGTCTAGAAGCTGAAGGCTTTGCAGTTCTGTGGAGTATCACAGGTAGCAGACAGCACCCAGTTAGTTTCTTTTTTCTCAACACAGAAGAGATGCAGTAAAATACAAAATGACATTGTTTCCATGGCTATTAAATGCTTGACTTTCTGAATGTGTGTGGCAATCCAACTGTTAACTGTTACTTTTTTAACATGGACACCTGTCTGTTTCGAGCTGTGCTTTGCCCAGACTCTGATCACATTGACCACTGAATAGCAATCAAACAGGAGTAAGCAGCTATGAGTTACTACCACCTAGACCTCCTTTGAATTGGTAACCAATATTATTTTATTGAAATAAATGGCACTAGCCACTCCTGTGCATCATGCTTCTTCTGTACTTGCTGCTGGTGTTACTGAATATTCTAGCAATTTTTTTCAAGCTATGATTTCAAATATATTGATCAGACTTCTTTTTCTTGGTAAGTATTAAGATGTTATTAGGGCTGTTGTAGAAAAATCCTGGAGGGACTGGGAGTTTCATTTCACGTGCAACACTTCAAAATCCAAATAGTAAAGCTATGGTGCAAAACAGATCTGTTCTGTAAAAACTAAACATTTGCAAATATGTCTCTCCCTTAAGAACTGAAAGCCTTTAACTTCATCTTTTAGCTGGCAAGAACTTGAAAGCTTGCACTGTCTAATGGAAAACATCTTTCAGCACTAATAACATAATAAGAACAAATTGGGCAATGATCACACATAAAACAGGATAGATAGCATCCTGGGAATATGATCTCTAACAGATTGTTAAAGGTGAGGCTGTTTACTGATTTCCTAAGAAATGCTATTTCGGAAGTGACAGCTGCAGCCTCTGCAGGGGATACTGCTGGCTTCACATTCAAATGCTGGCTTTGTGGTACTTTAAAGAGGATTAGGTAGAAGAAGAATAATCCCTAAACAGGCAAGAATATGTCTTTTAAATGAAAAGCAAGGTTGAGTGCTGTTAGAGTTTGGACAGTGCTGGATTCAGTTCCTCTCTGTGTTCACTGTTAGCTTTTTTCCTTTCAAATACAGTCACAAGTATATTTTTATTATTTAACATGATCTTTGAAATATTGTTCCTTGTATTGTTAAAGAGATGCTTACCTGTATTTTCTCTCTCATTTATCAAAATTTTGCAAAGCTGCAACCACAAGTATACTCTATACAGAGCAGTCAGTTTGAAGAGTGGGCCTGGTGTAGTTTTTCCAACAATATTTCACCTCTGCTTCCAAAGCGTAGCTAAACTGGCTAAAAGGAAATTGTTAGGGGAAAAAAAGTCACTGAACTTGAAACATTTTTTCCTGAAAGATTAGATTTCATTGGCATCATATTCTAGGTGAGGAGAACCTAAGATGGAGAATTCAGAAAAAAACCCTAAGAGATGACCTGCTTCATTTCCAGAGCTACTCCATTTAAAATGATTAAAAAACTACCAAAGTGCTGTTGGCTGTAACATTAAATCTCCCAGTTTATACTCAGGCTATTTCTTCTTACCTGATTTAATAGTTAGCATGAAGCTTTACTGGTCTTTAAAAAACAATGTATTTGAGTTGCTCTGATGGCAGTGTGATGTTCCTGCTGCTAAAGTATGCCACATATGTTTGGCCACATTCGTTACATATCAGTCCTTCTCTCCAGTGTCTGTAGATACCTGCCTGAAAAAATTTGCGTACAAAGGAATATCAAATCACTTGATAAATGGTGAGAAGTAGTTTATGTCCACCTCATGGTCTTCACATCTGAAGTCTGCTTTAGATAGAAAGACTGCATTTTTCCTGGGAATAGGGAACACATTGCATGTTTAAGGCAACGTAAGGGAGGGAAATCATGGATGACATGACATGGACAGATTGGGACAAAGCCTGGATGTCAGAAGCATCTCACTAAACAATTTAGCTAAGGCATATCTTGACCTAACACACAAAAGCAAGAGCAGCCTCCCTGTTAGCGCTAGTCTGCATGGTGTGGATTCTTGAATTACATGATATGGTCACAGCAATATCTCTGCACAGCTTTCCGTTTAGGCTGGGGTTCTCACCAAACTTGCCTTGACTATATGAATATTAAACAGGAGACTGAGGGTCCTAAGTATCAGTATTTTGTTGATCTGAGCTCAGATTTTTCTCAGCCTGCATTCCAACTAAATCCCTATAAATGGATGTTCTCACAGTCTGGTTCTGAGTCTTCAGGGATGTCTGGACAATAGGAAAATCAAGCCTCAAATGTTTAAGAGGAATGTAGGATGGATTATCTGGCTTTTCTCTGTTTGAGTCTGCACTTCAAAATGAAATGAAGTACGGAAAAGGTGGTTCCTTCCTTCTCACGCTTTTTGTTACGGTTTGTAAAATAGAAGCACCTATTAGGAAAATCCTTTATTATGCCAGACAGTAAAATTAAATGGGCAAGTTGACCAGCAGAAGGAATCAAATGTTTCTAACAAAAAGGATAGCTACAGCAGTAAATATGTTGCACTATATTACACTGTGTCAGTGAATAGAGCAAACAGTGTACTTAGATCTTTTGAGTTTGTTTTGTACAGTAAACATGACTTTTCCATCCTGTCAGTTCATTTTAGCATAGTAAAGGAGCTACATCCTCTCTGAAACATGAGAGTGTGTAAACTGAAAATTCATGTCTATTGTGTTGATAAATCTAGTAAAAGATTGTATTTGAAGCTTTCATCTTTTCCTCCATTTGATGCCCACTGATGATGTGAAAAGATAGCTACTGTTATTTTATTAGCACTAACATTTGCATTTCCATTATTGTAACACCTCCTGTCAGTATTTATAGGTTTGAATTTGTGAAGTTTTATAAGTTGGACATAAAATAGTCTGTCCTTACTGAAATTTGGCAAATTTGTCAACCTTGAACGATTTGAAACTCAGGTAGTTGGAAAGACAACAACAAAAAAACCCCAAAACACCTCACATATCTAGTTTTATTTGTTTATTTATAATCAAGCCATATGGAGAAATTTCTGATTCCATTTCTCTGTAGCTCAGAAAGAACAAGATGAAATTTTTAATAAAGGCCCATTTCTAGCGGCCTTAAGAATTTGTCAGCTGTCTCGGTCATGAATCTTCCTGAAACTGAAATGATTCCACAAATCTGAACAGTTTTTAGTGCCTGTTGGTTTCAATGACAATCTTTTGAAGAAGAAGAAAATGATTGCTTTAATTCTAAGTCATATCAATGAATTCTGTATTCCCTAAGTCACACTTATTGGTATAAACAAAAACGTAGTTAAATAGCTAGACATGAGTAGAATATTATTTGTGGTCACATGTCAAGTAATAATAAGGCAACCTTCAGCTTTTTTAGTATTGCATGCTATTATATATAATTTATTATGCTAGATGAATAGTAGTTTCATAGGTTAGCAAACTGGGTCCTTGAGCTTATCTTACTTGCTTCTCTACCAGAAAGGTCAAGGGGTTTTTTTTAGCTTTTTCTTTCATCAAAATGTCTGTCTTCTCTAAAAGTCATATATGTGTTTTCTTATTTTCAAGTCAGACATGGTACTTAATTTTCAAAAAATTTGTTTGATATAGGCATAGCTCTTTCACTTTCATGTTTATGGATTCATAGTGCGTAACATGAGGATAAATCTAAACATCAGAGATTTTCCACTGCTAGTTAACTTGGTGCTTCTCATGAACTCTGATCTCATTCTTTTTTAGTAATTTCTTCTCTTCTAAAGTAGACCTAAATCTTGGCTGTTGGAAAATTCAACACAATCGATATTCTGTTGGTCTCCCTGCCAGCAAGATCTAAGTACAGTTTTCAGTAGGATCTAATCTACGTCCAACTCTATGCACAAATCTTTGCCTGCCCTGCATCCAGACTGCTTAACTGCTCTCCACAGAGCTTCCTGGATATGAGTAAGTCCTGGGACACTATAAGGGTGAAAACTGGTATCTGTCTCATCCTTTTTCAAGGGCATACCAAATACACCTAATCACAGTGTAGGTAAGATGACTACGGTCAGTCTGTGTGCCATAGAAAACTAATAGCGTCATCGCCGATATCAAGCAGACAGTGCTGACAATTCTTCCTCATGGAGTCTAAATTCTCATGCAGCAAGCGTTGCTGTGATATGAAGAATATTCAGGTTTGGCCTTAGACTACTGTGGACACACCACACTTAAGCAACAGTATATTAAAAACACGGATATGTGAGCATGGGTTGTGTAGCAATTTGTGCTTTAGCTTGCTTGGTCGCCCACAACCTGGCAATCGGTACAGACATAGCCAATGAATTTGTGTAATTAAAAGGAACATTTTTGTTAATTGGGCCTGCCTTTGACTCTAAGGAAAATATTATACTGAAAAATAGTCTGGATCTTCCTCTGTGTTTCCTGTGAAAACTCTCAGTGTATCTGCATCTTGAAAGATCTGTGAGAACTGCATGCTGGCCCATCAGCTAGGGAACGTGGGAAAAGACCGAGAGAAGAATGACAAGGCATCCCCAATCTTTTAACCCTACCAGGTGTTTTTATTGCTTTAACAAGCTAATGCTTAGGCTTCCTGTTTCCAGGAAGAGAAAAATTGAGAGCATATTGATTATACTGTAGCACTAACTAGTGTAGAGTTCAGTCAAGACACTGCTAGCACAGTAGCAACGTTGGCTAGGCCAGCTAATATGCTTAAGGCATTGCACTATCAAATACTTCTGCATTACAAAAAGCTTATTTGTTTTGAAAAGAGAAAAATTATCAGAAGAAAATGTATAAATTGTAATCTGGGAGAAAATAGAAGGCTAATTGAGAAAGCTTACTGCTTGGTTGCATCAGAATTTCAGAAAGAATTGGTTGCGATGGTGTCCTAGATTATATCTGTAAATACCTGGAGAAAACTGGTTTTGATTGTCAATAAAATTGAAGTGTGTTTTGGCAGCTTTATGAACTCCAGGCACTTGTAATGCAAAGAACAGTAGGAGGACTAAAGAATGACATGGACAGTTAAAAATGGGCTGGTGGAGAACAGGTCAATGAAAAGTTTAGTATATGAGAAATGCACAAATTAGTCTTATTTTTACAGGACAGAGGATAATAATAATAAAAAAAGCCTGTTGGCCAAAGTTAGGCATCTAAATTTGGTTGAATGTTTGTTAGAATTGAATTCCATACTCTTACAGGTTTTCAGTGGCCACAGTTGTCCCCAGCAGTCACAAGTGTCCAGCACATCTGAAAATCAGTTCTTATATTTAGAGACCTATAACTGGCTTAAACGTGTCTTTTGAGTAACTTCAATTTGGAGAATGTTGGCCTAAAATTTGTTGAATTTGCACTTTCATTAAAACAAAATAAAATATTTAGTAGCAATTATTATCTACTGGCCAAGACAAAGATAATGCTCACTTTCACACATACTCCTTCAACTTTCATTTTTAATATTGACTAAAAGTTGCCACAGATACCTAATTTAAAACAAAGGTAAGCAGTGCCATCTCAGGAAACCACTTTAGACATGTAGTGATTTACATAAATGGAATCACATTCTAGAGTGGTGCAAGACAGGACATAATATGCCAAGGAAATTATAGCTGTTAAGTAGAGCACTTGAGCATATTACTGACAACATTCATTTAGTTTATGCTAGCAAAGGCTGCCAAATCTCTAGTGCCTGGAAAGACAAAAGTCTGCATTTTGGGACCATCTCCCACCTGCAGTTAGCTTTTGAAGGTGGATACATACTAGTCAAGCAATGAGAGAGAGTCAAATATTTTTGAGCATGCAGGCTGCAAGTTCTAACCTATAGACTCATGAGGACTTAACCTCATAGTCCTCTTCAGTTGAGCTGGGAAAAAAAGAAGGAAGGGCAAGGGGAAGAGAAAAGTAATAGCCTGGCTGTTAAGCAAACAAAAAAAGACCAAGAAAATTCTTGAAAAAAAATTGGCCTGGCAGGGGAAACTTAAAATAGGAACATGTGTTTCTGCAGAATTTAATTGAAAAAAAACATCTAATATTGGTGCCCTAAAAGTTAAAAAGACCTTAACTTTCACATGAGTATTTCATAATGGGAAGAGATAGAAATGCACCTGTGTGTGGGCATACATGTATGTGTAAATATAATTAGATTCACCAAGTTTCATTATATAGTTTAGACAATTGTGATGGTGCTGCACACAAAATCTGTAGATTCAGTTCTTTGGGACTGTCCTGCTTAATGATGCCAAGAACTCACATCCCAGATTGTCACTCACTGTCTGGGGCAGGTTTCCAAAAGACCTTCATGATGTCTACATACTAGTTGCAGTATAGTAATGAAAGGCCTTAAAACCAGATGAAAATCATAAACCATAATTCATTGCTGTAGGTGATCCAGTACCAGGCAGTACCTTGATGAGGAATTTAAGGCATCCAAGCTAGAAAATTGCACCACTAGTTGAAAATGAGGAGTTAGGGTCCAAAAACTAATCTTATTTGTTTTATACATGGGTTATACATGATAAAATCAGACATGATAAAGTCTGAACTTGTACGTCCTCATTGTCAACTATGACGCAGAGTTAGATGTATTCTGACTCATTTCTGACCCATCAACTGGTTGGGGACAGTTACAGTGCCTTAAATCTGTGTTTGCAAGTATTTTTTGTGGTTTTGTTTTTATGTGTGAATCACTATATAGAAGTAGAGTTTGGTGCAGGGTTTTTTTATGTACTGAGGTCAAGTCTGGTTTATTGGGTCAGTCATCAAGGGAGAAGCCACAGTTCTGCATAAAATACAGAGGCAATACCTTAGCAGGAAGGATAGCTTAGAATGTGGGAGCTGTGAATGAGCCAGGGATCCCATATTCCATAGCCAAAGACTTACTTCTGTAAAACACAGTAGATATCACTAAGAACCTGTATAAAGCCAGGTCAGAGCTATGGGTGGCTCATTAGATTCTACGCAGCCAGTGGATCCATACAAAAAAAAGTATAATAACAAAAATACAGTAATTTTCACTGGTATACTTTTGCAGCTTCTTGTATCATATGATTTTGTTTAATAATTTTTAGTTATTTCTGCCAATAATTTACCTAAATCTTTCTTGAATCATGTGAACTGTTGACATCAGTGATGTAATGTAGCAAGGAAGGAGTTCCATAACATAATGATGTTGGGTGAAAACCCACCTCCTTTTCTTTGTTTTAAAACTGTTCCATTTGATATTCCATAATTCTTGTACTTCTCACTATTCTCACTCTTCTTGCTCTTCTTGATTTTATACGTGGTCTGATACATGTGAATTGACTACAACTTCTGGAGTTTTGTCTCTGGCTGGAAAATTGTGGTCAGTACATTAGGCTGTAAATTGAGACTGCATTAGCCACCCTATATCACCTTCCAGTCTGGACATTCCCTTAATCTTACTAGAACTAGGAGTGCCTGGTACCAGATATTTTTGGGGTTTTTTTAAATTGTGTATTGCCTATACTTTGTACCATCACTGTGCACATGGGGAGATGCCATACTGCACACCAGTTTCCTCACAGGACGAGCTGTAGACACCTCACTGCAAAACTATATTCCAAGCTCACTAGGGCCCCAAAATCTGAGAGATTTCTCAGTATTAAAGAAAAGATGGTCAATATTAAAGGAATAATTGGAAATACTTTTTCTTCTGTGTACTAAGCTATGGGTAATCTTTTTGGTTGCCAGAATCAATAGATGGGTGTTCAGTGTGGAAATTTCACTTTCAAACAAATAATGTAGTAGGATTTGGAAAGGATTTTAAAATCCTTTGATCAGTAACATATATAATTGCTCAAGATTCAGTATAAAAATCAAACCTCAGTGATCTTGGGCTAAAGTCAGGAGTGGGATTTTTAACCTAACGAAGGACAATTTCCTAGCTGTTTCAAGGTGGAAGGATTTATCTCCTCCTGAAATATTTGGTGCTTCTGGCTGCTAAGGGCAAACATTTAGACTTGCCAGGATAATGGCCTAATCCAGGATGGACACTTCAAGCTGACAGACTGACTCTGAGTACTTCAAGCAGCCTGGCTGGATGCCGCAGTTTGAGGCTATACATTCTCCTGTGTCATCTGGCTATCCTGGATCTGGCATTGTGTTGCTTTGTTTCCATTGCAAAGCAACAAAACAGAATTACATTTTTAGCAACTGAAGATGTAGGAACAATCCCCAGTTTACTAACTGGTGCAAGAGCTTTTTGGAGAAGTGATCCTTCAGACAAGCAGGACACCTGCAATATGGGAACTTACAAGATATTCCCCATTTCCCATTATGGAATGGCTCTCACAGAAGAAGGCTTTATGGTGTTTTGCATTCTACTTCAACAGGATGATTTAATGGAAGAAGCTGATAATTACTTTGCCGTGTCTATTAGTGGAAGAAAGCAACAGGTAAGTTGTCATTTGTTTCCAAGAAAAAGGAAGCAGTTTTAATTTCCTTTTTAGTAAACATAGACTGGTGTTTCTAGATTTTATTAGTTAAAATATTAAAGCCATTTTTCCTTGGTGTATCTGCAATGATATTCAAAAAGTCATATTGAAGAGTGCTGTTATCACTTTGCAAAGAGGTTTATCATTTTACAGAGAGAGAACTGAGCCACAGACTTTGTTGGCTACAACGGCCAAGAGTTTCCTGCCGTGTCCCCGTAATTCTGGTTTCAAGATGCACATCTTGCCATTCCCATCCCACACTTTGATTTCCTAACAAGGTGAAATGACTTGCTCTCTATCAAGAGAACAGGCTGATAGCAGAGCCAAGCATAGACCCCAAAGCCCTGATCAAAGCCATTTTTCACCTTGGTGCAACGTCAGTGCAAAGCATAGAAAAGCAGCTGAACAGAATAGCCTCCCTCTGCTCCATCAGAGTTCATGCTTGTTTGCTGGGTCCTTGCATAATTTTCTTTGTGTTGTTTTCTGTCAGCTCTCCATGTAAACTTTGATTTCTCTGGGCTTCCTTGCACGTGTTCTTTCAATGATCCATTTCTAATGAATTCCTTACAATAAATAAATGTGACGTGTTATCAAAGTGTAAAAGGTTCATGCCTGACATTATGGATGCTAGCTAAAGTGCACATATATGGTCTTGGCCCCAAGGACATATATTCTTAAGAAATGTGATGTGTATGTAGATCTTTTATTTCTCCCTCCTCATAAACTATGACCTTTTCCTAGCAGGTAGTAATTCCTCCCGATAAATCACCTCGTAACCTACCAGAAACAAAGAACAAATATAACTGTTAGAGGCTGCTCAGTAAAGCCAAACATAAATTAACAACACAGTATTTTATCAACAAACATGGCCCCTTTTAAATCTGGTAATATCCAGTGACATGGTGAATTTCATAAAAATCTCATCCAGATAGCTTTAAGAAATTCCATTGTCTTAAATTGTTGTTTTTTTCTCACATGTCCTTTTCTTTTAACCATAAACAGTTATTTCCTAGCTCTTTCCAGTACCCAAAGTTTGAATTTGTAGTTGTTTTGGTGACTGGTCATTGAGCAGTACTGGTTGGAGTGTGGGTGAATTTTTCCTACCCTTGGCCATGTGCGTTCTAAAACCAGTTCACAAGGTGGAGAGCTCTGAGCTGCTGCTAAACATGACTCTGCTGGAAGAGGAAAGTGTTGACCTGTGTTAACAGACCACTTGCATTTGTTAGCCTTCACTATAGCATAACTATACAGCAGTGAGTCCTAAGCAGGTATCACCATGCAGGTGCTGCATTTTGCTCTGGATGTACTGGCACCGACTCAAGTGGTTTTGTTTGATATAACGCTGCCCAAGGGCGGGAGAGCTGAGCATGCACACAACCAATGTGATGAAGCAATGCCCGTTTATTACAACTAAGAAAGCCCTTTTACAATGTTCTCCCGCACACGTGAGTAACATGCAGTACAAGTCCTCAAGATTGGACAGTTAACTTAGCCCGCGCTTTAAACCTTCTTATGATTGGATAAAAAGTGCCACATCAGCTTTGCCAGGCACCTGCCTTGTGTAACTTCCTCTTCCATCCCAACCCCTTCTGGGGGTTGTTTGTCTAGTCGAGTTTCTCCCCCCTCATTCAGGGTCACGTCCTTATCGCATTCTTGCTCGGCTGAGGCTCTTATCAGTCTTGTTCTCACGCAGGATTGCTCACATGGCCATTCTCTCGCAGAAAGTCCTCTTGAATCCCAACACCCAAGTTCATGCAAAGTAGACACCTGAGTGAACAAGGGATTTGGGGAACACAAAGAGAGCAAATTTAAGTAGTGATTCCAAATAAGAAAATTTTTCCTGCTCATTTATATGTTGTCTGTTTTGATCATGAGCACCTTTAGGCCAGAGAATGCCTTTGCTATGTTTGTAGAGTATCAAGTACAACAAGACCCCTCCTCTATTAGAACCTGTAGAAACTACAAACCCAACATATAAATAACAATACAAAACGCTTCACAGGACAGAAAAGCTCATACTGGGAGAAAGGCAAGGAAATTATATAGCCAATATAAAACAGGAAAAGGAAGCCAGGTGCAATTGTCCATGCTAGTAGCATCCACTAGCATACTTACTGGCAAGATTATGTAAGACGACAGTGCCTCCGTATGACAGACAGATGTACTTACATGCACACCCACACGGACTGTGTGTTGGTTCAGGCAGAGTAGGTGGTAATATTCTGTTTCTAATTGTTATTTATTTGTTCAGACTGTGAGCTGCAGGAAAGATTCTGCCCTTCAAAACTTGCAAATAAAATAGCTTAGATGTGGAGACAGTTGGATACCACAACAATCTGTGAGAGGATACTTTTTCCACCATTGAGGTGATTAATTTATTTTGTTGCATACTAAGAAAATAACTAGATTTTTTGTTTCCATCAATTAATCTCACTCTGCAAAGATCAATGTAATTTACAGGGTCTTGGAGAATGAGAGTGCCTTTCCCAGTGTCACTCAGCTAAGGGACTGGAGCAAAGAATAGAATTCATCTCTTGTATATGATCCCAGCACTCTGTTTACTGGGCCTAACTCTTGGTTGGTGGCTGCAAAATGGCACGGAAGATAAGATGACGTATCAGAAATGCCCATTCAGAGGACAGTCTTAGTCTTTATGATTCAGTGACAAAGGAGGAGCTGGGTACTTCTCTCTGTTCTGCAATGAATGTGGGGGTGAGTGGACCTTTCTTGTTATTGCCGCAAGCTCCCATTGCTATTTGGCATTCCTCATCTTTGTCATTATTCAGTGGCTGGCAAATGGACTTGCTGACTTCTGGACTGACCTACTAGGCTTTATGTTTTATTGATGTCCTGTGGTTTTCATGACTTCAGAATTCTCCATTTGCTTTAGGTTCACAAACTCAGAGACCTTTTAAAGCATTTGGCAAGCTGCATGAAAGTGTCACAGCAAAAGTCTGTGAAATACACAATGTAATCCATGTTGGAAACACAGAGAGGTTTTATACATACCTTTTTAAATCTTGAATATTGAGGAAAAAAAGCCATGAGAAAAAAATATACCTAGTCTGCTGAACATCACCAAAACAAACTCAGGGTGAGCTTTTCCTGGTACTTAGTGTAGACCTAACACAGATCTCATTGATTTAAATCAGAATGGGAGTAGTCTGGGTATCAAAAATCTCTCTCCACCTACTAAGTTTCTTGGTGTCTTGTCCAAAATGTGCACAACAATGCCTCTGTGAGTGCACCTGTTTGTTCCAGTAAGGTCAACGTGCTGTACAGGGTATGGACATACAATCAAAAGCAGATGAGTTCCCATGGCATGATGACTATCTCTCTGCCCACTGTACCTGTGTTTGTGATGCTTGCCACAGGTCACATGGTCACCACAGATGTGCTCTTAGTCTCAGTTCTGAGTGTGATGTGAGCTAATCCATACAGCTTCATAACTGGAGGAAGCTAACAACAAGCATTTGGTCATGTATTGAAGCTGATGGATGATAACCTATTAAGTCATAGTAACTTGCTGACTTTGAGTCATTTACTGTATTCCCACTGACATACTTAATGAGTACTGAATAGGGACTGAGCTGTGTTTGGGTATGGTACTGCAGGGGTTGTACTCACCGGCCCTTATTACCAGTGCGGAATGAAAGTGTAATGTTGACGTATGGGCAACCTGTTCAATTTGCAGCTAGTGCCCCGTGTATATTTTTAAGTCTGTCAGACACAGCATTGTATTTTTAATTGCCTGTAGTATGTTTGCGGTCCAGTCGCTTCCCTGTGTTCGTTCACCAACAAGTAACAGTCCTTAAGGAAAATAACCATCGTCCATGAGCCTTGTGGATTTTCATTCTGGTATCACTGTTCTAAATCACCCTTGTGGTAACTGAGTACTGAAAGTGTAGGTACAAATCTCTTGAGGCTTTATGAAAATACAGTGACAAAAATAAAAGGTTGTGGTCAGAAGACCAGAATAATTGCTGTCATATAGAATTTAAAATATTTAAGATTTTCTTAATAAATATTTACATATATTAAAGTCTTTGATATTGAAGTGGTCGTGCTTAGCAGAAACTGTTCCAGGGCTGGTATCTGAATTTCAGGTCAGTCTGACTCCAGACTATTAATTTGCACTCTGGATAACTGCATCTGTTTCATTCCCTGGGGATCATGACAGCTCTCATCCTTTTTGCTGTCCTGTAAACTGCTTGGTTCTGTTTGCTCAGCTCAGTTGCTGACTTGTTCAGATTTTAATAATACAGAATGGGCATAATGAAAAGAGGCAGCTGGTTGCATGTAGAGTTTCAAGCAGAGCCTGAGTTAGCTGTGTGAGGGGAAATCCCCAGCTGACAGATGCTCTCCCAACCTTGTGAGAAGATGGTGGCTCTGCTGAAGATGTTAGATTGCTTGTGTTGTACACCCTGAAATTCATTAACACAAATTGGATCTGGAAGTCCAGTTTAATGATAGGAAGCAAGCAGTTTAGCTCAGTGTTATGACTACATGAGTAAATAACATTGCTGATTCTTGTTAAAGGCACAATAAATAGAGAAGACACTTTTAAAAATTGTTGTTGTCAATGTGATGGAAATTGGAAGAATCCTAGAACCTCTGGGTCAAATTGTATCTTGTCTTATATCACTTGGGTGATTGGTTTGTGTAGGTAATGGAATGGCAGAAGGAACCCGCTGGAAAGGAATATGGCCCATTAGAGTCTGCGCTTTCATGGTCTGTCTCTTCTACAGAGCTGTAGTGAGCAAGTGGGGGAATCTGATTTCCCTGCTACTCTGGTCTCCAACTGTTTCCTTGGCAACAGGTGTCAGTCTGCTGAAAATGAAGTAAACAAGAGTTTGGAAACAATTATTGTTTTAAATCACTTAGTTTTTGCAGTCTGACAATTGTTCCTGTGGCGATAGCGGCAGGTAACAGAGCAGTTAGGTTCCCGGGTGTCAGGTTCATATCCAGCTGCTAAGTGACAGCTGAAAAATCTCATTTTGTTAAGAGCACCCCCAGGCTTGTGGATCTGAGAAATGGAAAGTGGTTTTAAACTGTTTATTAGACAAAAAAATAATATGACTGCCTCGAGGAAAGTATAGAAGGGGAATGGTAAGGATAAAAAAAAAAAAGGTATTTTAATACTCCAAGAAATTCTCACACTTCTTGGTGGAGAGAGCAGAGCTGGTCTTCGCACACAGATTTACAACTCTGTATGACTGGTCAGCTCTTAAAAAACTAACTAGGATTTCAAATCCACACACCCTTGAGGTTTCAAAGATAAGCACTTAGTGCCAGTTTTTCTGGATTCCTGTTATATCTTGGTGAGTCTACAGGGAGTGGGAGAAAAGGTTTAATAAATAAATAAATAAATATATATAAAAGACATAGCAAGGGGAATCCATCACAGTATCTAGCTCAAATTTTCAGTAAAAGGAAATAAATACCAGCAACATTTTCAAGTGTTTGGGAAATGAATTTGCAATATTTGCCTATATTTGTAGCTCCTATCTCTGCAAAAATGAATTCCAAGTGTATGTTTGCTTTACCTGTGGACCGAAACCTCTATTGCTGCTTTTTCGTTTCTAATGTAGCCATTGCTTATGTTCTTGTTTGTCTTTTCAGGACGTGGTCTGCATAAGTAAAACTGAGAAGCATCATGTCAGATTCAGTCTCTAGATGGTCAGAGAAGTCTTGAGCTGAGCAGAAGCAGCAGTGGAGGTATTTTATAGGAAGTAGACATACACCCAAAACTCTGTGCAGGGGTGTTAAGGCCACATAATATCTTGTGGATACTATAGTTTTAGAAGTGTCATACTTAAATTGTGCATAAAAAGTTGTTGATTTTGAGAAATAGTAGTAATGTTTTGGAAAGCGAGGACATCTTAAAAAATAATACCAGGTTTCCTTTCACTGTTTCTGAATTTTGCAGATTCAGGAGCTTGTGTCCTATGGCAAACCAATGTGCATTAGATTCCAAACTCATTAGGTGCAGTATCCACTTGGCAGATATTTCGCTCTCATTCAAATCCCTCCTAAAATCCACATCTGTCAGAAAGCTTTAGAAGAGGTAAACTAATTAAAATGTTACAGTGAAATAATTTTGCTCACCAAACTGCCTATGATTTTACAGAGGTAAGAAAGTCTTATTAGTAAGATACTTCAGCGTTTTAAGTTCAACTGTCTGTCATCTCAGCTTTGATGAGTTCTTGAATACAGAGTTCACAAGTCTTGCAAGATACCTAGGGCATTTGTGGGCAAGACATGATCAGTAGTGCTAATTAATAAAAATTTTTGTGGGTATTTCAAATATGATTTTCTCTTTATTAACATTAATCGGGTAATATCAGTTTTATGCTATGTGTAGCTTCCCCATCATTTGTTGCACTAATTTACTATATAAAGATCAGTGCTTCTATTTTTCTCTCACAGTCTCTCAGGTCTCAATCTGCTATTCTACATGTGAATCCTTTTTGCTCTCCGTTTTTTCTGCCATTTCTTTGATCTTTGCTCTATTTTGCAATTTAGAAAGTTTTCATTCCCCTAGATAATGTGCAATGTTATAATTTTTCTCAAGAGATATGCAGAATTCTTTTTACAGGCCCCAGAACAATCCTGCAGATGAATCTGACACCTCTGTGGAAAAGCCAAACCCCAGGTTTGCATATCATAGGATGCCCTCAATTTTGTATCCCTAATATCTCATGTTCACAGTGCAACAACATCTATGCAAATAGTAAAGTTAAAATGCAGACGTCAGATCAAATAATTGCCATTCTGCAAACACCTCCCACCAAGAGTCAGCCTTAGCTCAGTGGAGGAGCCCCTCAAGTTGTCTTAAATCCATTGCTTAGAAACAAAGATAAAGGCATTTGTGGAAATAAGTCAGTTTGGTTTTTGGTTGTTTTTTTTTTTTTTTCTTAAGTTAAATCTTAGTGGGCAGGCTGATCTGCATTGAGAAGCCTGCAGCTATTTGGACATCTGCCTGAAATTAGCAGACGTTGAATCCCAGTATATCTCCCTAATTTGATCTGGTATTGAGAGTCTTTATTGGACACTGGCAGAATTTCAGGGTAGAGACTTAGTAGGTGTCTTCAGCACTGGGTTATTTTTGAGACTTGATACTGCTGCTTCCCTGGAAACTCTGTAAGGTAAAGGAAGAATTTCCTCTGCAGAAATTAAGAATTTGAAATCAGAACATTTTATGCAACTGTAAAGCTGTTCCCTTTCTGGCTCTAATAATTGTATTTTTAGAGTGAAGGAAGTTGTCACAGAGGTTGTAGAAACCTGAGAGAATAAATTTATCATTAAAGGACTAATTAAAAAGTTCTGTCAAGTGCATTGAAAACTCTTGTGTATTGAGCTGAAGATGGGGGTGGGCAGCACATTATTTTTCACCTCCTTCTTCCAGCTGCCCTGATGGAATTTCTAACAGCACAGGCCTGAGCATTCAAAATGTAAGATTTTTGGAAAATGCACACTAATGTGCTCATGGGTTTTATTAAGGTGGCCTTTAGATCATGTAACAGCTTGTTGGTGTTCACACTGTAAACTTTGGGGAACAAATACTCTAGAGATTCTTTCATACATGACACCAGTCTATGTTTCAGGAGAGGTTGGCTTGCCCCTCACAGCATATTGAAATGAGACATTTTAGTAATATTTTATAATCTGTTTTGTATATTTAATACAAATAGAAGTGTGATATTATTTATGTAATCCTTAGGACAGGTGGTTTCATAAGTGAGTGACCATCTGTGTTAAGATGATAAAAAGTCTAAGTTTTAGAAAAGAGTCTATGGGTGTTTTCCTTAAAGGGTCCTTTGAATTGTGTTTTGCTGT
The DNA here is from genome assembly GCF_965140245.1 of Athene noctua. NCBI lineage: Eukaryota > Metazoa > Chordata > Aves > Strigiformes > Strigidae > Athene > Athene noctua. The sequence goes on from NC_134044.1 coordinate 7,455,738, forward strand.
TGATAAGTCTTTGGTTAATATATTGATAGCATTGATTGTTTTGTAGCAGTTAGAAGAATATCATAAAGGGTGGCCAGTCTTTCATCTCTCATTTTAGGCATCTGGTATTAGAAAGGGATTATTGTAAGATAGTTTTCTTTTCAGTGTGAGTAATATGGCAAAATATTTGTTTGGTTTCATTCTTCTCGTTTTTGTTTTGGTTTTTTTTTTTTTTAAGTGATAGGTAGTATTAGTGTGCCATAGTTTCTTTCAGCCAGTAAAACTGTTGTTAATGGAGAGGACAGAAGCATGGGAAAATGAAAGCAAATTGTAGACAAAAACCACATTAGACTTAGCTTTCTCTCCTAACTATTCAGGCTTGATGTTAGCTACATCTTGCATGAGAGTTTCAGGTAAATGATACATTGGTTTTTAAAATGGATTTCATGAAGAGTAGGATATTTCTGTAACTGCAGTACTGTAAGACAATGAATGTTCCACTTAGCACACTTTTTAAATAAAAGCCCTTATTTTTATTGTGAATGCTATGCTATGTACTTTTCTTCCTCTTTGCACTGCTTTCTTTACTTGCTTTGCTTCAGTAGTTTTAAACTTGGTGGAAGCCATCAGGACATTCTTTCGCTAAAAATTAAAAAAAAAAAACAACAACAACCACCTTTTGAAATAGTTTCTAAACTATAACAATAATGGCTTCTAGAAAGAACACTGTGTAGATGATGAAAAGAACTGATTAATATATCTGAATACTTGAAGTGAGGACTGATAGCCAAGAGCTGACAGAGTGATTTAAAAATTAAAATGAAGCCATAATATATTCAAAGAAGTGAAATGGATATTACTTGGGAGGGGGAGAATGTGTATTAATTTTGACTTCCAAATTAAAAAAAAAAAAAAAAAAAAGGAGCCAATTATTATCCAATTGCTTCAGGCTAGTTTTCCAACATGATATACAAAAATGGCAATTATACAACATTATATACTCTTAGAAAAACAGCACTAATCAAAGATCACTTCTGCAATTGCCTGCAAGCTCTGACTGGCCAGATCTCAAGTCCAACTTGGAAGCGGGGGAGGGAGGAGTGGATTTATGCATTGTGTTAGCACAGTCAAAAAAATATGGGGAAATGGAGACTTGGTTCCCAAACAGAAATTTTAAACTGTGCTTAATATCAGGGTTTACAGAAACGGTAGTGTGATATCTGCAGGTCAGGTCTAAAAAATCTGGAATTTTCTTTATGAACCCAGGGAATATGACCTCCCCAGAAAGGCCCTAGGGGGAGGCAAAGGTCAGGGGATGAAAAGCCACACCTGATAATCTTCCTAAGAAATATGATCTAACTGGAGAATATTTCTCTGTTCTTTGGAAACACAGTTTTGATAAATCTTTTGCAAGTTGTTGATAAATTTCCGCTGGAAAACTTACTGATTTTCTACCACATTGGCTGGAAGGTTACTCGGGAGTCAGAATTTCTATGAGCTGCTGCTGCAGTTGTATCTTACCATGTAAATGATCCCAGAGACAGTCGCTTCTTGCTTCTGGGCAGCTGGCATGGGGTGCTGGTGGTCCTTACCACCTGGGGAACCAGATGGGCCATGGCATGGGAAGGTGGGGGTGTTCCTGTTTCCAGGGACATCCTTGTGAGAGGACTGTGCTAGACCAGAAGTGGAGAAAAAAGTAGAGAAAAGGAACATCTCTGTGCTGGCTTTGTCTGGGATGGAGTTAATTTTCCTCACAGTAGCTGGTATGGGGCTGTGTTTTGGATCTGTGCTGGAAACAGTGCTGATAACACAGGGATGTTTTAGCTGTTGCTGAGCAGTGCTCACACAGAGCCAAGGCTTTTCTGCTCCTCGCCCCCATCACCAGCAGGGAGGCCGGGGGTGCACAGGAGCTGGGAGGGGACACAGCCAGGACAGCTGACCCAGGGATATCCCAGGCTATATGGCATCAGCTCAGCATATAAAACTGGAGAAGAAGGAAGGGGAGGGTGTTTGGAGTGATGACATATATCTTCCCAAGTCACCGTTACTCATGGTGGAGCCCTGTTGTCCTGAAGATGGCTGAGCTCCTGCCTGACAATGGGAAGTGGTGAACTGATTCCTTGTTTTGCTTTGCTTGTGTGCGTGGCTTTTTCTTTACCTGTTAAACTGTCTTTATCTCAACCCACAAGTTTTCTCACATGTCCTTCCAATAACCTCCCCCATCCCTTGCAGGTGGGGGAGTGAGCAAGCAGCTGTGTGGTGCTTAGTTGCCAGCTGGGGTTAAAGCATGACAATCATAGTGGATTACTTGTGGATGGTGTTCTTTCATATGTTGCTGTTGTCCCTTACCAAGTAATTAACTACAGAATACTAATGGTATGAGAGCTGGAGTTATTCAGCCCTAGAACTACTGCAAGTCTTTCCCATTCCTATGATTTTATGAGGTTTGTCTGAATACAGAGAAGAAAAGGCTGAAGTTCTAGGTACTACAGCTAGCAAAACCAGGGATTTTGTTTGTTGTATCAGCTGAGGCTAACTGGAATTGCAGCCCTAAGTGAGAAATGAGAACAAGTGTCACAATTAACAGAGCTGTTGACTGTAGAATGGACTTCTGAGGCACCTGATCTTGGTATGAGAGAGCGAGGTGTGTCGCAGGCTCTGTATCAGAAACCACTTGCATTCTTTATCTGGGCTTTGGAGTAAGTTTGGGCAATCCTACACCAACAGTCTGTTCCTCTTTTCATTGACACAGTATAGAATTGTGGAAACTTGCCTGGGGGCTTAATATCTTCATCATGACAAATTCCTTATAATGAAATTGTAAGAAAGTAGGCAGCTGGCTTTAGTACTGGAGATGTACTCAAGGGAAGTGTGACTACAGTGCTCATGCTTATAGAGGGCAGAATTTTCTCTGGTGCTGTTTTTTTCCCCCACAGTTGATTATACACAATACATTTGCATTGCATAAGCACCATTCTGATTTACATGTATTGAGTAAACAAAAATGAGGACTTAACATATAAATCGGCTAGTCAACAAAACACACACTAAAAAAAGCTCATCACAGTGAAAAAAGATACTGGTCTCTGATTTGGGGTAACAGAAACAGTACAGCAATGTCTAGCACAATAGGGATTGCTCCAGTGCAAAACTTGCTTGTGTGGGTCATGGGTCACTTCCACTACAGTAAATTTGTTCATTAAATATCATTATATTATACACAGTAGGAATTGTGACATTATATTCATAGGAGTACAAAGAATTTAACATCTAAATCAAGCAATGCTATGTATTCTCAAAAATACTGAGAAACTTGCCGCATATATACCATGCTTTTAGTACAGTAGTATGCCATGTAAAATCAGACTTCACAAAAGGTATATTATTTTTACGGGTGCACTTAGTGCTTGTAGCACTAAGAAATTACCCTGGCTAGTTACACTAGAAAGAGAAATACTATTGTTAATATGCTGTTATCGCAACTCATATTATTCCCCAACTTTCCCCAACATCTTTGTTCCCAAGATACAGCAGGTGATGTCTATTGAAAATTTTCCATGACCCATGCTAAATGGTTTTCTGCTACTTGTACTACCATACACCAGTAGTTTTATAATCTGCATGCATATTCATATATAGCTGTGATAAAGTGCACACTTGTGGAACTAGAAGAACAGGATTTGATTTGTTTTATTGAGGACAGTAGGTTGGGCTGTTTTTCATCAGGCCTTCTAAATCAGTTAAACTTTGGAAAATGGACTTGTTTTCTTCTGGCTGGTCCAGAATATCCAATTAACATTTCAGTGACTTAAGTGCATCGTATAATAATCCATCTCCTGGAGCTGCCTTAATTGTTCATAGAAAAATAAGTTTGTGCCATAAAAAATGTATTTTTGGGCTGGAAGAAGATGAGCCTGGCAGTTCAAAATGCTGAACAGATGGTGGTGCAGAGTCCTGGACTGCAAATTCAGCTGTGCTTTGGGGTGCCTGCAGATTAGGCCATCCCTTTGGAATGCTGTAGAGCCAATGAGGATCCATTCAGGACACTTTTATAATAGCTGATGTTCCATCCTATGTTGAACCACAAAAATAGACATTGTTATTTTCATTTTCACATAATAATAGTGCCATATAAACTGCTGGATCTGCTTTCTAACTGTGAACTTAGGTAATCAGATGCTACCTAGCAGCTGTGCTTCTGTGGGAAGTTACTGTGAATACCTCAGTTAAGTATTTTCAGTCCTTGGATAAGTAGTGTTTGTTGAATAATGCTAAAATATATTGACCATTTTGTTAAACTGAAAACAAACTCCTGTATTTCATTAATTAATTAATTAATTTCATTCTTTTAATACAACATTGTAGCTTATGCTAAATTAAATAGTTCCTTTGGACTTTTTGTAATTGCTGTAAGTGTTCAGTACTTGGAGATCTTAAAATCCGTTAGTGTATAATAAAAATTAAAATCTAGCTATGCTGTTCACACACAGCTGAGGCTTAGATATCATTCTCCCACCAATGACCACTTCAAATTGCATCTTCCTCAACAGCTGGGTAAGGGCAGAGAGGAAGAAGTTTCTGGACATTATAGTATGCTCTAAACATCAATACAATTAGGTTACTTCATGCAACCTGTAAGCAAGGTTGGAACAAATCTGAGTCAAAAATCTCAGGAGAATGTTATCCTTACACCCTGCTCATATAATTAAAAGAGCATCCAGATGAATTGCTTCTATGGATCAGAACCACAATTTTTGAAAGAACAGGGCTGCTTCTTAGCTTAAAACCAGCACCATATCCTTTGTACCCACAAAATCTGAGAAGTGGGTCAAAGTCACTAATATAATGTACTTTTGATAGCAGTTTCATTTTGAAGACAGGACTGTAAGGCACACCCAAGGAGCAATTCCCCAATAAAAACTGATGCTACATTCTCTACCACTTCTACCTGAGGAGTGGTTTTATGATATACATGCCCATACAGAATGTATAACACTAATTTTAAAAACTAGAGGGTCAGAAACTCAAAGCTGGAGTTCTGTAAGCAAGTGTAACACCATCCTCTCTTTCTAGATGTGTATAATATTTCATATTTAAGGATAATGACTTTCAGGGACAGGTATTTCCTGGCAATTGCTGACTGGCTAGAGGAATTGATGCTCTTGGCATTGCCTGAGGTACTTAACCTAGCTGGTCATTAAATGATAGGGAATGTCTGATCTGGAAGTAGTTCTTGCCATTATAAAGAGAAAAAAAATATGATCCTTAATGTTCTCATTTTCAATAACTAGTACATCACCATAGGTGTGGATTTTTGTACATAGTTTTGGATATTTGCTAGTAATTAAAAGAGCATAAGCACTAGTAGAAGCCAGATAGTATTTTCTGGAGTCTATTAAATTTATAGTTCTGTTTAGGTTAGGTTTTATACCCTCAGGTATAGCAGTAGAACACAGAAGAGCAGCTACATAAAATGACATCTCCCTGCTCATCTAATCTACTTGCTGCAAATGCAGAATCACCATAGTTTCACTCTTCTCAGTTTAGGCACATTTTTGATTTGTTTAGTTTACTCCTTTCAGCACTAACCAAGCAAAACTGCTAAGGGAAACAACTGCATAGAAACTGAGTTGTCAGTGATGCTGACACAAACAGTCTCGTCATAATTCAAGGGGAGGAACCTCTACATCTAGAGCATGTGAACAGGAGAACCATGAGTTCTGAATCACTGATGGCAATGGATTTGTAGCTGGGGAAAATATTAAAGCCATTAAGCAAGCCTGGAACTAGGGTGATCAAGTGGGAATTTACTGTAAATTTTTTAGTCTTAACTCTAGCATCCATTAAAATAAAGGTTTTTTGATCACTATTGTGTTTTAGAACAATAAAAAGGTGGATCTGGTTTTTGTACTCTGAATTTCATCTGAAAAAAACCCTAGCCGACTAGGTGGGAGCCTTTCAATTTGCTTCCCTTGACTTTGTGGACAATATTGCCAAAAAATATTGAATACACCTGTGGTGAAAGCAGTAGCTTTGTATTAGTGTTTTTGTGGCTGAGTCATTTTGTGATCTGGTGTGGGTGCTCTAGTCCCCTGTTCCCTTCATACAGACAATAGTAGAAGCCTTAAAAATGAGTGTCAAAACAAGAGAAGGGATAGAAAGGAAGAGGTGCAGAGAAATAATTTGATTTGCCATAGGTTCTGCAGCAATACTGAAACACAACTGAGGGTTCTGCTGCAGCCGTCTCATTCTCAGTTTAATGAGCTATTCATTAATCATTTTCATGTCTTTTTTTTTTCACTGATGGCACATTCCTTACAGTTTAGAGAACTTGCATCTTCATTGGAAAAAAAAAAAGGGAATTTAAAATTAATTAGTTTATTCATTAAAATAGAAAGGAAGGTTAAAAGAGAACTATGATAAACTGGACAAATAGAAAAAGACCTTAAAAAATACAAATGTGCCTCCTGCAGATCTGTGCTTATACAGAGTGCAGTCATGAGGTAGAGCGTCATACACATATGCAAATTTTCCATCCTGAGGCTTTTTCTTTGAAGAGTAGCATGTATTCATCACTTGAGGTTCACGCACACAAATTTCTTTTGGCTGAACTTAAAACCTGATGGCTAGGGTTGCGTTTGCCTATCATCTAGATTACACTGCAGATTTAGATATGTAATCAGATTTAGAGCTTTACTCAGTTACTTGAGAATGCAGTTAAAAGAAATGTCATTAGATGTGTGCAATCTGCATATGTACTAAGGTTTTTATCTTCAAATTTATGACAGTTGATGAAACTCAGTGACCTCTTGAAGAAGCTTATGTTTCAGGGTTGTATTAGCACAAGAAAAAATGCTTCCAAATGTAACATCATGCTGTTCATTTGAAATTCACTGAAAACCTCAGTTTGCACATAAATTATAGATTGAACCATGTCTATGATCATCTGTTTTAATATAGATCTGTTTCTTGGAGTTACATCACAATGAGTACAAGAATGCTAAGTAATACAAAGCTTGAAAATGCTATATAGATGCAAAGATCCTTGTCAATGCGCTATGCAATTTGTGCACTATTCACATGATGTGCCACAATACCGATGTGTACAAAACCAAGTGACTAGAGCTCCGTGCTTCCAGTTTTAAAAGTAGTTACCTTTAAACTGAATGGGATTCACCAGAATTGGTTTCATTACTTTCACCCTCCTTGTTGTAGTACCTAAACAATCATCATCGTTCCAGTTCAAGTCTCTCAAATAGAACATTTTTACCTTATTTAGTGTGTGTATATACAGTGGGAAAGAGTCAGCCTCTACAACACTTCACAAGCAGATGTAGTGCATCTCAGTCTAAAGTGATTCCGGTATTCTTGGTGTTTGGCAAAACATTTTATAAAAAAATCCAATTGACAAAGTTAACTGATGAGAACAAGACATTAATACAAATGGAAAGAAAGACTTTTTATCGCCTGAATTCACTGACAGACTTATTTGAATGTTGCTACCAGTAAACAGGTGGGGACGTCAATTAAAAATCTGCATGATCTAAATATATCAATCTTCTAACTATATTGGGGCATATTAAAGAGCAAACCTAAAATCATCCCCATCTGTGTAAAGAAAAATCCATGGACTTCCTAGTACTCGACACTTTTGGGGAAGCAGGGAGGAGAAGTACTGTGCACCACTATGCCAGGCTAAGCATCCCAGCCTGAACACCCCCTTCTGGAACCACGGGACAATATTTTTTAAAGTGACAGTCAATGCTCATGAGGGAAAAACATTTACTATCAGTTAGAGAAAAAGTGCAAAATGATTCCAAGAGCTCAGCAAAAGAAGGCAGCAGATGAAAAGGTTCCACGTTTAAGTAGCTTATGATTTTCGTGGGACCTGACTTACAGTATCTGAGCACTTGATGCTGGCAGTTTTTCATATTCTGTCATAATTAGTCTATCATTTGCTCATTTTGCTCTTGTTCTCAGCTACTCATTCTGTTACTGGCCACAGTTTATTTGCATTCAGTGCTTCATATTCTGTTTCAGTACCATTTTCTCCTGCAGGAAATTTTCCTTTCTGGTTCTTCGTTGGCCTTGTGCACTATGAAGGACCTAGACCTGCAGGTGATACCTTTATCTTAAGCAGAAAGTGGGTCACTGGCTTTTTATAAAACTGAGGATGCTGCTTCCCTAGATTTTATCTTCACCCGCTGCTCCTACATATTTAAAAACATCAGACACATCCCAGCTCCCTGGGAGACACTTCCATATTATTTTCCTCAAGCAGGCCTCAGTGGCATTTTCATCCTCCAGCTGGGAGAACACAATGAGACTTTCCCCAGAAGCCTGTCAATGCAGATCATTTAATTAGGCCAGATGGGATCACTCTAGCAGAAGTGCAAAGCTCTTTTTCCCCTTGGAACTGCTAATGCTGCCTTCCCAGTGTTCAGTCTTGGCGGCTGGGGAGATAAAGTTAAGACGTAGCACATCCTTCTCGTTCTGGTGCATGCACTGTGGCTTATTATTATAGGTCTAAAATATTCAACCTTAACTTTCTGCCCTCTTGCACTTCAGTGTTTTCCCATGTTTGTACATAACACAAGAGCTGTACCATTATTCAGCTGTACTCTTAGAACTTAAAATGTTTTCCCAGGCAAAAGAAGCTGGTATTGTAGCTGAATACCTCTTGAAAGTTGAAAACTAAACATGACAAAGGTTTTTCTATATATCATAAACAAGTATTATGGATTAAATGTATTCAGAGTTAAGGATACATTCAAAAGATAGCCAAACAATTCAGAAAAAAAGATGTAGCTAAAGGACTCGTACAATTTAGTTTGCACTGTCATGATGTTGTGCAAGAACTATGATTATGATGGAGTTTTAATATTTGTGGTACTAGATGTCCTGAAACTGGCTCTTAAATATACAGAGTTTATGTCCATCCATTTATTTTTCCTGTTTGTGTTATTGTTAAATGGCATAGTTCATATTGTTTGGCTGTGTTTCTTCCCTTACAGCTTAACTGAGACCAAAGAAATCTTGAGAGATCTTAAGTTAAACAGTACAGCCTTTAATAAACTTAAACTAAGGCTAACAGGAAAATCCTTCCCTATTCAAAGGTAAATTTATGTTCAAGAAAGAAACTAGTATTTGGTTATATAAGATAAAGCTTTGATTTAAGGAAAGGTATATCAAAGCTGAAGTCATGGAATCATGACTGCTTATCTGCTGTAGGTACACTGCAGAAAGAACAAATATATATTTTTCCTGCATATAGAAACCCAACTCACAGACTTAGATCTAGTCTTAGAAGTAGCTTGTTAGTAAGAATAAGGTTCATTGCACCTTTTGTTTGGTATCTAATATTCTTGATGAACTTATTTGAATAATGGCAGTTGTGGTGATGGCCTATTTGTAGCTATTGATCCTGTACAGACCTGGACTGAGGCAATCAGCAAAATTATCATGGGCAACTAAACTGCCATTATTATTGACCTGAGCTCGATTCACAGCAGTGAGCCAGTGCTAAAAGACCCTGTTATCCAGTCCCCTGAGCCTCCTGCTCTGCAGTGTGAGGTCAAGTATAACACAGAAAAATCAGCCAGTAGAATTTCCATGCTAAAAATCCCACGATCCACCAAAGCAGAATTATGATTCCTTTAGCCTGATTTTAGCCTTTTTTTTTTTTTTTTTTATTATTTTCTTCTTTTCAGACTTAGTGACAGCTAATGAAAAGCAAAACTTATTTTGTGCCAAGGAAGCTAAACAGAAGTATGGTTCACTGATGAGTATAACCTGTCACTCAAGGGAGAGGATTTAATTTTTCTACACTGTCACTTTCAGTGTAACCATGGATGAATAGTAATTTAGGGAGTACAAACTCAGGGTTTGCAGTACACCACTGCCTACAGCCCTGAGGTAAGCATACAGGCTCTATTGCACAACCTGGTAAACAGGATGCCTAAAATGCTATTAGGTGGGAATATAGCCAAGAAACCCCATAGGTAGTGCTAGTGGGGAAGCAGCACTATTATGATTAGTTATTTAGTAGCTCAGCTCCATTAAAACCTGACTTCTGAGCCTGCTTGAAGGCCATAGAGCTTCAGTAATTAAAATGGACACAGTTCAAAAGCCGAGGTACTTTATAGTTAGACAGCAATAGAGAAGAGGTGTTGAGAGTGTACAACTGGACTTGAGTAGCTGTGATGTTATGTGAGTAGTATACCAATTTTTATGCTTTTCTAAACAAAAAAAAATAAAAGACACAAAAAGAAAGGATTGTGGGGTAAGTAAGATTCAGGTATGCAGAAATATCTCAGGTATCTGTGTGGTGCTAATAATGTAAGACAACAGTAAAAACAGAGTTACTTCTTAAGGGAAGACAAGGAGGGAGCCAAGGACAGCCACAGCACTGGACCCAGGCAAGGAGAGCACAGTGGTGGTAACAGCAGCTGTTCCTATGAGTGGCATCAGGCAAAAGTAAGATAACAAGTCAGGTCTGGTGTTAAATTCAAATACCCCCCAAAAAACCCCATGAAAAGCCTGAGAATCTACAACATGGCTTAAGTTAAGACTGAAGGCCCAGGTTGGAGTTTATATGGGGCTCCTGGGCCCACAGATGGAGGACACATGTATGTCCCAGGTGAGGCTGCTCAGGGCAATTAAAAGCTGTTAAAGACCTATACAATGTGGGAGGTAAGGGTAATCCACCCACACTTTTTGGGGGTGGCAGCTGGAGGACAGATGAGTTAGCCTGGAGCATCTAAATGGCATTACATGTCTGTGCTTAGGCCACTGAAACCCACCCGCAGTGGCTAATTGCTGTATAAGCGTTGCAGTACTTCCTTACTTTGTATTAGGATTCTGAGAATAAGTAAATTACACTGACCAACTCAGCAATTATGGCATGGGAAGCTGCAGGAGCATCTTAATTTGGAGTTGATGGGGTTTGCAGAAAGAAATTTGAGGGTTAAGAAAGTTCACCTGTGCTTGATTGGAACAATCTCTTAAATTGTTTCTAATTTTCACAATCCAAAAATAAAATAGATTATTTTTATATTAATGGTTTGGGGTTTTCTTCTAACTCCAGTTAGGGAAGAAGTTGATATTAATACTTTCTGATGAAGAATTTCCAATTAACTGTACTGTTGAATAAGGGATACTTAAGAAATTGACTCAAGAAATGCATCAGATACTTTTCTTTAAAGAGTTATTGTTTTGACAAAACATGCAATAAACAGAAGCGTGCTCAACCCACTGAGCTTTAATAGAGGTTTTGGTGCAGATTATGTAGCAAGTTCTCAAAATACGGATGCAGTAACTGTTCTTTCTTCCCCTCTTTCTGAATGTAAAAATGCCTTTCTGGTGTCATAGTAAAACAGCTATAGTGTTTTTTCCTGTTTATTGCGTTTTCTGTTTTGGGCTAAAGCATCAAACTGAGTTCTGAGTTTGTTTGGAGGTAAAGGTTCAGTTTAGTCAGTTCCTTATACCTTACATGAGCACACTGCATGCAAAGACTAGCACTTGAGATTTAACTCGGTCATTATTAAGGTAGAGAGACTGCCTTAAGAAAAGCTGATACACTGAGTATTGAGATTCTCGATGCATTATGTGAAGAACATAAAATATACTATATATTTGTTTTTCGTCAGCACTGACTGTGAGTTTAGCTTCTTTCTCTGCTTAAAAAATCTTGGGTGAAAAAGCTGCAATTCCTCATTATTTATAAGTACTTGGTTTTTTGCTGCTATTAGTAATTAATTGAATTGGATTTAGAGGTGGTAATTGGTATTTAATTCAGGGACTTGAGGTGTGATTGGTTAGAAGTCATATAGTAGGAGTTTTCCACAATGGTATGAGACATGGCTTTGATGAAGTGTGAGTTTAAAAACCTATCCTAAAGAGTGGAGAAAGAAGGACTTTTAAGGTATTTTGTGAACCACTTCCTGTCTTTATTGCTAAGGCCTGTGCTGGGCGCTTTTCCTACAGATCAGGTAAGGCTATATGTAGGTGTAGGTTGAAAGACAATTCTTGCTAGGCGTGTAAGGTTGTAAAACTGCAAAACTGCTAGTCTGCCTTATACAGACACTAGTTCCTACTTCAGCACTTTGGCGTGGGGTGCAAGGCAGGCTTTGGTTGGAGAATGGAGAGGACTCTACGCTTATTTTTTTTTTCCTTGTGATCCATAAAGGGTTGTTTCCTAAAGTAGTTTTGAGTTAGAATTCTAATACAATTCAATTGCACCTATTAAGTCTTAACTATAATATCAGGGATAAAGCAATGTATTTCCATCATCCAATTTCAAGTGAAATGTCAACAGAATGAGAAATATAGTGATGACAGAATGAGGAATACGCATAATTTATTATCAGGATCTGTGGTGTCCTGGTTCCTGATTGGTTTTTTTTTTGTCTCTGAAGGAATAGTTAAGGTGTGATATTCTGATTTTTAATCATGGCTAATACAGAGCTAGGGTCTGGTGTAAAGCTGTTATTGAAAATGTTTTAGTTTAATATGAATATATAAAATAAATAAAGTACTTGATGTTCACTGTATCATTAGTATTTGTGCTTAACTCTTTTTAGACTTATTAGTTATTTTATATGAGAGTAGAATTAGATGACTGTAGTAGAAATGATAAGAGGTAGATTTGATGACTTTATTTAAGAGAGAATCAGTTAATCCAGTTTCCCAGAACATATGCTCGTTCCATGGGCTGTAAATCCTTTTCAAGATGACTTGTTTCCCTCTGCTTACTCTGAATGCTTTTCCCTACTGGAATCTGATAATTATGTAATCGTTATGATTTTTTTAAAATTAGGTAAGTTTTTTTTACCAAAAAAGCCAAAAGTAACCACACACCATCAATTATTGGAAAATATACAGATATAACTATTTTGAAATACTGTTATGACTCTGAGGACTAATACAGCTTTGGACTTCTTTATTGCAAATAGTGAAACTTATTAAAATTTAATTTCACTGAAATTCATTTTAAAAACCCATCAAAAATCCCGTGTAAAACATTCATAGATTTTATTTTTGTTTCCAAAACACCAACCCTAGCCCCCACCCAGAAAATTATGCAGAGACAAACTACCGTACACCTATAGCTTGTAGTATCTCCTGCTAGGGAAGTAACCTGCTGCCTTCCTATGGCAGGGTTTTTCCAGGACTTCCAAGATGCTTTACAGAATCATTGAGTGAATCATTGCCAGACAGTTTGATGTGGGGAAGCTGTATCCTTATTTTACAGATTGGCCAAGAGTATCTTTATAGTTAAAATGAAACTTGGGAGAAATTAAGGTCACTTGGAACTATGGTGAGATAACTCCATGGATGGAAAAGTGCAGATAGACTTTTGCAAATTTTATAGTTGGCCACAGAGACAGAAGCACAACTAACTTCCCTCATGTCATGTTGCAGCCTGTAAAGTTTGTATCCTACAATCTTACACAAATCTAATGTCTTCAATCTGATTCATAGCACTGTTTAATTAATATGAAATATCTCATGAATCTGTATCCTCTTGTGTCACAACACAATTACACCAGTATGTGGTCTCACTTGATATATCTGCATATCTCCAACTAATGGTAACAAAAGCTAGACACGTGGATCAAATGCATTTTACAGCAGGCGATTCATCACTCTCTCTGTTCATTTCAAAACCTGTACTGTTATCCTGCTGATTCTCTAGATTAGAACAAAGCCAGGCTTGGAGGCTGGGATATTATTTATACCTTTATTTGTTCAAAATATGCTTCCTTATATTCATTTTAAGGGCACAGCAAAACCTCATTCTCTCTTCTGATCTTCTGTTTAAATGACACTGCCCAGATCATTAGTTTAATTTTATAATGTTGTCTAAGAGCTCCTTGGCCTACATAAAAATGTCCAATTTGAAAACGCCCTTGAATTCAGAAGACAGCATGTGATGTATGAAATACAGTAAAAGCAAACAAACTTTCTGAGCACAAGTGGAGAGGATTTATGATTCAAACTTCCTTCTGCAGGAGTGCATGATTGGTGGATTTGGACTGTATGAGTTATTTGTATTGCAGTGAAATCTGGAGATCTCAGGAGATACTGTATTCAGAGCCAGTTCTTTCACTGGATACATTAGGAAGGTGAACAGAGAGGTGAAGTTCCTCCAGTTCATGCAATAAATGAATAGCCAAGTTGGTATTTTGGATGCATGGCTTGTTAGGGAGTATCTTTATTGACTGGGGAAAATACAAATGAAAATGTAAGGACTGAGATCTGTTCCACTCCAGTGGAAGCTGTCCAGGAATCTGGATGAAAACAACTAATGTGGAAGAAATAGAGGCAAGAGAGACAAGAAAGGAACTTGAAAATGATAATTTTAAACGTTTTAATTTATAAGTAAATATTGTTCTTAAGTAGGAAAATTGGCAAAGTTCTTAGATGCTTTGCCCGTAGCTTGACAAATACTACAGAGAGGCTTCATTTGTAAAATGAAAATCCAGGTTCAGTTTTAAACCCCAGCTCCTCTCAAACTGGATATTTATATTCCAGTTTCCAGTTCAAGCCTATTCCTAACACATTTTGCTGATAAAACATAGAGGTGCTAACAGTTGAAGTGGTTACACATCAAGTCACATTTTGTTTAATTTCTACCTAAAATATTTTTTTTTTCCCCTCTCCAGATTTAATCAGAGAGTCTTAATACTAAAACACTCTGCTCTGCCGAAACATTTGATTAATTTTGTGTGCTTGCAGTTTTGTAATGAAACCCTGAAAGCCAAGAATCTTTATACAGCTCCACTGAACATAGCTGTGAATTATTACTGTGGTAACACTCCAAGGAAATAAGTACAGCATCCAGTCTCAGTGGAAGGTTTCTGTCTGATTGGTTTTCCAGTCACAACTTCTTACTCCTTATGCTGTGGAGGCTGGGATTCCTGTGAGGGTGCTGGGCTCAGTCTAGGAGAAGGGCAAATATTTACAATGTCCAGACAGGTTTCTATTCAGTTATAAAGATGAGTGACCATGGCACAGAGCTTTGAGAGAAGATTTAAGTGAAGAAGAAAATACCAATGAATCTGACTAACATGGATGGGAGTAAATGTGGAAATTTGCAGATAAATACACAGCTTTTGAAAACATCATAGTAAATTATGTGAAGGTTTGGCTTGAAAAAACCCAAGACACCATCTAGTCTATACCTTTCCACAAGGCAAAGTAACTTCTTTGTTTTTCCTGATAAACGTTCCTGTAATATGTTCTTCAAATTCCTTCAGTGCTAAAGCAATGTATCAGTTAACTGTCCTTGCTGCACAGGTTTTCTTAGCCTGAATCTCTCTTGCTGAATGTGAAGCCTATTATTCCTTCTGCCCTCAGAGGACAATTTATTAACTCTTTCTCTTCCCCTTTGTATCTTGTACATGGAGACTTAGAATCATAGAAGAGTGCTCTTTCAGAGACTGTATGCTCTTTCAGAGACTATACAATCCTAATTCTGTCAAGCTTTTTCTTGGGCATTTCAATAGACCTGTAATTACTTGACATCTTCCTAGGTCTCTGGTCATTCTTACTGTTCTCCTATGGACATTCTGCCGTTGATTTGAATCTTTCTTCTAATGGAGTGCTCAGATGATATATTCCAACTGAGACACTATCAGACTGGATAGAGGAATTGCTTTGTTACTACCTATGTTACTTTCTTTATGTTTCCTAATATAGTGTTCTCTTTGGGCAGCGATATGATAATGCTGATGTCAATCTCTGATCTATTGTAACTTTGGTATCCTAATCTGGAAAACCGGTGCCTATTGCACTGGTTCCCCCTCTTGTTTGTTTGGGGTTTTTTTGTTAGTTGATTATTCCTAACTGTAATACTTTGCATTTATCCTCACTGAGTTGCACCTGTTTATTTCAGCCCTTTTACTCATTTTCTCAAGACCCTTGGGTATTCCAATACCATTTCTCAAGCACTCATAGCTTTTTCAGTTGTCACATTCCATGATTCTATTTAATTACTTAACAGCATTTGAATTTTCTTCCTAAATTTTGGTGTGCTTTGTTATTTACAGAAAAACAGAAGCAGACTGCTAAAAATACATGTGCATGCATTTGTATGTGCTGTTTCATTTAATATACTGCCTTGTGTCTGGCAATATATTTAGCACAAATGGTAATGTTCAGAAAAATATGTAGAAGCAGATGGAAAAAACAGTTTGGAAAACTGAGGGGAAGAGTGAGCCAGTAGAGTCTTTGAGTTCCATCTATGATAATATTCTTCCATAGGTGGAAGCCTGGACAAAATGAAGATGGTCCACCATCTTTCCTTATCTAGGCAACTGTCAAAGACAGCAAGCTCTTTGGTAGGTGTCAGCAGGCACAGAAAGAGTGATAAGAAGTAGCAGTTTACCTGCTTTTGGTACAAGGGAATTATATGAAATTTCCATAAAAGATATACATCTTTATTACTGAGTTACTGGTCTGAAACTTCCTTGCTGTGTGAATCATTCTGAGGTATTACGAGAGGAGTGAGGGGTGTATCTTTTCCTGCAAGCATATTGTGCTGCTTTTCATGTACTAAGTTGCTAATATTCATGAGACAAGAGTAATGGTAGTTGACTATTTTTGAAAGGCTACGTGCAGAGATAACTCTCCTCAGCTTGATACTAGTGGTGTGCATTGGGAGGGAACTCCTGCTTTGCTTAAATGATATGCCTGGCATTTGACTATTCTTGTTCCAAAATAGGAATGCCAAATAAAGCTGGCTTCCAAAATGCTTCAACTCCCCTGAGCAAAGCAGTATTTACAAGCACAAAAATAGATTTAACATCCTATCACCAGCCTTTTAACACATGTTTTAAAGACTAGGAACTCTTTTGGGAGGAAGGAGTAGGGAGAATTGTAGTTATGTATAAATAATATGCCTGAGCTGTAAATAACAGAAAAGATCAGAGGTGGAAAACTGTGCTTTTTGGATAGCCTGTGACTAGACCTTAAAAATTCCTTGAAAGTATGATTTTAAAAACCAGTTGTCTTCACTGTCTTTTTTATTTAAAGAATTTTAAGATGGGTTGCTTAATTGAGATCAGGTTGCCAGTGGCACAATTATGCCCTTTAATTATATACTCTTGCTTCTAGATGTCCTTGAAATTTATTGACATAGAATTACCAGTTCCTGGCTTTTTCCATCTTTTGCATTTTTGTAACACCATGATATTTCTACTAC
Organism: Athene noctua; assembly: GCF_965140245.1. Classification (NCBI taxonomy): domain Eukaryota; kingdom Metazoa; phylum Chordata; class Aves; order Strigiformes; family Strigidae; genus Athene; species Athene noctua. The sequence continues at coordinate 7,472,923 of NC_134044.1, forward strand.
TCTACACAGACCTACCTGGCATCTCATCCATGACCACAAATCAATTAAATGGTCTTGCCAGGGTTGCAGAATTTTACACATAGGAATCCAGCAGTTGTCATTTACAGCAGGCTGTGGAGAAAGCTTTGTAAAATGTGATACAATAGGAAAAACCACCCTTTTGGGAGTTAGGCCAGCCTGTGTGAGAAACTGAGAGCTGAAAAATCATCACTGTGAAATAATAATTGAGGAAAAGAACCTGGGTGTATTGGGTGTCTATGTGTGAAAGAGCAGTGGAAAAATTTCAACTGACCAGCTCTAGAAGTCACCAAAGAGGACTTAAGAAAATAGTTCAGATTTTTTAGAATTCTCCACTTGTGTTTGAAATGAATTTGAAACTTGAAAATGTTTGATATTATCTGGGGGTGTGGGGGGTGTGTATGGACCTCCAAAGCAATGAAGACAATGCTGTCATTCTGGTTTTAAGCATAGAGCACTCTGGGAGGCTAATATTGTCTGTCTGACAGAGAGCAAGGGCCAAAACTTCTGAGTCTAGCATCATGGTGAGTGTCTTCCCCCAGAAACTATGGACTTCCTTTTCCTTAGGACCTTTTTCATTTTGTATAGATGTAGGTTTGGGTTGGTCATTCAGGGACCACAACAGACCTGCTTATGTTGTGTGAATTTAATTGTGAACCTCAGAGGCCTTTTCTGGTAAAATCTTCATGAAAATTTATTAGAAAAGTATCTGTTTCAACAAAGTAATATTTTTCCTATTGAAAATTCATTTCTTTATATAAGCCATAAGCATTTTTATTAATCTGCTACTGAAATGGAAGTGATACCCTTCGCGCTATCAGAAAACTCTATCCTCTAATCCAAAACAGGTATGCAAAGATTTCCCAGAATCAAGCAAAGAACAACAAAACTCATCAAAAGAGAGATGCCAGAAGTTCTTGAAAACACATCAAATATCTGTGGTAGTCTTTATAAAGGGAATTTATGTAAAATCATTTTAATGATAACAGTACTATTTTCAGAAGCTAGGCTTTATAAAAATAAAATGAAACAGGGTAATGTTCATTTACCTGAGTTTGAAAGGAACTGAGCGGAAAAATACTAGAAGTGTTATTTGCTCTATTTGGTTCTTTTAATTAGTGTAAGCTTCAGACTTCTAATAATACACTGTATGGGCTCCCTTCTTCGTTGTGGCAGTTAACACTGTTCTGTTTTCACAGGTGTTGCTAATGTACGTGGCATGTTTTGAAAAACAGTCTGCCTTTGTTGCCCAATGAGATGTCATTTAAGAGGGAATTAACCAAGGTTAGGAACTAACATAGGTTACTGGCCAGCAGTTGCTAGTAGAGGAGGGAATAGAAACTTCTCAAGTGACAAATACTAAAATGGGTGAAACAAATACTTTCGGAGTAGGGTTGGATGGGAATGTTCTTGTGTGGAAGAATCAAGAGACAGGCATATATATATCTACACATCGTTGAGAAGAGTGCTGGGAACAGAGTCTTGGAGGCTTTTGACAATTAAAACAGAAAGCGTGGCTGGAAGCAGCAACCACATCTGAGTTGCTCATTCCCTGAAGGCGCGTTGCTAAGACTGGCAGCAGAGTTGCCTGAGTGGAGGGCTTGTGTCTCTTCATTCACGCTGTCTCTCAGATCTCTGTGACCCTCAGGGACTGACGCAAGGCTTGTTCACTTAGTTTAATCTTCCTCAAAGTTTCCTTCTCCCTGAACAGTTTCTTATACATTTCTGGTGGCATCCAGCAGTGATTGTTGTTTTGATATGGTGATAGTTCATTCTGCACGCTAGATAGCTCTGAATAATTTCTGCCTGTTAACTTTCGTGTACTCCCACAGTAATAAGCACTTTTTAATGGAGTCATTAAAGGAACCTGTAAAATTCCTTGTATAACATTTTGGGACTGCTTCATCTGAACCTTCAGAAGGCTAAAAACTCTAGTTATAGCTTGCAGTATGGGGAAAAGCAACTGTCTGGTCTAGAAAGCCTTCCTTTAGCATATGGAAAGAGTTAAACCAACTTTTTCTAAGCAGAGATTACATACTGAGAGCACCCTCTAATATTGCAGAGGAAAAGTGCCTCAATCTATCTGAAGTCTGTTCTTCCTTCTCAAAAATAAGAAATAAATTGTCCTTATTTAGGTAAATGTTGCAGATTTGTCAGTTTGTTTTAAATAAAAAATTATTTTGTCACTTAGATTATGTGGTTTTTAGGCCTTTGCTAATTTTTCTGTAGTTGGCATGTATAGCTGTGCACATACATGACTTCTGACCAGACTGGATCTTCTCAAAAAATACTCTTTCATTGTTGTTTGAGGCATGCAATATGAGGGCTTTTATGGACCACAAAGCTGACTCCTGGACTTTATTTAAAAAAATAAAAAAAGGCATGGGAGGAAGCATTCATTTCAAAACCATTGCAAATTTTGACATTTGAAACTTTTTCCTATTTTGGGGGGGTTTTTTGTTTGTTTGTTTGTTTTGTTTTAAATTAAGCTCAAAATATTCAGAGGTTTTGAGCCAAATGCAGAACATATTTGGGATTATCCAAGTCTGCATACAAGTCTACTTATAAACTCTTCTACTGTAATCACTCTTTCCAGTTCTCAATCTTTCTACAAGGTGCTGAGATGCATCTGTGCTGCATGACTTGGCATTGTCATGTCGTCTTGGCTTTTTCCATCAAGGGAGAAGCTGATGAGGTAATGGGAGAGGAAACCCCTCAGGGAAGTCAAACAGGGGTACTTTGCTTTGGTAAATCTTCATTATCCTTGGAGAAATTGGGTGGGGGAAGCAGCTGGCTGTGTGTGGGGAGAATGATAGGAGGAAAGGGAGTTAGAAACATCACCTCAGCACAAAGAGTCTGTTTTTGTGAGGATCTCCTCACATGCGAGTACTATAACCATCATCAGGTAGTGTGAAGAGTTGAGGCTGTCCTTGTCTTTTCATGAAGCCAGCTCTACCCTGGCCTGGGCTCGCACAGGGGACAGGGACTAGTGTTCAGCATTTGTTGGGCTTTGCTTTGGCAGTGATGTGATTTACAAAAAAGCTCTTCTACCCTCTCCTTTGAGGCCATGAGGGATATACAGCCTCCCCAGGAAACTTGCTGTAGGTTCAGCATGCTCAGGGTCTGGCTGGCAGGGAGCTTCCCACTGCACTGGGGAATCAGGCAGGAGAGTGAGTGTTCTGGCTAAAGGTGATAAGCGTAACCATGCAGCATCTTTTTGCCAGAGTAACTAATGACTACACATTAATATGCATAGGGACTGTCCTGACTTCCTCTTACATTTTTTTTCTTTTAATCTGATTTTGGTTTTGTGCTATGATTACTGGTTCTAATATGGTTCCGATGAGATAGACTGAGATCTGACATCTGAAAATAAGACTAAACTAACTTTAATATTTATGGCAGTGCAGAATAATGAAAACATAGTGCACTACCAGGCAGCAAATTGTGGAGATCTGGTAATATTTGGATCTGGAAGTCTGGCCTTTTTATGTGACATTGGTAGAAATATGGATTACTTTTGGCTAATTGGCTGTAGGCTTCCAGTTGCAACTTCACTGAATGCCATGGTTGCCCCTTGCTGTTGGAAAACAAATTTGGAAGCGTACCTTATTCCTAAAAAAACCCCCAAATTTCTTACAAGATATCAGGGTCAGATTTTAAACATATATAATATAAAAAGCCAGTTTTCCAAAGCCCAGAAAGACTTATTCATAGATAAATACTTGGCTCTTTCCAAGAACCTGGCCTCAGGTCTGGCTGCAGAATACATTAGAAAATCCTAGCTAGGACATAAAGTACATTTTGGTCCCAACTGCTGTGCAAAAGGCACCCATACATAACAACAATTCATCTGAGGAGTAGCCTCGGTGTTTGTATGGGTACAGTTAAATACACAGTGATATCTTTCAGCTCATGAGCAGAAATCTGTCTATCCCCAAAGCATCTCGCTGGAGAGCATTTCCTTATAATCATAAAATAGAGGAGAAAGCCTAGCCATTTAAAAGCCAAATATTTGGCACCTCCAGTCTCAGTGCTGCTCCTCCACAGCTATGCTGGCTTTTAACTTCCTCTTTTTATTAAGCTATTAAATTGGGAATTTTTATTACTCCCAATTTAGCACTTCTAATAAAAAGTTACAGTTAAAAGCCTCTGTGGGTTCTGAAACTTGCAGCTGTGATTGCTCTTGATGGAAAAAAAGACAAACTCAGCTTTTAAATCTTGCCTCTGTCAGGTGGTGGCTCCAAATCAGAGGGAGCTGGGTGGGACAGCAGCTGGGAAGGAGTTACAGCAGCAGGAGGGGGATGAGGAGAAAGGAGAGAAGGTGGAAGCAGAAGAGAAATATTAATTATGTGTTTGTGGTGCAACTATAGTTACAGCATGAAAATACCTCAAAGTTTGGAAACAATCAAAAGCCACTCACTGCTTTAATACAGTACTTATTTAAACATGACATCTATATTCAATAGTAGCAGCTTGAACCTCATTGGAGACTGAATAATTTTGCCATTAATGTAGAGTTCTGTAGTGTACAGTGGTCCTGACTAGTGTGTATTTTAGAGAAGCTGTAGCAGCAGGGTGAGGTAGCATGTTGCTACAAATCTGGAAAGTGGATATTTGAGACTGTTACTAGCTGTAAAGGGCAACTTGACCTCTTGAACTGAGGATTCAAAGCAACAATAAAAGAAATTTCAGTACAAAGAAACTTCTTTTATAACCAGCTTCCTAAACAATGTAATTCTCTTTAACACAGGAAAAAAAATATTAAAAAGTGCAAACATACTTTTAAACTGTGCTTCTGCTGGAAATAAAGTTTTTTATTAGAAAAAACTGAGATGGAAACTCTGGTATAATGATCTAAAGTTTTCTGTTTTAAGTCAGACTTTTTTACAGTCCCTTTTTCTTTCTAGAAGTATAATATGTGGGAGGAAGATATAACTGTATTTTCAGTTACTAAAGTTGAATTGAAAGTTACCTGACTGGACTGCAAGAGTCAGTCCTGGGATAAAAGGAATGTTGCAAGCATGAATGGTGTCTCCTGCAGGGCCTTGGAAATCTCCAGGAACACTGCTATTCTCTGCTGACTGCTTTTCCCTCTGCCTAGGAAATGAGGCTGCTTCCCTAGAGATTGTGACTTAATTTGTGTTTTATTCCAAACAAGAATCGGAACTGTAGGCTTCTGAAACAAAAAAGCATAGTAGCATAAAACTGCCCACTCCTTCATTATGTATTTGATGACCATATATAGCAGCTGAGCAGGTGGTCAGATGTCTCATAATTTACAAAGCACTGCTGAAGACTTGAGGAGGAAATATTCTTTCATTGAAGACAAACTCCCTTTGACTTCTGCTGGAGCTGGATTTCATGCTTATTATCTGATGGTATACTCAGTTATGTCAGAGAACAGGTCAGCCCATCCAGATCCATTTTCAGAAAAGCACCTCAGATTGCACCTTTCAGCAAGGTGACTGAGTTAAAATCAGCTCCACTGATTTTGCTGAAATTTTCTTGAATGTAACAGTGCTGAAATTAGATGATAAACTGAGGAGGTTGCTGAGTATGAATAACCTCTGGTGCTGTTTATCTTTCCTCTGTACTCCCATCTCTTCATATTATGCGAACATGAAGCAATGCTTTTTAATCAACTGAAAGTCTACCTGAAGCCAAAGCCAGCATGTGTACACAGTACTTGGGTGACTTAGGATGCCTCTTAGGACAGCAGGTTTTAAGTGATGGCAGGTATCAGCTTTCAGCAGCATACCTGTGGTGGTTTTAGAAAATGACTGCTCCCAGATCTCCCCTCTCTTGGAGACTACCACTACTGCACCTGGTGGCAGGAGAAAGTGGGTGTCCACTAAGCTGTCCCAGTTTAGTCCTGTGCTTTAATGCATACTATTCCTGTCAGCAGTGCCTGTCAAATTGTGCCTGATTAATTTGATGGCCTTCTAGAACAGGCTTACAGCACTGGTGGATAAGGGAAGAGTAACTGATGTCATCTACCCGATTTGTGCAAAGTTTTTGACACTGTCCCACACAACATCCTTGTCTCTAAATTGGAGAGACACAGGTTTGATGGATGGACTACTCGGTGGATAAGGAATTGGCTGGGTGGTCACACTCAAAGTGTTGTGGTCAATGGCTCAATGTCCAAATGGAAAGTGATGACGAGTGACGTTCCTCAGGGGTCGGTGTTGGGGCCAGTGCTGTTTAACATCTTTGTCAGCAACAAAGACAGCGGGATCGAGTGCACCCTCAGCAAGTTCACCAACAACACCAAGCTGTGTGGTGCAGTTGACACCCTGGAGGGAAGGGATGGGCCATCCAGAGGGACCTGGACAGGCTGGAGAGGTGGGACATGCAAACCTCATGGAGTTCAACACGGGCAAGGGCAAGGTCCTGCACAGGGGTCAGGGCAATCCCCAGCACAAACACAGACAGTTTTTCAAAAGGGAGAAAAATGTATATCACTATGGCCAGTATTTAGATATACAGCAGTATGGCTGTTTGACTTAAGAACATTCTCTCAAGCATGCATGTGATGAATGGGGGAAATACAATTGCAATGAATGAGAACAGTGTAGAAGTGAACGAATATTCTAGTGTGACCCAGTGAAATGTTAAGGAAAATTATTTTGATGTAGGAAAAGGGAGAGAGGAAGATGCCTTTATGACTGCACTAATCAAGCATACTGGCTGTTTATATTTCTCCAGGGCTAGAATCAGGGCAGGGGGGACACATGACTGATTCTTATGAATATTTAATATATATATTTTTTAAATGTTTAATCAACTCAGTGAATTAAGGAGCCTTGCAATGAACAGATGAAGTATTAGACTCTGGAGTGAAGACAAGCATTTAAATTAAGAAAACAGCATGATAAGATTGTGCAAACTGAGTCCAAGAACCCTTGATCTAGAGATTTAATGGATGGAAGGGAAGACAAGCAGGAATATATAAAAAGATCCTATTAGTGCCCTGGGGTTATCTGAGGAAAAAGGACTTTTCAGTGTGAGAAATTAATTTGAAAATGTTTACTTTTCATCCAGATATTTTATGGGGAACCCTATGGCAAACACAGAAAGAATGGGAGATATAAAAATAAAAGTAGGGAAGGAAGATACAATATTTTAGAGGCTATTTTTCAGGATTTTTTCATGTTCCTGTGCAGCGTAGCTGTCTGCCTTTTGTAAAGGGAGATCAAAGTTATAGGAGAAGCATAATCTAACGAAAGGTGTCTGGGACTTGGGATAAAAGGAATAAGTGTCTGAGAAAGCATGACAAGTGTATAGTTATTCCTTCTGTCAGATCTAACATGAAATTGGAGAAACACGAATACAACCTGCACTAATTTACCTCTCTTACGCCATGAGGAGTGGAGATCTGAAGCAGTGGGAGGACACACACAGATGTATTGTTAAACTCATAGGGGAATAAAAATGCTGTCGTTGTACAGTTGAAAGAAAATGGCCAAAAATTTTCAATATGTGTACTATTTAAGACTGAATGCAATCAAGTTTTAATTGAAAACTAACTGAAATGCAATCAGAGAATGATTCATGGAAGGCAAAAAGCTTTTCATTTTTGTCTGTCTTAAAACAGGTTTTGGTTATTAATGTAGATTTATAGGGCTGCCATATCAAAACGTTTCTAAGCTTATGTAATAGGTAGCAAGGTCTCTGAAAGGTCATTTTTCAAAAGACTGGGACTTGATGTGTATCATTTTGAAACAGTGTTGCTATATCATTAAAGCTGAAATTTTGAGGAAGTATTAGGTTTTACTCTTTTACTTATGTCTGGACTTCATGTATAAGTAACATAGGTGCTATTTGTAAGGGCTGGCCACGTCCCTGGACCATGCTGCCAGTCTCTGGGAGCAAAAAAATATTTCTTTTAGAAACTTAGAAATTCCAAGTGTTGAGAATAATTATGGATATGCGTATTCTGATTCCCAGCAGAGAATTAATGTTTTGCAATTAAATCACATCACCTTTTACCCAAGATGAAAAGGAAAGTTGTCCATGATCTGCCTTGTGATCCATGACCTTAGCTCTGCTTGTAAAACCACGGTCTCTCAGCCTCAGCACCGAGGTCCATGCCGACTTTGTGCTCCTCAGCATTCATTTTTGTGGGGTTGATTTTCTTAATCAGAAAACTTGAATAGAAGGACATCTTCCTCCCTTTAGCTCCATGCGTACCTGTACGTAGTGCACTATGTACTCTGTTCTTTACTTCTCTGGAGTGCTTCATGTTCTCTTTATCTTCCTTCCTTTCCTCCTCTCTTCTTCCTTGACTGGTATTTCTTTCATCTGTGCTTGAAACCCTTCACTTTTTCAATTTCTCTTGTGTGGTAGAGACTAGGACTTAATGATCAAGGTGGAGAGAAGCCTTCAGCCCCTGTGGTGGTCCAGGTGCAGTTCATATTCGTGTTCCGTTATTGAAACAGCTTAATATTTCTCTACATGTATCAGGGACTGCCTTGCTGTGCAGGAGTGTCCTGATGGCCAGATTTGTAATGGCACCATTTCCACTGAGCTGCATTCCTTTAGAATCAACAGCGTTTAAGAATAAACTGAGAAATCATTTGCTATATGTATGACCCTATATTTTTTTAAATATAAAACTTACCTACTGTTTTGTTCCCTAATCACTTGATGTTAAGCTGATCTGAAATTTCTTACTCCATCCATAATATGAATATGATAAAATTATTGAGATCCTTTCAAAAACTTTGTTTAGACATGCCTAAAGTTCAAAAATAGCTTAAATAATCAGTACACTTAATGAACATACAAAAAATAATGTTTAATATATCATTCAGTCCTTTGATGTCTTGAACACTGAACATTTATTCTTCCTTTCTTTGCTGTCTTTTAAACTGTCCATTTTCTGTGTAAGTAGGATGGTCAGGTGGTGCAGAATTAGCACAAGAAGGAAGGTTACTATTGACATGAAACACTTCTTTGCATGGTATGAAGATAAGTAGTGTTAAAGGGTATACCAGGAGTCCCTGCTGGCTGCAGGATGGAATGTTGTGCCAGAGCTCACTGAAGAAATACTGAATTTGCAGCTTAGTCTCATGATGAATTCACTTTCCTTCTGTCACTCACTTTTCTGTGTTTACATTCTACAAATATTCTAGTAAATGATAGATGCTTACTGAATTTTCATGGAATATTTCCAGAAGGTCATCTTCTCAGCTCGTAACCATCAAATCTTGGAAGTGTCTTGTGCTCTTTATTTTTCCAAGTATATTTCTGAGACAGAAATCTTAATGTCCTAGTTTGTTTTGAAATTAAAACAAACATAAGGAAAAATCTGTTTCTGGGAAACATGCAAATGGAAAGTGAGAGCATCTGATAAATAGGTTATATTGAAATATATGCACAAAAACTTCTCTGGGGGCTGAGTAAAATTTATTTGTGGACACACAGAACAGAGCAAGGACTCTAACCCGTGACTTGACTTTCGGATATTCCCTTGGAGATTCCTACCAAAGTATTTAACTTTTTCAGGCAGAAGTAAAGGAGATTGTGGAAAGGTTGAAGCAGCAATTTCACATCTCCTGTTTTCCAGGCTAGTCTCTTTATTCCTTTCCCTCTGGTCTCTAATCTCCCATTTGACCAATTAGAACAACAGCACAGTCGGACTTAAAGCACTAAATGGCGCTATGAATGCCTCAAGCCCAGCTGAGAGGTTTGTGCATCACTTTTCCATCCTGGGAGGAAAAGAACTAGAAGAATAGTGTCCTAGTTCTGCAGTCTTCATACAGGGAATGATAAAGGCCTGTGCCTGTCTTGCATTAGAGCAGACTGCTGCACAGGCTCTGATTGCATGCTAGCCTAAAATTCTTTACCAGCTTTAATAGCACGCATTAGCAGTAATTGTTATGTGTGTTCCCGAATAACTCTTTAAAGGGAAAGTGCAGATATGTTCAAAGTAAACAATAAAAATACTTTATAAGTCAAGAAAAAATTCTAGTGAAGTATAATAATGAAAATGGTAAAGCTGCTTCAGGAGCAATAGATCTTACCATAAGCTGTGTATAGTTGAACAGGGTGCAGTAGTGTATCCCCACACAATTATTTAGATTCTTCACTTGTCATAACTAAGAGGTCTGGAAAGTACCATCTGTCTCCACCATGTGCTTTTGAGCCCCACAGCAAGTGACAGTGAGTGTGTGACCATGTTTATGCATGGATGTATATCGGATAAATTTGAGAGGTCTGGAACACTAACAATTTGTGGTTTTGCAGACCCTTCCATCTGAAAAAGCTTCTCTGGCTGCTGTTGATCTCCTCTGGGTCATCCTGGAGGAAATGAGGGGAGCTGATGAGCATGATGATACCCATGTACAGCTGCTATTATCTTTTAACTAGTCAGTTAAATAGAAAATTTTGAAAGACATTTTCTTACACAACCACAGAGTCTTATTTTCTTGGATTTTTTTTTTTTTTTTTAAGTAGTGATGGTGGGATATTATAAAAACACTACAGCTGGATCAAGCAGCTCAGTCCTTGGCTTGGAAGAGAAGAATGCCTGGAAAATTAAGAAACAATTGTTCTATGTAAGATTTTTCTTGTCCCAGACAAGGTTCACCTACCTCTAAGTGTCTGAAATTCATCTCTCCGTTGCTGACCATAACTCATGTTACATAACTCTGCCATTCTGATAACCATTTAAAAAATCAGAAGAAATTACTTAACTGTGTTCCTTTTTTTGTTGCATGCTTATTCTTGTTTACTATCTCTGTTCCAGTGTAATATCTGCATAACACCTTTTAGCTTGAGATGGTATTTTACCATTCTTGCTTTTGTATTTTTCTAGTTGTTATGTTTTATGCACTTGCTTTGTTCTATGGGATCATGAAAGAGATAAGGTGTTGCTAAGAAGCTATTTTGAAACCATTTTTGCTGTTCTGGCCTGAAACAGAGCACCAACTAAATACCTGCCTTATGTTTCCTCTAAAATACTCTCACACACAACTGGCGCAATTGTGCACCTGAAGAAGCCATATGCTGAGACCTTCTCTGTTTGGAGGCTGTACCTGTCCTGCAGATTAAACGCAGCCTTTGGAAGTGGCTGTAAACCTGTAGTCCGCTGAAAGCTGCTCCTTTCCCACTGGGTTGCTGCCTGGCAGCAGCCCTCCTTGCAGCTCGCACCGACGCGCTCCTTTGCCTCCGAGGATGTGCTCTAGCTCCGCTGAAGTCAGCATGCGCGGCCAGCCTCCAGCCTGACTTCAGGGCTGCCCCTGACAGACAGTGCAGGTTTCCTGTGATTTAACTCTTGGATGAAAGATATTGACTGACTCCATGGGAGGCTTTATAAAATTCAGCTGAACGTGTGGCTGAATCTCCCCTGTATCATTACCCAGGAGACCCTGATCAGATAGTTCTTTCCACTCTTCTGGTGTTCTTTATGGTGAAGTCTTCTGTTACTCAAATGACTTCCTTAGGCCTTGTGAAGGTGCCTTTTACAGACATTTTGTGAACAGGTTTCTAAAGAGGGATCTAATGGGTAATATCACCAAAAAATTTTGTCCCTCAGCTGGTGATGTAAAGACATTTTCATCTAACAATGTATTTTGTGGAGGCTGGGGGATGGTGTTTTACTGGTTTTGTTGGGGTTTTTTAGAAGAGCAATATGGCAATATGGTCTTCTCTTGTAAGTAGCTTTGCTACAAAATAGCTTTTATCAAACCATTGCTAACCTCACCAGCCTCCTACTTTTCCAGATTTTTTTCCAGTACCAAATAGTTGGGGTTCTCTTCTTTACTTCCATTCCCTCCTCCTTCCTCCTTCTCACCTTTTCTCCATTCCAGGATGATAAAATGGATGATAACTAGGAACCCTCCTCAGATTAAGACATAGGGGGTGGGTGGGTGGTGTGGGGAAGTAGTTAGAAAGCTGAAAGGTATAATCAAAACCCGAATGACTGGTCTGGACTCTTTCTCTTTTGAGTAGTTTGAATTATTTTCATGTATAATTTTGGCCAATAGAATCAGATCACTGCAGAACCATTGCAGTTTGGATCTAAATCAGGAAGTAAAGATATTGGTCAGATAACCAGGTTACTTGGTAAGTGTCTGAAGCTTGGAAGAAAAGCAAAAATGGTCAACCCATCCATTTCATCAGTTAAGTGACTGCACTGAAACCGTCTTTAATTCATGGTGACAGGTGCAAGACAAAATTGGTTTTGTTTCTTGCCATGTATTTTATGGAATTGGAAAAATAAATCAGATGTTATAAACAAACCAAACAATGTTTTTGTAAACATGACAGACTATTTATGGTTCACTTTCCTGACCTAATTTGACAAAGTTTTCCAGTGAGATTTACCAGGAGATCATCAGGTACATCTTGATGCTGACAGTGACTATTGTACAACCATCAGTTCTAATGTCACTCTGACAGAGTTGCTTCTTTGCAAGTTCTGAAATTTCTTTGATTGATTTTCACCTTTTTTCCTCTGAAAACCTGTGCTCTTGCAATGCTGTGCAGTTTGCTATATTGTAGTATTATTTAATACAGCTTTAGGTATCATTAAATGAGTATGATATAGGACTTGCATGAAATGTAGAAATGAAGACACATTCTCAGCTCAGAGTATCAGTGAGAGTCTTGCACAGGCTTGTTTAAATTCTCATAGTGTGAGAGGATATGAGGTCTTTAAGATCTGTAATGGCATGAAGAAGAAGAAAAAAAAAAAAGTAGATATATATAGATACAGAAAAAATATCAGTGTTTTTCAAGAAAAGCCTTGAGGATTTTCCACTGAGTTATCAAACAACAGTCTTAGAAAAACAGAGAAAGTATCTTCCACAAAGTCATCGTGGATCAATAGCTTTTTTTAAAAACCATTGTGTGCATCTGAATTTTATCTCAAAAAGCTGTTATTGTTTAAGGCTGGAACCCATGAGAATACATTTTCCTGGTTTTATATTCTTTCCTGAATCATCTCTTACAGCAAACAGGCTTCTTGGCTAAGTGGACCGTGTCTGACATGGTGTGGTCGTTCTTGTGTTTTAACTTGTGCTCTCTTAATGTATCAAAGTGTGGAATCTGAAACAGAGGGGGATGGAACCTCCTCAGAGGTGACTGTCAAACTCTCGCTGATATTAGTTGTAGTGGTATGTAGGGTACGCAGCTTTTAGAGAAAAATCTCCGGAGAGGTTATATGATTGTGATACTGGGCCGAGTCAAGAGGCTCTAAGACCAGGGAAATCTTCTGTTGATTGGGCCTCAGTCCAACACCTTTTATTTGCATCTTGCTTTACCCAGAATATTTAGCAGCTTAAAAATCATTGTTACAAATACAAGAAAGTTGCTCTTAAGGCAATACATAGGCTTTGACCCTTTCTTCGACTGCAGTTATTTTAGCTTTCATTCAATTCTACTGGAACTGCCACTTCAATCTTTGGCTTTTTATTTAATAGACCTTTGTCAAAGCCTGCATAAAACTGATTTAAAATAACCATAGAAACAGACAGAGTGTATTTTCTTAATCTTTCAGATTGATGTTTTGTTTCTCTCAGACCTTTGTAAAAATTCAGTAGAGGGACTTGAAATGCTGCATTTAAATAAAACAAAATCTAAAATAGAGGAGAGAAAAACCTAAACTCAGATTGCTGTGTGCTGAAGGTATGATTTTATGCATTATAGTTTAGCTAAGACCCATTCAAGGAGAAACTTCAACAGCTTGCCAGGGGCAGTCTCCATAAGCTGTGTCTGTTGTTAGAGCCTGCTGTAAATATTCTGCTGTTTTACAACTGGCAACTGTTAAACTTGGCATAACCCATGTAAAATGCTTAGATTTAAAAAAAAATAATATTTTCTTTCCCTTCAGAGGTAATCATGTTAATAAATATCAAGAAGAACAAACAATCAAATCAGTGGTGAGGTCTCATTAGTAAATACTGTTATCTCACCCACTTCATTCATAAAGCTGCATCAGCCAGGTGCTTAGAAACCAAACAGGTTTTACTTTTTAACAGCAAATCTACTAAGCTGCAGTGGGTCTGTCTTTATGGCACATCTTTATTTATGTTTCCTGAAGTAAAGTGGTTGTCCTTGGCACTTTGAGCAGATGGTCTGCATTCTCCATTTCTACTGAGAACTATATTTGTAACTAATGAAATACCTGTAATATAATTCAATGTTATTGTTAATTCTTTTAAATGAACTGTTTATAAAGAAGTTTCTTAAAGCTAGGACTGACCTTTACAAATCCTATCTACAGAACTTTCTACATCTGAAATCTATGGCAAATATTTTTACATCTATTTATAAGCCACACTTCTACCATGTTCGTGTTTAGACTTCCGTTTCTCCTGAGTTCTTCTTCCAAGTATTATACAGATCATGTACTTGAAATATACTCCACATGCTATAAATAACATTGATGATTTCTCTTTAGAAGTTACCCCAATTCGACAAATCAATTCAGGGAATATGGTACCTGTGCTTGAAGTGAGATGGAAACTTTTATCTTAATCACTGTTTTCTGTTTATTGTCAAATTCTGAAGCATTTTTAGCTGCTCTTGCACATTCTGAAATTTATTAATGTAGCTACAACTAGTTGTCCATTCCATCCATTCATCTCCCTCAAAATATTTATGTTTAACATGTTCTTCAAATACATCATGTTCGGTGGCCAAAACATAAAAACTTCTCTGTTTCATCCAGCACACGAACTTCATGAGGTGAATGTTTTCCTATCTCAGCACTGACATTTTGGCACTGGCTGCCTCAGGAGGTGACTGGAGGAGAAACTGCTTCCAGAAGAGTGCCTGCTGGCAGGTGAGTGGCATGCTGGACTTTTTGTCAGAGCACCTGTGTCTTATATTCATCTTTACTGTGAAGCTGCTGTGTGGATGTAGATACAGAAATTGTCACCAGTTAACTTCCTCTCTTCAGGCCTGCCTCTCAATCTCTGTCTTAATATGGACACCTCAGGGAATTACTCCAAGAAGCACGAGTCCTTCAGTCCCAATAGTGAAGGATGCATTGTTTGATTATTTATTTATTATTCCTCTGTCATAATGTAGGCTAGTAATGCTATAATTTTTATGGGAGGTTTAGGTGCCTAGCTGCTATAAAGAAACATTATTTCTTTGGTTTGAAAAAAGCTCATCAGCACTCTGTTTTTAAGTACCCCTGTAATTTGAGGGGAAAAGAGGACAAATTTAGGTGACTATATTTACATGTGAAACAGTGGTACCTCAGTTCTCCAAGAGTAGATTTTAGTTGTGAGCAGCTGCCCAAAGAAATACATAGCTAAGAAGAGGCAGATTCCCAGCAGATATCAATTATCTCAGCCTCATTCACTCAAGTGGAGCTGCCAGTTTACCGCAGGATTTGCTGCAGGATGCTGGCAGAGAAATAGGGGATATCAGCAAAGACATTAGTCACTTGTTGCACAGCAGTGTGTTTGGCATGTGGCCATTTGCTACAAATTGCCCTCAAAAGCTCTACATATTCTTAAACCACTGAGCTATTTAATATGTTAAGCTTCATGCACTTTGATGTCCTAATAGAATTCCTTATATAGGCAACGTGTAATGTTCTAGCTGGCAGTGTGGTTTGTAGACAGGTATACATGCAAATACAATCAGGAGTCAAGGGACAAACAAGAGGAAAATGGGTTCTAATGTTAACATGTTGAGTTTTCAGTTTTCTTTTAAGCTATAGAGGGGTTTTGAAGCCCAGAAGCCGTGCAGAGCTAGAAGCTTCTTCAGGAAAGACACAAAGAGGGAGGGGGAGATTAGCTTCTCCTCTCTCCAGGTTTCTGCTCTATTAGCAATGCCGATCAGGTGTCATATCAAAAGTGTTTTCAGAGTCATGTAAATTGAGCATGACTTCAACTCATTTTAAAAATTCCAAATTCACATCCCCTTCAACTGTAGAAGTCTCCTTGCCTATAATCTGTCTGTGTGTTTGACTTGAAAAAGTTGCCAGGTAGGAAATTCCAAATTGAACCTCTCATTAGCTGTGCATACTATGAACTCAGAAAAGATAATGGGAAAAACAAACACCAGTTCTCAGTCCTCTTTCGTCTGAGAAAGTTTAGGTCCTGCTGGCAATTTGCATATTGGCCAATAAATCTTTCTTTTTGGACAACTTCTTCTTATATTTGATTATATTATTTGGCTTCAGAGACCTGTATCTTCTTCCATGCCAGTGTATCTTCCATTTTGCCCATGTTTACAAGAGGACATACATTTCCAATTTCCCTTTCTCATCAGGCATCACCAGGAGTTTCCCTCTGGCTCCATTAGAACAGACACCCTGGTAAGATCTCATCTCAATGCCTTTTCTTTACAGAGTTTGTCATAGTTGGTCATAGAATGAGAGTCAGATTTCCTGGGGAAGAAAGGGCAATATCATATTCTTGTGTTTCTCCTCTAGGTTTTTTTTGGCATGGTAAGTACTCCCTGTTGTACAGCAGAGAGTAGGTGCACAACCCTCCCAGGCACATAAAAGTTATATTGAGCCTTGCAAGTGAAACATATAAAGCTCTTACTAATGTCATTGTTTGCAAGCTTTTGTTGTGGGGGTTTCTCTGCTGTCCCTGTTCTTAGTATTGTCTATGTCTGAAATATTTAGGACTGTGTATTTTGCGATTTTTTTTTTTTTTTTTTTTTTTTTATGCGTGTATTTTTGTATACCTGTCCACAGCTTTCTGTGATGCAGAAACTTTAAAGAGATCAGAAAAGATAGCCTAGACACTTTGGAGACTCCATCACTCCAATCATATTATATTCACAAAGCTTTTTGTGTGGAGAACTGAGTTTTTTCCAAATAGCATCTGGTTAAATTTTTCCATTAGAAAAACTAACGGAAAAAATCCGCAGAAAAAAAGTTTACTTTTTTTAAAAAAATAAAGAAACCAAATTTTTCTATTTACCGTCTTTGACAAAACTGATATTTTAGTTCATAAAATAGCAATACAAATTTTTTTGAGGAGCTACAACAGCAAATTTGGGAAAGTAAGGTTTCCAGAGCAGCAATCTGACATGATCATAAAAATAATGTCAAAAGAGTCATGACATACACAAGAACTCCTAAAATATATTGAAAAGCCCGTTAATAAGTCAGATGCATACTCAGGTAACCCCACTGAGTCTAGGCCTTTTCTTTATTCCTCTTGAAATCTAGAAAACTTTGCATAAGAAAGTTTCGGAGGATACTTTTCTGTTTTGTTTCATCCCACAAAGTAGTGACACTACATGTCCTCTTCTCTCTTATGCCCTCCATCCCCAGCCATAATCTTGCACTCGCTCTTTATGACGTTTCCCGGATATTTGTGTGCTTTACCTCATTTAGACTGCGGCCATGCTCTCAGCTGCCAACCTGCTGATTTACTTTACTTCCATGTTTAATATGGCCCAGTTCTGTGGCATGAAACACAAACAGTTGCAGGAAATTTAATTGAAAACATGAACATATAAACTCAGAAGAAGACAAAATTTGAGTTTACGGAGATAGCTGAAAATAGCTGTGGCCATATGGATTTCCCTGGGTTTGTGCAATATGCTGATACCATCTTTTTTTTTGGTAGCAGTTATCTGCTCTGTATTTTCAAGTCCTCTAATCTTGTTTTGCATTTAGCATCTCAAACCCATTCAGGAGAAACATACTTCAAGCATCATTACTACACAAATTGGTAAACTGGGTGTAAACATTTTATAAGCAACATGTTCAGTCTTATTTTTTGTGGTGGGTTTTGGTTTTTTGTTGTTTGGTGTTTTTTTTAAAAATGAAAACATTATTTCACAACTGCTAGCTTACTGGGTCACAAGGTAATAGTGTCTCTGCCTGGCAATGAAGCTGGGTTATTACTGACTGTCTCATCATCAGTTAGGCTACTGTGGATTTTTTCATTTTTACTAGTTGTTGTTATAAATGCTTTATCATTATTGTGAATCTTTCTCTTATATCATAAAGTATATTTGATGTATCATGAATCTCTGTTTTAAGGTGTAATATCAGCTGTAAGTAACTTGAAATAGTAATCTGAGCATCATGTTTAAGGAGCAGGGCATTTCAGGATGATAGCTATGTTCCTCAACTGACTTCGCATTTGAATTTCCCGAATACGTATTAAAAATGGAAAATGTTTGTAGTAAAATTTTTAAAAGAAACTTCAAGGAGATAACCTGATTGATCTATCACTGCCTTGAACTAAGGCCACAAGAAGAGGAATGTCAAGAAACTCTGTGCAATTTCTGCATTGACTTTCTTTGATGCTGTCATGAGAGGGAAGATAGCATAATCAACGTATCTGCAAGTCCAGGTGTAAAGTACCTTGTTGTGTAAAGCACCCATTTCCAGCAAACTTTCAAAGTGTAGGATAGGTGATCATTGTACGTAATAGGACAACTGTTGAAAGATTTATTAGCATCCTTATAAAGTTGGGACAGCTGTTAAGTGATACAGTCTTGCTTTTTGCTTCTCTAGAAGCCATTTCTACAGGCTGTTAGCTCCATGTCAGCAGCACCCTTGGTTTTACAAGCTGTTGTTTTCTGCATCTATCAGAGTTGTTCCCTTGGTTTGCTCTGTGGCATGTTCTATAAATCATACTTTGGCAAGAGATATTGGAGGATTGTTTCCTTTAGAGGTAATAGTTCGTGTCATTGATAGGGCACATCAGAGAATCACATATAACTTTACTAAGAATAAACTGAGCTTCATAACATCCCTCTGGAGCAAGTAAGTAGCATCATTCCCACTTCTTCAAATATGAAATTTGACATTTTAGTGTATCTTACGGGATGTTCTGTTTAGGCTTCATATTCTAAGCCTAAACTCGTGGCTGAGTGGAATCCTTGTGTCCCTCACACGGTAAAATTCTCATGTGTTGCTTATTGTTCATGCTGCTCTCCAGGGAGTCATAGGCCTTGAATGCCTGGAATTGACTCCAAGGGATTTTTTCTAAATGAGGCTTGAGGCAGAATATCTTCTTCTCTCTGTTGCTCCCTGGTCAGCTGTCAGACGTATGTATGTTTGTTCCAATCTCATTTTCTCCATCTATGTGGAGTTCAGTTCCTCAACCCAGAATGCCCAGCAGAGGTTGCTGAAGCCAACTGAAGCAAGGCCTTTACAGCTGAGTAAGCCTAAATCTATTTGTTCCAAAGCTCATGAGACACATAAAGTTGGTACATCGCTGTGTGATTCCAGGGAGAAACGCTGGATGTGATATCTTGAGTGAGTAGAAAGTTGGAAGACTCAGCTTTGTATTTATATTTACAGATGTTAGGGAAACAAGAAACGTGAGCTGTAAGGGTCAAATATCTTTGTACTCCTGGCTCAGTAATGCAAATCTCTATGTGGGTAAACATAATTAAGACCCATGCAGTTTTCTTTCATTTCAGAAAACTGGACAAATGATGGTAGGGAAGGATTCAGACAACTAATCCTGACCTGAGAACACAATCAGAGGTGGCTCTTACAGGACAAGAACATAAGTTAAAAAAAACCCCCAACCAACCATCAAACAACAGCAGGTCTTTTTTCTGAGCTTTACCTATGGATGACAAAGATACATGAACAATCTTTCTTCCCATAAATGGTAAATTATGATATGAATAGGGAAAATTGGAGGTGCTCCATCACTATCCCAGAAAGTAGTAACTGCTGAGTCATAGCTGGGAGGGACTGTCACAACTGCAGACTTAAAGCCCCGGTCTTTGAGAAGAGATGGGTGTCTGATCAAGAGATGCGTTACTGGTGAATGTCAAAGCATGAATGACCAAAACTGCGCTAGAGACAAAAAAGCCAAGATGAGAAACTGCCATGTATTTTAGCCAAGGTACTTGCAAAAACATGCATTAGTGTTAAACTGTCAGCCTGAAAGATAGAGCCAATTAGTGTCTCGACTGAATTACTTTGTGCCAGAGCCCTAACTGGCATGAAATGGCACCCTTCTATTAACTTTATTGGAGCTTCTATAATTTGTAACAAGTTAGGATCTGACTTCTTCCCAAGTTATTACTTTGGAATACTCCCATTGAGATCTAGCAGGTTAAGGACAACTGTAATCTCTAGCTATAGCATTTACTGTAGACTCAAGATTGAAGAACATTATCTTAGCTTTAAACAGTGGCAATAGTATTATAAGCATTTCAGGTTTTCTTTTATCTAAATGGAATGTTCCATTTTTTAG
This sequence comes from Athene noctua, assembly GCF_965140245.1. NCBI lineage: Eukaryota > Metazoa > Chordata > Aves > Strigiformes > Strigidae > Athene > Athene noctua. The sequence continues at coordinate 7,493,103 of NC_134044.1, forward strand.
TCTTTCTAAAGGACAATGTGAAAAACTGCATTTATCAGAGAAACAATAACCTTTGAACTCAATGTTCTTTTTGCTCAGCTTCCCCTTTTTTTTTTTTTTTTCTTCTCGCTATATTTCACAACATTATGCCCAAACTATTTAAACATTAGGTGTTTGTGGAAAGATAAATATAGTGTGCATATAGCCATTAAGGCTGAAACATGTGCTTTTAATACTAAAGGGAAAAGATGTTCCCGTAACGTGATAGTTATTCAAAAGAAATGGAAGGGCTTCTAACACAGAGAATGGTCAAGTCTGTTGAAAAAAGATCTAAGGGCTAATTTTTGTTTCACTACTAAAAAGAGTTCTTGATAATGAGGCTGACATTTGCCAGTTGTTCTTCTCTATTTTTTACTCAGAAGGAATCCTAACCAGCCTTATGGCTATAGTTATGGATAAGGTCATTTCTGCTTCATTCTTTTTTTGCTCTGTTATTTCATGCTGGATTTGAAATGGAGTTTGTTTTGTTTTAACAGTTGTTACTCATTGCTTTCAAAAGTGACCATCTTCCTACAACACAAGGGGTTACATTTCATTTCAAGCTTTCAAGTTTTTTTGATCATGGGAGCAGGAGGGTGAGAAAAAAAAAAAAAGTAATTATATGGAGCAAATTATGCTTACATGTAGGGTGAAATTTATACAATGTAGTGACATGCTCCGCGTGTAAATAATGGTGTCACAAGCTGGCTTTCTGTATTTCTGTATTTCCTGATGAAGAAAGATGGTGTAATGCAATGCTGACTATATATTCCTTATTCTGATCCTGACATTTACAGCTCAGCCCCTCCCAGGACAGGGGCCTGTGGTCTGCAGCACTTCTGTGTGCACAGTTAGCATTGATTTTGGTGAGAAATCTTTGGTATATATGCCTATACTTCTGCAGCATGATGCAAGCCAAATATAGCTGCTTGAGTTTATAGGGAAAATTGAGTGTTTTCCTGCTTTGGGCCTGAAAAAAATATGATTCCATTCTTTCTAGTTTAGTTGAGGGTACAGGCAGTTCATCCTACCCTTCCAATGGCTAGCAAAATTAAGCAGATATGTATTTTTTTTGTTTGCTGGGTGATGCTTCAGAGTGGACATGAAGGACTGAAGACATTACTCTGATACTTCCTCAGTCAGTAATTTTCCTCTTGTTCCACACTTTCCAAACTTTAAGTAATATGCACTAACACTAAACAATAGAGATTTGTTAACTGGTTGTGTGTGAATAAATTATAATCAAGTATGTTTAATTATGAATGTATATGTGTATGTAAGAGAATAGAAGACATCTAATGGAAGTGTGATCTGCAGAAGGGATATGAAATAAAAAAGAGATTCCTTAGTGCTAAAAGCCATAAACTGTCAGGCGTTTCAGTGATTTGTCACCTCTGCATTAACCACCGACTCAAAGTATTAATGATAAAAGCAGATAATTATAGTGCCGTCTTCTAACAACGAAGCTGTTATAGCTGGGTAAATAACAGGCCCTATAAAATTGTTTTAGATTTGTGTTTGCACATCAGACAGCGTTCAGTAAGCTCCTGTTAGCTCTGGAGATGTTTGTGAAAGGGAACTTTTGTGTGTTTTATGTTGTAATATCAGAGGAAGAAACAAAGGGTAAAAACTGGATTGTGTGACATGTTTTAAAGTGTTTACTGCAGAGGGATAAAGCCAAAATGGCCTTCTCAAAGCCAAAGGCAAGTCTATCGGGTTGCTATAGAGCTTGCAGTAGTCGAGCTTCATTTTCTTCCAGTGAAGTGAAGCATGGTACTGCATTTTTATAGTCGCTGTGATATTCTCTACACTTTATTCCTTATTCTTTTCCTGGCAGCAACAAAGTACTGGCTGCTGCGTGACACAAATAGGAAGTGTGCTAGTGAGAACATCCTACTGTAGATGTTTATATGGCCACAGAGACATCTAGACAAGGTTATCAGTCAGGCCAAAGACCAACCCGGTTGGTAAACTGATTTATTTCTTGCTACAGAAGCTGTCCAATTAGAAATACCTGAAACCTACTGCCAAGGAAGTGCTACTCACTGCAGCTCTGTTGCTTCCTCAAATCTTGGGCTTTGCTTTGCCTTCAAGCTGCATAGTATCTATCACGAGTATTGTATGATTGGAACAAACAAAACACCACAGAAGGATAGGCTGTAGGCAAAACTCTAGGAAATGTTCCATTTGTAGCTCAGGACAGACAGCTACTGCTCACCGCAGTAACTTTCTCTTGGTAGAGCTGAGCAGTGGGATGTGACAGTCCTGATGCTCACCCAGTTTTCCAGTTGACAAGGGAGGAGATACACTTTTTAAAGGAAATATGTTTCCTGCCATAAATATGGACAGCAAAAAGACAATGAGAATAGAGCAGTTTTCTGATTCCAATTAGTGCTTCATGCTGAGAATATTGTGAGCATAAAACATCTTGCAGAATAAAAAAATATTGGGACAACAGCAGCCATCAGTTCAAGTAATAAAAAGGCACTTATGTTTTAGAAACAGAATCTAGAAATACAGTTATTTAATGGAGCTTTTTTTCTAGAGAGAATGTAACATTTCCTGCTGTACTGATGTTTATGTAAGATAAATAAGAAGTATTACCAGTTGAAGAGAATTAGTTACCACTGAGAAGAGCTTCTATCTCCTCCAGCTGAATCTACTTACCATGAGCAAAATGATGCACTTGCTTAGATTCCAACTCAATTTAGGGAAAGGGTAGAAATAAAATTGCTCTTGGCCTTGATTAATGTTGAAAATATTGATCAAATGGCTTATCTGCCAAAAATGAAAGGCTTGTGAGTGTTCTTTGAAGATGAAGCATGGATTTATTAGTAAGACTCTGAGGGGACAATTCCAATAAGTTGTTATCAAGGGATTTTTTCCTATGGACACCAGCATTTGATTGAAAAGGCTTTACTGAAACAAAAAAAAGGTGTTGTTTTTTTTTTTTAAAGTGGTGTTTTTCTTGTGTATGCTCACATCCATATGTACTCGTCTGTGTGTGTGTTAGTTGGTAGAGCCCATTCAGGGTATAGATTGTTAAAGAAATGTGGTCAATCAGTTCTGAAGCTACCGCTCTCTTGGTCCAGTCCCTGAGGGAGCCCGTGTTAAACTGCTGTGCCATCAGGAAGCTGTCACATCAGCTGAGGACTCGAGGGCAGCAGTGCTGCGGCAGCGTTGCCAAAGTGCCATCTGTACAAAGGGGTGAGAGGAGCCAATTTTTGAAGTGCAGTGTCTGCCCGGATCGTTCTGCAGGCTTTACAGCTCCTCCGCCGAGCTGCAGCAACGTGGGGCGGCTGTTCTGCAACTACCTCACCTGGTAAAGGTACCTGCCCCAGTGCCCACTTCATTATGGCAACCTTTTCACACAGCTAACTTAAAAAATTGCCCCAACACATTTTTCTTCCTCCCCCATTGTATTTTGTGTTTGAATGAACAATTCCTTTCAGAGTCTCTCCCTACTGCTAAAATTCTGATCTCTGTCCTCCTTTGCTGCTCACACTATTGCTTCCTGCCACTGTCTTCCTGCTTCTCCACTCTCTCCTGCTGATACTACTGTTTTTATGCTGTGCTGATTCCATTTCCTTTTCTTGTGCTTGTTGGCCTTTATTGCATTAAGCACAACACTGATAGTTTCTTTGTTGACATATGTGGGATGAGATATGGCAATACATTATTCCACTGTAAATTTTCCTCAAAGGATTATCCCTCCTGGGTGAAATGATTGTTTCCTCTGTTTCAGATTAACCATGCTAGGAAGGAAATATTTCATGCTTCATTATTACCATTAATCTTCCAAGGTGCCCCTCTGAATGAAAATCCATTGTTTTGTTTAACAGAGAGGGACACCAATACAAGTTATCTAGTGTAATTATACTTCTAACAGATGTATCTGTCAGGTTGCCCAATGTTTGGCAACAGAACATCGCAGAATATTACATTGCAATGTAAAACACATTTTCAACAAGGTATGCAGACCCGCACTTTTTCTGTTAACTCTAATAAAATGTGATGGTACTTTATCTGCTGTAGTGCACAGGAAAGTATACTTACCTTCAAGATCATAGGAGACTCGCCTTAGATGCTATGTCAAAAACACCTAAGGTGATGGAATGTGAATGAAGAGCAGGAAGGGAGTTGCAGTGGTACACCCTTCAGAGCTGGTAGCAAAAATCTCTTTTTCTTCTTTGGTGGCAGGATCAGGATCATCAAATGTTACCTTTGGTTTTGCTTTCTAGTTGCTATTGTGGGTAATGGTGACCTGCGGTCAGAGAGGCCTTTTCATTTGAGGTGGTAGGACTAAATTATTCATGTTCTTCATGCATCATGCCCCTTCCTGACTCACTGCCTTTGGAAAGCAGCACTTTATGTTCTGCGGCAAAAGAAATATTAATTTGCAGATGCTGCTTGCTCATTTCTTTAGGTACTTAAGTAGTTCTGTAAAAGCTTTGCATGAATTAATATGTAGGATGTGCCAAACTCATTATATTTCTACCTATGATTTATAATGTCATCCTTTTCCTTTTTCAACCAAGAATACTCAGGTGTAGGGGAATATTGTAAAGTAGAGGAGCTCGGGAGGCAATGAGCCAGTGTGTTTCATTAGCTATGTGTGCTGTCCCATGAGGATTGCGCAGGCTTGTCAGTCCTACTGTATCTTCTAGGTTCTTGTGTTATTTATTGCCCATAAAGCAAATCAAAGTACTCCTTTGCCACTGACATAGATGGGGGCTTTGAACTAAGTGCTTTGCCTCTTACATCTTTCCTTGTGATATATTTTTAGATTCTTATATGCTTATACAGGAATTGTCACTTACACTGAGTTTTTACAGTGCTTAGCAACTTTTAAGCCAATATAAGGATTAATAAATAATAATTATATCCTTCCTTTCTATTCTGCTCTTTTTCTGTTCCTTTTGCTCCCACATGTACTCATCATGCTCCTACAGTTTCCAAGTCAAATATTAATAAGATCATACATGCTGGAATTAAGTTTGCCTGTACTTTATTTGTACTACAGTATAGTTTTTAATTATCTACATGCTATCTCACTACCTCTTTCTTTTCTGTACCCTGCCAACATGCCATCTGCAGTCACTAAAGTCCCTTTTGCATCACAACCGCCCCTTAGCCTCTGCTCCCAGCCAGCTCCCTAGCCCTTCTAATCCCTGTCAGGATCTTCCTCCTTTTTCTTCCTACCAGTGGAGGAGGCAGACTGGGGAGCACATGCTCTCATGTTCTGTGTACTGACCACAGCAGTCCTCATGCTTGAAAGAGTAGGCAAAATCTTTGAAATGCTGTGATAAAGCATGCTCAGAGCACACAGAATTTAATCTCCAGACCCTTTCAGGTACTCCAAAACAGAGATGTTCTAGAGACTTAAAAATACAGCTATAAGAACATTTTAAAATGCAGAAAATGACACATTTTGTCCAAATCTCATTTTGGTAAAAAACCTAAACATCTTTTGTTGCAACTTTCCATGAAGTAGAATTCCAGCAAAATTTTAACCCAGAAAACTAGTGCTTTTGGTGTTATAAACAGATTGGAATGGTGTTTTATAATTGAAGCTGTTCAATATTCTTAACTATAGGAATCACTACTTTTATTAAGAAAGGAAGACTCGTATCTTTACACAAACATTTTTTGCTAAGCTTAGCATTTGCAACCTAAAAGGTTTCACTTTTTGGAATCAGAGATTTACACATCTGCAGTTATATTACACTGCTTGAAATGGCTATGATTATTATAAACCATGAAAAAATTAAACCTGAAAATTATTTCGACAAATTAGTTAGATTCCTGCTTCCTCTACTCTGCACGCTCAGAGTAATGGATTCTGGTGCTCATGGAGAGCTGACTTTTAACAGTTTGTGTGAATACCTGGGTTCATAAGGAACTGTGCATCAATTTTAAATCTCAGCTGGAACAAAAATGCATATTAGTAATTTTTGTCTCTGATATCAAGAAGATTTTAATCTCTTCCAAGTATATTTCCTTTCCTGCGTTTTGAAAGCATCTTACATTTTCCAAATCTTCTGAAACAGGTTAACATTAGTTACTGTGAAAAGGGAAAAATCCCTCTGATTATTTTTTTTTATATTTTTCAATACATTCAACTCTTGTCTCCAGTAGTGATCTCATAGCACAAAGCAAAATATAGAGAGTTTTAAGAGGCTTCAATGCAAATAATGATTTCTGATAACAGCTAGAGGAGTGATTGTCTTTACTGAAGTTCTAATGTGGATCAATAAGGTTAGAATATAGAATACAAATTAAAAAGGGAAATTCTGGGAAGTAAATATTTGAGTCTGAGTTGTTAGGGAAGATGAGGAATCCTGTGTTTTCAGTCAACAGCCCAACACTGGGAAAAGGAAGATTATATCTGCTAAAGTCTCAAGATATGATCCCTTTTCCTTTTTGTGAGCAAAACTCCTCACTGATTTCAGGGAATTTTGCCCACATAATCAAAGCATATCTCTAGATCAGCCTAATCATGGGGTTGAGTGGGCTTCCACTGTGAAGTGGCATAAGAAATCTCTGTTGGTTGTTAAGAGTTTAAATGTGAAGTGTTCTGGAAGAAAAAAAATCTTCAAAATGAACCAGATATCTAAACCAGTCATGAAATATAAATTTATGTATAGATGTATTAATCTAAATATTAAACCTAGAAGTATTCATAGAAACAGTCATTGTGAATGTCACATTCACTCGCTGTGAATGTGTGAGCATTCATTGTGACAATTCTGCTCCATGGAGGAAGACTGCTCTTAACTCCCCTGGGTGGGGGTGTAACACAAAGGCTGCTACCTGAGAATGATGCCCATATGGTGAGCCAACATGCAAACATGTGGGATGGGGACTCTGGATTTGTCTTCTGAGTTCCCAGTAAAACAGGTAGGGATCACATCTTGGGCTCCCCCTGAGGGTAGGAACTGTTATTCTTGGAGGTTCTTCTTCAGAACTCACTGTGTGCTTGTATAAAGATCAGGTATGCTATGGCCTGGGCTGATAAATCCATTTAGGTAACAATAACATTTTCTCTTCCAGTGATTAGTAACTCCCTCTTTTTCTATCATGAATTTAGTTTATGCCTGCCTTTGTGAACTTGCTTATAATTTCTCAAGGTAGATATAAGGTTTGGCTCTGCCTAAAAGTAGGGAAATAGTACACTCTCTCCTAATAAAAAAGAGAAGGCCTAAAGTAGTACTACTAGAGGGTTATTACCTCTTCATAGCATCCAGCATATGCTTGGTGCCCGCAGATTATGTTCTTTCTTTTCTAATCTTCGGATGTAACAGAAGCTTAAAGATGCTCCTGAATTGATCATGTTAACTAAAGTGCTATTTTGTTGTTTGGAAAGGCTGAGGAAGAGAGTAAGAAACTAAATTCTCATATTTGTCACTAAGGAAAAATATTCAGGTCTTTCTGTGTCAATTGCAGAAAACATTGCCTGAGGATGTAATATAAAGAGCAAAGTGGAAAGTCCCAGCACTGTTGCAAAGACTGATATGATAGTCATTGTGCCTGCTGCAGAACACTGCTGTTGCATTTTGCAGCAATATTTTAAAAATATTTTTTCCTCCCACTTTTTCAAGACAAATGTCCTTTTAAGTAAAATATAAGGTCTGGGAACACAAGGAATTCAAGTCTTCTATTTAAGTCTAAACAGTCCTAACTGCATTAATTTTATTTTATTTTGTTCTTCTGAGTAGAATGATCTCCTTTGTTATCCTTTTTTTTTTTTTTTTTTTCTTTTTTTTTTCCCTTTCTTTCCCTGATCATTTGACCAAAAATTCCTTGGCTTGGAGGAATCCCAAGATGCAATTTCTGTATCATTTGGACCAAAAAGTCTTCTCAGACAGTCACGCAGCCCAAGAGCCAGAAGACAATGGGTATTTTATAAATATAAAAACACTATGAATGAAAGCTGTCAGACTATATTATGTAGCCTAGCGATAACAGTTTCATTGTTCTTAAATAACATCATTGCCTTTTTTATTGTTTTAAGTGGCCAAATGAATCTTTAAATCTTCCTGCTGTGTTTCATCTAGGTAAAGCTGAAAGAAATGCAGGTGAGTGCAGTGTACAGGAACTGACTTGTGTGTACCTTCTGCCTCCTCCTTCAGTAGACCTTGCAGGGATCTCCTCTGGCTCTTCTCACAGTACAAGGCAGGATGAGAAGATATTTTCCTTACAAAACAATGATTTAAGACTCCAAGGAACATTAGCATGGAAGTTCAGAGGCTACTCTGAGCTCTTTCTTCCCATATAGGAGCTATATATAGGGAGGAAGATACTATAGACAGTAGCTGCTTTCTCTGGAGAATGAAACTGAGAGAAGGTACGCAGAATGGTTTATGGCCACATCTATAGAGGTCTTTAGAGCCCTCCATCCACCTTTAGTCACCTACTTCCCTTTATAGCCCTGGTCTGGGTACCTACATTATAACTGTATCATGACAAGCTCCCAGGTCACTTGTGGTTCTGACCACATGCTTCCACATTACCATAAACCCTCTCATCTCTACAGGGATTCTCTCAGATATGTAATGTCGTGATTGTACTACAGCCAGGTATTTGATACCAACAGTCGTTTACTTTGTTGCTGCTGCCACATACTGAATATAGTTTCTGATTGTTTCTTGAAGAAAGAAAAACTCCAAAATCCCCTGCTTTGAAGGAAAGTGATTTTTGTGCCATGAGACAAAGTTGGCAAGGGTGAATCCTTGCATTACAGTTAGAACCTGCAAAGTCTTCCACACTTCACTCTTCCACACTTAAGTTCCTGGGCAGTATCACCTGTATATTGTGTATTTGACAGGAATACAAATAAATTGTAAGAACTACAATTATTCCTTCTTCCCAAGATAATTTCTAAATAGATTAGTTCAGAAATGGGAAATGGAAAGAAAGCATTTAAAGGATTTCACGTAGCTTGGTTTAGGATATTCCTTTGCAATCATCTTAGATTTGTAACACCTATATTTTATTTCAAAGAAAATTGACTTTTGGATTATCATATTAACCAAAATTAAAGCAGAGAGAATAAAAATGAGTGAATTATTAATGTGTGCTCATGACATCCCTGCAGCATAAAAGTCTGATATTGCCACATGGACAAGATAATGTGAAATTGAAATCTGTATTTAGCTTTTTGTCAAAGCCCTGAATAAAGTGACTCTCTAATTATCGGCACTTCAACTCTTTTAGAATAGCAGATTTGGAAAGCCCAAAATAGAACAAACTTTAAACTAGCTTTTGCTAGTTAGCCCTTATATTACTTTTACATTTTTATGCAGAAAAATTGTGGCATAACAAATTGTAGTATGTTCATGTTTACCTATATTTTACCTCTTTTCAGGCTTTCTTCTTTATCCTATTCTTCTAATTTCCTGGGGTTTGTACCTGTGAGGCCACTACATACCTCTCTGGGTACCCAGGAGAGTTACTTATCTGAAGAGGACTGTAGTTTGCACTTTCCATGGGCCTGTGGAGATTACCAAATGCAAATCTCTATACCTTCAAAACAATTGCTGAAAATGGGGTAAATAGCTGTTGTTGGTGGGTTTTTTTTCCCTGTTGATTGTCTAAAGCCATGATCCATCTTCTGTTGCTATCAATAGCAGCTCATACTGATTTTAATGGAAACAAATTCTGTGACCGTAGCAGGCACTCAGGCACAGCTGAAGTAAGTCAGCAGCAAACTGCTGGGGGGGAGTAAAACAGCAACCTGAGCGCTACCATCCTTGCCTTTGTGGTAGGAGAGAGGGCCCAGCTGGATGAGAGCAAAGCACTGCCCTTTGTTTTAGACCTTTGAGCAAAGTAGAAAGCTCAGCTCAGATTCCTGCCTGAGCAGCAGCATGGGCAAAGCTGGGCTGCACTTGCTCTTCTCCAGGAAAGCAGAGTGCACGACAGTGACACCTGCCCAGGGAAGGGGGAGCCTCGTAGTAGCAGCAGTTGCGTCCCCTCTCTGGTGGCAGCAAAAGTGACTTTTGCTACTACTGAGAATGTGAATGGAAGTTATTTTGCCTGCACTGCTGGCAAGTCTGAAACTGCTATTGTTAGAAAAACTGGCAAAACTTGCCTTTTAAAGAACAAACAAACCTCCAAGTGCTAAAACAAAAGACCACAAAAATAAAGAAAAAAAGAGATTGATCATAGTGTCTTGTCCATCTACCTACCAGTGTCCTACCTAGGATGGTTATACAGTAGCAGTTTTAGACCATGGTTTTCATCAGCGGCATATGTCTAAATCATACGGATTTGAGTGAAATCCCTAGCCCCTCAATTTTACCAAGTTTTCCTATTCAAAGATTATGAAAATAATATTTTGCAATGAGGACTAAGAAGTTCATACTCTTCTTGATGAGTCTGAAAGCTAAGAAGGGTGACTAATAAAATGACCAAGGCAGTACCTCTATTAAATTACTTTTATTTTAAAAAAGAAAAAGGACTAATTGTGCAAACAAATGAAGAAATCATACAGAGACCAGGATTTTCCATCTTTTCCCTAATGTGAAATTTATCCTGATGTCTTTCTTTAAACGTTGGGGTTTTTTTTTGAGGTATGGTAGTGTTGAAAATGCAGGAAGTTCTGACCAAATAATTAAATCAGCTTAACATTTTCATGATCGGGAAGCATCTGCAACAGGAGTCATCTGCTTCATAGAGATTTATTGACTTTAAGGTTACACAGAATCATTATGATCATTAAGCTGACCTAACTGCTACAGTCAACTTCCTGTAGGCTGTCTCTTTTTTTTTGACATGTAGCTGGCCTCACATTAAAGGTGTTGGCTGTTGACAAATTTATCAGTTTTCTTGGTAATCTGTTCCAATAACTCATTAATGCTATTAAAAAAAAAAAATAATCTTATACCTAGTGTCAGCTTTTGGTGTTTTTTTTCTGATTTTTGTCTCCTAAATTAAATGGCCTCATCATTTACTTATCTGTATTCCCGAGTTACTTAATGTGTTTTAACAAAATTAATAGATTGAACTTCCTACTTGGTCAGTTCAAAACATATTTTTCAGGTCTCCAGACTTTTTTGTAGCTTTTTCATAATCTCTCTGCAGTTTTTCCATGCTTTTTTCATGGCATGGACACAAGTACTGAAACACTAGTGTGCTAGAGGCAGCATCAATACAACATTCCAGAGGTGGTATCTCCCCCTTATCTCCCTTACTTGACGTCCACCTCTTTGTCCATCAAAGGATCCTATGAGCCATGTCAAACAGATAATCATATGGGGAATTCCTATTCATTTTGCTAAAATACACACAATTTCTGTAAGATACTTCTTTCTACAAGAAAGAGATGGTCACTGATAGTAGGTGGGATGGTTTCCAAGAGATGCATTCAGGCAACTGTCCTCCCACTGGTGCAGAGACAGCAGTATGGGGGTGGCTCCTGTCCTCCTGCTCCTCTGCCTTTTAAGAACAGTTTTTCAGTTTCATAATGATTTTGCTGTGTGATCTTACTGGTGCACTGAAACCCTTTATTATTGAAAAAATTTCTGTAAAAAGGTACTAACACCTTTTTGAAGAGAGACTAACTATAAGACTTAATTAAATGTTTGACAAGATTCTTTGAAACCCTTCAGCAGAAGCTGCCTTATTATAATTAAGAAACAGTATGGTTCAGATTCTCCTGCATCCTTGGAAAATCTGTGGAAGCAGGCAGGAAAGGCAAGAAATTGATGAGGATTTTCTTGTAAAATTTCTTCATCTTTGAATGCATATCTTATTTTACTTTAGACAATTAGCTGCAACAGCTTACTCATTAAAATTATATGAGTAGGCCCTACTGATAGGTAGTGTCTCTCCTGTCTGTATGCCTTGTGCCTTGACTGTGGTGTGATCACTGATTTTTCAGACTGTTTGCTGATTCTTTGTTGGATTTTTGTGATGACAGTCCAGGTTTCCTCCTTCTCCTTAAAACTCATTTTTGTTCTTGATTTGATCTTTCTTTCTTATATTTATTTTTTTTTCTGACTGATATGACTCAGAATGTAGGCAGTATTTTTAATGTAAAGATTGCTCAAATGAGAAGAAATAATTGACTTGAATATGACTATCTTTTTTAAATGCATCCCTATGTCATAATGCTTTTATTTTGGCAGCCTATGTGCTGACATATCCACATTTTTGCCTCTCAATAATGGCATAGAATTTACATACATATTTCATATATTAGTTTTTTAATTCCTTCATGCTTCTCTGTGAATTATCAATTTTATGTGCCTTGAAATAATTAACCTGTTACAGTAATTAGTTTTGTAAAACATCCATATTGATTGAATTGCAGTATCTTTAAGGCAACGAACTCTTTACAATACAATCAGTTGTACAAGGAACAAACAAAAGCATTACAAGCACCAGACAAAAGGAAAACAGAACAAAGGTATTTGTTAGTGCAGTAAGAGAAGTAAACACTTAGCAAATTAGTAAAGCTTTCTTTAAACTCAGAGAAACTAGCAGCTCAGATGAAATACAGAAAAAAAACCCCAATCCTTTTAAGATGGTACATGCCAGAAAAGAACAATATATAGTATGATCTTTTGTTATACAAAAGCAAATGGCCAAGATATCTCTAGGACAAAATGGGACATGATTATTTCTGACACATGTATGTGGCTTCCACAGTGCAGTTGGGTTTGCATCTCCTCTGCTCTCCATGTAGCTGCTGTCCCCACTCTCGGTTGGGAATGGTCCCTGGCACAAGCTGTTCTCTGATTGTGCCCTTGCAGTTTGGGAAACTACAGCTTGGCACAAGCTGGCAAGGGGCTGGGGAGCAAGCAAGCCGTCAAGCAAATGGTTGACCAGCTGGCCAGTGCCTGAGCTCATTTCCTGAAACTATTTTAATTAGGAGCATAGATGAGACCAGTGAGATCCACTACTCAGTGCCTGGATTGGTGAGTGCTGTTTAGCCTGAGCCTTTGCATCACAAAGTCATGGGTTACAAATGACTCATGACAAAGCCTCTTAAAAAAAGATAATTCACCACTTTTGTCCAGTAGGCACTCTGACTCTTGCTCTTAACTTGCAGAATTAGTTAAATTTAAAAAAAATTTCCCAAAACCCAAACAAAAAAACACCAACAAAACCCAAACCCACAAAAAAGTGTTTTTGAAAAATAGGTTTGGGACTTAATTTTCCTTTATTTCACATATATGATTTAATTCAAACTGGATTAGAGATGTGATTTCTTGGCCTCATTGAACTCACTGGAAGTTTTGCTCCAAGACTATGGCTGTTAGGTTTTAAGGCAAAACTCAGTGAAATTGGTGGTAGTTGTTTCCATGGATTCTGGTGGGTCTGAAATGAGCCCTTTTTTCCTTTTTTTTTTTTTTTATTGCTTATAGTGCTGTAATAAATTACTTCTACCAATTAAATATTTGCGTTACAATAGAGCTCTTATTTTATCAGGACAATAATTAACAGTCTAAAATGAAATATTACAGTTTTTATGCTAGCTATTGGAGAGAAAACCAGGATTTTAATGGGTGTGTGTGTGTGTAATATTACACCATTCATTTTTCTGTTCTGCTGTTCCTGTTCTGTGGCATTATGGGAATTAAAATTTTAAAAGTTGGTATATTTTCTCATAGGAAAAACAAGTTAACAGTTTTTCCTCAGAAGCCTTAAATAATCAATGCTTAATTATACAAAATATAATTTATAACATGAAAGCTGTAATTATTGCTTGTGTGACCTAACCAGTCTAATTTTGTTTCTTGTGTGATAGCCCAACAATTTAATCACACTTCCTCTTCACATCTGAGTTGAAATAATGTATATTTTGCAGTATTTGGAATCTAGCCTCATTGAAATCAGCATCACTTCTTAGCAATAACGCCCAATAATTCTGAGATTAGCTCAGATATCTGCTGTACAAGTTCCCTTATTGTTATATTTTTAGAGCTCTCATTTCTGCTAATGATGGTTGCACAAGATCTGAGCATCTTCTGGTAGTTTTCCTTAAAACTTGCACCCTAGACTAACATACCAGAAGATTTACTAGTGATACAGCAGAGGTGTTTATAGACAATTTAGCAGCAATAGCAAAATAGCAACTTTCCCACAGAGTGGAAAAAATGGTATTTGAAGACTCTGGCAACATTCAGCATTACAACTTCTCATTTATTTTCTAATGTACTGTTACTCTCTTGAGGGTCAAATTCTGTAGCTCTTTCACATGTAAAGCTGTCTTTGATCTGGAAAGATGAATAACAGTTACAAGATATCTTCATCTCTGATCTTCTTGGCTTCAGTTCTAATTTTTTCTCTCATTCCTTTCTACCTTGCCATTCCCAAATGCTGTCTCATCATGCGCTACTTCATTGGATGACTTTTTAAGGTGTATGCTAATCTGCAAATGCGCAACTATAAAATGTTATGACAGGATGCTGTGTTTACAAGTCAGTAATTACCTCATGTTCAAGACTAATCACATCGAGTCTTTGTACATAACTTTTTCTCATTGCATAATATGGAGATACTAGAGGAAAAGAAATATGAGAAAAGAAAAATTATAAAAGAAAAAAATAACATCAAAGAGTGGGGGAGAAAGGAGCATTTAATCTTTCTGGGAAAGCATTTAGGCACAAGCACAGTCCAGGGAAATTGAGCATCCCAGTGAGAACAAGACAGTGCAGTGAGGAGGGAAGGTCTTACCCTGGTTCCCCGTGGGCCTTAGTAAGAAGGGAAGAGACAGTTGATCAGGGAATGGATAACTGCACCAACTGCAGAAAAATGCTGCAGGACCTTTTATGCTCTGAGAAGTTTCCAGGTAAGTGGTAACATGGCCAGAATTACAATCTGGTCCTAATTCTTCCTTTTTTTCATGGAGATTACAAAACTATATAGGATTTATGTAGGTCTCTGTTCTGTTCATTAACAGTTTTATTGTACATCTGAGAGACCATGGACTGGCAGAACTTCCTAACTCACTTCCATTTATGCAGAAACATATTGCTATTTCAGATTAATGATGCAGAAGTAGTAATTATGTTTTTATAATGGTTTTCGGTGAGATTTCAGCTCTCTGTCAAAGAGTAATTTGTATGACAAGATACAGATAGAAACAAGACAGTGACTTGCATATAATTTCTTAAACAAAGCCTACAGTAATCCTCAGGTTACTATAACCTCTGCTGCTTTTTTTACCAAGAATATCTTTTGTTTCAGCTTGCTTTTTTTGATTTTGTTTTCCCAAAAGATTAATTTCTTCTGAAAGTGCACGGAAAAACATGCAAAATCCTTTTACATTTATTTATGACATAAAAATATATACAATAAATTGCTAGCAGAATTCTTGCCTACATGCTACTCTGCTGATGTTCACTAAGGCAAAATGGGAAAAGCTGGATAACCACTATAAAAATACTTCCACCATTACTCATTTGGATTGAAAATTTAATTTAAGTTGACTTTGTTTAACTCCTGCAAACATTTGGAAATTAAGTTTTAATCACTCAAAGGTTTGCAGAATGTGAACTTCAAATATACACATTTAAAATGTTCAGGTTCTTGGATGGTATTTAAGTTATATAGAATACAGAAATGCTTGTCACCATAGGATTACTAAATTGCTGTGCCAGAGCAAGGATACAAAACCAGTTAAACAAATCAGGTCAAGAGTTGACAGCACCTTGTACATCTAGGGTGATGAACTACTACTTAATGTGCATGTAAGGAGAGAAATATAAGTGCAAACTCTACAACGAAGAAGGAGGTCCTTCTGTATGATACCCCTAGAAATGATATATCAGGCAACAAAAATGGGGGAGAAGGGCCTATAGTCTGTAACAAGAACAGTTATAGAATAGTAAAAATACTTAAATTTCCCACTTGTCCACTTCCAGGGTTTTAAAATTGATTGCAAGAAAAATGCACAAAATCTTTGTCAGATTGATGTTTGGTTTTGGAGAGAAAGATGTGAAAGTAACTACATACCATTAAATTCCACGTAAGCTTTGCATACACTACTAGGGAGTGCTGTGCTATAGGAGGAAATCTAAAAATGAAGCTATGACACTGAGAAGCCTTTGCCTGCACTATACATACTTCATTAATTTAAATTCAGTCTTCATTTTTACGCTACTCTGATCCTGTGGACTGAGTGACAGTTAAGAGCTGGAGTGTACTAAGTGTGAACATGGACCACATCTGCTGCTTTAATGTCACTTGACAGAAATCCAGTTTATGTACTCTGCAACTGCTCCACGGTGTGAACAAAGTGTAGTGTGTTGGAACAATGAGTTTTCCTTGGAAAGTGCACCTGAGACAAACTGAAGTGGCAACTTGAATGCACATTTTCATTCTTAGCTCTTTTGTATGAAAATATTTTGTTCTGGTTTAATAGTTCTGTTACCTAGTTTGCTGCTCATCCTGAACTTAGAATTAAAGGGAAAAAAAAAAAAAAGGAGGAAAAAAATTATAGCAAACTTTTCATGTGCTTAATATACAATAAAATCACTTATTTTGATTGATTTAGCAAGGTGGGAACAGCTGAGAAATGGAACGCTTGTTTTGAATGTTCTAAACAATCAATCAATCAATTTGCTTGGCACAATGTGATGTGATGTCATTTACTTAAACTAAATGATGAGCTTGTGAGGGGTGTGTTGTCTGAGATGTTGTGTACCAGTGAGTCCAGATGAAACTGATGAAATCTGTGGGTGGCCAATGTCTGTCTCCATCCCCACCACATGGTACCTCTCAAGCAGTGCCTTAATTGTGGATGGAAATGTCTCAATACCTGGATGGAAAGTAGCCTCCTACCTCTGTCAGGTCGTAATTCTTTCAGTTGCAACTGAACTTAAGTAAATGGGATGCTTTGATGTCTCAGCTGCATTGAATTCCTTTCCCACTTAGCCTTCCTAGAACTCGGTAGAGGTAATGATTCTGCTTAGTCACAGAGCTACTGTCTGAAGGTGTCCTGTTGCTGCTTTGGAGACTCCTGGGGGAAGAGCCATGGTGATAGGAAGGAGCCAGTGGCCCTCTTAGAACAGGGACTGTGAGGTTTGCTTTCTCTTTCATTATGGAATTGCATTCATCTTACATTCAGCATGTGGCTACTATAAGCTTTACTGACATTGCAAACCTCCAGTCAAAGTAGGGAAAATAATTATGTACTTATTAAAAAACATTTTAGGAAAAGTAACCATTCCTATTGATTAACAGACTATTTTAATGTACTCAAGGCACAGATCATTCTTTATTGATCCATGGGCATCTGAAACAATTTCACAGTGTTTAACTGTTTTGGCATTTTAATAATATCTTTTGCTTTATCTTTGAATTGGTAGGTATCGAGTTCTAGGAATTTTTAGAGAGTAGTAATTTTCTGGATGACAATAACAATTTTTCATATTATTGCAACTAAATTGCAGCCCTTTCAAACTGTTAAGTTACTAAAACATAGAAGCCACTTTGCCATTGCCAGTGACAGATGAAATGCAAATGCCAATCATTTGTTGGGCAACTGCTAAAGAATACTTGCCTACTACTTATTGGTGATGAGAAATTTTACTGGGAAATTTGCAGTCTCTGTAGCAAGACTTTAATGAGATAGTAAGGAAACGCAGCACTCTGCAAAAAAGCTCTGCTTCTTTTCCTTTTTATTTTGTTAGTCCATTTGAGTCACTTAATGGACTAATATGTTCATTTTGAATTCATTGCCTACCGCAAGCATCGCTGAAGTTTACAATCCTCAAAACAGTCAATTCTCAATTACTTGGAAGACCAACATTGTCCGTGGAAGTGTAGCAAAATGTAATTTTCCAAACCAGAGCATTTTCACTAATGATATTCTACAGAAAAAATAAATATACTTAATCTAGAGTCCTGTGTTGTGTTGCCAGAAAGTGTGTGGATGAAAAGGGCATAAGTCATGTAACCTCAGTCAAGCCGCAGGTCATAATCTTTTTCTAGCACTGAAGAGTGTGGTAGAGAATGGGACGAATAGGATGCATTCTGCTTCTATGAACTATTTCTTCAAGTTACTGTCACCTGTTGGTAATGACCACTTAATATGTCATCTAGTATCAGTAAACAAGGCAGGATAGTTTTGGGGTACACTTCAAATTTCACTGACAGAATGCATCTAGGAGAATCCTTTCTGCCTCCTTTGAGATGTTTTGCCCTCAACCACTTCATGTGTGGGAAAAGGTTCCTTGCTGAAGTTGTATTTATATACTAAAACTTATCATTTGGGAAAATTGAGAATAATTACAATATTTGTCACTTTCACAGTTAAAGGATTAGTCCTTCTGGAAACTCTAAGCCTTTATGGAGAGCCAAGGCATAAGTGGAATATTGCTATAGTTACCATTTCAGATATCAAGCAACAGTATGAACACTGTGGATTTGAAGATCTCTTCTCTGACTAAATTAGTTATGTTATTTGTCCTTGGGTATCTTATAGTTTCCTGCAAGTAAGAAAAAATTGTTATTTCTAAATCTATGCTGAAAGGGTAGCAGCACTGTATTTGGAATTGTTCTAGGATTTGAACTCTGGTGATTTGATTTCTTTTAGTTTGGAAAACCAAATGAATAAGGTTATATTTTTAAGAATTTATCTCAGCTCCTGGAATGATGAACCTGCTATCTCTGCACTGTATATGCAATTCCTCTCTGAAGTCACTCTGGGCCTCTCAAACTCATTTTTTAGAAGGAATTGACTCCATTTGTTTGGTTTCAGCTGAATTTTGCTAAAGTTGAAATTCAGACATTCATGTGGGATAGCTATGTGGATGCATTTCAGCACTGAATCTCCCTGATGTAATTTTTCCATTATTTATCATTTTTTGAAACATTGTACTTCAGTAACAGCTTTTCTGGCTTGTTTCCAATCCATGTTTTCATTCATCTGTGTGTAATATGGTCACTGTGTTTAGGACCACAAAAATCACCAGTTTCTCTTCTATGTACAAGAGTTCAGTTATTGAAAAGGAAACCAGTACAGTTAGAACAGTAGAAGTCATGGACTATAGAACTGCATGAGGTGAGGTGTTGCTGGAAAAGAATATCTGGGTACTTTCATTGCCTGTGATGCAGACATAATATTTGTGTTGGTCTTTAAAGAAAAAAAATCCAGATTATATTATGTTACTTCGCATAACGGGGGAAAAAAGACCCACAAGTGCTGTGACTCACAGCACTCAGGTGGTTCTCCATTTCCAGTATGCCTAGAGCTCTGTATGTCTCTGGATGGCACTCTTTACCTATGTTCCTCCTGAAATGATTAGCTCCTGTAAATACCACGTCTTGTTAAGTGATCAGCCGAAATGCAAGATCTCTTGGCTGCTCAGATCAAACAGAATTAAATATAAAACGGTTACTATCAAGAAAGAAGAGGAAAACAAAATGGATATAAGATTATATTATTATAATAATCAAGAGAAATCAGACATGGAGAAAAAGGTGGGAAATTATAAAAAATTATCATCAATCAAAAAATGAAGAACAGCTATTACAAATTTAGCTTGAGGAGGAAATTTTAGAGTGACTGGAAAAACTTTATCTGTATCATCATTTTTTGATACTCAATCTGGTATAATAAGCTGGTAATTAAACTACAGGAAAGGTAGCAGTTACAAGGATGTTAATAGCCACGTAGTGATTCCAAGCTTTGACTGCATTTTGTATTCTTTTCCTGCAGAAGCATGTTTTATCATTTTGAAGATTGTGAATTTGTAAAGGAAACCTCTGCTTAGTCTTTGACAAATAAATAGAAACTATTTAAGAGTTTAGAGTGACTCATGTTTGTTATAAATGTAACGGGAAAACTTCATACATTTTAGGCTAGTTTGCACGAATTTAGAGTTTGACACTGTTCTAGAGCTTCATGAAGTATTAAGAAAATATAAAGAAAGTAGAAGAAGATATGAACAGCAAGTATTGATGAATTGAAAAATTAATATGGAAAGTATTAAGGGTTAAGAAGGTAAACTAAATGTTCATTTTAAAGTTCCATAACACAGGAAAAGGCATGAGAACTGAAAAAGTTCTAAAAAAGGCAAAGGGTTTGAAACCTGTATCCTACAGAAATTTTGTTATGCAGTCTGATGGGAGTCCCATAAAGGCCACTCAGAATGGATAGAAATACTGTAATTTTTCCCTTCAGTACTTCAGTTAAAAATTTGTCAAATTGCATTTTTAGTTGGGCTTCAAAGGTCACCTTGGATATTTATTTTTCTTCCCCCTCCACACATTAAAATAGCCATATTGATGTCCCTACATGGATTCGCATCTTCCTTTAAAAGTCTATGCAAAGCTGAAAGGAGACTAGAATGACTTAGTATGGACTATAAACTTAGCAATAGGGTGCCAATTTGCGTCTCTAACTTTACCATTCTATTTACAGAATGTGTGTCCTGTGAAATGGAGCTTAGCAGAAGATGAGTTGGTTTGAAGGCAGGTAGTATGAGAAAGAAGAAATATTAGGAGGAAGAAATAAATGCTTTGAAGAGTTAAAGAATTTGCCTACTATGCCTTCAGGTGATGGCATTTGCTTCCAAGAACTAAGACGTCTGTAGTTCTGGTGTCATGTTGATGTTCTCATTTCCTCTGGATATTTGAAGTTATCTAAAGTGCTACCATCCAAGTTCAACAAGCATGAAGTCCATCCCATGAAGAGCTGACAGAGTGTTCCAGAAGACTACATTTTTGTTGCTCTGGGTATAGAGAAAATGGTCACAAAGGCCCTAGTTCAGTGGGTTGTACAGCAGCACCAATTTCATGATCTAATAATCTGAATAGAGCGTTATACACTTGTGCTAGGCACTCTACATTAACTTTTCATTTTCTGTTTGATGCAAGCTGCAGTGCAGATGCTGATCTATCACATTTCTAATGGGGTAAGGCTCTGCTATCTCATGCATTGATTTAGGTCCTGTGGCCCACTGTGGCAGCTTTGATCATCCAGTATCTTACCAGTAGCCAAATAAAAACTGGTTTATTGCTTCTGGGGCTCAATAGCTAATGCAGAATAGTAGAGATGAGCAGGGTCATTATCTCCTTAACAGCAAGAATGACACTGGGAACACTCTCACAAAAGAAACAGAGGAGAATCTTAGGTATTTTGGAATCATGTTTTTATGACTTATCAACTTTTGCATTGAAATGTTTTTCAAAAGAATAAGTGGGGGAAGGCCAAAGGTAAAACATAGCAGCTTACCTGGAAACAACAGCCAACAGTTTAAATGTAAATGTAAGATTATACTGCCTACACTTTCAGAAGAGGAAGTAATTTATGGTGAATGGATGTGGGAAGATTCAACTGTGGTTATGCTGGGGGCGTTAATCTCTCTATTTGGATAGCCAGAATCTGAAACAGTACACTTAGTTGTGGCTTACACCTAGTGGTTTTGATACCTTTGGGAAAAAGCATCAAAAACTACTTTGAAGGCAGACTTCACAAAATGAAAAAAATATTTATTCACTGTGTTCCTGGTTTAAGTTTGTTGAACTTACATCTTGGCTATAGGCAAAATACTTATTCACTCGTCCATGTGTTAATTTTGAACTTTATCTTTCCCAATTTAGATCCAGTGTTAAAGTTGAATCTCTGTGCTACATTCAGTGAAAATTTGCAAAACCCTTGCCAATTTCCTTGTACTTTGCTGACAATCTCATTAATTCTATGAAACACGACCCCCCCCCCATCTCTGCTTCTGTTTTCTAATTTAATTACATAAAATAATGTCTTAAATGAAAGATCCAAACCAGATAACACAAAAGAATGTAATTCATCTCAGCACTTATAATGAAAAGGCAAACACCTAGCAGGTGTTATCTCATTGGTAAATATTAAAATCAAGTGAGAATCTCATTTTCATTTAAAGGACAACAATAAAATGACTAATACAGTCAAGCAATCCACTGTGGATTCCATCAGTTGATTACCTGAATAATGTTGCTTTCTTTATCTTTTTAGAGATTCAACACACTTGCACATAAAATCATTGTATCTGTGAATAGAAGAGTACAATCTTCAGCTAAATTTTTTTGAGGAAGTTAGGTAGATGGTATCTAATCAGCCAGGAAGGAATTTGGGTAGACATCCCTACTCTTGCAAAAAGTGCTGCAAGGTTGTTAAGGAAAACGTGCTGTCAAGACTTGCTCTGTAATTCATTCCAAAGCACATCCAGGAGCATGACGGTAATAGGATGTTAGCTCAGATCTGAGTCATAACTCCTACCAAATCTTCATTTTCTGAGAGACACAAGTATTTTATACAGGTGTCCATCAAAGGGCTATTTTGATGTGACTAAGTGAGATTAATTTAACATGTAACATCTTTTTATTTAGTGATCTCTCACTATAAAAATCAGGCAAGGTTCATAATACATGTAAAACAAATATTGCTTTTGAAATAACAATTAAAAGCATGTGCCTCTTATGGAGCCCAAAATAAGATCAATGTCTCTTGCAATTGAAGAGCATGACAAAAGCAGCAAGTTTAAAAGCAGAGAGTTACAGGGTTAAGGCTTGGAACATCAGATCTGAGGAAGTAGCTGAACATTTTCTATTATACTGATTAGAAAACGTAGGGTTACATATACTTTCAGAGTTCCAATCTGCATTCGTAAAAAGGAATTACAACATTATACACAAATTATAAGGGACAATGCTATTGCATCTATTGACTGTCAGCAGTGTTAATTTCCAACATTATAGTTATTTGTCTTTGGTTGGGTTCTTAATGCTATTTAAAGAGTTCTTTCCCCACCCTCTATGTGATTCTTCCTGCTACAAAAGAGCCTTTTATTTAAAAAACTTCTCAATGATTACAGAACACATTTATTTATTATTCAGATGGCTCATTTATTAAGAATAAATAATTCAAATATATTTTCTTCTGTTCAATTAACACATTAGCAGTTGCAGCATATATGGAAAGTAATGTTTATATTTACACTCATTTCTCAGGCTGTTTGTTCTATTCTACTTGACGGCCACCCTACTTATTTATTAAAAGCTCCTGAACTGAATAAGTCTCTAGAGAAATGCTTGCAAACTTCTAGAGAGGAAATGAAATCCGTGGTAGCAGTAGCGAAATGCTACATCATTCTGTTCAGGTCCTCTAATGTTCAAGGCAAGTTTAAACCCATGGAGCAAAAGAGCAAATAATCAGGAAGGCCCTAGGCCTAGTTCAAACTTGTTGTAAAGAAGCATAAATTACATCAGTGTCGTTGCTGCTGCATTTGGCACACATAAAAACTATTACTTTATATGACTAGAAAAAAGAAATTTTACTTCCATTCTATTGAAAAAGTGGATACTTATTTCTCGATTGCAATACTGGACTTTTATGTAGCGTATTAAAATGCATGCTCTATAATGCTTTAAAATGTATTTTCTTTAAAATGGCAGATATGTTCCTCTCCCTTTTGTTTTCCCAACAGGAAAACATATTGCCATTTTTTTTTGGTAATACATACCGTATTTTAAATGTAATCAGATTTAGATTCCTGTGCTGTGTGTTTTGGGGTTTTTTTGTTTTTAAACTATATAGTAAGTTTAAAATTGTTTGAATCATGGTTTTAGGCACCCAATCAGATTATGTGCTTCCCATTTTTGGTTTTATGCAAACATAGAGCAATATCCTAAAATAAAGCAATAAAAACCTGTGAACCTTAGACCCTGATCCTCTAATGAATCCTATAATGGGGTTTGCTATAGGATCTGCATTATGTATATTTATGCACTGAAATCTTTTGTATGGATGATAAAGTGCTTTTTATAACACTGAAAAAGAATTTGCTTTTATGGTTTCCTTTATTTTTGATGCCTAAGTTGTTTTTTAATTAATGGAGTCTAATACCCTTAACAATAGCATAATAGCACTTTGTACCTGAATATTCCTGCTAAACTGTCTCTTCTTTATTACTTAGGAAAACTAATATTCACCATGATATTGTTAACTTTTATTTAGAAAACATGGTCATTATGATAGTTAAAACTCCCAGCTAAATATCTGATAATCATGAGGTAGGATTTCTTCAGCAAACTCTGTCTGTCAGGGTTAAATCCCTTCCTCCAGCAGTGTCTTGAATCCACCCTAGAGAAATTATGTTAAAAATAATCTTTACATCTCTAGACTCAGATGGATCTTTCTGATTGACTGCCTCTGATACCAGGTCCATGTCAATAATTCTCAGTGAATGCATGGCTATGACCTTTTCCCCCTTGTTTTAGAATTTCTATTTTATAAGACAAATAAAACATGTCAGAACAAAGTGGTCGTTCTAGACACGTGAATGGATGGATCTCAGGTCAGAGGTAATCCTTCAGCAAAGTCTTGCTTGAGACTAAATAATACATTTCCCTACTGTAATCGTTCTGTCACAAATGTACAGAAGCAGAAATGGCAAGATGCACTCCTTCAATTACACAGTGATAAGGCAGAAAGAGTAAAATGAGTAAAGGATTTTCAACTTGCTTGCTTAAACCCTGGTAAAGGCTGGAGAAGCCAATAGACACACCTAGTTGCAAAGCAGCATAAAATGTAGGACTTAATGGCAATTATTTACTTTAAATTTCTCCGTAGTGCTACATTATCGTTATTGTTTGTGAATATTTCTATCCATCTACATCCATCACTTGTATAAGACACCACCAGAAGAGTGTAGAACACCCAGGCTGTCATGCCAACAAATAAACGCAATCAGGTAAAAAGGAGAACAGTTTTTGATTAAGGTACCACAGCAGAAATTAGTTTTTGATTCCAACACCAATATAATGTTATCTATTGGTGAAGTGTCTTCATCTTTTGTACCTCAGCTCCCTGCCTGTGGAATAGGGTAACATTTGTCATGTTTCATTTCATTGTTATCTGTCTTATTTATTTAGTCTCTAAGTTGGCTGAGAAGAAAGATGCATCTTCCTGTACAGCATCTACCTTGTAAACCCACTTTCTAGATACCACCACCAAATCAGTTATATTATGGATTGTTAGTAGTAAGTTAATTCTTAAAAAGCAATCTTTTCTAATTTTATCTTCCTCAAATTCTTGTTAGTTCACTCTATGAAAATACTCTCCTCTGAATTTGTTGCTGTGTTTATATGTACACTATTTTAATATGTTAGTCCGTAGGTCTATTTCTAACCGTTCAGAAAGTAGGATATTGCATTATGGACTTCGGTTGCTGCTTGTCACATAGCTATTTGCTTGGTTTGTTTGTTTGGGTTTTTTAATCAACAAACTAAAATGCCATAGATCTTAAAGTTCCTTCTGTGTCTTCGCAGTCTGACTGCTGTAAATACGGACAATTTTGGCCAGGACCACATGGATTTACCCTGTAGTTTCCATTCATGTTGATAAGTTAAATCTCTCTGTACTACATTTACTATTTGCCCCCAGGTTATGGATGCTTGGGCACTCAGCACAGCAGTGCACCTTTAAAAAAGATCAGCTGCAGTGTACACAGCTGGTTTCACAAGACAGGTAGTGGTGTGCTCCCAGCTGGGCATCAGGAAGCATGGTCAAGCCTTGTATCATACACTGGAAGTGCTTTTGAGCTCTTTGCAGGAAACTCTTACTGTGCATACATAGCAAACATTGGAACATTTAACACTTTGGGGATGGAGGAGTATCCTCCCGACTAACAGAAGTGACTTATAATAGCTGAACTCCTCGTCAAAAAAATCCTGTTCTGCACAAACATGAGAAACAACTGAATGCTGGCAAAAATGATTCCTTCTGTGCATAGTTGTCAGGTATGCCAAATTATTTTACTGCTGATTTTCCCTGATTTTTCTTTATGCCTGTTCCAATCTAACTCACAATAGAGATTACAGGAAAGCAGATTCCTTAACTAATTAGATGAGCAACAAAAAAGAGCATTAGGAGTCTATCCCAACTGGTGTATCTTGAATTTTTTTTTGTCTGGATGAAATGGAACAGTAAACGTGTATTTCCAGTCTCATTCTCTAGCAGATGAAGTGTTACATCTTAGGTTTGGAAAAGGGCTTGGGTCCTTCTCACTGTGTCCCGTCCTCCCTTTTCAGGGTGTGTGGTTGGAAGGAGGAGGAGGGAATCTAACCTTCCATCTACTCAAAGTGATTTGCTCAGTGAATCATGCTTCTAGCAATGCATATAGAGAAAGGTAATGGCAAGGAATAATGGTAAAGACCCAAACCGAAAATATTTTACCCAATGATTGTGATGTCCTTCTTCTAAGTGTCACATGGGGTTACGTAGAATGGACCCCAGTCCTGCTCTTTGGTACCTATTATTCAACTAACACTGCTACCATTTCATTAAAGCAGCGTGAACTTGTCCTCTGTCAGAATGGCAACACTCACATAATCAAGTGATTAACCAGCAGAACTGCAGCTCTAACATCTGCTTTACTTGCTTTGCAGAGTTAGGTGGCTTGGATGAGCAATTATGGGATAGAGCACAAGTAAGACAACACCTGATGCAGGGAGGGGACCCTGCAATAATTCCTTGTGGCTCTTACAGCCTGTACATAGCTGTAATTTTACAACTAGTATAGCTTATGCTTACAGTGAGCGTGCTCGCTTTTGTCTGTGCTTTCCCTCCAGCATCTCTCAGACCCCTGCAGTCCTGGGCATGACTCTCACCTGGGTGTAATTTCGGAGACCCCACCACACAGCTCTCCTTGCCCACACTCCTCCCAGCCACACCCGGCCACTCGCCACCTCTGGGGGTTGAAATCTTGCCTGGTTCCTGTTCATTTCTCCACTTTACCAAAACCAATGGTGATTTGTCCTCTTCCTCCCACAAAATCACTTCACATTCTCCTCCCGAGCTTTCTTCCCACCTCGGGTTTCCGAGGTTTCCTATTTCTCCTCCAAATTGACTAAACTGTTGCTCCATCTTCCCGGAGTGTTCCCTTCTTCCAGACACCGCCTCTTCCCGCCCCGGTGCCCCCTGCGTCCTCCACCAGAGCCGCTTCCCGCCGGCCCCGCTCCCGCCGCCGGCCCTTCCCCACCTCCGCCCCGGCTGCGGCCCCGCCCCGCCGCGCGGGCACCGGCGGCACCTGCTCGAGCAGGTGCGCGAGGCCGCCCCGCCCCTCCCAGCCGGGCCCGGCGGCGGCGCTGCCCCCTCGGCAGAGCCCGGCGCCCCCCGCCTCCGCTCATGAATATTCACACCTCCCCTCCCCGTGACGTCGCCGCGGTCCCGGGGCGGGCGCCGGAGCCGCCCCGGTGCTGGCAGTGAGGGCGAATGACGGCGCGGCGGCAGCCTGCTCGCTCCCGCCCGCCGCCTCGCCCCGCAGACAGCCGCCGGGAGCCGCCGCGCAGAGGGCCGGCGCCGCGGCGGGGATGCGGCCGTGCGGCTGCCGCTGCCGCTGCTGGGGGCCGGCGGCGTTCCTCCTCCTGCTGGTGTTGCTGGGGCCGGAGCCGGGGCTGGGCAGCCCGCTCGCCGCCAAAGGCAGGTACCGCGGGCGGCGGCCCCGGGGCGAGCGGGAGCGCCGGGGCGGGGGCGCCGCCGCCCGCCAGCCCGCGGACGGCGCGCAAGTACTTGGGCGGCGGGGCCGGGGGGGGGGGGACCGCGGTGCCCCCGCCCGGGCCGGGAGGAGAGGGGCCGCGCCGCCGCTCTGCCGCGGGCTCTGAGAGGAGCCGTCACCCTGCGGCGGGGGGGCGCGACCCTCCCCGGAGAGGCGGCGAAGCAGAAAGTTTGGGGGGGGGGGGTATCGGGCGAGTGGGAGGGGGCGCGGGGCCGCGGCGCTGGCGGCTGCGCCCGGGCCGCTTCCTCGGCCGGTTCCCGGCAACTCGTTGCCCGCTACTTTTTCGGGCGTGCCCGGCGGCGGCGGGGAGAGGGCGGCTGGAAGCCGCTGAGCTGAGCGGGGGGGGGCCGCTCCGGGAGTCGGGCGCGGGGGGACCGCGTGGGTCGGGGTCTCCCCCTGGAGGGAAGCGGCCCGGGAGGGCTGGCGGGAGGGGCGCGGGAGCAGACGGCGGCGGCCGTGAAGTTTTGTGGGAGGCCGTGGCTTCGGGCACCCGGAGCATCCGCGCCCCGCTGCCCCGGCGGCCCCGCCGCTCGGCGGAGGCGCGGGCTGCCGCGGAGATGCGAACCTCGCCGTCCGCAGCGCTGCCCCCGCCGCCCCCTCGGAAGGGTTCTGAGCTCCCGGGGGCCAGGGTCTTCTTTCCTTTGGTTTTCCTTTTCGTTGGTAGTGTTTTCTTGCAGGTCTGGTCTGACTTTCTAGCCCCGAGTTTTAAAAACTTAGTTTTGAGAACTCTCAGTTTATTTTACATTACCTAAAAGCGGTTCTAGTCTTCTTACTTTTATACGAGACTTTTGCCTTTTATTTTACTTGTGCATGCGTGTGGGAGAGACAAGGGAGGACTTAAGTGTTTGGCTCTTGTTTGTTTGTTTTCTTAAAAAGATAATTGCACGAGTCCTAACTCTGAGAGGAAACTGATTCTTTCCAGCAAGCATTGCCTTAACTTTAGATTAACCGCATGAATAGCAGAAAGTAACTGTAGGAAACTGCTACTTTTGTTACTCACCCAACCTGTATCTTCAGGTCCTGGCGGGATACAGTGTTTTCCGGGCAGATTAACTGTGTGATACAACAAATAACGTGGAACACTTTGATGGAGGGAAATTATTTTCCACCTGTTTATTTTCTTATGTATTTTAACATAATTATCTCGTTTTCTTTAGACGAGGATGCGAGTTTCTAGTTCGTGGGAGATGTCTTTTTAAATGCTGCAGGTAGTTCATCAGACAAACCGGAGTTGTTTTTCTTGGGTTCCACTTTGTGTTTGACCGCTGGAGGGCTGCAAAGAGCATTTTTGGATAACTAGCCACAATTTACCAGTATTTAGTATTTAAAAATAGACATTTTAAGGGTACTTCTATTGATATTGAAGTGCTCTAAGTTTCCACTTAATATTTTATATATCTTGTTTCTTAAAATTAGATATTGTCGGAGACTATAATACAGGATTAATAAATGAAATGATGTATCTTGTCACTGTATGAAGTTGATATCTGATATACTCTGTAGACTCTTCCTTCCCTCCCTGCCTTTCCCCAGCATTTTGTGGGTATCACACACACACTTGAGAAACTTGGTACTGTAATCATAAACTTGACTTTTAGTTTGAAGGTGGGTTCTTTCTGTCTGGAGATGCAGGTAGGATGTACTATGTACAAAGCTTCAGGTGCTTTAAGCATCCTGTTGTAGAGAGTAGCAAGGACAATCTAAGATAATGATCGTGAATCTCATCTCATCTACCTTTCTGCAGTCTGCTGCTGCTCATTTCAAAAACAAAACCAGTGCCCCCCTCCTTTCTCCACAGGTTTCTGGGGATGGGGAGAAGGATTACAGAAACAGTCCTGGCTCTCACGATTCACTCAGTAGAAAATAATTTATTTCACAAAATATCTCAAGGCTGAAAAATTTGTTTATTCTCCATAGAAAGGAAAAAACGCAAGACTCTCTAAAGTTTTTCCATGGAAAAACAACTATAAGAGGTATTGTCATAATGTTTAGTAGTGGTCAGTCACAGAACTTAATCTGTGTATTAAATATTCATATACAATTTATGGCTTTGTTAGCTTTCTAGCAGGTTGTTGACCCTGGGATCTTTATCATAGGTTCCAATAAAATCACCATTTTGGACAGAAAAATGGTTTCTTTAAAGTGTTTTCAGAGAGCTTTGTTCAAAAAGATGGAGTGGCACACTTTTTGCATTACCAAAATTGCATTAATGATGCCTGGAAATTGTTTGGACTCTCTCTCATGGTCCTCAGTTATGTAAAATAGAATGTGCAGAAGGGTAAGAATTCTTTTTTTTAGCACATTCAAAATTTATAGGTGCATGTGGTTGAAGACAGGGAGGAATACTACCTGCAGCATTTCACTTTTTCTTTCTGTTTTTTCTTAAATCTATGCATAAGGCTGATCTCTTAAATGGTTTACTATCGTATTCTAGTGTGTGTTATTAAACTACTCGGTGAAGTCCTAAAAAGGTTGCCATATCCAAATTCCTTGTGAGACCCAATTAGTCAGCTTTTCTACTTTGACTGTATTTGAACTTCATCATTAACATAAACATCATTTTAATCTTAATTTTTCAGTACAGCTGAAAGCATCTTGATCTGAATAACTAAGAATATTTGATTCCAATTAAATTAATTACATGGGCAAAACTTGAAGTCTTAGTCATTCAGGACACTTCCAAATCAATGGAACATTCAGTCCCGCTTGGCAAGTCTATTATGTGAATACATCTGATATGACTATCAGCAGTAGAAAAACAACTAACCCAGAGAGACAGAGCCAGCATAGTCTGCATGAAAGAAAGCTTAAAGCCTGGGGGGAAGAAATTGAAGGAAAATCTTTGAGAACATTCTAGACAAATCCCAGTGTCTGAATTTTTCTGTATAATGCTATGGTTTCTCGTAGGTTTTTTTTTTACAGTAAATAATCATGAAATACATTTCCATATCAGTTCAAAGGAGAGAGATAAAAATAAGAACCTTTTCTTCATCCTCATTCAAAATACATAAGAAGTAACATTTGGTGCACTGCTTAGATCAGAAGATGGGGGATGGAGCAACCTTGCTTTCTGTTGCTGGTGCTCACCAAGAAACCCTGGAAAACACATGTAAATGGTTTCATGTTTCTATTTTCTCAACAGTAAATGGAGATAGCAATATTCCTTTTCACAAATACTCTTTTTTTAAGTGTTTTGATTGAAAAGTAATTAATGAAAACTGACTTTTCTGTCTCATAGGATAAAAGATTCATCTGATTATGAAGTTTGGGTGTCAAGATAATGAAATGATTCAGAGGTCTCAAAAGACAAAAATCAGTATTTGATAACTGCTTTGGTATTCAGGTATTTGAGTATCAAAGACTGACAACTATATTTAAGTTGTCATTATGAAGCTAGAGAATGTTTGCCAGCTGTAATCGTATTGTTACCAATTTTAATTGCGTTATTTGGAAGGCTACCAGAACTGGGAACCTAAGAGCTTCAGAGCTTTCAAAGCATATTTCAACTGTAAGCAAAGCATGTGCCACTTAGAGAACACCCTGCAAGGTATGTCTTTTGTCACCAAACAATAAGTGTCATGAGCAGTGTGGAGTCATAGTTTTGTTGCCTTTTTTTTCTTGAAGTGACAGCTCTTGGAGTTCAAATTCAGTATCTGTATCTGGATAGACCTCCTCACGGCCAAGCTGTACACTTGAAAGTGGCCTCAGTTTTCTTTTTCCACCCTTTAAATATTTGGAAAAGTGTGTGAAAGCTGATTAGAATCTCTGAGGCACTGTCACCTTGTTCTGATAGTTTACTCTAAATGAAAACTTCTGTTGATGATCCAGTACTCCTCTGCATCTGTTAGGTGTTAAAAAAAGAGTGCAAATTACTAGTTTTATATAGTTATAACTTGGTGTGTGTTATGAAACAGACGTTATTACTAGAGCTCTTGAAAATGTTCATGATGATGTTATTTGATATGATAAAAAAATGTTAGAGGGTGAATTTTCTCCTGCGCTTTTTGTGTATCAGAGTTTCTATGCCAGATTGATAGGACATTTTGGAAAAGTAACTTCAAACCTCTAATTCCAGCTTCAGATACACTTGTTTTCCTCCCTTTGTACATTTATTCTTGGCTTCCTCTTGGTCCTCATTTTGACTTAGTTGCCTCAAAGTGGTTTGTTTCTGTTCCTTTTGTTTCCAAGAATGGTGTATTACAAGGCAGCAAATAGCTTGCCTGGCTCCTATAGAGTGTCTGAGTGGTGTAGCTAGCACTTCATTTAGTAGAGAGAGCTTCCCCACTGTGAAATAAGTAACGGGAAAATGAAAGATAAAATGCATTGTTTCTATAGCAAGCTAATTGCTAATGTCAAGTGTAGTTCCCTGTTGTCCATAGCCTATTTTTGCAAATATGTCATATATCAGGACTTGATTATTTAAAACACGTTTAATGTTACTTAATGTTATTGTAAGTGTAATTTTAAAAGACAAATTTTAAAACCCAGTAGCAGTGAGATTTGTCCTGGCTCAAATTTACAGTTTGTTTGTGACCATAAACTAGGTATAGCTCTTCTCGGAGACTTTTTTTTTTTTTCTCTCTGGTATCCTTAAAAAAGAGCAGCCTGAAAATAACAGGTAGGGGATATATACAAAGGGATCCTGGACTTACTTCTGGCTTTCCTAGTGATTGTCCTCAAATGGCAGTTTCTCAGTCTCTCTACTATCTTATCACTTTTTGATTTATTAATCAAAATTTAACAGAAAAAAAAAAAACCTTTAAAACAATTATAATCAATTT
This sequence comes from Athene noctua, assembly GCF_965140245.1. Classification (NCBI taxonomy): domain Eukaryota; kingdom Metazoa; phylum Chordata; class Aves; order Strigiformes; family Strigidae; genus Athene; species Athene noctua. The sequence continues at coordinate 7,525,393 of NC_134044.1, forward strand.
TCACAGGATACTTTAGAGGACATTAACAGCATTGAAAGATAAAATCCTTATTCAAGGTTCAGCTGGAGAAAAATCTTTGGTTTTGGATGTTGCACTTCAAGTAGAATCTGGACCTGCTGGAGTTGGTTCCAACAGAGAACAACGAGATTGGTAAGCCTAGAAAAAGTGACCTGACATGCTGAAGGAGTTGTGGTTAACTGAAAAGGAATTGAGGAACATGCAAACAGTTTTCAGGTATATAAAAAGCTCCTGCAAAGCAGAGGAGGAAATCATGTGCTCCATGCTCTCTGTGGGTAGGACCAGAAGTAAAGAGCAACAGGAAAGATTTAGGATAGACTTTAGGAAAAGCTTCTCTTGTATTTTTGTGCCTTTAACTGGAGAGTCATAAGTAATTGGAACAATATTAGCACATATAATAGACTAGACTTTTTGGGAGGGAGGAGAACGGATGCAGTGACCTCCTAAGGTAATCCCAAAATCTGAGCTTCAAACTACATGGAAAACATTGCAATGATTTTGCTACTGGAGAAAGAAAACAGTTGGAGGCAATATGGACCTTTTATTAAATGTTTTATCACCCAAGATGCTTCTTCAGGCACCTTGTACCATTCCTTGGCCTCTCTACAGATGCTGTCTGCAGACTAGCAGCCCTCCTTCAGTGGCAGCTGCTGCAGCTGTTCCTCTTCAGGACATTCTCATGCTCATTTGTGTGTTCTTCTAGATAAACCCCTTCCGTCCTCAGAAGGTACAGTGTTCCACAATTGTGAAGTAGTATCTCCTGCTGTTCTCTAGCATAGTTTACTGAATCACAGTCTAGAAATAGGTGTTTGAATCAAGCATATAGGATGTTCACATCTTTGATACCAAACAAACAGGCAACTTTATTCAGCTGTATTGGGTTTGTGTGGCAAGGTTTGGTAGTGGGGGAGCTACAGGGGCGGCTTCTGTGAGAAGCTGCTGGCAGCCTCCCCCATGTCCCACAGAGGCAATGCCAGCCGGCTCCAGGACGGACCCGCTGCTGGCCCAGGCCGAGCCCGTCAGCCACGGCGGTAGCGCCTCTGGGATAATGTATTTAAGGAGAGAAAAAACCCACTGAGCAATTGCAGCCAGGAGAGAGGAGTCGGCACATGGAGAGAACCAGCTCTGCAGAGCCCCAGGTCAGTGCAGGAGGAGGGCAGGAGGCGCTCCAGGCCCGGGGCAGAGGTTCCCCTGCAGCCCGTGGGGCAGCCCGTGGGGAGGCAGCTGTGCCCCGCACCCAGGGGGGTCCGCGGGGGAGCAGAGACCCACCTGCAGCCCGGGGGGGACCCCACGCCAGAGCAGGGGGTGCCCGGAGGAGGCTGCGACCCCCGTGGGAAGCCCGCGCTGGAGCAGGCTCCTGGCAGGACCTGTGGCCCTGTGGGGCACCCACGCCGGAGCGTTCTGTACCTGAAGGAAGGCACCCCATGGCAGACCTATGCTGGAGCAGTTTGTGATGAACTGCAGCCCATAGGAAGGACTCACATTGGAGAAAGTTTGTAGGGGAGTCTCCCATGGGAGGGACCCCATGCTGGAGCAGGGGAAGAGTGCAAGGAGTTCTCCCCCTGAGGAGGAAGGACTGGCAGAGACAAGGGGTGATGGACTGACCTCAACACCCACTCCCTGTCCCCCTGCGCTGCTGCGGGAGAGGAGGTAAAGTCAGGAGTGAAGTTGAGCCCAGGAAGAAGGGAGGATCGTGGGGAAGGTGTTTTAAGATTTGGTTTTATTTCTCATTATCCTACTCTGATTTGACTGGTAATAAATTAATTTCCCAAAGGCAAGTCTGTTTTGCCTGAGATGATAATTGGTAAGTGATCTCTCCCTGTCCTTACCTCGACCCATGAGCCTTCTGTTATATTTTCTCCCTCCCCTGTTCAGCTGAGAAGGGGAGTGATAGAGCAGCTTTGGTGGGCACCTGGCATCCAGCCAGAGTCAACCCACAACATCAGCTTATCCCCAAAGCCTTCTCTACAGGAGAAGCTGCAGGGTGTTGGAGGTGCTAAAGCTTCAGATGGATTCAGCAAAAGATTGTACAGCTTCATGAAATAGAAAAAAAAGTAAAATCCATGTGCATAAAACACAAAGGCACAAACTCTAGTTGAAGTGGTCTTATACAGCCTACTGCTGGAGGCTGGGAGACTATCCAGGAGCAGCACTATATGTGTGTTTTTCTCTTTGGTAGCTGCTTGCAGTTGGCTGTTGTCAAAGACAGGGATCCAAGCTTCAGCTGTCCCTTGTTCTCTTACAGGGTGACTCTTCCTGTGGTCTTCCCCACAGACAGCCCAGTAAATGTTGGGGGGTTGTGACTTATGAAATTGGCTTACTTGCTGAACACAAATCATGGCTTTTTGTTATGGGTTTTATGCTGAACTTTATAGAACATCCTAGATTATTTGAGACTTGGCACAGTTTTTCATTTCCATAAATGCAGGTTTTAAGTAGCACAGTGGCAAGCCCATGTTAAATGCTATATTGGTACCTTTGATAAGTGCAGTGGAGGTAGAGAGGAGGATGACTAGGAATCTGGAATCAGAGTCTGTTGAACTTAACAATCAGAGAACAGGTGAACCTTGTTGACAGGTCTGAAGAGCATGACTCAAAGTAATAAGTATAAAAGGACAGTTTGAAAAGAACTAGAGGTGGGAAAAAGAAGCCTAATATCAAACTTGATATTACATTTATGTATTTTCAATATATATACACACAAACTTGATATAACATTTTTTCTATCAAAAATATTTTCTGACTAAAAGTTTGTGTTTATTGTGTTTTATTGTGTTAGACATCTATGAGTTTAGTATGTTGTGCTGTATTTAAAAATAGAAAAGTTGTCATGATTTGGAAAGGGTGTTTGTAAAAATAAATTTTAAGGAATTTTGCAAGAGACATGTGTGGCGTGATTTAAAGAGTTGTTAAACTTGTCACCGTACATAGAGACAGGGTTACTTGTCTGTCACTTTATGATGTAGTATACAAAGTGCTTTCTGCACCATCATATACTTCCCTGTACTTCATTACTTCTTGAAGAATAGCATAACAGGATGTCTTATCTACGATTTACGTAGTGTTCAGAAAAAAAATATAAAATCATGCATATATGTATGCTCTATATTTTAAACAATTTTGTGTACATACATATGTGCCTACATACTTAACTGTGGGGTATAAGAAATGATACAAACTTGAAAGAAAACTTCACAATATGTTTTGTGTTTCATGTCACGTGAGATTGCAGTGTAAGGTTAGAGTGTGCCAAAAATCCTTGAATAGGATGTGTGGACTTGCTGAGTATGCTTTGGTGCAACTATTTCTTCAGAGTAAACCCTACTGCTGAAAGAAAAGCTGAGCCTTCATTTCCATGTTGTTTACATCTTTGTGAACTCTGTTTGTGTAATCTCACTTCTTCTGAATGACTGTGAAACTGTAGAGTGAAAATTTCTCTTAGTTTTATACTAATCAGGGTATTTAAGCATGCTAACAAGTATACCCAGTTGGAGAGGACTGTGCACATATGCTGTGGGGCTTTGGGCAGACATCTATAGGATGCCTGTAATGCGACTGTTTTGTTTTCTTTTATGAACTGCAAATTTACTATATAGACTAGATTAATGAGTGAATTTAAATATTAAAAATGTGTAGATTTCTAAAGTGTAATTTAGGAGAGGTCATTCTAAATGACTTCCTATTTTTTGCTGCTTGTATTCCAGAAAAAAACCTGCTTTATAGCTGTTGAGTAAGAGTTATTAAGAATAAGTTGTTAAAACATTACGTGTTTTAATATGGCATCAAAACTACAAGCAACTTCTTAATAAAATAAGCATAAAAGCTCCAGTCAGAAAAATATTTATATGTATCTCTAACTACATCAGTTAATCTGACATTTTAAAATGTCAGTTATTGAGAAAAAGTTTGGTGTTTAAACCACACTGAATCTAAATGGGATTGCTCCCCTGCGTGCCCCCCCCCCCCCCATCTGACATAATGTGGGAGATGGATAATTCTTAAAACCTGTCTTTTAAGAAATTGCAGGGGTTTATGTAACAATCTTTTATGTTATGTTGTTTGGTGGCAAAATGTCCCTACTTTTGTCTTTCTGGTATAGTTGGAGTCTGTATGACATGGCCAAGCTTGGCAGCAATGAAAAATACTCAAAATGGTTCCATTTTTTTGGGCCCTTATGGGACTGGGTATCTTCAAGATCATTCAGCTCCAGTGCAAGTTAACCAATATATTATTTAGGACTATTGGGCTATGAAAGACAATTTTGCCTAATATCCAATTCCAGAAAGTGCTTTTGGATAAAATAAGTGTATGTCCTGACTTACAATTCATTTTAATGTGACTTCTCTCTGTATTGATTGTAAAGATGGTTCTGTATGGAATTGCAGTTTCCTAGCAGTTAATGCTGTTATTTAGATGTTTGTTCTGTGTATATGAAATCTTGACCCTTGTTAAATCAATGCGAGATTTGCAGTGTATCTCAGTGGAATCGGGGTTTCATCCTTTATGTGTTTTAGTATAAATGTAAACAGTTCTTTCAAAGCTTTTAATGTTCTTCTGCTAATAGTTGCCTTTAACCAAACAGGAAGAATGTTTGAATGTTTGATTTAATCTTTTTTACCTTATGGCTTCCTATGGTATAACTGCTTTCATTGAGTCAATAGAAATTTTTTTTTTTCCCCAAAGCGCTTTTCATTCAACTTAAAACTATTAAGTGAAATGTAGACCAAGATGATGATCCTACAGATTTAAGCATGGTAATTCTTCACTATGTTGACTTCTAAAATGGAGTCAGTCAATGAGGCAACAAGGTGAAAACAGTCTTCAATCCTGTCCCCATGATTCCTGTCTCTTACTAGTTAAACGCTATGAGAATAGTGAAGACAAGCAGTGCTGCAGTTTCCCAAGGTTTCAGCTGTACTCATTTTGTGAAACTGTTTTTTGTTGATGTTTTAAATAAAACTAATCACTTGAAGTTGTGTATACCAGATGGATAGTACTTGTCATCTTTTTTAATAATATTTATTAAGAATGACATTTTATTTACCTTACTGCTACTTCCCTATACATGTCTTAGGACAATTAAAGTGAAGTGGGACACCTTTATTTCATTTGAAGAAAATTATCAGCAAATCTAAATATTAAGACCGTGGTGTTTTCTGATCAGCGTTCATCCATCACTTATTTGCTAGCAGATTGGAGAAAGTAAAATGGGTGAAAAAATCGGACTATAATTTTAGTTTTGAGACTGAATTCTTCTTGCTTTCTGACTTCTCACTGAAATATGCACATGCTTATGCTGACCATTATCAGTTTACAAGGATTTAATGACTTGTGACATTTTTATTGACTTTTAAGATATTTGTTTTTTTCCTTAAAGCTTTTGAAATCAAAAGACTCAGGAAATGTAATCTTTTATTCTTTAAATGATAGTAAACCCTACTTGAGGAAGAAGTGAAAAGGTGATGAAGGTATATCACAAAAGCTTACAAACACAAATGAAGTAATGAGCATTTCCCTCATAACTTTGTGGGTTTTTTTTCTTACACCTGATTGTTTGAAATGCAATAAAAATCTAGCTGGAGAACATCACTACACTTTGTCTATATTGCAAAATTGCAGTAATTTGGTTGAATTTCTTGGCTACAAGCAGAACTTGGGAAATACGGGTTGGTGAAATAAAATAGTCTGAGAGGTCTCATGGTTTTCTGTGATAGATGTTGGTTTCTAAAAATCTGTTTTGGAGTTAGTTTCACAAAGGCTAATACCAGAGGTCAATATATAATGGAATGCTTTGGCAATAAGAATTGAGGTATTTCTGAAGAAACTGTATGGCAATCGTGTTTGAAGGGATTTTTTCCCATCTTCCTTTTTTGAACTATTTTAAAAATTCCTGAACTACAGTTGAACAGATGGTATTTGCCATTGTTTTTTCTTCTTAGGACTGACAACAAACTTTTAAGATCTTGATTAACAGAATTTTTAACTTGTGTAAAGAAATAAAACCTAGAAAGATTTATATCAGTGTGATTTATGCTAAGCTGCTTTAAGAAGTCTGCATTATGATAGTAGCCTATAAATCTAGCTAAGGTAGATTCATCAACCGTTGATTTGGTGTAATAAATGGAAAAGCACTGGACTCTGTATTTGGCTTCTATCTTTTTCTTCCTCAAAACCAGTGTAAACAATGTGGATGTATAAAATGGGAAGATCAAAGTGCAGTTATTTCAGTTTTTTTCTGAAGTGAAAGCCAGAAGGTGAGACACATAGTTCTTGAGACAAAACAATTTGAAGAGTAGAATTTGAAGATTTATTTTGGGAAATATTTTTTTTTTCTTTCCTTTCCTCTGCACTCCTCCTTTAACTGTAGTCTTTGGTATTGTGGGGTCTGTGGCCCGCTTCAAATGACTGCAAAAAATAATCAAGAAAAACAAATCTATTTTTAGTAGGCTTGTATTACCACTCAGCTGTCCATCTCTAAATTTGTAGAGATCTGTAAATCAAAAGGTATTGGAGCTACTTGTGAAGAATAGCAAAAATATCTGTGAGAAGGTATTTTTGGTGGAAACATGTCCTCAAAAAATGTCAGTCTTAGTTGTATATGTGATTGTTTCTAATAATAAAAGGTTTGTCCAATGTGAATCCCTTCTTTTGTAATTTAATCTATGTAGGTTTGAATATAAAATAAAAATTCTTATAGGACGCAAAATGTCAGTCTTAGTAAATAAATAACAGGCACTTCAAACTCATTAAGTTGCAAACATAAATTGTTCTCTGCATGCTTCCAAACTTTTATAAATTGTTTTTAAAGTTTCAATACTTAAAGCTTCTTAAATCTATATGGCAAGAGTTTCAGTGTTTTCACTAAGAAACTGGAAAAGGGTACCTTTAAAAGGGGATAAAATTGTGGGTGGCATAAGTTAGCAATGCCATTTTAAACCAGTTGAGGCTGTGGTCCCATGTTAAGGTACAAGGTCCTGCACATGGGTCAGGACAGTCCTGAGCACAGACACAGGCTGGGTGATGAGTGGATTGAGAGCAGCCCTGAGGAGAAGGACTTGGGGGTATTAGTGGGTGGAAAACTAATTACGAGCCAGCAATGTGCGCTCGCAGCCCAGAAAGCCAACTGTGTCCTGGGCTGCATCAAGAAAACAGTGGCCAGCAGGTCGAGGGAGGGGATTCTCCCCCTCTTGTGAGACCTCCCCCCCTGCAGTGCTGTGTCCAGCTCTTGGGGGCACCAGCATCAGAAGGACACGGACCTGCTCGAGTGGGTCCAGAGGAGGCCACGAAGATGATGAGGGGCTGGAGCAGCTCCCCTGTGAGAACAGGCTGAGAGTGTTGAGGGTGTTCAGCCTAGAGAAGGCTCTGGGGAGACCTTAGAATGGCCTTCCAGTACTTAAAGGGGGCCACAGGAAAGATGGGGAGGGACTCTTTATCAGGGGGTGTAGGGATAGGACAAGGGGTAACAGTTTTAAACTGAAAGAGGGGAGATTTAGATTACATCTAAGGAAGAAATTTTTCCCTGTGAGGGTGGTGAGGCCCTGGCACAGGTTGCCCAGAGCAGCTGTGGCTGCCCCCTCCCTGGCAGTGTTCAAGGCCAGGTTGGACGGGGCTTTGGGCAACCTGGGCTAGTGGAAGGTGTCCCTGCCCATGGCAGGGGGTGGGACTGGAGGATCTTTAAGGTCTCTTCCAACCCAAACCATTCTATGACTGATTAAAGTATATGATTCAATATGGAGATTTGTTTGTGTTATTTTAACTTGTCAGAAGCTTTCAAAAAAGCATTCTGTGTAATTTTTCTCAGTTCTGGACTGAGTATTTGCCAGAACAGCTCATCATGCAGATTTGGAATTTTTTAGGTGAGTATGTATTGGAGAAAAGTGTTGAAAGCCTAATTATGTCTGTTTTATGAAACTTGCATCAAAAGCTATAAAACCCCACTCTATTCTATGTAGTTGGAGCTAAAACAGCAGTGGTGTGTTTTCTTGGGCAATAGAAGCAGTGCTGGAATCTACTGCTGGCTACTCTGCATGTTGCAGATCCTGTACTTAGGGTAGGATTCCAACACTTAGCTGGTTACCTTAGATTGTGAGTTCCATTAGGACATAGGTGGCAACAAAATGTTACGTCGTTAATTTCTATGACGTTCCAAATGCTTCTGTTTTATTTTTTTAAAGAACACTTCCCCTCAAACAGAAATACACTCCAGTAGCAGTGACGCATTGTGTACCTTTCCTTTCTGCAAGGGAGCATCTCTTGGCACGTGGAATGAACACTGGCTAAATGGACAAGCAGAAAAACATGGTGTTTGCATGCCTACAGTCTGTGTTAGTGTCTGCAGAACACTTTACTGGTTCTTGGGGGTGTTAAAACATATGTACAATATGTATACAAGTATTTAATGAGGAGGAACTGGTGTGATGAAGATAAGCAAGGGATAATATCAAGGACAAAATGTTAAGTTATGCAGTATTTTGAGATGTCTATTGACTGTGCCTTTATTTGGGAAGTAGTTTCATTTCAGATGATCCTGAAAATGTAGTAAATATTTCCCTGAAGTTATGGTGCAACCTTTTTCCAGGGCCAAAATTACATTCTACAAAATGAAAACTTGTCTCTCTTGTTTCCTAGTTTCAAAGAGTATATATTCCTTAAGTTATAGTGGTATTTGCTAGAGGATAAATCTAAAAATGCAGTATTAATTTCTTAAACCCTCCATCTGAACATGAAGTAAGAGGTAAACCCATGCATGGTTTAGCTTAACCTTTGGAAATATTTGAAACTGAACAATTTAGATGCTTTCTGTACAGAATGAGGCTGTGTACGAGGAAGTCTTTCACAATAGCCATACCAAATACATCTTTGTACAAGAGAGAACATTTAGCTATTGCAAGATCAACAGAGGAGGCAAAAAAATCTTGGTATTTTGATAAGCAGACACTGGTAATTCAAGTCCTGATGTTCCGAAGGCTTCAGTGCTTCCAGCACTACAAATCCTAACAGGCAGAAAGGGGCTGGGAGCCAGGAGCCTTGGTGATCATGAGCTCAGTCTCCTAAGATTTCAGATTGTTGGGAAGACATTGAAAGACTGTAAACTTTCGGGTGTCTTGGCTTGACTACATTTCAAGGAGTGGTTCTCACTGAGGTCACAAATCCTAAAAATAAATTAGGACAAGGGAATAAGGTATGTTATAGAAACTTAATTATAGCCCAGCTTCTATTTCACTGGAAGCTAATAAAACCCAATATATTTTTGCAAAGCTTATCAGTATTGGCAGATTAGTAGATTTAGTGAAACCTTGAGAATAGCCGAGGGGTAAACTGGGACATAGAAGGAAAATGAATATTAGTCTGTCTTTAAGTTTACCTCTTAAATACTTTGTATGAAGTGCTGACTGTAGCATTATTGTAAAGGATTTTTAGGTTTATCTTCACAAAATGTTTCTTGGGTATCTTTTTCCAGATCTTGTCTGATCCAGTTCTTTTAAGCTGACTCCCTATTAGAAATTTAACTAGTATTCACATAAGCAATTACTCTGATATAAATTGTGATTGTCCCAAGAACACACTTTCGACCTTTTAACTTTTCTGCTGCAATAAATATAATGACTGTGTTGAACTAAGTAGGAAACTGAAGGCCAAATATTATACAGGGTAGCTGAATCACTTGGGACCTGGAGAACGCTGGCTATAATCTGTGTAAAGGTTGCTCTTTGCAATATTTCCATGTGTATAATGTACAGCTATCTTTCTCAGCTATTGTTGCATGCACCGAAGGAGAAATTTGATGATGGGGAGGGGAGGCAAGCAAGGAAATGAATGGTAGGAACCTTTAGAAGAACAGCATTTTGCCTCATTCCTGGATAGTGCTAATAGCTGTGCTAGTCTCTTCTCACATAGTAGAAAGGGAACAGCATCATGTGGGACATCATATTCTGGTCTTGCTTCCTTCCCTGCATCCTAAGAGATGTACCTTAAAGTCTCCAAAGGTGATGTTAGCTTTGAACTGAAGGACTTTGCAGTTGCAGAAAAACAAAATTCTTGGTTGGTTTGTAATGCTTTGGCTGGTTTCATGTTTGTTATTACAAACTACATCTCAAATCACAGATCTAAATGTAAAAGTTAGTAAAGAACTTTCCAAACTGGGCAATATTTTCCTGATGCACATTATTGTATATAGTAAGTCTATCAAACTTCAGCACCTTGAGATCTGTACGGTACCTGGGAATTACAGAGCAAATTAAATACAGCCTGTATCCTTTCATATTCTCAAACATTTTGAAGTTAGTGTTTTGTAAGGTAGAGCTCTGCTCCTAATTTAGTGCTTGTTGTTGCAGGAATTTGATCTGAAATGTGTGGTAGAACAATCGATACAGCTTTCATTTCCTTAGTCATAAGTCACCTTACATTTGGCTTTCCCATTATTAAATGGAACTAATTGCCACCAGCTTTGTATGACCCATTAGATGGGTAATATGCTTTGTTCTAAACTCTGGAGTATATATAGCAAATCTTTGAGGGTGACTTCTGTCCTTCAACTGGAAGGCACTTCATATGCCTTTCAAGATACATGTCTCAACAACAGTTGGGCCTGCCTTGGGAGGATAATGAGTTCCCTTGTAGTTCTCATAAAAATTGATTACTCAAACTGCACAAGGGTTCCAGGGTCATGTACTCATGCTAGGATATTTTCTTAAAGATATGTTTGATGAAGAGTGAACATGATCACTCAGTTGCAGAAGGGGATTGAAGATGTCATTGTCAACTTATGTATCCAAATGGTTTCTATGAAGAGTGTGACCCTGAAAATTTGTTGCACAGTTCACTGCAGTGATTTAACTGAAGATACTTTTGCTTCAGGGGAATTTTAATGCAGTATTTATTTTACAACAAATGAGGGAAAAGTGTATGCCTTTTTTTCTGGAAGGGGAACATATTATTCAGAAGTATATGTTTACCTTAGTGGTACATCAGCTCGCATTGAAATCAGTGAAACTTTCTACTAACTATAGAAGAGTTGAATCAGGCCCTGTGTGCAGACACTCATTAATCTGCAAGTTTGCACACAAAAGGTCAGAATGTCAACTAGAAATTGTGTTAAGCATCTTTCATAGCTGTGTAGGAAATAATGTTCCATACTTTTTGTGACCTAAAATAGAAATATAGTAGGTAGTGTGCTTGAAAACACGACAAATCATGTGGGATCATGCTCCTTTGTGTTTGCAGAAATGATGGAGAAGATTTACCAGTGATACTTGCAATATTTTATGTCTGGTTATATGTAAGATAAAGTGAAACTTCTATGGGACCAGTAGAACACCTCACTTCTGCTGGAGATTAACATGTTCTATTACTATAGTCTGCAGCTGAACAGTAGAGAAATAAAGAATGGTTTTGATGGGGTTATTTTAAAATAAGTTCTCATCAGCTCCTGACTGCTATATCTTAGGGATAACTTGATGTTCCTTATGAATTTTTGTCTATAGTGTGTTAAGCATGCAGCTGCATATGTGATATTTTTGAATATCAGTGGAAATAACATGCAAGGGTAAAATTTGGCTTTGTACACTTACATGTGCCTATATTTGAAATCCTGCCATGTGTGCATATGAAAGGTATGAGCTGGCAGCTCTGGCAACTGCTGTTCTCTGCTTATAGAACAAATGTGAAACAGCTAAGTTGTGGCTCATCCTGGCTTCCTAGTATTTATATCAGGAATTCAATGAGTTTTGTCCATGCTTCCTCTGTATTCAGACTGGGCTTCAGTGTGACCAGTATCAGTGGTTTGGTTGTTTGTTGTTATTGGTGGGTTTTGTGTTTTGGATTTTTTTTTTTTTTTAATTCAAATAGAGATACTGGCTTTGTTCTTACTATACTAAGACTAAAAACTCACTTTACATGTGCTAATAATTCACTTTTTCTGCTATAGTTCTTGAACAAACTGTCTTTTGTGAATTTGGACTTGGTGTTTCAAAAACATCTAGGTATCAAGATCTTTCTTTTGAACTGTGGAAATTGTTCCTGAATATAACTAGGTACCTTTATTGAACTAGCTCAAATTCCAGTAAAGTTCTCTGTGTTCTGTCTGTCTTTCTCCTTTATAATAAGTGCAAATAGATTTTTTTGAGTTTTTGTTAAGGGTATTAACTTTTGGGTGGGATAATACTTCTGATGTTCTTTATTTGCATAACAAATCACTAAAATGCAGTATTGATTGCTATTCATGAGTACCAACATTCATTGAATAGCTTGGAAAGCTAATTAAAAATTATAATTGACTTTATTCCTTTTTCTCTAGTTCATATTTTCTTTCTGTCAAATTATGCAGTTGATTTTAGTCTTCAGTTTTTAAAAATAACCTGCCTTCTGCAGCCTCTTTGTGAATTGTTCACATGTAAAGTCAGGGTAGGTGGGCTGAGGTCTCCAGAGTCTTGTTTATAACCTTTTTGTAGTTCAGGTAAGTATAATGAGAGAGTGAATTTTTCATGGTTTCTTAAGTTTAGAGAGTAGAATTTTATTTTTTAAATTTTAGAAAAGTAGAAAAGAATAGGGAGTTGTTTGATTTAAAAATTTTATCTTTGTATGAGTCAAGATTGTAAATCTGTTTACAAATTTTGTGCTGATCAAGTTACTATCTGGCCAAGTAACGTTGCTAATGATGTGTTGGAAAGTGCCTTTATTGCATTAGTTTTAGCTACCCTTTAGTTTAGCAAATTTTAACGTGCAGGAGAAGACAACAAAAATGATGATGTCCCTGTTTAAGAGGTCTTTGAGACAAATATTGTTTGAGGCTGGGAGAGTGTATGAGTGTAAGTAATTGCTTTATGCTCATCCTAGGCTCAGATTTTTCTTATGTTTATGGAAAAGGCTGTTTAGCCTACCTTGACCTTTTGCCTTTCTCTTGTTCTTAAGATGACGATAACCTATTCAGGTTTACCTATTTAATTGCCAAGTCATTTCAGTCAGTGATGCAACCCTTGACTCTGGAGTTCAGTGAAACTAAGCAATAAAGCATTTTGCACAGGGAGACCATTGTTGTCATTCCTAACATCCCAGTGACTTGCATCCTAACAAAAGTAATTGGTATCATGAAGCAGTTGGCAGGATATTAAAATTAAGTGGAATTCCTTAAAATAGCTTTTGCAGAATGTGCTGGTTTAAGCCCTGCTGGGACCGGAGACCACGCTGCCGTTGACCCTCCCCCACTCTCAGCCGGTCAGGCTGGAAGTGAGGCACAAACCCTGGGTTAAAATAAGAAGCCATTTAATACAACAGTGTGATAAACAATCTGAACAACAGCAATCACAATAATAACAACAACAAACAGCAATAACAGTAAACAAGACAAAAGATATACAGAGAAATACCATAGTGAACACAGCCAGCCTGCTGCGTGTGCTTTCCGTGACCAAAGCCACACGGGAAAGCTTCCCGTGCTGCCGTGCCAGACCTGTCAGCATGGTATGAATAACACGGCTGGAGATCCCTTCCCCCTGCTGGGGAAACTTAACCCTATCCTAGCTGAACCAGGACACAGAAGGAAAATTGTGTTATTAAAAGTCTAAAGGCAGTTAATGATTCGTCCAACACTGAGCTGAAGATGCTTAGTGTTTGTTTGATAGACAAGGTTGTTTCTCAGCAGCTCTGACAAGAAGATGGATTAGAAAGTTTCATCACCAATACATCTGAATGCAGCTGATAACAGTACAAAATTCACTGCATTTCACTGCACTGGAAAGAAAGAAGGCTCTGGGCCCAGGTCTAAGACATCACTCATGAGAAACCATAGATTTGCTGATCTTCACGCTTCCTTCTTGGTTCTTTGAGATTCCACAGGCAGGATTTTACTTGCAGTTTATTTTCTGTTGCTGCTGATTCTTTGTGAAAGAAGTGATGTAGTTCCTATTTTAAATTCTGCACTTCATTATGAGCCATATTCTGTGAATATCTGTTCTACCAGGCCATTTCTTCAGATGTTTTAACTTTGTATAACTGGTGGAGTGAGGAATGAGGTGGTGTGCAAAAAGCAAGCAATGCATCCTTTCTTATATGGAGCTAGAGCATAGGCTTTATCTGGCTCCTTTTGCTCGTGTGACTGGGCAAAATAATCTCCAGATTCTGTCATAAAGTGAGTGGTGATGGTAGAATGAATACATTGTCATTCATTCACAGCTCTGCTTTTAAAGCAAATGTGAAAAAAGAACCTTGATTTATAGTGTAGTGTGATGAAAACTTGTTTATATTCCACTAAAATGATTAAGAAAACAGCTTCCACTGCCCAAATGTTTTATTCCAAAAAGTTTAATTAGCTTGAAGATACTCAAGGTAGTCGGTTCTTTCCTTGATTTCCATTTTCTCTCCTCTTGCTCTTTTGCAATCTGGAGCTGTCCTTAATGGCACACACTGGAGACTTTCCCTTTTAAGTGCAAGAAGTCAATTGCATTTCTGAACACTGCTGTGGGGACTGTACCAGCAGTACTGGCACTGTGGGTGTTTTAGTCCCAGCCTACATTTCTTCCCTCAGGATTTTGTACTATTCCTGAGAAACAGTTGGGATTTTCTTGTTCAGTGTTTTGGTGGTTGTACTTTTTTTGTGTTGGGATTGTTTTTTTCTTTCTTTCCTTTGGTGACATTGCTAGATTTCAAACAATTCTCTTCCTTTTGCACTATATTTTATTGAAACTGGTAGATATTGTAAAGTTTATTGATATATTTATTTTGATTACTTCAGGAAGAGAGTCTGTGTAACTTGCATGCCTTTACTGGACGAGAGAGCACGCCGGCTCTGGACACAAATGTTCAAGTGGTTAATAGTATTGGTTGCAGCCTTCCTGCAATGATCTCCAGAGCCAGTTCCTCTCACAGACTCTGACAAAGTTGGAGCTGAAAGGTGTGTTTGCTGCCTTTGCTGAAGGATTTGAGCAGCATCCTGGCTTGTTCTTCAGATTGTCCAAAGGATGAAAGCTTCTCCTGGAGTGTACATTTTTGCAGCTTCTCTGTCACAGGACGGTGAATGCTCTCAGTCTGTGTTCAATAAAGAAAAAGGCCTCTGTCGGCTTTCTTACATAGTGTCATAGCAACCGATGGGTAATGAAGCAAGTTATGTGCACTCTGTTTATGAACAGAACTGGGTATGAGAGAGTAATAATTAGGGAAACAAACAGAGCAGTCCTATGTAGGAGTGATTTCCCAACCCCTGGTAGTGGTGCTTTTGGCACACTGGCTTTTTCTCCAAACTTCCATGTCTTTCTGCTTTACGGTCTTTCATAAGGAGAAGACAAGAATTTCATTATTTGAAGTATTTTCAGACCATCTGAGAAATGTGTTATTTTATTGTTTATGCTCTGATATTAATAGTTGTACTTTCTTCCTTAAACTAAATCGGAGTATTACTGTGCATTTCAAACATAATTAAAAAATATGGTAAAATAATTGCTAATTACTGGTTTTGAGTTCGACTTGTATATCTCAAGCTAACATTCTTTCATTTTGGATATTATGTCCTTATAATGCCATTAAAATATGCTTGGCTTTATCTGGCACAGTAGGGTCCCAGTTGGTGACTGGGGCATCTAGTCACTACTGAGGTACAAATGTGCAGTTTACTATGCAATGATTATCCAGTGATTGGAAATTGGTGTTCAGAGCTTTAAGAATATTTTTATTCTTAGGGTTTTGCTAGTTTTCCTATCACCCCAGTTTATGGTTAGGTTTACCCTCTAGCAAAAGAACTAGAGGACCCTAGAAAAAACAGAAATGGGAGAAAAGCTTACAGGCTGATTTTTATTTATTTATTTTTTTTTTTCCCTTCAGGCAAAACACTTGGCTCTTGTTATCTCTGCTTTCCATTTGTGTAGGTTTTCAGAGTTTAGCATTTCTAGAGAGTGTAAAATATGGATGTTATTCCTATTAGGTATGAATTTATAGATAAGAATTGTTTGAAAGAGGAAAAGGAAACCACCCACTAACCTCCAACAGCAACCCTGTATTGTAATACAGATGCTATTTACATTTACATTTTATGTATTTATGCATAACAAGCCTCTTGGCCTTGATTCTGAATGGAGCATAGTTTTCTTTCACTTTTTTGGCTAGGGAAAGCTAAGGATTTCTTTTGCATACTTCTTAAAAATTCAATATGAATTAAGGCTTTATAAAAATATATAAAATTATTAAAAAATTTATAAAAATATAAAAAAGTTTTGCAAAAGACTTCATAAAGTGTGTAACTAATATTATTGATTTTTCTCACTAATGCAATAAAGTTCATCTCTCTTCTTAGCTGGTCTCCTGAGATTCTGCAGGTCACACGGTAACATAATAAAATCAAACACAGACACATTATTTGTTAAACTACACACCATGAATAGAAAATGAGGCCCAAAATGACTCTTTGGTTTCTCTTATTTTACTGCTGACTTTGTTCTTGTTTTGTAGGTGTTTTTTTTTTTCTTTTAGTATCATAAAATATTAATGTAGAAAAAGCAATAAGTGGCAGAAACTACTGCTCAGATGGAAGTACCATGTTGCTTTATCAGAGTAGCTGACAGATAAAACATTAAATGTAATTTAATTGTTTGCATTGACATACAAAAATAAAACCCAGGATAATTTCTCCATCCTTTTTATGTCCCTTTATGTCCTTTTGTGAAATCAACTTTGGTGGGTAACATTTCAGGAGGATGAAAAGGAGACCGAAGATGATGGGTGAACTGTTTTAAAAATAATTTCTTAAATTAATTTTTTCTTCATAAAATACAAGGGGGAATAATGTAGCTATGAACACAACAGCAGGGATTCCTTCTTATTTGAGAAGAGCTCTCAGAACAAAATTAAGACAAAGCTTTATTTTAGTCTTCACAAGAATAAAATTAAGACCATTCATATTTTTAATAATTTAGAAGTTTTTCCTCATCCTGGCTGTTTCTTGTTTTCAAAATGTTTTATACATTTCATTTGAAAATCAATCTTTTTTTAACGTGATGCCTTCTTTGTGCTGCAAGAAGATCCTTTCTTCTGCAAGTTTTCTTTGTGTTTTAGGTCTGTGAACAGACTGATTTTACCTTAAATTACAGCTCATATCACTGACCACTCTCTTTGTAGATTCTCCTTTGCAATTTAACATGCAGGGTTTCACATAGCATGTGGTTAGAAGAGATATTACAGAAGCATAGCCTTCTTTATTGACTTATGCAGGGGATCTGTTCTAACCTGCACACTTTAATATCAGCATAATATTTCTGTTTCATGTAGACAATTATTTTGTAGTCAGAATGCTGCTGTTGAATTTAGCTTTCTTTAAGTATAAAGAGTACTAAACAAAAAAAAAGCCAAGTTAATTTTGGTAGCTTATCATACTATTAATGTAATCTAGATTTGTAGTCTCTTAAACAGTGGGACAATACTATGTTTACATGGTCCTTCTTTTAGATGACTTTTAAAATGAGTGTTGGTAAGAGTTTGCTGTGTTTCCATAATTTTTCTATCAAGTGTAGTCATAGTCCAAATAACTACTCAAGTAAAGTTCTAAATTGTAATGAGACATCCAAAGTAAACAAACATAAACAGAGCATATAAAGTATATAAGGGAAAACTGCTGTCTCTATTTCCAATGATTTGCCTATAGCTCCCCATTCATTTTAGGACCCGTAAGATGTGCTAGTTTTGCTTAAACTGGCTGTGGTGTGTGGGTTTTTGTATGGTGTGGTTTGTTTTGGGTTTTTTGGATTTTTTTCTTTCTTATTACAGCAGGCAGCGAAGTGTTACTGCTGAGTGAATTAGTCATTTGCACAAGTATGGAACAGCAAATTCAGTTGAGAAAATATTTACAGGCTTTAGTGGTGGGCTGGAATTGATTCATTCTCAGACACCACCACAGGATAATAAGGCTGTAGTGATATTCAAGGGCAATTGAATGTTTAATCAACAAAGCTTCCTGTCTAAGAGCTTTTATATAAATGCAGTGAAAAGTCTGTTTCTCTTAAATGTAAACGATCTCTCAGATCTGAATCAAATAGTTTATTTAACCTGTGGGAAAGAACTAAATTTTCCTTTTTTGAAAAATTAATTCATTAAAGGTCCTAATTCCCCATTTTTTTGCTGCTTTGTGTATGTTTAGCTGTGTAGCAAGAAGCAAGGGGAGTTTCCATCAATATTGTCCCTGCTAGATGAAAAAACACTTTGTATGTCCATAAAGAATATGGGTCAGTGTTCATTCTCTTTGCAGTTACTATAGCTATTCGTTGATAAAATGCTGAACAGGCTTATTTTAAGTAACACTAGTTCTTCACTGGTGTCTGCGTTCCGACACTATGAACACAAAATCATACACTCACAATTGGATTTGGGGTTGCTTTCAAATGAATTTTATGGGATGTCTTTCCTATGAATCTTTTTTTAAGGATATTGTCTTTTTTTGATCATTGTATTGGGTGATCCAGTCTTGTTGGCAGTCTGTGAACACTATGACCTTGTAATAGCTTCCTTTGGTGTTGGTCACAACTGGCTGTATCTTAGTGTTTAGCTGTGTTAGTGTGTTTCCCTAACACATCTTAGAGAATATCTTATTTTCTATTTATTCTTTTAGCTGTCTAAATATACTCGCTATGTAAGGAGCCTTCCAAACAATGTTTCATGCATTATTTTTCAGAGAAAAGAGAAAAGGAAGGCTCCTTACATAGCAAGTTGTTCTCAGGGTTCTGTAAGCAGCTCTGTGGAGCTGCACGTGATGTCAGCTGGGGCTCTCCTTAAATGTAAGGATTGAACACAGGTATTTCTTCATCCAATCAGGATCTTGAAAGGGGGGAAAAAGTAATAGCCCATTGATTTCTGCCTGGGCAGTTCTGTCTTTCACATGCTGACATTGCTCATCGCCTGAGAATTTGTAGTGACACCTGCAGTTTGATGCAGATATTGATGCTAATGCAGCATCTTCTGAGGCATAATTGGGATGATAAATGGATCATTCTGTGGTTAGATTCTTCTGCCACACACTGTGCCATGAAGCTACAGCTTAGCTTGTAGCCTGTTGGGTGAAAACATTGCTGTTGACTGAATGCAGTAAAATGCTCAGTCCATGTTCAAATTTGAATAAGGTTTTAATAAAAGTAAATGCCTATGGTATTCAAAATCACCATGTAATTGTTGAGCTACTTTTTCAGTACGAATCTATGTATTTTAGGTGTTCCTTTGCTTAGCAAAGTACAGTTCAACCATTTCCTTCAGCGTAACAGTTCTTTGAGAAGGGCTGGGAGCAGGGGCAGTTGCAATTGAGTCTTGATGAGTAGAAGCTTTAGAGGTAAGAGCAAAGAACAAGATATTAGGTGTATCTCTCCCTAGATTGTTAGAATCTGTTAGCACCTTAATGAATATGTACTCTCTCACTTAAAAATTGAAAGTCGTTAATACTGTTAAGCTTTTAATGTCTTGGTGAATTTGATGATATAATTTAAACACCCAGCTGTTGTTTGCTTCATGTCAAAGTAAAAAAGATTAATCTTCATTTGTTTCCTGCCCTGCAATTATCTAGAGGTACCGTGTGCCTTGTATTATATCATCTAATATAGCAGGGGGTTACTTGTTCAATCAGAACTTGCAGTTTCTGAAGGGAGAGTTTAATTTCAGCAAAGAAGTTTGTTGTGGATCAGAACAGAAAGCCTCTGTATCAGAAATACTCAATTTCATGTCAGTGGTTCAAGCACTGCTGTAAAAATAGTAACAGAATATCAGTGTCCTGTGTGTGGAAGATGTGCTAAGGTGTAAATACAAAGTATGCAGAGGTGGAAAGGTACTAAAGGCAGTAGGAAAGAGAAATGGAATTTGTAGTTTGTTGGTGAAGCCGTGTGGAAACGGCAACGTAGTTTCATAATAGGAGGAAAAAGAAGAATTTGCTCTCTACACTGTATGTATTTCTGCTCTATAGTTATCCCAGATGACTCGCACTTGAATTTGAATGGTTTGAGTAGGCAATGTATCAGCTATCCCAAAGCAGAGGCCTATTGCATGTACATGGTTTATTTCTATATTTTTATGCGTGTTTCCATGGTTGTATTCATTTTGTCTGGGGTTCTTGGAGACTTTTCTTTTAAATTGTAAGAGATTTTGTGAGTTCTTTGGATGCCATGGCAAGGAGCTGTTATGGGAAATGCACAAAGATTGTCAGCATGGAAGTGTCCTTGTCTTCTTCAAGGGATGTTCTAGCTTATGTTAAAAGACAGCTATGTCTAACCTGACCTCCTTGCTGCACAAATGCCTACAGTATAAAGCTCAAATGAGTATGGGTTTTAAGGTTCTGCATGGGCAGAGCAGAAGTAAGACACAGATGAGAGGCATAGGCTGTGATTGCCATAACGCTGCACCCTAAACTCGGGAGAGGGGGAGAGAATTAATACTGCTGTCAGTGTTTAGATTTTTCAGGTGATCTGCTCATAGAAATCAGATTTTGGGGAGTGAGTATGACACGAAGAAAACAGTGAAAGGCATTTAGGGTCGCTTCTTGCTCTTAGAAACAAGGCTGATCTAACCGATCTAGTTATCTTTGCTCAGATCACTGTGGTCTGCTTCTATTTGTTTGCTTGTCTCTCCCCTCATCCCCCAGTCATAATGTCTGATGTTACTATGTAGTGCTGTAAGACATGTGACTGAATCTGGAAAAGTAAATACTCCAAGAACTCATCTGAAATGCTCTGTGTTGTGGTTGGTGTGGTGGCATCTGGTTGACTTTCTCTTGTAGCATTTCTTTTTGCTTGACACAGTTTTAAATAAATTATCTTTTTAAAGTTTTGGCCTCCACAGGATTTTCTCTGAATCTTCTACTTGCCTGAAGCATTCTTGGGCCTTCTGGATATGCTGATCTTAGTTCAAGAAACTGTAAATTGCCTCGTGGTTTTTCATGGGATTATTCATCCTATCAGCTGGGCCATGCATGGCACCTGACACAGCTGGATCTGTATTCTTCCAAAATACATTTTCCTGGCAGTTGCATTAAACAAACAATTACTCCTATTACTTGTTTTCTGCAGCTGTGAACCAATATTGCCAAACAGTGTTGATGCAGTCATGCTGTTGATGTAATTACGCTGTTGCCTTGAAAAGCATCTTTGAGGAGCTGAAGTCCGTGAAATTAATGGTAAAGATAAGTAGGAGAGAATATTTGCTGAAGAAAGTGAAAAACTTGATAACTATGTAAAGATCACTGACTAAATTAGTAAGGAATCAGCACAAATTTTTAATTCACTGGAAGACTAAGAGGACATGAGTAATTACAGCTTTAAAGTTTTGGTGTGGATTCTGAAAGTAAGAACATGGATGCATCTGCTGCTGTTGTATATGGCTGTACAACCCAAGAAAAACATGTGACTGTCTTTTAAAACTCTGGAAGACTCAGAGCAAAACTCTAACTGCTTTGTTGTTTGAGATTTTTGTTAGTCCTGATTTACTAATCCAAACTAGTTAATTTATGTAGCAAATACTTTATTTCTTATTTTAAAAAGTAAATTCAACTGTCTTTTGAGGGGAACTGAGGAATCAAAATTTAACTCTGGTATTGAAACAGAGTCTGCAGATTTCCAATTTGCCATTGAAAATATATATACACTTGAACTCATAAGTCATAACTTAAATACATTTCTACAGAAATATTAAGGACGTTGAGATGCTTTGCAGACTTGTAGTTTTTCATAATGTCAAACTTTATTTAGTATTATAGGACTTTTTAGAAACTTAGGTAACAACTGCAGCTGTATGTGACCTTCTTTGTAGACATAAAGGTGTTTATAGAGGCTTAAACTCCACTTTGGTTATTTCAGGATTTCTCCTGTCTCATCTTTCTCCTTTTCTCGCACATGAACCTCTCTTCCTCTTCCCCAGTCAGATAGTTATTTGCAAGGGTGAACGTTATTCTTCTCAAATACATCCTAAAACTAAGTAGAAGGGCAACCAGAAAAGATTTAAAATTTAATCACTATGAAATAAAATGTTAATGAAATTAAATACTCTTTCTAATCATGTGAAATAATGGAGGCCATGGTCAGCTTTAGTAGGAAAAACCCCCCAGAAAGTACTGAGAAGCAATTAACTCTAAGGACTAAGTGATTTCTTGTAATTCTGATCTAGCTATTCCTGTATTATCTCTGCTTTATGAGCAGAGCAGTAGTTCTTTCAGAGGATTAATAACAGTACATTGTATGACTAAATAACCCTTTGCTTTGAGTTATTTTGACCTCTTGAGCAATGTATTGATCTGAAATTACTTTACCATGATATGATCGAAAGGAATAGAAGAATGTAAGAATACAGGTAATTAAAAACTCTCCATAGTAATTGTAACGTTGCTGAACAGAGCAAAACTTTTTTCTGAAAACGCCAAGGTGGGTTTTTTTCCAGTGAAGATTGGTTGTCTTGTCTTTTCAGATCAGTCTAGGGTTTTAGAAGTTTTTGCGTATTTTAATTTCATGATGTGTTTTTGGGGTGGAGGGGGGAATGGAAATAGTTTGGCGGTTCTATTTCACACATATCTATGTCCCCTTTAAAATGTAATCTAATACCACTTTGAAATGTAATCTAATACCAGTCTACTTTTATAGTGTATTTATGTACATGTGTGCACACCATAACATATCCATTTTGAAATTAGTTGATGGAGATATGGTTGCCTGTTGGGGTGGCTCTCACCTAGTTTGTGGACAGTCTTTGCTGTCTCGTGTTGCTGGCAGTCACCTTCCATCATGTGCTGTGTTCTTGCAGCTGCTTATACAACTCCTGAAGCTGAAATGATGGAGAAGTGGGGAAGTAGTATTCTATTCACATTATGTCTGGTGATTGATATTCATAGCCTCAGGATAAATCCCATTGACTTTCAGTAAGGAGTAGGCTTTAAGACATTTAGGCCTTGTCTTCATGGTTCATAAGTGGGAAAATTGATGGAAAATCAACTGAAATTGTGATGTTAAAACACATCGGTATGAAAACTGGAACACAGGTCTGTTAATTCTGATGTTCTGTGTGTGGGAGTCATTTAAATCTGTTTTCAGTCTTTATCAGTCTAGATGTACTGCCTACTATGCAGGTGCCATGGTGCATCATTTCCCCTGTGCTCATAGCTATTGTACCACAGGTGGTTGGTTGGCCTGGTGTAGGATTCAGTGATCTGGTACGTGGTATGAAAGGTGACACTGGATTGGGGAGAGGATGTGGTATTTCAGGAGTTGGGCTAGGTATCCCAAATCTTCCTGGCAAACTTGGACTAAAGCCTCTCCCTTATTAAAAGACCAGATAGTGTATGTTGTACGGTGAATTTTGCTGCATGTGTAAGGGGACAAATAATTTTTCTTCCTCCATCTAGAGACGTGGCTCAGCATTTAGGATTTCCTGCCATCCCGGGAAAGATGGTGCTAGCTGTGTGAATGAGTAGTGGAGGCTAACAGCCAAAACCATTACTGGCTTCTGAACCAGATTAAGGTGGAGTATCAGTGTGGGTAATCTGCTCTGCAAATGGGGTGGAGAAGCTCAAACCTTAAACCCTGCCCAAGTGCTAGTGCTGTCTCTGATCCTGTTTGGACATTCATTTGGAAATAGTGATTTTCGCTGCTCTCCAGGGGATTAAGCTACAATGTACAGATGTTGCTTTGTTTCTGCATGAATCTTCACAGAAAGGTCTGTGTATCATGCTTTTGGTTAATTCGGCCGAATTCCATATGAAATAAGCTCCAAGATGCTATGGAAATGTGCACCTCAAATCTTTACTACACGGTTACACAAGAGATATGTCAAGTTAGACTGCATTCGTTTGCTTCCCACTAGGTTGCAATTTTATGTTGGAGAGAGCATAATGGGCATCTGAGTGGTGTGTAATGGACATACTGAGACACCTTTTTTCATAAGCAAATGTGGTATATTTGCTACATGCTTTGTGCAACATGGTAACGTGAGATGTGAAGATGAATCTTCTGCTTTGAACACAACTCATTCACGCTTTCTCATGGATCTTAGATGTATGTATGATCATACATGGTCATACACAGCTGTGCATATGAAAAGTATTACATAGATATCTATAGAGAATGAGTCTTTTCCTTCCTATTCTTTATTGTTCTAGTGTATCATGAGTAAATAAATTGAAATATGATAGAAAGTTTTGTAACCAATTCATCAGTGGAAGTAACTAATTTTATAAGAGCTAGAAATAAGCTCTTGCAGTGAAAATAGCTGTAATCGAAGAAAGTGTTGCTGTAACTATCAGCTTCCAAACTGTATGTAAAATCTATTACTTACTTTCCCCTGCTAATACTTTTCTCTATAAATAATGCTACAGGGTCAAATAGGTGGTTTTGTCAGCAGTTAACTTACTTTCTTCATCACAAAAGAGCATCCTGGAAAGAAGATAATTTCAGTTCTTCTTTTCAGAGGATAGAGTTGAATGTGAATTGATCAAATTGGAAAGGTTTGGGCTTGAGCCTAAAGTGCAAGTATGGCAGTGCAGTGGTAAATCTACTCAAAGACCAAATGTTTAATTGGTCTCTGGTCCTCTTTCAGTAGGCTGAAATAGTTACTGCATGGTTACATGCTTTTCTGGGTACTAGGAGGTTTATTTGGTTTGCCCGTAAAATCCATGATTTCTGGAGTGAGCAGGGCTGCCCAGCTGAAAACTTCAGTTTTGTATTTAGTGTTGCTCTTTTGCCTATGTATGACTGGCTTTTTCTGCACATCCTGAATATGTACATTTATTGTCTTACCTACTGAGCTTTTTTCAGCCTAAACTGCATATAGTATGCAGTCCTAGGCAGCATACTTTGTAGCAGGAGCCTGTTTTATGAACTTTAGCTGTCTAGAAATTGTCTCTAAGCTAATTCTCTAATCAATATTTATACAGAGAGGAAGGCTTATCTAGAGAGGATGGAACAAATCGTTCTTTTTGACAGATAAAGTAAGTGGAGTTGGATCCAGGCTTAAGTTTAGATTATGAAATAGTGAGTTTGAAAATTTTGAACTTGCCTCGTATGCTACTGCTGCAGAAACAGCAGGGCAGGTTTTTTGGTAGCTAATTATTCAGGTTGATTTTGTCTGAGAGGGAAGGAGAACTTAGTTCACATGTACTACTTGTTTATAATTTATAATCCAGGGCAAACAAAGTAGATGAAAGATTGCATGAGAAAACACATGGATTAATGTGGAAAGATTATCATATAATGTTGATAAATGTTTTCTTTAAACAAGAATAGTTTCAGTCTATCTCAACTTATATTGGCCTTGGTTATGTGGCATAAGAAGGTAACTTGATACAGAGTATTTCTTTACCACCAGAAATTATCTGTGGGAAGGGAATGCCAAATTTTCTAAACTGACAGTGTTTGCTATTTGTGCTACATCTGATACAGCTGTCAGTTGTGAAATTAACTTTCTTATTCTTTCATGAGAGGAAACTAAGTTTCTTGACCTTGACTTACAACACAGGAGCAGCAAGGGTGGCCTGAGCTGAAGAGGCATGGTTTTGACCTTTAGAGCCACATGAAGAAATCTGTAACTGCAGCTTTGATAGCTGAGCTGAATAAGTCTAACTTTAGATATGAGAGACTAAAGTGTTCCCTGCAAAGAAAGGGCAAAAAGAACCTGCTCAGAGGCTGGAGTGTGCATTGTGGATGACTCCAGCAGCAGACGAGCTTGTGGGCCAGGATTGCTGTTCTGACCTCTCAATACTGTATAGTCTATTTACAAGCAGCCCCTATCCCTTCTTTTACTTTTTGTATTCTATCAACAGTTTTAAATGTTCACTGTTACTAATAATGGTATAATTTAACAAATCTTGACTGTGATAATTACTCAGCATAACAGTAGACTGAAGTAAGGCTTCAGACTACTTGTGGCTTTTATGCTGAAATTCAGTTGTGAAATCACTGTCTTGCTGAAAAGATGTTAGGGGAAAGTATTTCTGTATGTTGATTAAAATTTTGAAACAGATTTTAAAAATTCATTCTTGTAACTTAATGGTCTTAAAAATCTGACTGTATTGTGTATGGCAGACTGAACATGGGAAAAAGCAGTGCAGTTAATTGGGAATGTCTGTCTGACCTATTTCCTGTCATACCACTGCAAGTCATGAAGGGGCTATAACCAGATGATGGCAAACAAATGATGAGTTCTAATCTGGAAGCTTTTGTTTTAGAGCAGATATAGTTAACCTCTGTGAAGATGGTCCCGGGTGTCCTATAGCTTTCTTTGGTTTTGTGGTTCCTTAAGGAAGGATCATAAATGAATGCTCTATTGTAAGTTTCAGAAGAGGAAATGAGCTTTGTAGAAAATGGCTAGTTTAGTCCTTGGAGCTACTATGTCACCACTAAAACCTCATGCTAGGACAGACATTTTAGTTCCAGTACTCATTACTGCATTATTGATAGTTGTGCCATACCTATTGTTTTATCCAGTATCTCCTGTTGGTTTTACTGGGTGATGCAGTAGAAAAACTCAAACAGCTTTCTTGACTCAAGGAAATAAGCATAACTGTTTAGTGTCTTAATGTTACCAGAATAAGTCATGTAAAATTGAACTCAGTCTTTATTTTAAAATGTGTTTTTTATGATCATCATTAAGATGGGAATGGTATTAGCAAGACTGAGTCTTCAGCTCATTCTCTGTAAAATGGTAATTTGTCAAGGGGTTTGCTCTTACGTAGTGTGCCAAGTGCCTCTTGGTTTCATGAATGGTTGCCTAGCCAAACTAGGGAAGCTATTCTTAATCCTTATACTATGTTTTTAAGAACCTCTCTTTTAGTTAGAATTGTTACCACTAAGTTGTTGGAGTTAAATTTCAACGACTTGTGTCCCCAAAAGTTTAGAAATAACTAACACTTTCGTACATACCATTCTTTGGAAACCAGTTGGTGGAAGAACATGACCCATTCACAATGTAATAGCCTCAAGAGGAACAGGTTCCAGAGAACTGGAGCGTGAAGCAGCACTGGTACCAGTGACAGTTCTTTTCAATTTGCATGAAGTGTTTCACCTCTAAATATGTTTAGCTGTAACGAAAATCCAAGCAACATCTATTTGGGAATTCAGGCTTGAGTCTGAAGTGACCTGAAAAACTTGCTTTAATTTCTCAAGTGTTTGATTTCCGTATTAGTTGACATCTGATACCTAAAACTCTCTTGAAACATTAGTGATGTATACCTGTGAAGAAAATGTATTGTTATCCTACTGTAGCAGCAGAAATTGGGACATACATTACAGTTATGGCCTCCTTCTAAGAAATACTCAACATTCAACAATATAGTTCCATGTCTAGCATGAAACTAAGTAACCATGTTATTCTGTATTAGATAGTCAAATTAGGTTGTCTGTAGGATATGATTGGTCTTAAAAGGGAGCAGGGTTATTGTACTAGTTTTTCATAAGTGGCTAGCCACTATGTGATGATATTAATTATTTTAAAACCTAGAACAGACAAGGTCCGACTGAAAGTGTGATTGCAGCTGTGGAGTTTTGGTACACCAGAAAGTCACATCTGTTGTGATAGACACCGGACTGCATGGAGAACTTCCTAGATGAGGATTAGAATGATAGGTATTGCTGTTCTAATTTATTTTAGTAATCTAGAGAGGTTAACATTTTATTTCAATTTGGTCAGTTTAAGGTGGGCATGAGGTGGAAGACTGGGTCAAAATTAAGTTGAACTGAAGTAAATATTTTCCCCCTTTATATACAGTATTGGAAAGATTATGAACCTTCTGTTTCACTTTGTAAAGCAGGTTTTAAATCGGAAATGAGCTCTTCCTTCTGCCAAAACATGTGGAGCCAGCTGTGTGTTTCAGCAAGAAGTGGTATCATATCTAATAGTGGGGGGATGATGGAGGAGAAGAGGAAAGAGAGGACAAAGAAGGTGGTTGGAAATAAAACTTTTGTACACATACCTTAAATTGAATACTTTTGAAGTGTGTTGTCAGTGAAACTGTGACAAATCCCTTCTCACTGATTGGTGTATAAGAAAATGTGTGGCTTATTATTTCTGGATGCAAGATCTGCATTTCAAAGGAAGAGAAATGCTTTATTTAAAATAATCAGTCAGTGTTTATTAGTTATTAGTTAACTTATCTAGTTAAAGACCCTCATTTACCTTCAAGATGAAAATAATTTTCTAATTTTTTAATGAAATTTTTTTCTAATTCAATAGATTTTGAAACAAATCAGTTTAATCTCTCTTTCTGAAAGAATTTTTGTGTTTTTTTGTGTTTTGCTGCAATACAAGATTTTAAATTCTAGGTGTTACTATCTTTTACATGATGAAAGATCTAAGAGAGGTGTAAGATAAGTGTTCACTATAAGCTGCCTTATTATATGGTGGCAAAAAAAAGTCTTTTCATAATGTTATGCCTGCTTATGGAGTTAATGTTGAGTGTACATTCATTAGGAATTCTTTTGAAATTTGTCATAAAACTGAATTTTAACTATAATTGTTTACTATTCCTGCAAGAGTACTGTGAAAACATATAACGGCTTTATTATAACTCACCATTATCTGTGCATTAGTGACTAGACACTGAAGACCTTGTTCACAAACGACTCCCTGCATTCTGTGTTAAAGGTAATTTTGCTAATTTTAAAATAACGAGGAAACTCTAAGATTTGAACCTGCATAGGGGTGTCTCCCTGCCTTTGAAAAAATTATTCACAATTTGGGGGGAAATAGACTGTTCAGGGATTAGAATAAAAAGGAATAATATTAAATTGGTGAATACAGTGAGGCTTGCTGGCAGGGCTCTGCACTGGTCTTACAGTTCCAGGTATGAGCAGTATTTGTAAGGAATTTTTTGACTGCTCAGTTATATGAGAGACAGGTCCAACTGGGGCTTGCCAGGATAAGCTGGAAACAGTGCAGAAACTCATGTTGTATGATGTCAGTCAGTGGCAATTCTAGCAGTGCATGAAATGGTTCTCTTGAACCTGAGTAATTAATGAATAATGCCTTCCCTAGGAAAATACAACAACTAATAAGTGAACAAAAAAAGAATTCAGATTTTTGAATGAAGACTGGTTTATGAGCATTGTCTCTACCTGCCCAGTAACTTGTGAGCAGAAACCAATGGCAGATTGTTTAAATTGGAATTTACTGATTATTGTCTTAAAGTAAAATTGCTTCCATTTATGTAACATAGGTACAATAATAGAATCCAAGATATTAATAGAATGTGACAATCTTCACAAAGGAGAGCTCCTACTTCTGTTCTAGTATTCAAAATGCTGTATTGTAATTAGTTATGCCAGCCCCTATGCAGAGCATCACATTTAAATTCCTGAGTTAGGATTGGATGTTTCCTGGAAACAAATACTGGAATTTGGTTTTGTTGTCATGGTGTGTGGACTGACACTACCATCTGAGGTCATGAAGTTAGTGTCTCCAAGGCTACTTTCTCTTCCAAAATGACAGTAGTCTGTGTGGACCCTCTACAAAGAGAACAAAATTCTTTCATGACGTACTATGGCTACTGAATGGCCAGTCTAGTTTGTAAAATCTAAAAGTTGAAGAAGAACCTACTAACTTAAATCTTAGAGTGAATTCAAGTATCGGTAAAACTTGTTATTCATATATTTACCATCTTTTGAAATGTCTGCGAAGTTTCTTAACATTTTGGTTTTTTGCTGTTCTAGAAATGTATAGTCTTAACATCCTATTACTTAAGCTTTCTTTTTCTGCTGAGGGAACACCAGACATTAATGAAATGTCAATGACTTGCAGTTAAATTCTAATTAGATATGGAAAGAGACCTAAATGGTTAGTGAGGTTAAAGAGACTAATAAAAGGAACACAGTTAGTTCACTCTTTCAAATGGTGTTCTTGCATTTGCTAAATCAATTTTAATTACATTCATAAAGAGATCTGGTTTTTCTGAAGTACAGCTTTGAGTCTTTTTGAGAGTAATGGGAGATTAAATTTGGCTGGATTTTATTCTGGTTCTGTTCAGTCAAGTTATACCTTCCTCAAGAACATGTACCTCGAATTGGCTAGGTGAGCCGATAGAAATAAAGAAAGGTTTTTCTGGTACTGTATTGTATAACATCTATATCTTTTAGTATCTCTTTAGATTATAATCAAGTAGATGACTGTCAGATGACTAAAACTGATAGAAAGATTTGTAACCAAAATGAGCATTTGTTTTTACAGTCAACAAGATGAAAAAGGAGTCTGAGTGGGACACATGAAATGACTAAGATAGGAAGTTGGCAAGGGTTTAATAGGCATTTGCCTGTGATAAAGTTTGATTGCATAATTAGCAGGTTTTTATTATTATGCCAACTGCTGCAATCCAATTATGTTGCAGCAATCAGACTTGTTCTAATTTCTCATAACATCTAGAGATGCAAAAGAAGCACCTCACTCATTCAGGCTGCTGCAGAACTGAATACAGAGACAGATTCCTTCTAGGAAGCCCTTAGTATGAGTGCGAGGTGCACTGCAGAAATCAGAATGTAGTTGGAAAGAATTATTCTCTTAAAGTAAGTCTTAAAGTAGAAACCTAGGATACAGAGAACAATTTTTTCCCCTTCTTTCTTCCTCTCTCTGTGCCACACCTCCTCCTCCCCACCCCGGGGTACTCATTGCTTTTCTATTGGTGATGAAATAGGGTGCGAGTTCTTCTTCACAGGGAAGATTGATTTAGTGTTGCTGTTGTTTGGTGTGTTCAGCTTTGACAGTTATTCTATTTCTACTCTTATATAGTTATGTAAATAATTTTTTCCCACATTTTTTCTCTTTTTCAGTGACTGTGTGCACTTTAAGTATAATAGCTTGCTGTGGGAATGATGACACGTGCCCACAGTAGTTTAGCGTCTTTTGTCGGTTGTAAAGAAAATAACGCTATGTATTTCCTGTTTTCGTATGATAATTTATCCTCTGTAAAAATTCCCCCAATTCAGTTTCTCAAGAGGTGGAATTGATGTCAGTCAAATTGTGCAGATCCTTCTCATTCTAGCCAGTTACTTCTACAGCTTTCTGAGGTGTCTTGTGGTTTGGGATATTTAGCAAACTGATATATTTTTATTTGTCTTCCTATAGCTGAGATTCATTGTCTTTTGTGGAATTTAAAACTTCATAAACTGAGAATTGGATGCCAACCTGGTCATTCAATTTTCTGTAGAAAAAGTTTCACCCTTATGTGGCTGATCTCTTGCTCAAAAAACCAGCATAATGTGCTTTATGTCACATTATTTTGGATCTAGTTCGCTGTGTGTACATGTACTACTTTATTACTTTAATGAGAAGGGAGCTACTTCATCCAGCCTGTCTGTGGACTGTAATAAGGGATTTATATTATCGGGTAGGATCATTCAGGAATGCAATATATTGAGAGTTCCCCTATATGGCATGGAATGCGAGGTTTTATTTGGTATTCTAAAGGCTCCCTGAAAATATATTTCATTGCTCATGCCCTTTGGCAGATTAGAAAATGGCTGAGAAATAAGCATTTGACCCTTCCTAAGAGCTACGTTTTTCAAATAATTTTTTGACTAGTTAATTTATTTTGCACTGATATGATTTAAGAACTATTTGCATGTGTTTGAAATTATTTTTGTTTCACTTGTGATAACAATGTAAAAATGCAGTTGTTATATTCCAGCTCTGATTTCTGCCTATCTCTTCCTGAGAATGCAATCTAGAACCTCTCAAAACGAATCTGAGAGTTTTTGTAGTGATTAAGATGCTGCATCGTTTGCTAGTCATCTAGATGCACTGTGATTGATACAAAGATGTTCCATTAATCTGAGAATTAAGTGAAGAATGCTGAATAACAAAGTAGGTTTTATAACCTTGTGTATTGGCAACAGAGCTGTCTGTATTTTCGACTAATTTCCAGTCTCAGTTCAAAACCACAACAATAGCAAAGGAATCTCTAAACAGATAATATACAGGTATGGGTTTCAACTGAGTGTCCATATGTGAAGTAGGACCATCCCCTAATGACGCTGCGTGACAGGTAAAGAATAAAACCTTTTTATATGAATTATAGCATGCTTGAATTTGCACGATTTATGTCTAGCTCTTAATGGATGTGAGAATTTTCTTTTTTAACTTTCCACGTGAGAGTGGTCTTACTGACTTTAAATTTGAATAAGTGGCAGAAGCTTTTTTTTGCAAACTATCAGAAATATTGTGGGAATAAATAAAGGCTGCAGTATTTGGCTGGGTGTTTGTGCCATGATTTAATGGTTTAACTTCATTAAGTGCATTTGTAATTGTCTATAATTTTGGAATTGCACTGCATTATAGAATTAAATTAATGTCTGATGCTGTATTTTCAATGTTAGTGTTCTATTACTTTGCTAAATAAAAATTTTAATAATGCTTTTAGGGGATATGTTATGTATATAATCATGCTTTCAGGGACCACTTAACTCCTTGTAATGGTGAGGACAGGAATGGAGCTGGTTCAAGTCAGGATATGAAGTAGTTGTTGCTTTGCTAAGAATCATAGCTGTGTGCAGGGGAATAGTTAATGATGGGTAATGCTTTCCATCTTCTGCTGTTGCACTTTGCTTTATGTGATTACATGAGGTCTCTGAGGAGAATCCTTACTTTCATGGCAGACATCTCAAGTACAGCTCTATGCAGAGGTAGTGAGCTAGTGAACTAAGAAATAAAAACCTAGCACATGGGAACAGACAGGTACCACTTAAAAGGCTATCCAGTTTATCACAGTCTCAGCTAACCAGTGGTATACTGTCAGCAGCCTCCTAGGACTTGTATTCTCTTCTGTTCTCAGTGGTCATCCTTCTAGATTATGGTTGAACAGTGGACAGAGTGATATCAAACTAGCCTAATGATAACACATTCAACCACAGAATGGTTTGGGTTGGAAGGGACCTTAAAGATCCTCCAGTCCCACCCCCCTGCCATGGGCAGGGACACCTTCCACTAGCCCAGGTTGCCCAAAGCCCCGTCCAACCTGGCCTTGAACACTGCCAGGGAGGGGGCAGCCACAGCTGCTCTGGGCAACCTGTGCCAGGGCCTCACCACCCTCACAGGGAAAAACTTACTTCTAATATAAATCTCCCCTCTTTCAGTTTAAAACTGTTACCCCTCATCCTATCCCTACATCCCCTGACAAAGAGTCCCTCCCCATTGGCCTGTAGCCCCTTTAAGTACTGGAAGGCCGCCATAAAGTCTCCCCGGAGCCTTCTCTTCTCCAGGCTGAAAACACCACCAACTCTCCCAGCCTGTCCTCACAGGGGAGCTGCTCCAACCTCTGGTCATCTTTGTGGCCTCCTCTGGACCCACTTGAGCAGGTCCGTGTCCTTCTGATGTTGGTGCCCCCAGAGCTGGACACAGCACTGCAGGGGGGGGACTCACGAGAGTGGAGTAGAGGGGGAGAACCCCCTCCCTCGACCTGCTGGCCACTATTTTCTTGATGCAGCCCAGGACATGGTTGGCTTTCTGGTATGAGAGCTCACATTGTGCTGGCTCATAATCCGTTTTCCACTCATTAATACCCCCAAGTCCTTCTCCTCAGGGCTGCTCTGCATACACTCATCACTCAGCCTGTGTTTGTGCTGGGGATTGCCCTGACCCCTGTGCAGGACCTTGCCCTTGCCCTTGTTGAACTCCATGAGGTTTGCATGTCCCACCTCTTCAGCCTGTCCAGGTCCCTCTGGATGGCCCATCCCTTCCCTCCAGGGTGTCAACTGCACCACACAGCTCGGTGTTGTTGGTGAACTTGCTGAGGGTGCACTTGATCCCACTGTCCGTGTCACCAACAGAGATGTTAAACAGTGCTAATCAGTTAAATAGCTACTGGTGGTAGCACTACAGAGGCTAGTACTGTTTTCTTGTATGAGGAAGTAATACATAGTAATGTATAAGATTTGTTGGAAGCACTAGACCCTTTTTACGAGGACAGGAAAAAAGTATTCCTAGGGTCTTGTTCAGCATATCAGAACAACTGCTTTTTTGTGTTTTGTAAGCCATGTCATTAACGAAGAGCACTCTTATTCTGAAGAAGTAACATGAGATAGTCCAGCTAGAGTCATGACTAAGAATGAGAATATTAAGAGGGAGAATTTAAGGGAAAAACAATGTTTTCTGATATATTCCAGATTCCTCTGCTTTAAACACATAATCTAATTCTAACTAGCTATCATTTAGAAATTCCTGTCTGGCCTAAAAAGAGTGAAATTTTATATAGAGGATCATAGTAAGTATTGATAAATTTCAGGAGGTAATAAGTAGAGATGAAGTGGTAAATTAAGAAATCTCAGGCTTAGAAGTGTGTTCAAAAGCCAGTGAGGACAAACAAAATTTTACAGCAATGCAACTGAAGAAATGGGACACAGAAATCTAGCTTTTTCTCCCAGTGAAAGAGGAGGGAATTTGACATTGTACAGTGCATGTCAGTATAACGCAGAAAACAATTCTTGTGTGGCTCAGAGGACATTGCATGAAATAAGAATAGACCAGTTGAATACTATATAGTTGAATCTGGTTTAAACTGAAAAAAACCCCCCAACAAACTCTTCTGTTTTACATTTGAGGCATGTCTCTTGTTTTATGTTGAGGAATTTTTCTTAAATACACCAAACCCCTGTTTTGATTCTTCATGACCTTAACCCTGTTGCAAGTTTGAAATGACACTGACTGCATCCTATACATAGGGATGAGGCCCAAAATTCTGGTCCTTAAAAGAGGTCTAGAGTTGCACAGGTCCTTAAGTAACATGATCTGCCTGCTCCGGGAAATGCTTTATTTGGATCAAAGTAAACTTTCAAAGCAAATCACTAGAAGGAGATTGCTTACTGTGCTTTTATTTGTAATGAGATCTTACTCCATGCCAATAGTGTTGTTCCTGGTGCACCCAAAGGGAAATGTGGGCTCCGGCAGCACACCCAGTGCTCCAGCTGCTGGTAGGTGCTCTGCTTGGGTCTGGCTAACAGTAGTCTGAATTCAAGTCCCCTGCGATAAATGCAGAATTGATTTTTGCTCCTCAGGCCCAATTGCTTCACTCATCAAATGTCTCTATTGTGCAACACTGCTTGGTGATATAGATGTAATCTGTGCATGTGTGTAGAAGCTGTGTCTACATTAGCGAGTATTGCAGTTAGTTATTTTTCCCGCCCATTAGAAGCTCTGCTGGAGGGACAATGGCTTTTGCAGAACTTGTATGAAGTTTTCAATGTATCTTTCGGTTAGTACCAAAAGAGGAGAGGAAAAAAAATCTTACTGAAACTTTTAAAGTGTATTTTTTTTACACAGCTGAATCACACTTGTACTATTGTAGTTTCTCGTGTTAGAGGAAACTGATTCTGTTCATACCTGGATTCTTCATGTTGCTGTCTCATGCCTCTTGCTCACATCTTCAGGTTTAGCATGTCACAAACATGGCAGTATCACTTTTGTTAATAAATTTTTTTTTTTTTTTTGTGCTAGCAGATGCTAAATATTAAGGCTTTCAGAGTTAAATTATTTGGGTTAATTTTTCATTCTAGTATAGGTAAAGAGGGACTGATGTTGTGTGGTCCTTCCAGTGTGTGTGAGAAAATTTTTCAAGAGCAGTCTGGCTTTGTGTTCTGCCAGAGAACAATCTAAAAGCACAACTGTTTACCATTGTTTTCCAAATTCAGAAGGGGAGTTTGCCTATTGGTGTATAAATTGTGGAAGAATTTATACATCAGTAAAGAGGGAGTAATTCACAAGAATATGTGAAGTGTTGAGGTAAGGACTCCAAGCCAATAACACTAGCTAATTTATACTTACCTTCCCCCCCAAAACAGAGGAAAAAAATAGCCATTGTTCACATGTATGAACTATAAATGTTAACAACAGATCTTAAATGTTTGGGTGGTTTTTTTGCACATGAAACTTGTCCAAATGATTAGTTAGTGGACACCTACTCTGAATTATTCTTTAGACTAAGGAAGACTTTTGCTGTGACTGATTTGGCTGCTCTGATGCACATTGCTGTTGATGTCAGGATTCAGAATGCTGTCATGCTATACATATAGACCTGCTGCTGTGTTATGGGAAGGATGTGTGCAATAAAACTAACTTCATGAAGGAATTGTCAGGTGCAAGCAAGTTTTCTAAATAAAGCAATGATCAGTTGGTACCTCCAGACCAGAAAGCTGAATGTCTATGCATTGTGCATGAAAGAAAATAAAATTTAAGAGAAACAATATTATTGGAGAAAAGACTATGACTTCCTCCCTGAGGCATGTGGGGCCATCTGTTACTGGGACATTTAAAAAGGTAATTTCTCTTGTACAGCACAAATGAACTCATGTGAAAATGTGTCACCACACACTACGCTGTTTTGCCACATACTGATATGTTTGGTAGTAGCAGTGTTGTGAACCTTGCTGGATTGTCACAGAAGAATCATCAGCATTTTTTTTCTGGAGGTTATTTGTCTTTAAATAACCTCATTTAAGGCTGTTTAGTTAATTCATATGTAAGATACCATCAGCATATTATAATTGTTTCCAAATACCAATAACCTGTGATGAACAAAGCTTTGTTAGAAATGGGCTTTACTTTTCTTTGTTTGCTTGTTGTAGAATAAGAGTAAACAAACGAAGTGCGTTAATTCAGAATCAATATTGCTGTGGACTAGGTGCAGAAAATGATCAGTATCTGTCTTCCAGGGTTTGGATGGAAGACTTGAGTATGAGTTGTAGGAACATTCATTGTATGTGTGGGTGTTCTGTGTGCATATATAATACTGAAAAATCTTTTAGATGAAACCTGAAACTAGTATTTTGACAATTTAGGTTAATTAAGAGATTTAAAGACCACTTTCACAGCTACAAACTTGTCATGGATGAATTCAGGTCAGGTTGTTGAATTCTTTCTGTTTTGGGAAATATCCTTTCTGGCATAGTCCATAAGTAGTTCTGAAAACCTCTTCGGTCTCCTTGAAAAAAATAAATTTCATAGTCAAATCTGAGATAGAACATAATTTTAGTAGTAGTTGAGAGATATTCTTTGCTTGATACTTCTTTTTCCTTTAATACCATTGAGTTTGCAAATTCCGCTGAAACATGCAAAAAGAATAATCTCACAAGACATGTCATGATGACATCTAAGGTGATCTGTTGCAAAACACAGTGTATTTTGGAGTCGTTGATAGATTGTGTGAGGCAAAAGGACTGGGAGAAGGTATTCAGGAAAAATCACTTTGTGCATACGTTTATTTAAATGAAATAATGTACTTGCTAATTAATGGTATTTTGAACGGTGTATATGTATAGGTTTGAAAAAAACCCAACCCCTGTGTAATGTATTAGTGAATTTGCATACTGATTCAAATGAAAGATTAGTTAACGGTTGAGATTCCTTCATGATGGGATGATTTAATCCTTTTATTGTTGAGATATAACAAGTAATAAATATATTATATGCGATAAACACTTTTAGTCCTCTTGGACTATGAAAACATCTGTATGACAAGGTGATTCTTGTGGAAACTGGGAAAAAGCCATCTCTTATAACAGTAGGTCCTGGGTCAGATTTGGTACCTTTTCACCTGAAACATTGGGATACAGGGCTCTGGCTGCAAAGGCTATTATTGAACCACAGAAACTGGAAACTAACCAACTAGAAAAAAAAAAAAAGTTTTATTTCTTTAGCCAAATTTTGAAAAACCTAAGTTCAGTACTGTTTTTGTTCAAGTGTTGTAAGACTTGTATTCCATTATCCATTACCTCCAGAATGGGAAAACTTGGATCATTTGGGAATTCTTTAGGTGACCAACAGTGGCAGAAATGGAACTGCAGTCATGCAGTCTATGCCTTTAGAAAGCTTAGTCATTGAGCTGACTTCAGTTGAAACAACACAGTTAGATTGCTTTTGAATTGTCCTTGCAAATTTATCATTTTTACTGTGTTTGCAATATGCTGCTACTAAAGTCCCTGAATATACATCTGAAAAGCTTTTCACACCAAATGAGAAATGTTAGCTTAGATTTTCAGAGAAAATATATTAATGTGCTCTAAGTTAGTATTTTTTCTGCTTAATTAACTTTATTAATATTAAAGACTACAAACTGGCACACCCTTAATTCAAGGGATCTTAACGTTAATACTTGTCTTGGGACCCAGAGGGAATGTATGTTACCGTGAACAGTCTGTCAATGTAAAGCAAGGGACCTGAGGTGGTAAATTTACCTCATTATTTATTGGTAATGCTTAAGAAAACAAGTTTATCTAAGTCATAAGCCAGACATGAAAGAAACATCTGAAACTAGATCTGTTTCTAGTGAAACAGAAATGAACAGATGAGGGGGGAAAAATATCTCCAAGTAGATTTACCTTGTTTTTCTTTTGGCTCTTTGCCATTTCTTCTGAGAAGACTACAAGCTGGACAAGACAGCTACACTTTCTAGTCTCATGTGAGAGGCCCAGGAGCAGCTGATGTGAGTTGGGGAAGATGCTCTTTTCTGCAACAGCATCTGGCTTAGTGCACCTCCAGCTGCGCTGCCTCTGGGGGGTCTGTGTGCTTTTGTTCCTGTCACAGTTGTTACTGCAGCTTGTGCAGAGGTGTCTGCAGTGTCTATAAATTAGTAGGGGTGAAGCTGTGACAGCACTGAACTCAGCATGGATAACTGCCTGAACATGTGCTTGAACTGTTAAATTGATTTTTGCAGCTAAGATGACCTCTCAGTTTTTGAACTGTATATAGTATCTTAAAGCTGGTTTTGGTGTTTTTAGGGGCAGGACTTTGTCATCTAACATGTAGTGAATCTCTCCTGTCCTTCTGCCATTATCCCTTAGATATTTTTACCCTGTTTGCCAGACCTATGCAGTCATCTTGGATGCTGCACGGCATCTCAGGCAGCACTGGGTGCCCGTTGTTAGGTTATTCCATCAAGCTGCAGGTGACTGTTCTGAAGCAAGGTTGGGAGTTTCCACTTGAGCTGAAATCACTGCAGTGATACCAGCTGTAGACATACACTGAGATTACCCGCTGGTCATGTTGGTTACACTGCAGAGTACAGATTCATTTCATCTCTTAATCTGAATTGCTATTCACAGTCTATATAAGGGCATATTTTGCTACCACATATTTCTGTAAGGTCTGTCTGAATAACTGATACACAGCATATGAAAGATTCATTTTGCATATGTTCTAAGATATTATATTGTAATTAGGTTTTAAAAATTTTGTAAAACAGAAAAATAAACAGTGATTAAAAGTATTAAGTAGGTGGTTTCTAAAGGACATATACTAGTACAGTATTTTATAAATGTTTTAAAAGATTAATGTTTTGTTCACAGTTCTTGAGTGAAATTTATTTTCTTCCCTGCAAGAAGAAATGGAGGGCTGCTCATTTGCTTTTATTCAGCTTAGACAAAAACAAGGTAGAGATGAAGAGCAAGGTTATTGAATGCCCCCTTTCTCTCTCTGTCTCTAAACTGAGAACAGACATTTAATGGCTAGTGACTTCCACAAATTGTCTATCATATTAGAACAAGAGGAAATGTCTTAAAGCTACACTGGGGAGGTTTAGATCGGATATAAGGAAAAATTTATTTGCTGAAGTGGTTGTCAAGCATCGGCACAGGCTGCCCAGGGAAGTGGTTGAGTCACCACCCCTGGAGGTATTTGAGACATGTAGATGTGGTGCTTAGGGACATGGTTTAGTGATGGACTCGACAGTGTTAGGTTAACGTTTGGACTTGATCTTAAAGGACTTTTCCAACCTAAATGAATCTATGATTGGAGATAAAATCGCTAATGACTGTTCACTACCTCCTCGTTGTCTTCTCAATCACAAAAGAATGATTCCCTTCTAGAGCCTTCATCTTCCAGTCTGCTGCTATCTCTTCTTTTCCCTGTGTCTCCTTAACAAGCATGGTATTGACATGGGCCTGAGGCACCTGGGTTGGCAGTAGAACATGAGTGGAGAGAGCTTGGATTTTTTCCTATAGTTTGTGAGGAAGATATGAAAGGGCAGGTGTGGTACTCAGTTACTTGTATTTCTTCCCAGAAATTCCAGACTTTCTTTACTATTTATAAGGTGGTTTCATTCTCTGATAGGCACCGCTTTGTCAGCTGTTAAGATCTTCAAGGTATTGTGAAGTATTTTTGGTATCTTATTTTTTACCTGGCTTATGGTGAGCATCTGCTAACCTATTCATAACCACTCCTCTACAAGGCAGTCTTTATTTTCTTGCTGATCAGGGTGTATTGGAAAAACTGAGATTTAATTTTACTCATTTTTCTATCATTTGTAATGCAGATCGCATGAAACTGAAATATTTCATTTTGTAAAAAGCTTAATGTGCTGGTAGAAAGGTGGACTAGAATTTTAGAGGGTATTCAGTGTATGACTGCTTTTCTGAGTGTGTCAGATTTTACTAAACTAGAATGTTCATTCTAGTTGCTGCTGTCTTGTTTTTTTCTGAAATAGTGCTTAGTTTTACCGCATTGTTTTAAACTTGTTTCTATAATGAGATAAAGGTCTTAGATGTGTGTACCTGTATTTGCCTCTAATAAAACTTTTAACTATAGCAAAGTGTAATTCAGCGTATGCTGCTTCTTGTTTATAACTCCTGAGAATTATACCTGTTATTTCAGTCATAGCTGGACTAAACATAACCTGTCTTCATCCCAAAACAAGTGAGTTAATTCTTTATGCAGACTGTGAAGGCCAGATGAGATCTTAACCCAAATACCACAGATTGCAGTTTTGCTGTGGGTGTTCAGAGGAATCATTGTTTTTATCTGTGTAACTACAGTAGAATCTTTCCAGTAATTTCCAGCCCAAAGCAGTGTTTAGACTCTATGTGCAGCCATGTTTGTATGCCCTTCTGCCCCCTAAAAGAAAACAAATAGCAATGCCTTTTTCCTTATGTGGAAGGGATTTTATCCATTTGGGACAGCTATGTCCACTTCTGTACTATTCAAAACTTTTCATGCAAATATTCTCTTCTACTTGAGACTTTTTCTGTACAACTGTTTCTAACAACATACATAAGCCTTCCTTTAATTAAGCTTGATGGATGGTCCCTTAGCATTCTTCTACCATTTTGTACTCTTTGTCCTTCATAAAGTTAAACCTATTTCTTTTTTGTATGATATCAGTTTTTTCAACTGAAATTTCAATAGTTGTCTTGATTATTGACCAAACTTTTGCCAATATTTTTGTTGTGGTTGAATAAGGATAGTGATTTGATGGGAGAAACATTCAGCTCTCAAAGGCTTTCAAACCCTCATGAATAAAGCTTCAAAAATCCCTCAGTGGATATTGGGTTGAAATGCTTTTTCAAGGTGTATACCGAGACAAGGCTGTCACCTGTCAGTCTGCTATAGGTATTCTGCATCTCTTTCAGATATGTAAATACCTGCAGCTTGTGGGGGACACAGGATGGAGTCTGATGGATTTCAAAGAGTGGAGAGAATTAAGTAAGGACATTGGTAAAGATTATGTCTCCCTTTGCTTTCTCCCCAGCCAGATCTGGGATTTTCAGAATTTGTCATTGCTGTCTTACTAATTTTCCTGCTCAGATCAACGGTTACTAACTCCAGCAGAAATAGAATTGGGGTAACACTGGACTCCACTGAAAGGGTTCACCGTGCTTCTCTGAGTTCTAGAATGATCGGATATCTGAATGTGAACAAATCATAGTAGTATTAGGGCTATACAGTACTTATTTCCTTGGCTGCATGAGAGTTTTATGATAATTATTTGTTACAGGGCATGATTTCATCTCCCAGGAAACACTAGTTTTCATTTTGTCCTTTCTCACAATGTTTGTAACAGGTTTTTAAAGTAATCTGGCTGGAAAAATAAAGATATTTAACTTCTCTCTTCTGTTAAAATTGTGGAAAATTTTCCTTTGAGTGATTTTCTTTATGTAACTGGCTTGCCTATACATTATCTTCTCAAGATAGATTCTTTTAATTTTTCTCTCACTTAGCTTTTCTTTCTAAATCGGAAAATTCTACTGAGTAATGATCTCTATTGCCATCTACGTGTAACCAGAGCACTTCCTTTCTAATGTTAGCTTTACTAAATTGAAAGTAGTTAAGGTTCTTATCCTCTTTTATCTAGGGTTGTTTTTTTCTGTTTATTTGGGGTTTTTTTGTTTGTTTTTGTTTTGTTTTGTTTTTTTCCAGAGGTGGTGTTCTAGGAATTCCAAAACAAGCTTTCAAGAATGAATGGTATGTTGACAGAGACATTTAGGTAGGCAAAGCGAGAATAGAGTGAGGTCTGGCAATATGTTTATTCTTAGCACTGCCTCTGTGCTGCACACCTGTTCACAGAGTAACTGTAAATTAGTGAAGTCTCTTGGGTAGGGATGTCAACTAAATCAGTGCATACTCCATGTCCTGAGGATTATTTCAGTCAAATCTGAGAAGTTTTCATTGTAAAATAGAATTCTTACTCATTAATCTGAACTAGAAGAGGCTGTTAAATAAATTAAACTGCTTTGTTTATGAGCATGCTGGAGAAGTATTTTTCTTACTATGTTTTCTTTGTTAAAAAATAAATTTTGGTGCGTCCTTCAATTTCACAGCTTGCATGGAGATGATGGAGAAAGGGGAAAGTAACCAATGTAGATTTTATTATTATTATTATTATTGTTATTATTATTATTATTATTATTATTGAGAAAAAAAGCTAGAAACAACTCTTACCCCACTTTAACCGTTTTTGCTAAAGAATAATAGAATATTATATTCTCAATTGCATTTGAGGCCTTTTGTTTTACTCTTTTATCACCTGACTGTAAATGCATAATCTCTTTTGGTAAGTATATTATCTTTCTATTTTATTTAAGATCTTATAAACCAAGGGCTCTGTAACTATTATTGTGTGAAGAGTGTTTCTGACATGGTATTTTGTGTTAAGAACATATTTTTATTATTGGTGGTGGTACTGAACGTAGGTTACTGGTAGTTCTGTTAGCATAACTATTCTTTTGTTCTATTACAGTTACTATTTCCCTTTGTTACTTTCTGATGTGTTACTAAATTTCCAGGCTTAGCTTCAATTTTTATTGATCGTTATCTAAAACAAGAGATAAAAAATCAGTGTAGTAACTTTCAAGTCAGCCTTTCTATTATCAGTTAGCTTGTCCTATATTCTTCCTAACCTGGTATAATCGCAAAGATTATGGGTGCTATTAAACAGTCATAGAAACATTCAACATAAACCTGTTAAAGGCTAATCTATTATCTTTCTATCAACCAGACTGAGTTTACCATGCCCTAGGCAACTTCAGTCTTTCTTAAATTCTTTCCTTTCATAGAGAGGAGTGATTTGGAGGTAATATTACAAGAATGATATTCCTGGAGTGGTTTGTGTATGTAATCTGTCTTTATATGAGTGAGTACTTGTTTGATACGTGTGCGCAGGCATATGTTAGTGTTAGAAGTATGATTTGAAGATTTCTATTGTTTCATTTGCTACACTTGATACTTAATTTTTTTAATTGCCATTTTTTATTTAACAGTCTGATTACTTTCTACTAAGGTCTCAGGGGGTTGCTTGCATTATTATCTCTGTTCACGTTTCCCTGTGCCATGGACTACAGAACTTCTATTTTGCTTTTGTTTCAGCTGCTTGACTCTGACCTGCATGTTTAAGATAAAAAGTGGAGCACTCATTTGCATTTTGCTGCTCTTCAGTTTTCTTCTGTGCTTGCTTTTTCCTCCTTTTTAGCTATATCCCATTGTTGTACTTTGAAGCTTGGAGCAGATACCCATTTTGGAAGCCTTTTGAATTTTTTCACATTAATTTTGGAGGAAGAAAGAATGATATTTGCTCTTCAAGTGTTTGAATGCCATCTTGCATACTTGAAGAAGCTGAGATTAATTTCTCTGAATAGGCCCTAGAATCTGCTGAATGACTTAAATTCCACTGGGGACAGTTGGCTTGAAAAATGGTGGATTTTGCAGCCTCCTACTCAGACATTAAACTTGTCCAGGCAGTTAAAGTTGCTCACCATGTTAAAGAAGATGTACCATAAATTCCTCTGTCCTCAAATTCAATTTTAGTTCCCAGCTGCCTCACTGTCTTGAAGAGATGTGCTTCAGAACATGTTCTTTGTTTCTTCACGCAAGGATGTTGGGCCTACATATCCTAGCTCCATGGGAAAATCATGACATTTCTTCTCGGTTAAAGAAGGAATCCGTATATCCTTTCATTAGAAAACCTTACGTCTGTCTTTTCCCCTTTCAGATGGGGGGTGGGGGAAGTGAAACTTGAAAGCATCTTCTAGTCAGAATAAAATAATGGGTTTCATGTGGATTGGCAATAACATCATATTTCCTCAAGAGCTATGAAGAAAAGCTTCACAGCTTGACCCTAGGGAAGAACAAGGGCTTGTGCAGACTAGACTTCTGAAATTTCTCATGTAGTCCACCATGACCTCCAACTTGCCCTGAGGGAACTCTTATGTTCCTGTGTCAGTCAAGCCTCCTGAACCCTTCTGATATCTTGGTGATCTTTTCTCCTGTCGTTTCTCCCAATTCAGGATAACCCTTACTACCTCTCACTGTTATTCACTTACATATCTGATTTGTGGTTTTAGCACTCTTCAGAA
This sequence comes from Athene noctua, assembly GCF_965140245.1. Lineage (NCBI taxonomy): Eukaryota > Metazoa > Chordata > Aves > Strigiformes > Strigidae > Athene > Athene noctua. The sequence continues at coordinate 7,569,933 of NC_134044.1, forward strand.
TTATCTGACATTATACGTTGACAGGATGCTTTCAATCACCATTATTAGTATAAGAGCATTGAGAGCTAAAGAATAGTGCCATTTTGGAGACTTGTATTCAAATTAATTTCTTGTGCCTGCATGGACTCTGAAATAAAGTTTCTTAATGTGGAAATGAAAAAGCATAAATATGTATTTTTCCTTAAGGTGTGGTTATGAAATCCATCATCATCTTTTGTGATCAAATATCCTTCCTTTAATTGCATTTGTGAAAATCCAACAGAGTAAACAAAAATTTAATTTATTTGTGCAACAGGAACGTGATTACTGTGTATGATGATGGTACTTTGGGCAGATCATATCCACTTTTTTCCCCTCAAATTAAATTGATTCTCGATCTGAAAAAATACAAATAAATTATTTCATCACTGAAGTAGGAAGATATGAGGATCCTGTTGCATGAAATGATGTAATGTTAAGTCACTTTTGAGAATATAACTTTTCAATGTTGCTAGATGAGGACTTCCTTTTGGGTGGTGTCTGCTCTTTTGCAACTCCTTCATATAGTAAAAGTAAAGCCTTTTATACTTAGTCTATCTTTTGAGATAGTGTACTTGTGAAAACCAAATCTTGGGGCAATTTACACAGGTTCCATCACCTGTGTTTTTCACACAGAATCATCTAGGTTGGAAAGGACCCTGGAGATCATCTAGTCCAACCGTTCGCCTAGCACAGTTCCCACCTACAGCATATCCTTAAGCTCTAAATCGACCCTACTCTTGAACACCTCCAGGGATGGGGACTCCACCTCCCTGGGCAGCCCATTCCAACACCCAACAACCCCTTCTGTAAAGAAATGCTTCCTAATATCTAGTCTGAACTTTCCCTGGTGCAACTTGAGGCCATTCCCTCTTGTCCTGTCGCTTTCTACTAGGCTAAAGAGGCTCAAACCCAGCTCTCTGCACCCTCCTTTCAGGTAGCTGTAGAGGGTGATGAGGTCTCCCCTCAGCCTCCTCTTCTCCAGACTAAACACCCCCAGTTCCCTCAGCCGCTCCTGGTACGACCTGTGCTCCAGAGCCTGCACCAGCTCCGTTGCCCTTCTCTGGACACGCTCGAGTCATTCAATGTCCTTTTTGCAGTGAGGGGCCCAAAACGGAATACAGGAATCGAGGTGCGGCCTCACCAGTGCCGAGTACAGGGGTCAGATCCCTTCCCTGTCCCTGCTGGCCACGCCATTGCTGACACAAGCCAGGATGCCATTGGCCTTCTTGGCCCCCTGGGCACACTGCTGGCTCCTGTTCCGCCGGCTGTCAATCAGCACCCCCAGGTCCCTCTCTGACTGGCAGCTCTCCAGCCACTCCTCCCCAAGCCTGTAGCGCTGCTGGGGGTTGTTGTGGCCCAAGGGCAGCCCCCGGCATTTGGCCTTATTGAAGCTCACACAGTTGGCCTCAGCCCATGGCTCCAGCCTGTCCAGGTCTCTCTGCAGAGCCTCCCCACCCTCGAGCAGATCAACACTCCTGCCCAACTTAATGTGGTCTGCAAACTTTTTTTTGTGATCTCCCAACAGAGATAAAAACTAATTGAAAGGAAAGCAAAAAGTTTTGAAACTATAACAGAAGTACGTCTAACTGCCTGTAGTTCATGAAGAGCAGATTTCTAGCTGGTTCTACCGAACAACGTGTTTTCTTCAAAAGCTTGAGATGGCTGAAAAGTCAGAAATAGCTTCACATGTATGTTTCTGTACCTTAATCAGGATATCTCTGTACTTTATGGCTGATATCTACTGAATTTTGTGAATTTTTAGCAACAGGACTTTGCCTGAACTGCCTGCTTTTGTATATGTAGCATTTTCCTTATTATAAATAAGTGGGTGCAATTTTTTCAAACACTGGGTTTTTAAAATATTTTTTGATTGGTTTAAATTTGTTTTTTCAATTTCTAATTGAAAAAAGACTTTTTACATTTTATTTTTTTAACTGTTGTAGATCAATTCAGTAGATTTGCAGATTTCCTCCTGTTTAGAGTGGTCCATCTCTGTCTGGAAGCTCTTAATGAATAGACAAGAGCCTGTTACAGGGTACCTGATATCATGCAATATAACTCCTAGGTTTTTGGCATGAGCTGTAAATGACACCGCCTGTGGGATTCTTTCCCATGGAGCTGCCAGTACTGTGCACAGATTCCTGTTAAGTGTAATTGCTTCCTCCAAGCAGTCAGTTCACCAACCCTATGAGAGAAGATCCCAGAGATAAAAATCTCATTTGCAGTGATGGGTTTTTAGATCTGAAACGCTATTTCTCAGTAAAGAGAGAAGTCCTCCCAACTAAAATATAGAGGAGAATAACCAAAGAAAAGCACTCTTTGGTCTCAGAGGAGGTAGGTTTGTAAGTGATAACTGAGTGAAACAGTATTATGAATTACAGTTAAGCAATTCTCTTCTGTAAAGATGTCCCCAGTGGTGTTTTTACTTATGGAAAGTTAGACTCTAAAGGAATATTTGCAAGGTTGCAGTGATCTTCAGAAAAGTCAATGCCGAGTAGAAGGAGCAAGATGAAAAGGTGTGATGATGATACCAAGTATTTAAGAAATGCTAATACAAGACCATTAAGTATGTAAACTGGTGTACTCAGAACAGTGTCTTGGTTTATTCTTGCACACCTCAGTATCAAACAGTAATGGGTCTACAGAGGGTTTCAAAGCCTGTAAAGAAACACATTCTAAAGGCTCTGCAGCAGCATGTCATATGTCTGAAATGAAGGCTGTAGTCATCACAAACTGTCTGGACCTGCCTACACCATATATAAATGTGTGGTTTTAGTGGGGCTTCTTTAATGATACCTAGAAAAAGCTGGATTAGCAGCTTGGAAATGTTTTCACAAAACATCATCTCCAACAGCAGCCAAGAAACACCATGCAAAGCATTGCAATAGCAACCTCTGTATTAAAGAGCACACATGACAATAGTAAAAACATTGCTATGTACCACTTTGGAAACCTTTGTCTCATGACAGTCTCTGAAAATATTTTCAAATTATTAGTTTTTGGAGAAACACTCTAGATTTAATGCCAATATTAAAAAAAAAAAAAAGTCTGTTGCTTAGAACGAAGAGGAATGATCTTGACCAAGTAGTTATAGCACGCTTCAGTGTAGAATAGGATAGAATGAGTATAATCAGGAATGACTTTTGAGGTGGAATTTGTACCATTTATTCAGGATTAATACTGGAGATGCTGTGGGAAGGAAAGCCTGAGCAGCAAATGAACTGTGCAAATGGAGCAGTAGGAGAACTTGCAGAACTGAAGCTGTCTCTTGAGTGACTTGAGCAATATGTGTAATGAGAAGATGTGCTCACCTAGGAGATTCCTGTCACCTAGTCAGCTACATGACACTCAGATGACAGGAGGAGCCTGTTTAGGATATGCTGAAGACCTAGAGTAGACAGAAAGTAGTTTTTCCTAATAGTTTAAGCCATGAGTATTCATAGAAGATAATGGCTCAGTTGTCACTCTTGTATTAACTTCAAAGCCAATACATTGAAGTCACTAGTTTCAAATTGTGCATATTAAAAAAAAAAAAAAAAAAAGCCGAACCTTTGGAAATGTTAAGCAGGAAGCCAGCTAGAATTTTCATGTCTGGTTGATTCTGCTTGTAATACAAGGCTTTTAGACTGAGTCAAATTAATTTGAAGATAAGTTTTTGGATCTGTGATAGGGTATATTTAGTTTGTCCACTGTTTAATTTTGTGGTTTGCAAGCATCTATGTAGAGTTTTTACCCAGCATTTTTCTCAGTGACTGCATAGGTAGAACCATAGTCTGTTTGTATGTATGCACTGCATGTAGCACTGTATGTGTCCTAAAGCAGTGAAGCATTTCTCTTTCCTTGCATCTGATATGAAGCAGTGCACCTGATGCCAATTAGATTAATTGAACATGTACCTTAATTAACTCATGATACTCCTGTTTATTCACAGAAAAAGGTAATTAATCAGTAGAAATTTGGGTCTCTTAATTTAAACAGATGTCTGATAAGACCCCCTGTGTCAGCACTTGACAGGTTCAGCCCAAGAAGCAGACTGCTGCTAACAGCATGGAGACTGATTGTAGGGGATCTGTGCCGATTGAGAATGTCATTGAATCGTAACAAATGATCCCTCTGGCCATCTGGATCCTGACAGAAAACTAGAGAGAGATCAGGTGTAACCAAGGACAGCCGAGAAAGGTGTTCTGGCAAAACAGTTGTCGTAAAAAAAGTTCCAGAAGTCCTCTCTAGTGATAATTTTGCACAAGAAAAACTAATTTATCAGTGAAAAACAAAAGCTGTATAGAGAAATCAAGGGATCATGGCCTTTTTTTCAGTGGTTTTTGCTACAAACTTCTTAGTCCAAACAATCTTGATGTGTAAACAGAGGCCCTGTATGTCCTCTGCCAGTTTCTTTTCACTCCTCAGCTGTTCTGCAGTGTGCAGTTTCCAGATAGGAAAATACATTTCAGTCAAGTGGTGTGTCTGGTTTTTTTATAAAGCAGTTTAAGAATCTGTGGGATGGAAAGGTGTGATCTGTCTTAATAATTGTTTTTCCTGTATGTGTTGGATTATTACAGCCTAACTGTACTTTTATAGATGTTGCTTTCCAGAAAATAGGTTACTGTAAAGACAGAAGTATGACTTTGGCTGCTGCACAAATGACTATAGTTTCTTGTCTAATAGTAGCTGAAATTTTTTTCTTATAAATCTCTGTTTTCCATTGGTAATATATCTTGTTAATTAAATGTTGTCAGGTAGCTGCTATCTAACTTGTGGGAAATCCTGAGGTTGAATTTATAATGGAAGAAACTGTACCATAGTGTGTATGTGGGATTAGTAGTTCTGAAAATAACATCACTGTTTATAGCAGAAAGAGTGAGAAAACAGTATGAACCAATGTGGACCACAGGAAAGGTTTTTCTTAAACAGAATTCTAAGAATTTCTCTCTCTGAGTCTCTTGGTTTTTTTTTCCTATGAAAATATTTCAAGTAGTTGCCTTTCTTTATTCTTGCTTCCTCATTCATGTTGACATATAAGATAATGTTTTCCTGTTTCTTAAAATGATGCTTGAGCGAGATGTCACCACTTAGACTAAACGCTGTGATTCACTTAGATCGTTATTTGAAAGTAGCCTTTCATAATGCACTATTCAGGTGGCTCTGCTTTTGTAATTGCACCATCATCCACGGGAACCTTACTGAAACCAGTTATAAACAAACAATGGAAAATAAGTTGGCACTGCTTGGTTTTGATACTAGTAAATGGTGGTAAGGTGTTAAGTTCAACCATGTAGGACCAGAAGGTGATGTACAAAATATCATTTGCCTGCAAGGAATTTAGTTTTCTCCTTTAAACTAACAGGAATGTCAATAACAACAGTGCCATAGCATCAAATCTGATTTAGTGGGCCCTTAGTCTGTAATTAGTGCTCTCTTAATTTAGCATTTGTTTTTGAGGTAGCATAGCAGTTCCCAAGGTAAGCACAATGTTTGGTTTCTTTTGGAGTATTTTGATGAATCAAATTCTAAAATTCAAGTCCTTTTCAACCACATCTATGAATGTTTCTACCTTTTCAACAGACTGTGGAAGCTACGTGGTCAGCTTTATTCAGGGGAAGTAAAGACATAAATACCTCTATTTATATCACTTAATAATCCCTGCTAAAATCATCAAGTGACTGACTTGATGTAAAAAGTCGGTCACTTGGTGCCTGACAGAAAGTAAAAAAATATGCTAGATTCTATGGAGATTGTAGTTTTTGCCAAGAGCTTAAAAGGAAGGACAAAAAGTACATTTGTAAGTGCATGTTCGTATTTTTAAATTAAAGCCTCTATATATGATAGAAATAACAATTGAAAGGATCATAGCATTTAAAAAAATAGGTCTGGGGAAATAAAAATGCAGCTATTTTATAAACTGTTCAATAGGTAGATGATTTAAAAATGTAAACCATTTTTGCCTAATTAATCAGTGCTTCTCAAAATCCTGTTGGATCTTCGGCAACATATATGTATGCAAGAGAAATGACTCTAGGCTATGTTATAATAAACTTCACTGTCATCCTTAAAAGAAAGCTTTTAGTTTATTTAGTTCTGAGGCCAACTTGTTCATTAATTTCTTACTATAACAAATACTCCCTTGATAGCAGGTGTTCTGTTATGATTGTAGTTGTTCCCCAGATTTTTAATATGGAAATACCTCTTTATTAGAAGTACAAAGTAGTTTCCTGAAATACTGCTTTCCTTTGCTTTAGGAAAATGGTAGTATAGGAATGAGGGAGGATTTTTCTGGTGGTTGGGTAAATATAAATGATGCATTGAAATATTCAGATCAAAATTCAGAAATGCTCTTTCAAAAATACATAGCCATTAATCTCAGAATGGAAGGGTCATTTCTTTTTTTCATATTTTCAGCTGAAAAAAAGTGTCTGAGAGAAAAAAGGTGGATTTTTTTGTTTCAAATAAGCAAATAATAAAAACAGAGCTGTGTTCTTTATGCAAACTTTCCTGATCATCATAGCAGTGATCATTCTTCTATGTTGCATTAATATGCCTGAAATTGTATAACAGAACATCGCATCATAAATAGTTGCCTGACAATAGTGTGTTTTCCTTCCATGCTCATGTTACCATATATTGGCTGATGCTTTTTTGTATCTTATGGATATACATTTAAGTATTTAGGCCATATTAACAATAAGTATTTCTCCAGTTGTTTAAAATGGAGGGAAAGGGTTTTCTCTTTTAGTTCTTATATAAAGGTTTTATAAGTTTTGAATCCTTCAGGAAATGTTTTGTGAACTCAGAATGCTTCTACTGTCTTTGTTGGTCTTAAGGATCAGAATCCACAGTTTATATTATCAAGCTATATTTGCAAATAACTGGCAAAGTAAACTGAGTGAGGTGTGAAAGCAGGGCAGGGATCTGATGCCCAGGAAAAATCAGCACTATATGTGTGTCTTCTTTCGGGATGATGTGTTGATTATGCTCTGTGGTTCAGTGGTAGACTTGCAGGTAGCCAAGTCTTTGTTTTTTCTAAACAGCAATTTAAGTGGTTTGCAATGTCTTGTTTAAATGAGCATATGCTAGAGCTCTCTGGTCCAAGTCTGCTTCCTGGTTTTGGGTCTGTGAAACAAGTGTAGAATCCCAGCTTCATGAGAAACAGTGCCCTCAGTGACATTGTAAAAAGTTATTAATTTTTATGGATTCTTTGGTATAAAGATTCTTTAGTATAAAATAAAAACAAAGCTCATTTATGTGGATGCTATGTATTCATTCATTGTTAAGTCTTGTCCCTTTTTAAAGGATAGTTTCTTGGTCCTGTTGTCTGCTGCATCAGATGTGCTCAACATGCACAGGAAGAAGTGTGAGGTAATTGTCTCCCTGTTACTGGTCCTGACTTCCCAGTTACCAAGCTGACCTGCTTATGTCTGCGCAGCATTTGAACTGCTGTGGTTGTAAAATGACTGCATACGAACTGCCCACCTTCCTCAGCATACCTCTGTGCAAGAGGGTGGCTGAGGCTCATTTGGTTAGCCAGCCTGGAAGAGAGGATTCGTTTCTCCTACAAATAATTTTCATGTTAATTTTCTGGAGCTCATATGGAGAAACTGGCTGTCTTGGTGTCTCCCTTATCTCAAACTACAAGTAGCATCCTTAGTAGAAGTGTTCATGTAGAACTACCTGAAACTCCTGCTGAGTCAAAATTCTGCATTTCTTTCGCATTAACCTCTTCAGACCAGGACTTTTTGTTAGACTTCCCACAGAATCCAGCCTCAAATATAGCTTTGGGTTTTTTGGGCTGACTGACAGACTAGCTTTAATCATAGCCTGATAAAGTTATGAGACTTGAGGAATGTATTGTATAGGATATGGCATTTATGTGACTTTTTTTGGAATGACTGGGATCACAGCAGTCCCCGTTTCTTAGGTGTTAAAAAAAGAAAATATCTTTGTCAGTTTTGCTATGTTTAGAGTTGAAGTTGTTCAAGGAAGTTATGGAACCCATTGCAACTTGCAAACCATGTAGGAAACCTGTTAGTTTTTCAAAGGTGCTTTAATGTCTTTGCTGTTGCCTTCCAGCAAATTTGTATACTTGCTTCATTTATGAAAATTAAGTTCTTGTTATATTTAGGGTAAGATAATATCCCTAATATCAACAGGAATCCTGTGGGAAAATTTTATTACCAGCATTTGCCTTGGGTAGTATCTTATTCCATATAATGATGAAATAGGTCTTTTTGTATTCTCTGGGGTAATTCAGAAACATCTGCTTCACATTAGCTCCTCAAAGTACTTTGTTTAAAAGAAACATATTAAAGAAACCTTTCACAGCTCTTAGTAGAGCAACTGCCTCTTATTTAGTCTTGGGCTAAGTGCTTTCCAATATGAATGATTGCTCTAGCAGCAAGGACAATTAGAGCACCATCCTGTAATAAAACAGCACCCAGTCCTATTTGCAGAGTATTAATGGTCTGCTTTCCCAGCATGTTACAATCAAGATAATGTAAAATGAGCTGCTACTAAGAGTTCCTTGAATTTTATAATGTTTTATTATATCTCTTAGTCTTTTTGCAGTAACTGCCATAAGTGAATGAATTATAGAGATCATTGGTGGCAGAAATTTTGCAAAGGTGTATGATGATCCCCAGATCTTTGTGATTCTTGATTCCTGAGTTAATAATAATTTTGTTATCCATCAGTGTCACTGTTTTCTTGCCTCCTTTGTTTTTCAGTCAGAAAAGCTTCTGAATTTTAATTCAATGATTTTCATGGTTCAATCTGAAATTACTTCAGAAGATAACACCAAGACCTATTTTTAGTAACCTTCCTGTCTGGTCTTATTCCATTACCTCAGTTTCATTAGTATTCAGGCCTGTTTTTTCTGTCTTATATCTGTCCTATATTTCTTGTTTCCAGGCAGAAGTAAATTTATAGCTGCCCTTTTACTATATTATCCCAGACCTGATTTCTTCACTGCAAAATACTCTCAGTATTACAATATGAGAGAGGCTCTGCCCCACACAACTGCTGCAGCTGCCTGTCGTTCCTTGGGGATGCAAAGCCTGTGCAGCCTCATGCTTCAACAATTCCATTACTTTGTAGTGACCAATAATAACCACTGAAGCAGGGTCAGAAATTAAGATAGCTTTGTAGATAATGACCCTTTCATAGAGGAGGGTCAGACTACTTTTCTGTCTATACATTGGTAACCTTTCCAGACTGAGAAAGTTACTTTAAAAAAAACCAAACAAACAAACACAAAACCCCCCAAGAAAATAAACAAAAATGTATGATATATGACAGACTCTTAAAAGTATCTAGGCAACTAAAACTGCAGCCACCCAGGAGGACTTTCAGAATTGTCCAAGTACTCAGGGTAAGTGTTCTCTCCTGTAGACATTTTAGGACTGTTTAGTGCTATTAAACACTAGTTCGCCTCTTCACAAGACTAAAAATTTGGATTCTACTTCCTTAATTCACAAGTTTTGTAGCTTTTTTTCCCCGTGTCTTTCCTCCGTTGTTTAGATGAAGCTGTCTTCCTTGGTAGATTCAGCAGAGTTTAAACAAATGTTAGTCATTGTATACGTATATAATTGAGTTCTAGTATTATAGTTCTCTAAATAGCAGATGATCTCAATTTTATAGCTGATCAGTTTAGGGGTTTTGCGTGCTTAATCGCTATTACAGGCTGAACCTATGTTTTGTCACACTGTATGCATAATGATTTTATACTTCCTCTCATTGCTGACATAAAATAATGGGCAATTGTTTCTGCTGTACTTAGTTCTGAGTAGCTCCTCGTCTTGTCTCCATTTCTATTACTGACTTTTATGGTATATTTTTGTGGACACTTCCTGACTTATCCTGCATTGTTTAACTTTTCATAATTTTTAAAGTTCTTTTCTTCTCTTTACACGCCTACTTTTTTATCTTGACAGGAAATCATGACCCCAAACAAGAGCTGTGCTTGTTTCAGATATGCTGTATGTGTGGAATGGGGGAATGTGTCCAGCTGTCTTGCAGCTAAGGTATCTGTGAATGGATGTTTTAGCTGTCTTTTGCTGAGAGGTCCATGACTACAAGAAAGGTAGCATATCAACGCGTGGCTGAGATTTTAAAAATCATGGTGGACAATTTTGTATGAATGGATTGATACGTGTTGGAGTATGCTATTCCACAAGTGGGATGGAGTCTTTGAAAATGAGACTTCTTTCAGACGACAGATGTTATGCGTTCAGTATCATTAATGCCTTTTGGAAAGGACAAAAGTTATATTCTAACAAAATTGCCTTCTTTGAACAACTTGAATTTCTAATTTCCAAAGGCTAATGTGCCCCCAACTATTAATATGACAGTTATGACACTTTTACAGTGATTCTACATATAAACAAGATTTGAGAGAGCATGACACTTAAACATCATAACCACACAGATATTGCAACAAATTCTTCAGCTGTAGATTGACTTCCACTGCTTTGCTCCTGTGTCCTTTTTTGTAGGTACAGTAACATATACTCTCATATATGTTAGCATGTTGCACGTTTTATGGCTTATTGCTAAACTGATACATATCAAGTTGGAACTTTTTCAAGTTGCTACAATCTTTGAAATAGCCTCTTTACTTTCTGTTCCTACAAATTCTTACCATGCAAATGCACAAACCTAGTGTTTGTGTGTGTGTGTGTATATGTAAAATACTTTATTTAGTCTCATGTAAGTTTATATTGCTATGCATAAGAAGGTGGGCAGATACTTCAGCTGTATGATTAATTTTTACTTTTTTTCTTCATTGGGAATGAAAGTTAAAGCAACAAAGAAGTGAAGCTATATTATTCTAATTTAAAGCAGGGTTTTTTTCTGCTCTTTTCATCTTTCTCATATTGCTGATAGGACAAAATTGTGTCACAGTTGACTGTCGGTAATTAAATTTGGAATGTTTATTTCATATCAAAAGACAGCTAATCTTTTGTGATACATACCAAGGTATTTATGATGACTTGACCCACTTTCCTGAATTTTAGTATGCTTCTATTTCATGCATGCTGCATTGCTGTTTGGAATTGGTGGAAGTCCTTTCATTCACCTTAGCATGCTTTATCTCAATATGTAAGCACACGTGGCATGAATAAACACACAGCTATGATGTTGATCATTTTGTGGTAATAGTTATGGACTCTGAGAAAATTTTTCCCGTTTACTTTAGTAGCATAATTACAGGAGAATTCACATTGTCATTGCTGTTCTACTGTGGGCAGGCAGATTCTTCTATTTTTTTTTTTTCTTTTTGCTATGTGTGCATGTTTCAGTTGGTGCAATAGTGTGTTGGTGACAAAATTCATAGATTATTTTGTATCTGTAAAGTCATGCTTCAGTATAAATTGCTTTAAAAGAAATATTTTGATAGTAATTCATAGATATTCACACTACATGCAGAGTTTATAATTTTACAGAATTTTGTGTTAAATCTAAGTTTTTATGAATAATTTTCATAGAGGGAGTTTTTGAAGTCTCCTGTCTTTCATTATGAATTGGATTGCAATTTGATTGTTGGACCATTTTGAAGTCAATAAAGATTTGACTTCTTCAGGTTTATTATATCCACAAGGATGTGTGTTAATTACTTACTGCTTGTATCACATCCTGCTGCAAAGTCCAGTGACTCTCCTCAGCCTTCTAAATCACAGAAGATTGTAAGTGTTAATGCACCAATCTTTGACTATCTTGTTTCTGTGTAACATCTGTCATATCTTAATCAGATAACAATAGAAGATAGGACATTATTGTATGTATGTAATTTCTTTTCAGAACTTTAGAATGTTAACAGTGATAAATATAAATACAGCTGATCCATAGTACTTACATAAACTCATCACCATAAGAGCTAGCATCTCCAATGCTCTTTTATGAGTCTTCACAACATGGATCTAATACATGAATAGACTTTGAGATATGTAGGGTCTGAAATACCAAGATACTAAGTGACTTGTCCAGACAATTCTGACAGAAAATGAAAGTCAGTTATGTGTTTCTCATGGATTTTGATTACAGCATCCTTCCTTTGCGTGATAAATTTAGAGCCTTCTGTCTGCACTGCAGACCTATGCACGACATTGCTATTGTGAAACAGAGGTGAGAAACATTTACCCAGCTCTTTGTGCTACATGTGGGGTATTTGTAGGTTTGTCTTATCATAGATTCTTGAACAGTGGCTGCATTAATACCTTTAAAAGCCAGCCAAGTGAGACAGGAGGTACCTTTGTGTAGTGTTTTAGGGTTTTTAACCACTTGCAGTAAGTGGATAGCAAAATGTGTGCTTAGTTCCCAAACCAGTTGTGTATTTTCTGTTTCTACAAAGTAAATGGTAGCTAGCGAGCAGGATCACAGTGCCATGACTGCGAATTCTAGTAAAATCTCTCTATATTTGGAGGTTTGCTCAAATGGAAAATGAATGATTGGTCTTGAAGCAAAGCAAAATGCACTCCTTTAGAGAGGTTGAAATTATTTCAGCTTTACCAGAAAATATGCTGATTTTTTAAACTCATCTTAAAATGCAGAATGCTCAGCCCTGTCTTATTCCATTTCTTTGACCTTTCTGAAATGGATTTGATTGCAGTTTTACATGTAAGCAACAGATAAACAGCCCAGACTATAAAATGAAAACTATTAGCATTAGTGTTTTACTCCAGAGCTTGGGCATCAGTACTTTATTCATTTCTCAGTCATAAGTTAACTGTAGTTTACAGCTCTGAATTGCTAAATCTTTAATGTAACCATGGGCTGGCTCAGCAATGCTTAAAAACTTCAGCTTCAGCCCTTATGGTATGCTAAAAGGCCATTAAGTCATGGACCATTTGTCATGCAACTTTTCAAGATTTCCTGGAGACAAAGCAGTAAATTTCAGAGTAAGGCAAAGGAAATTTTTGTGTATCACTGATTTGTAGCCCTCTGGTGAGGCCTATAAATTTGGAGTGTGGTCGAAAGAAGATTGGGAAGGTAGTCTAAATAAAAAAAAAGAATAGTTTAAAATTAAATGGATTAATATTTGGTACCATTGTGTGTCCATTAAAAAGGACTTTTAAAATAAAAAACCCCATGTTTTTTCTAAATTTTGTGGCATGTGGACTCTGAAGGAAGTGTATATGAAGTTGGTCTGTGTTGCATGGTAAAATTTTTGAAACTAAAAAATACTTACTGGAGGCCATTGTCTTAATGCTGTCAGCTGCTGCTGGAGCATTTAACTGTGCTGGTGTCTAGTATTGCCAGTGCTTGACTGAAGTGAAGGAGAGGTGAGAATCCCAAGGTCCTCTATGCAAGTTTCATTGTTTGCATTATGTTAAGGAGATGTGATCTTTCCATCTTAGTGGAACTCCTGCAGGGGGAAAAAAAAAAAACTGGGGAAACTCTTCCACTCTAGCTGAGTACAGAGATTTTTGGGGGGATCATCAGGACAAGAATAATATTTAAAACAGAGAAATAGAATTGGTATCACTGCATAAAGGAAGTCATGATGTAAATTAACTAGGGTATGGCTTCATTACTGCTACCTCTTGCAAAATTCAGGGGTACTATTTATTGTGTTGCTAATGATCTATAATGTAGAGCAAAAAACCAGTCAATTTTATTTCTAATCTGCTTGAAATACCATGGGAATCAAGATGTGGGATTAGTTTGTTTGTGGTGAAGATTGTAGCTATCATGGAAATTGTGTATGGTTTCTTCAGTGATGAAGAGAAAGTTTCCTTAACTACAATGGAGTAAGCAACAGGTTGTTTTTGGGGGGGAGGCACTAGTCTGGAGAAGGTGAAAAACTGGAGAGCACAGTATATTAACTCCCCTTGTTTTACCAAGCCAGCAAAATAAATAATGCACATTTCAGGGCTCTAGCTGAGGAAAAAAAGAAAATCCCTTCATTAGTGTTAGATACCATGAGAACTAGGTGCTTGTTAGCTGCTAAAAGGAAAAAACACTTGAATAGGGTAAAAAGCAGGGAATTTTAGGCAGTAAGATGTGTAACTGTTTATCATCTCCAATAGGTGATGCATTTCTGAATTACTCCAGTCAGTAAATCTTGCCTCAGTAGGGTATATGTACATATCTGACTTGCTTAAAATTCCCACAAGTAGGGTAGGTACAGTATTTGTGATGACTTTTCCCTTTGCTAGTTTCAACCTTTTATTTGTTTCTGTTACTTTGAAGAGTTTGTATCTGAGCTCTGGGAAAATCTGTATCAGCAGCTGCGGTCTTGCTTGATAGGTGCTGCAGTATGGTACTGCAGTATAAAGCTATGGTAAATCACTCACTAAAGACAATTAGAATGATAAAATTGGTTTGTCCAGTGATTGCCCAGTTGACGAGGAAGACAAATTACAGTAATTTCCTATGTGACCTGGATTCAGAGCAAGCATAAGATACAGGGACAAGATGACACACATCTATGTGTGATGCAAAACACTCTTCTGTGAAGAAACCTTTCTTCCTGAGCCTTTGATTTTAAGTCTGAATTTTTAAGATTTAATTTATATGAAAATGTTACTGAAATAAAAAAAACATGAAACTGACAAATAAAGGAAATCATTAGTGCCCAAGTGTTCATTTAGGGCGTTACTGTAAATCGTGGTGGCTTTTTGGTATTGTGAAATCATATCTACTGAGTGGAGCTGGTTTATTCAAAATAACCACCGGGAAGCAAAATCCTTGGCACTTATTTACATCTTAGTTCAGATGTAAATTTCCTGGTCACCTTAACCACTCTGCCTCAAACCCAGGCCTTGAAATATGCTGCTGAGCCTTTCCTGTTATTGAGAAGTTTTCTATTGTGCATATTGTCCTCAGGTCAATAGGTAAAATAACTATTAATCCTATTGCTTTAAGGTGTCACTTAACAGATAAAGTAGAAATACAAGAGCACTTTTCTAGTTGCCGAAACCCCAAGCTCAGGTGAGCCTGATTAACACTCAACTGTGTTTACTTAAGTAGAGAGACTGTCTCAGATGAGAGAGTATGCTGCTGTTTCCCAAGTGGCATATTCCCTGGAACATTGCTTGCTTCATCAAAAGTTTTCCTGAAGTAGCAGATGGCTTTTTTGTTGTTTTTACAGTATTTACTTGATATGGTTGTGGACCATATTGTCCTGGCATTTGGGGATTTGTCCCAGTACCTCCAGTTTTCTTCTTTCTGTAACACGTGCTGTCATTGAAATGTATTGGTCAATTAAGGCTCAGCTGTAAGGGGAGGGGAGAAGCTACTGGCAGCTCAGAAACTGTGAAGTGTGGTGAACATGGAAACGCTGCAGTGGCTTCAGTGTATTCTGTTTTATTCAGACATTGCAAACAAAACAGAAGTAATCCAACACAATTAAATAAGCAGTAACCCCCAGAAACTCAGCTTCCCATTTACATTGACAGGGAAGACAGACTTCTAAAAGCCTGTGAGTCCAGGATAGCAGAGTAATACTGTGTAGCAGTAAGAGGTGCTCTGAAGTGTTAGGTCAAATGGTGTCACCCCTTTCTAGGGAGTCCCCAGTAGTTTGTAAGGTTCTGCTCTGCTTCCCTACCTCCACTATGGTGGTGTTCACAGAATTCACAGATTCACAGGATCATCTAGGTTGGAAAAGACCTTGAAGATCATCTTGTCCAACCATTAACCTCACACTGACCATTCTCAACTACACCAGATCCCTCAGCGCTATGTCAACTCTACTCTTAAACCCCTCCAGGGATGGGGACTCCACCACCTTCCTGGGCAGCCCATTCCAACGCTTAACAACCCGTTCAGTAAAGAAATGCTTCCTAATATCTAGTCTTAACCTTCCCTGGCGCAACTTGAGGCCATTTCCTCTTGTCCTATCACTTGTTACTTGGATGATGAATTAAAACTTGACCTGAGTAGAAAAAGTCTTTGTTAACTAGTTTTGAATCCAAGGTGAATTCTTTGCCGTATTTGTGTTAGCAACAACCCAAACTTGTGATAGCAATTCAGCTGTACTCTAAGTTACAGGGACCTGTTTTTGTAATGTAGAGCACTAGTCACCTGAAAACAGAGTGATTGTCACTAGATCAAGATCTATGAAAATGTGGAACATATTTTAGCAACCAATCTCTGCATCTTGTAGTTTAGTTATGATAGCATATCCTTTCACAGACTTACAGAGGAAGCAGAACGTGTGGGAGTCTTCAATTCTTATCAGTGGGGGAAAAAAAGTTCAGTGGCTAAGCATATGAATACATAGTTTTTGATTATGCTTAAGTGTTACTGTGTTCTTATGGACAACAAAATAAATGGTTTATTCACACAGCTGAACCCTTTCAGTAGACACACAAAATAAATTAGATTTCTAACCTAGATACTGTATTGATGGATTCTATTTGATGAGTTCAAGTTGCACATCTTCTGTATTTTTGACATGAGCATATATTGCCATAAAATATTGGTAGTATGAAGTATTGTAATGAAGTGTTTTCACTAGTCATACTGGAACACAGATTTATAGGGAAGAGTTTTGTTGGACAGAAGTGCTGAACATGCCATAACTAATATCTTTTCCAGACAGAAATTATACTTTGCTGGCTAAAAGTAACAGCATATGGAAAAGTGTGATAATATATTTTTAGGCCATTTATGTATTGGCCAATGCACTGAGTTTTATGTGTGCCTGAAAAACAGTGAAGTAAGATGACCTTAATTTCAGCATCTTTTCATAGCAAATAGCAATATAGCATTATCAGAGAAATTAAGTGCTAATATCTCTTGAAGGTATAGATATGTATTTGAAGACTGGTTTCCAGTGTTAACTTTTATTCATTGCTGTTTAGGCTGAAATCCCTGGTCAAGGTTCACTTAAAAGGAAAAAGCACCCAGGTTGGATGGTGAATCAGGCTTTATTTTATACTCTGTACCCAAATACTTCTCAAGAGTATGAATCTCTGAATTTCTTTATTTCGTTATACTCTAGTGCTTTGACCTGTGTAGATTTTTACTCCCTCAATTCCATTTTTCTTGCAATAGAAAGGGAATAATACCTATTGTGTCCAGCACAGTAGGCTGATGAGAAGTCCAGGAAACCTTCAGGGCTGTGCAAAAGGACAGTAATTTGTGCTTGAGTTTTATACTAAGATCTGTCCAACAGGCTGTGGTATTTCTGAAGGTGATATGTTTGTAATGGGGGTTAAGTTAATCTCTGATTTAAAAAAAAATAAGTATGGAGATTTAAAAAATAAAAGGGGAGGGGAGTGCTTTGTAGAACCCAGTGCTTTTAGTTGTTTACTTAAAACTTTAATGCAGCTTGTGTGGCTTTTGTACTCCATTTAAAAGCAGGCACATCTCTTGAATTGATTTTTGAATGATGGATAGATCATTAGAGTGCTGCGGGGTGGTATATCGGATGATTTCTACCAATTTTGTGTTGTGTTGCTTTCAATTCAGGCAGTCATAGGAAAATAATAGCTGTTGCCCTTTTAATGCAGAAGATCACAGGGAGCTGCTTATTTGGATGGAGAGCCTGTCTGAACAGAAGCAAATAATATTGGCCACTAAGAGACCCTTGTTGAGAGACATCAACAGCTATTAACACACTTAGGATCTTGGATGTCAGTTCACTGTGGATGCTGTTGGTTCCAGTGGTTTGTCAACCATGTTATTGGTGACAGCTTTCTGTGAGCTGATTGCTGAAAGCACACATTGAGCTATGAGTTGTTAGCATGTAAGGAAAGTCTAAAAATGGGAAACGTACAGGATTTCAGAGCAGAGGAGGGGTGTTCAGATTTCAGTATGAAGTCAAGCTTTAGATTTTAGTTACTCTGGAATGCAAACCAAAATCCTTTCAGAATATGATGAATTATTTCCAAATACTGAATTATATACCACTATTAAACTATTGTTAGGAAGCAATATATGTGAACCCTGCAAATTGGATAATAAATCTTTCATGTTACCTTTGTGAAATACCCCATTGATTTATGTGGTTTAAGTGCAACATCTGCATTCCATATCCACTCAACATGTTGAAACAGGACCCTGGTGTTAGTGTGTAATTCAGATATTCAGGACATTGAAAGGCCTCTTGAGAGCTGTGACAGGTAGTGGTGAGCAAAAGTCTTGTGAAGATTTAAGAATAAGGAATATCAATACTACAATAAGTTATATGACAATGTTGAAGTGAGTTTTGAAAGTCTGAAAAGCATTGCTAGGAATAAGCTCAAGGCTTAAATTTAGAAATGCAGCTGCATAAGTTGGTACACAATGGTCTTTGAGGACTTCTGTAATTTTGTAGTCATACAGACCTTGGCTCAGTGTTTGTCAGATCAGAATAAGATAGAAATAATAACTAAGCTTGGTTTTGTTCCAAAGAATGCGATGAAAAGATGGCTTTGTCACACACAATCCCTGGATCACAGACATCAGGGAATAGATGTGATAACTTCAGGCAAGGCATGAGGTGTGTGGAGACTTGTATAGCTTGTATTTGCTTAAGTCTGTTTGTTCTGCAAATCTGAGGGACAACTGTTTGTGAAGCGCATCCATAGGGTCTAGTAACTTCTCAGTAACCACATACTATATTGCTTTGACATAAATGGAGTGCACATTTCTAATTTCTCTAGTGTATTTTCTAGCGTTGAGGGAAGCAGCAAAGCTGTCATGATAAATCTTAAAGGAAATGCCTAAGAACAAAATCCTAGGACTTGTAGACTGTGGGTATTTATATAGTAACATCAGTGCATTTAAATAAATGAGATTTTCAAAATCTCTTTAAAGCGGTAGAGTGTATTATCAGAAAATAAATGCTTTATAATCACAACAGTCAGAATAAAGCTGTTTACAGTATGTATGTATGTATGTGCTGATACAGGACTCCATTCAGAGGTTATACTGATGAGGAATTATTTTTTCATGTAGAAACATGCAAGACTTCTCCTAACATAAGCACCCTGTAGTGAGACATACAGATTTAAAAAAAATACTGTTTGGCTCATGGTACTAATTATACACCCCGCTCTGGAGCATTCCTGGACCCTGACCCTGTCAAACTAGACACCACCACTGGAATTGTTAACTACACCCTAGTGGCTGTCCAGGACCGGGATTACACAGCTCCAGGGAGACAGCCCTTGCTCAGATCTGAATTAAAACCTATTATTCTCTCTGATAATCACATGCACCTTCATTCAATTATGCTCTTTACTGGAATTTGCCTAGGTAACCTGTGATGAGGTTGCTCTGGTAAGTGCTCATTAGGGGAAATGTTGGTAATGTGATGCAAGACTGCGCTGCAGCAACAGTGCAGGATGATTCTTAATGCAGCTGTTTTCAGCTCATAAATTTCTAAAACGTCTTAATCTAGCATTTTCAAGCTACGTTTCCAGTTTTGCTGTGGTGTTAGAAGGGAGAAAAAAAAAAAGCATTTAAATACTCTTTGTGGCTTCCAGAGGGTTCCATTTATATTAAACTCAGTTCAGCATAAGCTGTTGTATTGTCACGTAACATTTGACAACATAAAAATATTTCTTACTGTCTCACTGAATGTATAAGAACTGTAGAACCGCTTACAATGTGAACAGATTCAACAGAAGAATGAAAAACTGCATGTCCCAGGATATTTTACTGCACAGTGGTCATAGTACTTCATACAATGTGTAGACTAAAATTTTTGGAGCAGATGTGGAACCTGTGAGGAAAAGTTGAATGCAAGTCTTGCACCTTGACTATCCTAAGTGTAGCTTGAGCAAAACTGACTTCTAGTTCTGTAAATTTAGTACTTTATTACTGTACTTTGTGGTAAATTCCTTTAACATATCTGTTTGGCTGATCAGGGATACCAATTAAACTCAGACACCAGAGTGAAAAGTGGAGGCGTATTTTACTAGAAATAACTAAATATATAACAGAATAATACAGAAAACATACAGTAAGAAAAGAGATAAGAGTGCACTTAAATGAATACGAAAATACAGGGTAATGCATCAAATCATTACTACCAGAGAGAGAATAGTGATTAGGAAAGATCCATCACCACTTGCACACGTTCCCATCACCCAGCCCCGCAGTGGCGGGGCAGCCCCGGTTACAGCGAGGGTTTGCAGAGCCTGTCCCGGCAAAGGGGGAAATCCTACGCGGTGCGTCCATCCATTGGTGAGGCTGCCAAAGTCACTGTGAGCGGATCCAGCCTTATATACCAGAGATCGGCAAGCCAGAATAGCTGGCACCTTTGTTTTAAGCGAAAATACCTGGTTTCAATCTCACATTAGATTCCCCCAGAGCCTGGCCAGGACTCAAGGGAGAAGCTCAGGGAGTTCCCCTGCTTATCCAATTAAATTATGTGCAAGGTCTCACATCAGGCCACAGTGACAGACTACGGTCTCCGTGACCCTGTTGTTTTATCCAGACACAAAGAAAGATAAATATACATCAAGATACCTGCATCTTCCATACATATTTCACTAAAGATTACATACAGAGTTAGCAGCTTTGACTCAGGGCCTGTTGCTCAGGCTTCAATACTTCCACCTTTTACATCAGAATAGGTGGTTTGTAATAACTTAGAATAATGCCTATTAGCACAATGGTTATTAGTTATAAAATATACAGGATTCATCTATAGGTCAACTCTGGCTTGGGCCTACTGTCCAAGCCTTAGCACTTCACATATCTCAGGAGATGTCAAACACCATATTTTGACTTTTCTGATATTCTGCTATCACACTTCTTACTGTCCAGCTATGTAGAAAATTAATCCTTTAGCGTGTAAGTAGCTCCAAGTGCTTCAAAACTCTTTTTTTCTTTTTTTTTTCCCCTCTTTTCTTTTCCCCTAGTGAATATACTATTTTTCAGAAATGTTTTTGCCCAGCTTAGCTTTAATGGTACATGTGGAAATCAGAAATCTAGAAAACTAATGTATTTTGTGTTGTAGTTACCTTGTCTTGCTTATGATCATGAATGCTTAAAAGCACGTGTTGACATACTTGTTGGGGCATCAATGTATTTCAGATTAGAATCACTGCACAGACTGTCTCGAAAACAGGGGAGAACTTGGTTGTAGTATCTAGCATACCTCAACTGTACTTATTTTTCTTGTGAATAAATTCTGTTACATCTCAACAAAATCCTATCACTGAAATATCAAAAAATATAGGTAGGGCTATGAGAAGGGTCTTGCTTATTTTGATGTCATGGGCAATCTTGTCTTTTTACCACCTTGGAACTTTGTTTATCTTGTGCGCCCTACCCACAACATAAATATTAACAATCAAACCCTTGAGGCTATACAAACTTTATTGCACGTTGAGTGTCACTTTAGCTATCTTCTCTCAATTCCACTTAATAATGCAGTGAACAGAGAACAGTGTAGAAAGCAGTTTGTTCATGAACACAGTTCTTCACAGTATATGCTTGCTGTAAATTATGTTGCATCATAAAAATTGGTGATGCCAGGCATTTGTTCAGAAAACTCACTGAAGCTTGTTGGACGGTTTAGCTACAGAGGAAAGCACATCTTGACAAACTTTTCATGTGAGCTGTGGGCAATAATTTGTTTCTTACACTGATGGGTTCTGGAGCTTTATATTAGTGGAAAATATAATCAGAACACCTTTCCAACGTTAATTTGGCTTTGTACAAAACTAAAGATTTGATAGCTGGAACTACAGTGAACGTTCTCATCTGTCTCTTTCTTGTATAGTGTATATTTAATTAAGAAATATAGGAAACAAATTAAGCTGCACCTCAAGATATGTAGATCTAGATCTTCTGTTTTCTTGCTCTTGATTTCCAGTTAGATTTTCTGTCTTCCCAGTGTCTTCTAAAATATTTTCTCAGCCTTCTACCTTGATTATACCCACAGGAAATGTGAAACTACTTCCTTGATTTTATTCCTGTTTGTACCTTCTCATAATGTGTCTAGCTGATACCAATTTTTTTATCCTTTTGACTGAAAGGTCCGCTGGTTCAGCATTCTCCACAGCTGCTAGTCTTGCTGTTAAGCCAGTGATAGGTAAAATTGATGAAGTAGCTAGATCCTCTTCATATCTCTGACATATCCAGGCCAAGTTGCCCTGTGGAACAGACTGGTTTCAACTGTTTCCTCATCCAGCATGAGAGGTGAGAAGGTGCCTAAAATGATCTTAAAGGGACATTCTACTTTTATCTGTAGAATCCAATAGATCATACAGAATTTACTTTTCAGCTGACAAAATGGTTTATTGTATCTTGGTGCCTCTTAGAAAAGAGAAGAGTAAAATTATATTGCGTAGTGTATGATTCTTAGCACTATCAGAGATGGATATTAAGAATGTTGAAAATATGAAGAGCTAAACCAATTTTTACAGTTGCTTGATGAGTTTGTTGCAGATAAATTTAACAGAAGAAGCAATACCTGATTATGGAATTTTAAGTTATATAAACTCTTAATCAAGGGATAATTCCTCTTCCTTATTTCTCAAAATTGATGCTAGAATCAGTTTATATCCTCAATGGAATCAGCTGAGAAAGGAGGAAGAGCCCTTATCTTAAAATCCAAAAGGAAAGTCTTAGCAGCATGTGAGAAGATGGTGATGGCTTGATGACTTTTCAGCCAGTTATAACTTAGACTTTTTATTCCTTATATTTGCAGACGTTTTACAGAAGGGCAATAGAGAATAGTGCCTTTTTTTTTTTCCCCCCAGACTAGCCAGAAGTATAGTCTTGCTGTCCTCTTGTCCAGAAAGAACCTTCAGTACTTCATTATGATTCTTCCCTAAATTTATCTAGGATGCCCTCTATTTTTAAGAAGACAAACCCTATCATCTGCTGTTATCTTGCTGCTTGGTTAGTCTCTGGATCATGTTACATATTATTTCTTCCTTGACTATCTTTAGTCTTTGTTGCTATATGAAATTATTCTGCTGTCACTTCAGCCATGTGTATCATAAATGAAATGTGTAGTTAATAAATAAAATATTCTTCAAAACTATTCTGTCTGTAATACTGTTTCTGATTGTTTTTCTTAGGTACTATCTTGTTTTTCTAGATTGGATGCTCTCATTTTCATAGTCCTCTTTCTTTGCCTTGTCACCTTTACTTTTGCCCCATAGATTCAACAATCTTGATCCAGCTCTGGCTTTAAGATTTTTCTCTTTTTCTGCCTATGAGAAATTTAATACAAGCTTCTAGTGACTTTCTGCTACCATTATTATTTTATTATTTCATACAATTTGCATGTTTTGGTTTTACTAAGCTTATAGGAAGAGTTATTCCATTTAAGATGATAGTTGTGCTAATCTGGTCCATGGTGGTTCTGCACTGATACAAGTTCATACCATTATAACAAAGCAGTACTTTGTGTTCTGTATCTTTATAGTAGGGCATGTGTATCACAGTGCTTTACTTAACAAGGAGAAAATGGCAAATAATTACCTATGGCTTTTGTCACTCTGGTTTTAAATCATGGCAACAGCATTGAAAATGTGTTACATAAATTCATGTTTCCATGACTTAGAGAAAGGGTGGTGGTAATCACTGTCTACTAGTGACTGTGTATTTTTAAATTATAGATATTAGTCTTTAATAATAGTAAGAAATTAAAATGTTTAATCTGTATATACATCCTAAATGTTTGGACATTTCTAACTAGCCTTGAGTACTAATCTTTATCTCACTGTAAACTTCCTGTTCTATTAGTTTGAATGAGTCCATCAGCACTTCTCGAAATGGAAACTTAAATGCCCGTATGGGGATCTTTCAACAGTGCACAAAGCTGGATGTAAGGAATAGATGCATACTACTTATTTGCTTTTTTAAAAAAATTTGAATAGTGACTACACTATTTTATTAGGATCTAAGCATGGCTATGGTGTTGAAATCACAGAGGAATGATACTGCTTATAAGAAGTTTCATAAATTGTCTGATAACTTTTCAGATCTACTGAGGACTGATAGTGTATCATGTTTATTTTTAAAGTTGAATTAGAGCTGGAGTTGGAGTAAGATAAAGAATCTGTCATATTATTGTAGTTGCAGCAATAGTAATATAATGTGGTAGTCCAGTGAAGTTAGATGTCTGAAGGTAGATGTAAACCTACTGCACAGCAGCCAGACCAGTACTGAAATGTAATTGTATATGTAATTGTATATACCTTTATTTGATAAAAGAAGTACTTCACATCCTTCTGATTTCTTTTGGTTAAATTCAGCGAGAAGTATAGTTGTCTGTAGATTGTACAAACACTGGACAGTGCTGGTGTTACTAACTTAACTACAGAGAGGTATGAACATGCCTGAGGTATTAACTACATACATGTAGTGAAAGTTCTAACAAAGCAATGTAGCATTGATTGTAACTAGTTTCTTATACTTCTTGAAAGTGTATTTACTGACCCTAAGACACAGCATAAGCATTGCATAGTCATAATTGTAGCCATTATTGAGAATATGTAAATGCAACACAGAGAATCCACATGTAACATGCTTTAATCTTAGGATGGATATGCAAGCATGAGGGAGACTTTACTCATTTAAAATAGCTTTTTTTTCATTAAATGCTTCATCTTATTCTCAAAATTATTCTTTGGAATCTGCATCTGTAACTAGCACAACAAGAATAATAATTTCAGCTATGCCATATGTGGAGGTAAACATTCAAATGCTGTAGAGAGTTCATGCTAATGACCAGTACATTTCTGGACAAAGAGAATTCTCACAAAAGCATTGAATTAACTTTAATCTTAAAGAAACCTGTAGAGACTCTGCTAAAACTCTTCCAGTGTTTTTTAAATCACAGTATGTCATGCACTTAACCAGAAGAACATATGAACAGACCATTTAGTTGGAAGAACAACATGTTTGATTGGTTTTAAACTGTTTTCCAGAGGCACTAAAGGCTTCCTCTTTATGTTGTTAGTCCGTGCCATCCATGAAAGGATCCTTTCAAGAAAGAGGGATCTTCAGATAAGAAGAAAGAGCATTACAAAATCTTATACAAGAAAACAGTCAGCAAAATTCAGACAGGACAACATGATAGATACAAGAAAAGGACATTATTAATATGGAATTCTCCATTCCACTCATCTTATGCAAGGACATACTCAAGTCAGACAGGAATTAGGTGAGGACAATCCTATGGCCTTTGTTATGCTAGCCTTGTCTTATCAAACTGTCCTTCATATGAATGTTTTCAGGCACCTCTCCAGATCTGTTTAAAATTCCTCCACTCTCACAGTTAAGTTAGCCATTTCTCCATTATATTTCACCACTAAAATATGAAAGAGAGACTTTTTTATACACCTAGTCCCTTCTATTTCATAATAACTTTTTTGTATCACTTCAGGAATATAACAGGTTTTGGCAAATTCTTCATGGATTCATATGAATTACCTTTAAACCCCATGCAATAAACAATCTAGCTGACTTATTTTTCCTTCAAAGTACATTTATCAAATTGAGTTAAATTTGTCTATCGACACAGCATATTCAGTTCCGTTAAAATTTTCTCATGGTCCTCTTTTTTGATTGTGAACAACCACAGCCTACTTGTAAAACTACCTTAAAAATGAAACTACCATGCAAGTCCTCACCTTACTGGTTATTCTCTTGTACATAACCAGTATAACAAAAGATCTAAACCTGAATCCTTAAGAGCCCTCTCAACCTTTGTTTTATAACAAACCTTCCTGGGTTGGCTGTGGTAGATAGCAACAGAGAGAACAGAAGAGCTGAGGGTATCTGAGGCTTGCTCCTGCTGTGATTGAAGTCTTGTGATGACTGGAATGGAAGTCCTGTATAAAGGGCATATCCTTTCCTGTAATGCAAAGGAAACATCATTTCTGTTCTACCGGCCTCAGACAAATAGCTCTTTTTTTTCTGTATGTGGATGAAAATTGCTAATAAAGATGCATTGTTTTAAATATGCTATTGGAAATGAAGGGAATATTGTGATACCAGTGGAATGTAATAATGTAAATGAATAGTTGAGACCTCAATTATAAGTAATAAATAGTAAATTTTGCATTGTTGAAAACTACCTTTATAATCATTACTACCATTATTTTCACTCAAAAGTAACTAGTACTGCGGCTTTCAGCTGACATTCTACTTATCTATGTGGCTGGTGGTTTGCAAACAACTACCGAGAGATTTGTGAAATGCAACAGAAAAGATCAAATCTGCTAGGCAGATTTTTTTTTTTTGAACACCTTTTTGCAAATGTTCGTTTGCCAGCTCCAGTATTATTGAATTTGAAATCCTGTCTTTTCCTTGCTAATCTAATCTAAAATCGTCAAATTTCATTTTCCATTAAGCAAAACATGTTTTGTCATGTTCTAAATTATGACACATACTAAGTTCTTCTAATTCTTAGTTTTTGTTAAAATTCCCGCCTAAGTTAACTGATAATATGGTTGATAATGTTGATTTGGAAAGAACATGCAATAACTAAGTGGAACAGAAATATAATTCCTAAGTGTTATTTTATACTTTTCTAAAACAACATGGAAAGAAGTGAGGACTTTTTGAATGTATCCAAATTTTTACAACTATTCTTCTAACCATTAGGTAGAAATAATATAGTCTTTATAAGAGCACAATTAAGCATATAAATATTGCTGATATTTAATGGCTAAAAAAAGTTAGCAGCATGTAAAATATT
Organism: Athene noctua; assembly: GCF_965140245.1. Taxonomy (NCBI): domain Eukaryota; kingdom Metazoa; phylum Chordata; class Aves; order Strigiformes; family Strigidae; genus Athene; species Athene noctua. The sequence continues at coordinate 7,596,547 of NC_134044.1, forward strand.
CAATTGCTTTTTATGTCTGGTAGAGTTATAACAGGCTTCAGCAGCTATTTTCCAGCTGCAGTGTGTGTTTCAAAATATTTCACTTCCAGTGTCAAGAGATTGGTATTAAGAGCTTGCCAGTTCATATTTTTTCCTTATTATTTTAAAGATGAACTGAGAAACTGAGAAATGGCATGCATCTCTAGAAGCTGAAGAGAATTACCGTCTAAAAAAAACTAAGTTTCCTTGGTTTTAGCCTTCAGAGATTTGCTTTTAAATACCATTCCTTGACATTAGTAAGCTAGAAATTGTATGGAGCCTTCACATAATAAGTAAATACAAGAATATTGAGGGTAAGTGGAGAGTATCCTAAATTTGTAAGGTCATCTTGAGAGAAAACTTTTGATTTTTTTTTAATTAGTATTTTTAAACTAACCGCATTTTATCTTTTCTAGTGAAAATAAATGAAATCTTAGTATGTGCTGCCCCGTCATCTTGCTGGTACTGTGATGTGAAATTAATGCTTAGTACTTAGGCATTTTTTACTTGTCATCTTGGTCTGTTAAGCATGATTTAATAAGATTGGTTAACGCAATTCATAGAGCCTGTCTGTATTTGTGAAGCTCTTATTAAATCAAAATAATTTGGGGTTCAATTAATCCTTCAAAGGATGTCAGTCAGTCTTGTAGAAGCTTATAGGAAAGATCTGATCCATAATCTGTCAAAGTAAATTGAAATAACTGTAGCACATTGTGCTGTGCTTTGGCTCAAACATTGGAGAAATTTGCTGAACTCCTGCTTACTGTGCTCATCTTGTCCCTTTTCTCAACCAGGATAAACCACACACTTCAACGGTGTCATCCTTCAAACACTTATTAGGCAATTAGTCCTATTGGGTTAGTTTACAGAAGCACACAAGATATTAAATATTGAGCGTATCTATTTCCTTTTCCTTCTTAGTTGTTCCATGTAGACAGGTATCAAATACTGTTTTCATCTCTGCTGTAGTACAGACAGGTCACAGTAGTTGCACCAAATGTCAGCAGTGAATAGCTTTCTATACTTTCTATATGTAACACGAATATATATAATTCAGATTAAAGAAGAATATCAGCTAAGGAAAGCATCTGCTTGGTTTTATTACCTGCAGTCTCTCTTAAAAGAAACAAAACCGCTACATCCTTAATCAAACTGCCTATAACTATTGCATTATTAGACATTTCAGTTTTTCTTCTCTCATGCTTTTGAAGTTATTGTAGAGTTTAACAAACCATCAGCAGCTCGTTTAACTGAGATTAGTTCATTCTCAAGTAAATTAGGTTTTGTTAAAGGATATGAGATCATAAATATGAGTATTTGATGTACGTGTGACTGTATTCAGTACAGTTGCAAAGTCTTAGCTCCTCTGGGAGAAGATAGGGTTCCAAACAAGTGTTGAATACGACAGCAGCAGTCTTTTTGCTTACTGAGTAAATGCAGCAGAATGATCTAATTTGGTCCAACCAGTTTGAATTTTCACCACCTCCCACCCTGCTTTGTCCCTTGTGGGTTTGATATTTTTTCAGTGACAGAAGTTGCATCATTCCATTCAGATCAGTTGGTCCTTAGCAGTAGTGTGGTGAGCATCCTGAAAAGCTTGCCTTCATGTGTGCCAGCAGAAATGTGCGGGCTCTGCAGTAGCTTATGGACATAAGTGGGACAAGCAGCTCTGCAGCACTCTCCCAACAGAGGGAACAGGATGACATACTGAGAACAGAAATCTGTTACTCTGATTTTCTTTTTAAAATTTATTTTAGTTTTCATGACTTTTTGTCATTTGCTTTGACTAAAATCTCAGATTTTGCAAGATTTCCTAAGATTTCTAAAGCTTTGTTTCCTAACCTTTTCTAGTAAGTAGGTGCCTGTTAAGAAGTACAGTTAAGATAAAGCTTTGTGCCATCCTAAGTCAATCAAAATCTAGTTGATTCAATGTTGTCACCTCTATGTGGTCACTACAGTTATCCCCATCCTGCCCTAGTGAAAGTGTCTAAGTGTATTTTGCAAAATTTTGTCAGATCTTGCTTTGAAGACTCCATGTACAACTCTGACGGGGATGTGTTTTGGTTAAGTCAAAGGCCACGTCAGAACCTACTTAGCAATTTTTCTGTAAAATTTCAGCTTCCTCTTGATGGGTATTTCCCCTACTGGGCAGCTTTTACATGTCAGAATCCATGGTGATAGTCAAGTAAGCAGGTATCAAAACAAATGATAAGCTGCTGAAGCATGTTTTAAAATTACAGTTTTAGTTATGGTTTTGTTTTCTTTTGCTAAACTTGGAATAAGAACCTGCTAGTTAGGACCTTATTGTAGAAAAAAAAAGGTCTCATTCAATTTTCCCACCAAATTTTTTTTTTTGAGAGAGTATGTGAAGATATGCAGGCAGCCAGATTGTGGTGGTGGGGTTAGTGCTGAGAGGCAGAGCCAGAGCTGGCAGCCCCTCTGAAGCGGCTTGGAAGAGTGTGCTCAGGCTGCTCTAATTTGGCAACAGCTTCTTTTCTATCTTCTTTGGAAAACTGTGTGTGGCCTCACATACATAAAGGAGATTTAGGTTTTGTCACTTTTGTATTCAGACTTCTTATCCAATATTATTAACACCCTAAGAATTGATAGCTTAGTCTAATTGGTCCCTGTTCCTTTGTAATATATACACACACTTGGAACTTTTTCAGTGCTGAATCTCTTAGCTTGTCTGCCTCCAGCTGCCTACTCTTCAAACCCTTTACTGTGTCAAGATGTCAAATGAATTTCTGCGCTTGTGACTAATGTGTAAGGTGGAGAAGGTTCCAGTAATATTTAGGGAAGTAATTAAATCCCGGGTAGGATGTAATTTTTTTGAATAATGGGCGAGAAGTCACTTTCTACTTTGAAACTAATGCTTTCTGTTGTGGTGTGCAATCTGCAGCCGCCTTCACTAGGGAAGGGCATACCCGGTTAAGTGCTTTTTTACACTGACTTTGTGTGCCTGTTTCTACAGAAGGATTCTTTTGCTTGCAAGTATGGCAGATCTGCTCAAAGGCAGGAAAATAATCAGATGTTCTGTACTATAGATAGCCCTAATTTCCAAGAGAAGCATAAAACAACATATTAAATCCACAAAACCAGATTTGAACTGATTTACTAGTTGTATTATCATAAGACCAAAATATTCTGCAGTATCTCTTCTCTAGTACTACTTCTTCCATGTCTCTGGGATGTGTGTGTTATTGTTTTACAGTTTTGCCTCTCAGCAGTGATGTTGAGCATCTTTGTTTTCACAGCTGCAATTAAAACTGGTGTGCTGTGTGACTAACCTAGTACTTTATTTATTCATGTAGCATATTTCACATCTTCACCCTTCATCCAGCTGCTTCAGCCAAAAGGAGTTAAAATAGTACATACAATCAATAAAAGGCACCTGCAAAAACAGGGCAAACACTAAATATTTTGCCAGAAATGCTGTTCAAAGTATATATATTTTTTCTATTTGTATTGTGTCAGAATTTATTTCATTGTAGATCTGTTTAAATGACAGATAAATTAGTTGTGAAGTAGTCTGTAATCCTGTTCTAGTCTCTGGAGAATGTTAATCAAAACTATTTTGAAGACACTATTTAAAGAACTCTGGAATTTTTAACAAACTTCATGTGAAGATTGACGTTCCCACTTTAAGGGAGCAGTATTCTTGTGCAGCAACAGTTACCCAGACAAATACACACATGTAAATTAAGAATATCTTTTTTCCCCAACACTAGAATAAAAATTTATTAACTAAAAAAAGAAATTATATTAATTCAAGAGTATACTGGCTTATTGATATCATTTGTAGACCGTTTTGATTTTAAATCCCCAAGAGTAATTGAAAAAGGGGAGTTCATTTCTCAGAAAAAGAAAAAAATGCACTTGGGAATTGTATACCTGCGCTTTTCTCTGGTTGATGTCTCAGTGTGTATCTGTCAGCTGCTTTGGAAAATAGGCAGGTTTGTCCTAAGTGTCTCACTTTTGTTTTTTTTTTTTTCTTATTTCTTTTCTTACTCTGTGCTTTCTTATATTTATGGATCTCTTAGATCCAACTCTGTTACAAATCCATTAGTTAGTCTCCTTTCAAAACTTTTTTCTGAAAGTGTTAATTTTGTCTTTTCTTTCTCACATACAAATGCTATTGATTCTGTCTTCTGTATTGCTCCCTTTATCACTATGTTGAACTTAAAAATTAGTCTGGGAAATTCTAGGTGTGAAATGCTATTCTTCCTTTGCTGTATAAATTTCCTATAATCATCAAGGAATTAATGTCAAGGAAGTGTGTGTGGGTTTTTTGTTTGGCTTGGGATTTTTTAATTGTCTTTTGTTTGTTATATGCATCTGAAAATGTGCATTTAGTATTAAACTAATTTTGATTTAATTGAATTTTCTAGGGTCAGATTTGTTAGGTGACATCATAACTTGTCTAAATTCAGTAAGAAGATCTTTACATTAAACTGTAGTCCACAGAAAGTCTGCCCCAAAGTTTTATCAAAGTTCCTATGATAGCGGGCTGAAGAAGACTGTATTCTGGAAATACTTGAGTCACTGAAGTTGAAAGGTCACTTTTAGGTTTGCCAGATGTAGAACACAGTGTGAGACAGGGAATCATGTAGTGTTTAGTTTTTTCTCTGTTGCCAATATGGTTTGTAACAATTTGCTCTGAAGTCTGTGGATGTTACTATTGCTAAAGAAGCTATTCATTAGGTTTCTATTCAGTAAGGGTAGGGTAGAAAATGTGGAATCAATCACATTGGATGCATTCATATTCAGCTATTTCTAGAGCTCTGAGAAGCTTTGTCTTCTCAGTTGCCCATAATGTTTGTGCCAAATGTGATGTGTATTAATGTTAAAATGTAGAATGTTGTTACATGGCAGCAAAAAAATTATCTTTTTTAATTATTGTAATCACACAAATCTTTTCCGTTCATGCTGATTAAAAAGAAATTTAGGAGTCCATTTGGATTCTTTGACCCAAAATTCCTCTTCTGTGCTATTACAGCTACTCATTTGCAGAGGCCACAATTCAGTTTAGCCTCCTAGTTGGGATGCTGTTGCTGCTGTCATCTTCCTCTTAGATTCCTGTGCAAAGTAGCAGGAAAATTCATGACATCTTTAAAAAAAAAAATGGCAGTACTCATAAATAAGTCTAGGAAAGCAAAATATATTTTTTTCCCCAGATTTTTATGACAATTTAAGAAACAATGGAAATTGTAAAACTGATGATCTGATGCAAGTCTTGCTTATCCCTCTCAGACAACTGTTTGCCCTACACTATTTGTGTTAACTGGTTTGCCGTTTATGTAAAATACCACAACGTGGCACTAACAGAATAATGTGAATCTTCTTTTCATGGGTAACTGGATATATGCTCAGGTGACAGATCATTTAGAAAAAGATGAATGAGATGTTTTTACTTACTGGAAGGGACCTCATGTCTTTTGTTTAGAATGAAGAGATTAGTAAATGTTCATGCTGCCTTTCACATTCAAGTTCATGGTAAAGAGATCCCTGTGTTAAAGTTGCACATTTCATTGCTATGTTATCTGCATAATATTTTCACAAATGTTAATGACCACATTATTCATATTTACATTTCTTTTTTAATTGGACATTTGGGGGATAATTGGTAGTTCTCCTGTGTTGTAGTTTTAACTTTCAACAATTTATTAACAAGTGCAGTCTTGGTCAGAACATGTTGAAAATACCTTGCCTTCTTAAAAATAAGCTGTACAAGGATAAGGAAGGGCCTAATTATCATTGCAGTTACAAACTAATTCTCAAAACCAAAATGTAACTCCCATATAATTACTGGGATCAAACTGTATTTTTAAATCATTAATCCCATTTAACTGGAATGCCTTCTAAGAGTAACCCATGTTTTGGCTTTACTATGCACTGGGAATCTTCTTTTTGTAGGTATTGTGCATGACTATTAGTCTAACCTGAAAATCACTGTTACACTTTGCATTTGTGCAAGCATACTCCTGAAGTTTGTCATACAGGAAAACACTGAGAGAAACAAAAAGATACAGTTAGTGAAATAACTTATTTAGGATTCACTAAAAATAACTGGCTGTATAGTAAAAGCTATGTGGTTTGACTGTTGTTAGGTGAGGGTGGTGGTTGTTCAAGATGTACTGATTTATCTTAGAATTAAAATTGTGGACATCAGAACTACCTTGTTTTTCCAATTTATTTTATTTTTCCCCTTTCCTTGGTTGTACATTGGCTCTTGCTTCAAGTGCCTTGATATTTTTGAGCCGAGGTCTTGATATTTCTTCTTATTTATGTTTGTAGGCATAATTTCTGCTGCAGTGATGGTCCAGATCAGGGAGTAATACTATCAGTAGCCAAAGTAATAGGCTACAGATTGCTGAAGATACTTTAAAATTATACTGCAGCATATTAATGTTCCATTCATTCCCCCTCATTAATGTGTCTTGAGTCTGTCCTTGGCTTCCTTGCCATTTCTTTTTGACACCTCAAAGGATTTTTTTTCCACATAGGAGGGATATTCTGCATTGAAGATATTATTCACCTCCTCTGTTTCTTGTCCTCTCCTTCAAGCAATTAGTCCATGAAATGTGGAAAGTAAACATACCTAACTATATTCTGGCCATCTAAAATTGACCAATTTCCCCTTTGCTTTGTAAGGTATGGAAATAAATCACAGGTTTGTAAGTCATCTTTGAAATTAGTCAGGAATAGTTTGATATCAATGGCTAAATTCCATCTCCAAGAGGAAAAGGAGGAAATATATGCTATATAACCTTGAAATATTGGTTATGGTAGAATAATATTTGTTTTAGTCTGAAAGAAATTTTTTTTTAAAGCTAAAAAAATTCTGTGATTCAGAAATTAAATGCTTCTGAGATGATGTGAAACAAGTTAACAAATCCTCCTTGTGAAGTTGGATATGCACCATTTAAATAGATAATCTCTTTCAGTAGGTTGGTCACAGGTTTTAGTGGTGTGAGAGCCTCTAAACCCTCAGAGGAACTGACCTAGCTTCCAGGGCTAGGGATTTTTGGAAGTTATAGTATGTTTTACCAGGCTGTGGGTCTTATGTCCATAGGCTGATTCTCTAGAGAAAGAAGACATGGCTCCCTGGTTGCAGGGTCTTCTCTGTCGAGCAGCAGTGAAGGCAAGCAGCTCCCCATGGGAAAGGGAACTGGGAGCCAAGGCCAGTGGCAGGCTGGTGGGGCAGTGGCCTCACCGAGGGGGCAGACGCACAGTACCTGAGTGAGGTGAGCAGGGTGGGCCCAGGGTCCCGATTGCTAAAGGAGTCCATAGGACTAGACAAGTCCAAATTGAATCTGTGCGTCGGGTTCTGGATCAGCAAGGTACCTGGTGAGGCATGACTGCAGGACGGCACAGGTTGGGTTCAGTGGGACCTCCCCAGTGAAGATGAGCAGAGCCCTTGCTTGAAGCTGAGCTCTCCTGTGGGAAGCCTCCACTGAGACTCCTTACAGCCTGTTCCTTGTAGCTGTTCTTGTCCATTACCTGGCCCCAGACACAGCCAGCCAAGCTCTTACAAAGGAAGCATACTTGGGACCCTGGCCCTTGAGCCATCACAGTGGGCAGTTGTAGCCTTCTTGCAATGTCTTCTCTCCTGTTAGATTCCTGTCTGTCAGTGATGCCACAGGAGTTCATGTACCCTTTTGAGTGTTCCATTTTGTAATTTATGCTGTATTGTACTAAGGAGATAAAAAGGAAGGTGAGTGCATTAGGCACTGGAAACCTGCTGGGAAGGCAAAATTAGTGAATTTGGATTAAACTTTGCTGCAATGCGCTTCCTAAAACAAATATTTCATTATTTCTTTAAAATGGAGAATTATGAAAATGTGCTATGAAAGACCTCGTGGTAAGGAAAGTGTTTGAAGTACTTAAGCGTGTAATTCTGAATCTGCTAATATGTATGAGGTTTTTTTCTTTAGTTCTCCCTATAATTTATAATGTTTTTTCCTTGGGGATTATACCTCTGCCCATTTTGAGATTAAGTTCTATGCCTAAGAGTATGCTAAATCATAAAAGAAGTCAATAGTTATTGTAATCTGTACTCTGTATTTTGAAGTTTGCACACAGCAATCCTTTCAATAATGCATATTCATAGAATATTCTATGTGAGAAAGAAATTCTGCATCAAGATGAAGAGAGGTTTCTCAACTATAAATACAAATATACTGTTATGAATTAAAATTAAAAGTTTTATCACAGTAGGAAAGTTAATTCAAGAGATTAGTGGTGGGAGAGGTCTTCCTCTGGTAGTATAATCTACCAAGTATTTGTGGAAGTTACTGTAATATAAAGATATGACTGTGTTAAAGACAGTATTAACCTGAAAATTAATTCTGGTGTTGTCAAGTTAAAAGAAGATTGTCTCTTTGATTTGAAGAGTGATAATGGCTCTTGGATTTACTAGGAAAGAGAACAGTATTTGTGTTAGGAGGGAATTTCTGATTGTTTAGTGGAGAGGAGGAATGAGGTAGCTAGTTTAGTGTAGTTGTTATTTTCTATTTTCTTTTGCTCCCAAGACTACTGGGAAGAAGGACTTCACTTGTGACATGGAAAAGGGGAGAGAAACAATATGTGATAAAGATGATGTATTTGTGGGATGTTGGGGAGAAAATCTTTCTTCCTGCCCTCATCTTTAGAATAAAGTACAGGGTTGTAGAAGAACAGGCTGTCTTCCGAGACTTTTTTAACTTTTTTTTTTTTTTTTTTTTTTTAAAATCTTTCTAGAAAGTGAGACAGTACCAGTGTTGAGAATTGCCCTGAAAGGTTTGAAACTCCTGTCTGTCTTTTCATGCCTTTTGTCACTGCTCTGGTAACTATGTCATCATGCTTTAACAGGCAGCCACCCAGAAACTGCTCATCTAAAGAAATTCTTCCTTTTCTAAGATGCCAGTAGCAGTCTGTGTGTGGGTGTGAATGTGTAACTCAGTCCAGCTTCATCTAAACCTGTTGACCTAAGGGTGTAATACAGGTGTTAGTGGTTGTTTTAATAGGAACATAAGGATCATTCTCCATGGGTATGTTTGTCTTGTGCAAGGCACAGATGCAGAAAACAGAGCTAAATTAAATAGTTTGAATTTTCTAAGCAGGATAGTCAGGTCAGTGTGACATACTTCATCCAGCCTCATACCCATTTTAATTACCTGGGCATATGGCACACCATATCCTGCATATACAGGCAGTCAACTACTCATGGTCATTTTCTATGGGGATTTAGCTAATCTATGAACACAGAAGTGTCTACATGTCTGTGAATATTGTCTGAAATAGTCGTATTTGGGATGAAGCTTCCTTTTGTTTTTACTGGCAAAACCTGAAAGTGCTTAAGAATACCGATCTGCTAGCTTAAATAACAAAAAAATCTAATTGGAAAAGGCAATTATATCTCATTTTGGAGGAGTTGTGGGAGGTTTCTGAAACAAAGAAAAGCTCAGAAGACTTAAACATGCTCTTTTCAATGGCTCTTTGCACTGCTCTCAACTTACAAGGTATGCTGCATCAAACTATACAGAATGTAATTTTTAGTGATTAATTCCTCTGGACATAGAAAATGTTTTTCTGGTGTAAATGAAGGAAGGTGTCTCAGTGTAAGGTATTTGTCTCTGGTGGGTTGACATCACCCAGCAGTTATAAGCATTTTGCAGCTGCTTCCTCCCTCCTTCCCAGTGGGACAGGGGAGAGGATACGAAGAACAAGAGTGAGAATACGTGTTGCTCAAGATAAATAGTTTAATAAGCAAAGGGAGGGTGGGGGTGTGGGGAACAAACAGAAAAACAAATCAAGCAATGCAAAAGCAATCACTTGCCACTTCTCACAAGTGGATTGATGCCCAGCCAGTGTCTGAGCAGTGGTTATCTTCCCAAAAATCCCTCTCAGTTTGTATTACTGAGCATGACACAATATGGCATGGAATATGCCTTGGGTCAGTTGGGGTCAGCTGTCCAGGCTGTGTCCCCTTTCCATGCTCTTGCCCAGCCTGCTTGCTATGGGGGCAGAGTAGGGGAAAATGTAAAGCCTTGATGACGTGCAAGTTCTGCTCTGCAGTAGCCAAAACACTACTATGTTATCAAGGCTGTTTTAGTCATTAATCCAAAAACACAGGACCATAAGGCCTACCAGTTAGGAAGACAATTAAGTCCATCCCTGCTAGACTCAGTACAGACTCTTATGCTAATATTACCATCAAGTTTTAAGATCAGACATCTCTTATACTAGGGTATGCCAAATATATACAAAGCTCCTTAGAACTGGGATCATCTTCTAGAACAGTTAAAATGCAGGAGATGGGTAGATACAATATAAATGAGAGCATAAAGGGGATATAATGCACCAGTTACCTGATCAATTCAGAAGTTTTTATGACTTAGAGTTGGAGACTATCAGTAATTATATCTACTTGTAAGTGTTCTGGTTATGTGTAGTGGGTTTAGGCCCTGCCGGGACCAGAGACCACGCTGCCGTTGTCCCTCCTTCACCCTCAGCCAGTCAGGGTTGGAAGAGAAGCACAAACCCCGGGGTTGAAATAAGGAAAGATTACAGTGTAATAAACAATCCGAACAACAACAGTAGCAATGATAACAACAATAAACAGTAATAACAGTAAACAAGACAAAAGATATACAGAGAAATACCATAGTGAACACAGCTAGCCTGCTGCATGTGCTTTCCGTGACCAAAGCCACACAGGAAAGCTTCCCGTGCTGCCGCGCCGGACCTGTCAGCATGGTATGAATAACCCGGCTGGAGATCCCTTCCCCCTGCTTGGGAGAAACTTAACCCTATCCTAGCTGAACCAGGACATTATGCATCATCCAGCAATGCGTATTTTTAAACAATAAAATACTTACCATCATTCTAAACCACTGTTGTGGCTTGAACTCAGCTGGCAGCCAAACACCATGCAGCCAGTCACTCACCCTTTCCCCTGCCTGGGAAGATAGTGGAGGAACACAAAGGAAAAAAAAAAAAAATCTCATAGGTTGAAATAAAAAAAAAGCAGTTTAGTGATTGTAATGTAACAAACAATAACAGAAAGTACAAACGGGTAATGCACAATGCAACTGCTCACCACTTGCTGACCAGTACCCAGCCCACCCCTGGCAGCAGTCCCGACAGAGAGAAGATCCTGATGGCCACTTCACACATCCTCATGCAGAAGAAGAATTCTTAGCTAATATTTTTAGTTCTAGTAAGTTAAATTTCTTGTTTCCTTATAGAAGTCTTTCAGACCTTGCATCTTTTAAATTTCTGAAAAACAACACACAGGGCATTAGGCACGGATTAAAGCAACCTTTACACTGCTACAGGAATTCTTGGCTTTAGGAAGGCTAAAATGGGTGGAGAGGTGGCCAACCCCTCTCTCCCTCCAAAGAATCACTGCCAGTGTTTTCAGTGATATCTGTAATATAAGAATAGTAGATACAAAAGAGGAAGCTGTAACTTAGAGTTACAGGAGTGATTAAAAAAAAAAAGTATGATTTCTCACCATAATTTTGTATTGTATGCTTTCTCACACATGAGTGGAAAAAACTGTATAACTTCTTTTCTGTGGCAGGTCAGCATGCCAGCCCAAACACAGATGTAGGATCACTAGGATTATTGTGGGATAGAGGGGTGCAGATAGCTATGACAATGCTTATTTGCTCACTGTATGCCAGGAATCCTCTCTGATTTCATGTTGGCTGTAATAGTCTGTATTACCTAAAACTTCTACTCTTGCACATCTAGCTTGTGCTCAGCACTTACAAAGATAAGACTGCAAATATTGCCACCTTTTTTATGTGTATATTTATCATCTGGACTGCAAAAAGCCCTCAATTACATAATTTGCAGTTTGCAAGGGCAAGTAAACTGCATTTATTTCATAGCTGAAATGAATTTTAATAAGTAGTAATCAGTGTTCTCCGGTTTTCCTTTTCAAATGAAAGGTGGTTAGAGGTAAATAAACTGACCCTGTAAATTTTAATTCAACATTTCTCATCAGGGAGAGCACTTGACAGAGTTGACAAATGAATTTGACTTGTTCTTTTGAGTCTTGGCTTTTACCAAGTAAACAACACCGCTGTAATGATGAAACAAACACCCAACAAATGATCCAATGAATACTTGTTATTTGAATTTGTAGGGAGTCGGAAACAACTGCATATATTAGCTGCCTATTTCCAACACTGAGTGATTTCAGCACCCATTTAAACAAGAGGGAAAATGATCTACATTATAGACATCCCCCTTTGTACTTGAAGCATTGAGTTATTTTTCATTTTGTTGGTTTTCATAGGTTGGAGGAATGCTGGTATAACACCCTGATAATCAACAGCTTCATGAAGACTGATGGGGTTTTTTTGCCTGCATCTTCATATGCTGCCCAAATGAGGTGTTTGAAGGAAATGTTGTATGTGATATTTTCTTAGCCAAAGTAATCACAGCCTTTGGGAGTCATGAATGAGGAGAGTTGTCTTTGTTTCTTGTGGTCATATGAACAGGAATATTGTATGTTTTGTGAATGAAATTACATGAAAGAAAACATCACTATCAATTTTCTTACACTTATATAATACATTTTCTAAATTTCAAACAACTTGGGTCAAGAGGAACTCTTCTGTTGGCCATTGTTGTCCTGACTACAAAACTTATATAAATTGATGTATCCAAACATAGAGAGCTCCTGATGGTGTGAGGACATTTATACAACAAATTTCGAGTAGGTTTTGATTCACCTTTCTACTGAATCATTGTGCTATAGTTGTCTTGACACAGAAGAGGCTATTTTGAGAACATATGGCCTGGAAAAGTTTTGCTAAGCAGGTGTAACAGAAATTCTTCTCATAATGGCTCCAAATAATTCAGAGAAATATGTTGTGGATGGTTGTTCCTGACATGAGGGAGTATATAATGTATAGAAATGATGACTTGTGGAAGACTGACTTTGAAGAACCTCATTCTTTGCAATAACTCAGCTTCAAATGTATAAAATCTTAGTAAAACTGCATAATGAAGGTGATTCACTTATGTTTCAAGGTTTTTTTCAGACTTGAAGTTGCTTCAGCTGAGAGATTTTTAGTGACTTATTATCATACCAGTCTACACCTAGCTATTCAGTTGAAGGAAAATTTAAGTATTTTTAAAGTTGGGGTTTTTTTCTCTATTACTTGGACTTTTAAAAATAACTCTTAGTGGAAATGGAAAATAGAAAAATAACCTTTCTAATGTAGGCCTCAACATCTGTCTGAAAACATTCATCCTGGTTCTGGTGGTGACAAGGTAGAAGGAAATGGGCTATTGCTTTTTTACAACTAAAATGTTGCATCTGAAGAATTCAAGTAATTCTATTTCGTGCGGATGAATGGAATGATCATTGGAATGATAAGTTAATTTTAGGTGCGGTTGCTCTTTTACTGAGAAATATTTATAACATTTGTTTGCATTCATTACAAAATAAAAAAAAGGTGTAATGAAGGAGGCTCCTGGCTTTGCATGTAATTACTAAATATTTCATTGCAGTGGAATTGTGGTGCAGATCCTGGAATTTTATGTATGAAGGAGTTTTTTTTTTAAAAAAAAGTTTTGAGTATTTATGGTTGAACATAAAGCTCCAGCTGTGATCAATCCATATGGTAAACAGGTGCATATAAATTGTTAGTTTTGTAGAAGCTGATCTGGATAACTTTGAAAAGTAAAAAGGGACAATATTCAGCTCGGAGTTAAAAATTACAAGGACTCTGGTTGGTTTGCCATCTGCTCTTTAAAAAGGTAGATTTTCATTTAATCAAATTTTAGTATTTGTTGACAAACTAATAGACATAAAATAAAATTGGAAATGAGTTCCAACCAAACCCTCATCCAATTATCTAGTCTTTCACCTCAGAATCAGTAAAGGGATCTGAATGAAACTGTAAATTCAAATTATGGGGCAGCATAAACTGAACTCGTCCACATGATTCAGATTTTGTGAGATCATATGGTTGCAAGAAGAGACAGTATATAGAAAAAACCAAAGACCTTTGAGTAAGATGGTATTAAGGGACATAGTACAGTAAGATGGTTACTGAGAGGTTTGCCATAAAGGATGTATCTTCTATGTCATATCCTGAAGGATATAAGATGTTTCTAATGAAGCAGAGAGTACAAACCAGACTTCCTCATAGATCTGATTAAAAAAAATGGGCTATTGAAATGATGGGGTGGAATGGGGCCTGCATGCTTAGAAAACCTTTGAGAAGAGAAAGAAGAGAATGAAAACTGATGTGAATCTTCTGATATTTTTTTGGAGGTTTTTGGCTTATGGATCCTTCAGAAAAAGGTGCAATTTCAGGATCGCAAACTGTCAAATGACTGGTTCATAGATCTTGTTTGTTGAAATTGGTTTATTTTAATGCAATTGAATTAGCAGATGCTATAAAATTAAGTTCTGGGGGGCTGTAGAAATAAAGAAGGATTGTTACATTATATGGGCTTATCTTATCAGTAGGCACATTTTATATTTTTCAAGACTGTGTTCTGAAGTTTCCAGAATGAATAACATAAAAATATAGCAATGTCTCAGGATTTAGACTTTTTAAAAAATCTGTATTAGTGTTTTAAATCCCTTCAGATCTGTAGGTGAGTTGCTCTACTACATGCTTCATTCATAACTCTTGTTGTGGTTTGACTCTATAGAGAACTTCCTTTCACACATCCATTAATGGAAGGAAATGCTCCATCGGATGGGACTGAGAGGTGACAGGATCCCATAGCCTTGTAGAGATAGCCTCAATCTTGTTCTTCCATAACTACAACAGAGAATGTTTTCATTGTTGGAAAATGAGTAAGGCCCTGCAAAGTTTTGGGGAAAATTGTACTTGAACTTGCTTTTCCAGTCTTTGTAGAGATTGTTGAGCCAATGTACTAAAGTTGTATATAAACTGCTTGTGAAAATCAAGTATGTTCTGAGAAAAAAAAAAAAAAAAAGCAAACTGTTTCTTGTTAAGACACTTTTAAGCCATTGCAAACTGTATTACTATCACTGTGTATGTCTTCTTACTGTACAGGTATCCGTTTTCTTCTATGTTTACAGTAAGCATTTTCTTTGGCATAGGGACTTGATATTGAAAGCAGACAGGTAGGTAAACGAACATTTAAGCAGTGGTCTGTTGAAACACCATCATAATAGTGCCAGTCTGCTGAGTAAGTGGTTTCATGTATTTCATGCATCTCTAATATGCAGTTTTAGGCCAAATAAGTGTATAAAAAGGTATATGTTATGTCTGTTTAAAATATAAAATAGGAAAGGAAAACCAAAGGGATGCCCAATGTAAACTGCAATAGAGATGGAGAAGGAGAAGAAAGGCTGTGGAATGTCCGTCCTTGGAGATTTTAAAAACTTGGGTGTATAAGGCCCTGAGCAAGTCGACTAACTTCAGATTTGGCCCTGATTTAAAGAACTGGTTGCATCAGGTGGCCTTGAGGCATTCTTTATGACTTAAGTTACTCTATGACTTTACAATCTTGTGAATAAAAAATAGTATCAGTTGCAATTGTATTTATTTACAAAACTGTCTTGGATATACAATGTTGAATTAGTAGCATCTTGCCATTTACATTAAAATGTCTCAAGATCAAGTCTGTAACACTGCTTAGTGGAAACCAGTATAAAAGTTTCATTGACTTGAGTTGGTTTGATTGTCTTGAAAGACAGAACTCTCTTAGGAACTCCCATCAATTACTTCAGTTTGGGTTTACCAAGCTGAAGAATGGGAAGCAAGGAAAGCCAGATGTACAGACCTTTTTTTATCTCACTGGTACTATTCTTCGGTTAAAAAGTTGATTTGGTACTGCAGTGACAGAAGGAAGAGATATAATTATATTGTTCATATTTTTCCTTACGGAATAAATAAAAATAGGTGAAACTTCCTAAAATGTTGGGCTGGTGTGAAAGACTTGGTCATCAGTGTATTGTAATCGCACCACTGCAGTTTGAATCACTTGCTAGAAAGAGCAATTACAGTAAAACATAATCAGCACTTCATCTCATAATTGTGCAGACTGTTCAAAGCTGTTGGAAATGCTACAGTGCCATGTGTGCACATTTGGCACGCTGCAAGTAACGTTAATTTAACAATAAGAAAATTGCAAATCATGATCAGAAGTAGCAGCAACAGTGGTACTGTGTACTAAGGACTAACACTTCTCATGGTTAAAACTTGAGATTGGAAATCTAGGTTCTGTTACTTCCAGCACAAATTAATGTCCTGCTTCAAACCAGGTGCATCAGCTTGTTTTCTAAGCTTGCTGAGCATCCAAACTGTCTTTTGAGAACTGTGAAAACAACTTGTGATAGAAGTGTTCAGCACTTTAGAGTTCCACTTGTGTTACTTGGATTCACTTTTTATAAATCACAGTAGTTTTTCCTGCATTTATCTCATTATTGGTTAATTCAAATTACAGACACAAGATTGGGACCAAAGTCCAAGACCCAGAGTTCCCAGTCAGTCATATATCCTCATTAGAATAACAGCTATGATCTCATTTTAGTTTTTCACCACATGCCTGTGTACCTCAGTGTACCATCTCTAGTGTAGAACTATAAAATCTTAACAGAGTGAAATATGCCCTGACCCCAAACTGGTGGTTTGAATTACCTAAGAGAAGTTAAGGTGACAGTGAGGATGTCACCTTAATGACCTGGATAGACTGGAGCGATGGGCTGAGGCCAACTGCATGAGCTTCAATAAGGCCAAATACTGGGGGCTGCCCTTGGGCCACAACAACCCCCAGCAGCGCTACAGGCTTGGGGAGGAGTGGCTGGAGAGCTGCCAGTCAGAGAGGGACCTGGGGGGGTTGATTGACAGCCGGCTGAACAGGAGCCAGCAGTGTGCCCAGGTGGCCAAGAAGGCCAGTGGCATCCTGGCTTGTGTCAGCAATAGCGTGGCCAGCAGGGACAGGGAAGGGATCTGACCCCTGTACTCGGCACTGGTGAGGCCGCCCCTCGATTCCTGTGTTCAGTTTTGGGCCCCTCACTACAAAAAGGACATTGAATGACTCGAGCGTGTCCAGAGAAGGGCAACGGAGCTGGTGCAGGGTCTGGAGCACAGGTCATATGAGGAGCGGCTGAGGGAACTGGGGGTGTTTAGTCTGGAGAAGAGGAGGCTGAGGGGAGACCTCATCGCCCTCTACAGCTACCTGAAAGGAAGCTGCAGAGAGCTGGGGATGAGTCTCTTTAGCCTAGTAGAAAGTGACAGGACAAGAGGGAATGGCCTCAAGTTGCACCAGGGAAAGTTCAGACTAGATATTAGGAAGCATTTCTTTACAGAAGGGGTTGTTGGGCGTTGGAATGGGCTGCCCAGGGAGGTGGTGGAGTCCCCATCCCTGGAGGTGTTCAAGAGTTGGGTCGATTTAGAGCTTAAGGATATGCTGTAGGTGGGAACTGTGCTAGGAGAACGGTTGGACTAAATGACCTCCAGGGTCCTTTCCAACCTAGATGATTCTGTGTGAATCTCCTGAAGGCAGAGAAATTTCACTGTTGTAGATCTTTCTTAAAATTTGGTTGCCTCTTTTCCTTGCTTTGTTTTTGGTGGTACCCCTTACAGAGAGTGGAGTCTAGCAGATTTTAGGCAGGGCTATGCTTCCTTTTGCAAGGGGAAATTACTGGCTTCAGGAGCTGCTGCCAAAGAAAGTTCATTTGCAGCTGACAGGCAGTAGTCAGCACAAACTTCAGCCTTGCTTCCTTCTGCCTATCAGCTAGATGTTTCTGTAGCAGCAACAAATTATACCACAGTCCACAAAACTCAAACGTCAACCAGATTTTGTTGAGGTTCCATAACCATTTGTGTGGAAAAAAAAAGGTTTGTGAATCACCGAAGGACTCCTGTAGGTCCTTGAACTGCAGGTAAATCCACTGCATCATGTTTCTGTCACATGTATTTTTTTGTACTATAGTCAGTAGTAAGCTCTATGTATGGAATACATCAAAGTATAGCAGTAGTACTTACTGGTACCTAGCCAAACATCTAGGTTTATTTTGATTTGTTTTTTTTAATGTTCATCTGGTGCTAGCTCAGAGTGTTTAACTATGGGACTGTCGGTGTTTCCCAATGGGCTGAAAGGCCTGATCCTGGAAAATTATCTATTTCTGGTGAGCTTAGTTGTATGGGGCTCTACCTGACCCATCAATATGGAGCAAGAGTTCTTGTGTAGCACAATACAGATTTTGTAAGTCCAAATGATAGTTTAGTTTAAAGTTACACTGTTAAACAGTAAAGTATGTAAAATTCAGGTTATATTCTGTCTTTTCTTGTAGGAAGTGTTATGTTTTATGAACATTTGAACACAGATGATGATGAAGTTAATAAACTATGGATATCTTGATACTATTAAGTAGGATTCTAATAGGGATAGTATTTTGTAAAGTCTGTAGTTAGAATTCATTTGCAACTTGAAGTAGATGGAAATCTTAAAAAACTACTTAGCG
This sequence comes from Athene noctua, assembly GCF_965140245.1. Taxonomy (NCBI): domain Eukaryota; kingdom Metazoa; phylum Chordata; class Aves; order Strigiformes; family Strigidae; genus Athene; species Athene noctua. The sequence goes on from NC_134044.1 coordinate 7,615,025, forward strand.
AAAGCTAGCTAGCTAAATATGTGTACATTTACATATATACTAACTTCTGACTCAGTAATGGTGAAAAGTGTGGGGAGAACATAGTCACCTGAAAAAGCTTAGAGAGATGCACTGCGATGAAGAGAGTGGCATAGAATATCTGAAAAACTGGATGAAGTAATCAAAACAAGTATTTTCTCTATCAAGACTTGGGTAAACCTTCATACCAAGCGCACTGTAGTTTCTTGGTGGGAGTCAATTTACGTTACATTCATTGCAAGTTTTACAATTCCTTTGCCAGGGATCAGCTTATTCACAGTAACTTTGAGTTTCTGAGCTGATATATAATAACAAAATTTAGACATGGTAACTTTAATCTGAGTTTATATAATGAAGATCTTGCCATTATCTGGGCTTGTTTTACTGAGCCTTGTGGCTTTCAAAAGCAGAGTAAGAATATATGTGTGAAGCTTGTTCCTGTAAACACTTGCTGGAAAGTATTGTACTTGCTACTCTGAGTACATTCAGTGAACTGGGAAAAACATGTATAAATCTCTCAAACCTTGCATCACAGCAAGTTCAGGTGCCTAAAATTAAACACTTAAATAAGCCATCTGGATTTGAGAACTCCCAAAGCTCCCATTAAAGAAATTAATGCAGAAGGAGAGCAAGATCCAGTAATGCCAGGGAGGGGTGAAATTATTTGAATTACTGTTGTCAGTAATTTTGATTTTGGTCTTAAAGCTAAGGCTGATACTCTGCTGACCAGTAAATATTGTCTATTGATTCTGTCACCTGAATTAATGTCTAATGCACTGTATCCTGCTTTCCTTTGATGCTTGCTTTCTTAGTATCAGATGTTGGAGGCAGAAGCAACTCATAATTATCATTTAGTATTTTAAAACTACAGTTTTGTCTGCATAAAACTTAACCAAATGCGTAGTCTGTGCGAATAGCAGTGATAGTTAATACAGGGTAATTTCATTTGTGTTTGGTAGAGGAGGAGTGTTGCATGGTTTGAGATATGTCTAATTAGCACTTATTGCACCATATTGTTCCTACTGATTGGGATATTTTAGGAGCCTATTCACAGCATTTTATTCTTTTTCCCCGAAGAAACCCAGGCACAAATAAAATTGCTTTGTTAAAGTAAGAATGAGATGAGTTTTATTTCTGAAGAAATAGTGTTGTCATAAAATTGTGTCCCCCAAAGGCAACATTTTCCATTAAGAGTGAAAGATTTAGTGAATGTCCATTAGAATGGGGTATCTTCTGGTAATAGATAGACAGTGAGTTCTAGTAACACAAGTTTTTTACAGAACAAATGCTTGAAGACTGTTTAGTTTTTTACTACCTGTACAAACTCTAGTATGTCTCTTAGGACATTTTTTTTCAGAATCTTGCTTTTCTAATCTTCGTCCTAGTTGAGTTCATCCCTCTGTCTACTCAGAATATAAAATGATTCCGAGGGTTTTTTTGATCAGACTTTTAAAATTCCCCAAAGGCATTTTATTTTCATAAATAAATAACAGAATCCAAATGCTGCTTCTCCCTTGATTATGTTCTATCAAAGATTCTTGAAAATGGAGAGGGAGATGTTGGCTAACAGGGATGATGTGTTTTATGAAAGTATTGGCTTCACTTTTTTTTTTTCCTTACCTAACTCCTGTAGTGTGATCAAGATGCTTAAGAATTGATATTTATGTTACCTTAATCATTTTTTCCCATTTAAGTGACTAGATTGAGTGTGAGAGTTGCAGCCCAGGTGATCCCTGTTCTTTATCCTCATATTACCTTGGATATCTGTATTATGGTCACATCTATTGACGTTGGTAGAGAGTGATTATTTACTTTATTAAGTCATTTCCACTCTTGAATGGCATAGATCATGATTACTAGCTGTTGCTAGAGATGAGACTGAATTGGTGGATTTAAGCTACCACATTTTAGAAAATACCACACAGCAGTGGCTGTAATAATGATCTGGGCTCTTGCTTGCACAGGCACTGTAGCTGGGGTGTTGATTGTAATGAAGATTGCTTAGTCTTTCCTTTAAAAAAGACCAATATTCAGTCACAACTTTTTCTGTCATAAATTTTGCCATAATATTTCCACATTGTATGCTATGAGTGTGTTCGTATTTTTTTAACTCTCTTCTACTCCCCCCACCCCTTTATTTAGTCATTCAACTCTGGAAGAGCGTGGAGGCAAATTAATATGATTTTTGAATTATTCTTGCAAGAATTAAAAAAATACATTCTTTCAGAATGTTCTCTTTGATATATAAAAAAGATTTATTTTGTAAGAAATGCTGTGTTCAGAAAAAAAATGTTAATTTATGTGAAACTAAACTTAATCCTGGAGTGTTGCCAGGAGATTAAAATATTTCACATCAGATTTAAAGCAAAATAATTTTTTGGTTGTCTATCTTAACTAGACCTCTAGAATGTTAATTTTAGGTCCATGGAAATAATTTAATATATCACTGGAACAAACTCAAAATGGTAAAAGAAATTTATTTTAAAAACCCTGGCGCTGTTGGGATGGAGAATTCATTAAATTCTTGGACTTGGAAATATTGATATGAAGGTTGAATGGGAAACTGTGGCTCCACATCCCTGAGGAAGGGTAAGGGTTGCCAATAAGAACAGGTTGAACTGTCCCCTCAGATGATGGACCTCATACATTTCCTGTGCATTGAGGTGACCTTAGGAAGGTCAGATCTTTCCCAAGAACTCCAACATTATTCATCAACTTCAGCATTATTCCCAAATTCAGGGTTCCTTCTTGAACCATGACCATGGGATCAATCAGGTTGGAAAGAACCATGAGGTCTCTGCTCCAGCTTCCTGCCTAAAGCAGATTCAGCACTGGATGCAGAGTGGGTTGTTAGATCTTGTCCTGTTGGGTCCTGAAAACATTCAAGGAAGAAGACTGCACAGTGGTTCTAAGCCCCCGTTCCAAAGCTTAGTTATTCTCACAGTTAAAAGAATAGATGGTTGTAACCTCACCTGTCTCTTAAGTGTTGTCTCGTTCTTCTGCCATACACCTAAGCAAAAAGCCCTGGTTCCGTTAAGTTCGGTTTGAAGTTTGTTCTTTCAATCACTGGCATAAATAAATTGTACTGTCTATATGTATATACTATATGCTTTTATAGCTTCTGAAACCCTGTGAAACCCAAAACTGAGGTGGCCCAAACAATACATGTCTGTATCTTAAAAACATAAGGAAAATATGAACAGTAAATTCAAAGTTGTACTGTAAGAGGCTAGTGGAAAAGAAGACACCAGTCAGAAGAAAGTATTTTAAGAGAGGATTTTTTCATAACTTAGAGTTGTCCTGCACATAGTCACTATGTAGTTTTTTCTCTGTTCTTTTTGATCTTCTACCTCAACTTCTTGACAATTTATTAAACTACTGATAAACGTTTTAACACCTACAGTTTATTCCTTTTAAATATCTAGTAACAAAGTGCAGTTTCTGACACACTTCAACTTTTGACTTTTTTGTTAAATTTGGAACTAGTCTTTTCCCCACCATTAAATTTTAACATTTTGCATTTTCAAGTATTTGGCTACTAACACAGCATTACTTTTAATGAGAAAACTCAAAGCTGATTTCTTGCCAGCTGTTGCAGTTAAATAGCTTGGCATTAAAAGCTATCAGAGAGAGAAGCTGTAAAATTACATCAGTGGCTAAATAAAAGGTTTATTAGGAAATGTATAGAAATTATGTGTTTATAGTTTCAAAGACAATTAATTACAACTGGACTATTACTTTTTTACATTTTATCTTTAAATATTTTAAAATACATCACAGTCATATTAAAAATGCGGTATTTCCTTTGACTTTTTTTGGCCCTGTTCCCAATTCTTTTTTCTTTCCTGTTGCAAGACTGACTGACTTGGCATTATTGAGTGATTCATATTTTAGGATGGTTAAACATTATGAAATGCTGAGTTTCAAGATTCACGTTTTAAGCTGTTCATTTTAGGTATGCTCCCAGTTCTTAGAAATGTCATTTCCAGAGGGCCTAGTTCAACAAAAAATGCAGTTGAGCATAATATTTAACAACTCTTCAGAAGATGAATTGGTTTTCCTCTTTCTGGAGGTCTTGAAAGTGCTCTGCTGTTTTGGGGCTGCTTTCCATTGGAGTCCTATTGTTAGAATGGGGTAGAACATGTCACTAGTTTGACATACGTTTTTTAGAAAGGATGGCTATTGGGCAGTTTTAGAGGTATAGGAGTGATGTGAATGAAGGCACATTGGTTTTTTATTTTTCATTTAAGTAATAATTACATTTTTGAACTATTTTTAAAAGAAGTCACAATTTCTGAAAAACTTTCTCTTTCTCACTGGCACACATCTTTGTCAAATGCAATTTCTGCTAATAGGAGAAATTTTCAAATTAAAACAAACCCAGTCCAACAAAATAACCCTAACAAAACCCTTCAAACTTTAGCTGGTGTCATTAACTGTCGCTCCTTTTGAAGGCAAAGTTCAAAACTGAATACTTGACTATAAAATTAATCCTTGGAGAAATCAAATGGAACTATAAAATGCAAAATACAGTTCCCATCATTGCTTTTAAAAGTGTAGTTTCAGACAGTGATAAAGACAGAGCGGAATACAGTTTGAAGTATTTTGTTAATGGTTCAGCTGGATGGGCTGATGGGTGGTGCCCAGTCTCAGCTGGGGGCTCCTGGTTTTCCCAGTACTTCACTTTTCTTGTCATTTGCCAGCTTTGTGAGAACTCATCTGCTTTGGTGGGAGATGTGCCATGGTTGCTGACTACTTCTTTATTAGGAAGCTGTTACTATAGGCAAGTTGTCCTAGTTTAAGCAGCCCTGCATTTCAGACATGTGGGTCATGCACAGTATGGATGAAGTGTGTTTGTGGCTGGGGGTATTTGAAGATGTTGAAGAGTAGGAAAAAAACATCTACAAGTTCAACTTCAGGCGAAAGCTGTGCGCACCTTTTGAACTGAAAGTTCAACTTTTTCCTTTGGTATTATAAAGGCTTTTCTTTCCATTTGTCACAGAAGAAACCTCATTAATTAGATGCTTATGAATGCTTAAACTGTTAGGATCAATGCTGGTTAAGGATGGTTGGATAAGGTATATTTTTATCAGTGCTTACTACCAAAGGCAAATGGTACCGAGATCTTTTGTTTGAGGCTGGTGTTTCATGCTTCACAAGGTATACTTTTCCTCCATATAATATTGAGCTGGTGTAATCTCTCATGCATTTTATCAAAAAAATATATATTTACTGCAAATTAATACTCTCCAGCATTACATTGTTATACGTGAAATTATAGGTGTAATTCATTTTTCAATGTGAATGATAGAAGAAAGTCCAAAATTTGTGGTGGATGTAAAATTAGGACATGGCGTTTGTCTGCGTATCATAGCTTGGAGCATGGTTTGCCCTCCACATTGACTCCTGTAGAAAGATTTATTTGTCAAGGGATTTAACCCACTGATCTGTGGTGTGTAGGATTTCAATCCTGTGCTCTTATTTGTGTGTAGGGGTGAATATCAGTTTTTTCATTCTTATGCAAAAGCATTCATATTCCAAAGTAGGAATCAGAGCTCTATGGCCTTTTGTGGTGGGAGCTAGGAAGGACCTTTCACACAGTTTCCAGCCACACGTTCTGCACAAGGCAGCGTGCTGCACTCATAGCTGCAGCAGAGCCTCCCTGGGGCTCATTAGAACAAATGAAAAAACTGAACATACATAGTTCTCTGCAGACTTCCTCTGTCCCCTTCCTGCTCCAGACTCTGTGCCTTCCCTGTGCAGGGCACAAAGCATTTTTCCACCTGCTGTTCTGGCAGAGAGGTCAGCATGGCACTGCCTGGCATGACTGACTGCAAGTGTAACTGCGTCCCTTTTCCTGCCAGCGTGGATTTCCAGTTGAAAGAGAGCATCATCTTGGACTGGAATTTTTTTAGGACAGAAGTATTCTGTATAGTTTTTAGCACTCTGGCTCCTGATAGCACCCCCTGGGCATAATAAAATATTAATTCATCAGCATGACAGATCATAAAACCTGCACCAGAGTCTTGTTATCCTGTGGCTGATCTGACCTCTGCTTAGCACTCTGCTGGAAATTATTTTTTTTCCCTTGTAAGACTACTTCAACATGAAATGAGCCATCTTGAAGTGCAGTCTTCATTGGCAATTAATCCCTACTTCCGATGAAGATCGGTGTTCAAGCAGATGACAAAACGTCTGATCTTCTCAAGGAAGAATTGAAGCTTTAACAACAACAAAACAACCGTGCTGAATAGCAGCATTTTAAAAGCGGGACTGACAGAAGATATTATTCCTGTCAAAACTACAGGCAGTAATAAATCCAGAAAAGGAACGGTCAAACCCTTTCCTTTTTTTCTTCCTTATGTAGAAGTAGTGTAGAGACGTAGCAAGATTGAATGAATGGCATGTCGTTACAATATTGGTGGAACATTTAAAGTTTGTTCTGAAAATTAGGCAGCCGCCTCATCATCAGCTCATGTTTCCACCAAAACCGCTGTTGTGTTAGTGTTGTTGAGATTTTGTTAGTGGCATGTGATGATGGAGGATTCAGCTCCTCTGCTTTCTTTGACGCTAACAGCACATCCCATATGTCATCTGAACTCAAGGCTTAGATAAACATCTAATGTTTGGGGGAGCAGGGACAGGGAAATTTATTCCTTAGAACTCTCGTTCTTCAGTAAGACCAGGATCTACTCTAAACTTTGTGTGAAATATGTAATCTCATTTGTATGGATTTGATTTTACTTTGAAATTTGCCAGTTCTAACAATAAAAATCTTTAAAGCTTATTTGCTATTTCTGTTTTCTATCCCAGAAATCGACAGAGCTATTCTGATATAAATTAGAATAGATCTTTCAAATCTTGAATATTCATAATCTAAAGTAATTTTATTCAGAAAATTATGGGTGGAATTGCCAGCTCCAGTGGTGAAGGAAGGTGTTTCTGAATGGGAAAAGCCTTTAAAAGCTGGAGCTAGAGCATTGTTTTAAATTCTCTTCTGACTTTGGTATTTTTATATGCTTCTATGCGAGTTGTGTGTTGTAGAGACTGCAGCACTCCTTTGAAATTTTCAATTATTTGAGACCTTCCAATTATGTCTCTTATTGATCAGCATGCTCGAGACTAGTCTAGGTGCAATCAATGATCTGTGACCCTCCGGGAGGTCTGTAGTGTGCTAATTCAGAGCTTGTGGATAATTCGGGAACAATAGCATAAGCCTTCATGGGCTTGGGATGTTTGCAGTGGAATTAATGCACTCGTTAGTTCAAACCAAAGGCTTTGGAAGCCAAATGTCAGCTTAGTTCTCTGTTAAACAGTTTTCTTTAACATATCACTAGAAACCTGCAAAATTACTTTCTCAAATTCTAAATGCAAACTCAACATTTATTTGTTAATAATGTAGAAAAACCTTGAATCCTTTATCTGCTTCAGCATTTCTTTCATTTCAGAAACAGAATAAATATAACGTGGTAATTTAATGACTAGTTTAGTGGTCTCAAGGCCATAATTTACTTAAATGTAACAAATTATTCTTTGTTAGGGAGCATGGCATGGCAGATGTAATTTTTTTTTCTTGAAGCCTTCTTCATTTTATTGTGTTTCTTTTCCTTGGAGAATAAATCACACAGGAAAGGGTTTTAAGAGGAAGACAATGTAGAATCTCCCCCCCCCCCCCCCCCCCCCCCCCCAACAAAATTCTGTAATTTGATTAGTATGTGAGGAAAATGCTGAAGTGAAAACTTCTTTGCTATTATAATTTAGTCTTGATTCTGATCTGCCTTCTGTTCTGCCAGCCTTGCTGTTAGTCTTCCTGAGAGTAAAGGAGGGGTGGAGGGATGCCTAATAACAGTCAGTTGGCTTGATTTTTCTAGTAGCCCCTGTGGGCAAATACAGCAAGTTTAGAAAGTTCTCGATTGTACCTGCACAGTATAAGGAAACAGCTTTCTGTGCACCTTTCTGGGCCTGTACTTACAGATGTTGCTTCAAGAGTCAATAAAAGTGAGAATTTATAGCAGCTATAAGGATGCTGAATTGTGTTATTTCAGTTCTGAAAGATCTTTAGATTTTTTATGATCGTTCTGAGACTGTGCATTATTAGCTTTAAATCAAATAAAAGCATTTAACTTTTCTTGACATGAAATTTTTTACATGCCCGCTTTGGTTTTGAAAGATTACAAAAATTCATCTCAATTTTTTTCAAATTTTTAATTGATTTTAACATATCTGGAGCTAACTGAAAGCAGTAAGATATGTTGATGAAAATGTCTATCAATATTTTCAAATTTCTTTCATCACAAAATATGAATCCTGTCATTTCTGTCCATAATTCTGTTTGTGTTGAACTTAACTGTAGCAGCCTTGGTGGCAGTGACCATGAAATGATGGATCCTTAGGGCAGTGAGGAAGGTGTGCAGCAAGCTCACTACCCTGGACTTCAAGAAAGCAGACTTTGGTCTCTTCAGGGATCTGCCTGACATAGTAGCATGGGATAAAGCCCTGGAGGGAAGAAGGGCCCAAGAAAGCTGGTTGATATTCAAGGCTGACCTTCTCTAAGCTCAGGAGTGATGCATCCCAACAAAGAGGAAGTCGGGTAAGACCTCCAGGAGGTGCATGGATTTACAAGGAGCTCCTGGACAAGCTCAAACACAAAAAGGAAGCCTACAGAGGGTGGAAGCAAGGACAGGTAGCCTGGGAGGCATACAGAGAAACTGTCCAAGCAGCCAGGGATCAGGTTAGGAAGGACAAAGCCCTGATAGAAATAAATCTGGCCTGGGATGTCAAGGGCAACAAGAAAAGCTTCTCTAGGTACATTGGTGATAAAAGGAAGACTAGGGAAAACGTGGGACCTCTGTGGCAGGGAATTGGTAAACCTGGTTACCAGAGATATGGAGAAGGCTGAGGTACTCAACAGCTTGTTTGCCTCAGTCTTCAGTGGCAAGTGCTCCAGCCACACCCCCCAACATGCAGAAGGGAAAGGTGGGGACCAGAGAATGAAGAACCGACCACTGAGAGAACTGGCAGATGAAGTGGCTAAGCCACTATCCATCATATTTGAGAACTCATGGCACTCTGCTGAAGTTCCTGCTGACTGGAAAAGGGGAAACATAACCACTATTTTTAAAAAGGAAAATAAAGAGGATCTGGGAAACTACAGGCTGCTGAGTCTCACCTCTGTGCCTGGCAAGACCATGGAGTGGATCCTTCTAGAAACTGTGCTAGGGCTCGTGGAAAATAAGGAGGTGATGGGTGACAGCCAACATGGCTTCACTAAGGGCAAATCCTGCCTGACAAATATGGTGCCCTTCTACAATGGGGTTACAGTGTTGGTGGATAAAGGAAGAGCAACCGACGCCATATCCCTGGATTTAGGTAAAGTTTTGTCACTTTCCCACACGACATCCTGTTCTCTAAATTGGAAATTCGTGGATTTGATGGATGGACCACTTGGCAGATAAGGAATTACTGGGTGGTCACACTTAAAGAGTTACGATGAACAGCTCAACATCCCAGTGGAGAGCAGTGACGAGTGGCGTTCCTCAGGGGTCGGTATTGGGGCCAGTGCTGTTTAACATCTCTGTTGGTGACACGGACAGTGGGATCAAGTGCACCCTCAGCAAGTTTACCAACAACACCGAGCTGTGTGGTGCAGCTGACACCCTGGAGGGAAGGGATGGGCCATCCAGAGGGACCTGGACAGGCTGGAGAGGTGGGACATGCAAACCTCATGGAGTTCAACAAGGGCAAGTGCAAGGTCCTGCACGTGGGTTGGGGCAATCCCCAGCACAAACACAGGCTGGGCGAGGAGTGGATTGAGAGCAGCCCTGAGGAGAAGGACTTGGGGGTATTAGTGGACGGAAAACTATGAGCCAGCAATGTGAGCTCACAGCCCAGAAAGCCAACTATATCCTGGGCTGTATCAAGAGACTGTGGCCAGCAGGTTGAGGGAGGGGATTCTCCCCCTCTACTGAGCTCTCATAGAGACCCCCCTGCAGTGCTGTGTCCAGCTCTGGGGGCACCAACATCAGAAGGCCACGGACCTGCTCAAGTGGGTCCAGAGGAGGCCACAAAGATGATGAGGGGCTGGAGCAGCTCCCCTGTGAGGACAGGCTGGGAGAGTTGGGGGTGTTCAGCCTGGAGAAGAGAAGGATTCAGCGAACCTTCTAGTGGCCTTCCAGTACTTAAAGGGGCTGCAGGAAAGATGGGGAAGGACTCTTTATCAGGCAACATAGGGATAGGACAAACAGTAATGGTTTTAAACTGAAAGAGCGTGGATTTAGATTAGCTGTAAGGAAGAAATTCTTCCCTGTGAGGGTGGTGAGGCCCTGGCACAGGTTGCCCAGAGCAGCTGTGGCTGCCCCCTCCCTGGCAGTGTTCAAGGCCAGGTTGGACGGGGCTTTGGGCAACCTAGAACTAGATGATCTTTAAGGTCTCTTCCAACCCAAACCATTCTATGATTCTATGAAATTCAACCAGCTCAAATTCTAGCTCCAGTTTCTTCAGTTTTCTCTTAAAATCAATTCTGTTTAGAAGTTAAACCATAAAAATATGCTGTGAGAGTAAGTTTCTGCAGTTTGTTTTGCCTGGGCTCTGTTACTGGCTATCTGCACAGTTTTCTGAAATTTTTCACCTTGAAAGACTCTCTAGTGTGGCTGGTACATCAGCCTGCAACCCATATTCCTTCTAAGCCATTACCTTTGAGGTAAGAAAGAGATGTCTGACAGACTAGCTAAGAGTAGAAGACTGTCTTTAGGCTTGACTTTCTGATCCTGTTAGTCCCCAGGAGTAACTATAATAATGCAAAAAGCTGAGTTTACTTATCTCTTTGTCCTAAGAGATGTGTTCTGGTTCACATGTCATGTCAATGCTTACACTTTGTTATCACACAAGTCTCTTAGAAAATGCTGCACTTTATAAGGAACTATAATTTAATCACAAGACTGTGATAATAATTTAAACATGCTGATACTTAATGGGGATATTTAAGTCTTATGGGTAGGAATGTAGGTAATTGTCTATTGCTCATGTATCACATGTGATCAGAAAAATTCAGCTTAAATTCAAGTTGTAACAACAATTAATCTTAAATGGTTAGGTGATTAGGCTGTACATTCCATCATCAATGCTGAAGTTTGTCTTCCTAGTCAAGTAGTCTGCAGCACATGCTAGGATTGATGATACATTTCAGAGAAACAGGGACTACCTGGTTAGAAAAAAAAAAAAAAAAGGCAAGTTGTGTCATAGCTTATTTATCATCCATGTTTCTCTCCTATCTTTTGGTTACTTTATAAATCAATTTACTATTTATTTAACTCAATAAATAAGAAAGCTTTATGAGGAAAGTGGATGATCTGAAATGGCTATGTTTGCTTTTGTGAGTTCCTAATTTTTTAAGGGCGAGAAGAGATTATATATATTCTTTCTCTGTTGGACTTTCCCCATGGCATTTAAATGTCCTCTGCAATTATAGGAGACAGATAGCCATTAAAGTACATAGAAATAATTGTAGGGAGTTTGTGTCAGATTATGCAGAACCAAGGATAAGGGAGAAAACATACTGTAAAAGTAAAGAAAAGTGTGTTCTAACCAAAGGCTAATTATATTTTGTCAAAATCATGCCTCCTGTGTCTATAAAAACCCTTGTTCATTAGCATTTACCTGTTAGATGCTTGAGCTGTCTATTAGATTTTGTTGTTTGCAATCAAATTTATAGTGGCCACTTCCCTTTTATTTTCTACAAATAAAAATATAGCCATCTTTGCTACTGAAAGCCTGCAGATTTCTCATTTAAATGGAAAGTAGTGTTAGTTTTTTATTTCCAACATCTCAGTCCACCAAGTTACCAAATGTAGGAGTCTTGGACAACTGGGTGCTATCTTGATCACTTAAGATGATATTATCTTGATTACTTTCCTCTCTGAGTACTGTGGTTGCATTCACTAGGGGTATTTCAAAAGGAGATATGAGCTCTCTCATCCACTTTGAAGCTCACTACTACAAGATGCTGCAGTGTGACTTGTTTCTACCCACATGGATCTAATTCTAGAAACTGGTAACTTAACCAGTCTAGACATAGAATACTGTAGAGTAGTCTAGGTATATAAAATTTACAAAAAGGGAACTTCTTTGAAGACTGCTGTATCTAAAAGCTATGTGAAAAGTAAAGATTCAACACAGGGTTGCTCAAAATATGACTTGCTATATAAAAATGAGTAGCTACAAAAACCCCCAAACACATGTATGTGTTCCTTCATTAAGTGCTCTTTAGCTCGGTGTCTAGTTCTGTGACCTTCCTGACAAATTATCCCTGGAATGTATGTTAAATAATAGGTTATACAAAGACCCTTACAAGATCATCCTGACAGGTGAATTTCAATTTCATGCATCACTAGTTGATTAGTTCAATAGGGGTGGATATTTAGCATACAGAAAAATCTATCCCTCCCCCCAGAAAGTTTACAGCATTTTTGGAGATAATGTGATTTCTGCAATTAGAAACACTTTATCAGTTTTCATGAAATATGTATTTCTCTTTGCAAATGAAGATTTCCTCACAGTCAAGCTTTGACTTCATTGCTCTACAGAAAAAATGCCAATAAACAAGCAAACAAAAAAGTATCATGGCTTCTGACAATAATACATGGTGAGTTTTAGAGAAATATGACGTAACGTACCTGACTGGCTACAGCAGTTTAGTGAAGTTAAAACGTCTTGTTACAGAAACTGCATTTTGATGGCATGAATTATTTCTTTTTGGGGGGAAGGAAGGAAAAAGGACTGGATTAATCTTGATATGACCCAACAAGAAAGTTATGTATGTTTTTCCTGATCTGCATCTGTGTTTTGGTTCTGCTGTTTGGAGTACCTGTGCTGGATGGCAGCTGGGAGATTATGGAATTGAACATTGGAAATGTTCAGAGCTTGCAAAAACCACTGAGATAATTTATATATATGTAAACTGTATTCTGAAGTACCCCTGTTTCAGGCACCTCTGGTGAGCCAATGTGTTCTTGATGCATGAACAGTCTTTCCTTCGAGACACTTCAAAGGAAAAGTGTCACTCAATTCACTAATCCAGCCTTTTTTGATACTGCTGCACTAAAGGTAGGAAAACTCATCAGGATTATTTTCTTGTCGGTTAACAGCTGCCTCATTTACCAGTGTAAAAATTGCTGTATTTGCAGGATGCGTGGTTTGAACTTCTATTTCACTTTGTTACAGAAGACTTTCCAGAATTATCAGCTTTAGAAAGGTTTGTCATATATTTTTGATGTGAGTCTATGACTTTCTGCTTTTAAGGTGATGGCTAGATCCCATAAGGTGATTGCCTGCTGCAGGGATGGTGGAGGCTGAACATAAGGGTGTTCCAGTGAGCCCAGGCGGGAGGTCAGCGCGTGCAGCACCTTGTGGCATGGACCTCACTGGGAGCCGTATTCGTTAGGATAAAGGACATTTCAGATATAAATACAGAAGCAGTGTATTCTGTCTTTTCTCTTAAAAATTTATTTTAGAAAGGAAAATGAAGGTGAGGCAGGGAAGAGGACCAGCCATATGTTCCAAATAGCTAAAGAAAAGAATTGGTTCAGCTGAATTATCCAAATAAACAATTCTCATATAAAGCAGAATATACAGTTTTAAAGGCAAGAGGAAGGTGTAGGAGAAGTCCTTCATACTAAGAGTTATGATCACCTCAATCTGTTCAGGCATTTTATTCCATGGAAAATTGAGGGGGGTCACTGCCAATATAGTGGAGAGATAGAGAGATTCATGATAGTAACAAGTTCTCTAATCAACAACAAAAACCTAAACAAAAACCCAGTGATGAGGTTCAGTTATTAGAAGCTGAAGTTACAGACACTCAGATGAGAACATATTAGAACCAGTTAATAGAATTAAGTAGAAGTTTTCTGCTATAATGCTTTTCAATGGGAGAAGCCAACCCAGCATTCTGCTGGGGTTTATTTTTATAAGCATCTTCTGGAAACATAATGAATTGCCTCCCTGGCTGGCTGAGCGTGGCAGCCTTGGGTAACCAGGGATTTTAGGTTCCTTCCTGTTTTCAATTTTGAAACTCTGACAATGAAATGCTTAAAAGCACGTGCAGATTTCTGATCAGTCTGAACAGTTCAAGCTGAACTTTTAATTTTATGGAACCCAGAGCTTTTTGTATTACTCCTAAAAAGGATATTTCAGATGTATCTGTGATTGTTCCAGTATGGCAATTGTGAAAACAATGGATCTTTAACATGAAAAGAAGAATAATGAAATTTAGAGGCAGTAGTTAATTCTCTTTTTTTCACACAGTTCATCATTTCAGTATATCAGAAGTCATAAGATAAAAGGGTATGTTAGAAAAATACAGACAGAAATAGTAGTTCTGCAGTTGGTTAAGAAAATATTGCAAAAGGTCACTGAGTCAAGTGCTCATTTCCTACAAAAGGTTGAAGAATCTTTTTGCTTCAGAAAACTTCCCACTCTCTGGTGGATCAGTTTCTAAGTGACTAGTTTTATTACAGAATTTTAGCATAAAGCTATCAATAGTAAATACTAAGCTACTGCGTTTGCAAGCACATTTTGCTGTTGGCTAATAAACAGCCATGCTATGTTGTGTTGTATGTGAGATTTTTCACAAATCATGTTTGGAAGTGAAGCTTTCTGGCTTATGGGGGATGGTTAGTATATAGAGAATTGAAGCGTTTTGCATAAATGTAAATATGCTTTTGAAGACAATTTTTTCCCAGACATAATTTCCTTGTGAGTCATTAATACAGTTTCAATAATCATGGAAATCTTTGCAAAAAGCAAGTAGTTTATATGTGAAGGCTTTTAATTCATAATGCTGATTTGTAATTAGCATAGGGTATAGTTTAGCATAGACACCTGGTTTGTAAGGTGTGAAAGCAAAACATGTATTTTATGATTAGCCATTTTGTAAATCATCAGTGTTATAAAACATTCCAATTCCCTATGAGTTTATACTGTTAATGTCTTATTTCTGGTTTTTAGAACCTGTGAACCTGTTAATGATATTCAAGTAGAATCTTTCTGTCCCAACTGCTAGGCTGAAAGGTCTGCCCATCTCTTGTTGCTGTTTACATAACGAGTCAGAAAAAAACAGCTATTTGTGTTCCCTGCTTTCAGAGGTGTGAAACTGGTTTTAGTCAACACCTTGTTTCATATAAGATTAAAGCTGTTGAATAGGTTGCTGTGTTTCATACTTGAAACTACATTTAGCCAAAAAGACTAATTTTATTTTCCTCTTACTTGTTTAAGCATTAGTAGAAAATTAGGAATCTTACACTGTTTAACAACATTATTTAGATAATATCAAAGCAATAAAACAAAATAAGAAATGAGAAAGTGATCTCAGCATAAGAACTTGGATCTTCTTAGGCTGCCTGGTACAAGGCAGACATTGCAAACCAGAGAGGGTCTAGCAGCAGGCAAGCAGGAGGACATCTATAGCTGTGAAATAGTTTCATGCTTTCTGTGTATGAATGTGAAGTTTGAGAGGGGCTGCTAAAAGACACGGGGAACATGTATGAAGGGAAAAGGAATAATCTGGCTGTTGATGCTCCCTGTAGTCAGGAAGAGGTGGATGGAGAAATGGACAAGGGGTGAGAGAGATTTTGGGGCAGTTGTGGGCTGGGGTAGTATGACTGCTCTCTAGCCCTTTCATTTTCCTCTCCCAGTTTATGTGGTTGCACTGAGGAGGAGGCAGCTTGTCCCAGTGTGACTTGGCTCTGCAGGGGCCATTCGAAAGAGGGTGGGTAGGAGCAGGTGTGCAGTGCTGGGAGACCTTTCCATATGGAGTACTTCATATACATATACATAGTTGTATACTACATATACAACTATTTAGCTGAGACTCATGGCTTTATTACGTTTCGTATCTGGCCTTTTCAGCAGTGGATACTGAAAGAAGAAAGAACAACTCCTGATGTGAAATTTAATCTAAAAAACTAGAAAAAGAATCCAAGAAGAAATAAATGAGTAAAATGTTGTTTCTACCTTGCTGCAAGAATTTGTTTCTATTTTGGTTATATTCTCTACAAAGCTGGTTGTAAGCAATATGTTCTTGACCACTTGCATGACACTTATGGACAGTCACAGCTCAGATAATCAAACAAGTCTCCTGGCTTCAGCAGACCATACACTTATAGTCCTCACTCTTCCACAGAAACATATATAGCTCAAATTTTATTCTGGATAATTTGTGCTGTATAGATTAGCAGCAGAAAAGCTCTTACTATAAATTATTACTTAATTTGGCTGCTATTTTATATCAAACATACATTTATAACTGAAGGTGCTTGAATAAATCATGTAGGTTCTTACTGATAATAATTTGCATGTAAAGAACTAAAAGAAATAGCTAATATAGTGTATGCCTTTGACAAAAGTGGCCCCCACCTCTCTTCCAATTTTTTTTCTCTATATTTCTCTATATTTCCAATATATCTGTTCTAAATATTTTTTATATTAGTGTTTGTGCAGTGACTATGCTTATAAAGGTTCCTTATTCATTCACAGCTGTGTTCTCAAACCGTTAATCTTCGGAAGAATACAATCCTCCTGTGCATTTGTTAGAACTGACATTCACCCTCATAGCTTTAGGCTGAATGCTTTTTCTTTTTTCTCTCTTGAAGTCTGCTAGCACTTCAAGCGTGTATCTCAGGAGTCCGTATGAAGGATGACAGCCTGTGCTTCCCTATTCACAAGATACTGAAGCTTCATCTCATTCCTTAGAGGAAATTTCTTGCTCTGCTCTGAAATGAGAACATACCGGGTCACTCCAAAGGCCTGTCCTGTCTCTCATGCTGTCGAGGCGGGGTATGCTTTGGGAAAAAATTCAAGAAAAAAACATGATTGTGGGCTGATCACTTTCTCTGATGTATCTGTCCAGTTTCTACTGTCTTGAGAATAGTGTGATTTCATAACGTGTCAGTAAAAAGTGAATGCAACCCAATGAGCAAGAGAAAACCCCCTCCAAAGATTAGAACAGCGTTACTGAAAGCACATAATTATTTTTACCCATGTTCATATTGTAAATACTGGTTTTGATAGAAAACTTAAAGACATCAAATTTTGTTCTTAAATACATCTGTTGCACAAGCATCTCAGTTCATGGCTAGATCTAGCTTCACAGATGATTTATAAGAACTTTCCTCCTTTTGGACAGTGCATTTGTTATTGATCATCTAACTGTACACTGAAGAAATTATGATAAATGCTGGGAAGTTTCATAGGCATTAGTTATTTGCTTAGTTATTCGGAAATGAAAATAATTTGCATAGTTTCTCACTTTTTTTTTTTGTTGTTGAACTCAGCATAAATGTAATCATTATCTGCTTACTGTGTGAAAATATCTTTTTAGGGCTATACACATTGTAATTAGTGTATTATCAAAGAATATTTGCTTGACTCCTTGTGAAGATGAACTAAGCAGTTTACCTTGGTGCTTAGAGACTCAACAGACTGCCAGAGACTAAACTGATATTGAACAAAATTCACTTCTTTTGTGGTTGCTATTTCTTTCAACTGATACTAACTGTAAAATCTTTATCAAAGAAAACAACTCCATGATATCTTTCTGACAACCTCTTAATCTCCATGAGATTCTGGGAGAACTACAATAAACCAGTCTGTCAGTAACATGGCTTTCATCTTAATATCCTGAAGGTATGTTACATGTTATCCCTTAAAGGAGATGAAGCTTTCACATGTATACACTTTCCTTGTGTAGCCCAGGATGCCCCTGTAAACTGAAATCCTTCCTAGCTCTCTGCCTTTGTCACTTAGGTTGTTTCAAATTGCCGACAGCAGCAAAGGACGAGCGCCTGCAAAATGTACTCTGTTGACCTACAAACCCCGAAGATTGATCATTCCAAAAGATAATGTTCAAAAGCAGAACCATGTTAGCTGGCGTACCATATTTTCCATAAGAAAAATAGCCTGAGGCAGCTGGTGAGACTTGAAGACCCTTCTGTTATTTGAGAATACAGTTTCAAAAAAATCTCATAAAAGCAATACAGGTTTTGAATTAAATCTGAATGTTCATTCTCATACAGAAGTGGAATTCTCCTGTCAGAAAGTCTAGCAATGGGATATTCAAACAATATGTGCATATCAAATTATTTCTGACTTGTAAACCTCATCCTCCTGTGCAAGTAAAAACAAAGATGCTGCTGGACAAAGGACTTGACTGTAAGAGACCTGTTTCTAATACATGATATTTGGAATTGTATGCAAATAATTGATAAAACATTAATTTTAAGGCTACCTGCCTGAGCAGGTGAATGCCTGTGGCACTGTGGGTATGAAAGTGAGCAGCATTACCCATACAGCCTTACAAAATTCAAAGTGATCCTGTATATTTTCCTTGTTAGTTAAGTGCGTATTTAGGTTTTGAAAAAGAAGTGCTTGGGAAGGGACAGTGTTTCTTGCCTATCAGGAGGGAGATGCATGGAAGAAATATATTGTTGTTTCATTTAAATAGTAATAATAACAAAATTTTCAGTTTAGTATTTTGATTTTCTCCAAATTTGTGTTTTCTCTTTCCATAAAATACTATACTACCACTATTAATACACCTTCCAGATGATACCTTGTCACTCTTGGTAGCTCTTATCTACTGAGGAAGATGATTTTTATTGATTTGGAATATTTTTTATTAAAAGTTTCGAAGTGCAATTTCCACATTTTATTACCAACTTATTTATATCACTTGTTTTCTTGAAGAATGTTACAATCACAGAAAACTTCATATTTTACACTCCAGTAATTCAGGTCGATAAATCCAATTGTACAACTGCAGAAATACAAGATCATAACAGATAAACTAAAAACAAAGGTTTGAAGATTCAGTCTCTAGTTTGACATTAACGTAAACACTGAATCTGGTTATATGCCCTGCATCTCTGTTATGTAGCAGAGTACTTCACTGTTTGAAAATCTAAATTTGCAATTGACTTTCTGATTCTGTAAAGGATTGCATTGTTAGCTTTATACAGCAAATCAGTGAGACTATTCACTTACACTGAAAAAGTGTACATCTTTAAAGACTCTAGATTGGAGCCTTTAAAAATAGCAATAGGTTAGATTGGCAGAGAAACCTATTTTTGTTGTTTTGAAGCACAGTTTGGTTACTGTGAAAGTAGATTCTGATGAGCTGAACAAGACCTTCATGGCATTTTAAACATGTTACAGACTATAGCAGAAGTGACTTCAGTTAAGCAAATTACTGGGAGCAATGTATTTGTTACTCATGTACTGATGCTACAGGTCCTTTGTCCTTCAGTAGAGAGTACAAGAGCAGATTTCAGAGCCCTGCCCAGCTCAGAATGTCCCACTCCAGGATGCCACTTCATTGTATCATTGAGGATTGTGAATGCAAATATGCAAATACCTTCCTAGTCACTAGTGACTGCTTATTTGTCAGCAGCAAATATGGAGTAATCTGAGTTTTGCCCTTTTGTTCAGGTTTTCTTGCATTTGCTGTGGGCTAAGAGCATTACTGCACTATGACAGTCTTGGCTACCACAAATGAGTTTATGCCTGATAACTTGATGCTCACAGTATGTGTGTCTTGCCTTAATGATTGCTTATTAGAGTACCGAGTGTTTTATAAGCTTAATTTGCTCAGTGACTTCAGTCAGTTTAATTTACAAGGAGATGCTTTTGCAGGACTTCTGAGGGCTGCTTTATGACATATGTTAATTAATACAAAATCAGTTTTAACTTATGTCTGTTTCCTTGTTTAACGAGCATGAATACTCTGTTACTGAATACAGCAGCAAGTTCGAACCAAAGGATTGAGGTTAGGAAATGTGAAGCGGTCTCCTAAGTGTGTCATGTGCCTTTCACAGCATTCTGTCAGCTGCTCATGTTTTGCTTTAAGTAGGTGTGCAGAAACAGCCACAAATCTGTGCTTACACTGGTTCTTCAATTTTTTTAACTAAAGCAAAGATAAACTTAATCCATCAGAAAACTCTGCCCATCTATGAAGGTCACATCCACGGTTTTCCTCAGTCAAGAGACAATATAATAGGTCAAAATGTACCTTGATTGCTTTCAGTTGCTCTTTAGAGGGTGACAGTTGTTTGTAATTACTCTAATTTCTGGACTAATTGAGGATGAGACTTCTGTTTTATTAAAAGGATCGACTCTGAGTGTGTAGGCTTACCAGCGTCTATGGTAAATACTCCATCAATGATAAGCACTAAGGTAAGAAAAAACTTTCATTGAGTAAGGTAGATATTTGTCTCTACTTCTGCTGGAGAAAAGCATGGTTTGCCAGCAGCCAGTAAACACGTGAAGTAAATCCATTGATGAAAGAGTAGCAAGTTTAAGGTGTAAAGTCCACTTTAAAACCTCGTTTGTTTTCAGCATTAAAGAGCAGGAAAACCTAATTGTTGCTGTAAAAAACATTAAAATAAATGTCTTTTAAATTTTTATCCCCTCTTCTGTTGCACTGTTCTTTTACACATTTGGAGATATAATCAAGATCTGTATATCAGTATTGGCTTCTATGTTTGGTTCTCCTAGTCTCAAAAATAATTTTTTTTACTACCTTTAGTCTCTGATGCATCTCTTGAGGCTGCAGGCATGCTTTTGCTGTTATTCTGATCCAACACTTGGCAGCTTCAGTTCTAGAAAACCAGGTGAAATATTGCACACGCACACACAGACTGAGGTAGTTGGGTGGGGTTTGATGAAGTGGCTAGTGAGGTGTGGCATGGTTTAAGCCCAGCCGGCACCTAAGCACAACACAGCTGCTTGCTCACTTCCCCCTGGTGGGATGGGGGAAGTTATTGGAAGAATATAAGTGAGAAAATTTGTGGATTGAGATAAAGACAGTTTAATAGGTAAAGCAAAGGGCATGCATCTAAGCAAAGCAAAACAAGGAATTAATTTGCCACTTCCCATGGGCAGGCAGGTGCTCAGCCGTCTTCAGGACAGCAGGGCTCCATCATGCGTAACGGTGACTTGGGAAGACGAATGCCATCACTCCAAACATCCTCCCCTTCCTTCTTCTCCAGTTTTATATGCTGAGCTGATGCCATATAGTCTGGGATATCTCTGGGTCAGCTGGGGTCAGCTGTCCTGGCTGTGTCTCCTCCTAGCTCCTGTGCACCCCCGACCTCCTTGCTGGTGGTGGGGGTGAGGAGCAGAAAAGCCTTGGCTCTGTGTGAGCACTGCTCAGCAACAGCTAAAACATCCCTGTGTTATCAGCACTGTTTCCAGCAGATCCAAACCACAGCCCCATACCAGCTACTGTGAGGAAAATTAACTCTATCCCAGCCAAAATCAGCACAGGTGCTAAATGAGATCATTTCTGACTTAATAACTTTATTAAGCATCTAGAAGAGGGAGTGTGTGTCACAGGACAAATCTTCCAGTGACTGAAAACCGGAAGCTGTTTCTGCATTATAGAGGTAGAAATCAAATTTACTTGCCACCTGGAGAAAGATGATACCACACAGATCTATGGAAAGCTTGTGTGGGAGAAAAGATGTGGGATAAGAGCAATTTGGAGAACTGAAATGATACATGTGACTTAAAAGTAGAAGAAAAGGTGGGGATTTATAAGAGAAATATCAGAGAAACCGGTAGGTGCAACACACAGTGAGTGTAGTTTAGAGCTGAGATTATAGGCAGTTCTGATTCCACGAAGAGAATGCTGTATTCAGTTCCAGATTGACAGCAAAAATATGTAAAAATTTACAGAGAATTGAAGAAAACAAGGCATAATGTTTGAGGACTCAAAGGAAAGATTCAAAAGAAACTATGAAAAGCAGAGTGGATATAATATAGTTAATCTAACTGTCATCAAATTAGCTGTGTTTAGGCACAGATAAAGAACTTTTTTTTTTTTTTCGTTTTAGTGTTCAGCAATGAGGACAACAGTAAAAGGGTATCATTAAGACAAACACCAAGGGAAAAAAAATTGTAAGTAGATGCTGCTAGTCCTGCTAAGGAGTTTCTCAGTGGAATTGTTATCACCTGAAGCATTCAAACTGAAAGCACTGGGAAATATGCTCTAAGAAATGAATCTTTCTTATTAAGAGTGTAGTAAATGTATTTGGGCTCTAGAGTCCCACAGTGTGATAGGGCATGTCATCTAGACAGACTGGGAAGAGGGAGAAAGGCAATGGGAGGCCCAAACTGGTTTGTTTTAAAGTCTCTGGACGTGCTGTGTTTATTTCGAAGACTTGCATTAGCCTAAGGCAGAACAGTCTGTCCCAAGCGATGTACCTGGATGTTTTACTGGCATAATTACTTTCATGCTTAGTAAACTGGAAGTGGAGAATGGCCAGTGAAGTGGTCTGCCACTTTGGAAGAGCGGAGTGCTTCACGTGACAGTGTCCAATATCTGTGGAAACTAAAGTCAGCCCTCCAAGTGAAGTGAGGCACTGAGCTTTTTTGAATCTGCTCAGAAGAACAGGCATACTGTACTTGCATTATTTTTTCAAGATTAGGATAACATTGCTTAGTCTGTATGTTATAAATATTTAGTCTTCTGTGAGTTTATGTATTTGAAAGAGAAATATGATGGCTGCAGTGAAAATTAACCAGATTATTGTGGAATTGTGTGGGAAGAAACAGGATAAGTACTGGTATAAATTGAAGTCAATGAAGAGGCTTTAATTGAATGAGGGCTTCAGTATGATTTTTGGAATGATGAATTTCAAATTGAAAACCAAATTGCCAGCACATTCATATGACATATCTGACTTGGACTGTGAATTTAGGGAAGTTAATTTGTGCTGAATGACAACAAAAGTACCTGCTTCCGAAAAGAACATGAAAACATGACTAGCCTCTCAAATCCAGGACATTACCTTTGGGTACGAGGGAGAATTTAGGCACAGAAGAATTGATGGGTGGAGAGCAAATGGTGGCTGTTTCATATTTTGAGGTTTTGCTTGCATTGTTTAGTTTTGTTTGGTTGGGTTTTTTGGTGTGGTTTGGTCTGGGTGTTTTTTGTTTTTGTTTTTGTTTTTTTTTAATATTGTAGGAGGGATTGTTTTTTGGGGGAAAAAAAAAAAAAAAAGACATTGATCTATAAACAAATCTTTGAAGCAGACAGAAAGGAAGGCAGGTGAGAAGGATTTGAGGGTAGACATCCTAGATTGGAAGACTGATTAATTATCCAATCTCTGTGGGAGTGCAGGACAACCATCTCCTCTGAAAGGGGATGCCGCAGAATCTGACCCTCCTTCCAGAGCAGCCCTTGGTGGTGGTGAAGCAATGAAGGAAGCGAGAGTGTCTTCAGGCTTCCCTGGAACCAGGAGTCCTGTGACGTCCTGTGAATCGTGTGGATGCAGCTGGAGAGTTGTTTTGTACTGTGATTCTTTAGTGTGTATCATAAGCATTTCCTTAAGACAAATATAATAAATTGGTCAGGTTTTTAGACCTTTAAGGACCGTTATTTTTATAATTACGAATTTTAAGTTAAAGATCTGAAGCTCTTTCTAACACAGGTCACTAAAGGGCATTCTCACTGAAAAAAAGTATACTGTTCTGTCTTTCTATGGATGTCTGGGTTAAGTATCATTCACTAATGCTAATAAACCAAGCCTCAGTTAGAAAAACAGCAGAGGCCATCATCCTTTTCCCTCCCTCAGTCTGTAATTTGAAAGCAAATAATTTTTAACGTCTTCCTTATATTCAGAGGCCTCAGAAAACTTCAAGCTTGTTTTACTCAGATCTGTGTAATTGCAGCCACTCCTGAGAATTTGTCTGGAGATTACTAATGCAGCTAATGCAAGAATTAATTGTACTATGGAAATACTGTCTGGATTAAGCTTTCAAAATTGTGAAGCTAGCTGATGGGGTTTGGTACAGGTCTATCAAAACTGAGTTGATATGGGGCATATCCATAGCAAACCTGGGTTTTAAATTGATATGCCTGTAGAACGTAGGTACCCTAGTTTAAGTAAAACCTGGATAAACATCTTCCCCAAATTCTGACGGTCATTAGTTCTCTGATATATACAACACTTGTTTCCATAGGTGTGACTGTATCCTACACAACAAAGCTGGCATGGTGCCCGCAGCAATCAGACCCTTTAAAAGCTTTGCATACCTTCAGTTGAGTTGCAGGTTTTTATACCCACAATAAATAAAGCTATGCTTAAACCAGGCTCTAAAGCATACCTGGTAAGGAAAATAAACCAGTCAGCTTCATTAGACTTCTGTTGGAGTACTCTCTCCTTTCCTTCTACTTGCTAATTATTGCAAGAATACTACTGGCAAGATGAGAAAACCTGTAAATATTTTACTTTTTGGTCTATGTACATAGCGCTGTTTTCTACAGGTGGGTTATTTCTGTTAACTATCTGCAGTTCTTGCTACAAATGAAAGAAAAAGAACAATATACCAAGGAAGCTGTGAAATCTCAGACATGGAATAGTTGTTTCAGGAGGAAGTGTAGCACCCACTATTACTTTCGTATTCCTTTAACAGATATTAACCTCTCCATGACCCTTATTAAATTAACTGAAGTTTAGAACTAATTTTGTAGCTCAAATTTAGATACTCAACTTGCTGATATTAGGAAATTTGATGTAATACCTACTTATAAAATAAACTAGAACACTGTTCGTTTGACCTTGATTTTAATTAACCCAAGTGTGTTTTGACATACAAACCTCCCAGGGCATCGCACAATATAAAGGACACTGCATAAAAGCTGCTTGCGTTGCATTGCAACTCAATGCAGATTTTGGAGCTGATCAGTTATTTTATCTTAAGGCAACATTGATCTGATTTGCACAAACTTCAGTTGCAATTGCTTAGTATGCTGAAATCATGATATATACGTAAAACCTAATTAATAATAGAACTTGCAAAGGCGTGTGTTTCTGTTTACTGTATTTTCAGTAGACTAACTGTCCTAAAATAATTTCAGAAATGTAAAATGAAAGATAAAAAAGAAATAGCCTGATTATTCTATAAAGAGGAACCTGCTATTGAAATGGGTAAACTTTCTTATTCCTATGAATATCTGTATTCTATAAATTCCTACCTCCTTCCTTCTGTTCATGGAGTTATGTGTTTGAGACTCCTCAAGATGTTAGAATGCATTTTCTAATGATTACTTATTAATGGTGATTACCCTGTACTAATAGCTGTTCAGGGGATTCTTTGTTCTTGTTATCCCTTTTAAATTGTAATCAATATAAAAGGTTCCACGATCTTGTGGTAACTTTCATTTCTGCACACCTTGTCTTTAAGTAATTATCACACATACTGCATTTTTTTAATATATTTTTAAGCTGGTTTCTTTGCAAATCATAGACTTATTTTGTGACAGACACTCTACGTAATTTGAATTATAAAGAATTAGAGATTTGGAAGCATGTATTTGGATTCTTCACGGATTAGAAATGTTAGAGGACAAGAGAAGAAAGGCAAATAATTGAGATTTTGAAAAACTATTTTAAGTAAATATTAAACTCTAGACATATGTTGATGACCTATAAAGATCTCCAGCATCTCTTAATGGATTTTCAAGTCTCACAGTCACTTCTAGTGATGACTCAAGCTTTTAAATTAGGTAAGTGCTTTTGGAAGTTTTACACAAATCTTAAATCTTGCAAAAATTATAAATATAAAAATAGTCATAGAAGGATTGAGATTTCAAATCTTTGATAGACTTTATATAGAAGTTATATGTTAAGTTTATATTTCTAGTCAGGATGAGGACCGTGAATGACAGCACTTAGGTGTATTTTCTGCATGTTCTTTCCCCTCATCCTTCTCTTCTCAAGCCTGACCAAACCCAGTTTTCTCCGCTTCTTTTTGTATGTCACATTCTTCCTCTTCTGGAACATTTTGGCACGACAACACTGGACTAAGTCCTGTATGTTCGTATCTGAAACAGAAAATGTGTAATTTCAAGTTAATAGGACCTAACTGTGACCCCTTCCCCAGCAGAGCAAGGGAAACTCCTGTGCTTGCAGCATGATATTCTCTGGGAGATACTAGAAGGGAGATTGCAAAAAACAATGCAAAGAGTCGTTTTTATTGGACACACCAGCTATTGGTGTTTTGTTTTGTCTCGAATTTTGTGTGCTCCTCCAGCGTGGCCGTATATTGTAGCTTTTCTGAAGTGTGTATACATTTGTGTAAAGTAAGAAAATGAGGAGAGTACAAAAGAAATGCTTCAATTCAGTATGTGGGTAAACTGTCCATATAAAGGTTCCAGTTTTGGTTTTCAGCCCTTTTAGTGCAGGAGAAGATTGTCCTTTTATACTTGTAATGATTTTAATCAAAATAATATCATATGTATGCATATATAAATTGTAATAACTGTTTAGGAGGAGAAATCTGTTTCTTTTTCTAAACCAGGTATTTATCAGTGTCAGCTAGTTTAGAGACATTTGGGAATCTGAACTACAGGTGCAGCTCTGTCTTCCCTTATGCGGGACCTGCATCAAATCTCCTGAATATAAAGACATATTTGTTGGGTAGGATCATTTCTCAATAGTCAAAAAACCACCTTATATTATATTATATTATATTATATTATATTATATTAATCTTCAGTCTTTTCTAACAAGTAAATATGGTGAATACTTACTATTTTATTTGAATTGAAAGGTAGAATGTCAGTGTCTCTATTTTTTCCTTTGATTTCTTTTTGAAGCTTTATTGATTCTGGTCGTGGGAAGTCAAGCAAGTACTAAGGCCAGTTTCATAGTACCATTTTTAGCAGTAATTTGTCATTCACACAAATAGTTCAGAAAAGCACAATTAGAACAATCTTACAGACTAATGAAATTACTTAACAGAATGGTAGTCAGTGTAAATGTGGGAAGAGTGCCTTAAAATTGCATATTAAATTTTTATTTAAGAGACTACCATTATCATAGTAAATTTTAAGCAGTTTATTTAACTGCAACACATGTCTGTACTAGCCTCAGGAGATCCAGAACAAGTTTAAAGAGACAAGCTTACACTTAGATCAGATTTTCAGAATGAATGAAATTTCAGAATTCTTGTTCAAAGTGAAATTTCTGAGAAGTGTTTGGATCTAAGGGCATTGTTTCTCAGCATTTTGGAACTTATCCATTTCCCCTGAGTGAATGGAAACAGAGGACTTCCTTTTGAAAATTATTTTTCTGAATATCCTATCGAAGATATCAGTGATTAAGTAATTATAACTCTCACAACATATGACTATGGTTATTTGTCTTTACATTTATCTACATTTTCAGAAGAGAGTGTCACTGTTTCTGTGCTTGTTAAAGCAGTGCAAAGTGTAGTAATGGCAAATGACTTTATTAAGAGCTACAAAAAGCCAGTAATTGCTAGTTGAGCGTGAGGTCTCCAGCAGGGACCTCCTGCCATCATCATGGTGATCTTTAAATTATCAGTCACAAAGGCACAGAGAGAGTGATTCTCTTGCACTACTTTGCAGAGATAAGCATAGAAAACATCAGGAAACATCCCTCAATTGAGAGGCTATTTCATTTGCATGTGCTTTCCTGTACACTCTCTTCTCTCCTTTTCGCTTGGGGGCCGAGGAATTAGCTTCATAATTTGGCTCAGTTTGGTTGTATCCCATCTGGGGCTGAACTTTGCAGACTTAAGCCAGCACTTTGAAACTTCAGTCCTGTGATATCAGAACCATCTCTTTTTGGGAGATTCATACTGCGTTGGGATGTCGTGGCTGCAAAAGGCGAGTGTGACCTTGTCCCTCTAAGTAGGTAGGGTTAACTGGAAAAACACTTGAGAAACAGGAAGGTGCTTCTGAAAGAGGACTGTGCTCAAAGGGACTGCAGCTTCAGGTGGAGCTGATGAGGGGCTGTGACATGCTCATGAGTAAAATCATGCCAACTGCTTCAGAAGTCATAGCAAGCTTTTCAGAGAGTGTTTCTGAGTTGACTGGCATTACCAGGCACAGTTTTAGAGGAGGCAGAACCTTACAGTAACTAATTTTTCCTGGGCAGTTGCTGGGCTTTACAAAGGCCAACATCCTTTATGTGATGAGGAATGGGATGGATCCTGCCCACCTAGCTTGTTTTGGGGAAAGAGGCTCCTGAACTCATATGGCTGGGTAGGGATTGTCCCCCATTTTTTTTTTTTCTTCTTATCATCTTCCCTCCAATAATCCTCTAGAAAGTTAGAAGGGATTGAGAGTAGGTTGTCAGTGATTTCTGTTTGCATTTGTTCTACCCATTTTCTCCTGTGCCACATTACTGTTTTGGGATTGCACTTGGGGGTGAGGTTAATTAATATGGAGAGGTGTTGATGCTTTTTTTGAAAACAGGTATTTGACAGCCTTAATCTCTTAGTACTTGATTGGTGAGAGCATATATTATGATCAAATTATTTTTTTTCCCCAGAGTAGAAGGGCTGGAGGTATTGCAGAAGAAAGATGAGGACTGGCAAGTACAAATCCACTGTTCTGCATGTGTATCTTTCTACTTTCAGGCAAGAGTTTTCCCTGAAATACTTTTTTTTAACCTACCTTGGCACAGAGTTATATACCTGTCTTCCCGGAATTGTGTGTCTGAGTATAATATTGCTGTATCACCCTGTAAACAGGTAATGCATTTTGGAAATTTTGCAAAGTTACCATCTGGATTCTTGTCTGATGTTTTCCCTTGTTGCTGATCTCTTGATTAATATGATGTTCCTGCACTGATTAGTGGAGTGACAGCTCATGCATCTTCTGTTCTGTGTAAATGCTGCTCCCACAGTCCCTGCCTGTGAACGGTAGGATGCAAGCTGTACAATTTATTGCCAAAGGTAGCCTGTGCTGAGTTTGGAGAAAACTGTAATGAGGTAGCCCAGCAAGTGCCATGTTATCAGTTGCAGTGGTGGTAAAGACTGTTGTCAGTTATCATCCAAACAGAACTGATTAAAAATTGAAGTTGTTCCTGTTTTTGCGCCAATCATGTTTTCATGGAAACTGTCTGGTTTTGAAACAACTGAACTTGCCAATTTGAATCAAAAGCTCAAGCTTTTAGTATAAAGGAAGTATTACTTTGTAAGCATCCTCATAGCATACCACAGTGTAAAAGCCTATTAATGTAGTTCTGTGTTGTTCTGTTTGAACTTTCTGTGTGCATTAACTATAGCAAAGAAGGAAATAATTTACAAATAATTGTGAACGCTATCAAATTTTAAAAATGGTTTGAATGTACTATTTTATGCTAGTACTGTACAGTCTGCTAAGAAATGACATACAGTGAGATAAAGGACATTTGCTCTTGGTATAACTTCCAGCATGTAGTTGTCTCATCTATAAAGATCTGAAATTGCAAGAGGTATTACTTGAATCTCAGATACAGCACATCAATTTACTTTTCCTGACAAAATCAGGTTTTTATACTGCTAAAAATGATACAGAGATGGAGAGCATTGTATTTTTTACATTGCCAAAAGGTGGCTTATCCAATTTAAGATTATATTTTTTAACCTCATTAAATACTTAATTTCTTATTAAAGCAATTGTTATTTTTGTTGTTAAAATATTTTTTTTTGGCTTAGCAGGAGGAGGCATTTATGAAGGAGAGCGAAGGATTTGTTCTTTTGGCATAGTGAAAATGGGAACATGAGTGGTGATGTTGAATTAGCTGGTCCGTAGGCTGTCATTTTGTATTGCATTTACAGAAGTATCAGACTAACATTTTTGTATTCCTCTGTGATTTTACTTGTCGCAACCTGAAATAGAACGCTCTTTAGAAAGATGATTTAATATAGCAAATAATGCATGCATTTCTTTCCTTTTTCAGTTATTAATCATTCATGTATCTTTAAAAGTGGCAGGTTTGCCCTTGGGTTTTGGTCATAGGTCATTATGATTTGCGATCCAGCATAGATTCTGTTGTGGCTAGATACAGGACAGAAAAAGAGAGCCTGGGGTATTAATAAATCATTCAGTGCACTGTGGTAATGCGCAATATTTTGTATCACCATAGTGCTAAAAGGCTAGCAGTCTGATTTTTCATGAGCAAAAAGTTGCAAAGAAACTGACATCCCTGCATTTTGGCCTTGAAAATGTAAGCAATTAAATGTCTGTTAGGTTTTTTTCAAGATAATAAAAGGTCTAAAGCTGTTTGGACAGCCTTTCAGAAGGGTTTCAGCACATACAGTAGCCTTTCAGATTGTCAGTGAAAGCCAGTTATGGTACTAATCACCAACAAACTGGACATTTTTTCTGAGCAACTTGACAAAGGCTGTATCTAAAATTTTATGCTTGCTATTGTGTATATTTTATAGAAACAAAGGCATGCTTAAAAAAAGCCAGTATTTTATAAATCAGCTAATAAGGAGATTCCAGAAAATTTTGAAAGTGACAGATCTTTAGTGGCATTTATATCTCTGTGCTGTATATTGATACTGCTGAAACTAAGATGCTCAGTTGGACTGAAATTATTTTTGAAAAAAACCCTGTGTTGTAAACTACATTTCTCACATCTTTTCTACTTTTCCTAGCAAACTTGCATAATTTATTTTACTTAAATATTTAACATTGAAACTGCTGTTACAGTATACCCTACTGGGAAATGCTGTTTCATACTTTACAAGATTTTAGTCTCAAATTATCTTTGTCTTTAACAGACTAGAACCCCAGGATTAATTTTTCTGACTATCAAGATAGCCCTTTGGAAAATGGTAGAATGTCAGAATCCACAGATTTTCTTGTTTTAGACCTTTTGACTTCATTAAAAATGCTCGTAATTTTCTACTGAGACTTTCCGAAGTGCGTTGATCTAATTGATTTTAAGTACTGTTAAAAATCTGGCCTAGGTCTCACAGGAAGTTATTGAGATGATAATAAACCATGCTAAATCTCTTTGGGTGTGTTGATGCTGGGCAGTGGAAGCTGGCACAGAGGGTTTGGGGCTGGTGTTGCTGGGGACTGATGGAGCCAGGAATGAGAAGCCGAGCTTAGGAGGAGTGCTGGTAACACGGTGCAGGACTGCACAAGGCTAACAAGGCTCTGCTCCCTTCAGTTTGATTACAAGTAATGATATTTGCAAAGTGTTTTCCACTCCCCTATGGCTGCTGGGCTTATTTGCATAGGCATGGTTCTGTGTTAATTAAGCTATGCAGTTTTTCAAAACTCAAGCTGGTTTCTTTGCAGTGCAGTCTGCTGCGTTATGTTAATACATCAGCTCAGGTGTCGCTGCTACAGTGTTTGGGGTAGACATGGCCTTGGGTAGGTGTGTACAGGGTAGCTATGAATGCCTACAAAGCAGAAACTTTGTATGTCAGACTTGGGGGTGGAGTTGTTTCATGGTTGTTTCAAGCACTGTGGAAACATCTTCTGTGGTATTTTTTTCATTCTCTCCAATAGACTGTTGCTGATCTTATTATTCTGTAAAGTGCATGGGAAATAATATGATCGGTTTTAGTTCAAATACAAAGAAGTAGGTCATGAGCAGACTGTGAAATGTGGATAAAATCCTTTAAATGAAATTGTTTTATTGAAACAAATAATCTGTATGCCTCTAAGATGGAAAGACTGAATATGAAAGATGTTTATTGAAAAAAATGTTTTGATAGCAGCTTAGTATTGTGCTAATGAAAACGATTTCAAGATGTTTTGTATTGACCATTAAAAACACAGTATTATCTTTATTTACACAGAAGGACTGACATAAGACTTAGACCTTTATCCTGAAATCTATGAAATTACATCTGCTTTAAAATTAGGGGTTTTTTTTGTTACTCGGCACCCCGTCATTTCTATCCAATTAATTTATTTTGTTCTAGATCTTGTCCTTAAAAATTTTAAGGGGAAATCAAACTGTATAATCAAAATTAGCCGTATACTATAGCTCAAAATGGTACTGCAATGTAAATCAGTCTTATCTTGATAACATCGGGGTAAACACTTTATCCTTCTTGTGAGCAAGTCTTTAGCGTATACTCAGTTCAATATGCTGTGGGGAAAGCTGATAGTGCACATTAGGCAGCTTAGTTTAGCAGGAGCGGACATTGCTGCTGTTTGATAAATGAGAATCAAAATACATTTACATGAGGGACTGAAATGGTGGTTTTCAAAGTATGATAAAGGAAATAGCAATATATCACTGTGTACAGCTAGTCCTGAATGATAGATTTTGTATCCTGTTGAGTTAGGCTGCAGACTTCTTCCCAATGTGCATACGTGGAGCCTTGGCTTATCTATAACTTTTATGTAGGCTTAAAAGTACATACCAAGTAAGAAAAGAAAATTAAAAATAAGGCTGGATCACAAAGTTGTACCATCTCTGGAACAGATGTAGTGTCTCAAAATCTACTATGCTAATTTCCTCACCTAGACCTATTTCTCTTTGACTGTCATCCTGGACATGGAGTACTAGACTGAAAGCCAGAAAGCCCAACAAACTTCATCCCCAGCTTAGTCTTTATGCTCTAGCTCAAACTGTCAATTGTACTAGAACAAATTTGTGTCACCAGAGTCTGGTCCTAATTCACACGGCTCTTGATTCTGTAACTGTTGATCTTTAGCAAGTACAGTTGTCACATTTTTCCCATGTTAAAAATAGAGCAATAAAGCTTACTTAATTTCATAATGTAATTTGAAGATTAAAGGAACTGGCCTCATTATCATTGCTGTGATTCTGTGCAAAAATGGCTTTTTCAGTGGGCAGTAGTGGGACTATGAGACAGAAATCAATTTTTATAATTTTTCCTGTATCTGGTTCAACAGTGACCTGATTACTGGGCAACCCTCTATTGCAATTGCAGCGCTTTGGAGCTTTGTGACACACCAAGATTCTGTAGTTTGTTAAAATAATGTTTTAGGATACCATTC
Organism: Athene noctua; assembly: GCF_965140245.1. Lineage (NCBI taxonomy): Eukaryota > Metazoa > Chordata > Aves > Strigiformes > Strigidae > Athene > Athene noctua. The sequence goes on from NC_134044.1 coordinate 7,647,828, forward strand.
CTGGCATTTTTCAGGGAGTTTTCATTTTCCTATTGCGAAATTGCAGTCAATTGAGTATTTTTTGCACTTGATGGTGGCATTCTTGTGCAGTTGATTGTTCTTTCCTCTTCCCTTCCCCTCCCCTCTCCCTCTGCAAGACACTATGCTGTGGTAATTTTAGAAATACCTCAAAAGACTCAGTTACAATCTTCATGCTCTCTGTGATGAATCAAGGTAGAAGGCCTAACCTATGTTCTGTTGAAGTCCACAGAAAAGCTAATTTTACTGCAGTAAGCTTTAAATCAGACCAAAACGAGGGAAGCATTTCAAAACATCACTCAGCCACCTTACTGAAATGAAATTTTGACTAAGTGGAAAAAAGTATTTTGCCTGTTATTTTCAAATTACGAAGAAAATTCAAGATTAACAGCAAGTTCTGCTTTCTACAGCAGGTAAATTAAGCTGTCATTCCTTTGCAGGAATGTGGAATGGGAAGAAACTGGTTGTCTAGGCTGAATTCAGAGAATCACCTGTTATCTGTGTGGTGTTTTTCCAAAGTAAACATAAGGTTTTGCAGAAAAGTCTGCAAATTTGTATGCAGTTTCTCCTTGTCTCAATGTTACCTTAAATCTGCCCAGTGGCACTGGTAGTACCCTAGACAAAACTGATGGTGAATTAATTTGTGCAATTACTGTACTGATTTTACTGTTTAGAGGACATAAAACCAGCTATTAAGTAGTTAAATACTGTAGCTTTTCTAACAAAGATTATGCTTGTGAAATTCCCTGTCCTATGAAAAAGCATGAATGCCGTAGTCAGCATATAGACCTAGGGTTGTGGTCTCTAAACAGTTAAGGGGTTTTTATTACGAATGTTATTATTACTGTTAGTTTCTAAATTCAGCACTATTGAGGGAACAAACAATTACCCACCACTCTATGTATTCCCAGTTGAGTTTTCATAAGTGTATTTTGTAAAGTGATTCACCTCACTGTTGTTGTGAATCTCTCATGTCTCTTTCTGTCATCAGTAGTCTCTTTTTATAACGCATATGTAATATAGGTGTATATATAGAGACGTTATAGAGAGTTACATTTTTAATTGGCTTCTATAAATCATTTTGAAGTGTGAGGGGAATTTACTATTTATAAAAGCATGATACTACTAGCTGGGATGAGACCTACTGCAGACAAATGCTATGCAAGCTCTTCTGTATGTTCCGCCAGCATAATTTCTTGCACTACCTGTTTTTCTTTTTGCTTCTCTCATGTTATAAAAGTGATTTTCACTGTGCATTAGAAGATGCTTTGCATCTTGTTGTGGCTTACTGATACATAGTTGAAGAAAAGTGCAGCCACTGAGTTATTCCAGTTCCTTGGAGTTAACAGAATGATTACCCGAGCTATTGGATCCCTGTGATTGATTTTATGACACTAAAGTATTACTGGCATTGGCTTGATTATAGTCTAATATCTGTCTGTACAAAATAGTCTACATTTAAAATAGTTTTAAGATGTCAACAGAAATGTCATTATTGGTAGCAGTTATCTGCATTAATACAGATGATTTGGAATTGCTATCTGTGAGGGTATTCTTCCATTGAGAGAGTTCTTATACATTTCTTGTCGTCGTGTACTCCTTAGGGTGCAAGTTTATTATGGCCTTGGAGTTTCAGCACGGTACAAATCCTGAATTTATACTTGCATCATCCCACTGATATAAGAAGTATGATTTTTCCAATGTGTAGATGCAAATCTGAGAGGGCAATTAGGATGCCAGTCTGAAAAGGTCGGCGAGAATGTTTGTTTTGCATCTCAGAATGGTCCTTTTCTGAGGAAAAAAGGGGGCTTTGAGCTTTAGGCTAACATGAGACATGGATGTTGTTTGGAATTTGTGGACCTATACAAGGAAAAATAAACTGAAATGTGCTGTGTCTAACCAGTCACTACTCGGAAGGAGTCAAGCTGTCTGCCGTTGTGTGAGCACTCAGCACTACAGGATCCTTGGCCCACGCTTTGCATGCCATTCTGCATTGCTTGGGGAAGGGAGCAGGGCTGCTTTAGGGCTAGCTGGCTTCATAAATGAGTTCCTGGAGTTCCTAATAACTGATATATTTACATATATTTACAGATTGCTGTACCACTTGCCAGACAATAGATGTTTACTTTCAATTGATAAAGATATATAGTCTGGTCAGGTAATGCTGGCAACTTAAATATTTTATTGTTAAATTAAGTACTTGTTTCTGAAAAGCTCGAATTTTGAACAGGTTTTTGTGTTTTATGTTTTTCATGTGCTTTTGAAAAGCACAGCTCTTTAGTCAAATGAATTCACTTTTTTTTAATTACACTAGTACATTTGTGATCCAAAGATCATCCTGATATAGGCAATGTGACTACTGCCTTATGAGAAAACTGGTATTATCATTTCCTACTACTGTATTTGATAAATGTCTCCACTGATATTGATAAAACTCTCAGGAGAGAAAAAAATAAAGAAAAAGCAAAAAATAGCTCTATACTAGGTGCAAGCATGTTGAATTGCATCTGAAAGAGAAGAACGCAGTGGGAGATAGGAGCACCAAGTGCCCCTTTATGAAAAGGTGGAGGTCTGTCCTCTGTAGCTCTGCACACCATCTGTATTATTCACCTTCTCTTACTGGAAATTGAACTTATGTATCTGACTGGATGTGCTTGAGATGATGGTGTTTTAATAGACCCAGGTACTTAAAATATAAAATTGAACTGCTGTGCTGCCAAGTGTGGGGTAGATTCCATTCCTCCAGATAGGCTAATTACAGACTGCAATAGTTCGAAACTGGTTTCTGTCTCAGATCAGCTCTTTTTTTCCTCTCATGCTTTATGTTATTGTTAACCAGCAAAGGCTTTAATCATTCTTTTCTATCCTTATCTGCCCTGCAAGAGAACAGTTGTGAAAATGGCTCTATGCTTCTAAACTGGTTTTTTATTCAAAAGGACTTAATAGTGGACAGATGGCCAAACCCTGGAAAATAAAAAATGGCAGGAAGGGAAAAATTCCCTCTGCCAAATACCTCTGCAGCCCACTGGGTGAAGGGAGCAGGGGGAATATTTTTCCTCCCATCTCTTAACTTGAATGAATCTGCCAGATTTTCATTTTGTTTGGGTCAGATTCTCTGCCCAGTGTAAGATTTGGAGCATTATCTCCTTCATCTCTTGGATTGCTTAGCAAAGTGTTTTGATGAAAATGTGCCCTAGGTGTTCTTTGAGTTCAAGCTGCAACCATATAAATGAAAAATGACAGATGGGGCTGTTTGAGTGAAATCCATCTGCTATGACAAGATTCCTAAGGGCAGTCTTTACAGACTTGTTGGAAGCACCCAAGCAGTGCAGAATTCCAGTGGGTTAATGCTTGCACTATTTTCCTGTTAATTCATCTAAGATTTAGAAAACTTCTGAAAGTAAATACCCTCAGCTGAAACTCTTGCAGCTACATGAGGATTAGAGACATCCCTGCTATTTTGTTAATTGAACCACCCAGAAACATTTCTTGAGATTACTTTTTCCCAATTTTTCCAAGAAAGACATTTCAAAATGTACTAAATCCAAAACTTTGTGTTTATAGATATTGAAAATACTTCTTGAAATTTTCATTCATAATCAGCTTCAATATCATGGGGGATTTTTATGCATGCTCCTTGATTTAGATGTGATTTTGGTATATGCTTAAGAGATTGGGAAAGATTTATTTTTTTTCCTGCTCTGTTTATAATTGAGAAACAGAGGGAGGGACAGGAAAAGGTCTCCAATCAGAATGGGTTTGATCATATAGTGAAAACTGACTATGGCTCCACACAGGCTATAAGTGAGGACTCACTAAAGTGTTCTGCATGCTTACATGGAATATTTTTCTCATTCAGAATTAAAGTATAATATTAATGTTTTGGGGTCAGCAAGGAAATTTGCCCAAGTCTGATTACCAAAGAATCTTGAGGGGATTTACTTCTGTAGCACTTAGGGTCTGGGATTACTTTGATATTTCCTAACAAGGTCCTCAACACACAGTGATGTAGCATGATGGTGATTTCAGAACTGATCTGTTTTGTTCATGTGTTGTGGTGTAGCTGTCGTCAGGGGTCTTCTACTGTCAGGTCTACCAGCTGTTAGAGGCTGCTGGGAAGTATTGTTTGTCTTGAGCACAGTATGGGTATGTGGAGTAAATAGAAACTTCACCGAGCTTTCTGTTCTATGTGTTCTTGTAATGCGAGTTGACCTCTAGCAGTGAGGGTCTGCACTTGATGACTCAGTTGGCTCCTTTCAGTCTTAGCTATGTCATGTTCATCAAAAGCGTCCTAAAACCTGCAATCAGCTGGATTGCCAGCTCATAAAGAGATAGTGTTTCACGATAGCCTTGAGTGTAGTGAACTGATTTGGGTTGGGAATCAATGCTGGGTTTCTAATGGAAAACCATTGCAGACGTACAGATCAAAAGTGCAAAGAACCTTTCTGTGACAATAATTAGGCATCTTCTCACTTTCAGGGACCATTCTGCTCATGGCTTGTGTCTTCATTTAGATTTTTCAGGCCACCTGATTTAGTGCAGATTTCTACGTGGAACTTTTGAGGATGGATGCAAAGATGGTACTGCTGTTCCCTGGTACTTTCATGACAGAACCTCAAGTATCTTTATACTAGAGAAGATATGAGCTCAGAAGGAACATGTAGTTGCTGCTGCTTCTTCTACATGCCTTTCTTGTTTTTGCTTGAAGTTCAGATGGGAAGAAATCTCCAAAACTTAGTCATTTGAATATTGATGTGTCATTATCTGAGTTCAAGAGTTTCTGTCAGTTTGATCCCAGAGGATTGATACCTACAAGTAGAACACCTCATTTCTTAATGTAGTGATGAACACAGTCTTTGAGTCAAATGACCTTTCTTTTTCTTCTTTTCCTAATTTTTTGATAGTTTATATATATGAATGAAACTGATGGAAAAGGAGTCACTTGGCTATGAATTGACAGTATATAATATCAAATCATTGTGGGAATGAAGATAAGACTTTATCTGGAATTCATGCATGAGTTTACCTGCACCTATCTTTCTGAAGGAGAGCAACACACTTACTGCATAAGAAATCCCCCTCAAATTATTTAGTAATGAAATTAACATGAAGTGAGCTATAATTTTGCTGGCAGTTACTCATTACTCCATGGTAAATCTTCATTTGGCTCTACAAGAAATAATCTTCATTTTAGTGTATTCATTTAGGAAAATCAAGGAGTTACTTAATATGCAGTTTCCATATACTGAAACATTCTTTGCATTCCTCTTTGTTCCTCCAACACTTAGTGAAGTGTGTTTCAGCATAATCAGCCTCCCAGTGGAATCTAGCATGAAAACAAATCTCACTTTAATTTCACAAATTTAGGTTTACAAGGCAGTGCAAGGAAATTAAATTACCTGTTTGCAAACACAGCCTCCTTTCTCAAGAAACATTTTTTAATATCACTTGCAATTTTCATGTAACTCTTTCCATTGTCAGTTTTTAACTGTTGTGGTTGAGCCATTAATCAAGAGTGCAGGCAGGTGGGCAGTAATGCAGACTTTGTCAGCAGTAGGTTTTACTGCTCTGCGATTTTTATCAGAGAGTGCATTCATGGTGGTTATTCTAGACTGTGAGCTCAAGGAAAGGTGGGAGTGATGTCAAACTGGAGCTCATTCATCCGTAAGTCACATCTACTAGAGTGTACTGATTACAGAGGAGGAGTTGCAAAGTTCATTCCTATTTTGTTGTGGGCCTGGAAACCCATATTATCTATGTCTTTCACATGCCCAAATCATTCATATATATTTTGAATTTAAATATTCAATATTTTGAATGCTTTGTTTTGCAGTTCACAAAATCTCAGCTGCTTTTGTGTTAGGCTAGTGTCAGGCATAACACCCTATAACTTTTTAGCACCTTCCAGCACCTATGGAATCGAGGTTCTAAGAAGTGATGAGGCCTTACAGAGCAAGCCCATTTCTGTAGAAACAAATTATCTTTTTCTTAGAAGGGAGCACAAAAGATGTTGCATAAGAGCAAGTTATAATTTTTTCAGGATGGTGTGCTTTATCAGAAATCCTAATTTGCTGACTGAAAATTTACAGGGAAGTATGCCAGCCTTGAAGAGCCTTTTGTTAAGAGCATTTCCTCAGGTCTCTGATGAAAGTGATAGTTTGAAAGAGATTCTCATTCAACCTATAGCCTAGAGATTAATGTATTAGCCTTATATGGAGGATCTGGAGTCTCATCTGAATTGTTCATATCCCATATGATTATTTTGGAGCTGCCTTCATGCTAAGACTGTCTTCCTGATGTCATCTGCTCTGTTGTCTTGCTCTGCTTTTTTTTTAATAAATAAATCTTGAAATGTTTTGATTTTGTTGTGATAAAAAATACTTTTTTAATGTTTTCCAAAGCCAGGACACTATTTATTTGCCATCTTTATTTGGTTATTTCATATGTTGTTCCAGCAGTGTCTGGTTTCCTTTGTCCTCCTGCAGCTGTGGAGGAGAACAAGGACTTCTCTTCCCCTGGTCAGTGGGTTCAAGTCTGCTTGGATTGTCATTCTACCACAAAAGGGAAGGGATTTGTCTGACACTGCCGTCTCTACACAAGAAGCAATAAAACGAGGAGGTAAACTAGCATTCATGGTAAACACAGCAAGCACAGTAAGCAGTACCTCAAACATGAGGAGAGTGAATCTCTCTCCCCTCAGATGAAGTGCTGTTTTGAATGACAGTTCCTTATAGATCTTTCATTGGGATGATGTGCAACATCTGTTAGTTTGAAGGACTGCTCTTAGCTACAGATAATCTCAGAGCACTGAGTGTTTGCAGCTTTGGTATGTAGGCATTAAGTCATAGTAATATGAACACAAGAACATACTTGTGCAGACTGTAGAGGTGCCTGAGATGGCAAATTACATCTCAACCAGTCTCAACAAGGGAAAATGTCATAGCTGGTATTTTAGAGAAAGTTATTCACTCAACTAAAAGAGTGGAGATTTGAGAGTGAGGTGTTTCCCTCAAGACTGATCAACTAAGGGAGTGTTCATTAAAGGTAGTTCTTGTAGAGTTGTGGGAGTCTGCTATTACACGTCTGTGGCTCCTTTGAGTGAAAACACTGCAGGCATTAAACTTGTTATGAAATTGTAACTGATGAAGTTTAGTATTACCACAAGCTAATGCATGGGGTGTATGTTTAAATTAATCTCTTTTGGTCATCTGTCATGGAGCTTATAGATCTGCTTTATAGATATGAAGTAAATATTTACATTCTTTCTTTCTGAAGAAAGAAGGAAATCATGCTGGGGGATACACAGCAGCTCTCGCTAGGCTGGTGAAATAGGAATGAAAGAACATGAAGAGTTCTCTGCTTGTGTTTGTGCAGTAGCCACAGTCCAGGCTGCTGTGTGAGGGGGTTACCCGGGCACTAAAGACCCTGTGGCATAAAGTCTCTGCAGTGTGAGTTTGAAAAGCCTGCAGATGCAGGCTGTAACCATCTGTTAGTCTCTGATGGAATATAAATGGGACTTCAGGGTGGAGAGAAAGGGCACAACATAGACTCTCAAGAAATAATTCTGTGATATATTTTTATCAGTGGTAAAGCTTAAAGTTCCTGTCGTGGACACCTATTTCCTGCTTCTGCATTTCATTACTCCGCTGTCCTCTATGTACTGCGGAGCTATTGTAACAATGACGGACGATTTTGCTGCTCAGGGATAACAATTAAACTCAGACACCAGAGTGAAAAGTGCAGGCGTATTTTACTTAAAATAACTAAATATCTAACAGAATAATACAGAAAACATACAGTAAGAAAAACGAGTGCACTTAAACGAATACGAAAATACAGGGTAATGCATCAAATCATTACTACCAGAGAGAGAATAGTGATTAGGAAAGATCCATCACCACTTACACACGTTACCATCACCCAGCCCCGCAGTGGCGGGGCAGCCCCGGTTACAGCGAGGGTTTGCAGAGCCTGTCCCGGCAAGGGGGAAATCCTACGCAGTGCGTCCACCCGTAGGTGAGGCTGCCAAAGTCACTGCAAGTGGGTCCAGCCTTATATACCAAAAATCAGCAAGCCAGAATAGCTGGCACCTTTGTTATGAGCAGAACATCTGGTTTCACTCTCTCATTAGATTCCCCCAGAGCCTGGCCAGGGCTAAAGGGAGAAGCTCAGGGAGTTTCCCTCCTTATCTCATTTATTTATGTTTTTTTTAAAACAAGGCCATACATCTGTCCCAAGGCCGGACAGCTGGCTTCATGGCTTTATTAACTTACCCCTACACAGAGAAGAAGAAAGATACTTTAAAATAGACATGTTTTCATTGCATCCATCGCCAGTAATGAGTATATGATATCTAAGCTACATCTTTCATTAATGAGCATACATATTTTGTTAATGACTATGTATTAAGTTAGAAGTTTCAGCTCTGGGCCTGTTGCTCAGTCTTTAATACTTCCACCTTTTACATCAGAATAGGTGGTTTGTCATAACTTAGTATAATACCTATTAGCACAATGGTTATTAGTTATAAAATATACAGGCCTCATCTATAGGTCAACTCTGGCTTGGGCCTATTGTCCAAGCCTTAGCACTTCACGGACTGATTTTTTTTTTTTTTCTGCTCATCTTTGTTTAATCTTATATCCATTTTTCTTGAACCCATCTAGCCTGTGTTTTAAAAATCCCACACCTACAACAGTGTTCTCCATTCCAAAATACTGTGGGTAAAAAAAATAACACCTTTTTTCCCATTCTTCCCTTCTAAATTTTTTTTAGTAGAATTATTTTGATCCTGAGATAATTTAAATGGTCATATTGCAGTGTAACATCATAGCATGATACAATGATGGTTCCCTGCAGGGGTGAGCAAGCAGAGTGCCATATGTACTTGATTCTGTCACTGGGGAAAATATATCTGAATGCAGGGAAAATTTAGTCAAAGTTAACACCACCCTGCTTGGGGAAAAATAATAATAAAATGTGATTGTGACTGACTGAATAATTGAATGGATAATTGAATTAGTTTCTAAAGGCAATTGCTATAAGAGTGGTATCTTGTTAGTGGGGAGAAAATATCTTCCTTCTTAAAATTAAATCTTTGTTGTAAACCTACTCAGATAATCCCATTACCATACTAGAACCTTCAGGTAGATTTTAATGTGTTTATAGTCATCTTTTGTACTGGTACATCACTAAAATCACATCTAATATAATAAGATCAGAGCAGCTAGTCTAATGCATTGAAGAGAATTGAAGTAACCAATGCATAGATATAGGGAGTCTTAATTACTGGCAGTTGAGGTTTTGGGTTTTGTTTATGCCGTTTGCCCCACTGCAGGTGTGTAGTGTGATTTACAATAACTTAGCAGATGAAATTACTATTTTTAGAGGATACTGCCTGCAACTTGAAATACAGCTTCTGTTTTTGTCGGTCCTTCTCTTCTCCATTTGAAAAGTTATCCCAATGTACTGCGAGCAGTCTTTTGGATAAAAACAAAACAAAAAACAATCTGGCAAAAAGGGTAACCAGTATGAAGGATTACAAATGACACTTCTGTATCTACTCTTGATGCAAGAAGAGCTGCCTGTGACAGGCTTATCTTCTGCAGTTGGCAGTTTGGCACTTTACATGGCAGATAATCTATGCAGATAGTGATCCAGCAAATTCATCTGTCTTAATATGTTGAAAATCTACAGATGTATGCCCGTAAGTCAATTAACTCATATTAAAGACTTAAGACTGAAACATTCAGTGCTGTGTTCTACACTCTTTGGCCAACACTGCTTAAATGTGCATCCATTTTATTGACTGTAACTAATGCATGTTATATAAAACCTATATAAGTGTTGATGTTCTCGTTATTGCTCCTAAATATTACAGTTTTGTCAGTCCAGTTAGGAATGGGTAGAAGAGGTGGGAATTAACCTATTGTCTCACTATTATTCCACTTAACATGGGGCTAATTTTCAAATTCTTAGTTTTAAGCTAAAAAAGGCTTTAAAAAAAATTAAAATATTACTGTTGTTAATAATTTAAAATCAAGTGGGACTGTTACATTAATTTCAATAGAAAGTAAATGCTGTGGTCATCTACGCCTCCAAGCTGAATTGTTTCCTCTCTTAAAAAAAGGGATGTCAGATCTTTTTGTCAGTTCAACATTTCATTCTACTTCAATTACATTTTCTAGAGAAAGATATAGCTGAGAGGCTGATGAAACCTAACACTGACAGACCATTACTCTTGCCTCTTAGCTTCTGTTAAAAAGTTCCTGCAAAGGGAAGTAATTACTTTTATTTCTGTCACTCACACATTTAAAAAATATTATTATAGTAAGGTTAATAGAGATAATAGTCTTTGTATACTTGTTGTTGCATAATCTTTTTTTTTTTTTAGTTTTGCAAGCAGAGACTTACTGTGAATACATTCATATGACTGTCACCTTGCATATGAAAAACAGTTTATTTGATTTCCTCCACCAGAAAGAAAGGACTTGGCCTCCTAGACAGAAATGGTTATACATAGGCCTTCAATACACTGTGCTATCTAGAAAAGTTTTCTTCTTCCATGGGAGAATGTGGCTGGACTTATCTAGGAGCAAATGGCAGACTTGGAGTGTCTGTCTGCTTTCTCCATGTTGCCTTCCTGCAGAGTGGAAAATAACACCACTTTTAGTAGTAAGTGGCCTGAGAAACCCAAAGGCAAGTCTTTGTCCCTGACAAAAAATAGATGGGCAGGTTCTTTATTTAGTGGCAAAGCAATCGTTACAAAATCATCTATGATCCTTTCTAGTTTTGTCTGTTACACATATATAGTGTCTATACTGTACAGGTATATATAAGGGATTTTATCCCTCTCCTTATTTTCATCTCCAAGTTGTTTTATTCCATGCTAATTGCTATTCTGTCTTTCACTTCTGTGACATATCTTTGTGTTATATGTCACTATTTGAGCTTGCAGTTGCTACACATTATTAAACGATATCATAACTTACAACTTAATAGGTATTCTCACTAGTGACATAGCTCTACCACTTTTCATGTTCATAAAGAAGAATGCAAGTGGAAAACAACTCCAACAATTCCTCTCTTCTGCTTTCCTCTTCATGTTTTTCCCCTGCTTTAGCATGGGCTCCTCCTCAGGTTGCAGTCCAGAATAAACCTGCTCCAGCATGGATCTTCTCCACAGGCTGTAGTTCCTTCAGGGAGTATCCACCTGTTCATGTCTGTGGTGTGGATATCTGGTCTGGGGTGGTCCTCTTCAGGGGCTGCAGGGAAATACCTGCTCCAGCGGGGTCTCCACAGAGGCTCTGGGGGTCTCTGCCTGGATGCCGGCAGCACCTCCTCCTGCTCCCACCCTGCTGCCCCCAGGGCTGTTTCTCACCCTGTCCCTTGCTACCAGGTGGCCCTTGGCCCGTTCTCAAATACTCTTTCACAGGGCACCGGCTGGGCTGTGCCCTGCCGTGGAACTGTCTGGAACCTGCTGTGTCCAGCCCAGGGCAGCCCTGGCCTCTCCTCACAGAGGCAGCCCCCACAGCCCCCCGCCAACATCTTGCTACCTACGCCCAATATGGTTACCTATTATTGTTTCATTTATTGTTAATAAAAAAGAAATATTTAGCTTCTTCAGGGTTTAGAATGGATACAGCTGCAAATTATGTTTGGAAACTAGGAGTCTAAATTGAAAGAGTCTGCTTTCCTCTATGGACTCTTCAATACTCTTGTGAAAGAGATGAGGAGTGTTATTTACCAGTAAGTAACTGCATCATGGCATCTCTGTTTTGTGCCTGGTGAGATGAAGTTTTGTGGCTCCACGGTCCTCGCAGCATGCCTACTGTGTCTTCCTTGGAATGCTTTTGCCGCAGTCCAGTTTGAGGGAAATGATGCAGTATTGAATTGTGATCGATTAATTTTATTTTAGTTTTTTCTTATTATACAATAAAATACTACTTTGGGAGATATTTCTTTAGAGGTTAAACATCAGCTTGAGACTTGAAAGTGGGACACATGGGGCGAGCAAATGTTTGGGAGGAACGGTGCTTGTTCTTTGAACTTTGCTTTGTAAATGGAATTTCCAAAGTTTAACCTCCAATTGCTTTTCATTCAAAATAGCTATATCATGCCACTTAAATATAAACCATCAATTTTTTTTATTGCTTTGGAATTAGAGATTTAGTTAGAGGCTTCGAAAACACCGGTAAGCAATTAAAGGTCTTCAAAGACAAACCCAGGCAGTTGGTTACCTCTGTGCATTGTGACAGCCACCTTGGGGTGTCCCCAGCTGAGGGCTGTGAGGCATCTGAGGTTTGTTTTTCTTGTGTATTTTTTTTCTTGTCCAGATTTTGCCCATTTGAAAACACAGAAGTAGCTGAAGTCTAGGGCACATTAAGGATTATATTCCTGTTTCAGGGCTAGGGTTGGGCTGCCAAGTTTTATTCCGTTGTCAAATCTACATTAGGCGGAAGAATTTGGTCTGGTCAGTTGTATGCTTGTTTCTGTTGAGCTTAGAGCATATCTCTTGTTCTGTGGGTTTTGAGTCCATACTAGTACTGTCAACTGCCAGTTGGGAGGTAATTTAGAGACTTCTGCCTTCCACTTGCAGTCGCTGCTTCCCTGCTGAGGCATAAGTGACCCCATGAGTACTTGTGTTTTCATTGCAAAATCTGACGACCTTGCACTGGAATGGATTTGGAGCATTCATGAATTCAGTTACAGCTCAAGTGATTCCTTTTGAATGTTGTGAATTGTATAATACATTCTGAAGTTTGTAGTATATTCTCACTACCAGTTAGAAGCATATTTATTCATAAAATAGAGATCATATTATTCACTCAGTATTTGCCATGAGATTGCTTAGTGTGTTAGATCTCCAGTGCAGGTTTGATACAATACAACTGTGCTTATATACCAGTGTTTTGAGAATTGTCTAGAAGAGAATTATGAGGGAAAGACCTTAAAAAAGTCTGTTCTGTATGCATATGGCCCCTTGTAGTAACTGGTGTTCCAGATGAAGATTGATAAGAGACACTTTAAAAGCATAAAATACCCTCGTAACTATGGCCCATCCATTTTCTTTTTTCAGTGTAGTCCTGACTGTGCTTCAGCCTGATCCATCTGAATGTGAACCATTCCTTGTGGAGGAGAAAGTTGTATTGATATGTTGTCGCCATTATATAAAATTATGCCAAAACTGATATAAAAAATAAATAAATGAAAATATTGATGTAAAAAGTAGAAAAGAGAAAAAGGTAAGTATACTGCAATCAATATCAGAAACACACAAGGATAAATGAATACAAACACAGATGTACAGGAAAAAATTTCACCGTCTTTACCATCAGAAATTTACACAGGCAACAGAAAAAAACAAGCAAAAAGAACCCAACCCCTGAATCTTACTAGATTCTTAACTTGCTGTGTAATTGCTTTGTACAAATGCTGTTGAATAACTAAGCGCGTTGTGGCTTTGCACCATACAGTCAGTCCTGCGAGACTCATTGCAGTAGTAATATTTTTCTGTGTGCCGGTCTCTCTGTTAGCAAAATGAATGACATTATGAATCCTTTTGATGTTCTTTGGATCTGAACATTGTCTCAGCCATGTGTTACCGGTCATAATCTCTTGTGTAAAAAGGATTTTTGCTTTAACCTTGTTTGGCTAGGGAAAAAAATCTAGTTACTTGTTTTGGTCAGTGCTAATGCTTAGGCTGTTGTTACAGGGGGTAGTTTCAAACCACTGCACTTCATAAACGTGTATGCTGATCAGAACTTTTAGTTTTCATAATGATCTAGTAATGTAGTGATAATGTAAGTAATAGCCCATATCTAATGATTTTGTGTCTGAGGACTGAAAGACTTACTGTAATATATTTAGTGCTAAGTTCTGAGGAAGAATTGTAAATCCGTTTCGTTGTGCATTCTTAATAGACATATATGTTTGTCTAGCTGCCAAAGGAAAGGCCCGTAAAACAAAACAAAACAAATAAAGTGAGGATGCCCGATTTCTGACTTTGCTTTCTTCTGAAGAGGAAGCAGATGAACCAGTGTTCCCGATCAATCTGCAGAATGTATGTGGAACAAGATGACAATCTGTTTTGAAGGCATGTAGCAGTAACTGGGTACCTGGGCTGAAGGTTCATGTGGACTGCTTCTGTTGCAAACAGTGCAAGTTGACTATAGAATAAAACCAGAAGTAGTATTAGAAGCTAGAAGAACACAAATTAAATTTTCAAATTAATTTAGATGTAGTCTTGGGGTCTTACTGGCATTAATTCACCAAAGGTTTTTTAATCCTACCTCCTAGCTGTGTGAAAACATGGCCAGGGCTGGTATATTGGGCTAAAAATAGAGTAATCTCACTGAAGTCTCTGATACTATTATGGATTTCTCTGGTGTAGTTGAGATGCGGAGTTTGAGACACTGTTGTAGAGAAGCTTTCTGAATGTGCAGAATTTTCCATCAATTTGCTACATCCTCCAAATGAAATGTGCTTCCTAACAGACACCATTGCAAGGGGAGGGTGGAGGTATGGGAAGATTTCATATTCTTGTTTGTTGCTTTCCTTATCTTTGTTTGGGGAGTGATGCTGGTATGAAGTAGTAGTTACAGAAACACTATAGCCAGTGAAACTTCTACCAGTAGTGCTGACTTACATTGGTTTCAAGTGCCCATGAAATTGACTTGCAGAGGGTTACTCTTCCTGCTTCTGATAAAAAAGGTTGAGTAATGAACTCGGCCAAAATATTTATCTAAAGAATATAACTGACTTTTTTTAAAAAAACACCATAAGTAATTTTTACAGACAAGTACTTTTTTTCCCCTGCATTGTTAAATCCAATGGTTATAACTGATTTGATGAGATACTAATTTTCTGCCTTTAAACCTATTTTTTGACAATGTCCTTCAGTCAGTGGCAGCAATGACTAAAAGCTACTAGTGCAGAAAAAATGATCAGCCTTTTCCTTGAATCCTCTGTTAGATTTTGCAGATGACTGGTGGGTGGATCTCTCCACCAAAAAGGCACTACCTCTGCAGCATGCTGCCTGCACAGTTATATGCTAGTCACCTCATAATGTTACAAAAGAGGGTAACTTTCCTCTTGCAGTGTTTCCCCCACAGGTGTACTGGGCATGACCTTAGCACTTGCACTTTGCCTGCTCAACCTAGTCCTTAAGGATTGAGGATCATGATGAAAGAAAGAATGAAGATTGCTGGAAGTGCTTCTGCTTGTAAACTACCCCATTAAGACGTCTGAACACGTTCTATTCCTGTGAACAGTGCTTAACAAACAAAACCAACTAAACCAACTTTGTTCCATGGAGAAGGAAAAAAAAACCCCTATCACCAGCACCACTCTCTCCCCAATCCTAGATTGCAAAATGTTAATAGGGTAAATGGTACTGATGGGTTGTGATGAAGGGGGGGAATGTGGAAGGCAGCTGAGATGCTACTTTGTAGGGAGATTTTGATTAACTTGATGCACCAGTTAAAAGTTTGAAGTAGTTCAGGAGCTGATTCACAACTGGACACCAAGTCCCTGCCTTGTGGGAGCAGAGTTCTCTGTCAGAAACATGGGGCAAAGGCAGGGCCACAAGAACTTTCAGCCATTCAATTGTAATCTAGAACTGCAAGTATGGCAAACCTTTGAGCTGATAGTGTCTATAGAGTTGTTGTCACCTTTAAATCAGTTGCTTAAACTCTTGGTATTTTACTTATTCTTACTCCGGTGAGAATATGATCTGCAAAATCATCTTGGCATTTTCTTTTTTGTTCGGTTTTAATTTTAGCAAAGAGCAGTGAAAGGAAGAATTATTACTGGTGTGAGGTAGGAGAGACCAGATGAGTTATTTTGTTAACATAATTTTTTTTATAGTAGTGTTTAACTAACAAGGGCTGTACCTAGCAAATTCAGTGATTTTCTTCCTGCGTTCCTCCTCACAATGATATAAGCACATGGCCCATGTGTTTTTACTACTTTGTTATGCAAATGTGCTGTGTAGTATCAGTGGTAAGAATGATGAAAATATGTGCAGCATTTGTTAGGGCAGCTTGCTTGTCATCATTTCCCTCTATCATCTGCATCTTGTTAAAATGTATGAACACATTTGATAGATTTGAATAATCTTGTCTGATGTGTATCTGTGAGAGGCAGCAGCTCCCAGAGCCCTGCTCCTGCAGAGCTCCTCTAAGATTTTACATATGTGAGCCCTGCAGTTTGCCCTCTGTGATCTGAGTGCCCTGTTTCCCAAGGTCGGATCAAACCCTGAAGGGACTAGGATTGGTGAGCTACTGGTACTCTTGGTAGATCCAAGCTGGCATTCTTGATGTAAAGGCACTCAAAAGTTTTGCTTTGAAAAAGAAGGTACCTAAAGGTTGCCAAGCCCTGCTCTAGATTACATGTCCCTTCTGACAGCAGGTTTTTTTCCTCCTTTGTGTTTGGGGACTACTGATATATGAGGCTAGTCAAATATAAGTGGTCCTCCTTTGCTTCTTCTTGCTGAACCGTAGCGGTCCTTTGACTTTTGCCAGGCAGGTAGCTTCAGTTGCTTTAAACATGAAGTGAATTGAGTTTGTGGATTCTATTACTGATACAAATTCTGTAAAATAATAATTTTTATATAAAGTTAGTCTTTTTTTTTTTTATTTAGCCTAATTTCCTATGGGAAAAATATAGATGTCTTTTCACTCTATTTGTTTTAGGAAACATGGACTACTTTAAATTGCTTCTTTTTTTTTTTTTTTCCCCCTGGTTTTTGTTTATCTGTGCTATAACAGTAAAGGTTGATGAGCAGTGTTGAAGATGTGCTGATATAAACGCAGCCGATTGCCAAATCCCTACATCAGCCTTGTTAAAATGTGTGTTTACACGATGATGTGGTATCATTTCTGCTTTTATATAGCTGGCGGCACTTTACTGGGTTCCCAGGCTTGATACGAACATTCAATTAACTGCTGTTTCTTGTTATATTTTTATCTATAACAATTTCAGTGTTTTTAAGTGTCACTGTTAAGTTACTGTGCATGGATCTTGAATGAAGTTTCTAAGTCATCAAAAACCTGGAGTTAAATGTGTGTTTTGGGTTTTTTTTTAACCACGAGAGACTTTAGACAGTTACAAGTGTGTTTCTAGTTCAGATAAAACTTGTAAACATGCACACTTCAGCAGAGGACGTGATATATTCAGACCTTTCTGCCTTTGAACAGGGGGTAGTACATGTAGAGCGAGGTCTTTAAGACTTTTATTTGTTTGCAAAATACAAATAAATAAATAAAATTTTTAACTGTGATTTGCTTCGTTCCTTCTTTTGTCCTTTCAAGCAGCAGCCTCTCCAAATTGGGTAATAAACAACTATCAGTGTTGACCCCTGAAAAAGAAATATTTTGATGCCTTATCATTTATGATATGGTGGTGTTTCTGCATTTATGTAGCTGCAGACAGTTTCTTCTGCATTTCGTCTTATTTGCTCCATAGGGGTCTTGACTCCTGTCAGGAAAGTCTCAGTGATCTGATGGGTGCCCACCACTTTAGTTTTGCCATAGTCTGCCTGTTCTGCATAAACTAATAGAGAACGTTCTTAAAGGATGGTGAGTTAACAGATTGACTTAATTGTTTTCATTTTATTGTTACCCTGCATATATACTCTTTCACTGATATGGTTCAGCTGTGGTTATCACAAAGCTTTATTTTATCCTTCTTATTGTTTTTTATTGAGATATATTTTCTGGCATGGCTTATGATGTGTGCTTACCTTTGAACTGCTCTCACTTGTTTCATATATTTTATATTTAACATGTCATATTTCTTATATTATAACCTCCTATTTTGGAGCCAGAACTTGTTCTTGGTGATGTTAAAAGCAAGAAGATCCAACCACTTTTCTATTAGCCACTCAAATTTTGCGAGGGCAGAGTGTCCTTTGAATATATCATTGAACATGCAATCAATGGACGAAAGATTCTGATTATCAGCAATTATTTCTGAGAAAAGGAGGTTCAGAAGAACAGTATCCAGAGAGCTGTTACTTCAAATTGACACATAAAAATTGGAGTTATTTCTTTGGGAAGCCCAGAAAAAAAGTCCTCGTTTATGTTACCTGCCTTTTCGAGTGATCATTGGCTACCACCAGGGTGACCTTTTGAAATACCAGAAATAATGATTTCTGTGTTGTGAAATCTATAAGATCTGAAATATTGGGAAAAATTAAAGGCAAAGTTTATTTCTTGAAAATATGCTGAGGAGCTTTAACCTTTTCTTTTTATTTCATAGGAATGATTTATAATATATAATGGAATCATAGAACAGCAGGTTGGAAGGGACTTCAAGGACCATCTGGTCCAACCTTTCTTGTCAGAAGCACAGACAGAAGCACAAGATATCCCGGCACCCTGTCCAGCTGAAGCTTAAAACTGTCCGGTGTTGGGGAATCTACCACGTCTCTGGGGAGATTATTTCAATGGCTGATTGTTCTCATAGTGAAAAATTTTCCTCTGTGTCCAATTGGAATTTCCTCAGGAATAACTTGAACCTGTTAACCTTCATCTATTCCATGTGATTCCTGGTAAAAAGGGAGTCTCCATCTTCTTTGCAGCCACCCCTTTTAAATACTGGGACATGGTGATAAGGTGTCCGCTAAGCCTTCTCTTCCTAAGGCTGAACAAACGCAGTTCTCTCAGTCTTTCCTCATGTGGCAGGCTGCCCAGTTGCTTGATCATCTTTGGGGCCCTTCTCTGGACCCTCTCCAGACTGCCCACATCTTTTTTGTATAGCGTTTTTTATGTATGGTTGTATATTTTTATGCCCAAACCTAGTTTTTCAACCAGGTTGTAAGAGATATCAGAAATGTGATTTTAGCCAACTGTTCCTTTGACAGCAGTCCCTAAAGTTAATGTAACAGAATAAGCTGATGCCTTTTTTGTTTTTCTTTAAAATGGAAACTTGCTCAAGTCTTTCAAAATTCTGTTGCTTGCTCAAATGCAGATATTATGTGCATAATGAGGGGTAAAGCTGACAGGACATGTCTGTCACTGGAGTAATGAATATCAAATGATCAGTTTGAAGTGAATGAACTGTAAAATATATAATTATCATTCATTGTTCCATACCTTTTGCAATAAAAAGCATGAAATGAAATTTGCAATAAAATGTGTCCCATCTGCAACATTGTAGGACAAAAGCTGATATGTCATGGGTCAAAATCAATCTTACTTATTAGTAATTCATAGAAGTAGTTGATAATTAAGGACGAAGTGATGAAGCTGGGAAAAACAGTATTTTGTGCTTAGATATGAAACTTAGGAAATTAACTAAAAAACCCCCCAAATGTGTAGAAGATGTAGTTTCATTTTTCTTCCATTTTTCTGTCCTCTCTTCTACAAACAAGTTTTTCTACACTGGCCAAAGCCCTGGAAACTCACTTTACAGCAGGTAGCTGTAATTAAGAAACGATCTGTGTAATTATCAAGGAATACTAATAAGTAATGAATTGAAGCTTAGCTATTTTTTAAGATGAGGCAGAGAGAAATGAATGCTGAATGAATTTGTAGATATAAAGAGAAATATGCAAGTTCTCATGTTAGGCTGTTCCGAGCAGTTATTATTCTAGTATTATATATTAATACTTTTTTGGGGAGTAAAAATGTATTGATTTCATCCAGTCTTTCAGAATTTCTCAAAAATGGATGTTTTCTGAGACATGTACTTTAGTTTTGGTGGAGAAATATATCTGAGTTGTCATCTTCTAAACAATATGACTACAAAGGGATTGTGGTGCTTGAGGGTTGGATGTCCTGTCTGTATAACCACTGATTAATTTATTCTTGTCTGTCTTCTTGGTAGTCCTTCTAGCTCATAACACAATATGATGTTTTACATCAAGATTCCAAATATCAGTTTTCCATCATCATTTTATTTTCCTTCATTTGCTTTAGTCTTGTCAACAGAAATAGTGGTTGACCTCATGGTCCACATGTTCATGAGAATCCTGTTCCCAGGGTCCATGTATTGTCTGACAAGCAGCAGGGCTGTGCTAGAAAGAGAGGAGTTGACTAATCTTAATGCCTGTTATTGTGAAGAAGTGCAAAGTAGGAATCACCATAGCAAATATCACTTGGCTGCCATGTGAGTGAAACATTCCATGCTGCAGCAGAGAAAAGGAACGTGGTGACATTGTCATCTCTCTTCTGTGACCCAGTTGGAGACCTTCTGTGGTTTTTAATGCTGAGGAGGTTTTACTGTGTGCGTTTATACAGTCAGGAAGACTGGTCTGTCTTGCCATAGTTTTTTCTTTGCTGTGAAGTCCCTTGTACAGTGTGCCATAAGTCTAAAAGCATTTTAGCATTGTCTGCATAGGGCAGAAACACAGACAGGAACTAATAATTTTTTGAGGAAAAACCCAAAGAAACCTTTGAGTAACATTTATATTTGTATCTGGAAGGCTTAGCAGAGCCCAGAATGCTGGCTTCAGTTGTGTTTAATAACAGAGGGAGGGGCAAAAAGTAAACCATATATTCTAGTGATCTCTAGGCTTCTTTTCTTTATTTGGATATCTCCTTCCTCACTCATTTATCTGATCAAGCTAAAATGGGAGGGACAATTGTGCAGGGAGGTTACTTGGAACACTGATGGAAGGCTGTCTTAAATCGTTGTGGAAGTTGATCGATTGCTGTCACTCCTAGAGAGGTGGACATCTAAAAAGTCTCTTGGAGCTGTGGTTGGAGCTGTATGGGTACACAAATGTGTTATTTGTTGATACAATGCCAGGCGCCAGCTCGGACTGGAACAGGGCTCAGTGCTTGGTAATTCTGACTCCTAATACAGGCAAATTCTGCCACATTTTCGCTCTAAGCACCAACTGTACTCAAAATTTTTATTTAAATACATAAATGTGTATATGAAGAGGGAGTATTCGCTAATGTATGCGTTGTATTTTAAAACTAGGCCGTTGCCAACCTAATTTCTATGTAAATAGACTGATTTTCAAATTATCTAGAAATTAGGAGAGACTGAGGATGTTGAGGGGGAAGAAGAGAAAGAAAAAGGAGAGGGCATTTTCAAGTTGGATGCAGAAGAGATAGATGAGGGAGTTTTGAGGAAAGAGTAAATCACTCAAGTAGGATGAGTGATAACTTTAGGTTTAAATCTGTAGAAAATATACTGAAAGAATATTACCTTGAAAGAAAATAAAGGCTGCCTTGCTAATGAGAAGGAACATAAAAGAATTCAATTAAATGTGTTGTAAAGTCAGAGCTGCTTATAATCAGAAACAGTCTTAAAGCTTAAAAAAATATTTCAGGCAGTTCCTAGGTCTAAACTAAGCTGTTAAAAGAAACGTAATTAACTATAAAAAATTAAATTGTAGATAGAATATAGCTGAAGAATGAAGTATTGTTATGAAAAGCAGGATGTTTCTATGCTTGACATATTGATTATATAGCCTATGTAATTATGTGCATTATTCTGTCTTGAGTAGCTGAAACACATGTGTGTCGACTATTAGAATTGCTGGAACACCCACACTCCTATTGATTTTTTTGGGGTAGACAGATTATTATTTGTTTTAGAGTGTGTAGGAGCTTCAGTCAAGGGCCACAAACTAATAAGGGGCACTGTATAAAAGTGAAAAGGAATTGGGCCCTGTCCCAAAAAACTGTTGTTTAGTCAATCTATAACAAATAGACAATCTATAAAAAATAACCATCATGGATACAATCCCACTGTAGTGACATGCAAAGACACTCCCATGTTATCTTTATCCTCCTTGTGTGTTACTTGCTACATTCCTACTTTCTGCTGTGATTGAGACAGACAATACTGTCAATCACCTTCTGCATTGTGCATTCATGGTAGTAAAAGTTATGTAATCATTATTTTCTTAATGTGTGGGATCATGTAATAAATGACAATATTTTATGGTGTATCCTGAGGAGAGGTTTGGTGTGAGGATAGATAGTCAGTTAATACATTTATTTTGAGGTCCCTTTCAATTTAAGAGACATCTGAACACAAAATATGGAAATACTTACAAATAGACTTTATTCTTTGCTTCTCTGTAGTGCACTTCTGCCTATACTACTGATAGTTATACACTTAATTGTTTAATCTGTGTATTTTGGTACATGAATATTGGGATGTCCTAACATGAAACAGATATGTGCCATCTTACATGTGTACATCTTGCAGTGATTCTGATACGTGTCATCTATTTGTGGTTTAACTGTAGTCCTAAAATCGTACATGCCATCCAGAGGATACATACTACAAAGTTTTCTTATGTTCTCAGCCTCTATGTTTCTGTGCACAGTCACATCTTTCCCTTAACCTTTCAGTTTCACAAGCCTTTGCTCACGTAAACGTGTCTGGAATTTGTCAGTATCTCACACTTTCTTGCGCTTTTCCTATTTTTTCCTCTTAAGGTATTGGTTTTTATCAGGGAATAAATCACATCTTTTTGATAATGTCATCACTATTTCAAAACCAACATGGCTAATTTGGAAAGAGTAGTGGCCATAATAAAGAAAAAGATCACTAGCCTCTTTCAAGATAGCCTGGGGACCCATCTCTCTGGATTAAGTAAAGGACAGATAATTTGAAGCAATACCTGTCCTTTACATAATCAGGTTTTCTCTTCTGGAATATTCTTCAGCTCCTGCTGCGTGAAAATCTGTAATTTTGAACACATAATGGAAAGGTGAACATTAATAATTTCTTCTATTTTAAAAAAAAATAAAATACTTACTCCTTTAAAATCCATGGCATTAGAATTTAGCTCATTTTCCAAGATTTCCTAATGTGTAGGCTTATGTGTAGGAGTGTGGGATTTCAGTAAGATTAAATTTGTGATAACACTGAAGAGTCTGTGCTATCAAAATAGTGTGGCAAAAAATTTTATAAAGGTTATGGTTTCTTAAGATTTTTTTTTCATTTCTTTTAGCCTCAGAATCTAATAACAGTTTAACTTTGAAGTTTTCAAAATACCATTCTCAACTGCAGAATATTGCTGAAGTTCTTGAGACATAATTGCATAAAACCTACTTTAATTTCAATTTTTAAAGCTTCAATTCAAGTTACTATTTATAAAGAAAAACTGTTGCTAACCTGAATGATAAGGTGATGAAAAGCTAGTACCTTTGAAAATCTGCTCAGCAAATGTTAAAATGTCTGGTGTTCTGTAATAGTTACAATGTTCATTTTAGAGATGTCATAATTGAGAACATTCACAGGAAGAAATGCCACCAATTGGAATTCCCTGGTTTTAATATTTCAGGCAATCAGTGAGGCATTATATGTGCAAATTTGTTCTTTAGTTAAACAGGGCACCCTGCAGATCTGTAACTCCTCAATGAGGTCTATCTTTGGTGCTATTAAGGGGATTACTCTTGCTTTTCTGCATCTTCATTGATTTTTGTTTGTTTGTTTGTTTGTTTCCTATGGCAACACACTGTCTAGACAAAAACTTTTGCTAGTGATCCCTATGTTGCTCAGTATTGTTTTAAATATCTGGAATATTTACAAGATATTAATACCCAGTCCATGAAACAACTGTGCTGGAATCTCTATTAAGATAGTATCATCTGACAAAACTCTTCAGAAGACACTCCTTTATTGTTTAAGAAATAAGGACTAGAGTCAGGTTTATTTAAAACGCATGCTATAAACTCTCATCATGAAAAAATAAATCCATGTTCTGAACAGCTTTCAGTGCAAAGAAAAAAAAAGATAAAGCATGTAAGAATGGAACAGCTTCATCTAGTGAACGTGGAGTTACAAAATGTTCAAGAAAGCTAAATGAAATGTTAGAGAGGTTAAATATTGTGAATCTCAAGCTTTTGTGTATTTTTAAATGAGAATGAGGCTGCTCATAAGAAATTTGTGTTGAATTAAAGGTCAGCATTGGTAAGCAAGATAAATGAAATGTTTTTTGAGTACAACTAAATACATAGGAAAGCAGAACCTCATTTGTTGGTGACCTTTTTCTGTTCTTGTGACACGAATGAAAACATTTTTATGCTATTAGATACTTTCCTTAAGATTTTTAACTGTATAAATTTTCATGTATGAGCACTTAATCAAATGTGTGCTGTTGAAGTTCCCATGGCTACTTGTGGATCAGACTCATCCTTTAATTAATTTTTTTTTCCTTTATGTATAGTACACAGGCACCTTCCCAATCTGAACATTGAGGCAAATAGACTGTCGTAGGTCAGAATTCAGTTTTGCATTCTCTGTAGTCTATTTGTAATGACAAATATCAATAGATAAATTTATAAGGACTGGACATCTTAATCAGGGAGACGAAATCTCTTTTGTATTAAAAAAATAACCTGTAAGCTTAGAGAGAGTTTAAGACACAGAGCACAGCTATGTGGTCCATTACCTAAAAGATGACAATGAGGCACAGTCTAAAGGTTTATTCTTATATGCATATGTACATTCAAAAAAGTACTTTTTGGAAAGAAGGGTCGAAACTTTTCGCAGCGTTTTTACTTTTATGTATCAATGTTGTAAGTAGAGTTTTATGAAATTTGTAGCTGGACTGTTTTTCCTGAACAGTACAGGTTTAGGTTGACTAAATCACTTAGTAAGTTCCCGTTGAATGTTTAATATTGATTTGGTCAGTGTTAAAAACAATTTCTCTCTACTCAAAAAAATCCCATTTTAAAAAGAAAATCAAACATATTTATAGCTACATAAACTTCAAAGAATGTCAGAATAAATACAGAGTATGTTATTTTACTTTAGAAATAGCCAATAGATTACTCCTTAATATTACCAAGTCCATTAGACAAGGCACTCGATGCTCTTGGTCAAATAAGCTTCTAGTAAGAATGAGCTACTAACAAAGGAGTGCTGCACCTCAAATTTCCCCCCTTTTTAATATAAGAACAAATTTTGCTAATGGGAATTGTCATTATTGAAAGGCCTTCTCTTGGGGGCAAGAAAATGTGCTTGTGGCAGAAGAGTTTTTTGTACAGTCTATTTCATGCAAAATAGCTTTTCGTTGTGCAGTATGATCAGACCAATGCCAACTTATCTGTAGGATCTCCACTGAGTAATTTAACGTTGCTGAGATGCACTGCTTATAATGTATTCTTTAGTTAAAATGTTCTCCAAAGACATCACATCTCATAATCACATGTCAGAAACCATATAAATTCTGAACTTAGTGTCAAAGCTCACATTGCCTTACTTGGCAGGAATTTCACATTATTTTTTTATATAAAAGCATATAAAGCATTATAATTTAAAGTTATCTATCTAAAATTGAACCATAACTACTGGTGTTTCAGTAATTCAGGCAATGACATCACATGGAGAACTGTGTGAGAGAATAATAAATTTCTTCTTTACTATTTGTCTTTGACAAAACATATAAAATGTGGTTTATATGTGAAAGTTTCAGGAAAGTTTTCAATTTCTTTTGTATGTAGGGAAACATAGCATTCTGTTTTCTTCTGATACAGCCACTTGCTTTTTTTTCTCCCTAATGCTGAGAAAGATTTAATCCTGTAAAATGCAAACATTTATTTACTTCTCCTACTGGCCAGCCATTTTCAGTTTCCACTTCTAGCTTAGTTTCTTTTCACTCAAAATGCATCTATCCATGTTCTTCTTTTCTCTGCCTTCCCAGAGGAGGACTTAAATTCTATACCAACTCCAAATCCTTATTTCTTTTGTGACCTAAGCCCTCAAATCTGCCTTTATTCTGAACTCTTTGTTCTTAACTGCTACTTGATGAGGTTTTAGATTTTGTTCCTATCTTTGGTTTCTAGCCGCAGACCATTCTGGAGCAGGCAATGCAAGAAGTCCAGGTTTGCATCTGGGGCCGTATCTTGGGAGGAGTTGAGGTCTGCTATGTTAGAATGTTACATGTGCACAATACAGTCACATGTATGAACTACGTGAACAGGACTTGCTTTTTGAAAACCCAATCTTTGAAATATTCCAGTTATCAGTAGCTAGAGTTACTGAAGACTAGCAAATTTCTGTTAAGCATGTGCATTTTCAAAATTTCTAGCTTGATCATGTAAAGAGTGAGCATTGCACAAGCCACATTTGTGAACCAAAATTATCAGCTGGCCTCTCCCTCTTCCTCTTTAAAGTTTCTACTATTTTATTCAAAGCCAAAGACTGTTAAAACTATCCTGAGAAAAGACCACTGGATTTTAACAATGGACAAAATCTATTTTTCAATGGCCTTTTTCTCAGAAATACCTGAAAGAGTGAGCTAGAACTCTATCCCTTGCTGGCCCCGTAAGTCTTACTGTGGCATTTACCCAGAAAAGCATACCCTAAAGGAGAAGTAGACTGCCAAACCAATGGCATCCAGATCTGGGGAGGAGGTTTTTTCAGCTGTAATGATTGTGCGTTGCAGGTGTCAGTATGTCATCTGCTTCATTAGGATTTTTATGTTATGCGGTATCCTCCTAATAGGGCATTAGAAGCACTCGCTCCCTTTGCTGTACAAGATAAAGACTTGTCGCTTGTAGTGCAGACTGCATAAGACACGAGGTTCATTCTCTTGTATTCACCAGAAGTTAATGGGATTTCATGCATACCTTTAAAAGGCTTACTAAGCATCCTTAATTTGGCTGGGTTTTAGGGGAAGGCCTTTGACACTTAGAAAGGTAGGATTCCAACAGGCTGAGCTGAAGATGATTGAAGTTAGCAGATGAAAGGACTTGGAGCTGAACTAAGTGATTGGAAAGCCTAAATTTACTGCCAATTTTACTGGCGTCGACAGCCTCTTTAAACTAGAGGTAGAGATGAGTGAGCATATTATCTGTACATTTAAATGGCAAATAGATCCATTATGCTATTTTGGAAAAAAACAAAGAAAGAAATCATTTGCATCCATAAAGCAATTTTTAACACATATAATTTGTTATCTAAAGTTTTGTCTTCCTACAGTTTAGAAATCAGCAGTTAAATCAGCTAGACAATATTGACTGCCCTAGTGTGAGTAGTTAAAGCTTCTAATATTAGCTTTTTTCATCGTTTTTTTATAATGTGTTATTTTTGTATCAGTGACATTTTCTAAATATTTTAAGTTAGAAACCATCTGAATTTTGGAAATACCATTGTACTGTGTTCCTAGTACACATGCTGCTTTCCACCCTCACCCCAAACAAGTGTCTATCTTGGGTTATAGAAAAGATGATGTCTTTCCTCATAAGATGATGTCCTCATATATTTTGTGTATATTGTGGTCCAGTTAGAATAATACTTCTGCACTGACAAATTGCAGCCCTGTTCACAGGCATTGAGACATGAAAGATTTAATCTGCAGAGTATGATTGCCTTCAGAAAGCCCTGTGCATGTCTTGCAGTCTGATAAAGCAGGCAGTCATCTTTTAATGTTGTAGACATTACAGACAGAGTTTTGTGTACCTATAGCCATGCTGAAAGGGCTTTTTGGTAGATTGCCAAAGAGCTCAGGATGGGAGATGGTTGACATTTTCTTTTCCTATTGCTGATGTATCAGTCTTGTCTGTGATTTTGTTCTCTGTTTCTGCTGCTGAGATTCCTATGCACCGGCTATTTGGTGCAGGTGTAAAGTGCTCAGATGCAATCATAGTTTGTAGGGGAGTTTGGCATGAGGAGTTGGTTGGTTTTCTTACCCTGTATCAGGTGGCAAGTAACAGGGTGGGTTTTTGGGCATGCCATCTGGAAGGGGTAACACCCAGGGCACTGTGTGGAGGATGGGGAAAAGGCACCAGAGTAGCATGTGTAGGAGTTTAGCATATTTGGGGGGTTTTAAACATCTTCTGGCCTCTCTCTGTATTAATTTTTCTAAATTTTGGGTCTTGTCCTTGAACTGACTTTCAAGACAACATTCCTGGGGCATGAGTTTTGCTGCAGACTACAGAATGAGTTTGTTTTGCCTTTTTCTACTTCATTGTTTTACATGCCAAGTGCATTTGCAGATGGAACACAGAGTGGCAGTTTTCTAGCAAGATAGTTTAATTACATCCAAAGGCTTGGAATTAAAAGCTTTGGTGGGAGACACTATGAAAATGCAGTGTAAATGGTACATACAGAGTTAATAGATTATCCTAGATGCTACAAATTATTTACAATATCATTTTATATGAATGACAAATAAATTATAGGAAGGCAGGCAAGTACCCCACAGCATAGGTATATTTCATCTGTACATCTTAATATGTTTGAATTCATGAAAGCATTGTACTCATTTCAGCTTTTACTCAGCTAAAAATTGCAAGGAAAAGGTAGACAATAAATGCTTCCAGAGAACTTCTGTAAAAAAGAAAAAAACATACTTTTTGTTTTCTTCAGTTTTGGAGGTAATATGCGTGCTACAACTTAATACACCTTAAGAGGAAAATAATTTTTTGTACAGCTCATCTGCTGAGTATCCAGTTTGTTTGCTTTTTTGAGTTCAGCTTGCTGTGTAGTACTCTGTTGTCACAGTTCCTGAAACTGCACATACAAATCTGTATACAGATTTCTTCCATCATCTTTAGCAAATGCAAATCAAAACACATAGTTTGTGTATCACTTTCACAGAAACACAGAATCATCTAGGTTGGAAAAGACCTTGAAGATCATCCAGTCCAACCATTAACCTAACACTGACAGTTCCCAACTACACCAGATCCCTCAGCACTATGTCAACTCTACTCTTAAACACCTCCAGGGATGGGGACTCCACCATCTCCCTGGGCCGCCCATTCCAGTGCCCAATAATCCATTCTGGAAAGAAATGCTTCCTGACATATAGTCTAAACTTTCCCTGGCGCAACTTGAGGCCATTCCCTCTTGTCCTGTCGCTTTCTACTAGGCTAAAGAGACTCATCCCCAGCTCTCTGCACCCTCCTTTCAGGGAGCTGTAGAGGGCGATGAGGTCTCCCCTCAGCCTCCTCTTCTCCAGACTCAACACCCCCAGTTCCCTCAGCCGCTCCCCAGCAGACCTGTGCTCCAGACCCTGCACCAGCTCCGTTGCCCTTCTCTGGACACGCTCGAGTCATTCAATGGCCTTTTTGTAGTGAGGGGCCCAAAACCGAACACAGGAATCGAGGTGCGGCCTCACCAGTGCCGAGTACAGGGGTAAGATCCCTTCCCTGTCCCTGCTGGCCACGCTATTGCTGACACAAGCCAGGATGCCATTGGCCTTCTTGGCCACCTGGGCACACTGCTGGCTCCTGTTCCGCCGGCTGTCAATCAACACCCCAGGTCCCTCTCTGACTGGCAGCTCTCCAGCCACTCCTCCCCAAGCCTGTAGCGCTGCTGGGGGTTGTTGTGGCCCAAGGGCAGCCCCCGGCATTTGGCCTTATTGAAACTCCTCCAGTTGGCCTCAGCCCATGGCTCCAGCCTGTCCAGGTCTCTCTGCAGAGCCTCCCCACCCTCGAGCAGATCAACACTCCCACCCAACTGGGTGTCATCTGCAAACTGACTGAGGGTGCCCTCGATCCCCTCATCCAGATCATCAATAAAGATTTTAAACAGGAGTGGCCCCAACACCAAGCCCTGGGGGACACCACTCATGACCGGCCACCAACTGGATTTAACTCCGTTCACCACAACTCTGGGCCCGGCCATCCAGCCAGTTTCTTTTATAGAATGTTAGTAATTGTAAGCACTGCTGAGTAACATTGAAATATTTTTTAACCATTCATGCCTCTTCCACCTTAAAAATAAAATAAAAAGTTCCCACCTTATTTTAAAGTTTATAAAAATTCCAAAGATGTATGTGTTAGTCTTCAAGTGACTCCAATAAGCAACTTATATAATGGGAACTAAATAATTTCTTAAATAATGTGATTTATTTTTTCTGTTTAAACAAAGAGTTTCATACAGCCTAAAGTAGACAGCATGGTAAAACTTCTTTGTTCTGGTGCTTAAATAAATGCAGTGTGATATTACTGTGTCTTTGGAAACCTGACCTAAAATTTTACTAGTTATGATGTAACTGAGAAAGGAATGCAACTTTAACATGGTTTGGGGGGCATTTAAACTAAATGTGGATTTAGAGAAAGCTGCATATATTTACATTAAGATCTTTAGGTTCTAACCAATTATAGTAAAAAAAAAGAAGTGATCTTTTTTTTCATGTACAGATTTAGATATCTTTCAAAAGGTAATACTCTTAAAAAATCTGCTTGACTCATAGGATTTTTATAATTTTCTGACAATATTCTATACGTTATCTAAACCTTAAATTATATCCCTAAATACGAATACGGCATGGATCTGAGTATCTGTTAGTCTATCTCAAACATATTCAGTTTATTTTGCTATAATAATAAAACTAATTATTTGAAGGTCAGGGCTATAAAAATTGAGGGTAAAAGGAAATATTGCTTACATTAAAGGAAGTCATGTTTTGAGGTACATGTCCTGCTCTAAGGCAGAGGAATTAATGGCAGAGTTGCAGGTAATGTTTTTACTTCAGTACACTAATATTATACAAGTAGAGAGAGTGTATATAAAGGAGGAAAAGAAATCATGCTCTGAGAACACATATAGAAGAATATATAATTTGTATCTAAAAATACGTACTTCTTAAATATCTTGGATTTTGAATTAACAGCTAGAATGAGACAGGACAAAACAGTTCAGAATTAATTTTGAAATGTCTATTTGTTTTAAAGATGCTGCATAGGATAGGAAGATATCAGAGGTTTATGAGAGCTGTGTTGACCTGTGGATTAATACTGATTTGAACCAGTCTAAGATTCTGTAGCTGCCTTTTTGTCTTGGAGGAAGAAATGTAAAGTATTCATTAATCATGTTATATTTGAAGGTACTTGTTAAAGAATCTAGTATCTTATGAAATCCTGTATAGTGCTGTATGCATTTTGTTAGCTTCTGTGTTAACATTTTAGCAACCTTTAGCAGAGAATATATAAACAACGCCCCAACCAGAACGCCAGCTACTAATCTCAGGATTATAGAGTACTTAATTTGATATAAGAATCCAAAACAGTGTAAAAGGATGAATAATTTTAATGAAGTGAAAATATTTCAATCTTACAGATCTTCTAATGCAAAAGAATTGTTTTGCACTCCCAAAGAGTGTGGATGATTTCCATTATTTTTAAAATTTCTGCACCACAAATTGTACAAAGCTTGTATAGTCATAATTTTTCCTTTGGGGAGATGTACCTCATAAGAGCTTGCAAATAATTGGACCTTTTATTGTATTTTACTTTTATTGTTCTTTTCTTCTTACTAATACCATTCTCTAAGGTGTGGGGCTAAATTGTAGAACTCATTCCTAATGTACTTTCTTCTCTTCCCGCCCCAACATAATTTAAAGAATTATGTTGCTGTCACTCATTTGACTGTTGTTATTGCTCGTGGGACACTAATGGAAAAAAGATAAGGCTAGCAGAATTGTAGTTACTGTATACTGAGGCTTTCTTAAGTGAAAGTGTCATCACATCTATTCTGTAGAATCTATGGTAGGCGGAAAGGGATTTTGGGGGGTTTTGGGTTTTTTTTGTAGGTTTTGTTTGGTATGGGGCGGTTGGTTTTTTTGATTGGGTTTTGGGGGTTTTTTTGCTGAGAATTTAGATAATTAACAGAACCAGGAGAAAGAAAAAGTTGGATTTGGTACTTTGACTTTTAGGTGCCTAAGGAGTTCCCTTTTCATGCAAATTCCTATGCACTAGTTAATTATTGTTAAAATGTATCTGCTTTCAGTCAAGAGATCATCTTTTCCTCTGTACAGCATGTGTCAATCAGAGGACCAGTGGAGCATATTTATGTGCCTGGATGTTCAGGCAATTCACATCTTCAAATAACAGATACAGAACACTTAAACTCCTGTGCAAACTGGAATCCCAAATGCCAAACAAAGCTCCACCACTTCTCAAACTTCAACATCAACAAGACTTTTAGCCTTCATCCTACTACATAAACTTGCCACTCTCTCCTCTAGCTGTACAGTCATTACAAGATGAAGAGATTTGAGTTCCCTATTTTCCGGTTCATCTTTCCCTGACACATCCCATTTAATCTTCCCATTGCTTAGCTATTTCAAAAATGGGCAAAACCACTGTGAAGGTAAATATGCTTTCTTCTGAAAGAATAAATACTGCCACATATAAATTAAGACAAAGTTCTCATATTAGTGGTTAGAATATAAAATAATTCAGCTTTAAAAGGACCTCAGATAATTCTTCCTGAGTTCACAATTTCTTAATGATTAAACAAAGAAACAAAAAGGAAAAAGAATCAACTCCGGTTTGACATAAATATATTTCTTTGCTTTTCCAAATTTTGTCA
This sequence comes from Athene noctua, assembly GCF_965140245.1. Lineage (NCBI taxonomy): Eukaryota > Metazoa > Chordata > Aves > Strigiformes > Strigidae > Athene > Athene noctua. Next base: position 7,680,090 of record NC_134044.1, read on the forward strand.
GTGAACAAAATAATTTGTTAATTGCCTAGCTCTTCCACTGTGGCCAGAGCCCTCTCTGTTGTCTTGGTGTTTATTGCTACTTTCTTCACATAGAAGAAACTATGTGAGAGAAACTTGAAACTCTTTCTTGTCTGGGGGTTTTATGGAAGACAAGGTACGAAGGACTTCTGGGTTGTGTGTTTATGTGTAGATTTTGTTTGTTTGTGTTTTTTTATGGTGGGGTTTTTTTACATAATCCCATCTGGTTCAATTTGGTTTGGCTTTAAGTGTCAACCCTCCATCTTTGAGGTGATTTCTGTTGTGTCACCAGATGTTTTCCTTGGCATCCGATACACACAACTAAATAATATGTACAAAAAAAAATACCTTGTGTCTGGACTTGGTGAAAACGTGGTAGATTTGTGCAATGTTCCCTCATGGCTGAGGTAGTACATTTTGCATACTGAAATTTGTTTAGGCTAGCACTGTTATATTACTTATGTAGGAGTTCCAAAACCACAACATTCAGATTCTGTCTGGGGGAAAAAAATGCTAATATAAGCTTAGCAGATCTAAAACTCTTACAAAATAAAAAGGAAGGGGAAAATTCATCTTCATACTGTCCAATAAATAGGAGATGGTTGGTGAGAGGGATGTACATTGAAAGGGTTCAGAAGTAAGACAATCTGATGATACATGGTGTATCCCCTACTTAAAAAGTGTCTTTCTGTGTGATCTTCCTATGTACTTCAAGACCAGATATCCTAATGTTCAACAGCTGTATCTGAAGGACAGATTTTTCAGAAAAACTTCAGATCCCATTTAAGCATAACTAAAGCTGGTTAAAAAGAAAAGAGGTGGCAGCTTTTATCTAAGCGATTAAAATAGACGTTTATTTTTTGTCTACAATGTACAGAACACAAAAGTAGGTTTAGATATTTTTGCAAAACTATAAAATGAGAAGTTGACCAAGAGTCTAATATTCTCACTTGCCCTTCTGCTTGTCTTTGTTCCTTGACAGAGTTGTGTTTCTCTGGACCTCCTTTCTCTTGCATCAGAGCTTTGCAACTGAAAGCAATTCCTTCAAAAGTGTATGACCCGAATTATGTCTGACTGCTGAGAACACATTAAAAATATTTTGAAAATTGTCTTGTTATTTTGGTGTTTTAATTGGAGGGATGTCTGTAAGTGTTGGTTTTCTCATCAATGAATCGTGGTACAACATACATATCATTTTGGTTTCATATTTGAATGTTTATAAAGTACTTTGGGATCTTGTTAGCAGCTATTGAGTAATAACTTTAATATTGGATGTGTGTTAAATAATTTTTCTTTAAAGATAAAATGAACTAAATGGATATAAAGCACAAATGAAATTAATTTGGCTTACCATTTCTTTTCTAGTGAACAAACACAAGCCCTGGATTGAGACATCCTACCACGGAGTCATAACTGAAAACAATGACACTGTAATTTTGGATCCTCCCCTTGTTGCTTTGGATAAAGATGCACCTGTTCCCTTTGCAGGTAGGAACATACACTAACTGCAGCATCTGAGTTTCTGAATTGTGTTATGAAGTTATTAGCATTTGGAAGGAATTAATTTTTTGTGTGGAGATAATGTAATGGGAAGGATGTGTTTAGCGGCTGTATCTGGGTACTCAGGGCTTGACCATTAGCCCATAGGCCTTGAAATAAGGTGTCTTTTACTATGATTGTGTCTGCTCATTTGTTGTGAAGCAGAAGTGATTAAAAACATCATAATGCAGAAGGCTTACATTATCAACATTTTTAAATGAAAACACAAGAATTATATAATTAAGTTTGGATTTGCCTTTATAGAAATGAATCATTATAATTGCCTAAAGTAATAATACATAGTTGATTCTGTTTAGTAATAACAGTCTCTGCTTTCTGTCTTCCTAGTCTGTTCCCTGGTTATAGACAAACAACATGGTAGATGCTTAAAGTTGCTCAAATCTTACGTTACTGTGTTAATACTTTACAGCTGTCAAGATTGGACAGAAAATTTAATGAGGTTCTGAAGATTTTTTGCTTAGATTACTGTATGTTAGATGTATGTCATGAAGATGTTTTTCCTTGTATTGTCTATTTTTCCTGACACTCCATCATATTATATGTTCCTTAAGCAGAAAATAGTACTTCTGCATGTCAAGCAAGTTTTCTCTTAAATTCCCTGTTTCATTAAAAATACTTTTTGAAGAGATGATATGAAGGCTTGATAGCTCTTCTGAAGATCCTAAAAAGATGCAGTTGTTAAAAAGATTATACTGCTTAAGAATGTTCATCTTTTATGAGGAAAGGAAATAGTGAAAATAAGTATCCTTGTTCCTTTCGAACACAGTCGTGTTTAGTGAGCAGTAAGTCAAGGTACTTGGCCCAAAGAGCATTTTACAGCACCACGTAGGTATTATTATTAGCCCTTCTCCCCAAAAGCATATACTGGCATAAACTCGTACCTTGCAAAAGAGGGATTCGTGAATGTTTTTTATATATTGAACCCCATTTTAAAATCGAGATGGATTTGTCACTCATGGTGCCCCATGGTTCTTGGTTGCACAGAACATTTTTCCTCCTCAACCGTATATGCAGTGGGGATGTTCAGTGGAGGGGACTCAGCTAAATATAGTCATAGGTAAAAGCCTCAAATAGCATATACATATGGATACAGCAACCACACCATGAAACACTTCTGTCTGCTGATCAGTTCCTATGGCACCGAGTTACTTGCTAATGGAAGCATAATCAATGTCCATTCAGAGGTAAGTAGACAGCCTCTAACTGAGAGGTACTAATTATAATCAGAGCAGGGGTACTTCATACAAAGATGCTCAGGATAAGGTGTCCTTAACTCAGTTACTAGTTTTTGAAGCAAAGGAAAAAGTGCTTGTTTCAAATTATCTTTTTAATGCATTCATCCAGAAGCAGCTATATGTTAAAAGAAACAAAAAGCGTGGAATGGGACTTTGGATGATAAACAGTTATCAGTAGGGTAATTGAATACACTTTTTTCTTATAATGGTAACTTTTAAATACATGTGCAATTCATTCTTCCAAATGTCTGTGGAAAATAGTAGCATAAATTTAGATGAAATCCTTGCTAAACTAAACCTATCTGTGAAATCTTCAGGTACAGTTAATTAGGAATGAGGATTGATTCCTAGTGAAAAGATGCCCTTTTCATTTTGGGGGGATTTTTCTATTGCGATGAATCTTCTGTCACATACTTTCTTCTTTTACTTGCATTCCCTTGGGATCTTTACAGGGCTGTTATTCCCATGTGCTGTTTTTGCTGATATTTTTACAAAATCTTTGCTGACTGGGGATTTACTAACCTGATTATTTTCTTTGATTTTTACATTGGAACAATCAACGTGGTTTTTTTTTTCATGAAATAGTGATTTACTCTTCTTGTAGAAAATCATCCTTTGAAATACTGAACTTTCACAGATGGACTGGCTTTTGTGATAAAGTTTACATTAGACGGTAGTTTTAAGTTAGTTTCTTCATTTATTAATTTGAATTACTTTATTACTTAAGAAATATTATGGGGTCTAGGAGGGAAAATACTTGGTGCATATTCTCTGATATTAATAGTTCATTTCCAGGTAATATTGTACATTTGGCCTCATGATCTGCAATCCGGATGTAATATTATAACACTGATTGAACCCTTAATTCCCTCGAAGGGCCTGGACTCCCTACCTATTTGGAAAAACCTCTATGTGCTTTTTTTTAAGACTCTTGCCTTTTTAAATTGTTGGAGTAACATATCTGTCTTGAATTTCTGCTTTAATATAATGTAGTTTTATTTGTCTTCACGATTAATTTTATTATAGTTCTTTATGGAAAATACAGTTTAGTGGAGAAAACTGAAAATAGATAGGGCTGCAACATTAACAATATTCAGTAGCTGTACATTTAATATTGTAGTGTGGAAATTCTTCTGTGGCTACGTTTTATTCAAGTGTGGAAAACTTATTCTACAGTATAATGTATCAGTCTTCAATTGTATCAGAGAATCAGAGCTTCAACAGTTCCTTTCTCATCACCCTATTAATATTTGCAGTATTCTGTCCAACTGTTGTAGAAAAAGATTTTAATCTTATAGTCTATTGCAGGATTTTCCTTTTGTTTTAAATGGGCCCAGGTTCAAGAATATATCAGGCTAATTTCTGATGTATCTACTAAAATCTCCTTGAAGAGGCTATATTAAGACTAAACATACATGGTTTCTTCCTCTGGAACTACAGCTACTGCAATAGTTTAGTAGCAGATTGATGGCTGTTCCATCAGTATTTGTGTTAGCTTATAGAAGTAGACATTTTTTTCAATAATATCAGTGTGTATTTGTCTTAACACCCCAAAAAAACAAACAAAAAAACCCCAACCCAGCTGCTATACATCCTTTCAGTTTTCATATGGGCGTAAGTCTCATACAAACAGCAGAAAGCAAATTCTCAAGTTAACCACCAGGCTGATGTTCCTAGGGAATGCCTGTATAGCTGTGTAGGTAGATGTTATGTGGAGAGTGTAATCTTTTTCCTTTTCTTAATTTCTGCCTTTTTAAGTGCTTGTCTTCTATCAGTAACAGACTGAGGAAACTTTACAGGGTTTATTATTGAAAGAGGTGACAGGTCATGGTAGGTGAAATGCATATTTATTTCATACTTGTATTTTTATATCTTGCTAGTGAGTGGGGAGTCCTTTTGGAACCTTTTTTAACTTCTATAAGTAAGAGTAAGTAGTCCTTGTGTTTATGGCCAAGGCAAGGAGAGCTTCAGAAAGGAGGTGCAGTAGTAATCAAGCCAGAAAGTATGTCACGTCAAAACAAGTGGGCTGGGGACATACATTGGAGACATAAACCTCACTGAATTTTTGTCTCCAAGTTGTCTGCATTATGTGCTTTATAAAACATAGTGTTGAGGTCTGCAATATCTGTAGATAGCTAACACTGTGGTCTCTAAGATTGTACTGATGACAAGACATGCACTACTAATAGCAGATACCAGCAGATAATGAGATGGCACTGTTCTTTCCATGCAGAAAAGGGTTAATGTACAGCTCTTGCTAAAGGAACCAGGAAGGGCTATTTGTACCGCTCAACTGAAAAAGCTCAGAGTTTAGCAAGAGGAGCCTGGAAATGATGCAGGTTTTCCGGCTCTGAGCTGTGTATTTTCAGGGATGTTTTGAGCAACGTACAGATCACTTTGCTCCTGTCGAATGCCCCGGTGCACAGCTGGTTTACGCATTTCTTATTTTTCACTTTAGCAAATAATCTTTCACCTAATAACCGTTATTAAGCACAAAAGTAGAGCTAAGCTATTAAGACACATTTGGTATTCATCGATGATTTTTCTCTGCCCCCAGTGCTTTGGTTGTTTTCTGTACCTTTTCTCATGTTCTCATTTTTTTAGTTTAAATGTTAGCTGTGGCATAGACCTACTCTAAACTTTAAAGAGCATTCTTGTTTTCTCTGGAAACCTTAACATTGTTCCTAATATCTGCTGCCTTTTTTCCTCTCCATGGCTGCTAAGGTAAGTCTTTTATTAACTGTCTTGTCAACCTCTTCTAGTAGTACACATATTATGGTGCATGTCAAACCCCTGTTCATGGAGTGGTCACAAGAGAAAATGACTATAATCTGCACTTTTTTTCTCACCTCTGTCTAATGTTTAAAATCAGGGGTGATGACAGGAGAAAAAGGAATCTTCTGTGCAGTTACCCTCTCAACAGATCTGTGTTTCCAGGGAGGACTAACGAGAGACTAACAGGACTAAATGCACCTGTGAAAATGCTGCCTGTCAGATGTGATCAGCCTATTTCATAACTGGAGCATGAAGACTTTCACAAGATTGCAATGAATGGTCTTTGGTGTCTCTTTATCTTATGTATCTATTGTGCACTGTGCAATAATTGGAGTATATGTAAAATCATGATTCTTAAAATTATCATGATATAAACATACTGACTTTCCCTTTTTCATGCAAGTACATTGTTTAGACCCCTAGTTTTGAAGGAAAGCTTGAAAATACCATCACAAATTTTTAAGTGTGAGAAGTAGTATGGGTAGTTTTCCAAAATTCAATGTAATCAGAGGCTGGGACTCTATCTGCAAAGGAAGTCTGATTTGCATTTGCTTTGGAGATACAGAGTACCTGTCAGTGTGGAGTCAGAAAGACACATATCTGACCTTTTTAACAAAGGCTATCTGTAAATCTACCAAGAGCATAAAAGCAGCTTAAGACTTAATGGTCCCAACTCACTGTGGTGAAATTATCCAGTTTAACCTTGGTGCGACACATTGCACTCAAACACAAGTGTATTAGCCTAGTAATGGTGACACAGTGAAGAGTTAGGCTCTTCGCTTTCAAGGTGAAAAGGACATTCATCATCACATTGTTCTGAAAGTCACCTCCTATTTCTCTGCTTTGCTTCTATATCTGTAAGACAATGGATAGGTGAAGCCCCCCCATCCCCCCCATGCTCTTTAAGATGCTTAGAGTGCTTCTAGGGAGTAACATAAAAGGCTGTTGCTGCAAAAAAGAATGGGAATGACTTGCTCTGCCTAACCAGGGTGGAACGGACAAAACCCAATGGGCTAAAATTGTGGTACAGAAAGTTAAGACTAAGCATAATGAAAAAACATTGAGTATGGTGAAGCATGGAAAAGATTCCCCAGGGAAGCTGTTGCATCTCTGTCACTATAGATCTTTAAGATTAGGACAGAAAACTGTTTATCAGGAATGACACAGGTATAATGGGTTCTGCCTTAGGCAGGAGGATGGACTGGAGACATCCTGAATTTCCTTTCAGACCTATTTTTGAACAACATTGGTGATGAAACAGAGTTGCTGTTATTAAAATGCAGACAGATGTCCTTTCCAAATAGCCTTCCAAAATCCTATAGCATTTTGTGAGGGCTTCTCACTATCACAGAAACAGAATGTTGTCAAATCGATTCAGTTGATCTCACCTTGTTTCTAGCCAAAACACTCCTAAGCCTGAAAGTCCTTTAAGTAATTTTTAGCCTCATAGCCAGTGTGTGACAACTGACTGTTGTATGGCTGACCCCGCAGGTTGGTACAAGTCTAATTAAACTTACATTCCTTCTTTTGGGTGGATTGTATTATATATTTTTAAAGAGAGATTCCTTCAAAGGATTTCCCTAAATTAAATAGTAAGTAAGTGCTGCAGCTACACAATACTCTTTGAAGAGAAGGACTGAAGATATAACCTGTTTCTACAGGACTTGCGTTTCTTCATTTTTTTTGGTTTTTGGTTGATTGTTTGGGGTTTTTTTTTCTGTGATACCCTGCTAAAGGCTCCAGGTTCCAGTGTGAGTCTAGTTATTTTAAAGGTCAGCTGTGTCTCAACACCAGTGTGTGAAAATCCATTTCCAATGAAGTTTGACCAAAAACTCTCCCAAATCATCGTTATTTTAGCAGTTCAGAGGAGCATGCATTCTCAGCTGCACCACAGCAAATCCAGTAGTTGTCAGTCCACTTACATCCAGGGGCTGAACACAAAGTCCCATTTCTTTGCTTCAAACTGTGAAACTGTCTAGCCTGTTTGTTTGTTTGTTTCTATTGATAAGCAGTGGCATTAATAACAGAAAAAAAATGGTTTTAGTACAACATTATAAATATGGAAATTATCTTTCAAATTACAACTCCGAATATCGTTTTTAACTCACTGTCACCCAGATTTAAAACATGCCAATTTCATCGGTGTTAAACATTTCACTGTGAAAATGATGCATGATCAAAAAATCTGAACTGTAAGTGAAATCATAAAGCATTGTAGTTGTTTATAACAAATCACCTACTGCTTTTTAAAATTTATATTCTTGAAGATTAGATTTATTAATAAGTTAGGACTGTGTAGTCTTTAAAAGCAAAAAAAAAAGAATCTTTTCATTGTGATCATAACCTAAGGTAGAATAAAAAATTGGGAATAGCACAACTGATTCCAGAGATGCTGATTTTGACCTAAGGGATGTTGCTCGTCATCCAGTAAAATTAGTGTGATAAATGCTCAGACTTCAGATTAAGACTGCATAAAAAAAAAAAAAATCACTCTGACAGTGACCTCTGTTGGTTAGTCCCTGAAGTTCATAAACGAGGGTTTTGAGGGATTTTTTTGTTTGTGGGGTTTTTTTCTTGAAATTTTTGCCAATTAAATTTGCTTGCCTGCCTTAGTAATTTTGACAGTAGTGGAATAAAAGTAGGCAACGTTAATGTCTCAAAAGAAGACTGAAGGTTCAAGAAGTGTTCAGACTGTTCTAATAGAGCTTTTAGTAGCTGCTGAGTGGTGTGTCATTGAGGGAGTAAGTGGTTAGGAAGAAAATTAGACTTTAATGCATGGACAGTGAATGTAAGTTGCTTCTGGCAGACAAAACGAGTAATGAATGAGAACGTTGAGATAAACTTTATTACACCTAAATATGCTAAATTACTTGAAGCCAGAAAGAAGCAAGTAAAGTAACCAACTAATTATAGTTTGATGATACTCATTTGGGCTTTTAGATTACTTAGGGAAAATATTAATTTGAAATAAATTGGAACTGTTTTGAATAGTTTTCTTTATAAATAAGGCTTGATCTTTGGAAAATTAGGGGAGAATATTGTTGTGGATGTGCAAATATACACATGAGGACAGGGACGGAATCTGGCACTTTATCGTGCTGAATTATCATAGTAAATGTCTATTTAATTAAAAAAATATTTAATTAAAACAGGTTATAGGTTGTAACCAAAGTTGCTAGGAAAATAGTATCAGTTGTTAAACGCCTGGGCTGTGCAGAACACTAGAGATAAAACTAAATGGGAGGTACTGGAATTGCTAATCCCGTAGGTCCCAAAATTAGTAACTGCTCTTATGCTCTGACTATGGATGTAGATTTTGTGTCACACACCTTTGAAACTAATGAAACCTTGCTTTATTAACATTTAATAAAAAACCCACAAACTTTCATAACTTGTTAATGTTGTGTTGTCAGAACTAGGGCTGGTGATAGCCAGATAATCTAATAAAACAAAGCTTTCTACAAAAAAAAAAAAAAAAAAAAAGAACACCAAAACACCAATGTATAAAATTTTTCTATTCAAGATAGCAAAGATCTGTGCCAAATTCAAACAAATTGTACTGCGGGAATTGCTGTTATCCAGCAGCCCTGTCCATGACGGGGAAACTGAGAGACGCAGTTTTCTTGGACCTTCCTGTTACTCTGCTAAAAACCTTCATCTTCACCTGTAAAATCCTAATTGTTGTGAAAGATAGAATTGCAATATAGAGTCATTGACAATTCTGGGAAACAATTGTTTCATTTGAACTGAATCCAGAATCAAATAAAAAACCCCAGTGAAACAAAATGCAATAATTTAGGAATGATAAACTATTTTTCTTAACAAGATCTAATTATATCTGACAAATTTTACAGGAAGTTCAAAAACGTAACAGTCTGTGCTTCCACATTTTATTCTTTGATATTATACTATGTCATAACAATGTTATGGTTTTGACCTCAAAAATATTTTCTTTTTGTAAGAATTGGTCATGAAGTTTCATGCAGGTTTTTTTTCTTCAGTGATCATTGAAGGCAAACAATGAATTTTACTTTTACTTGCAAAGCTAAGTATCTATCCAGGAACAATCAATTTTTTTTCTAAAAGCTTTTGCTAATGTTTCAGTTATGGAATTTCAAAGCTTGTCTATTTATAAAAAAATCCTTATGTGACTGTTAGTGAAATGAAAGTGTCAATAGATGTTTTTGATTCATCATCAGTTCTTAATTGATAAAAATCTTTGTGCTGCATCTCAACAAACTCTGGTGAAGGTAATATGGAAAACATTGCTAATAAACACCTTTTTGGAGACATTTCTAAGAGATAGTAAATCTTGAATCAGTAGAACTAAACTCAGTGATACTATAGTAATTTGTCCCATGTGCTGACTGTCCATCATTTAAGAATAGAATAGAATGAAAACAATGCAATTTTCCAGCTATATTCATGTATATTTTATGCTGTGAACAACGTACTTGAATCTGCAGTTGAAATATGAAATAATTTATTTCAGTGAACGACGTCCATTGCTTTTTTATTTTCAATAAAATATTTTTAAAGCTGCAGAAAGTAATTTATTTTGTTGAGGTACTATTCTAATATTTTATATTTTTTTTAGTGGAATGGTTTGGAGTGAACTAAGACTGTAACTTGCTTTTGAGATGTAATTTTTGCTATGTAGTTAAGCATGGATTCTATACACTTCACAAGTTCTCTAAAATCAGTGATGTTTCCTCAGATGTGAGTTTAAATCCTGAATGTTACGTGAAGGACAGCTTTGTGGGAAGTTTTTATTTTCCCTTCTATGATGTTAAGTGACTTCAAGCATTTTAAAATGGGACTTTTGTGATCTGTGTACACTTCCAAATTCACATAACAGATTTGTCAGCAAAATTTAAATTTTGTTTAAGGGTAGAAGTGCTATTTGGTAGGAGCAGTCTCATGCTGGTTTGCAGCATGTGCAATTCAAGTAAATAAATATTTGCCTCTTAATCCTCTGGTTTGACATAAAAAGGATGAGGAATAATTCTCTTACTATGGTGTAAGTGATATGTTGAAGGCTGCCTTAGGTTTTTACAGGCTCATATCTTAAAATTAGTGCTTGTCAAATATGTGTAAGCAGGTGAAAAATGTAACAAACCCCTGCTGTAGTTAGACCTCCTTGTCATTATGCTTGCAGTGAATATCAGAGTTGCTTAAGTTCTTACAATATCAAGTACAAATAAACATTTAAAACATATATTGATATGAATTGAATTGTTTGAAAAATGGTGACAGCAAGCATAACTTAAAGGCATGAATCTGGACAGTGAAGAGGTTGAAAGAAACAAGAATGATACGCCTGTTAACATTTTTCTTATTTTATAGTTTATTTTTCTTCATTATTTGGTATTCAAAAAGTAGTAAACTTGACCTGTCCATTTTTGCTTTCAAGGATATATCAATCCGGGGATTCAAAACCTGTGGCCATCTTTACTTCCAGTACTATAATAACATGAAGGACTCTCAGAGGGAGGGCTGAAGGAAGTAGTGTGAGGACCCAAGTGAAGGAATAATCAACTGTTCTGAGTCAAAAAGCACAACTTTCAGTCTAATATCTTTATACTTTCATTCCTTCCATGATCTGTCCATTAATTCAATTACATCTATCTCCTTCACATAAATATTTTCTCTTTGTGTGTGTTCCTATCTTGTCATATTCTTAGGTGAAGAATGACTAAGTTTTTAAAAACCATTTCTAAAGGCATGAAGTGTTATTTATGCAGAATTAGAAAAATAATTTATAATACCATGAAGTGTTAGTAACATAACATGTGGAATTAGAATTTTCACCACTTAGAAGCTTATTGCAAAAAAATTAGCACTACAGGATTCCAGTTCGCTGTAAAAATAAAATGAATAGGCTAAATTAGTTGGGAAAACATTGTGTTAAATTTATTCCTCAGAATGGAACTACCTGATTTAGTGCAAGGCAGCAGGGACACATTGTTTGCTTGAACTAATTTCTACATATTAAAAATATTTTAAAATAAAAGCTTAACTAAGTAATTTTTTTAATCTTTAGAGTTCTTTTTGCTTACTGGTCAGCAATTCCTTTATGAAAAGTATACTTGAGAAACGCTACTTACCTTTAAACCTGCTACTTTCCATTCACATCTGAAAAGTTAATTTTCTGGACTAGAATAAACTCTCTCAGTACCCTGTAAGTTCTATTGCTGCCTTTGCTTTCTAGGACAGCCTAAAAAAATGCATATGATACTACTTTTATGAAGCCAGAGGGGGAAGGAGAATATAAAGAATTCAAACTCTGGCCAGGTAGTTTAGGGCATCGATTTTCTACTCAGTTCTTCTGCTTCTGGCTGTGTGAAATGAATCAAACCAATTTGTTCTCTTGGCCTAGAGTTTCCTCCACTGTCCTTTTTTCTGTGTGTTTAGACTGTAAAGAGATCTAAGTGCTTTTATCAGTGACTATGCAGCACTGAGTCTCCTTGTGCAACACCAAGCACAAGGAGAATTTGTTGTTCTCAGCTATCACTGTTTTCTGTTCCATAATTGTTTATGGTATAGGTACGTAGGATGTTTATAGTACATCCAACAGTTGAATTACTGTGGATGTTGCACCTGAGCTAACAGTCCTGCTAGAGATATCCATCAATATGGTTACACAGCTCTATCTCCATGGCTGTTGCACCAGCTTCCAACTAGTGAGGAAGATGCATTACTGAGACATTGCAGGGTTAGAGACAAGACATGAAGAGAAAGTGTTGGCAAATAGTGCAGTGAGGAAAAGAGGGGGAAATACGTTCTTACAAAAAGGTTGAAGACTGTTGATACAGGATATATTGTGTAGATGTGTTTAAGGTTGTTATTTCTCAAAATTAAAAAAATAATTTCATGAGTGTTTAATCTTGGGGTTCTGTTTTGTGAAGAAATTAAATATGTCCTGTTTTTTACTAAAAATGCGGAATAAGCTAGATATGCTTGTCATTGAATAGACTGTATTTGTTCATGGCCATTGTAGATTTAATACCAAGAGATAAAATGTCCAATTATTTATTATGAAAACACAACACATGGCGTAAAGTACCAAGTATTTTCTTAATCACATTACATACATGGAGAAAAGTCACTGGGATGTTGTGTATGGTACTGATCCCACTGAGAATACAGTGAAGCAGCAGGGAGAAGTTGAGAGAAATACTGTAAAAATTTGCTGGGTTTTTTAAGAAGACCTATTGAGAACAAAGGGCTAATATAACATCTAGGTTTTGCTGGGCTGGTAGCAGCCTTCAAGGGAATTGAAAAAAATTAATTGCCTACATTTTCAGCTATCTGCTAATCCAGAGAGACTGGATGGCTTTGATGTAGCTACAGCATGTGGAAATATGAGACATAGTCAAGTACATCTGATATGTTCAGTTGTCAGGATGCTTATTTCAGCTATTACACAGTCACCTTTGCTTTTCATGTGCTGGGCATGAGAAGGAGCCTGACAGAAAGGAGGTGTAAGTTGCCTTTTTTTCCTAAATGATTAACCTCTATTATTTTTTGTGGTATTACATTTACTGTCTATGTAAAAAAACAGTTCCAGCTGGTTTAAAAAAAAATAAAAAAATTCTTCCCTCATTAAGTATTCTGCTACACAAAATATATATTCATTTCATTCAGGTAGTTGGCCTTTGCAGGTAAAATATAGTAGATAACTAGACTCCTGAGGTGAGACGTGCTTTTCTCTTTTACTATTTTTGTATTTTGAGGCTGTGTTTCTTTGTAGGCTGTTCGTTTTATTCTACCTTTCCTGAATGAAATCAATTCTACAACTACACTATGCAAATTCAGTACAACATGAAATTCAAGGAACAGAGACAAAATGGCCATAATAATCACAATTTAGCCATAATTTGCAAAATAGAACCTAAATATTAATCCACGGAAACGAATGGGCCTGTTTTTGTATAAAAATCGTCATAGTGAGATTGGTCAGGGGGCTGCAGCACTTACTTGCCCGTGAGGAGAAACTGAGGGAACTGGACTTGTTTAGCCTGGAACTAGACAGTTTGGGGTGAACAAAGCAGTAGCCCCTCAGTACCTATGAGGAGGGGATTGAGAAGATGGAGCCAGGCCCTTTGTAGTGGGAGAAGGAGAGACAACAGATAGGAATTGAAACAAGAAGGGTTCAGACTTCATATAAGGCAGAACTTTTTCACCAGGACAGTCAAAGGTCTGACTGGGATGCTTAGGGAGACTGAGCCACCTCTATCCTGACGGGTTTTGAAGACCCAAATAGGTAGAGCCCTGAGTAACCTGAGTTCATAGCTGCCTCTGCTTTGAGCAGGAGATTGTCTGAGAACCGCTTTAGCCTGAATTGTCCTATGATCCTGTGATTTTATGATGTTTGGATGTTTCTTTCAGAAATTCATTGCTAAAGAGCTGATGGGTGGGAGGACACATGAGGTTGTTGTAATGGTGTATCAGAAACATAGTGTGCCTGCTTTCTATGGATTTGATGAGGATGCCTGTGTTAGCAATGACAAGGCCACTTGTTAAGGGAGAGGAAACAGAGGGTCTCCGTAGCAGTGACCTGGCTGAAGTCAGCTGGCAACGTTCTTTATCTTCATATTTCTTCTCAGCTGAGTCAGAGAGGAGAACAGGCTTCACTGTTTAGTGTATGCTTTCCTTTCTGTGTTGGAGTGATACTTTTATTTCAAAATATATTACGTTTAGAAAGGATCCTTAGCTTTTTATATAAACTATTCTTTTCACTTGTAGCTACTGTGGCTATGTATAGAATACACAAAAAAATGGAGGCCTACAAAATATTAGTTATAAATAGAAGTTCCTAACACCAATTGTTTAACTTTATATGACTGCTGAGCCATAAATGCTCTTTATGTGTCCTGTGCTCATATAAAATTCAGAAGAAAGTACACTGAAGAAAGTTGACAGCAGACTGACTCTTACAGTTCACTCTTATGGCAAAATGGCCAGGTTGTACTGAGTGAACAATTTGGCAGTGGTTCATACCCAAATTGTATTATCTTGTGTAGCAGTTCTGTGTTGACTGTAATCATCTAATAATCATGAAAGGCCGCATGTCCCTTGTGAACCTTGAAAACATATATCAAGTAAGTACTTTTTAACTTGTCATTCTCTCAGTGTTTTTTTAGAGAGTGTATCAAAAATAAGTAGACACTAAGATCAGACCTCTCCTGGTGTTTTTAAATATGACAGCTTAAGATATATGCAATTAATACGGTTAGACATATTTAAAATGCAGTCTTTAAATAAGTGGTTGAATACCACTTTAAGAACGAGCTGTATTGTCTGCCCTTGATTCATTTGGGGACTTTGTCTCTCAGTGGGACTTAATTTTCTGGTTAATTGTTGATGTGAGCAAAATTTTGGAGGAGAGGTTGTAAAAGAGACTGGTAGGGATTCAAACTTGTCATGCTGTTGGACATCTGTCTTTGTTTTAGTTAATTGCAATACATTAATTTACTTTTAATTTTAAACAGCTTTTTTTAAAAAAAGATTTTATTACCAGATATAATGGACTTTTTACTGCTCATACTGTCCCTTCTGGTTTTTTTATATTCCTCTAATCTTCAGATATTATAGAAGATTAAGTGACAGAAGAGCAGAAGTTAAAAAAACACCCCACCAAACAAAAAAGCCCCCAAACAAACAAAAAACTCCCAAATAACCTTGATAATCTTATTGCAGGGACTGTAATTTGATTTGTTACTTTTTATCTTTTGCAATTAAATGAAGCCATTCAGTCATAAGAGTCTAGTTCCCAGAGTTGTTCGCACTAGCCTCATACCTGCTTTTTTCTTTAGGGGGATGTGAGTCATATTTTGAGTATGTGGGTTGAAGAAAATATTTTATTTGATCTAATTACACTCACAGTGTTATGCTGGAATTTCCTTGTTACTAATTGACTTGTTTAACTTTTTTATTCACTTTCAACTTTTTTTAAAGTTGAAGCCATAAACAAACCAAAGGTGTAGAACCTTCTAGTCCAAAACTACTTACTAGGTTTGAAAAAATACGTGAACACTGTTGGCTAATCTAAAATTGCATTTTTCACTAAACCACATTATTTTTACTCTGTTCTACACATTTCACAACTAGTCAGGGTCAGGAATTTTAACTTAAATATCTTCAAAGGTTGCTGAAAACTTCCTTTATTTTTTCTTTGACTTACTATAAGCCTCTTTCATTATATGACCAGTCCGGGCTTTTAGAGGTATTTTTACTGTCACTGTTTACAAATACATGGATGTTTAAAAAAGAGAAATTGCACAGATCTGGGTAGATTTTGTTGATGCATTGTGAGTTATATTCTTATACCAAGCTGTCACTATCACTCATTTTTATTATCTGATTAATCTGAAAAATTAGAGGTATGAATGATCTTCAATAATAATGCTATTGAACACCGACAAGGAAATGATAATTACTGCTGTACAATTCTTATATAAAATGTATGAAAATAAATGCTCAGATTTATATGCATAATGGTACACTACTCTGGAGAAAGATGAAGATACTCCTTTGTTCTTGGTCCCACGTTAAATAGTACAAGCGTTTCTTCTGAAAGGTGTCATACTTGTATTGTGGCAACGCCCAAATGTCATCTAAGTGCCCATTGATCTGGGTTATTGGTTAAAAATGCCATCTAAAATTGTACAAGGGAAATTACACCATAACACTTAAGATACTTTCCCAAGTTAATTATGTCAAAATTCCAGAAGGATATAAAACTGTACACTGGCTGGGAATATTAATTTAGTACCAAATCTAATATATTTTAAAGTGAAAAAACAGTTCCAAACTAAAAGAATGACATAATTAGAAATACCTAACCTTATTCTGCATACCTGGAGAATCTCTTGGTATCTTCACTGATTAGGTTCTTTGCCAGTGACACTGAACTAATGCATAGGAATTTTGTTCAGTGATTCGGAAAAAGCTTCTGCATGTATAAGTGAAGCCTGATGCTTCTGTATTGAATGGATCAAGTCTTTATATTATATTAAATGTTCTCTGATGTCAGGATGACTCTTGTTTCTCAGACTGAAAGGACCTGTAGAGAGGGCATTTCATGGGTTAGGACTTAACCGGCCTATAGGCAGCGGGACTTTGGAAACAGCTTCATGGACTGGGTGGCAAAGGCGAGCTCTTGGGAGCTTCTGTCATGAGCTACCTAAAATTGCATGTTCTGAACAGTCACCACTGTTTTCAGAAGTGGACTGGATTGAGAAACAATACACTGGTTATGGAGACACTGGGAATTTATTTGAGTGAATATTACATGTTTTCATGAACTAGCTACTGCTGTCTAGCTACATGAAATTAGTAAGATTATTTGCATGGAGAAGTAAGAAGATTGGGGTCAAAATTATCTAAATTATTTTTAAAATTTAAAAAATACATTTAAAATTAAATTGCTTTCAGAGTACTTTAAGCTATGGGAGAAAAATTGTTCATTGTTCACAATTGACACTGATATGGCAATTCTCTTGGAACTGATAGATTATTGCCATACTACCAAGTCATTGAATGTTCTTGTGACTTGCTATGTCCTTTGCTTAAATCTGTAGCTCTTAAATACATTATTGCAAAAAGAATTTATTCTACTCTATTTTCAACTAGTTCCCTGCTGATCATAATCCTCAGCTCTCTTCCATGTGGTTCTTGTTCGGTGTTCAAGGAAACTAGATGGACATTTTTCTTTGCAGTTTATTTTGTACCAATAATTGGCTCATTGTAATGTGCAAATATCCCTATTTGTCCTGTAGTGGATAAAAATCTAGAATAAAGCTACTTACCCCGTTAGTCACTTGTATGTTTCTGTAGTATGTGTCATTGTTGCTATTTTGAGCAAGTAAAACATAGCATTAGTGCTGTGCCAGTAGAAAGAAATGAAAGACAGTAGGGTTACAGCAAGCCTGCTTATGCCATCAGAAAGATCTGTATCTGCCAGACTGTCCTTGGCAATGGATCAGATTATTCTGAGTAACAATACTGGGTTATATGTGGCTCTTATAGGTTTTATTTCTTGTAGTTCTATCTATATTTATATAGTTAACATGCATGGAACATTTAATCATGTTTTAATAAAAATTTATAAAAGTCAAACAAGGTTTTAGAAATGCCTTGGAAATACATAATTAAGCAGGGACAGACAAAAATGTTAAGCACAAATATATATTTTTCCTGCTTTGAGTCAGTAGCTATTCACATTAGATATTCTGTTGATTTACCTGAAAGGCACTTCTGCAAGACAGAGACAAAAATGTTTTGTGTGAAAGACTGTAGAAGTTAGAATGAAAGATCCATGCAAGTTTTTTGTACATCATGATTCTTATTACAAAGTTGTTTTATATTAAGAGTCAGGGAAAATTATGCATTTGAAGTAAATATGGTAACTTTTCCTCTGCAATATTACTGCATGAGCAGTAACATACCCTAAAGTTTTGTTAAACCAGAAGAAAATAAAGAAGTAGGAGGTTGATTCAGGAATGATACCCTGCACGCATGTCACAGCCATCTTTCAGGCAGGAAGTTGCTTGCTGAGTGCAAACAAGGAGGTTGTTGTGAAGTGCTCTATGTTGTCTTAATTCTGCTCCCAGTGGAGACAATTTTAGCTTCTTTGGGTTTTATTGCCTACTTCATCATGAGGGGAGGGCCAAACAGAAATGTGGACCTCAGAATTTTTTGAGAAGAATGAATGTATCATTCATGTTAGTCTTTTACAGTATTACACACTCTGCCACCTCCCTGGCGCTACAGAGCCCTCATTGTCATCTGCTCCTGCTGTGCTGGCAAACACTGGAGCTGCCCAACTAATTGGCTCAGCTGAGTTTAATTTAGGAGACCATGCTAGTGTGTTTAAATGGTGTGAAATCTCCAACCAATACCATCTATGCAGCTTCAGTCATCGTTTTGATGCCCTGATCCTTTTCTTCGGATAGTTGTTTTCTCTCTGGTTTTCTCACTCCCACCACCCCTACACCCTCCTCCTATGTGAGGGAGCTTAATTTTTAATTTTCTAATTTTTCCTTGATTTTTACAAATTATAATGTGCTATAATTTACTTGCCTTTTCATATTACTTTTAAAACAACAGGAAAAATATTTTGGATTAATGAATTTGAGCACTTACCAGCCTGTTATAGAAATTTGTCTCCATAAGTAACTATCTTTTAATTAAAATTTAATTAATTTAAAAGTATTCATTAAACTTAAATTTAATTCAAGCATTTAAAATTAACTTATTCCTGTTATATTACAAACACATTTAAGTGACTTATTCAGCAGCAGTAGACATAACTGATAACCACAGTATTTCAGGCCTAGTGTGTGGTGGTGGTGGTGTTGTTAACTGAGGTGGGTCCCTTTTTAATCATCTGCTAAAAAGAAAATTTTTGAAAGACGCATTGGTGCTTGACTGATTTGTTAGTACGTGTGACAGATTTAAAGGATATTTCTGTTATGACTTCAGGTCCTCTCTGAGATGCTTGCCTTGGAGAGGTTTGAGGTATGCTAATGATAAAAGTTATGAATGAAGACAGGAACAACTCATGTATTTGATGTAGCATCCAGAGTACAGAAATTTATATATAGCACTATATATATAATATATATATAATTAATAAGCATGCTAGAATTGAAAGGGTGACTAATTTTAACATAACTTCTAGATGCTTTTGGACTAGGACTCTTTATTTAGGCCGGCAAAGCTTCTACATCTCAACTGGAAACCAGTGGAGCTGAGAGGCTGTTTCTGTATGACCTCTTCTCCCAGTGCTTCACTCCTGCAGCGTTGCACTAAAAGTATACATAGGCCAAAGGGGGAAATTATGTGGCTCTGCTGAATTCCATGGACGTTTGCCCATTTATGCTAGTCTGATGCTGTCCTTATTTGGGGAATCTGACAGGTGTATGGGAACTGCATAGTAGGAACAGCATCATGAAAGGCAATGGAAATTATATGCAGTGAAAAAGAAATAATGTGTAATGAAAAGCCCCATAAGCTTTGTATAAAATTTTTGATTAAAAAGGGTCTCTGAATCAAATTTGGCCCAGCTGTTGCCATCTGTCAGCTTTTCAATGGCCTTTATAAAATAGGCTGTTGATGTTGGTCCAGTCCCTCCAGGGTGTGCTGCTATAGGGTATACCACATATGGCAGATTATCAGTGTCACTGGAGAAGCCAAAGGCTGCTGGGTATGGGGCTGAACACTCAACATTCACCTGACATACTGAAAATGAAATAGTTTTATGCTTCAATCTGCAAGATTTAAGTAGAAGACACTGCCTGGTTTTTACATGAAAGTGTGCTTTTAGACTGCACGGCAGAAAAATTGCAGCTTTCTCCTAGAGTCTCTGTGTAATCTGTTTGCTTACTGTGGTCTGATGTACAGGTAAAAGTTCTTTTGGTTAGAAATTTTCTTGCATATGACTGTGGCTTTGTTGAGCAGAATTAGATATAGAAATAAATCTTGCGCTGATGTATTCTGTAGTTTTCAGTATCCTGATGTCTTCATAGAAGAGGGGGAATAAACTGCCCAGGGATAAACAATGCCATGTGTGTCTATCTTAATGCTGTAACTATGCAGATGTAGAGGTGGTGGCCTAACTTCCTAAGAACTGAAAAATGAAAAGACCAGATTTCTCAAAACAGCAAGAGATTTTTTTAGAGTAAGAAATCTAATTAATAACCTGAAAATGTATTTAAAATTGTGAAAAAATCTTAAGCCAGAAAGCTACAGACTACCTTAAAATATGGTGATGTTTTAATTCTTTTGATGTGTTTGAAACCGCCTCACCATATGAAGGTTTGCTAAGGTTTGAAATAACACTAGGTTAAAGGCATTAGATAACTAGGTGAAACATCTGGAGCCATCATCTGTTCAAATTTGGGGGTTTTTAACAATCGCCTTCTAGAAGGACAACACATGATGAAACTAATGTAGTTAAGTTTTCATTGTAATTTAACTTAATGTGAATTATCATTAACATTTTACCCTCAGTGCAATTTCTGTATGCATTAGTCTGTGATCCAGATGAAGAGACTGAAGTACAAATACTTTGTTTAAAATAACATACCATTTCCTAAGCCATTTTTTGAAATTCCTATACTGAAGATGATGTTAGTTCTTATGTTCATCTTTGAGAGTGACTCTTAATCATAGAAGATACTGACTTCTCTTCAGATTACATGTCTAAACCATAAATGAATAATGACAAATTTTTATTAAATCATTTTAGATTACTTCTATTATGCAAATGTGAGGTTTTGAACTCTGTTCCTATGATAAAGATACAAAAATATAAACATCAGAAGAGAATTGAAAGCAGAATTGATAAGGAAGATTTAGCTTTAAAAAAACCCCTTAGTCATTGTTATTTCCAAAACTAATGGGAAATAAGTGCTGAAATAAGATGTACTGAGCTTATAATTAATTTTTGAGATTGATAAGTCAGTAGGTAAACTTTATGAAACAGAAACCGGAATACACAGAAGGAAATAGGTGCCACATGTTTCAGTTCTGTGAATGCTGTAGTCATAACACTTACTCAGTCTTTGTCTCGTGTGAAATTTTCAGACAATACTCTTTTGTGTTGAAAGAATTAACTGCTATTATTCAGTATAACGGATTAAAAACTTTGGTTATTTAGGGATACTGCGCTGTGCTTTTCCACTTTTTGAATGCACCAAACCTGCTTTTATTGTATTGGCTTTTAAGTTATACTTGAGTAAAACCAGGCTTTTTAAGGGGTTTGCAGTGGTCAGAATTGATCAATTTTTTATCAGGCAACCAAAATAAGTAGCTTATCACACTTGAGGAGGGTGCACAGAGCACAAAACTAGGGCATAGGAATTAATATTTCAGTATTCTGCACTTAAGCCATTACGTGCTGTTTTGCTGATGACAACAGAAACAACTGAGAAAAAGAGAGAGGAGCCTTCCCTCTCTTCCATTAGTTGTCAACAAAAGTTTGAACTGAATAAGAGAGGCTGTGATCTGATAGCTTGTATTTCCACCTCACACTTCACAGGTCAACCAGTTTTCCCATACACTAATTTTACCTTGTTCTTATCTAAGAATTATAAATTGCAATTCCCTCCTTGACCCAGGGGATGTATGTGTAATTGAAGAATTTTAAATTCTTGCAAAATAATTTATATTCTTCAAAAATAATTACAAATTCTTGCAATTTATTGCAATTTATATTCTTTAAAAAGAGTTATAAATTCTTGCAATTCCCTCCTTGACCCAGGGGATGTATGTATAATTGAAATAGAGACCAGGACTTCACAGAATCACAGAATCATCTAGGTTGGAAAGGATCCTGGAGATCATCTAGTCCAACTGTTCTCCTAGCACAGTTCCCACCTACTCTAAATCAACCCTACTCTTGAACACCTCCAGGGATCGGGACTCCATCACCTCCCTGGGCAGCCCATTCCAACCCCTAACAACCCGTTCAGTAAAGAAATGCTTCCTAATATCTAGTCTGAACTTTCCCTGGTGCAACTTGAGGCCATTCCCTCTTGTCCTGTCGCTTTCTACTAGGCTAAAGAGACTCATCCCCAGCTCTCTGCAGCTTCCTTTCAGGTAGCTGTAGAGGGTGATGAGGTCTCCCCTCAGCCTCCTCTTCTCCAGACTAAACAATCCCAGTTCCCTCAGCCGCTCCTCATAGGACAGGTGCTCCAGACCCTGCACCAGCTCCGTTGCCCTTCTCTGGACACGCTCGAGTCATTCAATGTCCTTTTTGTAGTGAGGGGCCCAAAACTGAACACAGGAATCGAGGGGCAGCCTCACCAGTGCCGAGTACAGGGGTAAGATCCCTTCCCTGTCCCTGCTGGCCACGCCATTGCTGACACAAGCCAGGATGCCACTGGCCTTCTTGGCCACCTGGGCACACTGCTGGCTCCTGTTCAGCCGGCTGTCAATCAACCCCCCCAGGTCCCTCTCTGACTGGCAGCTCTCCAGCCACTCCTCCCCAAGCCTGTAGCGCTGCTGGGGGTTGTTGTGGCCCAAGGGCAGCCCCTGGCATTTGGCCTTATTGAAACTCCTCCAGTTGGCCTCAGCCCATGGCTCCAGCCTGTCCAGGTCTCTCTGCAGAGCCTCCCCACCCTCGAGCAGATCAACACTCCCACCCAACTGGGTGTCATCTGAAAACTGACTGAGGGTGCACTCGATCCCCTCGTCCAGATCATCAATAAAGATGTTAAACAGGAGTGGCCCCAACACCGAGCCCTGGGGGACACCACTCGTGACCGGCCGCCAGCTGGATTTAACTCCGTTCACCACAACTCTCTGGGCCCGGCCGTCCAGCCAGTTTTGTACCCAGCGAAGTGTGCGATTGTCCAAACCTCGAGCAGCCATTTTTGCCAGAAGAATGCTGAGGGAAATGGTGTCAAAGGCCTTGCTAAAGTCAAGGTAAATTACATCCACAGCCTTTCCCTCATCCAATAAGAGGTCGTCCTGTCATAGAAGGAGATCAGGTTTGTCAGGCAGGACCTGCCTTTCATAAACCCATGCTGACTGGGCCTGAGCATCTGGTTGTCCCTCATGTGTTGCATGATGGTGTTTAGGATGAGCTGCTCCATCAGCTTCCCTGGTACCGAAGTCAAACTGACAGGCCTGTAATTTCCCAGATCATCCTTCCAACCCTTCTTATAGATGGGCGTCACACTGTCCAATTTCCAATCAGTCGGGACCTCCCCGCTCAGCCAGGACTGCTGATAAATGATAGAAAGTGGTCTGGCGCGCACCCCAGCCAGCTCCTTCAGCACCCTCGGGTGTATCCCATCTGGTCCCATAGACTTGTGTATGTCTATGTGATGCAGTAGGTCACTGACTGTCTTCTGGATTGCAGGGGGGGTGTTCTCCCAGTCTCTGTATTCTGGCTGTGGAGGCTGGATTTCATCAATATAGCCCATCTTGTTACTAAAGACTGAGGCAAAGAAGGCATTAAGCACCTCAGCCTTCTCGTCATCACTTGTTACTATATTTCCTCCTGCATCTAGCAGGGGATGGAGACTCTCGATGGACTTTCTTTTGCTACTGACATATGTATAGAAACTTTTCTTGTTATCCTTGATTGCAGAGGCCAAATTAATTTCCAGTTGGGCTTTAGCCCTTCCAATTTCCACCCTGCATAGCCTCACAGCCTCTTTGTAATCACTGTGTGTGGCTAGACCCTTCTTCCGAAAGCTGTAAACTCTCCTTTTCTCCCTGAGTTGCAGCCAAAGCTCCCTGTTCAGCCAGGGTGGTCTTCTCTGGCGTCAGCTTCTCTTAGAGCACCTGGGGACCTCCTGATCCTGAGCCATTAACACTTCCTTCTTGAAGAGCGCCCAGCCTTGCTGGACCCCTATACCCTTCAGGAGAGTCTCCCAGGGGATCCTTTCAAGCAGGTGCCTAAACAAGACAAAGTCAGCCCTTCTGAAGTCCAGGATGTCAGTCCTGCTTAGCTCTC
The DNA here is from genome assembly GCF_965140245.1 of Athene noctua. Lineage (NCBI taxonomy): Eukaryota > Metazoa > Chordata > Aves > Strigiformes > Strigidae > Athene > Athene noctua. Next base: position 7,704,153 of record NC_134044.1, read on the forward strand.
TCCTGACCTCTGTAAGAATAGAGAACTCTATTATTTCCTGATCGTTGTTCCCTAGTCAGCCTCCAACCTCCACGTCATCCACCAGCCCTTCTCTGTTCACAAAGAAGAGATCCAGCAGGGCACTTTCTCTGGTCAGTTCACTCACTAGCTGAATCAGGAAGTTGTCTCCCACACATTCTAGGAATCTCCGGGACTGGTCTCATTCTGCTGTGTTGTATTTCCAGTAGATATCTGGGAAGTTAAAGTCGCCCACAAGAACAAGGGCAAGCGATCGTGAGATTTCACCTAAGTGCCTATAAAATATCTTGTCTGTCTCTCTGTCCTGGTTGGGTGGCCTGTAGTAGACTCCTACTACATCATCTGCCCTGTTGGCCTTCCCCCTGATTCTAATGCAGAGACATTCTACCCTATCTTCACTACACCTGTGCTCGAAGCAATCGTAACAGTCCTTAACATATAGAGCCACCCCACCACCTCTCCTTCTCTGTCTGTCCCTCCTAAAGAGCTTGTACCCATCAGTTGGCACACTCCAGTCATGAGAGACATCCTAGAATGTTTCTGTAATAGCAACAACATCGTAATTTTCCTGTTTCATCACAGCTACAAGCTCCTCCTGTTTGTTACCCATGCTGTGTACACTGGTATACATGCACTTCAGATGGGCCAATGTTTTGCCCCCTTCCCCCTTCAAATCTAGTTTAAAGCTCTGTCTATGAGCCCAGCTAGCTCCTGCCCCAAGATCCCCTTCCCTCTCCAGGACAGGTGCATCCCGTCTAATTGTCAAAAGATCAGGTGCCCTGTATGCCAACCCATGACTGAAGAATCCAAGGCCCTGATGGTAACACCAGTCTTGGAGCCACCCATTCATCTGCTGAATTCTCCTGTGGTCTTCCTCATCCATCCCCCCAACCGAAGGGATGGAGGAGAACACAATTTGTGCCCCTGACCCCTTAAGCAGTTTTCCCAAGCATCTAAAATCTCTCTTCATTGCTTTAGGCCTTCTCCTGGTGATGTCATCACTACCTCTCTGAAAAACCAGGAGAGGGTAGTAATCCTTCGGTCTCACGAGGGTAGGGAGTGTTGCTGTGAGGTCCTTGATGCGGGCCCCAGGGAGGCAGCAGACTTCCCTATGAAGCGGGTCTGGTCTGCATATGGGGCCTTCGACACCCCTTAGAGTGGAGTCACCCACTACAGTGACTCTTCTGGGGTTCTTTACAGAGCTGGTTTTAATACCTGGTCTGAAGTGACCTGGCCTTGGTGGACCTTGGTCTTCTTCATTTGTCTCATTTTCTTCCTCCTTCTCTTCTTTGTTCAAAAGTTCCAGGGCCCCGAATCTATTGTGAAGGGGCACCATGGAGGGTGAGGGAGGTGGGGAGAGGATTTTCCTGCCTCCCAGAGCTGGGATCTGTTTCCAGCCTCCCTCGGACTTAGGAAATCAAAATTAAGTTCTTTCCTCTGACACAGATTTTGGGCAGTCACTCAAGTGCCCAGTTTGATTATCATTCATTAGTTGATGACCATCAATGCGCACTTAATCTATTGAAATAAATGACTGTTGATACAGTTGGTGCCTTTCATGTTCCATGTACAATCCTATTGACAGTTATGTATGCAATCCTTCCTCTTTCATATTGCAACATTCACTTGAGTTTTTTCTGTCTTGCATATTCATTTTTGTTTTGTGAGATGGCTTCTACCATCTTCAGAAGTTCGGTTGCTTCTGTTTCAGGGCCCTATCTGAACTGGTCAAAGTACAGGCATATACATCAACTTCCTATAAGCATGTATGTAAAGGATATGTGTCTGTGTATATTTACAGAAAAAAAAAAAATCTTAGCAGTTCAAAGCCATCTAGTTAGGTTTTTTTTGGGGGGGGGTTGTGTTTGGTTTTTGTTTTTGTTTTTACTGTGGAAACTTAAAAGAGGTAAATTAATCCTGAAATCTCCTACAGAATAGCAACTTTGCGTGTGTGTGTGTGTTGGTGAGCGAAAGTAGCATTGCCGCCTTTGGCTCTTAATACTGCTTCTTAAAATTCTTCCTTTTTGTTCTTTTCCAACCTTGTTCCTCTGTTAGAATTTATGATTAAGACAGGGAAATTAAGTTACTTTCAGTATTTTGATTACTGGTTTTCTTCACAAACAGTCCATAGCATATAATCTGGACTTAGAGAACAAGGGTTTTTTTAAATTTAGACAATACAGTAATTCTGATGTCAGTACTATTAAATGATAGAAAGACCACTAGCTCAGAAAGATGATCCTGAATTCCCTTGCTACGCTTCCTTGACACATAAGCTTTTGCACTTTGGAAAGTTTTGGAGGTGAGCAATCTTATAAAATATCTAGAACCTTGTGCTACGGGTTATATTATCCAGTTCCTATTTCCTGTGCTGGGAAATGTGTTATACCATCATCCTGCAAAAAGCTTGAGAGCCTGCACATTACTGCTCTTGCTAGAACAGCATCTTGCTGGGTGCTGAGCCCTCCATGCAAGGGGCAGAGTATTCTCAGCTATTTATTTTTTGTGTGCTTCAACATAAATGTCTGTGTATGTCTAAGAGGTTATACACAAAGGCTTTTTAAAATTTTTGCTTGTTTCTAGGTATAGTGGTATGCTGGCTTTGGCTGTGGTGCTTGATTGCTGGCTGGAGTTAAGCTACAACAAATGGTCTTCATCATAGATGATGGAAATTTGGTTTTCATTTCATTTGATAGGCTTTAATCTAAATGGGTGAAATTAAATGGGTGTTGCTCTGTCTGTTACACCACAAATATATATGTGTGTGTGTGTGTGTATTTATGGTCTGTTTTCCTGTCTTTTTTTCTCTTGCCACACAATATTATACTAGTCATAGGATTTCTGATCAAACAGTGACCTCATCACTAACATTAGAACTCCATGCCAGTACAACCAGGACCCTTTGACTTGCACTGACATACATCTAAAGAGGATTACGCATATAATGTTGCAACTATTGGCAGTTACTTACACTGTAATGCTTTTTGTTGCTCGCTCCAGGAATGTTTTTCAGAAAAGAAAAATAGAATACTTTCAATGAAAGCAGACTGACACTTATTCCTGTTCAGATAAAAGGAAACAACCTCTCTATTCTTTGTCAGCATTCTCTTTCGCATAATCAAGAGGACATTTGTGCATTTAATAAATTAACTCCAGTCTATTAAGAAAATGTGCAAGATCCATTTGAAATTATAAGAAGTCAGATTTTCATCTGGCATGAGTTATTGCTGTGCTACTGAAAAAAGGGAAGACTATATGGAGTCTGGCCCAATAATTTTTTCTGGTTTAGTCTTCTTTCTAATCAGGAAATAGCTTTGCTTCAAAAAGCCCCTTTGCAGGAATTTATAATTATCACCAAATGAATATATTTAATGGCGTCATATTTACTATATAATTGACAAGAATAATAAGGCACACACTGTGACTTCAGTGAATCCTTTTTTCAGAGATAAGGGTAAGAAATGTGTAGGGGTTTTCTTGTTGATGGATCTGTTTGTTTGAAAGAGTGGACAGCAGCAAAGTTCTGTGGTTGATTTAAATGATGTGTCTGTTGGTTTCCAAGGTGAAGTAATTGCTTCACTGGTAAATAAGCAGCTTCAGTGTTTTAGAACATTAATGAGTAAAAACAAATAATAACAAAATATGTCAGTGTTCACTAAAGTGTGTGACACGAAATAGTGCTGTTTGGGGAAAACTGACCATCCAAACTGCTCTTGAGAAATAAAAGCAAGTAAAAATTTAATCTGAGCCAGAAATCCCAACCACCTTCCCTCCTTCCCCAGTTTTGCTGGCATCTTCTATTTTATGATCTGTGGCGATGTTATTGCAGCAAATAAATGACTGTTAGATCTGCAAATATCAAAAGTGTAATGCCTTTAAAATTATACATATAAAATTAAATATTAAAGAGCTCTTTGAACCCACTGCTCAGTTAATGATGACTCAAGCCCTAGAACTAGTTGTCATTTCTTCTAGTGAAATGCAGACAGCAGTTCCTTGGCTTTTTTCCCAGTCTCCTCTGTAAAAATTGTTTATTTCAAACGCATAACCTTCTTCTTGTACTCCACAAATATGTGGCTAACTTTTCAGATGGACCATATCTTCCTAATTTCTAGCACTTGAAGAGCTGAAAAATTGAATATCAAACGAAATCCAATTACCTATAAAGCAAAATGAATCAGCTGCTGTAGCAAAACCACTAATCTTTCTCACTGATATGAGAATAGTATCTGCAGTGTGACTGAGAATGAGCAAAAGTAGTAGTGAAAGAGAAATAAACACATTCTTGGCCAACTCTGTGTTATTTTCTTCTCTGTTAACACCCTCACTAATTCTTCTGAATGTGTAACCATCTGCTGAAATGAGCAGTGATATCCAAGAAATTCTGGGTTGGGATTTGCACCGGGATGAGTGGCACCTACGTGGCATGGAAATCTTGGACACTATTATTTCAGGTAGGTATCCTGGTTTTTGAAATTCCTTGTTCACTGTGTACCAGCAGAGTTAAGTGTTTACTTTAGCACTCTTATCTGCAGGCTAGTCTGTGTGAGACAGTGACCCAGTTCACAAATTCTCCCCAACACACAGTGTGTAGAAATAGCATGGACATCAGAGACATCACAAAATACCTAGGCCAGAAAGTCAAAGAAGAAATGATAGATATCCTTCCCTGCTGCTAAAGACTTATATGTTGAGGAATGGCTTTGGATGTAAGTTGAAGACTCAAATACAAAAGTACCTCAGGAACTGAGAACAAATATTTATTTCAAGTTATGAAAACTGAGGAGGAAGGGGAGAAGAAAGAGTACATTTCCGCAACAAGTACAAGAAAGGCATCTTGTTATAAGCTCTTTTTATGTACTAGTGTGTGTTGCTGTGCAGGCATTTTCACAGTGTTTTGAAGGGGATGAGGTGGTAAAACAACTGGTGTTTTTACAAACAGCTTCTGGTAGTTCTGTTGAGCGCCAAACTAAGCAGTAATTTATTGTGTGGAGTTACTCATGAATCACATAGTCCTTGATAATATCCTAGGATGGTTCTGTGATGGTTTGACTAATGTTACAGAATCAGAATAATTAACTGTAGATTTAAGAAGGGCTTCTTTATTACAGCTCTAAAGAAGTGCTGTTTTCACAGTGTGAATGAAATGCCAGTCTTGGCTCGCTCTGCTGGATTCTTTCTTGGTGCTGACACCAACTCTAATGATTTTTGTTTGATTGCTGGTTTTGGTGAAGAACCTTCTAACAGTCCTAAAGGCAGTAGTTTTGTAAGTATTGTCCCTTAGAGCTCTCTGAGAATCGTCTTTGTCCTTGGTGGGTATGAGAGAAAAATAGTATTTTACTAGAGACCAGTGATTTGTGAAAAAGGAGGCAGTCTAAGAACCAGCCATAATCAGTTTGAAGGGAGGGATATAGTCCTAAAGTAGTTCACTGGAAGAGCATAGTAGGAGAGTGCAGCAACATCTACTGGTGGGTGGAAGCTTCTCTCAGCTCTTTCTCTATTTAAAGTCTTAGAGTTTCACTCCTCCATTGTATGATGAAAAGTTTCCTGAATTCCTCATACTGTATTTTTTTATTTCCTTGAACAATCCTTTAAACTTGTATGTGAATCTGTAATGTCAGGGTCCTTCCTATTCCTATCACTGATTCAGAGAACTGATTTCTATTAGCTATTGTATCATTTCTGACTGAACATAAGAGCAGTGATTTGGTTTGTAATGTTCTTTATCCCTTACTTTTCATAAGCATAAAATATTTCCCCAAGTGTTATAAAAGGATTAAAATTCAATTTGAGTGCTGAATTATGCATGGTTTTCAATTTGGCAGTATTCTAGGTATTTTTTGTTTTCCAGATTTTTAGTCTTAGGAAAAAATATCTACTATGAAATGTATTTTTAATAGTTATTTCTGTGTATTAGATGATGCAGTTAACATCCATTCTAATAAGATGTCTAAATATTTAATTTTACAATTTATGTTGCCCAATCTTTTTGTTAAATGGGATGCTTCCATTTATGGCTAAGATTTGAGGGGAGCAAGAATATAAACAAAATTACTTCCAGAAGGGGGAAAAATCAGTTTAGTTAATTATTTTCCTTAAATGTTCATGGTAATATTTATCAAGCTGCCTAAACGTGAAAATAACAATCAGCAGAGTAAAGCGTGAAAAGCATTAATCAAACTTCAGTATGATTAAGCATTCTTAGTTTAAATAAGGAGTAGGATGTGAATATCCTTAAGATATTCAATGCTGCTAGAAATAAATGAATAATGTATAAAAATAATGAAAGCCTCTAAAGTGGAGTAGAAGCTTTAAACATTGAGTTTTGCTCAAACATTTTTTTCTTTTAGTAGCTGAGTTGAAACTACAGACATCTCATTTCTCAAATTTGTTGTAGGCTGATCTCTCTGGTTTTTATATTCATATATGTATATAAATAAATGTTCAGAACGGATTGGAATCAGTTTGCTAAAATTAAAAAATATCAAAGCTTAAGATAATAATTTCTTTATTTTTATACTTAGATCTTTATTGTTCCCTACTCAGAGACCTTTCAGGGGTTTGGCAAGGTGAGGTTACTTATTTCTTGAAACATACTGAAGAAAAGAATCATTAAAAGTAGGCAGTACTGTTTATATGCATGTCTGTAGTTTAGGTTTGGGTTTTTTAAGTGACATATTCACATAGCCAACAACCTTTGTAACTTTATATAATATTATCTTGACCTTCTCAGCCATACAGAGAATTAGATGAGTTCCTCTTATTTAAACTTGACTCTACAAGTGCTCTCAGCATTAGCTCTTCATATACCATTTTGCTTAAAATATTTGCACAAATTATTAGTGTTTAAATGTGTCCATTCTTGTTACAGATTTGACATAGCAAATTTTATTGGCTTTATTGGTTCATAATTTTAACTTACTGAATATGCGAAGTGATGCCACTGGAATTACAAATAAATGCATTCATTCTCATGAAATGAAGTATAGTTGAGGTCCTTAACTCTTTAGGACATTTCTGAACATTCATATAAATGCTTTTATTAAGTAATCAATATCGTTGAGTATTTGAACATAAAGCATATGGATGAGATGTGAAAAAGTAATAAACATTATAAATGCATTTTGTCAGTACTCAAGAGTATTATATGCCTCTCGATAAGAAATAAGTGTTTGTGCATCTTTTTAAGAAATAAATAGCTGTAATATTAATACACTCCAGACATGTTTTAGTAATGCAAAACCATGTTTTTGGTTATTACATTTAGATGGAAACCTGCTACTATTGATTAATTTATATCTTAACTAATAAAAAAAATTTTAGTCAAGGAACTTTTCTACACTCATACCAAAATAATTTTTCCCTTTCATATTAAGTAAAGGTTTTGCTTTTATAATTGTTTTGTTGTGTAAATGTCTAAAACATCTGAATTAAAATTAATGTTAGGGTTGTAGTTCAATCAAAAATATGCTGATTGCAAAGGATTGTATAACTGGTCACAAATGGATGGATTAAGAAAATAATCAGTAATTAATTATGAATAATTAAAAAATATGTAAAAATAGTACCTTATTGTTTCTGGAAAATAAAATCCAATTCCTTCACATTTTTATACAGTTCTTTCAAAGTAAATGTTTCAACAACTACATAAATCAGGAATTGCTTATCTGCTTGAGTTATGGGAAACAGCAATGCATAAAATTTCTCCTTTAAATTTGTGTCTGAAATGAATTTGTGGGAGTGGGGAATTAATGAAGATAAAATCAGGTGAGAGGATTGCCATCACTGTAGAGTATTATTCTCATTGATGAATACATCTTCACACAAATAGTTCTTTAAGTGTAATGAATTGTTCACAGAATAAAATGCTGTCTAGAAATGGCAAAGGTTCTACATCTCTTGCATCTCTTTCATAGCCTGAAATACCAACATGTCCAGAGAAAACAAATTAGATCAGAGCGTCTTACTTGTAATCAGGGAAATTTCTTATCTTTTTGAAGACAAAGAAATATGGCCAGTCAAACATTCTTGATTCCCTCAAACTTCTCAGTGAGAGGAGTGTGCATAACATGACCTGAAAGTGCAAGCGTTCAGTTGAAATTCATGTAGGATTTGGATCATGGGGATAACATTGCATGTTCTTGTCATACACTTATATATGATTGAAAATCAACTCTGATTTCAAGATCATAAATTATCAAATGCCTATGCTGTCCTTCATGTCAGCCCATGATTCCACTGCCTGAACTTCCCTTGCTCCCAGCCTTTACCCTTATTAGATTGTCTTAAGTAAAAAAAAAAAAGTCCATTTTCTGCTGTTCAAAGGGTCTTTAAAGGTGTTAAATGTGATTCGGCTTGTAGGATCAAGTCTTCTCAATTTTGACTTTCTTCAAAGAGAAGTGTAAGTAATCTGTAATAAAGGGCTTGGCCTTTGAGTGGCCTCTGTTATAGGGAATGGGAACACAGACCCTACTTAATTAGGCTCACAGAGAGGATTTTTTTTTAAATCTAATTAATATAAAGCTTCTAAAATAAAGATAATATATGATAGCAGTAAACAAAGGAACAAAATCATGCTGAATGTGTACAAGTCACTTTATTTTGGATAATTTTCTTTTTCAGAGACAGATCTTGGTGGTACTGCTCTCTACCAACATCATGGTATTTTACACAGCCCTTATGATTTGCCTGCCATATAGTTCTTATTAGAAATAAATTAAAGGCTTAAATAGGTTTATGCTTCTTGCGCTTGAGATCCCAAAATGATATCTAATCAGAAGATATATCTAATCACTTAACTAATGAGAAATTTATATATATAGATTGATGCTCATTAAAAAATCCCATACAGACATAATTACAGTCCAAGTAATTAAGGAAACTTTTGATTGGTTTTGTTAAAGCAAAGAAGTCTATTTAACATTTCCATTCCCTGCTACATTCTTCCCCCCAAAAACATCAACATAATCAGCATAGCCTATTAAACCACATAGTAAGATTTCATACCATATGTGGATGGTGTGAAGGTAGTGTGAATTTAGACTTTTAATAAGACACCCTGCAAGTCATTGTAACCGCTGGGTGAGAGGTAGTCCAGTGTTGGTATCGTTGGCAGTTGAGTGTACCTCCATGAGAACAAGTGTAGTGACCTAGACTGGTGGCTTATCCTTCACCTTCAAGGCATTCTTGCAGTGGCATATCTATTAACTGTATTTTGATAGCGTTGTTTAAGTCTTTAATTTAGGATGCATATTTTAGCATATTCAGTTATTTATTGGATCATTTCTAGAATTCTATACTTTCTGTATTTTCAATAACAGAAAATTCTTTCCTATATCTAGTTGGGATAAGGAATCATGCTGACTAGCATAATGGCTAAACTAAACTCCAGAAGCAGTCATACTTAGGAAGTTTGATTAGAAACTTCCATATTTAAATAGATATCTATAGCTCCAATTGTGTAAAGATACAGTTTTTAAAATTTGTCATTTGAAGTCCCTCCTTGCTTTGGTTAAGAACAGCCATGTCCAGCAGAACAGTCATGCTCCTGGTGTTAGAGGCAATGATTTGATGAATCTTGAAAATCTTGCTGAAGCGATGCAAATAAACAGTTCTGTTCTACAAAAAGTGTTGAAGTGTTATAAAAAGGTACCTTTCTGTTACCTCCTCCCCCCGTCCCCCCATATTTAAAGCAACAGAAATCTTATAGTTTATGTCAGTGAAAGTGGAAAAATAGAAGGGTTTTTGAAATGCCTTACTGTGCCTGCAGCCAGTATTCCTTCATAGTGTATTTTGGTATGTGTCAGTGTCAAAAATATTCTTTTCTTCCTTTTGAATGTTCTGGCTGTTCCCCATCAGACTAAAAGAGACATTTAAAAATGCCACCATTTCTCCTAAGTGAGCACTGATTCCAGTCAGAAACCTGAAGATACACTTGCACCCAGTGTCACTGTGTTGCCATCTGTAAAAGCTATTTGAGACTGTTCCAGATCACAAAACAGTGATCAAAGAAGTCAATGAAATGTGGCAAACTAACAGGAAGATAATAAAAATCAAGAAGAAAATATCAGCTTGCTACTGTCTAAATTCTTGCCACTGTTAATACATTTGGCCCAGGCAGTCCCTTCAGAGCAGATTGCTGTAAACTGGGAAGATCAACCACTATTCTTTTCCCCTTTTCTGTTCATTCCCTGTTCTTATTTGCTTCCCCAAAGTGCCTGCTACTGGTTACAACTAGAGGAAGACATTGGGTCAGAAGGGCCTTTCCTCTGTTGAATTGTGGCCATTCTTAGAGTGCCTCATAAAGGGTGAGCATGTGCTATGAGTAACTAATAATTCCAACTGTGTATGGCATCAAAACATTAAGGCAACTGTAAAAAAAAAAAAAAAAAAAAGACAGAAAGACAGGGTAAACCAATGTGGTGATTTCTGTTTTTAAATTGCAATTGCAATGAAATAATTCTAGTGTAAAGTTTCTACCAGGTTTGAGTGGAATTTTGTGATATTTAATATGCCTCTATTATGATCACTGTATAAAACACAGTGGGTTTAGTTTTCATCATAAATGTCCTGTTCAGGTTAAGAATCTGGAGAACAAGAAGTATGGGCAAAGATTCCAAGAAATCTGATATTAGAAAGAATGTGGGTTATTTAATCTCTGGAATAGAGGACTGATGCAAGAAAGGAATTTTCAGATACATGAAAGGGTTGATAAGAGGAAGGTCAAAATATGCTTCTTTGCTTACTGAGACTAGGACAAAGAGTAGTATTTTGAAATTACAACAAGGGAAGTTCTGATCTGTTACTATTTTTATTTTATAAAATCCTCTGATGTACTAAAAATGTTAAAGTATTAGACTAGATGGGTTAGGGAATAGTGGCATTTCTATTATTGGAAGTTCTTAAGTAGATTAAAAAGATTTGTGTTAGAAATGTATTTGCTTAGAGGTATAGCTGGGGTAAATAACCTCTTAAGACACCTTCCAGCCTGCTTCTGATTATTTTATAAAGGATTTGAAATTCATCATATTAAAGGGTTAAAAGCATATGGCAGGGAGTCCCCTATGTGGTGGTGAATGCAATTTCCATAACAAGAATAGAAATAGCAATTCGAAGTTTCATTGTTTTAACAAGCACTTTTCCATGGAAAGCTGTTGTCAGTAAATCACGAGAAATTAAAAAAAAAAAAAAAGAAAAGAAAATTAAATACTGCAGACTTCTCTCAGTTTTGAATCTAGTTTCCAAGATGCCACACAGCAGAAAATGTAAAGCGTTAAGAAAAGGTTGTTTGGATATTTCAGCATCTGATCGATTGTCCTTAAGATAGATACCATTCTACTGTTTTAAGAAGTTTTCAGATGAGTTAAAAAGACATTTTTACATCATTTACTTCATAAAATATCTGTTTATTAGATGTCATGCATGTCTCCATATAAACTGTTTTTCTTTGGTGTGATTTTTAGAGAATCACTTCCTATAACTGTATAATCTAGTTCTAATGTAACTGTGTTTTCTTTTGTTTGCTGTGTTTGTCCTGTTGTGTCATTCTGTAAGATGAACTGTTTATCTGTCTGAAGAGCCTGCGTCTTGAAGGCAAACTACCTGGAATACGTCAATCAAATAAAAATCTAAATGAGAAAAAAAGCCATGTCAGTCTTTTTCTTTCAACTTAGAAGTTGAAATATCTTTTAATAAGCATAATATTCTGTAATACAGGGTGTAACTTGAACATTAAGTCTCGTCTAGGTTTTTCAAAAATGAATTTTATATTTAAAGGCATCTTACAATTAATTATCTGATAATAGAACTGTGGCTGTTGCATTCTCTGTGTTCTGTCTGCAAGGGGGAAACCCAAGTATACGCCACATTTCATGTCAGTTGACTGAGACATAGTTTTCTTTGGGAGCTTTGGGTCATTCTCAGGTATATTCAGTTAAATTTATTGAGGACTTTAAAGAGTATAAATCTTTTTGAATTTATTAGTATTCAGAGAGAAAATTCTGACAGCACGAACATCTGTGTGGCATGCTTTTAGTGCCCTCTGTAAGTGAGCACAACTTTACTGGGCTGATTTTTGAAGTGTCAGAATCTTTAAATGTATTTATTTTTAGGCCTTTCAGTTGTGGGAACAGCTTGGTATACTGTTTGAAAGTTGTTGTATTTGCTGCTGGTCCACTGGGTCTCCACATGTTGTTTAGGATGTGTCTTTTCTGAGTGGTAGAATAATAATTCTTTACCAAAGGTGGCACTGGGTTGTAGCATTGCCTGTAAAGGCATCTGGTTGACAAGGCAGTTCATGACAGATTTATTCTGCAAAGTGTGACTGCAAAAAAAAGAGCAGAGAAAACCTCAGTGATTTTTTTTCTTTTTGTGCAATTTAAAATCATGTTCCATGTAAATGCAACAATTTCTACTGATATCAGTGTCAAAGAACTCAGCCTGACATTAGAGTATTTATATGTCTACCTGAATCCATATTTACTCTTTATTCTCTCTTAATTTGAGCAGGGACTGGAGTATAGGTATTTCTTGCCCTGGTCCCCAGTGTTCATCGTTTGATGACAAAATGGATCGCATTTGCAACTTCTGGTCTGAGAAGCTGAATTTTTCAGCAAATAAGCCAGTCATCAGGAAGATGCAAAAAATGTCCAGCCATGTTTCTAGGGCATGATAATCTTGATCCTTCTCACAGTATCAGTTTGCATTCAATCAGCGTCTTTGAAAACTGGTAGTTGTTGAAGACTGTGATTTTGTTCAAGGCATAGGTTAAATTTCTGTGTGTTTTTGAAGAGCCCTCCACAGTAAGTAGAAGAGACTAATTTCTTCTGCATACGTCCTGAAACTTGGTGAACCACAGAGAAAGGTTCAAGCAGATCCTGCCAGTCTCACAAGGAGCTAGATTTCAAATTCTAAGATGGAGAGTAATAAGACTACAGAGTATATGCTGTGTAACAAGGATGTTGTCCTTAAGATGGCAGTTAGGAACCTGGCTATTCTTGAAATTCTTACGTTTATCTTGACTTCAGAGAATTCCATTTGCATATCTGCATTTGATTAGAAAAACTTTCTGAAATATATTGTGCATTTACTTTAGATTTATAATATTGTTCCAAGAGCCAAAGCATGTGTAAGTAGTGCTGGCTGACAGAAGAGGTCAAATACAGTGGGAACCTGCTGAACAAGGGCTGGCTGGATGTTGCACCAAGTCATTTTTTGGAAGGAAGGCAGTTACTGAGCAATTCAAGATCTAATGCTGTATGGTAGAAAATGGAAGCATTTTAAAAACAGAGCTAAGTGTAAGATATGCAAATTAAAGACCACAGGAAATACCGCTTCCTTGGCGCAATGAGAAAGCCCTGTAAACCACTCACCGGGGCAGAAACTTTCATATTCAGACCAGAATCAGATCCAGATGCAGAATCTATTCAGGATACTATGGCTATTTTCTGACCCTTTTATTGGCTGTAGCTAAATGTCATGGTCTAAAGCTTTGTTTGCATCACTTTTATAGGTGTGCTTTATTCACACATATAATTACCTCTTAACCGTAACTATCTAAAGTAGTTTCTTATGAACAGACTTTAAAATGTAATAGTGTGGTTTAGATTTTACTTACTATTCTTTTGTGTTATCTTATGCTTTACATTTTATTCTTTTTAGGCTATCCTTTACAATTTTTCTTAGCTCTTCCTGAAATTAATTGATACTAATTGGGGAGTTGATTAGATTTTCCTTACAATTATGCAACTGTCTACATTTCTGGCAGCTGTTAGCCAACGCAATTGCTTATAAATTATAATGCATTATAAAGCCCTGTCTCGGAAACCTTTGCATATTTTATACGGGAAAAAAAAATCCCAACATTTCTTCTGTATATAGTAAATAACAAGGGTAGTTTACCCTGAGGGCTCCCACTTATATGATAGTGGTTCACTGAATGTTCATATCTGATTTAGTAAATTGTTGGATGATAGCAATCAGGATGCTCACTGGTTGAGTAATGAGATTCTGATGACTACTAGCTCCCTGATGATAAGTGCTTCAAAACCATTAGGTGCTGAAAGATTCATAACATGTGAAGAATGTAGAGAGCCCTTAGTATTTAAAACCTGTAGTAATTGTTTTTTATAGATTTTTTTTTTAATTCCAATAAATGAAGCCTAGTTTGCCTTCTACTTTGTAAACTACTGAGAATAAGGATTGTTCTTTTATTTCTGTTCTTATCACAGATTAACAAATAAATAATAGGGGGTTGGTACGAATGCAGGGGGATCATGGCAAAATGGTGGTTAGCCTTGGCAAGCACTACAGCAGATGCACAAGCAACCCACACATCACAGAATTATCATAGCTGTTGCATGTATTCTCTCAGATTTTTTTTTCTCTTCACGACATTTCTGCAGAGTGGATACATTAATACAAACATTTCCATATAGACATATTTTACAGTGTTACCACAATTAAATATTCAATGCTATGGAGCCAGCCCTAGTGCTTGATTTAGCTGTTCCTTTTTCATCAAAGCTGTTTAGTCAATGAATACACAGTTTAAAAAAATCTTTTTAAAGAATAAATGGAAGAGATTGTGATTATTATATATTCTGTTTACTTCTAATTCGTTTTATCATAACAACTATTGAGAACTAATTCCTTGTAATCTATTTTTTAGGCTTGAAACTGAATTTTTTACTGCTTTTTTTAAAATTTTGCTAGGCCACACATTTTAATATCACACCTCTCGAATGTCAGATTTGCTAGACAGACTGTAAGAACAGAAACTAAGTGAAAGAGACCGCTGGTAGAGAAAATGCTGGCATTATACTTTTTGTTTAAATATTAACTTTTATCATTAAAATTATTTCATGCTTCTTAATTCAGTGGAATAGAGAGCTTAATGTGATCTTATTAGGAACAGCTATTGTTTACAAGGACTGTCAGTTGCTTTTATGAACTCTTGAAGCCTGGCTGATGTGGCAGCAGATGAGTTCAGTGGAGTTTAATTAATTTGAAAAAAACAATTACATTCCCTTTTATGAGACTGTTAAATTAATATAAACATTTAATTTATTTTAAATTCACAAATTAATAAAAATACAAGTGAGAAGATTGATGGATTCTTTCATATTCCTAGACTTTATGACTTTACATTGGGTAGTGAGCACTGAATGTCAAAATAATAGTACTTGAAATTAAAGCAGCAAAAAGGATGAACTACCGTGCTTTAGAAAAATGAGGCATATCAGCCTTTCTTTATTGAGCAGAGACATTTTAGAGTCCCAGAAATAAGTTGCATCACCTATTTTGTGGGTTATATGATGTTCAATTTTATGTTAATTATTTTTAAGGTAGCTGAAAATTAAATCAGTTATCATATAACTATCCCTATGTGTTCTGGTTTCAGAGCACCATTAACTACTATACGTTCCTTTCTTTCTGAAAAAATATTGTATAATGTTTGTACATATACCATTTTTATGAGCTCAGGAGTCTGTTTACACCATGATATAGAGATTGAAGCTGAAGCCTAGCCCTCTTATTGAACACACTGTTAATGTCTTGGGATACAGTCTGGGTCTAGACTGGAGCGAACCAACCATCTGATAAATAAAGGGAGTGAATATTTCACAGTAATTTTTGCCCCTAAAGGCAATAATGCCACAAGTGGCTCACTTGGCTCTGTAAACTGAAGGCTGAACATGAGCACAGCAATGACCTCTACTCCATTCAGTTGCCTGATTTTGCAGCCTGGCCCTTCTGAGTGATGTCCTAGGGCCAGTCTAGTTTTTATGGCTTCATGAAAAAAATTCAAGTCATTGGTTTTGTTAGATCATTTATGTTACACTCATGTACCTATGTTGAGGATGATAGTATTAAATTAAACATTGCGGTTCTCTGAAAGCTATCCTATTGTGCACCATGAAAAGAGATGGGAGTGCTAACAGCTTTTAGGGCTTCTGCATTGGCAGCTTGTTGTTTAGGTGAGAGACTTCTGTGTGACCTTAGCAAAATGCTGTTCTATACTGTGGGAGAGGGAGAATAAACACTTCCTCAGTTCTTTTCCCTGGGTTCTGATGAATCTCACAATGGATAAAGCTTTGAGGCTAGTAGTAGTCTGGTGTATAGAGAGGTGAGCTAGACTTATTAACCTGGTGCTTTTGAGCCTCTGAGATGTTCCTCTACACAGTCTAACTTCTTTGGTAGAACTATCAGCTTGTGCTCCAGAGAAATGAAGAAGCAGAATGTGACATCTTTCATGTAGGTAGCAATAACTCTGCCTGGATTCCCTATTCCTTTTTCTTGTGGAGTCAGAATCATCTTTATCAAGTATGTTATAGGAAAAACTCTCCAGCTGCTTACACATTCAGTGTTCAGTTAGCTAGGTTTACAAAATGCATAATCCTTTATTAGGAATTACCAGAAAATCAAGGTATGAAGGCCAAACACCTGCAATATGGTATTCAGGGATAAAAGTTTCCCCTTTCCCGCTTAAAGTCCATTGCAGGAGACTTGGAGATATTGGCTGGTTTGAAGCTCCATTGGAATTGTTGAAAGAGTTATCTCTGAGGGAGATCTTTCAGACACTAGCTGTTCTTGGTATGGTTAGTGAGAGTAAGAGGCTTTACACTTAAGTCTAACCTATATATTTGTCCTGTCCTAGTTTGCATTGAATACAGAGGATAGAGTTAAAAAATTAATAACAATAAAGAAACCTGGAGCTAAAAGACCAAAAAGGAACAGCCATATTTTTTGGAAACTCAGGCTACATAGTCCTTCTAGCTGAACACTTGTAATCTAATTCTGACTGGTAATTCACCAGCTTGGAGTGATTTCTGTTTTTTGTGCATGAATCAACAGCTTGTTCATAAGCAATGACTATATAATAAAGTCACAGTTTGTAGAAATTGTAGGTAGGAGTATGGAGAGCGTGTATTCTTCAAGGAGAGTAGGGACTACCTACACTGACACTTTTAGGATTCAAGGGAGAAATAGCTGACCCCATTACTTTCTCCCAGTCTACCCCTTTCTTTCCTTCAAACCTGCATAGGAGGGCCAGTAGGTCTTCACTTGCCCATTTGCCATAATGCTAGATGTAGGGCCCTCTGTTTTTTAGTGAAGCTTGGTGAAGTGATTTCTGTCATGGTGACTGTGAGGTCTCAAGTAGCTCAGGTTATTATCAAATAGCTCAGGCTTCACTAGCAAGTGCTCCAGCCACACTGCCCAAGATGCAGAAGGCAAAGGCAGGCAATGAAGAACTGCCAGCTGTAGGAGAGGATCAAATTTGAGACCTTATAAGGAACCTGAAGTTGCACAAGTCCATGAGACCTGCATCTGCGAGTCCTGAGGGAACTGGCAGATGAAGTGGTTAAGGCACTATCTAGTATATTTGAGAAGACGTGGAAATCTGGTGAAGTTCCTGCTGACTGGAAAAGGGGAAATGTAACCTCTCTTTTTTAAAAGTGAAAAAAAGAAGACCCAGGGAACTACAGGACAGTCAATCTCACCTCTGTGCCCATCAAGATCATGGAGTGGATCCTCCTGGAAATTGTGCTAGGGCTCATGGAAGGTAAGGAGGTGATGGGTAACAGCCAACATGGCTTCACTAAGGGCAAATCCTGCCTGACAAATTTAGTGCCCTTCTACATACAACTGCATTGGTGAATAAGGGAAGAGCAACTGATGACATCTACCTGGACTTGTGCAAAGCTTTTGACAGTGTTCCACATGACATCCTTATCTCTAAATTGGAGAGACAGGGATTTGATGGGTGGAGCACTCGGTGGACAAGGAATTGGGAACACCCTCAAAGTGTTGCGGTCAGCGGCTCAAAGTCCCAGTGGGGATCAGTGACGAGTGACGTTCCTCAGAGGTCGGTGTTGGGGCCAGTGCTGTTTAACATCTCTGTTGGTGATACGGTCAGTGGGATTGAGCGCACCCTCAGCAAGTTCACTGACAACACCAAGCTGCATGGTGCGGCCGACACCCTGGAGGGAAGGGATGGGCCATCCAGAGGGACCTGGACAGGCTGGAGAGGTGGGACATGCAAACCTCATGGAGTTCAACACAGGCAAGGGCAAGGTCCTGCACGTGGGTTGGGGCAATCCCCAGCACAAACACAGGCTGGGTGGACTGAGAGCAGCCCTGCAGAGGAGGACTTATTGGATGCAAAACTAACTATAAGCAAGTAATGTGAGCTCACAGTCCAGAAAGCCAACCATACCCTGGGCTACATTAAGAGAAGGGTGGCCAGCAGGTTGAGGGAGGGGATTTTCCCCTTCTACTTCGCTCTCATATTTCCCCCCCTGCAGTTCTGTGTCCAGGTCTGGGGGCACCAACATCAGAAGGACACGGACCTGCTCGAGTGGGTCCAGAGGAGGCCATGAAGATGATGAGGGGCTGGAGCAGCTCCCCTGTGAGGACAGGCTGGGAGAGTTGGGGGTGTTCAGCCTGGAGAAGAGAAGGATTCAGCGAACCTTCTAGTGGCCTTCCAGTACTTAAAGGGGCTACAGGAAAGATGGGGAAGGACTCTTTATCAGGCAACATAGGGATAGGACAAACAGTAATGGTTTTAAACTGAAAGAGGGTGGATTTAGATTAGCTGTAAGGAAGAAATTCTTCCCTGTGAGGGTGGTGAGGCCCTGGCACAGGTTGCCCAGAGAAGCTGTGGCTGCCCCCTCCCTGGCAGTGTTCAAGGCCAGGTTGGACGGGGCTTTGGGCAACCTGGGCTAGTGGAAGGCGTCCCTGCCCATGGCAGGGGGTGGGACTGGATGATTTTTAAGGTCCCTTCCAACCCAAACTATTCTATGGTTCTGTGATGATCTGTGTGAATCCCTATTTAATATTTTATAATCTTTAAGGACATTGCCTATTTCTAGTTAGCTTTATCACCATACTAATACTGTCAATTATCGCCTGTCATAGTTTTTCTAATGTAACATTTGGAGCTCACTAAAACATTAATACAGAGATCATGTCATACATTTTCTTACAGGTTTTGACTTGGCCTATCATCCTATAATCTTCATGATAAGTCATCTGCCTGCTGTTGTCATTACATTCCTTTCCATTTTCTTACAATTTCTAATACTGGACCTGCCAGAAAAGAATAGAGAAAGTCTAAGAAATTGTGCTTTTGGAATGAAAGATTGTAAATTATAGATGCAACAGAAAGATGAAACAGAAAATACACTTAAATAGGAGGAATAATCAAGCAGAAAATAGAAAGACGCAATACAATGGTGAATTGAAAATTATAGATTAAAAAGTTAAAAACATTGATACCATAATAAGTAGAATTGGGAAAACCACTGTCCCATTTTTTGTTTGATATACAGTGAAGGATTTTTTCTTCTTTTTATTGAGATATATCTGATTGAGTATTAAAATACTGTGCTCTTGTGCAGGCTGACATATTGCCACGAGGATATTAGTTGAAAGCAGAGAGTACAAGAAAATGTTGTAGAAACTCCAGCAGTGAGGTAATTCAAGAGGTATTAATACTGTGACAAGTTTTTAGGCTGCTAGAATGTCTTCAAATAGACCATGAATTAGGACTTAAATTGAATCTAAATTCCCTTTTGGTTTTATGCAGTCGCAGCTTTCACTAACAGTACTGGTGAAGAAGCTGGAGTTTTTGTGAAGCTTTAAACTGGCAGTAGTACTAGCTTAATCTTTCAGATGGAACAGATTTTTAGGATAAGCTGTTCACTGTTTTCTAACAGGTACCAGATCCCAGTGAACATATTTGAAACATGCTACATGAAATGGGCTAAAGTACACACAAAAAAAAAAAAAAAAAAAAAAAAGTAGTCGCCTCAATAGAATTACAAGGAGGTGGAAAGAATAAAGGGTTTTATAAAACCTGGTTTGACCCACTCTTTTTCTCTTCCCCTTTTTTACATGTAAACAGTCTTCTAACATAATATAACCATTCTTGGATTACAGAACACTGTCCATATGGTCCTACATCTCTCATTGACAAATCTGGATATTAGGAAAAAATTTTCACAGAAAGAGTGATCAGACAGTGGAACGGGCTGCCCAGGGAGGTGGTGGAGTCACCATCCCTGGATGTGTTTAAGGGTCGTTTAGATGAGATGCTGGGGGATATGGGGTAGGGGAGAACTTTGTAGAGTAGGGCTGAGGGTTGGACTTGATGACCTCAAGGGTCTTTTCCAACCTGAATGGTTCTGTGATTCTATGAAATGGCAACCTACAACCTGAATGATTTTATGATTCTATGAAATGGCAACCTATTTTAAGAATAGTGGATTTAGAGGGCTTTCATATATTTCCTCTAGTTTGGGCTATACTACCTTTCTTCTCTTCTAAGAAGCAGCACAAGAACGAGTCATAATTTCTAGACCGCATCACCGTTTCCAGGTAACAACACAGGAAGTCACAACATCAGTCACTAAGCCCTCCTTGGAGCCTGTGACAGTCAAATTCCCGTAAAACCTAGCCTTTTCAAACCAAACCACAACTGATGCAATGGTACATACCAAAGAGAAGCAACAGATAACAAAAAAGTTTACGTATCCAGGCCTATCTAAACTGCATCTTTTGACTATAGTGCATTCAAACAGCACATCCTGCTTTCTGTAACATTTTCTCACAACTCCTCAAGAGACTAATTTCCAAGTATCTTTACCCCCTCATTCTGCACTTTCTCTACGGATGGATCTCTAGCAGTTTTATATTTGCTTTTACGAAGATAAAAGCCAGGGAATTTACCGGTTTGACTTCCAAATAGGCAGTCAAATTGTGGTTAATCTGCCTGTATTTAAGGTACCACTTTATGTCTGTTATAGTTTTATTATTCATATCTTCTAGTAGATTTGTTTGAATTAATTATGTTCCGACAGTCAAAACTGAAATGCATATTAGTGTCATAAAAAATACAGATATCTGCTCTCATTTCCTTAAAATTTAAAAAGAAATATTGATACGAAATATGTATTGCATTTAATGAATAATAAAAAAGATCAAATAACCTATTAAATATAAATGGGAGTACCTAATGGTTTTAGTGCTTAGGTTATGTTTCTTGGCACAATTTTTAAATTGACCACAACAAAATCAAGAAACTCCACATCAGAAAAAATAAAAGCTGTCTTAGTCATACCTTAGGCTGAAAACCACAGTCTTATGGGTTCAAATGAAATTTCACTCATTTTAATTTGAATGAGTAGTAAGATAGCCAGAAGTGTCTAAATGCATTACAACTCCTGTTGACTTCCAGAAATAATTTTGATCCTGAGGGACAGCAGCTTTTAAAAAATACAGTCCAGGCTCCTGTATAGCTTTGAAAACTTCAGCCTTTGTCTTTATAATTATGTTTCTACCAACACTGTTGGAAAGGCATCAAACTGAAAAGTTCCTATAGAGTGAATCCAAATTTAGCTAATGCTATGAAAGATTAACTGGACCTTTCATAGTGACCTTGTATCAGTACTACTATTTTTTATAAAAACAGATTTGAAGCATGTTTTTTCTTCCATCTCTTTTGCAGTTAAATGTAGGAATTTGATTGCTTAAACTGAATTAAAATAATGACAATCAGTTGTAAGTGCAGGGAAAGGCAGGAATCTTTAGCTAGATACAGCAGAATTTTGTTTTACATAGTATACCATGATACCTGTGTTTTATTTCCTCTACAAAACATAGAAGGGAGATAGCCCTTAAGCAAAGGGTTGTGAAAAATCCAAAATGAATGAAATGCATTTGTGTGGTCTGATCTATACTGTGTAGCTGCCACAGTTCCCAGTACTTCAATTTAGACGGAACCTAGAAAGGCAAAGTTTGGGGCATGTGTTCAGCACAGCATTGTTCTTTGCTAAATGAGTTGGAGCAAAGGTTAAAATAAAATCAATATTTTCTCCTATTAGCTTTTCCACTTTCATTGGGAGTGCGTGTAAGCTCATATTTATTAGACTAAGGTAGTGATACAAACCTGATTCAGTGTTGGCCTGAGAGATCTAGTCACAGAAGTACTGTGTTAACAGCTCAAGACTGATTAATTTCTGTCAAATCATATTGGTGATTTCCTAGACTGGAGGGTCCTGTCAAATCACAAACCTGACAGAGCCACACTCTGGCTTATCCTTTGAATGCAAATGTGCTTCAGAGAATCAAAGCTCAAGGCTTTCTACGTGGAGAGCATGTTGTCTTATGATACTGGAGTACTGTAATGTTGCCAAGAGGGCAGAGAAATATGAAAGAGTAGGAGCAATTATTTATTCCAACTAAGAACTGGATCATTCTTTATCTTCTAGAACACATGGAAATAATGATTGTCAACAAGGAATTGTCTAACTTTTAATGTTAGAAGGCAAGGTTAAACTCCAACATTCAAGTTCTGCTTGAGCGTTCCTATATTTGAAAGTGTGTGCCAGGAAGTTAGTTATTGGTGTGCCTGCAGTTTTTTGTGTTCCTTTTAAGAACCAGTCTCGCTGACCTTCAACTCTGGCGGTTGGGGTTTTGGAGAGGTTTTGGGGATTTTTTGTATAAACAGCTAAGTCACCAAACATTTCTAGGAGGAAAGCTTTTCATCTCACCTAGAACTCTGAACACCTAACATCTAATACCTCTGATTACTGATGTAATAAATGGTATTTTAAAGAGATTTCTAACGTAGTCTTATCAGCTCTTCAGTGTTAATAGCCATTCCATGTCTGAATTAAGGCAGTTACAAAAGAGCAAAGGGGAGAGCTATCTAGCTTTTGCATAAGGAATTGTGAAGGAGTATCTGTAAATAACAGGTATTCTGGTGTTTTCAGATGTGTTAGTGTACATCCAAAAGGCATGTTTTTTCCTCAATAGAACATTTTTGAGTGTGCGATAAATCATTCCTGTGAAATCGGGTTAGCAGTAGGCAAGAGCAAATTAAGCTCCATCAGAGACTGAGGTATGTTCCTTCATATGTGCCAGAAATGTCTGCTCTGTAGGCAATTCATTGAAAACAGCTGCCTTTCTATACTGCCTTACTTGTCATCTGAAGGACACCATGTATGTTTTAGAGGTCTTTTCTTCACTTTGTATTCAAGCTAAATTCATTTAGCCACTGTACACAATGAATGCAAACCTAAAAATTTACCCATCTTTCTTTAAAACATCATTAAAGGTAGAGCTGTGGTGAGAGCTAGGCGTTATATCTGTATAAAATTGCTCTCTGTATAAACCCACAGATTTGCAGAGCAAGAATAAGTATTTTTTTAGGGATAGGGACAAAATTTTGAGAGTATCGTCTTTCCTGATTTTCTCCTGAACGATGGCTGCGTTCAGACTAAATAGGGAGGGTATGTGGATGTGTAAACAAACCTTTAGGTATTGTTTTAACCACTAAAGATTCTTTCCTGCAAACACACCTTTATTGCCTACAGATAAGCTTACATACATATTTGAGAGTCCCTTCAGTCTGCTTGCAGAGGTGATTATAACTGTATTAAAAAAATCAGGCGGGTGAATGCTGTGAAGAATTTGTTGTGGAAGCACTACAGAATGTGTTCTGTGCCAGAAACACTGGTAACAAAATAGCACTTCTTCTGTATACAAAAAGACAAGCACCCTGGAAAAATAAATGAAAAAAAAAAACCCCTATATCTACACCTTGATGATCATTTATATAGCAATTATACTGCCTTGGCCAGGCAGCCATCTAACCCCCTCCTTAAAAGTGCCCAACTGCTCACCTGTTTCAGTTGCACTTAGCAAAGTGTTGCAGTGATGATGTAAACTGCATTTCAGCTGTGATCACCTTGTGTTTTCCCTCCCACTTAGCAAATTTCACTGAGCAGTAAGAAGGTAAAAGTATTAAAAACATGGAAAAGATTTAGAATATTCAGGCTTCTTTTCCAAGAAACCTGAATAAAATCATTAGTATTTGTTCATTGGAGTTCTAAATCAAAAAACAAAATCCCAGTGTATGGCCCTTCTGGAAGCAGTAAAGTATACTTGGCTCTTTTCAGAATAAACCAATGATCTGTGAGACATGGTATCTGAGGAGTAAGAAATTAATTTAGTCCTTCCAGGTAGCTGTCAAGTATTTGTAGTAAACTATAAACTTTCTGTCTTAAGAGTTGTAGAATCTCAACATTCACAAACTATATTGCCCTCTGTTTAGCTAAATAGCTTTGTTTTCAGAGGGCTTGATGTGTGTCCTCAGTTCCAATTTACTTCCCAAGCTAATGGGACCCTTGGTTTATCCAAGCAGAAATACAAGTCAGTTGAAGAATCTTTAACTTACATTCCCATTTCATCACCATGATGCATCCCAGCGTGCCCACAGCAGGGGCCGTGGGAATTGGCCTTCAGTGTCAGCATGCTGCTGGCACAACTGAAGAACTCGGGGTACATACTGGACACTTACATTGTGCACAGCCTAGAGCAGTTGCACTGCTTGTAGAACAGTTCTAGCCTCCCATTTCATGCTGTCAAGCTTAATGGATGTTGCAAAATATGTGTGCTGAATACTTAGTTCCTAATAATTTAGGCAAAAAAAAATTAAGCCCCTCCCTGCTTGGAAATAATAAGGTTTATCTCTGTTATCTGAAGAACCATCCCCGGTGGCTTTGCTATAAAGCATTAGTGTAGCAAATGAGTAAACAGCATTTATGCTAATTAAATTGACTGTAAGGTAAGACTTTCTTAATATTTAATCTCAACTGTCTTCTTGGACTGACTGCTATTAAATGTTTTGGTATTTGTAAATGTTTTCAGTGGAATTAAACGTGCCGCAAAGCCTGTTTATTCTGGAGAAGTGTTTGCACTCAGTAGCACCAGGTGCAAATCAGGCAGTGTCAGCTGGGTGTTTCCAGCAGACAAGGACTCCTCCTCCTTCCAGGTGGGACACCTGGTCCTAAGGAGGCGAGCTGTGCTGGCAGGGAGCCACACAGCCACCCAGGCGCCTTGTCCTCGCAATGCTGCGGCTGCCCTCAGTGTTGTTCGAGCCTTGGTTTCAGTGCACCACGTTGAGTGCAGGTGAGTGCTTGTGTATTTTCTAGGTCTTCCTAATGAGGTGTGGGTGGGGGATGCAGGAAAAGAGTTGAGGCGGTGTGGAAGAGAAGACTCAGGACTCAGCATGAGGTGAGTGCTGGCTTCCCCGCAGCACCCCAGGGCATCGCTGCCTCCATTTGCTGGTGGGAGGCAAGGCATCCTCTCTGGGCTCTGGGGCACCTTGCACCGACCCGTAGCTGAGTGTTTTGTGATTAAAGCTTGTGCTGACAGACGGTCCTACTTAGCCAGGCTGTGAGTACGCTGGGGATATCGGACTGGAGAACAAGAAGCAGGTCAGCTGCTGTGTGGCCAGTGCCTCTCTGGGGGAAGCCTTCACCTGAAGACCCTGACCTGTGGTAGCTTTGTGTGAAGGTAAAGCTCAGGTTCCCCTGAACCTACCTTCTAATTTGCTGTTTTAGTGGATTGTTTCCCCATTAAAATGCAGGAGAATGTCAGATCTACTACATTATCTTTGCAGTACTAAGAACATGTGAGAAAAACTACCATTGTTTTTCAGGGAACTTTAATTCAACATAATTATTACGTGGTCATTTTAAGGACAAGAGAAGTCTTTTCTCCCTAGGAGTTGAGAAAGTAGTCAGTAGTAACGTGTTAAGTACAAAGGTAATCAAAGGGTAAAAGTGACGGGAATGTGTTTTTTCTTGTTTTTTTCCTCACTAATTTCATATATGTCAGTTTTGGGGTTTTAAAAAATAATCCTTTTTAATCCTTGTCTATTTATGTTGTTGAAAAGGTGGGGAGTGGTTCTTGGAAAAAAAACAACACATCTGTATCAATAATGTTTTGTAGATTATGAGAAAGTTTGATTTTAAGTTTCACGGGTTTTTTTTACTTACTTTTGCTTCAGTTTCCTAAAGCTGTTATTAAAATGGATGAAGTGCGTATCTGAACCTTTGAATTGCTTCAAAGGGAAATGTGTCATAACTTTGCACTTTCTGCAAGCTTTTCTTCATCTTGCCAGCCCTAGGTTATGGATGAACATACTTTAAGGAGAAGAGCTGTGTGGTGGATTTTAAATGCTTTCATCTTTAATTGGAGGAGGAGGGAGAACTCTTTAAAATGGCCATAAAATTTTTTATGTAATTTGCAGCCCATTTAGCATGTTGATTTAAGCAACAACAGAAGCAACTATGTAGAGTGCTAAGTGACTTGAGTTTCCACACTGCGATGTTGAATCAGAAGCCTGTTACGAATGCTGGAATATTTGGCATTTACACCTATCTAGAGAAATTCTCTTTGTAGTTTCACATGGCCTTAATTTTAGTGCTCTGGTGATACAAATAATATGTAACAATATTAATGTTGAACTAATTACCTTGCACTAAATGAGAAAGTATCCTGGAGTTTTTGGTAGTCATTCTTGTGCTTATAGTGAATGTATGTGTCGGCTTCATGGAATGCTGCAATTGTTAGTTTGTGAAGAACTTGATCAACAACATTGTTAGACTGTGACCTCATTTGTGGTTTTCTTCACCAATCAAATTAAAAGCTGGCAAATGTGTGTGTGTGTGTGTGTCTAAAATAAGCTTTACCATTCTTTGATCCAAAGTTCAGGTAAACATGTTTCACAGTCTGAACACTTGAGTGTGTCTGGGTTTTTTTCCCTCAATATCCATAATGACCTACAGTATAAATACCAGCATTTGATGTCTATTAAAATGAAGGAAGTGGATGTAAATTTAGTTTGCTGTCTAAGACTTTTCTCTGTTGCTAACTGCAGCATTTATTGGTATAGTTGACCACATTACATTCCCAGACTTATAGCTTGTGGTTCCTGGTTTATATGGCTACATCTGACATATTCTGTCTTATGTATTTCTCATCACTGTACTTCAGTAATGGAAACTGATAACATCAGAAGAGTAAGCTCTTGCTACTCTGCACTTCGATGTTCCTTTTGACTATTTGTTTCAATCTTCCTCTTACTGAGATGCTTTTGCTGAAATGTGATGGCCTGTTATTTGTGTTGAGGCTTACACAAGACAAACAGAAGATGTGCTCCACTACATAGTCTGAATAATCTGATAACTGTTTATAGGTGGGGTTTTTTTAAACACTATGAATTTTGTAGTCCATGGTGTTGAACAGAAAAATTTACATGGTAAACTGAGTGTATTCAGTGCAATGTTTCCCTTTAGAATCTGAAGATGGGCAGTACCACTGTAAGCCAAAATGTCTTGGTAACAGGTTTTTTTTTCCTCTTCATCTTGCTTTTTGTCTAAATATATTTTTACTGAGAATTAAGTAAGTCAATGTCAGTGTAGTTTCTAGAATGTGCAGCTGAAGGTTGGTGCTTTTGTGAAGAAGAAAGGGTTTTGAAGATAAGACAGGAATAAATAAGACAGTTGAGGCCTATTCTTGAAGAGAACAGGAACAAGGACGGAACAAATTAAAACAAACCTGATCAAGATATAACGCAGCTGCACAGCACCTCCTAAACAGACATTTGTGAGTATGTCTGAGCGCTGAGGTCAACCAGCAGACACGGTGAGGAAGACTAGCAACAACCCCCTAGGACCCCTCAAGACCCCCACCCAGCAACTCAGCAAGAAGGCACATGCGTAGTTAGGATGTAGATACTGTAATTAGTTCCAGGAAATCTAATGCATATGTTATTCATTTCTCAGAAAATTTATGAATATGTATAATCTCACTGTATATTAGCTGCCGCTTATAGAGCTGGGGCATGCTCACTTTGTGAAGCTATTTGTGTGTGCGCCCAGCTCTGCGATAACGAATGCCTGCTCTCTGAATCCTCACGAGTCTTGGAGAATTCCTCTGCTGGCTGTTACAGTAACACCACGATAGCTCATTGATTTTTTTTTTTTCAAGATGTAGAGTGAATGAAGTTAGAGCCATCCCAGAATCCTTCAAAAAATCTTACAAAATTAAATTTTGCAGCCTTTTTGATGAGGAGTGAGATACTTTCTTTCAAGAAAATAGGAGCCAAGTGTAAGGAACAGGAATATGGGAAAGCTGGATATGTTGTGCTACTGCAGAGGAAAGGGAAATTAGTGTCTGTTGCCTGGGAGGTGCTGTATCCCTAAACACTTGCCATCCATCCATCCCCTTACGCAGACTCTTTTTTTTTTTTTTTTTTTTTTTTTACAACTGGGAACCTGATGTCCCTGAACTCTGGCATGGCCTAAGTGAGCTCCCTTAAGTAATGCTTTGATTTGCATGTGGCATAAATCTTCTCTGGTTAAAATCAACAAAGTGTGCTTTAGAAACTTTTGTCAGCATGAATGAACCTGGCAGAAATCACCTTGGCTTCACTCTGCTGTTACATGGAAAAATCGCATCTATGTTGGAGTTTAAGATGTGCTGGAGGAGGACTTGAAGAACCCAAACACCAATAGTAGGCTTCCTTCTACTCCAGCCGTGACAGCAATAAGATTGGTGAAGGAAAATAGGAAGAAAATATTTGTGTTTTGCCAGTTAGCTATTAGAGATTTAGCAAGCTTTCCCAGTACTTAGAGGGTTGCACATTAAAATGAAGACCAAAGACTTCCTCTAAGAAACCTAAGTATGTGCAAGCAGCATAGTGTCTGACTTATCCAGTGAATAGTAGCCAGAAAAAGGACAGATGTGTTGGACAGATGTGTCGCTTTGGGTAGCAGCTGATCTGCTTCACTTCTCTGTGATTAGCTGAGTGTCAGAGTGGACAGAACGTTTGAATGAGAGAAGAATGGGAGGAACTGTTCAGAAGAGGCAAGTTATAGCAAGTTGTCAAGTTTTTAAAACATACTTATTGGCAATTATATTTTTATGATATGCAATAAACTTACCATGTATTTGGAGCTGTAGAGGATTTGAGCACAACAGGTGGCAAATTTGGCAGCAAACGTTTTTTTCATTTAGGTGGTGGGAATCTTTCTTTGAATTCTGTTCTGTAGATTAACCCTGGCACTACTTTAAGAAAAAACTCACCTTGAAAAATAGGAAGGTTAACACAGAATGGAGTTTTAGGCTTAATTCTGCTGTACATAAGTGTGTTTTATGGAGTCTTAATGGAATACCTAAGTGACCAATTGAGATAATGAATTTTAATTATTTTATTTGTAACCTATCCATTTAATATACTTCTCTGCCAAAAGTACAGTGCTAATATCAGGAGACAGTGTAAGAGGTATTATTTATCTATAAAACTTTAATCTTATTGATTTTAATGCTGTATTATTAATCACACAGAGTAAATGTTGGACATGAAAATTAAGGTGCTCCTATAGTACCTCAGAAAATACTTTTATTAAAAAGCAGATACGTGTGTATGGACAAATTATATGTCTTAGTCAAACACTTTAGGTTATTTTCCAAAGAATGGATAACTGATGCTTAATTTTGTACTTGGGAGAGCAGTAAAATATATAAATATATAACAAGGCAATTAACAAGAATCTCAGAAATGTTATGGTTTGTCTATTATATGTTTAAATTAGGTACAAAAGCAGTTCCCTAATAGTAAAAATAGGTTCCCTGGAGGCTCTTTATGTCTTTATGGGTTTAGTTATTATTCAAGCCTTATTGATCTGAACAGAATTATACAAACATATTGTCTATTCTCCTTGAGCTATAGTACAGAATTACCCGTATAATTCATGGTACTGCTATGCAGTGTTTTAGAATTAGGAGGAAACATTTACAAATCATCTTTGGACCAATTTGCATTCACTGAATTACTAATAAAATTTTATATAAATACTTAACGTGGTAGTATGCTGTGAACTGGGTGCTAGCAGCTTCCCCCTGTTGCAGAGGGGAATGTGGTTACATTTGCTACCTTTGGTGGTTTTGCTTGGTTTTAGAGTAATGGATAAACAATATAGGGAATTATAACATATCTATTTCCAACCCTAGTATTTCTGCACATACCTCTACATTTACGTGTACCCTGTGTGCTTTAAGTATTTGATATAGACATTTATAGATGTATTCTGTTTTGAAGTCCTGGAGCAAGGTTATACACGGAAAACTATACCTTCACTGATAATACTATCTTCCCCTTATTGGTTATAACTGAATCTGAACATACTGACAGTGGTATGTAATCAGTGGATTTCAATTCTTTCTAGTTGCAGAAATGTTTGTGTCCACGTGTTTTATGATGAAACCACAATAGAACCTCATTATTTTGTTAGTTTTTGCTGTCATAGGAATCTGTCATATGAACACAAAATTCAGACTTCTGCTGCACTTAATCAGTACTGAATTTTGCAAGGATGTGGATGGCAGGCCAGATAAGCTCAGTTTGACCACCATGTTGCTGCTATTTTTGAAACTTACCTACTTTGGAGAGTATGTACTGTTAAATAGGTGTTCGTGTTTATCCCAGAGGTGACTGCATTTCAGTGAAATGTAGCATGATGTTGACATACTCCTTAACAGTCTCTTAGAAATACTTTGCTCTATAGTGTAACTTGTTTAAGATGATGTGAAAGATGCCTAAGGTTAAAGCATCCTGTCATCCCAAGTGGTATTTATTTGTTGCATCCTCCTGCATCTTAGTTTTACTGTTTTAAATTCTAAAACTTAGTTATAGGTCAGAATTAAAACTGAAAAAAACCAAAAGTATAGAAGCTTTAAGTTGTGTATTCCTTCTAAAAATGTGTTGTTTCTTGAAATATGCATTTCTGCATGAACTTCATGCTATGAATTTACAGTAGTTTTAGCTGTATGTTGCCAAAATAGTTAGAAAAGTATATTCCGTTAATATGTGGGGTAAAATAAGCAAGTATTATGGGCATATCTGACTTCTGCAATACAAGAGAACTGAATTTTATTTATCCTCATGTTTACAGGTGTCTCTCCATTCATAAATGATCACTGGGGCTATTTTAAAATTTCTTTCCAGTATCGCTTCATGTATAGTCTTACTTGTGTTTGAAATATTGGTAAACAATGTTGACATGAACATTAGTACTCCTTAGAGTTCATAGATAAACCCAATAGAAATCTTAGGGAAAATAACCCAGTAGTTTATAACTGTGTCATGTAGCTTATAAAAAGATATTTTTACAGAAGAGCAGTTTTTAAAATATATCAGTATCTTTAACAATTTTCTAGTAGCATGGGTGCTGCATATTTCAATCCATGGAACAAAAGACGTGGCCTCTTCTGTCCAGTTTGCTTGTCTTGTAGCACTTGGAAAATCAGTTTGATGTTGGCATTTTATGTTGGCACATCTCTTTGCTTTTAGAATTTTTTTTTCCCTTTTTGACAACATCAAAACTTTAGGTGAAGTTTTCTTATTTTTGCCAAGCTGTATTTTTTAAGGACACCCCTCCCTCTGCCAAATGCAGGACGAGGGATAAAACATTTTCCTGCATGCACATTTGGCATGTTCCAGTGAGGAACTGGTATCCCTAGGAATGGTTCCAAGTGTTATACTATCTTTAAAGCAGATTCTGTAGAACTGAAGATACTTCCTCACACACATCAAATGGAGTGCACATGTTTAAAATATTTTTTACGTCAGGTGGAAATTTTTATATTGTTTTCAGTGGCAGTAGGTTTTCCGGTTTTAGTCTGTTTTTCCTGTTATGTACAAACTGCTTTTGGACGTTAGTTAAACCTTAATGATAACATCATCACTGGAGATGTACTGCTCTCATAGAATGCTTTAACAACCACATTTTTCAACTAAGGAAGCTTCAACCATTAATTAGGACCTATCAGAGAAAAAGGCTCAAGGAGGGTTTGAGAGTTTGCTTTCAACTAAGTGTAAAGAGAAGACACCTATTCTACACTTTCATTACACTAGATATGGAAAAGTAGACTTTGTAATGCAAAAAAAAAAAAGGAAAAATGCTTTGAGAATCAAAACATTAGGAGATAAAGATGTTATTCATGGTATCCTGTCAGTATTTGACTTTTATGCTTCCAAATAGATGTAGACTCGTAAGTTTTCATTTTACTAGTATCTTAGTTGTGATTCTAATTTGTGTTTACTATTTTCAAGTTCTTCATGAACAAATCAATCTGTATGTCTTCTATGATGAGAAAAAAGAGTGCACAGTTAGATTGTTTTCTACTTAGATGCATGTTGCCATATCCTTTGTGTGATGAAAACCATTCACTTCTAACTATTTCTATTACTATTTGATAATAAACCCTATAACAGAATTGTCACACTTCCTTAAAGGACATGTATTATATCTTCCTGCAGTATCTGGTGGAATAAAGATTTTCTTTCTGTCTGCAATTTTATCAGTTTGACCCTGAACCTGGAGACAGTCTGAATAGATACAGTTAGGCCAAGTTCTCAGAATCTGAAAGTGACAGGTATGAAAGGGAAGGTCAGTGGCCTTTTTTGCAGGTGAAATGGGTGATATCGTACACACTGAGCATACTTTCAACATTCTGCACTTAGTTGTATTTTACATCAGAAGATAGCATTCAGCTAAATGCTTGCTGCTACAAAAGACTTGTATTCTTGCTCATATCTCTGCAGATGAGAATACCATTATGAGGGTACAGAATGGTTTTCTTAGTTGAAATAACTTGGCAGCAGTAAATGGTTCTGGGTTTTATGTTCATAAACCTAAAGTAGACATGATTATCAGCCTTCAAAAGCAAATTTATCGAACTGATCACCAATTTGATGTTTGCCTTTATTTGAATCAAACATTAAAAACTAAAAATGTGACCTGCTTTTCCTCACACATTTGACACTGGCCAAGGACAGAAGGCTGTGAAATGGGAAAGCATTCATTTTCAAGGTAAAAGGTTCTCTAGAAGGCTCCATCTTGTATCTTCTAGGATTCATTCCAGTGTATTTATTTCCCATCTTACAAGATGCATTTCAGCATCTCTTTTTCAAAAACAATGCAGGCAGCATAACTTTTTTTTTTCTCATCTTGGACTCTTCCCGTGTGCTATTCAGAAGTTGTAATGTTATATCTGTGGAAGCATGTCTTTAAGCTGTAGGTGTAAGAATTCTGAAAATTAGATCAGGGACATTGGCGATGGGGTTTGGATGGTTTAAGAGAGAATGTCAGAATAGAACGCTGCAACGGGATAATGTCCTCCCACTGCTAGATGAATGTCTTAGCATCCCCTTGGCATTCATAGGAAATAAATGTTGAGGTGAAGCTGAGATGTTTATTTCCAAAATGGGAATCATTTATCCTGCTAAAGCATTGTATTCCAGGGACACTCTTCCTATTATACCGAACAGTTGATGATGGAAGATGCTTTCATTTGATGGATATTGATATTGTAGTATGACAGTTGATCTTCATGTGGCTTTTATGTAAAGTACACATAGGTAGTTAAAATAAGAGAAATGCTGTTTCCTAATTGTCTTGGATGACAGATTTGCATTTTGCTTTTAGTTATTCAGAATGACTTTATCATAATACAGTAAGTTTAAAATGTTATGTATTTGTCACACTGATTAGTGACTGATTAGTGTCATACTGATTATAGTTAGAAGCATCAAAGTTTTGTTATTTAATGGCTAACAAAAATATTAATATAACTGTGGCATGTAATAGAGACTTCCTGTCACAATGCAGTAGCAGCTGTTAGTTCACAAATAGCTTGAACATTCACTTGCAGCTGAAAAATTATAGCAAAGTCAGGGTCACACTTCAGCCTGTGTGAGTTCTGAGTCTGATTTCAGAGCTGGACAGGACAAATTCAGCTATATAATATTATCTCTTATCCAAGGTGTGGTCTAAGTGCTTGCGTCACTGATGTTTGAAGGTAACTCAGCATGACCTCCTGAGGAAAATCATAGGTTGAGTCCTCTTGAAACAACATTTCTGAGGTGATTTGGAACAGTCAGCATGGGTTTATCAAGAGTAAATCATGCTTCACTAACCTGATCAAGTTATTTTACCACAGAAGTTAATTTGTGGACAAGGGGAGAGCAGTGGATGCCATTTACCTTGACTTTAGCAAGGTGTTCAGCACTGTTTCTTACAATACTTGGAAACAAGTGAGTGTGCTGCGGTCTGGATGTACGGACAAATAGGTGGGTAAGGCCAGGCTTAGAGTGCAGTAGCCAATTCGTCCTCTTTGATGTGTGTAAATTACCAAGTAGAGTACTGCCAGTGTCTGACCTGGGACCTGTCCTCATTAACATCCACAGCAGTCATCTGGCGGAGGTCAATATGTCGAGTTGCTTGGAGTTTGCAAATGAAGCCAAATTTCAGGAACCAGTCATTATGCTTAAAGGCAAGGCTGTTATTCAGAGTGATCTAGGCAGGCTATAGTTTCATACAGAAAGGCACATCTAACTGTAGTTTTTACAAAAGAGGGATGTCATATGTAGAAGGCGGACTACCGAACTTGTAGTTAATTTATTTTTTTCTTTAAAGAATATCTCAACAAATGGAAGGCCAGGCGTGCAAGTACCACTTTGCCGTACCACTCATCCAACAAAGAAATCCTGTTGGATTCCTTTTCAGAAATATACTCTGATTAAATATTGGACATATGAAAATTCCTTACTTTTTAAAAGGCTTAAAATATTACATAAGGTTGGTAGTGTACAAATTGCTTTAGAAAGGCTCATTTTCAACATTCAGTGTTGTACTGAAGGCAAGACGTCAGAAAATAACTATTCACTGAAAGCATATGGTACTGCTTACCTTATAATGTTCTAATTAATGTAACTGTAAAAAGGTTACTATTGAAATTTCGATAGTAACTCTGATTGTTAAAATCCTAATTACAGCAGCGTTAACAACTGCAGTGTGGGTAATACTCTTTTATTGTTAGTTCCACTCGTGAGAATCAGTTCATTCACTTTCGAGGCATTTATACACCAATCTCCATGCACTTTTTTGAAACTGAATGTGTTTAATGACTAATGAGCCAGCCTGAAGCATTTACGTAAGATGACTGTTGATATTAGGAGAAAATAGAGTATCCTTTTCCAGTTTAAGGCTGTGGAATATAGTGAGTTTATGAAATAAACTAGGCTACCTGGTTTAAAAGCGTAAATGTTGAAAATTAATTTACACAGTGCTGCGTTAGAGAAACAACATTGTTTTGAAGGGAAAAACACTGAATACAGATACAATGACAGGTTAAGAGAGTTGCAGATAGCTGTTTAGTGTCATACTCAGGCTAAGCATGGTTTGCACTTTCAAGTATACAGGCTTTTGGCCAATTTAATCCCAAAGCTAGTACGTGATTGCAGATATTTTAAATTAATTTTAAAGATCCAGCAAAAGAAGGAGTAACAGTTTGTAACAACAAGCAGATATATTTTGAGATGATACCAACTGTTCCTTGTAGGGATGTTTGGGTGAGGGAGAGTTAAGAGACAGTTATTTGACAAGGTCTGGAGCTATTACTGGAGTCAAGCCTACTTCTTTTATGAGGAAACAAGAAAAATGAAGGTAAGGAGAGAAGAAAACAACAATAAAAGAGAAAAAAATCCATCTTCATCCCCCCCTCCTCCGACTTTTACTGTAGTACTACTGCTAGAGAAACATGGGCTTAGCTCACAGTCTTATCAGAAATTTTGTGACCTGACAAACTTGAATTAATGTCGAACTGTTTAGGTCAATGCTCTTGACTGTCTCATTGGTCACAGGCTCAGAGCAGTGTTGTGAAAGATGGTCTTGTCTGGATAAACCTGAAGCTTGCTAAACAAAAGGCAAATAAAGGATAAAAAGAAAGAGATAGGTGGAGAAAGAAAAAGGACAAAGAAGGAAAAGTAAACCAAACTGATAGTTTTAGGTCTTTCAGACTTCAAATTGAGATGAGTTTGTAATCTATTCACACAAACTGTTTTGACCAGGACAATAAAAATTCAAGGGTGTTTTGAAGAATCCAAGGAGACTGGGGGCGTGGCAGCTATGGTGATAAGGTTATCCAGAGGATTCAAAAAATAATTAATGTGTAAATTGCTATATGCCATCTTTGCAGATTGTGGTCCAAAGTTGGACCTAAATCATACATGCCAAATTCAGATTCTGTGCTCTTCTGTTTAACATTGTTTCTGTGGTTTTGTCTAGGCAGTACCTTCCTTGCTTCCAGTTGATATAGTAATTTATGTGAATTTTAATAATTTTTTATATGTTTCCGTGGTAATTACGGTTATAAAGACTCCATGGGAAAAGGTACCAGAGGGAAACAGATGACTGAGTTGGTTGAAACAAAAAAGTTTTATTTTTTATTTAAAATTAAAATTTTGCTGAACTACAGAGTGATGATAGTGGAGTATAGCTGAGTAATTTTACTTTGAAGTTTTTGGTCATAAATTCCTATATTATTGAAGAATTTTTATCACTGGGGCAGCACCTGGCTATTCAGTGGGTATATTCAGTAATGTGATTAACAAAGAGAATGTACCTTTTGTTAATGTCTACAGTGCCCCCTCCCCAACACAAACTATACCTTTCTCTTCATCTTCTCAATCTCAGTGATTGTTGGTTTGTAAATCCTTTATTCTGGGCTCCAGTGCCCCTGAAGATCAGTCAGTATTTAATAACCTTCTGCATCAGCAGTTTCATCTCTTGAGAAATTAACATTGATTTGTTTTGTCTTTGATATTGAATATCTAAAGGAGACCTTTTCTTCCTAACTTGTGTAATAATAGTAGCACCTGCAGTCTGAAAAGGTTGGGAAAGAGGACAGAAGTTCACAGGTACACTGAAGAGTTAAGGCTGCTTAACTTAAACCAAACTATGTTAAATATCGTAGTAAAAAACCCCCCTATGTTAAATAACATGGTAAAAAACAAACAAAACAAAACAAAAAAACTCCCCAAACCAAACAAACTGAAAAAAAATGCACAAAACTGTCACTAGATAGTTTCAAATATGTTCCTGAAAAGACTGAACACTTTGTCATCTCTGTAATATTGCAGAGGTTTTGTCTGTGTAAAGACAAAAAGTTGTTTTCATATGACTTTTTGTTTCCCGGTGTATTTCATAGATCGTAATTCCTGTTTATTCTGATCTATCCTGTCTTAGAATACTGCCAGGTTAACCTATAGGTATAAGAAACATCATGCTCACTGGTGTTTGACCTCTAACACTGTACTATTTTCTGTGATAGACTGGAACTTTCAGTTTATTATTTTAACAGATCAATAGGTACATTAATTCTAAGAGGAAGATCAGACTCTGCCTGAAGTGAAATTTGCCAGGTTTTTTAATTAGTTTTACTCTCCCATAAGGTTGAAATTTCTTTAGGAGAATCAAAGACAGGAAAGTAATTCACTGGAGAAAAGCAAATGATGCAGAAAATGCCAATATCAATTTCCTAAACAAGTCATAACTTGAATGCCAAGAATCTTGTTTCCGGCACAAACTCTAATAATATGAGTAATCTAAGGCAATGATTAGAAGGCCCATTTTACAAACTCATGATTTAACTTAAAAAGATGACTGAGATGAATTAAACCTTGCTGAGTTGTGTGAGATAATATCTTGAAGATTAAAAAAAAAAAAAAATCTTTACCCTAGAGGGAAGTTGCTTGTAGCACGATTTCTATTTTAAAGGCATTATCAACAAGGTGGATGGCCAAATGCTGAAATCTTGTTTAGGAACATTTCCAGTTGTATTTCTATCCTACATAGTGTATTTGAAGTTGGATGGAATCTCAAAACAGGCCTTTAGAATGAAGAAACTAGTTAACATAAAATTTCTTTTGTGTCTTCAACCTCAACCACTTCATACATTTTTCATTTTAGAACCACCGTCCATTGCATTTTGTGGATGTAGGTGGAAATTGGGTTGCTATAATAACTTGTGGCTCAGTGGTAGAAGAATGAACATAAAAGTACTTAAGCTAACGTTGATTTCTTTGAAGACGGATCGAGAGTGTATATGAAGACAAATGTAAGGTTTCAGGTTAGCCAAAACCAATTTTTTTAATCTCCTTATCTTCCACAAACTTCACTTGTCTGTACCTTAAGAAACATGGGAAATTAAATTTTTGTTGCTGTGTAGGCTAATCTTGTGGAAAAGTGTATCTGCAGTCCTTAGCCTGGACTTGCTTCTCCTCAGAACGAGGACGTGCCATCTTCTGAGACCCATTGACAAGACTAGAATGTGGGTGCAGTTACCTAAATATTTTGGTGGTGTTCGTAAAAGGGGTGAAAGATTAAAATACCATTGGAAATAGATTGCTGGTGTAATTCATGAAAAGAAAGAATTCCCCAATGACAAAAGCAGTGGGGGGAAAAAGTGATTCTCTTACTGTGTGTTGACATTTTGGTGCTTTAGGATATTATCAGGCATAGATAGTACTTCCAATAACACAAATCACTTGCTGTGCCTGCCTTCCCCCTACCCTGAATTGCTGCACCATTCAGTCCTACTTACATTTTCATATGCTTTAGCTGAAATCCAGAAAATGAGAAACAATGCAAATAAGGTTTGTTTTCTCCTTTTAGTTCCTTGATCACCACCTTCCACAAAGTGCAGTTTTATTTCTTGTGCTTAAGCAATCTCGAAAGAAAGAACATTTGTTTCTGAAAGCCAAATGGTTCTGATCTAGTAATCCATAATGGTATTTGGAAGTGTGCTAAAGACAAAGAGAGATCTACAGGGTAAGACATAAGTTCTAAGCATTTTTGGTTACTAGAGTACATTTTTCATAAGGTTGCAGTATCCTGGTCTGCTGCTTCAGTTTGGGCTGCGTTTTGGCTGGAGCATCTGTCTTGCTCCCTTTCAGTCCTTAGTCTTGAGCTCACTATTCCAGTGGTAGGTGAAATACAACCTTGATTTTCCAACACACATGGACATCATAAAATACCAGTATTTCATATTAGCAAAGCTTGTTGACATCCTGGAGTGAGATGTGCTGAAGAAAGGTAGATGATATTATTTGCACCTCATGTTACAAGCGTGCACAACAGTCATATTAGTCAAAATATCTAGATCAGTCTTTCCTGGATTAGCCGTCCAGAGTACCGCCTTTATTTCTCATGCAAAACACCCACTGCAGAATTTATGCTTGAACTCAGATTCTTCTGTGTTCCAGAAATTTAGACTTGCTATCAAAGACTTGTTGTTTAGGTAATATTTTTCTAACTCTGCTTTCCTTATCAGTTTTTATAGTTTTCAATTCCTTCTTGGTATTTTTTTTCTCTTTTTAGTAGAGGGCCATCATATTCTGTCACAAACGTAAGTCTAAAGTCTTCTGTTTCTAAAAGAATACTTTTGTATTTGTGTGCAGAGGATCTTTATCCTCTGATTAAGAAGATTATGTTATTAATATGTTAATTATTCCATATGAGGGAGAGAAGCAATGCTTTGGTAGGAGAATCTTGCACTGATTTATTTTCCAGTGCCACATACTGTTCTTCTGATGTTATTTTCTTCCAAGTATTAGAATCTACATACATCCATAGAGATATCATAGAATGTCAAGTTGGAAGGGAGCCATAAGGATCATTAAGTCCAACTCCCCGCTCCTCAGAGGCCAGCCTAAATCTAAACCATATTATTAAGCATTGTCCAGATGCTCCTTGAATTCTGAAAGGCTTGGTGCTGTGACCACTTTTCTGGGGAGCCTGTTCCTGTGACTGACCACCCTCTCAGTGAAGAACCTTTTCCTAATGTCCAGTATGAACTTCCCCTGCGCAGCTTCATTCCATTTCCTCGTGTCCTATTGCTGGTGACCAGAGAGAGGAGATCAGCACCTCCCGCTCTGCTGCCCCCCTTGAGGAAGTTGTAGACTGTGATGAAGGCATTACTCAGCCTTCTCTTCTCCAAACTGAACAAGCAAAGTGACTTCAGATGCTCCTCCTAAGTCTCGCCCTTGAGACCTTTCACCATCTTGGTCACCCTCCTCTGGATGGAAACTATTAAGTTTGTTGTCCTTGTGTTGAGGCACCCCGGACTGCACCCAGTACTTGAGGTGGGGCAGTGCAGGTGGGTACACCAGTGCAGAGACAATCACCTCCCTTGAGCAGTTAGCTATGCTGTGCTTGATGCACTCTAGGACACAGTTGGCCCATCTAGCTGCCGGGGCACGCGGTTGACTCATATTTGACAGTTTGCTTTCTGTGGGGTTGTTCTCCAGCCTCTTGGCTGCAGTTTGTACATATAAGCAGGATTACTCCATCCCAGGTGGAGAATGTGGCACTTGATCTTGTTAAATTTCATACGGTTGGTGATTGTCCAGGTCTCTGTGTCTCATCACTTTTCATATTTTCCTCTTCTTTCATCTACCACAATTCTAATGGCATGAAATTAGTGCAATTACAGATGACAGTTGCTGTATGCTGAGAAATATTCAGTATAGTATCTGAAGTACCCAGCAGCCTTATAGCCCTATTAGGCATTTAATATAACTTTGTGAGGCACTGGATTGCATGCTAGTCATGGTTTATTGTTGGAAACCTCAGATACAGAGCTCACAGCTAACTTCCACCCTGTCGACCTTCCTATTCTTCTCTGAAGAGCATAGTCTCACTTTCTGCTCATTTTCATTTCAGATCTTTCACTTACTCTTGAAGGATCTCAATGGGTAACTTATTGAAGGGAAACCTAAGTTCATTATTGCCCCTTTTTCTCCTACAAGTTTGTGAATGCTTCTGCTGTCCCATCCAAGCTCAGTGTACAAATATCATAGCAAAATCTGGACCCTGTATCAGTTGCACCTGAAGTATCTCCTTTTTCTTGATCGAATATGGAGATTGCTACAATTTTCTATCTACACAAATATCACAGACATGTAAATTAATTACAGTATGGTTCAACTGTGTGTGATACAAGGCAGTATTTAACATGGTATCACAATGCAGCCCATTAGTGGTCCAAGAATAAAAAGTGTCGAATAAAGTAGCCTAGAAAATGCTTCTCCGGTCTTTTCCCCTGTTCTTGTATAACTCTTTCTGCTGCAAAACAATGCTTTTGATATGCTTGCTATAAAAATCCCTTTGAATTCTTTCTTCTTTAATACTCATTGTATAAAAAGATGTTCCCTCCTCAGACTCATAACTAAAGCCAGCAAATGCTAGCTAGATGCATAAAGCTTATGTAATGTACTAGAAGGAAACAGGTCCAGTTTGTTTATATTTAGAGGTAAAGATATTTTACAAATTATTTTGTATTTCTTATGTTATTGTAAAACCTGTTATGAGTGAAAAAACGAATCTACGAAGTCTAAAAGCAAAAAGTGACTTTTCTGTTACCACCTTATAAATGTTTACCTTCACAATTCCAGATGTTTCCATTAAAGAAAAGTGAATGCTTTTACTTCTGTTTGCACTATTTTGAACTGTGACTTAAAGTTTAATCATATTTCAGTTTCAAAATATATTGTGTTCATATTTTATTTTTGAAAATATGAAACAGTGTTCAAAAAACTAATCACTTAGCATTATAAGGGCGACCTGCCTAGTGGAAATAATGTGTTTTATAAAGGGAAAACATAAATAAGCTTTTGGAAAATAATCCTGGTCATATACATGCAGCAACAAATAAAGTTTAGGATGGTAATTATTTATCCCACAGGAATAAATCAGGACGAAAGGCAGCTAATTGGGAGAACTTGTAAGGTGTGCTGTTGGAAGAGAATTTTCACTGTTTCATGGCTGAAATCCAAATATTGTTGACATAAACTTCAGTTATTGACTTGCAGCTAACTAGCATCTAGCAGACCAGACAGTTTGAATAGAATGGAATTTGAGAAATAAAATTTAAAAGTTTGTAGCACTCATTAAAAACAAGGTATTGGGTTTCAATTGGAGTGTTCTATGCATTTAGTCTTAAGTCTTTTTATTTATATAGAAGCATATAAGTAAACATATACCTATTTAAAGAG
This sequence comes from Athene noctua, assembly GCF_965140245.1. Classification (NCBI taxonomy): domain Eukaryota; kingdom Metazoa; phylum Chordata; class Aves; order Strigiformes; family Strigidae; genus Athene; species Athene noctua. The sequence goes on from NC_134044.1 coordinate 7,745,923, forward strand.
AGATGTTATATGACAAAGTATTTATTTTTTGGGAAGAATTTTTGGATTATTTCCTGCCCTTCCTGCCTCTTTTCCCCAGTGACTACAGCTTCCATTGAAATTTAGACTCTTTAACCAGGTAGTTTAAAAATCTATGTATTTAGAGCAACAGATAGAGGTTTTTCTTATTCTAAAAGTCAGGGAGATTTGATGGTAAGTAATATGTGCAGAGCATGGGAGACCCAGGACAGTGACCCAGGGCAGCTGGTTGATCTTCAAGGATGCCCTCATCAAACCATGAGAGTTGTCCATTGTGCAGGAGGTCAAGGAAAGTGTAGGTCTGGTTTTGCTGATATTAATATAAACTAATGGGCTTGAATTACTCCTGCAACACACTGTCCCATACTAATTTGGAATGTTCTAGGCCAGGCAGACTAGCCATGATTGTGATCCCAGTGGTGTGGGATCAAACAGTAGAACTACTAGGTCAACTAGTAAAAGGTCAAACAGGAGAACAGCTGGACCAGATAGATTGGGTCAGACCTGATCCAGCACATGTTTGGAGGAGACCCTCTTTATTTCAAATGATACCTTACTGGAATATAAACCTGTCTCTCCCTAGCAAAAGCCTAATGAGGTTAGTATTTGAGGCCTGGCATGACTTCCAGAGTAAGCAACCTCTGTGGACATTTGGATGCACACTGCATTCAGATGCCTAGCACAATGAACTGAACTGGAGGCATAGATAACAAGGTTCTGCTCCACTGCAAGTAACACGCAACTCACCTTGTGTATGTGAACTCCATGAGATACAGTGCACAACCGACCAGAGTAGGCAGCCTTTAAAAAGTAATGAATAAAGTGTCAATCAAAATCTGGTAAAATCTGTAAGAGCACTCCAATTACACAAAACCCACTATTAAAGTGAATGTAATTAACAATGACATCCCTATTTCATGTGGCACCAGAAAAACAAATGGTCAGAAAATTTAAATGAATGTAAACTCTTCTGATCTGTGCAACGAAGCTCTTCCATTAAAATATCAGTGGGAACAGCCAAAAAATAATAAGAAATAATAATTGCACTCTGTGAAAATGAGCCTTTACTTACATGTTGATGAGGAAGCTGAAAGAAACCCAGAAACCAAAGGCAAGGTTAAAAAAACCCAAGAACAGCTTAGTCTCATGCTCAGTTTAGGTAGTCATACCTTTAATATCTGTTTTCTTGTGCAATTGCTTTATTTGCATGACCAGTTAATTTTTTTTACATGTATTGGCATGCTCCAAAATATTGCTCACCTAAATTAATGACAGCTAAATTATGACCTTTGAAAAGTTCATATCTGACTGATCTAAATAATCATAATCTGTGTATATATAATTTTGCAGGAAAGCAACAGAAATAAATTATAACTACTGATACATAGATACATGCACATGCACTCGGAAGCTATTAGTTGTCTTTTTTTCCCCTCTTTTGTGAGCAGTGGTAGGGTTCAGCTGGCATTATCAAGAGGGCCTTGTGCCATAAATCCATGCCTGTGTCTTGTGGACCTCATATTTTCTCATTTGAGTAATCTTTAAGGAACAGATTGCTCCAAAACCATTCAGTAAGTATATAAACTTTGGAAAGGTATAGACTCTGATGTATCTGAAGGTGAATAACGTGGCATTTGCAATCAGCATTAAAAACTCTGGAGAAATAAGGTAGTTGAAGTCTACCAGGGTAGATTATGGCTATTAAATTTGTGGCTATTCAATACTTTCAATATTCAGTATGTAGGCATAGTGGAAGATAAATAGTTCCTCAGCCTTATGGAAGGACTAGGGGAATCAAGTTCAAGCCCATAATAACATTTTATTAATATCATCATCTTGATGATGATATCACATTTCTTAATATTTGCCAGTGGTGATCCCAACTGGCAGCATAGTATGGAAGGAGCTAATGCTCATTTAAAAATTTCTGCCGTAGTATGAAAAATGGGAAATTTTGGCACAATCGGAAAAAAAAAAAAAAATAGAAGGCAAGCCCAGACCCCCAAGAGTGCAAAGAAAATAATCTTTATTCTTTCCTATCAGCTTTGAAAACAAAAACTCTTGGGGAGAGAACTAGACTCATCTTGTGATGCATCAAATACAATCTCATTGATAATAGTTCCTCTTTTTTTCCCTCCTAAAGCTAAAAATATACTAACATCAAGTAATTCTGGTTGTGTATCTGTAATTTGCAATTACATTAAAATTGAGACAAGAAGGAAACTACTGTTTGTCCAACACAAAGATCACATGGAAACTGGTGTGATCTGTATGCCTGACTGCCTGCTTGTGTAGAGCAGAAAGTTTGTTGGAATAGATACCAAACAAATGATTATAATAGTACCGTGAATAGTCTTCTCACTGGCAATATACAAAGCTTTGGGAATCTATCCTTCCTGGTGTGTGCACTGACATCTACAGAAGTTAATTGGGAAGAAGAAGGGGAACCAACTTTCTTATGAAAAGAAGTGATGGAAAAACTGTGTTTTACCCTGCAGGAAATTTTGTCATTTCTTTTCATCCCACAGAACAACAGAGTTAAAGTGGTGCTAATATTTTTTTCATGTGCTTGCTTTGAGTTATTCTGAACTGACAGGGTCTGTATGAATTAAGTCGGTTTTCATCTCTATCAAGTTAGCACTTGCACCGTTATGCCTGTTGCCTTTCAGTTCCGTGGACCATAGGCTCTGGAAATGCTAATGGTGCAGCCACTGTCACAAGCCAATGTCTCTCTTTGGAGAGACAGTTCTGCTAGGGAAGTCAAAGGGCCATATCAAATAGGTTTCTGAAGTTTTGCTTAGTTTTTACTGTATCCATATAATTGTGTTTACAAATTGCAGTAAAAGGACTTAGTTCTTCACTGACTTTCACTTTATGTTCATTTGAGCAACTCTCTCCCCAGTGATAATTCTGTATTAAATAGCAGTCACATTTTAGGTTTACCTTTTGCAGTGGTTATGGTGGGAATGAAGTTTCTTGTCATACCTACCACTGACTAGCAAATATGACTAATTACTTCATATCACACTGATTTTCTCACACCTATGTATTCAGTGATGTCAGCTAGCAAAGTATTTGAGTGTATCTAAAGGAACGAGCTCCTTTTCTTTGTTCTTTCTCCTCTTTTATTCCACAATTTATCGTCCCTTTCCTCTTAATGTGAACAATAAAAAATGAAGTTGTGAACTAAGCCTTGCCTTAAATCTATTTCTTTTGATTCCTCAGACTTAGTTACCTTCAGGCCATTTGCTTAATTTCAAGGCATTATTTGATAATGCTTTATTCCCCTGTATTTAAATCTGTGTTGCTGCTAACATTTACAGTGCTTGCAGTGCTATTTCTACACATGCAGCAAAAAGATTTAGAAGTGATGGAAGTATTCTTTGGGTGGCAGGAATGCAGGCAGTGTCATAAAGGATTGACCTGGTTAGAACAGACTAGATAGCTTTTATTAGGAACAAAAAATTTGTAGTAGTAATGTTTTTTTCCAAGGAGGTTGTGGTGGTGTGTCCAGTGTGGGTAATGTTGTAAAACGTTACAGATTACAAGGGCTTTTTTGTTGTGTTTCTTAAGCTTAGGCATGTTTTACCATAAATGTTAAAAAATACTGTATTGATATGTATATTGTAAAAAAACATGCTGTTACCAAGATCTCTTTCCAAGTTATGATAAAGTCTACAAGTCTGCCCACTCAGTGAGAAACAATGGGTTTTTTTCCAGTTTTTTTATACTTTGATGCAAAGCCTGTTGTTTTGTTACACTTATAGCTTCCTTGACTTACAAACCAAACAGTTTAAAGACAACATTTCTCAGAGAGCTGCTACCAGAACTGTGCATTAATAAGCATCTAAATTACATATCTTGCCATGTAGAACAAATTGGATTTCTTTCCATTAATATCAAGGAAGCAGAAAACAAGCTGAATCCCAAGTGAATTAAATGAACATAATTATTTGCCATTTCTTTTCCTACTATAAACCAGTCTTTATTAAATTAAACAACTCATAATCATGTATCCACTATTTCAGTGGAGTTCCAAACAGCTGGTGTTAAAATTAAGTAGTTTTTGTATACATTGTATACAACAGTTTCAGCTGTCTAATAGCCTAATCATGGCAAGTGTTCTGCATTTTTTTTAAACTTAAACCAACAGACTACTAGTGGTTCTGCAAAGTTTTTCTCCTATGCAAGTTTTTGGAATGCTCTGGTACAGTCTTTAAAATATCAATGTTTCTTTCCGTGTTTTGCTGATGTCAACTCCAGTTCTAGATTAGGCTGCTAGGAAGTAACCTTAAATATTCATCCCTGTAAAGAACGGTGAGAAAAATGCAAAAGAAATCACAATCAAGTTGCAATTTCTTTTGTTTTTAAGAGCTTGATGGGGACTAAAAATCTCATAATCTTCCAGATCCTTAATTACTCACTGTGCTACTGTTTCATTCAGAGCTTTATATTACTGCTGTGGTGTCTTTACTGGTCTAATCAGCATTGAAATGGTGAGATATTTTATAAAATACAGAATAGAAACACTAATATTTAATCCTCAGAGGTGTTCTTTCCCTTCCTTCCAATTATATGTTTCTAAATGGGGCAAGTTCCATTTTATGGGAGAAGAGGAAGACCTCTCATTTGTTTCTTCAATCAATATGAATGGATTTGTTATTTTTATTTTGAGAATGTTTTCCCAGAACTTCTCATTTTTGCCTCGTACCTTAATGTTCCTAGCTGGTAGTTAATTGTCTATTCCTTTCAGTAACACTCTAGAGATCCTTGATGGATTAGAGCTTCAGTGCAAAACATTAACATAATAAGATAAGTCTCATAATGATACAGAAGAAAGCATCCCAAAGTGATGAAAGTAGATTTCCCTTAATGTTGTTATATGCAGAGACAATTTGTGTTATAGCTTTTTAAAAGCATATTCTGCTACCCATACTACAGAATCACAGTTAATTTAAAAAGACCAGCTATAGCATTAGATGAATCCACTAGCAGAGTGAATGCTTAAGCCATAAGATGCAAAAGAGATGAGAAGTCTCTCCATAACTTGGAGCCCTCCTGATCGGCTAAGATTTCAATACCAAAGCAATATCAAAGCTGTGCTTTGAAAAACTTAGTGAGATATAATAAATGTTGCCATTCTCTACAGGAATGAATGGAAGACTTCTCATTCTGATTGCTCAAAGTAGAGAGAAAAGTGACTTGCTCCTCCTAAATCAGATAAAATCCCTGGCAGTTACAGCGTTTGGATGAAATATAATTCCTGTTTCTTGATCAGGCTACACAGACAATTCTTGTAAAATATTATTGCTGTTGAGTTGTTCATTGCTCCTCCAACTGAGGTTACTGCCTCCGCAGATGAATAGATGGAGTAGTTTGCTTGGACACCTGCATAGACCAGTGGCCTTGTTTTTAACTTTTGAAACCCTTGTCCTTAATGAGTAGCTGTGTGCCAAAGAGTACGGTCTAAGTGATCTGGAAAGGATGCTTGGAACATATGGGATATATCTCTACATACATCAGTTCATTAAAATCCAAGCTTGAACAAGTTTAGGTTTCATATTAAGCCAGAAACTGATCTGGACTTTCTGTGATCTGAAAAGTTGATCTGTTTTGTTGTCATCTTCTATCTTTTTCTTAAATTCTTAAAATTATACTTTTTGGATTTTCTTTTTTACTTGTTTGACTTCCAGTTAAGTTTAGAAACAAAACAGCATACTGGGGCATGTATTACAATCAATTTCTACCATCTACTATAAATTATCTCTTTCTAAGATTTAGTATCAAATAATATAACTTAGATTCTTTTGTGTGTGAAAGATGATAAACTGGTTTTGCTCGACTTGAGCTGTTTTCTTACATGGGCAGAAATAAAATACAAAAGCCATCTGTAGAGTTCTGCTTTTGAGTTCTGCATACTCCATAGAGGAAGTGTGTATTATTTTTAAGATGAAAGATAAAATAACCTGAACCTGAGTGTGCAGCATTATAGCATTTGATATTTCTTGCAGACAAGTGCTTCTTGGATAAACTTGTTTAATTTACAAGTAAAGCACTTGAGGATTTCTTGTTATTGTTGTTTTGTCAATGCTACAAGCTCAGCTTGAGATGTAAATCAAGCTGTGTTCATTCTGGTTCATGCACCATTGCCAGTAGAATGTTTTTGAAACTGAAACTTAGCTGATATCTCCTGGTTATTTGTAGATGGAATCCAGCTCACATTTCCATAATGGTCCTGGTTCTTCAGAGCTATTGCGGTTAATAGTGAAGATGCATTTTTGCTGTTTGTGCAAACAGAGCTTGAAAACAGTGAGTTGAGACAGTCAACCCCAGGAGTCCTCCCACAGTCTGTGGAAGCTGCAGAGGCTATGTCCTACCTCCCTGCTGCCAGCATTTCCCTCAGGGTTGTTTGGAGGGCTCAGAATACCCTGATAACTGTATCAGCTGCTGTTGTGTCAGGTAGTCTAGGGAAGTTGTGTTGCTACATCATCTGAGAGGAGGTTGAGTGTGGAGATTTTTGTGTGGCTGATTTTGCTTTCTGGTTTTTCACAAACTGATGAGAATATGTAGCTGGAGGCCATAGGATCATGATGATTATGGTAAGGTTTAGACCATGCGGTGCTGCCAACTGGAAAGTCTCTGGGTCTACGTCCAGCATTAGTCAAGACATAAGCTTTGGGTTATGTTACTTTAAAAGAGATTGTTTTATCCAGCAGACTGCTCCCAGAGGAAAGGGCCTCTTAAAAATATTTCAGTGTGGTTGCTCTTGGGCAGCACAATAAGGTCAGTAGTCTGGTATTACTACTTTGTGAGAGTGTATTTATATTTACCCTTTGAAGTTATTTCAGTAATATCCTTGTTATGGAAGGTTTATGATGGGAGTATTTGGGTGTCTCTTTAAGGCTTGTGGCTTAAAATAATTTTTAGTGAACATTGAAAAAGGTCATGAATTTTCATGGAATTCCTCCTGTAACAATAGTGGATTTGTTTAATAAATTACCTAATGTTTTTAAAAAGCATTTTGTCAATAGCCTATCAAGTATATTTTTTCATTAACCAGAACAAACTAGTTTCTCATTCCAATGCCTTTGCAAGGTTCTAATGAACACAGTGTAAGGTCCTCAACATTAAACAGCCTTTTGATTTCTGCTTTTTAAAATCTCCATAATTATTTTTTTATAGTTCATAAACTAAAAACTATTTTTTAATCAGTTTGTTATGTATTTGCATAAAACTAGAATAATTTTCTGTAAGCCTGTGTCTGTGTTGTGTGAATGATACTGTAACATTTTTCCATGCCTAATAATTTAACTTGCCTCCAGTTGACCCTAGAATTTTCTTTATAGTATGAAATAAAAATGCCATTCAGCTGAACTCTTGAACTACCTTTTCATTGTCTGATGCTATAAATCAGCATCATCAGTGTATTATAATATCAGGAAAACTGAACCATAGTTATCTGTAGGCAGTTAATTATATGTAACACATAGTTATTGGATTGAAATACTCATCTTAGAATAAAGTTAACAAGGGAGGTGGGGGGGAGTGGGAAATTTTTTCTCTTCTCAAATAGAGTTTAGAAAGAGTAACTGTAGCCTTGAATAATACTGTTCAACTTCCTGCAGCTTTTTCTTATATCCTCATCCTCAAAGGAAATAGAAAGCAAAACGACAGTCCCTCATATGGGACAGGTCTCTTACATTCTCTATAAATAAGAATGAATTCTTTTAACACTCAAGATAAAAAGTCTTAGTGCAGTAGGACATGATCTTTCGTGAATAGTTGGATGTGAGTTGCACTTTGTCAGTCGGTATGCTTATTTTAATTAATAGAGGTGACTGTAGTATTTTGGGATATTTGAATCATAGAGTAGTTTGGGTTGAAGGGACCTTTAATATCATCCAGCTCTAACCCCCCTGCCACGGGCAGGGACACCTTCCCCTAGCCCAGGTTGCCCAAAGCCCCGTCCAACCTGGCCTTGAACACTGCCAGGGAGGGGGCAGCCACAGCTTCTCTGGGCAACCTGTGCCAGGGCCTCACCAACCTCACAGGGAAGAATTTCTTCCTTACAGCTAATCTAAATCCACCCTCTTTCAGTTTAAAACCATTACTGTTTGTCCTATCCCTATGTTGCCTGATAAAGAGTCCTTCCCCATCTTTCCTGTAGCCCCTTTAAGTACTGGAAGGCCACTAGAAGGTTCGCTGAATCCTTCTCTTCTCCAGGCTGAACACCCCCAACTCTCTCAGCCTGTCCTCACAGGGGAGCTGCTCCAGCCCCTCATCATCTTCGTGGCCTCCTCTGGACCCACTTGAGCAGGTCTGTGTCCTTCTGATGTTGGTTCCTCTAAAGCTCGACACAGAACTGCAGGGGAGAGAGCAAAGTAGAGGGGGAGAATCCCCTCCCTTGACCTGCTGGCAACAATTGGACACGGTAGGCTTTCTGGGCTGTGAGTGCACATTGATGGCTCATAATCAGTTTTCCACCCACTAATACCCCCAAGTCCTTCTCCTCAGGGCTGCTCTCCATCCACTCCTCGCCCAGCCTGTGTTTGTGCTGGGGATTGCCCCAACCCACGTGCAGGACCTTGCCCTTGCCCTTGTTGAACTCCGTGAGGTTTGCATGTCCCACCTCTCCAGCCTGTCCAGGTCCCTCTGGATGGCCCATCCCTTCCCTCCAGGGTGTCGGCCACACCACACAGCTCGGTGTTGTCAGTGAACTTGCTGAGGGTGCACTCAATCCCACTGTCTTTGTTGCTGACAAAGTTGTTAAACAGCACTGGCCCCAACACCCACCCCTGAGGAATGTCACTCGTCACTGCTGTCCACTTGGACATAGAATGGATGTTTGTTTCTTTAATAGTACACTGTTACCAGCAGCAACCCCAAATTATCCTGACTTGAGCCTGTCGCATTTGTAGCGTTTGATTTTGCACGAGTGGAAATAGTTGCAGCCACTTGACTTTGCTGAACTCTGTCCCTCTGAAGCCCATGAAGTCAAGGGGATCGCTGAAGTGAATGGAACTTTGCTGGGATGTTTCATTAGTTGTCCTAAGCTGTATATGCCTCTGTTCATATGCCAGACAAGCTGCTAAATGCCATCTCCATCCAAACTGCAACTGTATCCAAACCTGATTCACTTGTGGTTGCAGAATCAAACTCCTAAATAATACCCTGTCAAAAGAGGTTAATTTTCAGATCTGATACTCATGACTAAACTGTATAGCATTAATTTAAATGTCCAAACATATAAAACAGTTTACCCTAGAAATTAAAATTAGCATGTAGGCTGACAAAATGTGTACTGACATCTAATTATGCTGCATAATAGGGTCTTGTTCCACTGTACTAATACCTCACTTATTTTTCTTCAAATCTGATTAGTCTGGACACATAAGCTTTATTCTCGTTTGGACTCTTATTTGTGAAGATTATAATTCTGCTTCAAAATTCTATTACAGTTGATTAACAATTTTTACTGAAAACAGTTTTCTAGTAGTTATGTAAGAGCATTATCCAAGTTCTGTCTCACCTTTATTTAAACATTGAAGCCTTAGAATAATTTTGAAGACAATTCTCTTTAATTGAACTATCCTGTTCTTTCATTCCTGTAGCTGCCACTTTATTTTCTGTTCATGCACTTTCAGTAATAAGAGCCTTAGGATGTCATCTTTTGGTTGTATTCTTTTTGTATTTGTTTGATGGCATTTGTAGGAGTATTGATTTTATTTAGCAAGACATCTGCCATGCTGCTGCACTGGTGGTGTTGTGGGAGTTTCATTTTCGCTTACCCTTGGAATATCTGAGCCTTGGTGACAGAGGTTAAATTTCCAGAAGAGCCTAAGCTACCTAGTTGCTACATGCAGTAAAAGCAGAGAAATACTATGGAGTGCTTTTGATGAGAGAGAAGGGGTGCTGTGAACTAGATGTTATTATAAGGGACTGTACTGATGTAGTTCTCTGCTTTTTACTATGCTTATCTATAAGAAATATTTTGTCAGACACAGGCAGACTACTGGACTCATAATTCTAAGGTGGCTTTATTCTTCTTGTTGGGGCAGAGCACGGTCATATCAGGGTGTTGGAAGGTGAACACGAAGAAGAAAATCTCAGAGAAACAGTCTGGGTAGGAAGGTACCTGATAATTACATTTCAGGAATTAGAAAACAAAAGTCCAGTTCAGAAATTATTAAACTGGTGATTGGAAAGTGACTCCAAAGGAAATAACCGGAATTGGGTAGGGTAGACCAACTGTGACAGATTGTAGTGGACTTTAAAATGGTCATGAGTTTCAGGAGTGATTTGCTCTGTGTTCAAAGACGAGTAAACAGGATGTTATGAGCTGTAGTTCAAGAGTTGTAATGACCAGAAGAAATGTGGTTTTGCCAAACTGATTTGAACATCAGTATTTAGACAGAAATCTACCTTTACTGATGGCAACACTTCCCTGTACAGTTCACAGACAGTATAATGTAGAATTAATGCTTTTGCTGTGGTCCACTAGTGAATTTAATTTCCATACTTTCTGTTGATCTTAAATAAAAATAGGCATTGCTGAATTGTCATCATATTTGCAGTGAAAATATTTCATACCATTATAGGGTGCCTAGGGAAAAATAACTTAGAAAAGAGTAAACAAAAAACCTAACCAACTTTTCAAAGACTATTCAGTTACTGTAGAGGGAATTTCTTACTTTCTACATATTATCATGAAAAAGCATATGTTGATATAGGGCAATATTTTTACGTGTGTGTCTAAAGCTTATGAACTTGCATAGTCTTAAATGCCTGTATTAGAGATGTTTTCTTTCTGTTGGGTATTTCTAGACTTTATTGTATACCAGTCAGTCCGTAGCTGATACCTTGTTACATAATTCAAGTTTTTTAATGTTAAAGGTCATTATTAAGGAAGTATACACAATTGCATTCTGTAATAATTGATGGTGGTTATTTAATAGTTCGTGTGAATCCTCTGCAGATACTGTCTTAAAAATGACTGTTTATGGCTTTCATTCTTGTTGGGATATAATCCAACTAACCCTCTTGCAACACCACCAGGTGGAAAATCCACACATTCTTCAGCATAATACTGTAACTATCAGTGCAGCTTCCTTAAGCTGGGTATGTAAAATTACATTCATTGAACCATAAGTTGTATTTTGACCTCAGAGTCATTCTGTTGTTATTTCTATTTTTGTTCAGTTTCTCCTAAGAAAATGTTATTAACAGCTCATCCTTTTCTGTAATTTTTCTGTTACCCAGGGTTGTGTCTTAAATACAGATTAGACTGCAATACTTACAATGTCTGATGAGGGTTTTAAATCTGAGGTTTAGCGTCCTATATTAAGAGTTCTGTTTATCTGTAAAACTGGAAAGAAAAGGGAGAAAAGAAAAAGAAAATTATCATCACAGAAGCCCACTTGGAGTCTCAGAATTCAGTTTCCTTTATGCTATTTTTAGCTGCTAACATTTACACTCTTAACTCGCTTGGAAAACATATATTTTGGGGTTTGTAGACCACTACTGATTTGATACAGAAAAAGGTCTTTCTTTTGTAGGAAGATTGAGTTACTAGATTAACCATGGTTTTCTTTTGTAGTTTTATGCAAAAAAAAAGGTGATAGAGAAAGGCTAATGGTAGTCCAATTCTTTTTTTGTTGTTACAGAATTTTCTCATCTTCCTTTGAAAAATGAATATATAGACAGTGCCATTAACTGAAAATGAAAATATAGTCATATATTCTCTGATATATCTGTATATTCTTTTATTTTCTTGATTTAGTAGACTTGGATGTTTTTCTGTGTTTTGCATGATGCTTGCAATTTTCCCTCTAATCTGTTGCATTTACAAAGAAAGCGCAGCACAGATGTGTTCTGGAAGTATATAAAAGAGGATTTAGAAATTGGCAAAGTAAACGGAAGGAAATCAAAAGGCGGGAGTTGAATTGTTATCTTCTCTTTTTATGGATGCCTGAAAAGTAGGCTCAGTACAATTAATTCTACTATGGGAACGTTCTGCTATACTTATCCTTAATCTTCACTGTTTGGCCTTTTCCTATTCAGATCTGTTCCCTGACAGATCTGCCTTTTATTCTAGGTTTGTGGTTGTTTGGGTTTTTTTGTTCTCTTTGATTTAGGTAATTTATGTTCTCAAGGCATTTTACCAGTTGTTTACCAAATGCTAGATGTTAATGAAATGGACAGTAACATATATTTTACTAAATTATCCTGACCTGCCTTTCCTCTAGAAACAGTTTAGAGCAAACAGTCCAAGTATAAAATATGGCTATTTTAGTTCAGTACTTTTATATAAATTGAGAATAGATGAAGGTGTACATCCTGTATTTAGAGTTTTCACACGTGGGAAGAACAACATCACAATCAGTAGAAGATTTTCTTCAGTAGCTGTGAGAGCACGAGCATTCTGTACTTTGAATAAGAGGGGGAAAAAGTAACCGTATCAGTCAGATTTAGTTTGATGTAGCTGTTATAGAATGAAATCATTATAATTTATTGAAGCCTTCAGAGTTTTCCAGAGTATGGTATGAGTTCAAAGTCTAATCCAACTGTATCTAATTATTCAGTAGCTATAGATTAGTTTTTCCATTGGAATATGCAGATTCATTCTATACAAGTTTAATAGCAATATTCCACTTTCGATGGAGAAGTTTCTTCAATGTTGGGTTGTCCTTCCTGGTCACAAGAGGGCAAAGAGAGTTTTAACAAGAAGGATAGTGCAGGGATGAGTAAATGGTGCAGGCAGGCAGGGGGCTTAGGGTCAGGAGACATTCTTGTTGTGGAATACTCAAATGAGGTGTGCAATATCCAAAGCAGGTATCTTGCTCAATAGGGTAAGTTTTTTATCCCTTTCTTCCCTTGTTATATTTTGTAGAAACAATTAAATATTTATTGGAACAGTAAACTGAACTTTCCCTTCCTCTATCCCAAATCAGTGGCCTCATCAGTGGTCTGTAGAGAGTGTTTCTCTTTCTCCTCAGAATTAGCCAAATAAAAACATGTTCAGTAGAAGCATTTGTAGAAAAAGGAAAATTACATTGAGCCCAGTACTCAGAGATTTCACTTAGAGTGCAGGAGACAGTTCAAAGTTTCTCATCTGAATCAGAGGTGAAACTTAAGACTGAATTATTTATGTCCTCAATTAATATGATGCTTCTTTTCTTTCCATCCCCTCCTCTGTCCTTTTCTTTTTTCCCAAGGAATCTTTTTGGTCTCAATTTCATCCCTTTACAAGACTAGGAAAAGTCAGTAATGTCAAAAACTCCCTCCTACAGCACTCTCTCACAGAGTTGTTATTTTTATTTTAATAGGCAGCAGACAGTAATGCAACAGATAGTTCTAGGCATTTACAGATTTTCCAGATGGAAAGTTAAAAGTTAGCAAGTAGTTTACAGCATCAGTCTACTGGAATGTATTTAATTGCACCTGCTGCAAATATGGTCATTTTTAGTTAGCTGTGAGCAATATATGATGATTATTTGTGTCTTCGTGAGAAACCTTGGCACCTGTGAAACTTGAAACTGGAATACAGTTAATATTGCTTGTCATTGGATACATTTCGGAAACAGAAGTCTATCAGAAAAAGATATCCTGCTTTTTTGTTCTTTGTTTCAGTCTGCTTCCTTAGAGGAGCTTATTGATTGAAAAATGAAATGGATATCTAGGAGTTTTTAATCTAATTTTGTACTGTTCATGTCCTGTAAATATAGGATCAATCAAAAGTTTCATTGAAGACGTTTGAGAAATGGTCTTGCCAAATTCATGCAGCAAGCAACAACTGGTTACTTACCTGACAGACACCTCATGATTTTCTTAGGCTTCCAGGCAGATTCAGGTGTTACTGTGTGTATGATGTCATTGTTTAGGTCTTGGAATAGTGTGAGAATATATTACATTTTCTTGTTTTTAAAGCAAACACAACAGAGTTCCTAGGATCATACTTTTTCAGTTGGATTTGAAGAATGAAATGAAAGGTAAGAAGGAAAGTTAATAATTTAAAAAGTAGTTGTTTCCTATTGAAGTGTTTTCATCTTTGTATGAAAGTTAATAGGCTATTTCATACAGGAACTTCCCTTTGGGACAACATATATACCATGTACTCTTTTTTTTGTTTTTGCCTGGTTACTTTGGAAAAAGAGAAGAATCACTTTAAGTCTCTAAATCCTAGAGAGTGCTGCTTTAATGGTAAAAGGGTTTATAAAGACCTGAAACTGTTAAACATTTGAACTGAGGTCTCATTGGTGAACCAAATAGTAATGAGGCTTACGTCAGGAATGACGCTTGTGTCAAACTAGAATGCACAGGCTTTAAAAATAACCATTTTCTCTGTCCTTAAGGAATCCCTTAAAGAGATCATCCACCAGCAATTTACTGCAAGATTGTGTTCTACACCAGTTACTAATGAATATAATCACCTTACATTCTCTACCATGACAGCAGAGCTATGATATTAAATTGGAGGAGTCTTCTAAAACAATATCACCAGGCTTTATTCTTACAGTAGGCTTTGAAATACTTGAGTAAAAGATGCAACATTTTTGTTGGAAATGATTGCTTAGCCCAGCCATTTTTAACTAGATTTGATCACAAACATCCCAGGAAATTAATAATCCCAATAGTAAATAGAATCATTATAATATTGTAAATCCTGGTGATGTGTAATAGTTTCTTATATTGAGCCATCTGTTCTTTCCTTGATATGAGAGTGTTTTAGATAGGGATACTTTACCAGTCATTCCAGCATCTCTCACTGTGGTTAGTCTAATCGCACTAATTAAAGATCAGCTTTATAAAATAAAAATATCTAACATACAAATCTGAACCTCAACTCTCCCTTTGGCATAGAGGACTAAATGGCAGGAATTCTTTTCATGGATTTCAGTGCAGATTTTCCTTCCCACTTCTGTTTATGTGAGGGTGATTTAAGGAATCCGCACATACAGCATAGTCAGCAATCTGTTCTCTGATTATTTAATCCAGACAAGGGCACACGCACGTTCTGTGCAGTAATACCTTGTGTAACAATCTGTGCTTCTCAGTGGGTGAGTTGGAGAGCTGCAGGCAGTTGGGTGGTGCTTTCCTACCTGGGGAATCCTCTTCTGTGCACTATGTGGAGTTCTGCTTCTGTCAAAGCCAAACCTTGAAACCTTACATATCATATGTACCACAGCAGGTCATAACACTGATTTAAAGATTTGATGAGTTTTAATCCAATTATGGAGGTGTTTGGATTTTTGAACTGTTGGTGCAGTAACTACCTGTGCCTATGCATTTGGGGAATTTGAGCTGTCACATATGATCTACATGCTTAAGAAAAGAGGGGAGATCCCTTTTTAGTGGAGGTGGGGAAGAATCCTTCAGCACTGCCTTTTCACATCCAACAAAGCAGCTTCTCAGGAGGCTCCCCCTTTCTTCTTCAGGAGTTTCCAGATGTCTTCTCCTTGGGGCTGTGCCATGCTGCTGTTTTTTTCCCTGGGACACTATGCACCAGATGCTGATAGTGGTTAAGTGCCTTAGCTGTGTTCTGATCAGCGTTACTCCAGACAGGTCCATCCTGGATACCATTTCCTTTCCTACAGTTCTATCACTTTCATTCTGACATGCTCTCCTCACATCATATGGTAGCCTTAAACAGAATGGGAGGAGGAGGACTACAATAGGGTGAAATGACCTGGTCAGAGTGGTTCAGAAAACATTTACTGAAGCAGGTGCCTGTCAGCAATTTCTATAAGGATAATCTCTTCCCTGTAATATAGAAATGCATTGTTTCTGATGGTATTATTTTTTGGAATACAGGAATAACCTTTTTCAGGTTGATAGTTGAAAGGCTGAGTACCTCCTATGAAAGACAGCAATGCTATCAAAACATAAGACTTCTAAAGCCACCACAAGTTTTAGCAATTTTTACATACAAAGAGATTACATGATAGTAATTCCTTTTGTCTCTTTACCCTTACGCTGTGATTGAAGGATATCTACCTCACTGCAGAGATGGAATGCCTGGTTCAGCATAAAATGTATGCGCTTGAAGAAATGTATATGATTAAATGCTTTTCTGATTCAGAACCTTGCTGAAATAATTAAAAATTTTGCCTTACTGAAGGATAAATGATTTCCTATTATCTCTTCTCCATCCCCTTCAAGCCTAACTCTAAATCTTGCCATCTGCCTTGTTTTTTTCAGTATTATGGTCACATCATCATCTTTTGATTTGCTCTTTCAGGCTAAACAAAGCAAAGTAGGACAAGTTGTATTGCTGCCCATGTGTTTTAAGTAATCTTTTCTTCAACTCCCCCAGCCCGTGAGGGACTATGGTGGCTGCAGATGGGCAGAGAAGGGACCATTTCCTGTGATACGGATTTTCTGTTCAAAATATTATGGGCTATCACACACCATCCCTGGGATGCGCTGTGTAGGATGAGTTCTTCAGCCTGGAACTGCCTTGAAAATGCTAAGCCTTCCTCATCAGATTATACATTTTTAGGATTAGAGGATGAGTGCTCTGACTCTCAGATGGAAACCAGCTTTTCTTTTTAAATGATGTGGCTTTAACAACCACCATGTTTTAGTACTAAACCAGTATTTGCAGTGATTTTGTTCTTCCTCGTTCCCCCTGGTCCTCCCTCATTAAAATAAATTGATGTTAGAAAAAGTAGATTGCAATGAAAAAAATAAATAGATTTAAAATTAAGATAATTCTTGAAATGACAGTTTAGTTTTGTATCCTTTGAGATTACATGAGTGAAAAATGGGTCACCTGAACTATTATGTAGTTTTCTGGAATTAGAAGTTGTTCAGTACCCCCTGCTGTGAATATTTGTAGGGCAGTCTTGAGTCTTGATCGCTGCAATTCTGCTGCTGCCAGTAGAGGATACAAACTATAAAACTATAATGTGAGACAAGGCACAGAGAAAGTGACAAAGTGATTTTGATTTTGTAAGTGGCAGTATGGAACAATGCTTGGTTTTGACACTGGTTTTGAAACCACTCTGATGTAAACCAAAGCATAGTAGGGTAGCGCCATTGGGAAATTCCCTTCTAAAGCAGGTAGATTCCTTATCAGAGCTGAAATGTGAATATGAAACTAGAAGAGTAAATATTTTAAAAAAGTAATGTAATAAATATTTCACTTTCTGAAATGTGCTAGGACATTTATTAAGGAATTTTGTGCTTGGCATTTTTGTCTCTCTTGGGGTACATTTCCACCTAGTAAACTTCTCAGACAGAATAGACTAATTGGCACTAAATCTTGCAAAACACCAAGATTTATCCTCATTTCCTGCTAATTTCATGGGAGATAAAAACAGGCAGGTAGGTAGCCAAAGAAGACAAACACCTTTTTTCCTCTAGTACTCTCTGAAAATTACATGTGATAAAACCAAGCTATTTTATTGTCCTGGAGGCTCTTCATACAGAGTGTTTGATATACATGTGTTTCTTTTAAACTTCCAACGAAATGAATTAACTTCACTCAAAGGCTTTGTGGGAAAAAAAAAAAAAAAAGATACCAGCAAAATTATATGGAAGGAGAATTAAATAATGTAAAAATGCTAAAACCAGAGTGTTCATTGCATTGAAGAAAAGTGATGAAATACAGTGTGAGTCACATCCTTTAGCATCTGTTATATTTTATTGAATCAATGACTCTGAAGAATGTTTATTACTTAAGGACTCTTTTGCTGCCCTTCTTGTTCCTTCCGTTATTCCACATTGCTGGGGGAAAGAAAACCCACAGAACTCGAAATCTTATCATCATGTTGCAGCAAAGATCGTTTCATGGCAGTAATGAAATTAATAAAATGGTGTTTAAACTACTTTACATACTAATAGTTAGGACTCAAAATTATATCTCTTTCAAGCATGGCAAAACTTGACAGGGAATTGCCTTTAAAGGTCAGCTGCAATGAAAACAAGAAATGAAGGTTCTGAAACTCCACCTTGTAACTTTTGCATATCCTCCCTTCTCTCTGTGGAGATATAGCCTCCTTTTGCACTGCGGAAAAAATATATGCTAGAATAAGGTGGGTATAAATTGTATCATGAGCTTTTGTGACATTGTGACCTTAAGCTATGCAATACAGGCAGTCTCCTGGGGCCCGCTGTTAAATGTAATAAGTGTTCAATGTACCATATAAAAATATATAAAGCCTTGTGCAGTGAAGTTACAGTGATGTTGTACAGTTTCCATTGAATCTTGTCTGGCAAGATTTTAAAATACAGTAGAGAGGTTTTTTGGTGTGAAATTCAATGTATGTATGCTGCTTGGTGTACTTGATTACTTACGGGAGTTACTGCTGGGAGCGAAGAATTCACTCAGAGCACTGTTCAGGTAGTGATATTCCATATCCCCCTCGAAGCTGAGACAAAGCTGCTATCTGAAGATTTTGTGGCACCAGGATGAAGGTCCGGTGACACAGACTTTTGTAGTACTTTGTCACATCTTGAACTCAGAGCACTGACTTCAAAGGGACTTTGTGCTCCCAGCACCCTGCTCTGATTCTGTTGGGAATGCAGAGTGGTATGGACAAAAGATAGTTTTGCTTTTTTTGAATACCATGGCAGTACTGGATTGTGCCCTTTTCTTCCTGGCCTAGCAGTGCTCTTCTCCATAAAGATGAGGAATCCAGTGTTGTTTCAGTCAGTCTCTGAAGGTATGCCAATACAAATGCAATATAGTGTGATACAGAGTTCTGAAATAGTGCCATGTAGCTTGGTATAGTGGTGTGACACATTGCAGTGCTGGGCAGAAATCTGCAGCTCCGAAAGCCATGCTAGTAGGTGACTTCTCACTCCCATCCAAAACACCTGTGGTCTATTCCTGCAGGCTTGGTAGAGTGATTTTGCTACTAAAGAGAGAGATATGGAAATAATCAAATTTATGATTTTAAATTTCAAATTGATTTTGCGAATGTTACCTATGTACAGGAAGCTTTTGTGAGGTCATGACCGTGTTTGAATATATGCTTAAAATGTATCATTTAGTATATAATATTTGTGGGGCAACACTATAAATCACTTGAGAGTTTCAAAATTGTGAGCATGTTGGATGTACACAGATGTTTTTTCTCTGTTCATAGTGTAATATTTACTTACCAAAAATATTGCAACAACTTGTTTATGTTGGGTTTTTTTCTTAAATGTTTGTCTATTTATCTTTGAACCTCAGTACTTACGGTCTTAAGTACGTTTTTTTCAAAAAAGCCCTGTAGAATGAGACTTTATGGATAGCCTCTACATATTTAGAGGTAATGCTTTGCAATGCACAGCCAAGCTCGAAATAAATGTGGTTTGGTCTTCTAGTTTTTATGGGAGTCAGGTGATTGTCTTGACCCTAGTAATACGTTGAAAGGGGAAGATATTAAGATATTACTGGTAATTTATGCAGGTGTACTGATTACAAAGAATCTACTCAGAAAATAACTTTTATCTAAGATTTATCTCTTGTTCCTTTTGACTTAGAAATTGATCTTTCAAAGTGAAATGTATATGTGTGTATATATGTGCACATGTATTAATTTGTGTATATTTCATATACTATATAAACTTCATATTTACAAAATATATAAATTATATGTAAAAGTGAAGTTTTGTTCCAGGGATCTTTTTTTTTAAAAAAAAAAAAAAGAGGGGGATAAAATCTCATACTGAAGTACACAATCTATATTCTTAAAGTACCTTAATCTAAACCTGTTTGCAAGAAGTATTCACATTCCTGGGGCTAAGATGTTAATCAGAGGTTGGGAATTAGGTCTACAACTGATTGTGTTAAGTTGCTTCAGGTCTTTGGAATAAAATGCATTTCTCTGATTTAAAAAGAAAATTGTTCTTTTTCATAGGCATAAGTTGTGGGAGGCTTAGTTCAATGCCAGGGTCAGTGTAGTATCTTGTGCCTTCTTCAGCCTTCCAAGTACTTTTTTTCCATGAAAGTCAGCAGGAGTATAATCTGATCAGGACTTGGCTTTTTTTATTCCATTTGTTGCCAATAGTCAGATATGAAAGCACCTATGTTGAGAGAACTTTTATCGAACCCACTTCTTTGTGGAGGTTGCAAGGCCTACCTCTCCTCTTGATTTTCCACAGAAGATGTGAGGAAGACTATAGCAATGCTAACAGCTGGATGCAGTCCCGTACAGCCTTCTGTGTAGTACTCTTCTTTGCCCACCTTACATTACATAGGTTTTGGTTGCATTTTCCACAGATTTATTACAAATGTGTGTGTTAGTGAGTTGGGGTTTGGGGGTTTATTTTGAGTTCATTTCATTTTATTCTCTTACACAGTATTTTGGAGGTGATGAGACAGAGAAGTGTGAAACATTCTAATGTGCATATCTGTAATGCTTAATTCTAAAGTTTTGCTGCATGGAGTATAGATAGAGCCAGTGGATGTGGTAACTTCTGTAATCATTAATATTTGTAGTTGTGCAAGCTTTTTCTTTCAGTTTTCCTTCAATCTATTCCACACTCTAAATAGTAAATTTGAAAACGTAGTTTAAAGTGCTTGAGCAAAACAAATGCCAGAATCTTTCCTGTTTGTTTTCACCTTGTTCTTATTTTCTGCTTTATTAGCTTCCACCATATCCATAGTAATGACCATATGGCCAAACTGTGTCTTTTATAAGCTGCTGCCTGTAGTTTATGAAGACTTTTTGGAGTCAAAATACACTGTAAGCCCACGCATCTCTAAACTGTAGATCTCTTAGAACAGTAGAAGCACATGTGCATATGTGTATATTTTATTTTTAAAGAGTGTTTTATTGCTCTTATAAGTTTTTGAAAAATAGATTAATAATCTTTGACAATATATAAATGGTAGTATAGCTAGAAACCAATACATTCACACATATAATATGGTGCAATTCAAAGGGAGCTGAATTTTGTTGGTTGCTTCGTGTAATGTGTCTGCTGTCAGTCACAATACATTGCACTGTGTAATATAATAAGGATTTCCCCCCATAATTTCCTTTCCTAGAAACCCATTTGTTGTTGGTTTCCTTTGCCTGCTTTCATGGGCCTTCTCCAGTGCTTTTCTGAGAAATCTTCACCCTCTTGCTTGCTAGTGGCCATATTGAATAAACGCTTAATGAGGAATGGGAGCTGCCATGTTAAATTATTTTTTCCAGTCTATGAACAAGAGGAAATACCATGTGCTTTGCATTGAGTTAACCTTTCCAAATTTCCACAGATAAACTCTAAATTAATTCAAAATTTGTTCAGAAGTTTAAAATGTAGGGTTTGGCCTCTTTTTTTATGCTCTTTTCAAAACATAAAAGATAGGAATTAAAATTGTCTCATATGCATGGAGAAAACAAGAATAGCCACAGTTTATGTTCATGTTCCAGTCTGTAGCATTTTAATTTTTAACTTGGTGTATTTTGCCATAGTTAGATATGAATTTTGAGATTAGTCAAATCATTGTCATTGGGATTAAGCACCTAGAAATTGTCCTCTGTTTCTTAACTACTGGCACAGACATTAGATAAACCCTAATCATTTACTTTGTTCATGGTCTGTGCTCTGCTATGGAAAGATGATCCATCTTGTCGGTGAACACGGTAGATGGTAATCTGTCTCCCGTGACTGTGCCTTAGAACTGCAAGCGATCTTTGTATTATAAGGCTGGTAAATAGAACCTATTATGAACATTTAAAATGTTTTCACATGTCAAAATAACAGAAGTACCTTTGTAAGCTGAGGATAATATTCATGTGAGCAACTTAGCATAGTGCTCTGTGGCAACTGAAGGCATTATGTGGGTGCACTGAAAGCAGCAATACAAATCATGCTGTAGTGATGTAAAAGTATCCACTAGTGCAAAATTTGATCATTAGCAGTCATGGAAACAACCAATAAAGAGGGCACAGTAGTTGAGTATTCAAGAGGTACTGCTCAGCTGTCACTGGACTAACTTAAAACCAGTTTAATTAATGAGGAAAACACAAGAAACTCAAATGAAGAGGCAGAGCGAAGTAGAATACATACCAGCTTTAAATCAATAGCGGTCAGGTTGCATTATGAAGGAACTGAGAGGGGCTTTTGTTCAAGGTTTGTCAAAGTTGCTTTTGTAAACTCCTGTTTTCAAGGATTTAAAACTAAGTGTAATACTAGCTTTGAAGCTTGAACGTGGACGTTTAACATACCATATTTAGAAAACTATAAGGCTAGTCAAGGAAGCATATATTTTTTGAGGTTTCATCTTATTTCAAGCTGTCTCATTAGCTCTAGCCTTGATTTCTGTAGGGAATAAGTCAACTAATGTCTGAATCTGTAATAATATACTTCATGCTTTAAGAAAGAACTGACTCTCAGAATCATATGTTGCAACTCACGTGCATTATACAACTTTAAGAATTTAACTTTGCCTAAATGGGAGTATATAATCTTGAGTTTAAAGGACAATTTTATGTATGTTAGAACTAACTATTCAATGTCAAGTTTTATAAGAACCTACAGGCATGAGGGCATGCACCTCAGATATTTCTATGATGACATAGCTTATCTTCTATATAAACTTTGAATTTAAGTTTCTTCATAAAATTTAGATCTTTTTGGCTTTTAATAAAATTCAGAATTTTCCCCAGGCATCTGTTTCTTATTCTGTCTTCATGCCTGGGTGCTCCCCATCCCTTCCTAGGCTATGTTAATTGTCAGCAGCACTTTCACTAGTGTGAGATCAAGTTCTTCCACTTCAATCATCATCTTTTTAACTGGAGCTTATATATGCCGTGTCATACACCTCTGCTGTGGAAGCCAAGCCCACAGTGTGCTGCCTACACATTTTTCAGTCAAAGTTTTAGATTGGTCCTGAAGTACAGATCACCTCTGTGATTAAAGCATGCAAACTGTGATGAGTGCTGTCTGCTGAGTAACATTCCTCATGCTGTGAACAGTCTGTGCTGTACGTGTCTGCATGTGGGTGTATCTGAATATGTTGCCAGCATAGTACTAAAGGGTTTCAAAATACTCTCCTCCTTATACAATTCTGGTTTAATGTTTGGTGAAGTGATAGTACAATAGGTTAGTAATAATACAATAGAAGTATAATAAGAATAGAAGTAATAATACAATAGGTTGATTGGTAAATATTGAATTAATTTTTAATTATTTCTTGACCGGAAAGAAATGGCTTGGCTAAAATTGAAAATAATGCAATAAATCAGATCACTTTTTTAAAAAACAAACAATCCAACCACCTGTCTTCACTGACTTTTTTTTTAAGGAAAAAAAAGCATAATTTTTCAGTTCAACTGCTTATGTTTAGATCTGGACTCTGAATCAAAAGACATACATTATTAACCTTAGCATAAACCGAACAGCGGTAGATTTTCAGTCATGCCTGTAGCACTTACATGAAATGATGGAGTCGTTAAGCCTCTTTGAAAGTGAGCAATATTTGGAACTGCTAGTCTAATGAAATACTTAACGCTATTTCAATAGTAATGTAACAATTTTAGTATCACCTTAAAATTGGTAGTTTAAATTCCTGATGACCTCATTTGGAGTACAGGTCAAATGCTAACATGTTCTGAATCCCCAACTTCTGCCTTTGTGGTAAGGGAAAACTAAAAGATATAAATAAGCAGGAATATTAAAGTCACATTTAAAGAATAGATTCCTTATGCTCTCTGTCTGTCTTATTACAGTAAGCCCTGCTGTACCTGTTGGTTGTCTGTTTATCAGGGTATTTATTCAATAACTCTGTAAATAAAAAATGACAAAGGTTTATTTGCCTGTTCTATAAATGCTGATAGAACTTCAAAAGTATATCTGTACTGTCAAAGAGTATGTTACTGATGGTAATGGCCACATTGCTACTGATGTTAAATATTGATGGACTTCATGAATAACAGTCTTGCTTTAAATAGATCCCATGGTGCAGGGGATGAGAGGGCGGATCTCTACTGTGTGTAGAAGAGTATAATGTTAAATATAAAGTGGGTTTTGTGATATGCTTGACCAAACCAGATGGCTCAGTATTTTGATTCACAGAATAAATTAACAGTTGATTCATGTTTGTCCATTGCAGAGGAAGGTAATTGGGACAGAATATCTCCTCTCTTCTGCTTTCTTTGAGAACCCTTCCCACCTCCTGGAAGCCAGTGTCGTATGTTTGTTTCCCTTTGAAAAGGCATGTTGGAATTCAATGACTTAGTGAGCTATTCCATAAAGGAATATAAGGGTTTTGATCTCAGCAGAGATCTCTGATCACTTACCTTTTTTTGAGCAAGCTCATACTGAAAAATGAAGAGAAACTACTACGTATTTATTTTCTATTGACTTATTAGAGTTGGGCTGGGAACAGCTACCTACTCTGCATTATGTCTGTTTATTTCTATCTACTCATAGTCTTCTGTCAACCTGAAATCTGAAGCTGAAGGTCATGTGCACATTTTCCATAGACTCCTACTAGCCAGAAGATCTGGCAAAAATAATTTTTTTTTGTTTGTTTTTTTCCAAAATTACTGCTTCAGGATATAGAGAAATGGGACTACTCTGTCAAAATATTTCTGCTTATATAATTGTGTGGGGTTTTTTTCCCTCGTTCTGAACTTGTCCCAGTAGAGAGCATGTGCCTCGGTCCTCTCTGATTTTTCTTTTTACTAAAACAAATGTCATCAGGACACCATTTGAAATTCCCCTTGGTGGCAAAGACAACTTCTGGGCATCAAAGGCATTTTCTTACACATGAATTAACATGACATTGTGTTCCTGATGCATTTGCAATAGATTTTGATGTGTGGTGGTTCTCTGTGTTGAGATGGCTGTCTCTTCACATTTGTATGTCTAATTGTGACCTCAGTGACAGCTTCTGAGTCTCTTGCTGTGATAAATACTGGATCACAGAATGGACACAGCTTCTCATTTCCTGCATTCAGAATATTATCCTTGAAATTTCTAACAACTTTCAAATAAACAATGAATTCATTGTTACATTAATCTGGTTCTGTGGTCTCAAGTAGAACATATCCATTTGAATATTCCTATAAAACTTGAAAGTGAGCCAGCAATTCTGTTTTCTGTCTCAGCTCATTAGTGACCTTCCTTGTTTATAGTTAGAATTTAATTCCCACGTAAGTCATTTATGATGCAACCTACTGTCAGTGCCCATACAGGTACTCAAGTGTGAAGTGTATGTGAGGTGTAAGATTTAACACTATGATGTATAAATATATAGGAATTCCTTAAGGCAAGTGATTGAAAATCTGCCCTTGCTACACTGACAAAAATACTGATTGACTTCTATTAGAGCAAAATTAACTGTGACAAATAGTAAGTGGGCACTATGCAATACTACAGAGCTTTTAGTGTTTGAGGTCTATTACAAGTGAGAATTACATGTTAAGCATGCTTTGGACCTCTACAAATTTACAGGACGTAGATAACCTAGATAAGGTGTTCACCTTTTAATTTGGCTGAAATATGTGATTTAGTCTGTATTTCCTTGTTGATATAATACAGAAGAATAGATCAAACACATTTTTAATGGACCAAATCCATAAGCTTCTTACCGCTACATTCTACAGAGATAAGCAAGCTGCAGTAAATAACTACAAGATGATATTACATGAGAAAAATCCAAGAATGTTTTATTATTCCGGGCTCCTTTCTGGCTTTCTTATAGACGGGTGTCACATTTCCACCCTCCAGGCCAATGGGATCTCCCCAGTTAGCCATGATTTCAGGTAAATCATGGAAAGCAGCTTGGTGAGCACATCTGCCAACACTTCAGCACCCTTGGGTGGAACCCATCCGGTCCCACAGCCTTTGTGCATCCAAGTGGTGCAGCAGGTCTCTGACCACCTCTTCAACTGTGCTGACCTCAATCTGCCTCCCCTCCCCATCTCACAGCTCCTGAGGCTGGGTGTGCAGGGAACAGCCAGTTCCACTGCTAAAGACTGAGGCAAAGTAGGCATTGAGCACCTCAACCTTTTCCTCATCCTTAGTTACCATGTTTCCCTCTGCATCCACTAAAGGAGGGAGATTTTCTCTAATCCTCCTTTTGCTGTTAACAAATTTATAGAAACATTGTTTGTTATCCTTAACAGCTGTGGCCAAGTTGAGCTCTAGCTGTGCTTTGGCTCTCCTAATGTTCTCCCTGCACAGCTTCACTACATCTTTATAGTCTTCATGAGAGACCTGCCCCTTCTTCCAAAGGCAATAGATTCTCCTCTTGTTCTTGAGATCCAGCCAAAGGTCCCTGTTTAGCCAGGCCGGTCTCCTTCCCCGCCTGCTTGTTTTCCGGCATACAGGAACAGCCTGCTCCTCTGCCTTTAAGACTTCTCTCTTGAAGTATGTCCAGCCTTCCTGGACTCCCATTTCTTTCAGGGCAGCCTCCCAGGGGATTTTGTTAATCAGTCTTTTGAACAGGTCCAAGTTCGCTCTCTGGAAATTTAAGGTGGCAGTTTTACTAACCCCTCTCTTTGTTTCTCCAAGGATCAAAAACTCAGTCTTCTCATGATCACTGCACCCTGGACTGCCTCTAACTTTTACTTCCCCCACAAGCTCTTCCCTGTTCCCAAGAAGCAGTTCCAGGAGGGCACCTTCTCTAGTATGCTAACTCACCAGATGTGTGAGAAAGTTATCCTCCACACATTCCAAGAACCTCCTGGATTGTTCCCTCTCTCCTGTGTTGTGTTCCCAGCAGATACCCAGGAGGTTGAAGTCCTTCACAAGAACAATGGCAAGTGACTGTGAGATTTCTCCCAACTATTTATAGAAAGCTTCTTCTACCTCACTGCTTTGGTTTGGAGGTCTATAGGAGACTTCCACAGCAAGATCTGCTTTATTGGCTCTTAACCTAATCCAAACACTCTCAACCCCATCATTACTATACTTAAATTCTGAGCTGTCATAGCATTCTCTTACATATAGTGCCACTCCACCACCTCTCCTTCCCTGTCTATCCCTCCTGAAGAGCTTGTAGCCATCAATAGTGGCACTCCAGTTGTGTGAGGCATCCCACCACATTTCTGTGATAGCTACTATGTCATAGTTCTCATGTTGCATCATGGCTTCAAGTTCCCCATGCTTGTTGCTCATACTGCATGCATTGGTATAGATGAACTCGAGATGAGCTGATGAATCCAACACCTTTTTGTGAGTGTGTGCCCCATTCCCTACCCAGACCCTTCTCAGGTACTTCCACGGTTTCTAAACATCTTTCCCTTCTTTCAAATGAAGTGGCAGAGGGAGAGCCCTCACCAGTCCACCATCCTTCAAGCTTTGGCATGCTTCCCTTGAGCTTATTCCTAACAGGCCCCGTTACCCCCACCCCCTCATATCTAGTTTAAAGCCCTGTCAATAAACCCTGCTAACTGCTGCCCCAGAATCCTTTTCCCCCTCTGGGACAGCTGCATCACACCTATTTCATCTGTCACCATCAGACCAAGTTAGTCTTCAAGCAGCATGTATATCCAGAGCAAGAAGATGGAAACATCATGGAAGCTGCTGAACAACCATTTTTCATCTTATAGAGAAGAGGGCTGCCCTCATGCACATGAGTGTTCTCTTTATGTAGTAGTAATGATTTACTGAAGAAAAACTCTTTTTTCCCATCATCCCTTCTTTCTGCATTTGTGTAAATTTTTGCCTACTTGCCACTAGTAATGTGTGAGACAGATTTGAGAAGAAATGGTACCATCAGATGAATTTTCTTGAAGTTTAACACTGAAGTGTATGATATCAACTCCTCAGAAATACAAAGAAAAATCCTTAATTTTGCCCTGCTATAAATGGCAGGCTCTAAAAATTACTTTAAGAATAAGAATATACATTTTCTATAACAGAGCTTGGTTATTCTGTTACCTTCAACTGTAGGAGGTTGTCTATCAGATAAGGAAATAAAATAATACTTTGAGACTCAGATTAATTTCTGCATTCCTAAGCTCCACACATGATAACAGGAAAAAAAGAGTGGTTGAGGAAAAAGGTGAAAGCAAATTATTTACAAGGCGGTTTTGTATACAACTAGAGCCATTTCTCTTGTGAGTCTCTATACTCAACACTCATTGGTGAGTGGATGTTTTCAGAACAACAAAGCACAAAAAAGAAACCCCAGCACCAAAACCAAATGACACTTTGTAACAGTGTTAGGATAGTTTGTCTCTATCAAGTCTCAAAAATGTGACAGAATAAATTGGTTTCAGATAACCACTGTAGCCTGCAGATTGTGTGACGTGGGCTAATGGGTTCTTGTGGGAGAACTCAAAATGACTGGACAAAGATGTTTGTGGCCCATTGCCTCTTATAACTCCGTTATGTTTAACCCAGTCTAGCTTAACATCATGCTACAGGTGAATTCCAGTTCAACTCAGGAAAGGTGTTTCAGCTTGTTTGCTGTCAACAGAAATCCCAAATTCAGGGTATCTTTTTCAAATGTTTTGGAACTTGATGACGTTTCAGTTGACTGTAACAAGAGAATGATAAGAGTTAGGACAACAGAAAAAGTATGTAGAGTGTCCAGTTGTGTAACACTTAATGGCAGGATGCATAAACAACATACAAGAAAGCTGTTGGGAGAGTCAAATTCCCCAAACGACCCTGTTTAGGATATCTTGCCTCACTTCCAGCTCTCTTAGCTTTTTGCTTTCCTAATTATGTGTGCAAAATGTATGAAGAATACTTTCTGTTCTTGCTTTTGTGGTCTTAGCATACTGTATACTACAGAGACGAGCAGTCTACAGTGAATGACAGGATGTGTTGTATGAGAAAAATGGTGGCACATATCCTTCTGGGCTGAGGTATGAGAGTTACTCTTGCTCTGTTTTCCATCGGCACAGAAAGCCCAGATACGTTAGCTATGGATGTAGTGCAGAACGTCCAGAAAGCAGAACTAGAAGTATTGTTGTCATGGTACTTATATTCTTAAACTTGTAATATGAATCATTAAACTTAGGAATTTCACAAAATGGCACTAGGATACAACATTAATAGGGGCTATTTCTGTTTCTAGGTTGTGTTAGTATGTTTAGATAAATGGCACTGATAAGTAGGAAATAAATGATACGCTTCATACCTAAAAAGGGAGTGTGTCCTTATTTTCCTGGTAGTGGACACTTTTGTACGACGCTGAGGCCCCCCTGGTGAATTGCCTTTCCTTGTGGTAAGAAGTATTGTCTGCTAAGTTCTGCCACTTAGGCTGTATTTGACTGGATAAAAGGGAAAAATTTCCCTCCAGACTCTCCTTTCCTTTTCAGATAGCTCAGTTGTAATTAACTAATTAATTTGTGTGTTCAGATACCAGTGGATTTATCCATATTTAAGCTACACTATAATATCAGTGATAGTGAATTGTTAGCATTACTGGCTGCATCAGTATCTTCAATATTCGTAATAGCAAATAAAATTAACCCAAGAATAGTTTAGGTTCATAAAATCTAGGCACAAAATTTTCTTTCCTTTCTAAAATGTCCCTGGGTTAAACTAGGCCCCAATCATATGAAAATGTAAAGGAAGAGGTGGTTTTATTCTGAAGAGATTTTTAGAAAACTAGTAATGCTAAATTGCATGATGCTAATGACTAAAGGAACAAAAGGTTCCTTTGGAACAAAAGATAATCTGTTTTTTTCACACTGTTGCCAGAATTTCCAAATTGTCAAAAATTACTAGGAAGTTCTAGCTGAGCATGGCTCTGTTGCAGTCCTTTTGATAAGTAATTTTAGGGTCAAAGCAATTAACAGTACCTTTTAAGTCTACAAATGCTGCCACATTGTGTTTTGTGGTTTTGGAGGCAGGGATGCAAAAGTTCTTGTTGTTAAAAATTAGTCAAAAATCCCTCACTATCTAAGGATGTTACCAAAATCCAAAAATCTGAATGAAGACCCGCCCAAATATGACCTTAATTTTCTCTTCTTCGTATCCATTCATCCAGTTTAACAGGATTAGCCTAGAAGAACCTTTTAACATATGGAAATTTCAGATGTTGACTGTGGCTTCTCTTTTGGCAGTATATAATGAATTAAAGAGTTACTTTTTGACAGCTTTCTTCCAGACAATTTATTTTTATGGTTTGAACTGAAAGAAGAAAATATCCCAAAAGTTAATGACAGAGAAAATACTGGAGGTTTTTGTCTTTGGTAGCCAGGGATGAATGAGCAACATGTAAAGTCCTACCTTTGAGTGAATATGAATGGGTGCTGTGAGGATGTTTTTGATGCTGATAATAACATGTTTTAGCATGCATTTATTTATTTTCTTGCTACAAATTATATTCTGGATGTTTTTCCTTTACTGGTTTGAGCTTCGTTCCAACTTCCTCCCACGCTGCACCTTAAAGCCTTTTCAGTCCAGCTTCATGCTCTCTGTGCTTGCTTTCTTTCACTTCTTTTCCTTCTTAATCACATCTTCCTGGAGAAATAATGCTGCCTCATATCAAAAGAAGTGCTATCATGCAGCTCCATCCTATGTATTGCAGGCTAACCGATCGTATTATTTTTCTAGTTTCCCTTTTAAAATATTTTTTAAAATATTTTTTGTTGTTTACTTTGTATCAAATGAAGCATTTTATTAGATTGTGTTCAGAGAGGTTTTTTCTGATGGCCCTCCATAGCCAGGAGGGATCCATATAGATTATGGTAAGATTCCTATGGTAGGAACTAGTGACAAACCAAAAGTGAATCTCTTTGTAAAAATGAAGAGGGGGGGGGAGCTGTTCTAGACGTACTTTTCTATCACTTAAAATCTGAATGTCTGAATTTGTTTGAGAGGTGAAGAATATAACTCTTTAGTTACAGAGGATGTAATGGTAATACATGTACAATTTTCACAGCTTTGTATGTATTGCAAATGCAGTTCTTATGTCATTAATTCCTGCAAGAAGCAGCGTGCTGATGTGCCTGTGGTCACAAGTCAAATGAAATTATGTATTCTTGATTCCTATAGTTGACAGTCAAACTGATTTCGATAGATATGTTTAAGAGGATTTATGACCTTTCAAAATAATCTTTTAAATAATTTTAATCTGTGTTTGATTTCTAGAGATAAAATATGTATTATAGTGGTACTGCTCTAAACAATTTAGTTACGCTTTTGAAATAAACATCACCATGCACTTATAAAAGTTCTTGTTAAAGTTAGCAAGAAAGTCTTGAAAGTTAGCTTTTACTACACAAGATTTATGGATTTTAATCTTCACAACAGTTTAAATGTAACAGTTTTCATCTTCAAGGGAAAAAAAACCAAACAACTACTGACTGTCAGTTTTCCCACCCTGCCACCTGCAACCCTGTCTATTAAATGCCACCTTTTCAGACTTGTGACTGAATAACTGTGAAAGTACGGGTCCCTGAAGCTGCGAGATAGGGAAATGTACTTGTGATAACTATTCCTTTCCTTAACCAGATTTCAAAGCAACTGAGCAAAAGTCTTGTCCAGTGTCTAACTGTATAAACACATCAGGTTTTCTTCCCAAGGGAGTTATTAATACAGCTTTACATGATGGATTGGTGACTTATGTCACATACTGCGACTAGGTTTAAATTAAGTGGTAGATTACTTCTTTTGGTGCACCATGGACAGTGTGTGTAAACACACAAATACATGTAGGAAAGTGACAGGATTTGGTGAAGGGACAGAATCAGCAAGCTTTGACTGGAACAGACATGAAAGAACAGAAGAATAGTAATTGTTGGAACACAAACTCAGAGATTTGGGACCCCTCGCTAATTCATCTTCATTTGGAAGCTTATAAGAGACATCAGTCTCAGGCAGGCAAACAGGAGATGAAATATGTTCTCTTACTGACCTAGAGGCAAAGCCAGGGCACACAGCCACACATTTTCCCTTCTTTTTCGGTACCTATCTCCCTGCGTGACTCTATCTTGCTGTATTGTGAGTGCTTTTCAAAAGGGCGTGTTGTCATCTCTTTATTTTTTCATTTTCCTGACAATTTTTTTCTGTCCCTTTAGGCAAGAGAAAGAAGTATTATCTTTTAGCCTGATCCAAACCTCTAGCCTTAGTTTTCTTGCCTTGAGTTCTTAATTCTAACAAATTACTTCAATTGCTCTTCTGGCCAGTCTCGCCCTGGCCAGTTCCTACTAGAAAGCAGAATAAATAAATTCTATGCATTCCTATCAGGGTAGTAGGTAGAACAAATAAATTGCACAGATTCCTATCATATGACATTTTAGGCTCAATTTTCAGCAGAATACTTAAAATGGCTAACGTTTTTTATTAGACGTAGCAGTTGCATGTTCAGTTTTTCACAAATATGTAACAATTAAGAGCTTGATGAAATAGTAGGTTTTGTAAATTCATGTTACCTGTAGTATCATTACTGCCTATACAAAGCCTAAATATTTTGCTTTTGAAACTGATTTTTGCAGACAAAGCAAGAGCTGCGGTAGAAAGTTTTGATCTGGGATAGTCTGCACACTGAAATGTCATGTGTTGTTCTGTCCTGATTATTTGCCTATAGGAAAGCTGTGAAGTTCGCCCACAGGATGCTTTCCAAGATACACAAGAAGGCAATGCCAGATTTCCTCGAGTGGGAGCTCTGAGTCTGCCCATCTCTCTGCATACATAACCCCTATCTATTAAGCTCCTTTAGAACCTCCACAGTGTGTAAAGTGTCTCTGAGGTTACTCTTTATTGGAGAACCTTAAAAAGAAATAGCTGTAGGGAAAAAAAAAGTCATAAAACTAATTCGCAATCCTAACTAGTCAGTAATCTTTCTCATTTTCTGATATCCACTTATAAGAGATGGAGGGGGAGTTCAGTTCCAAGGATCCAAGAAGTTTATAGCCCGTATGTGCAGTAAGCTGGAAGAGCATTACTAGCAGCATGGCACATTGTGTTGAATGCAGTTATGGAGATAATTTTAATAGGATTTTGTGAAAAAACTCTGCCCTGGTAAATGATAGAACAGTAAAGCTGGGAGTTTGCTTAGATTTGCTTTTTGGATCACAATTATGAATTCCACGCTTTACAAGAACTCTACCTCTTTGGTAACTTTTTGGCAGTGGGTAGTAATTGCCATGCATTAATCCCTCAAAGGTTTCATAGCATCCCTCCCTCCCCTTTTTATGGATTTTTTTTTTTTTTTTTTGGTACCAGAGACACTTCAGTGGATACACATGTATATATACTTTATAAAATACCTAAGTGTTTCACTGTGGGAATGCAGTTTAAAGTCACTTCTTTGATAGTGCAAATAATTGGAGTTTCAGGGTGTCTGTGATTTGATCTGTAAAAATTTATTGTCTTGTAAGAATAGTCATAGTGAGGATGTGTAAAAATATGAAGGCAGTAGAGATGGATAAATACAGTTTTATCCTGTTCTGCACATATAAACATCTAGTAAGAAAGAAAAGTTCTATCCAGTGGTTTTGTCAAATGATATGCCAGCATGCAATGAAAGAGTTACTGTATTTATATGCAGGATTATATTCACAACTTCTAAACTTGCATGCATTCCTAGATTTATTGATGATCATTTTCTGTTTGTCCCGCCATGTGCACATCATGGTGAGTGATCTTTGCTGTCACTCATTTATCATCCCAGATCACAAAAAGCTATGTGGATGGTATGTCTAATTTGTACATATTTGTGTGTGCCTGAAAGAGAGATAATTGCTTACCTGTAATTGCTTTTCTCTAAAAATATAGAACAGCAGTAAGGTTCTTGCATAAAACCTCACTGATAAAAATAGAACTTCCATCATTTTAAGTTCAGAGATGTTGGCAGTTACTCTGTTTTGTATATGCAGAACGGGTCTTTGGTTTTAACATCAGCCATCAGGGAATTGAATGCTATCGATTGGCGTACCGTGCTGAGTGTATTTGCATTCACCTCCCCACATACTGTGTATATAGAGATGTATCATATGTTTATCTTCAGAAGTTAATACAAAGTAATTAGTACCTTCCTGAAACCATTAGGTGTGTATCTCAGCACAAAGGCATCACAGTCATTGGGATTAAGCACCTAGAAATTGGCCTCTGTTTCTTAACTCCTGGCACAGACATTTGGATACATACTTTTTTTCGCTGGGGATGCATGAGGGAGGTCAATTAAACTGGCTGAGCTTGGTTTATTTGGTCCTTTGACACTGATGGAAGAATTTGAGCACCTGATTTACTGATGAAATGTAAAATAAATGTAACAACACTTGGTTAGGTTTTGATCTTGGATATAATGTATAGTTTAGTAAGGTTATATCTTTTAGGAGTCTTTTTCTTAGATATTTAGGAGGAAGAGAGATTCAGAAGTAACTGCAGGACAATTCCCATAGAAAGGGGTTTTCACACAAAGTCTGTATATGACTAATGAATCTTCATTTTACAATTTTTCTCTAAGATTCAATGATTATTACATAGTAATTTAACATTAGAAATTCACAGAATGCAGGTTAATATTTTAGCATTAACTAGCTAATGTAAATAATTTTTTATGTAAATAAGAAAATACAGCTTCATTCACTAAGTGCCCTGATCAGTGTACTCCTTTCCTGCTCTTTTGAGTCTCCTGCTTGGTTCAGGGGAAACAGATCACTCATTTACGTATCTGATGCATTTCTCTTTAAGTATATTTAATTCTTTTAGTTTAGTTCAGAAACTTGCCTTATTTTCAAACCTAGTTTTAGCACTGTAAGAAGGATGAGATCTAAGATTTCCAACCTTAAATTTTTTAATAGGATGGTTTGATTTTACATACCACGTGAGAAATAGCTGGAAATTGTATTTATATATGCTTGGAAATTGTGTCGGGGTTACTTTGTGTAGAGAGATAGGATGAGATTTTGTTTTATTTAAAGGTTTAAAAGAATATATTTGCAAGGAATGAAAATCTAGTACTATTTGCATTCTCTTTGCAAATAAATGGCAGCTACAGGGTTACTTACATAGATGAGCTAAAACTTGTGTAAAATACTTTGCTTGATAAGAGGCTAAAAAGGTAGTTTTGGGGTAAGAATCCCTTGCAGGATAAATTTTACAACATAATAGGTACTAAGCTTTGTAAGTTTGTTTCCCCAGCAGTCAGTATTCACAACAAAACCATTCTCCAGCTAATGTATTTCAGCCTCCCTAGACTTAAGTATAGCTGGTACTGCCGCTCCAATGGGAAGAATTACTTCTATTATCTTTCTAACCTTAATTTGTCACCTGCAGAGTAACACTGAATACAGCTGGCAAGCTCAGATTGAGAAACAAATGCTGAGCAGCAGCTGTATACAGGAGGTTTGATTTTTTTACTTTACTGGAGTTTTCAGTGTCTTTAAAACTCTGGGAATACAAAAAGAATGTTGAGTTGTTTTTTTATTCTAATAGCTTTTATGTGCTTTTTGTCTGTGTAATTTGTCTTGTTCAGACTGTATTTTATGGACGATGTCTATCTTCTGAGTTTTAGTTTTCAAAGTACTAATCTAAAATCTTTCCTTTTTGTTTTTAACCAAGAGCTGCAAGTGCTGCCTCCCCCACTCAACTGATCATGCAATTTAGTGTAAAGGTGTGTTTCTCAGTCTGTCTGCGTTCCCCTACAAAAGTATAAGTTATGGCAGTTAAACACACACCACACGGTGATAAAGCATGAGCTTGTCATTGCTCTTCTCTTGCTTTCATTCTTTCCTCTTTCTTTGTTGGTTTTGTTGGGGTTTTTTTTGCCTAATGTCACCTTCATTTACTTCACCAGCAGGAAGACTCTGTCCCAAGAGAATGATTCACTTTTAGATATCAGTGGAAGACAGCCAGAATAAATTGAGTGTGGAAAAGCAGCATAGTTTGATGTGTGTATTGATATCTCAGGGCTTAATCTTTGCTCAAGTTACACCTGTACCATCACTAACCAATGATGAGGTCAAGGACCCATGCCCTCTTGAGGAGAGTCTACTGCATTTGTAGGAAAATATTGCACAAAGGGGAAATATGTCTAAAATTGTGAAATATTATCCAAAGCCATGGTGGATATGAAAGAATCTATGTTTATAAACAGTTCATATTTTAGCTTACCTGCCACTGCCGTCACAAAAAAAAAAAAAAGTCCCCTTTTACTTATATTTTAAGACCATGCAAAGCACTTTATTAATAGTTGGGTTGTCCAGAAAATAACCATGGCTGGATTCATTTTGGTTTATGCCTTCAGAGTCTTAGCTGCTTTGCTAACATAGTTTTTACTTAATACTCTGTTGAGATTACGGCATCTGAGCTCAGATATTGGTACATGCCTTTTTCCCCTTTTACATTCACTCATCTGTCCCGTAACATCCTTCGATCCTGCTATGTGAGACAGTGTTATTTTCCCACTCTGGTTTCAAGTAGGATCTTTTCAAAAGTGTAGAGGCAAGACGCTGGTGTCTCTGAATCAATTCCTGCAGTCCACTGCCTGTGCTTTTGATGCTCCATTTAAAAAGATGGTTTACTCATCACTTTTTGGATATACTTTTAATTCTATTTAAGGTAAAAAAACCTAGAATAGCTGTCAGATGTTATTATAGTTAGTAAAGGGATACAAAGGATTTATTTGAGAATGGGCATTTGTAATAAGATGGATCCAGATATTTGAGGGCAGTGTTTGACTAAAACAATAGATCAGGTCCTAGACATGGAAAATGCGAGATGTAACTCTTGGACAATGATGGGAGAAAGTTATTACTGCTTTAATACTGCATAGGGCTTGTAAAGCTAGCAGTGTTTTTCCTCCACACCATTATGAGTTGGACGAGAAGTTGGAATGTGCTCACATTAAACATTATGGAGAAAGGACTTTAACGTGAAACTCTGTATGGCCGATAGGAATCATGGGAGCAAGAGATTACATCCTGCCTCAACTCAGTATTTCATATATAGAATTTATAGTTCCCTGTGTTTTTTAGTAAATTAAATCAGGGAGTTGTTTTCTTTATTTACTCAATGGTAAACTGGCTTACTCGCTTCTCAGGTTTTTTATTGCTGTCATTTATTGCGGATGGTTCTCCAGTGCTAAATGAAGTGAAAGCATACATCACAAAATCTAGTTTTTCTCCTGCATCTACCAAGCAAGACTGTATAGAGCTGTTTTTGTTCCTGCTGGTTATGCTTTTTTCGTTTTTCATTAAATAATTGTTTATGTTCAAGTAGGCATTTGTTTTTCTTTTGATACAGTGTAATTTC
Source organism: Athene noctua (assembly GCF_965140245.1). Lineage (NCBI taxonomy): Eukaryota > Metazoa > Chordata > Aves > Strigiformes > Strigidae > Athene > Athene noctua. Next base: position 7,783,036 of record NC_134044.1, read on the forward strand.
CTCTTTCTGCATAGAGAGGCCATTAAAAAGGTAATTGAAATTAAATGATGGGTCAGCATGCAAAATACAGTGGACTGACTGCAGGTGATAGTGAGCAGAGATGTACTGTAAGATATTTATGTTTTAAAGCAGGATCCAAAGTGTCATGGTTTTATGTAAGAAAGTCTTGGAACAGAGAAGAGGGGGAGAGATCCTGAGTTATAGCCTGTAATGAGCAGTTATTTGTAAGTTTATTCCTGTTGACTGGAGAACATTTTTTCTTCTGTATGATTATTTACTACGGAATTGTCTTCTCTGCAGTATTTGCTCGAGGTAACTCTTGTTGACTCAACCTTGTTTGACTGAAAACTGTCATGTCTTATCAAATGACACTTGATTAACAGGATGGTGAGATATACAACACAAGATGTTTTGCTGGCAGCAGATATTAGAAGACAGCTCTTCCTGACATTACTAAGTTTCATCTGAATTGCACTTCATCCATATTCGTGACAGGTCAGCCAAGTGGTGTTTGAAGTACCACTTAGAGCAGCCTGGAGACTTTTTTTTGTGCTTGAAGAAGTCAGATATGCCTTGTATTCACACTGCACTGAAAAGGCAGTAAGAGTAAGGAGGGCATAGTTTGGCCAACTACACTGCAGGGCTTTGAATCCAGAAAGCAAACCAGCACTCATCAGAATGATTTCATTTTGCTTCTGTAGTTGACTCTTCCTTCTCAAAAGTAATAGTCTGGAGTAAAAAAATTCTGGAAGAGACTGATGAATATTTAACAAGCTATTCATGAGCGTAAGGGAAAGCTGCCTTTTTGCTGCTGCCTTACAGTTTGCCAAAGTGTCATTTTTGGAAGTGGTATAGGACTTTGCAGCTCTATAGCTTATAAGTATATAGATTAAAGAGAAGCACAGCCTGGAGGTGCTCTCCCCATGTGTGGAGGTTTTATCTCATGCAAGTTTCGATTTGCAGACTGTCATAGCCAGAGCTGGGCTCCAACCATGAAAACCAAGTCCTTCAGTAGGAAAGAAGAAATGGGCAGAAGGGAAGTGCAGTAGTGAAGGGACAAGCTGATGGCTCTGGCCTTTTATTATACTCAGTGAAGCCTCATCTTTAGCACTGTGCTTCCCCAGAAATCTCCACATATAATACAGACCAAGGCAATATGTTTCATTAAGCCATATCCTGCTTTTTGAAGATGTTGACATATTTCACAAAAATACAGTGTACTGATAGAAATAGCTTCCCACACAAACAGTCCGAGGGAAAGAAGGACTTTCCGCCATTATTTTTTTATTACGCTAGTCTTATAGATAAGCAAACTGTCCTCACAGTATAGTTGTAACCAGCAAAACTAAATTAGGCTTTGAAATTGAGAGATGTTTCTTCAGCATCTTAAGATATAATCAATGAGACAATTGCACCTTAGTACCTTCATTCATCAGAAGTATTCAGCCTGGATCCAGCACATGAAAGCCTTTGCCAGCTGTGGTCCTCAGCTACAGTGAATAAAGTTCTCTTAACTGTGCTCTGCCCGCAGATACTGATTATGGTGTTCATTATCAGCAAAGCAGTGTAAGCAGAAAAGATGTTAAAGCCTTGAGAGTGAGTTTCTGAAATGGGTAGCTAAGTAAATACCAGCACTGTTGTAAAGAAAGGATAGTAGGCAATTTTTATAAGGTAAGCACAGAGGCTGGATCTGGTGCTCAGTGCATACCCAAGCAGCACTTCAGACAGTTTCTTGATCTCCTTGATCCCAGTGATTTATCTGTATAACTATTTGTCTATCCATCTGTACTTCTCATCTGGATAAGCTTCTTGTTCTTCCTCCTGAAGATAAGAAATTTATCATATTATTGTAATGAAAGACTTTGCTCTCACAGGAGACAGAAAATCAAGCTGAGAAATTTACAGAGATTCAATGCAGAGAGGACCTCCATCGCTTTGAGATACACTGATCACTTCACATACAATAAACTGTTGGATTATGTTTGCAGAACTGCTTAATACCCTGTGTATACTGGTTGTCCATTAGGAAACAGTAGCAAAACATTCAAACTTACAGTCTAACAAGCATGTCTAAGAGTAGACAGAAACAAGGATCTTTTGTTGAATATCTGGCAACAAATATTAGTATGGTTCTCTGATTCAGACATGAATGGATGAGAAAGTAACTGTTATCTCATTTCTGACACTTTCCATAATCTCACTTGTCTTTTGGTTTCAGTTTTTCATATGGAATATTGGAAATAGAGGTGAACTTATAGGTGGGATAGTGAATAAATCTCTATAATCACCAAAGAGAAGCTAAACAGACTCACCTCTTTGGTTGCTGAAAACCTGAAGACCAGTACTCCATGTCCAAGCTTAGTAAATAGGTGAAAAGCAAATCCATATGTATACGCTTATAGTGTATAAACAAAAGGTGCAGTTCATTGCTGGCTCTGTGCCTTGTAGTGTAGAAGAATAAAAATGCATCACATCATTGGTTTACTGTAAATAATACATAATAAAAGGACGTGGAGAATAAAACTGAAAAATTCCATCAGGAAGTTGATTTTCCTGCATTATTTGTGTACTATAAAATAGTACATGAAGTGATGTAACTAACCAACAAGGTGAAGAAATTATTTAAATGTACATAATATTAGAGTAGAAACCTGTGTGATTTATTTACAGTACTTTGCATGGTATATATTAAGTATTTAGCAGAATGAGCTCCCTGAAATGTGTCTAACAGAAACACTTGAATAAAGAGATGCCAAAGACAAAGAAGGAATAAAGGCAGACATCTTCAGGAAAGAAAAAGTATATTATAATGTATATTAAACTTTACATATAGAGAAGCAGTGGTATTGCTGAAGTAGCATTACATTTCAACTGATGTCAAATCTAACAGCAAGCATTTTTAACAATACCACAACTTTTACGGTATAGGCTGTGCTTCTTAAATGTTATCCAGCGATCCTTTCAAAATACATTCTTGCAAAATGTGTTCTAAGCATATTTTTGATAGAAAAAAGTAAAAGCAGGCCCTGTGTTTTTCCCAAAGCGTGTTTGAAAAAACTTATAACCCGCATTTTAGCCTTTCTGCAGAGATCCGGGAGAGACAATTGCAAAATTGATATAGACAATATCTTGTTCTGTATACACAGTTGTTCACTACTACTGAACCAAGCGCTTTGAAATACATCATTATACTGGTGCTTCTATTGTTTCTCAGTCTGATATCTTGTTTTACACATGCTTTTTTGGTGTTGTTCTGAACAACTTTTGACTCTCAAAAGCAAGATCTCTAATACCCCTCCTTCTAGTAAATGAATGCTCTACTTCCTCAGAGAGGAGTAACAAAAAGACACTATCATCCGGATTTTTGATAACTCAATTCTGTAGTGCCTGGCTTCATTTTCTTTCATTATGGTATTCATCAGAGCTGTGTGAAACTGCTCCAAATGTTTCTTTGAAGTTTTTTCCCCACAAAACTGTTTGCTATTTCATGCAATTTTGCCTCCCCTCAGATCCAATTTTCCTTAAGATTTGACAAAATTACCGCCTTATTTTTTACATCAAAAATACAAAGATGGCAAAAATCAAATTCTTTATCTTGGTTTGGAATAAACAGGTGGTGGTCTAATTCTACTGGAAAGAGACTGTTCTACTGGTACCATAGAGATTTAAATATTAAAAAAAAAAAAAACATTTCTTAATGACATGAAGTTCCTTTGTCATCCCACATATCCTTAAAATCATAAATATTTTTTGCCTCTCTAGGAAAATGTGACTCAACATATTCAACATGTATTAAAACACTACATGGTCACACTTTTTGTTCAGTTTCAGATTATCTTGTTCCACATGTTTTATAAAGGATACTAGATTGTAAGAGTCTGGTCCTATTTCAAGCCCAAGAAGGCATATGGCTTATTTCCTACTTAAATGTCTTTCCAAGAAATCATACTATTAAATAATGGTTATGCACACATCACATACTGCTGAGGAACTCTGCAATATTTATTTTTCTGACTCCTTTGCTCAGCTCTGTGTTATTCTCTCCTGGCTTCCTGTTAATTATTTTCTTTTTATCCTGATAGTGAGATGAGTCTTGTCAACATGCATGAAAAATTATTTTCTGCTGATTCTCACTGTCTGTAATGTATCTTAATATTCCTGTTCTAAGCTTAATTCACATCTTCTCAGTGATGTGAAATGTTAGCCAAGTATGCATGTAGGGTGAATCCCAGGTCTGAAGTGACCACTTGAAGTATTTTAGTTATCATATGTTAAACCCAATTTTGAACAGAAAGAAATGGGAGATGAAATTAGGTCCAAGGGAATTGATTGATCTGTTCAGCTATCTAACTTGATTAAAGCTGAAGAAACTCAGAGTTCAGATGTTAAATCTAAGGTTATGAATAAACTTTCATTGTGCAAGAGAGGCAGAGGAGTCTGGAAACAGGCAGTCTTTATTCTGGCTCTTTAAATTAGAACTGTGCATTATCAGTAATTCTTACCAGGTACTTATCGTGTGATGATAATTTTTAACATTATGGTCTCAGTGTTATCTTTTACATACTGGATTTTAAGAATATCCTTCCCTGACAACTGTTTAATTAACACACTGTCAGATATCAGGTTATGTCTGTTTCCTTTCAAATTAAGTATATTAGCAAATGTAGTGGTAATTAACATCTGACATCAGAGATTTGAACTGAAAAGTTGTAAATACATGTGGTTTCAAAGTTTACCACGGATTAGTAGGTTGAGTGTTTTGTGTTTACTTACAGGGCTTTACTATGGAAAAGGACAAGGACAATGTGGACATTTTTAGCAGTAGAAGCTTCTGAAGAGAGAACATTTGCTGCAGATAGTTAATTTACAAATTATTTTGAGTCAGAACTCCTACTAAGATAGATGGATACAGTTCTCTTGCACCAACAGATCCATCAGTCGGAGCTGATCCAGCTTATGGCTCTTTTTGTATGTACAAGGTTTCTGAAAATGTGTGCTTTTTAAGGGGAGCCATTTCACAGGAATTACATGCATCCCTATTCTGAAAACGTAAGGGAAAAAATCCTTCAGGTAGAATAAGAACCAGATTTTACTTTTTCCCGTTCTTTAACAATATTGAAGTTTTCTAGCATCACTATATTGTTCTTGATTCCCTTCACTTCCAAGTTCTGCAGAGGAATTGTGAGCTGCTGGTAAGCCACAGAAGCTGCTCTAACAGTCAGCCTGCTTCTTACAGATGGAGTAAGTTTGAGACACATTCATCCATCCCAACTGTATGTTAACGTATGTTACCTTCTCTTAAAAAAGGGTTTTGATAGAAAGTGGAGAGTAAGACTGCTTATTTGCCTTTTTTGTTTACTGTGCAGTAGGTGAAGTAGATTCTTCTGGAGATTAACTGAATATCTGTACCTGGAGTAGGTTTGGAGAGCAGGGTAGGCCGTGCAGTAAGAATGGAGAATTTGAGATACTGCTTTGATAAGAGCAGGAAGCAGACACACAAGTTAATAAGAAAAGATGCTTTACTGAAGGGGTTGGGCAAGGGTTGTTTGCAATGCAGAAAACAGTAAAAAGCTCCTAAATAGCAATACTGAAATAAAAGTTTTACCCTGTTGTGACACAGAGGAAAGAGAATTTTGTGTACAAGTCCTTTTAACTTTCTTTTGCTTTTAAAATCGCCCTGGGTTGCAGTGTATTCCATTCCCATCCTCATGAGCTGTTGAAATCAGGTGGGGCAGTGTTTCCTTGCCTCCTCCCCCCAGACTATCTTTCTGTTAATGGCCCATCAATGCCATGCAGCATAACTCAGAGAACTCCATCTGGACCATCTTCTGTTAATGAGCTTAATCAACATTTGGCCTCATGACTCATTATCCCATTGTGAGATGCTCCACCCAGAGGGAGGAACCAAACATTCTATCCTGGATATAATCTGAGATTCTGAATACCAGAGATCCTGCTTTTCCACTGGATTTCCATAGGACAGGGACTACTTAGCCACCACTGGACTTTCTGAGGAAGAGCAGACCTTCTTTCTACAGGATCACTGCTTCAGGGGGACTGCAGCCACCATTCTACTGGACTGCTACCACCACCCTGATTAGCAGGGTGTCAGGTTGTATCCTGACTCTGTCAGTTTAACCCAGTGTTATCTGCCTTTTTATATATATATATATATATTTTTTTTATTTTATTTTTTTTTCCTCTTTTTATTTCCCTATTAAATTGTTATTCTGACGTGGTGTCTCCCACTAGTTTGTTTTCAAACTAGTACAAAAATTTAAGTCAGAATAGAGCAGCCTGTTATGGATGAGACTGTCAAAGGCCAGCCTTGATTTATTCCTGCTATTCTGCTCTTCTGGTGCTGTTTCAAAGGTTTCATGGAATCACAGACTGGTCGAGGTTGCAAGGGATCCCTAGTAGTGATCTAGTGCAAACACTTGCTCAGAGCAGGGTCTGCTCAAGTAGGTTGCCAGGACCACATCCAGTTTAGTTTTGAATATCTGCAAGAATGGAGATTCCACAACTTTTCTGAGCAAGCTCTTCCAGGGTTTCACCACCCTCATAATGTAAAAGGGGGGGGTGTGTGTGTTTAAATGCAATTTCCTATATTTCAGTTTGCGCCTTTTGTCTCTTATCCTTCCACTTGGATATACCTAAGAGGAGCCTGGGTCCGTCTTTTCCCCTGAACATTCTCTTCTCCAGGCTGAAAAATCCCATTTCTTTCAATCTCTTCTTGTACGTCTGGTGCTCCAATCGTCATAATCTTTGTGGCCATTTTCTAGACTAGATCCATGTTTCTCTTGAACTGTGGAGCCAAGGATGAACACATATTTCCAGATGTGTTTCACCAAGGATGAGTAGATGGGAAGGATCACCTCTCCTAACCTGTTGGCAGTCCTAATGGAATTCAGAATGCCATCAGACTTTTTTATCACAGGGCACACTTCTGGCTCATGTTCAATTTAGTGTACACCAGGACCCAGAGATCCTTCTTTGAAAAGTACTTTCCAACCAGTCAGCCCTCAGTGTATACTGGTGCCTTGGACTATTCCTCTCCAAGGGGCAAGACTTTGATGAACTTCATGAGATTCTTAGTAGTCTGTTTTTCCAGTCTGACAAGGTGACTCTGAATGGCAGCACAACCCTTTGGTAGTCAGCCACTCCTCACAGTTTTATATCATCACAAAACCTTCCTGAGGGTGCAATCTGTCCTGCCATCCATGTCATTAAATGAAGATGTTGAACATCACTGGACCCAGAATTGAACTCTTGGGTACTCCAGTAGTAACTGGCATCCAGGGGGACCTTATTCTACTTATTACAAGCCTTTGAGTTTGGCAGTTCAGCCAGTTTTTAATACACCTCACCGTGTGCTTATCTACCCTGTACTTCATCAGTTTGTCAATGAGGATGTTATGGGAGACAGTGCTGAAAACTTTCCTGAAGTCAAGATGAACTCTGTCTACTGCTCTCCCCTAGTCTATACTTAGGAAATAGGCTGTATGATAAAGGTTGCTTTGCAGAGAAACTCAAATGCCTTCTGTAATCTAGGAAACAACTCTCCCAGATCTTGAGTATCAGACTGGAATTATTCATCAATTGTTCCTTTCTCCCCTGAATTAATTTCATCTGGCTAACAAACGGTGGTGTTATGTCTTGTTTATTGAATTTGGTTCATTTTCCACATGCAATGCTGATACTCAAAACCAAGGACTGACACTTATCTGCTTGGTTTAAGCCAACTTGAAATGTTTTTACACTCTAAAATCTATATGCAAACTTGGGGCATTTTTAAGAAAAATTGAAAAAATGAGAACTGCATGCAGCTCATAATTTAAGTAGAAATTCTATGTGCTAAATAAAGAGGAAAGTCAAATGGCTGCTTTCTATACTGTAAAAGCACACTTATATTACTGCACTTCCCTTTTTTTCTTTTCTTCCCATCTGTATTTTTTGTTCGGTTGCTTGAGTGCAGTGTTTGTAGCAGTATTTTTGTTTCATTTAACCCTGAACACTTGCATGCTACATGATCAGTACAAACAAGTTTTCTGCTCCACAGTTACAATATATCCTAGCCTTAAATTTTGTATCTTGCTGGGGTTACCATTACTGTTTTCTGGTGTACAAACTGCACATTTGTCTCTTGGAAAAGGATGCCTAAAACTAAGGCTGTATTTCACATACCGAACCCACACACCATCAGCAAGTTCCCTGCTGATACCGCTGTGGCACTGGCAGCAGCAGAGGCAGCAGTCATGAAAGCAGCAGGAGCAATGGCAGCAGCAGGTGTGTGATTAACACAGTGCTGCATCTTTACACAAGAACAAGTGATAAATTTATCGACTTATGCAGCCTTATCTGTTTACAGGATGGCTCCAAAGTAAGGTAAGAATGGAATTGCCTTGCTTTCGTAAAAAAAAAAAAAAAAAAAAACCAAAACAAAAAAAAAAAACCTTCTTAAATTTATAAGTGCAATGATAGTAACTAGAGGAGAAGAAACACAATGTACAGGCATGAAGAATTTGCAGAAGGCACTGGAAGTCGCTTTGTGCCATGGAGCTGGAAGGCTTTCTTTAACTGTGCAGTACATGTGACAAGCCCTTTTAATAAATGACGACTTCATGATTTTCATGGTACTTGCTACAGTAGAGTTTCATTTTCTGTTAAACCAGAAAGATTTTTCAGCCTTCAGACATGATATAAAAATGAAAGGAATGCCACGTACATGCTTTTACAACATTAAGGAAAATGGGTTTCATCAGACAGTAACTATAACTGAAAAGAAATTCTATCAGGCATTTTGCAAATACCGTCTCTCTTAATCATTTCCCAGGCCCTGCTGCACCAAACCTAGTAGTGTCTTTCAGTTGAAAACTGGGCTTCTGGTGTTCTGCCCTTAGTGTCATAGAGCAATCAGCATAGTGTTATGAAATATATACCTTAAACTGTGCTGAGACCAAAAACCACACACTCAGTTTGTATTTAGCTTTTAGGTGTACAAATACAGAATTAATGTGTCCAGCACTCTTTGCATTGTCTAAAATGGAGTTGAAGTTATTGATGATTATTTTAATGTTGCTTAATGCACTATTAAAAGGAAAATTTTAAATAATATTTTAGATCATATTTAGTATTGTTTAATGCAAAGTCAGATACTTGTCTGAAGTTGACTTACAGATTTAATTTGGGTATATGTGCTCACAAGCCAAAATGTTGTACTATATGTTGTACTATGTGTTTCTCAACTTCCTATTTTCAGTGCATTCTTTTAAGTTAAAAAAAAGTAAAACAATTTAAACTTAAATACTATATGCTTAAGCAGTATTGAGGCAGTAGAAAAATGCACATCAGGAGTTTGATTTTCTTTAACTTGTAGAGCATCAGTAGGTATTAAGAAGCTATGATGCACTTACATTTAAAAGTAAAATATACCAGTCAGACCTGAGTATTATTAAACTTCTGATTTAACATATTATTATTGATAAATATACTTGTAACTGGCAGATACCTGCAGTTATCTTTGGTTGGTGTTCCTGAGGAAGAAAGGATTTTGTAATCAGTCTGTATTTCTGCCTGTCAGTCTAACAGTAGTTTTTTCACCATTTGTAAACAAAGTTAGTAGGGGAATAATGTCTCAAAAACCAGGAAATCTTACAAATTTATGACACCTGAATGTGTGCTGCTGTGTAAATTCTGGAGGGGTCCTTATTGTTGCAAATTTGAAGGATCTCAAACGTTCATTGCGTGAGGACTCGCAGGCCAAACCCTTACTCATTTTAAATGGACACTGATGCACTGTCTTCAGATTTCAGTACATGCTGGGAGTGGCTGGGGTGGGGTGGAATTTTTAAAAGACTTTCAGCTTTAAGAAACAGCACATTGAATTGTCAGGGCCACCAAGTATCTAGGAAAAGGTATGGATAAGCAAGTGATGGAAGGGATGTGGATTGGTTTTGTTTGATTGCTTTTAGTATGAGGCAAGGAAAAGTAATATGTTCTTACTTGGTAAGAGGAAAGATGGAGATTTACCAGGCTGGGCAAGAAATTTGCATCAAAGGACATAAGGGAATGTTTTACTGAGGCTGATAAAAGTAGATAAGAAGCATGTCTCTGCTTTGTGATCTGTGATGAAGGAGGACAAGGACAGAAGAATAACAGGGTAAAAACCTGGGAGATTCTCCTGATAATGTGTGAGATGGAAAGGAAAATGGTGTTAGATACTGTGAAGGTGTCAAAGGTGATTAATAGAATTGAGGCAGTTGGCATGGAATTAAACTGCTTTGAAAAAATAGAATGGCATAATGCACTTTTTGAAATACAGCAGTACATGTCCATTTTGCTTGTTGAATTGAGATTTACCGTTGATTCCCTCTATCACATAATAGACAACAAATATGTTAATATCATGTTGTAAGAATTTATTATTAGAAAGACGATACAAACCCAAATAATTCTAATATGGCTTTTATTAGGAAGGCACATTAAGAAAAAAAAATTTACAAAGAGCGTAATTTCTGTACTTGTTATTGTTGAAGTTTTTCACTAATAAAGTATTGGATGACAGCATTTAGAATCAAAACTATATTAAGCTTTTGGACTACACTTGACTTTAGGGCCCTTGTTACTTATTTAATCCCAAAATTACCCATGATTGACACAAACTTGGCATGCTATCGTTCTGTAGTTCAAAATTACAGATGCTGGAAATAGGGCTATTTTCACAGAGGAAGTGAATTGCCCATAATTTTGCAATTTCCTGCTTGGATATTACGAGTTTTGTCACAGATTGTGTCCCATATCTGGGCCTTGGCAGGTAGGAGTGTGAGGTTGGAATAACTCTGGTTGCTAGGAGCTGCTGTTATAAAAGTGGATGAAAGGACTTTTTATGCCATCATCACAACCGAGTTAATCTTTTTAATACTTCTGAGAAATCATCCTTGGTTTCTTTGTAAATCAAACAAACCTTTAGCCCTTAGACAAGCCCTAGTTTTGATTGCAGAAATACTATGACTAAATGTTGCTTTTACCTGTGGGAGACAGACACACGTGCACACATACGTACTTTTTGCATCTGCTTGCCATAGCTTTTCTGTGGAGTCCATCACTCCTTTAAATACTCTCTGTCTCTATGAACATGAAAAAACGAAAGACTGAAAAAGAAAAATAATGGAAACAGTGTTTTGAGTTTGCTTGAGGTTTGCAGAGCTAGAGGGAAGTACTGGAGCACTACACAGCTGACACAGGTACTTAACAGTACATAGGATCTTCCAAGCCAAATAGCTGAGGATGTGCAATCACCTATTGGACTTAATACCAGTCCTCTTTATCAACGTACACAAGTCGCCTTGCAGCATTATTCTCTTCCTCTTTACCCATCCCCAATTGTTGTTGATCCTGATGAAATAGTTCTTGAATTAGAATTTGTGGATACTGTAAATCTAAGGGCAGTTGGAAAACAAAAACCAAACACCTCAAGGTGTTAATGTTTTGTCTGGCCTGTTACTCTTCATGCTTTGACTAATTTTTAGTGATTCTATATTTCTTTGAGTGTTTTTAATGTCCGGCATGTGAAAAACAGATCAAATTCTTGCCTAGCAGCACAACTTCAGTCATTTCAATAGAAGATTCATTAATGAGGATCCATTCTTAAGTGCTCTTTTAATTTTGTAAGTGTTTTATGAATGTTTCATTTTGAGCTTGATAACAGACTCATAAGACCTGCAACTACATCGGGTGTTTGTATTCTTAGTATGCCTGTGCTGCTGCCTTATGTTCTTGCCTTCTTTTTGCATAGTACTTTGACTTTCTGTTTTGATTATTTGTAAAGTGACCCTGTTAAAAGCTTTTAGAATGTTTAGTTGGGTGAATTTCTGTTTTGTTTTAAGAATCGCTAATTTATTCAATGCCATTGGAATTAATTTTCCTTCATAGATGGGGATTTTCCTTCACAGATGTTTTGTTACACCATGTCACATTCAAAGCTTTCTGAACAATTTCAATTTCTGTTTCTTTATTAAGATACAGACAAGAAAAATGAGTGAGTTTTGCGAATAGCAGTATTTTCTGAGCTACATTTCATCTACTGCTCTAATTTCCTGTGGGTGTATCTTGACCTATACTAGCTACCTGCTGTAACTAGTACTTTTCCTTCTTTGTGGATTATATTTCAGCCTAGCATTTCCCCCTGTAATTGACTGTACAGCTTCTTGCTCTTCTCACTTGTCTCCATTCCTTAAAGAAGGGCTGCATGTCTGTATGATACACTCTCCCATTGCCTTTTGACCACAGATATAGAAAGAGTAGGGGAAAACCTTGTTACATCTTCAACATGAGGGAGAAAGGGAGAAGTTACATTTTCTGACTCATAAGATGATACAACCCTTCAGTTGAAGCAGACAGTTTTTCTCAAATGGGAAAGAGCACTTAAGCATGATTTCTTCTGAAAAATGAGCCATGTTCCATTGGCACTGCCAGCAAAACTCCTGAATCCATACCAAAAAAAAATGAACAAACTATGCCTTCCAAATCAAAAATCATAAAATAAGCTAAACTTTTCTTTGTAAGCCTGGGGACTGAAAGCCAGTCTAGGTTAGCTACTGAGACATGCCACTAATGCTTTTCTGCCTTTAGTTATACTTAGATGTAATCTCAGAGTCTTCAGTGAGATTACAAACCTAAATTACAGTTCTTTGTGAAACTGAATCATAGATGAGCATATGAATTAAAGGCAAAGCCCAACTAGTATTTTCTTCTATGGGTGGGTTGGTTATGGATGCGAAAACAACACTAAAAAGGCTTTTCTAAGCCCCTGGGGGTTATGTCAAAATGCGAACAGTTGGGGTTGTTTTTTAAGAGTTATTTTTAACCTGGCTCTGTTTGCAGTCTGTTTCACAACACGTTCTCGTGAGTATTTTTCTGTGAACAACAGAGAAAGAGTCATGCTGTAGCATGGGGTGCGAATGAATTGGTGAGAATAGGGGCCATGGCTGTGTGTTGGTGTCACTTGGCAAGCTCAGTAAGTTAGTGTCATCTAGGAAGGTCCTTTTTACCTCACTAAGTCACTTGGGAGATGAATTCTGGATCTTATAAGTTTATTTGCAGCAAATAAGATGGTGAAATGCGAGGGCTGACTTCACCAACTTCACTGTGCTATTAAATGTGGTCCCACATGCTGGTGGAGCAATATAATTACATTAAAGAAATGCCAATATATTTGCATGTTGATTTAAATGTAGGAATATTAAATGAAATCTGTACAGGGAAAAAAACAAATACAGGTAATTCAGGTAATTCTGTATATATACAGGGGACACATAGGTAAATAAATAATTTTATTGATAATTTTACATTTATCTGTGGGGGGGGTTTCACATAGTAAACTGCTGGTTTGTGAGATTGTGGTGTTTTATATTGTAGGCATGTTGGAATTAGATGATCTTTAAGGTCCCTTCCAATGCTAACTATTCTATGATTCTATGTTTTCTCTCCTTCTCTCTTATAATTAAGTAAAAGAAAGTCTGTTTTGGTTCTCCGCTATAATAAAATCATAGAAAACCTTTAGGGACAAGGGAAGATTGCTATTAGTGCAGGTTTTTGCTTGCAGATTTAACTGACTGTATAATGAAAGAAGAGCATGCTTATTCCTTTTTGTGAAAAAGGTCTTCTCTGTCCCTTTTACTTTGTCAGAGAATATGAACTAAAATCTGAACTTTACCTCAGAATAATTTTTATAATTTTCTGATATCTAAACAAAAGCATACTACTGCTATGGTAGTAATTTGCAAACTGCCAGTGTACTATATGTTTTTGAGTAGTAAACAAATATTTCAGGAGATTTTTGTGAAATCCATAAGTCACAAATTTCAAAGAATTATTTCATGTTCTCTTTCTGCTTTTTCAAAGGCATTTGCAGGCAAGCACTGCTGGGCCAAAATGATCAACTTACTGGCATTGAAATAATTTTTCCCATTTACTTTTCATGTTCAATTTCAGCTGGCAACATAAAAGCCAATTAAAGCATTCATGGTTTATTTCTGCAGATTTTACTTTAAGTAACTGGAGAGAAGTGTAAATTGTTACACTAGTAGTGTGTGTCAGGAGATAATGATTTCCTGATGAAAAATATTTCACCGTTATGTGGGGTTGTATCTTGACATTTCCAACAGTCATACATTTTATATTTCTGTGCATTAGATACTCAGGTTTTGTTTATTGATTTTAAGAGATCCCAGCAGTATTAATATAAACTTCTTTTCCCACACAGTTTCATTTGGGACAAATGACATCTTAATGATATGTTTCAACATGAAGGAAATATATCAGATTTGTCATGGTTTAAAAACAAATTATATTTCAATATGTGATTCATTATGTAGATCTACTGGAAAGAAAACAGTTTTATCATTATTAGCAGGTAGATGTTGTCTGTCATTATGTAGGGACCTAGCCATTGTCCAAATAAGGTTAAGATATGCATATACTCTTTTAATAGGTTAAAAATATAAGGCTGAACTGTAAGCTCAGCTCCCACCACCATCAGTGACTAACTTGTTTTTAATGGCAGCTGAAAAAAGACTCCAGTTGGGTCCTATATATTTCCATACCTGGGGAGTTTTGGTGAAATGTTTGTGGTCCTACCTGTGTCTAGTCAAACACTTGTTCACGACTTTGGCCTAGAATCACACTAGTGAACAAAAGTCGTCCAGTCACACAGAAGCTGACTTGTATCAGAAAATAAACTTTCATCTCCAAGCCTTTTGCTGCCTTCAAGGCTTGCTTTCTATCCAAAATCAAAACCAGAAGTTGGTTTAAACTCCTGTAGAACAACCTCCAGAGAACTTTCTCAATTGACTCAGGTAAGAGGACAGAAAACGTGCCTCTCCTACCTTCCCTCTCCAGTAATTCCTCTTTCATTTTTTATCTCAGACAAAAGCCTTCCAACAGCAGAGGCTGCTTAGATCTTCTAGTGAAGTGGAGTTTGGTACTGATTATTCCTGTGTTTCTGTTGTCCTCCCGTTTCCCCATATTCTTTTTGTACAATTGTTTATAAAAGGAGAAATATAGATTCTGGGTAATTCTAAGTAATTTGGCTAAAATGATAAAGTCTTTCTTCCTAATGGAAACGTTCCTTGAGATCACATCCCACTTAAATATACCTAAATTTTTTAGAAGAATTAAGGAATTGATGAATGATGTCAGTGAAATTTCTGTGTGGATGAGGTCTTGCTACCACCTCAATTTGATTTTTTTTTTTTTTTTTTTTTTTTTTTTCAGAACTAGTTTTGTGTTTCAGTGAACTGCCCCCTGGAGCCAGTCAACCAGGGTCCATGAACCAAGCCAGCAGTCCCGTTGGCTTCTTGTTTTTTTTCTCACCTGTGAGAGTTTAAATCAGGCAATTCTAACACATTTTTGAAGACAGCAGTGATTTAATCTGAGTTTATGAAAGGTGAAGAGTGTAAACCCAGACTGTGATAGAGGTAATGAAAATTCGTGGATGATTTCTATACTTTCAAACTACTTTTTCAGTAGTACAACTGCTAGAAATGGATTATATTAATAAATGAATATTCCATTTATGAATACTTAATTCAGAAATGAAATGTCTTTGTTTCGAGCATCTGAAGTTCATTTTTGTATGCTAAAAAGAAGCTGCAGTTTTAAATATATGACTTAATCTAATGTTGGCCATATTATTCTTCCTTCCTCCATGGAAACAAAAGCATTGGCATAGTGATTGGAGAAGTTGCATCAGGTTGGGTTTTTCTGCTCTGCTGTGTCTTTTTACCTGTGCTCTACTGGACCATCTAGCAAATGCCTTTACTGTAGGAAACTGTGACTGACTGTCATCCTCTTCCCTGGCCAGGTCTCCAAGGTCAAGACAAACTTCAATATTTTGTGTATATTCACAAATTCTTTGTGAAGAGTGTAGTTTTTTATATGTCCCAGTTTACAGAGCTGTCATTCCAGGTTTCTGCTTGGCGGAACAAATGTTTGTCCTAAATTTAATGGAAGAAATTTCTAAATTGCTTTTTGTATTTTCTATTTCATAGGTAGGAGTTGGCCATAGCAAAAATTCTGGCATTTATATATAGAAACTTGGTGTGAACTTAAGTCAGACACATACTGCAAAGTGAGAAAATGTTGCAAGTAGTCCTTTTCAACTGAACACAATTGTACTTTGAATACTACATGAACCCCTGAAAAAGTAGAGGTGCCAAATCATACTTTCCTTTGTTTTGCCAACTATCAGGCCTAGCATAAAGGACACAGCCAGCATAAAGATGAACCAATAACCAAATTGTATTTGATACAAAAGGGTCAGTACATGGGTGAGTGCTGGGGGTACAAACAAGTCAGGTTATACATAATCGACATCAATCCCACTGACCCCAACAACAACACCGCACGACCAACAATGGGTGGAATAAATGATGAAATGCAGTCTCCCATAGAAGGAACAGGAGACAACCAAGTCAACAAGCCAAACACATAAGACCAAGGAAGCCACACACTGAATCTCTACACAGCCTGTGTTTACAAAAGCCAGACCTGACTGGAGCCCAGTTTCAGGGAGGCGGGAGGTCCTTCCCCAACAGGGAACTCTGCACAGGGCATCCCCCTCACAGACAGACACTGCCCCTGCCTGCAAGGGGTCCCAGCTTTTATCCCTCAGTGGACACCTGACCTTGGGTTACTGAATGCAGACACCTGGGGTCATTTACCCAATGGCTCTCCCTGCCAGGCCGGCCCCACCCTGGAGGGGAGCCTAAAGGCAAACTCACCCCCCCTTTGGGAAGGGCTGTGGGAATCACCCATATGTCAACCTTAATTTGGGGCTTGGGGTTGAAACCCCAGCATTTCGTTCTTCCAGCAGTCTTCTCGGGTTTGTGGAGCAAACCTTGTGAAGAGGACACTGCATTCAGAGCTCTCTATAGGGTAAATGCAAGAAGGCAGCAAGTGTTTAAACTTCAATCTTTATACTCTGCCCACAGTGACAGTTTATTTTAAATTCAGTGGGTTATTGGGCAGTGTAGTCTTATGTAGTATCTTATACAAAAACTGTATTGTAAAGATTTAGCAATATCTTGGTACAACAGATGATGCACAGAAAGAATTTTTTAATTATGATTCAACATCATTTAAGTATGATTCCCCATCCATTCATTTTCAATATGAATATTCCATTCATTATTTCTTTTAAAATACATTAAACCCCATGAATCAGGTTTTCAAAAAGATCAGGAAGGTTCCATTCTGCCATCTGCAAAATGCAGTGGATTATTCCCAGGTGCAATCTACCAAGACACAATTGTGATAGAACTGTGGAGCAAAGTTATTAACAAAACCAGTAGCTGGCAAGTATTTACTGAATTTCTGCAACATAATTTGGTTTTAAATATCCATATACATCTGCTGCTTAACCTTTTCCTGTCTAATGGAAAACACATATCAAAATCAGTCTCCACATACTGAACAGCCTGTCATGTAAATGCATAAATTAATGGTAACTAAACCAGGGTCTGTCAATTACTACGAACATTAATTATTCTATTAATAATGACTTAGTTTAAATCTTGTTTTAAAGACATATTGGACATTGCAATTCATTAATTTCATTTGAGGTTTCAGCCATGTGTGCTAATTGAATTATATGTATTTTGGCATAGCAGAATTTCCATTATGCTTCCATTCCATCTAGTTCTCATCTGTCTTTCCTGAAAGGACTTTCTCCTGAAGCTGGATAGTGAAGCATATTAAAATATGTATTACTGTGCAGACTAAACTGCACAGAGATGGAAAAAAATCTAATTTTTCCACACTGTAATTTTGAAACTGTGCATAGTTTTCCCCTAATGCACTGCATATTTCATATCTTTTTTATTATTGCGGAGGAGCTAATTAAATGATAAATTAAAATCCATGATTATTTTGAAATACATTTCATTTCCTACTTTTTTTCATCCCTTTTTCTCTTCATGCTTTTCATTTTCATAACTTCCTCTCTGGAAATTTTGCTTCCTTTTTTAAAAGTAATTTCTTTTAAACAGAATTCTTAAGTGTGTAATATAAAATCCATATATATAAAAATGTGCCACTAACATATTCGAGAAATTTTATGGTATTAATCCTGTAAAATACCTTTTTCCCCAAGTTAATGAACTGGACAATTGAGAAAAGAATTTTAGAATGCATTTAAAGTTTCAATAAGTGAAAACAATTCCTAATCTGAAAAAAAAAATATTTCTTCTTGGAATATTTTGTTAGACAAATAATTCTTTACCATCCCTGTTATAGTTTTATGTAAATAGATCTTAAACACCCTGAAATGTTTAAAAGTTAAACTACTATGCAATTACATGTTCAGGGAAATGCAGCTATCACTGGGAGAACAGAAGTGCTCAGTTCAGCTGAATGTATTTACTAGCATGCATTCAAGTATGTCCTTAGAGTGAACAAATTGCAGTCAAGGCTACTTGATCAAATCGAGGAGATGCCATACTCTTAAGTGCAAACTGGTCTGTGGAACATATCCAGTTCCAGTTTAAGCTTTGTTTTAGTCTGAGAATGAAAAACATCATTTTGCTTCAAGCCCAATTCTCAAGGCTGGGCCAAATCTTCCTTGCTGTGTGCTTGTTTTAGGGATAGAAGAGGCAGTATAGGATCCTGGCAGGTCCGACTTCCATAAATGCTGAGCCACAATCAGATGCTCAGAATTTCTACAATTAAGCTATAGTTTCTTCATTTCTTTAATCTTCCGCAATCTTTGATTGCTTCCTGTCCTCACCTATATGTTGTCAGCATGAAGACCACATTTGTGTGCCCTTCAGGTGTCACAGCTGCCTGTTCAGCCATTTCTGTGATAGCAAATTGAAGAGGTGACCATGGCATTGATTTCTTCTCTGTGATTACCACCCAGCATACACAGGCATAAATTACATGTGCTGTGCAACCATAACCATGCAAGGTTTCTCTGAGCTGAAGAAATGTTCGACATATTTTCCTTTTTTTTTTTTTTTTTTTTTTTTTTTTTTTTTTGAGAATCGCAATCTGTGAAACTGTTTGTGGTAAACTTGTTCCAAGCTTAATCGCTCCTAATCTTGTGTATGCAAATAGTCCTAGTTCTATGAAAGTAGCTCTGATGTAAATGTAAGCAGAGTTTACATTTTCATGTTTTTATGTTTTAATTTTGTCTCAAATGTCTTAATTTTCTGTGGGATTTTATTACTGATTTTGAGTTGAGGTTGGGATTTTTTTATTTTATTTTGTTCCTTTTTATTTAACAAGCTTCTTTTTTGGGCTCCCTTTCTTACTCGGCTGTCTATTAGACAAAGTTACAGAAGAACGTACTGCATATTCATGGATTGCAGACTTTTTGGGTCAAACATTTCTTAGTCATAAACATATTGTTTCTGTCTTTCCAATCAACACCCTATGAGGGGGGCTAAGGAAGCCTGGTGATTAGGAAAGATTGTATCTTCCTCTGAAGTTTTCTGTGACCAGAGATTTTCATAGCACAGCAGGTGAGACCAAGATTAAACAAAAAGCATCTGAAATAGCAAATAACCAACAGTTTTAAAATGCAGTTATGGTGGCAGTGATTTGGATGGAATTCAATTTCAGTAGTGGCTTCATTTAATCTTAAGTCATTGATGCTGTATTTTACTTTCTTTTCTGCAAAATATTGCTTACAGGTTTTTATAGGGAATTGGTAAGGATAAATGCATTCAAAACTGTGAACTGTTCATTAGGAAAGCTTCTAGAAAACCAGAAAATAAATACCACTATAAGCAGAAATCTAGTCTGAAAAATGAATCCAGCATAGCTGGACTGATAAGATGTGTTTACTGCTGGTTTAACTGTATTTAGAGCAAAGTATTGAATCCTTCCTTGAAGAAGATAATTCTGTTTTATCTGAAGAAAATCTCTCAATATATTTCACTCTTCTTTGGGTAATATTGGAGGGGACTTTAAATCCACACTAGTTGGAAGCTGAAACATGGTTAAAAAGAATCTTAAGGTTGTTCTTTCCTAGGGATGTGATTTTTTTTTTTTTTTTTTTTTGTTTTTCCCCCCCCCCCCCTTGGAAGGTTTACACCTACCGATAGTCAAGACTCATCTGTCTATGTGCATTACACAGAAAACTATCTTTTTTAATGACATTCCTACTTTAGGACCTATTTGATGGCTGTTTTGAGTTAGAAAGCTAGGCCAACAAATTCGTGTGAAGCAATTTTCTTGAGTCATTAAAATGCATCCTAGCAATAAACATTTGAAAACCTAGGAAGAAACACTTCTCTGGTCTACAGATCTATAATACCTAGAGATTGGAAGTTTGCTCAAAGCAGATATATTCATGTCCATCCTTCCTGTAAATTCAGCAGTGGGCTGTTGGACATGGCAATTTTCATTCTTTCCATAGCAAATTCATAGCACGTATTAGAAAGGGGGGGGGGGGGGACGGACGGACAACGACAGGGAAACAGCATCAAAAATACTCTAAAAGTGTCATATCATTTATGGCGATTGGCATCTTTTTATCTCCATAGTGCATTTTGGCTATGAATATTCTGCATGCCTTTATTTTTTTTTTCCTTCTACATTCACATCTCCTTTTCTGTGTTTTTAGCAGATCAGAACCACCTATCTTTTTCATTTTAAGAGCCATAATGTGCTTGAGTTCTTATTCTGAGCAGGATAGACTTGTTGAAGGAGAAAATGAGTAATCCAAGTCTTTCAGCTGTGACTGCTTTGTATCCCATGTGGTTTTTCACCTATTTTTTGCTTCTTTATTAGCACCTTTTACTTTTGTCAGCTAGAGCAGATTGAAAAGTAATGGTGAGGTCCAGCTGCTAAGTTAATGCTGACAGAGAACAAAATCATTTTGGAGTAGGCAAGTAAATTCCTCTGTAATCTGATTCAGTACTTTTGGTACGAGAGACATTGTTTCTATTCAATTCAGGCAGAAATGTGGTTTGAATATGAAATACTGTAAGAAGTCAGGCTCTTTTGAAGAGTCAGCTAAATCCTCAATTAAACTACATCGCCCCATTATTTATATTTACTGCTTTTAAATCAGCTACCACAAAAACTGTTGTGGAAAGAAAGCTTCACAAGGTTATAAATAACAGAAGAGGGACTTGAATAATTTAAACAAGCTGCTTGAAATAATTGGATGCCATGCACTGCATATGATCAGACACTCAAGTTCTTTTCCTTGTTGTCAGTCTTTTGATCCTTTGCCTGACATCAAACAAAGAAGTGGCAGATACAGAAAACTAGGTAGCTGGAGCAGAGAAGAATGAGCTGAAAAAAACAAACACCATATCAAAAGAACTACCAAAACCCAACAAAATTGAGGTATGACTGCTTAATCTATCTTACAATGAATCTAAGACTGAATAGGTGTAGTGGGTTATTTTTCTCCTCCCCCTGTGTTTTTAAACTATTTTTCTGATCCTTTTTCTCATTTTTAAGAACTTTTGTGTGTTTGGTTTCATTTTGTTTTTAAGAAAGGAAGGATGCTCCTTATTAAAACTTCACTTGCTAACAGGGAGTGAGGTTGCCAGGTCACTGTGATTAACCTCTCACCCAGAGAAGTGAATAAAATGTCCATATGATTAGTATCTTTTCTACTCACTTCAAGACCATAAGAAAGAGCAATCTTTTCTCTGGTCCCATATCTCCCATATGACAACATATGCTTTTATGAGAGTCCTAAAAAAGGTAACACTGTGTAAGGACTTGGGGATTAGTTCTGTCTTCTTACTTTTAGACCTTAGAGAATTCTCTGGCTGCAGCCATTGCACAAAGAAATGACACAAAGTACGGTGTTCTGCAAACGTGAGAGTGAATATGTCCATCAGAAGGCATCGGCTTGCGTATTTTCACAATGCTCTCCTTTATTGAAAGTTTAGCAGAATTTTAAACATGTCAGAATTAGAAAATGTTGTGCAAGGAAGTGCTGAGAACCTGTATTCCAGTCCTTAGCTCTAGTATGACCCTAAAGAATTCTGCGTATTAGGATAAGAAATTTCATAGGAAGTCCTGTTCAGCCAATACATGCTCTCCACACCTGGGATTGCGTGTATCTGCCAAGTTTGTGCAACATGTCCAAACAGTGATTTCCTCAGAAGATGAAAACTTTCAAATTTGGATAGCACAGTCCACCATCCCACTTTAAAACCTCTGTTAAAAGTAAACAGAACACTGAAAAAAGGAGGATGGGGAAACAGAACTGCTGTTAACAGAGCTTGTGTGTCTCTGACTTTGAACCAGTTGTGATGATGTTTTTGAAGAAGAGAGCACATTAGTAGTCATGACAGGGAAGCTGACATCAGACAGTAAAGTTATGAACAGAACAAAAGGAGGGTCTAGGAACCTTCTTTATAAACAGGAAATTTAAATAATAGGAACTGCTGTCTGACTTAAATCATTAGCAACATAATCCATTTGACCTTTAATCATCCTGTTGTCACTGCAGGTTTAAACATTAAACAAAATTACTGTTGAAGAAATATTATGGCTATAATACATAGATTTTTATGATCAACCTAGGTACTTCTTTAAAAATATTTTAAAGGAAAGTCATTGCATGAATAACGACATTGTAAAACTGGACATGTAGCTCCAGTGTTTATTGTGCCTCAGTTATTCCCATTTTAAATAGATTGAACTTAGCATGTGAAAAAAGTTTCTTTTTCTGAAATAAAACATTTAAAATTTCAATTTCTAATCTGTGGACACAGTTGCTGTCCTGAAAGATTCTGCAGACCAGATGCTGATGTCTATAATACTTGCACGATACTTTTGCCTTTAGTATTTTTTGCAGAGTGCTCTGAGCATATCATGGCAAGAGGTTCATGGTGATACCCAAGAGGGAAGAGAGTGCAGATTCATAGAGTTCTAGTTCTGACTCATGGATAAGCTGCATATGTATCTTGTTCCTGAGTTTCTCCAACAAAGATACTTCCTAAGAGATAGGTCTCTCTAACATTATTAGAGTCTGGTATTTACCCTACGTAAGGGAGGACTGGGAGCATAAACTGCATGTTTCTTTATTTCCCTGAGGGTTTGACAAACCTGGATTAGTCACTGCTCTCTCCTCACTATCAGTCCCTTAGAGTCTCTTGCCTGAATGGAACCTGACTGTGCCTGGCTCTGTTGATCCCGTCTTGGGGTGGAATTCCACAGATTAATTATTCTTAAATTACAAGAATAATCTTACATTAGAATATTAATTTTTCTGTTCACTGGTTGTACTAGGTCTGTCTGTAATCTATAGCAGGAAGACACCATGCTGCATTCTGTGATGCTTACTGCCCTTTCTGCATCAACCACCTGCCGACAACTGACTTCTCTATTCTTAGGCAGGGATTTTCAACAATTTGCTGTCACCTTGGTTTTAGATCTCAGCCTGGGAGTTGGTTTCACTTAACCCTGGCTGGAAGCAGGAATCTCATTGATAACCTATTCATTGTTCATTCAAAGACCCCTCAGGTATTCCTTTAGAAGGCTTGTTTTCATCATAATTTTGTTTCTTGTTTTGCCTCATGCAGCACTCTTCTTTCTGATGTAATTCCATGGAGATAGAATGCTTTTAAAAGAGATCAAGTGAGAAACTCATTCATTTAAAATAAGTCTTTGTTCTCCCCCATTAGTAGCATTTTTAGTAGAGAATCCAGAAAGCCATTCTGAGTTATTGAATATACATATTCTTAAGGCCATTGTAAAAACAGAGTTGAAAATACATGGAGTGTCTCAGAGTAATTGTTGCCAACACTAATGTGTCTACCTTAAGCCTTGTTTGTCATTGTAACAACAATGACAGCAATAGAAACCAAATATGTGAGGATGATTGTGACTAAATGTTTTAAATATTATAATGAAACACAGGCTGCCTGGCTGCCGTTGACTTCATGGATCTCCATCTCTACAAAGAATTAATGTAAAAATGAATAATGGTTTGCCTTGCTCCACCTGTGTAATATATATTCTATCATCAGTTTTGTGAGAGGCTGACCTTTGTCCTTATGATTTTGGATTAATGCTTTCACTGTTTTAAATACAGTGTTACCTAAAGAATTTCTGATTATTTTTTTATTGGGTTTTTTTTGCCTTATGAACCAAGACAAAGTAATCTCTCATTTCTTTTAGCATAGTCTAAGATCTTTCCAAAGCTCCTAGCAAATTAGTGCTGTGGTTGTGTATTAATATAATATTTTCCATGATCATATTTTACTTCTATTTTCAGGCTAAGAGAATAAAATTCAGGGGGAGACACTGTGGGTACTGTGTAAAAATACCTATATATTTCTGTGTCATGAACAACAGAATTACATTTTCATTGTGGTTGTATTCATGTATCTTTGACTTATACATCAAATAACTCTTAAACTATCCTTTTGAGATCTCCAATGAATTTACACAGCAAGATTCTTGCAGTTTTTCACACTTACAATGTGTATGCACTATTAAAACATAAATGTCAGTGTATTGCTCACATTAAAAAAAAAAAAGGCATTAATGCTCTGAATTTTCCACTCAAAATGCCTCATTTGCAGCTGTTATTGAGGATTGTTGTGCTTTTTTCATTCCGTTACAGCTGTAAAAATAGAGAACAGTTTCCTGAGGTCTGTGGAGCAATACTATGAATAAACTGATGTGAGAGACATTTAGTTTATCATTAAACCCACAAAAAGTCATTATCAGTTCTGTTACCAGATTGCCCTGTACCTGGAATGTAAAGCTGAGAATCAGAAACAATATGTTATGGTTTTAATAAAATGTTTGATTCTTATTGCCTCCTCACCATCTGCCCCATCCCACCCTGCAGAAAAAAAAAAAAGCAGGAAAAGGGAATCTGAAATTACGGACTAGAGCAGAGGACAATCATGTAAGCAGTTTGTGTGTAAATGCCTGCAGGTTTGCACATTTGTTCTACTGTGCAAAGTAAACCATAAGAAACCATTTCAGAAGATCTACTAAGCCTGGCACGTTTTTAATCAAAGTTTTGGTTATTCTTCGGTGTCACTGACTTCCCTGATGTTGATACCAAGGGTTCATCTGCTTTTGAGCTAGGATTTTTTTGTATGTTTGTTTTTTAATTGCTAGTATTTTTCCACCGGCGCTCTGCAGGGTGCACACATGCTCTTCTGAGAATTCCCAGAATTCTGATGAAGAGGACAGGGAGCTGCCACATCACCTGAAATGTGTCAAATGAATTGCTTTCAGATATCATCATGCAAACTTGTGCCAGTGCCACAGCTGGGAAGCTGTTTTACCCAATTTACAGAACATGGTTTGTACATGTAAAAGTTGACATAGTTAATAATTTGAAAATCACAACTTGTCAGAAATGATAAATGCTTTGGTAACTTTTCCTTTCATTATCATCTCATTTATCAGACCTATAGTATTAAAAATTCTTCAAGGGTTACTTGGCTGTGTATCTCTGTACAATTATGGCTGTTTAAGTAGTTATAATCTGCTAAGTGAGCTATCATAGTATCTGGATAAGTCATTTTGACAGTCATAATGTACTAATTATGTAACAACACTGGGAGGATGACGAGGGTTGTTGCTGGGGGGTTTTTGCCAGTTGAGACTGCCTATTTTTCATTAACCATGAAACGGATGTTAATGCATTTTGGACTGTTTGAAAAAGTTCTCTCAGGTGAGATTTATCTGCTTGAGAGCACCACGTTTCTCTGGGTTCCTTCTGATCCACAGGAAAGTGCTGTGCCCAGAGCCCTATGGAGCAGCCAGGAAAACAAGTGGGTATGCAGGTGGGCAGTTTTGGGTCCTGAATCCAAGTTGTTCCCAGGTGTTTGCTAGGCTTTGTGGAGGTGGCCCCCGTCACCTGATTGTGTGCAGCTCTGTCCTACAGACAAAAGCCTTGGCACAAGCATGGCTGCTTCCCTGTATTATTTCATTTCTAGGTGTTGTCTTCCTTTGCTGTGGGGTATCAGGTGTTGCAATGGGCTTTTTTACCCCGATTTCCCTGTCTGTTCATGGTGATAGAAGGACCCTGGAAAGGTTCCTGAGGGACAGAGGTCACTGGGTGGGTGAGATCAGGGATGGATTTCCCACAGGCAGAGCAGTTTAACTTATGAGAAACTGGTTAAAGTGCATATTTTGAAAAAAAAAAATGCCTAAGTTGCAAACAGAGCTATGTACTAATGGAAGAGTAGCTGAGTTTTTTAAGTAGTGTACCGTTTGTCTCTGTGTTTCATTATTTTCCTATGTATTCAGTTTGCAAAGAAATCATAAGCTTTTCCTAACTGTTACATCTGTAAACTCAGCCCAGTCTTACAGAGACAAAACCTTTTATCTGAAATTTTACTGGGAATAAAGATTCCTTGCTGTCTAACTGACAACTGTTCAATCCCTCTGTCTTCAAACTGTGCCCTTAAAAATACTTGTACAAGCACGTTATTTTGCTCAAATATAATTATGACAGATGGCCTGGTCTTTAGGCTTTGCAACCACCTGCAGGTTCTAGTGAAGTCCAGAGGATCAGCATTTACTCAATATATCTGAAAATGATGCTTTTATTTAATTATGTTAATTATGTACAAGAACAAGCATGATCCAGTTCACTCAGTTTTAGTTATGTGCTGCAGGGCTAATAGGAGAAGAAACTGTAAACAGTTATTTGTGTCATGAGAGCAAGCAGGTATGACTTTTGAGTAAAGAAAACCAAGCAGTATGGATAACACTGTTGTTATTGGTCATTTCTAGAAGAGAACTTTGCACTATATTCATGGAGAGAAAATACCAGTTTTTAAATTAAATCAGAATGTTCCAAAATATGTAAGAATTTTAATGACAAAGCTAACAGAGAAGCTGTTTTCAGCAAATGCCCTGACAAGCAGTTAGTCAGTTCTTCCTTCCAGAAAACCATTTGTCACCCAAAAATTCATGTCTGTTTGAAAAGCTGTGCCGACACAGCATTTGCTTCCCAGGACTAGGGCAAAATATTCACAAAGTAGTACTGCCACAGCCAATCAAATGCTGTTTGTCCAGTCACGATGGTGTAAATGCAAATACCACTAAATAGTGTTAACTGCAAAAATGGCTTTGAATTAACTTTACATCTTGATGAAATACTTTGTGTTTCCTACCAGGTATATTCAAATCTTATCATTTACTTCAGAAATTGCAAATATAATTTGTTTTGTTACATTGTTGAGGAGCAGTTAAATAGAAACTGTATAGATATTTCCTTGCACTTTCTAAATTGCTGAAATGATTTATGATTGTGCAGTTTTCATGGAGTTACATTTTTATTGCTTTATACTGCACATGTTGGGTTTTAATAGTTGCATCCTTCATTCCATTAATTTCAAATTAAACATTAAATTGCAATGAAAGTTCAGTCATAGCTCCTAAAGCATAAAAAATAAGCTTTGGTCTTCACTTTCTAGAATGAAAGTGGGGATGGAATACAGGCTAAGTAGAAAAATAATCTGTTCTCTCAGCAAGATCTGCAATATTACACATAACAGCATCTGGTAACTGTGAGATCTGTGTTCATTTCTGTACTACGAGGTTGAGTTTTATTGTGCTTCAGTTAACCAAGGATAATTTAGCCTTTAGCAATTATGGATTTTACCAGTACCCAGTAAGGAAGCCTTTTGCCATTGAAATCAATGTAAATTTTGTACCTAATCATTAAGACCCAGGTTGTATTTTTTACTTCAACTCTATTTTCAGGTAGTCTGTCTTTTTTGTGTGGTATCTCATTTGCTCAACAATCAGATACGGAAACATCCTTGGGAGTTCACATTAGAAAACATTTAAAGGGTTGGCTCTGCAAAGACTTATTTCTATAATTAAATTCCTACCTCTCAAAACTCCCACAGAAATCTTAACTCTTAGAAATGCAAAACATGCCTAAAGAAACAAAGATTTTAAGTAATTTAAAGGAATAGATAGTAAATCCAGAAATATTTTGATATAGAGATGAAACTGAAAGATGTGTCCACAGTGTGGTTTGCTCCATGTTGAACTCAGAATCTTTCCATTTAATTCAGTCCATTTCTAGTCATTCCTGTGTGCACGGGCCTCAGGACCTGGTTTTCCAAGAACAGCAAGTGACTTATTCAGATGCTGATTTGAAGCAGAAGGTAAAAGAATGACCCCTGTTACATCCCCAGATACTGAAATATTTACAAGATCATGTGTGTTTTGAGGACAAGAAATCTACTGATTAGAAATTCCTAGAAAGTCCAAATTCCTAGAAAGTAGGAATTAAATCCAGGGATGAAATCCCAGACTGATCATAATCTATGACAAGTGCTACATTTTCAGAAGGCTTCACATTTCCAGTCTCTTACATGTGTAAAGAAGCGAGGAAGTGTCATTTTTCTAAAAAGTTTAAGAAAAAAGGGCACAAAATTCTGTGATTCTGTGAAAATGCAGCTGGGTATGATGTCAGTGAACAGCTCTCAGACTAACATAGCCAGAAATGAGCAGCAGAGAGGGACCAGAAATCAAGGAGAAAGAGCAAAATTATGGACATGGTAAAAATATGATTTATCAAAAATACAATTTTACAGAAGTAGAAGAATTCTGTGGATGTTTTGATAGTTCTGCCACTTCTGCAGTGCTGATGGGATTTTTGAGAAGACTGAATTGAAAATCTGACCTTTGTCTGAAAACAGTTATTTTGATGCAGCTCAGTTTCATGAAAAGTTTCAAATCATTTTTAATTTCACATTGGGGAAAAAAGGTAACATCATCTTCAAAGCTGCTGAACAACCCAATTTCTGCCCCCTGTATAGCTCCAGCTCAAGAGAAAAGATGAGGACAACAAATAGGATAACATCTAAGAGATATAGCAAATAAGTAGGGTTTTTCTGTATGCTAGATGATAAGGCACAAAACCCAGAATGTTGATCTCATTGTGACTTAGAATTTACTGTTTAAAAAAAAAAAAACCTCCTTGCGTTACTGAATAATTAAGATGCATAAGAGATCCTGTTGTGAAATCTGAAAAGAGATAGAGCCCCTGTTTTTACTAGTTTTTACTATGAAGTTCTTAATGGTTGTTCTGTATCTTTAGGTTCAATGCAGGGGCAGTTTGTATATCCAGTATAGTTATTTTCATATCAGTGTGAGTATAAAAGCTTAATCTAAGTTTCTGTGTGGGAAAAGTTACTTTATACTACTACTGATCATACCATTATATGAAAGATTAAAGTCTACAGTGAGCCTGAGATTTACTGGTGCACAGTACCCTCCTACCAATATAAATACTATGCCAAGGGTCTGTGCTTCTGAAATTTTGGTGGCTGGAGTCCCATGTGAATCACTGAATATATCAGAACCTTGTATGGCTGACACTCCTGCATTAAAAAGCAAGGATCTTACTAAATTCTGAGTAGGTGTAAGGTATTGTCTCATCAAAATCGGAGATTTTGTACTGCTTAAGTATTTGTGATGTTATTAGCAGAATCAGAAGCTGAATAAGGAACCAAATATCAAATAGCAGTTTCTTGAGGGCAGCTCTGGAAATAGTGAGATAGTCAGCTCACACAGCTGAGGTTCTTACACCTCTAATGTGTAAAATATTCAGCATGAGCAGGCTAAAGCAGCCCTACACAAAGCTGTGGTAGGAAGTCTCTCATACTTCTATGCCTAAAAAAAACAGGCTTTCTCGTGAACTGCTTATGAGTGACAATTCACTACAAACCTTTTCTGCCTCAAAATGGAGCTGTTTACTGACTGCGCTATGGGCAGTGGCTGGAACCGTTTGTTGACTTACTGGTGATGGTGGGGCAAGTAACTGTATGCTCAAGAAGAGCACAGTATAGAATGGCATCAATATTTACCTTTATAAAGGTATGGTAGGAAATAAACTATATAGAAAGATTGTAAGGCTCAGAGGAGTAAAATAAGCTGAAATAATGTTAGCAGTTCTAAGTGTCCACACAAATTAGAGTGCAAATATCTTCTATTGAGAGATGTGCATTTAACTTTTCTTTTGATATTATCTTCACTATGTAATTTCAATTCTGATAGAAGACCAGATGCTATAATTTTGACTATGTTATTTTTCATCTGTGGTGATGCTTTTAGTAGAAGCATGTGTCCAAAGTAACTCATCATGTCTAGAGATCGAGTCCAAATTATGACTTTACACTTGGAGCTGAATATTTCGGAGTATTGAAAGACATACAGTGGAAGTAAAAACAAATAAAAAAAAAAGCTGTGATCAGGAGGAACCATATGGTACTCTTGTAACAATTAAACTCAGTGCTCTACTTTACTGCACGTCTGCAGGATGCACAGATTAAACCCTTGTGCCCAGGCTCCATGCCAAGATTGAACTAATGTTCCTAAGCTTTTCATTTAATCTGCTTCTGCAAGAGGAGGCCATAGCAGAGTAAATAGCTGAATGAAAACTTGGGAATGCGTAAGCACTTTACCTCTTCCCTTACCTCCGTCTCACAGTGTTCTCTCTCATGTGTGTTTTTATGGGCATAAGGTGAAACAGTCCTGAGATACCTAATGCGCTTCTAACATATTTTGATGTGCATGTTAACAAGATTTTAGGAGCCAGTGAAAGAACCCAAACTGCATAATTTTCCTTTTATCTTGCTTCATAGACTGCCAATGCAGTGAACATTCC
Organism: Athene noctua; assembly: GCF_965140245.1. Lineage (NCBI taxonomy): Eukaryota > Metazoa > Chordata > Aves > Strigiformes > Strigidae > Athene > Athene noctua. Next base: position 7,813,670 of record NC_134044.1, read on the forward strand.
ATGATTATCCAAAGGTATTTTTGCATTGCACCTCTCTAAAGCTTATTTTTGCAAACCTGACGTGTCTGCACACACACTTTGGAGAAAATTCTCACAAAAAATCACTTTCTTTGTCCTCACTTCATTTAAAAAAAACCCTGCAAAAATCACAGGAGGATGTTGCAGTCCTTTGTTATGTCTTATGCACACATCCAGAGTGGTGTCCCTCCAGGCTTCCTACAGGAGGCAGCCAGGAATCGGCACCTGGTCATTCAAGCACAGCACCATGCTAACGGGACTACTCGGTTTCTGGCTTAGAGCTGCTGGCATCCAACGGTCTGCAGACTCCCATTTGCACATAGACTCATGACCACCCATTGCTCTTGCGTGATTCTGTAATACTTTTTAATGGCATTCTGTACCATCAACCTCATCTTTCAAATTACAAATCCGAGGACAGAAGAGGGTGAATGACTATCTCAAAATATTGGCATGATGGAAGAAGGACACAGCTTTATTAATAATAACCAGTAGGCAATCCTTTATTTCTGCATTGCTTTTCTGTAGAGCCCAGTAGTCATATCTGTTTTGGTCTACATATTTGGAATTATATTATGGTGGTTATTTTTGCGAGACAGTCCTAGCTCCTGTACTTGCCTCTCCTTTGATTTGTGTGGTCAAGTCCACTGCTTATATTATGTCCCAGCCACCCCAAAGTTCCTGGTATAGTTAGCAAGTTAAACCTGACTGATGTCTTGGAGTAAAAAAAAAAAAAAAAAAAGGCAGAAAAAAGAATTGATTGATCATTCACTGTGTGCTTTGAATTAGCCAACTACACCCCAAAACTATACATTCAAAATTATTCAGGGGAATAATTTTAATAAAGGCAACATTTTCTGAGCTTCTGTATCTCAGAAATTGTCTTCCTTGATACAGGACCCCAGGGAAACTGGTTTAATTAAAAAGTAAGTTTTTCTGTCAGTCTGCTGAGTCCTCAATAGACTAAACAGCTGCTGATTTTCTAATCTGAGTGTGACATGGTGCTGTTCATTTTCATATTTATCTCTGTATATCTCACAGGGGAGCCAAATCTAGCAGGTCATGTTGGAGCACCTATCCTGCTGTAGAAAATATATTTGTGTTAGGTTTGCCTACCACACTGTAGGAATTCTCTAAGCAGTACATATTTGCTAGCCAACATTGCTAATCCTAGGTCTTTATTTACTTTGAAATTCTAGTCACGTTATATATCATTAGCTAGTTTTATGTATTTTATTAGCATTTGTCCTTTAACAGCTCAGCAATACTTAGTGGCTAGAAATTGTTGCAAGTATTGTAATAACCTTTTTAATCTTACATGCTGAGGCCTCTAGGTCTCTCTTACAGAAATAGGCTCACTTTTTTCACAGAATATACACAGTAAAATGGGTCATGCCTCACTAAGCAAGTTATCTCTTATTTTTCTCAGTGTAGACCACACTAATCTAGAGGTGAAATAGCTTCATGATCCATCTTTCAGACACAGATGTGGAATTTGAGCAGTGGTAGCATCTGAGCTTCTGTGTTTACTGAAAGATGACTGTCTGAAGTGATGTTTCATCTGCTGTGGCAGCAAGAAATCTGCAGCCACTGGTTGCAAATGTTGCAGCCTCAAGTGAACACTAATCAAATAATGCAGGTAGTGTGTATGAAGACGATGACCCACGCATGTTTTTATGATTGTTATTGACACGTCTAAAAAAGTAGATCAGAAAATTACCCAATTGGGAACTGAGTAATTATGTTCCACTTAGCTCCTGGAGGATAAAGTTCCTTTTATTAATGTGCTTTTTTTCAGGTTTAACTGCACAGTTACAGGATTATTTTTCAAATAGTTCATTATAATGTGGTATTCTAAAAAACATCAAGGCAAATATTTCTCAGTAATGATCGTGTAACAGTTAAAGAGATTGTGCTATGCCTTACAGCATTCTAACTAAATCGGACAGCTGTTTCTGTGTTGAGTGTGTGTGTGTGTGTGTGTGTGTGATACTAGATGCACTGCTGAATCCCCAGAATACTTGCAAATGTGAAACATGAAGTTAACAAAAGCCTTCCACTGTTGCAGGTGGCCATGGAGCTCCATATATTGATTATAATAGCATACTTTTTTCTATTGTTCTTAAAATCACACCTTCTTGCTTTCTTTCTATTTTGAATCTTGCAGATTTCAGAAAGAAGATCAAGAAATGTTTGAGGTTATTTACAGTAGAATATTAATTTGGTATGCATTTGATGGGAGGAACGAATGACAATATTTAATATTTCCATACTTTTATAATAAAGGGTATCGAGTACTGTATAATCATTAGTTTATTAAGCATATCTTTATGTGCACAAACATTTTATCTCCTTGTTACATATTCTTCTGATCCAACTCCACGTTTATTGCAGTCTTCAAATAAAGACGTATCAATTCTCCATAATTTTAGTTGGAGTGCAAGGATCTCTTGTGCAGGTCTGAGCGTACAATGTGACATGTTATGCATCTAAGCAGTGGTGGTCTAATTTCCAATAGAGCAATGTGGTCATATATCTCATTATAATCAGAGCATGTCCATAAAAATTACACTTTTTAAACAAGCTTCTTTAAACAAAATTGTAGAGTAGATTTTTCAGGTTCTGTTTTGCTGAGTGCCTTCATGACCTAAGTGATTTCCTTGGGAAACTTATCATGCAGCCAGGAAGAAACCCAGATATGATTGCTGCTTACATGCTACCCACAGCATTATCTTTTTATCCTGAGCAATTGGTGCCTGCTTCAGCAGAAGAATGAAGTCTGGTTCATTTGGTGTGAGCTTATGGCAACAATGAATCACTTGAAGTGCAAGTGCAGTTTCCTCCACTTTCCAATTTCAAATTCATAGGATAGAAGGGTAGCAGTGGATTTATGCTCTTGCTTTGCAGAACTTGTTGCCCATAAAATTAGAGATGAGGAAATAATAATTTTTGTATTTTATTAAGATATGAACACCTCCCTCTCTTTATGATTTCAGTATTGCTTCCTGGATTTTACTATTTCAGTATGAGTTTAATAGCATTGACTTCAGTGAGCTGAAAAAGCATATACAGTAGTTACTGCCTTAATTTTTTTCTATCCTTAAAGATATTTTACATCTCTAATTATTATTTTGCCTCCTTTCCAAAACAACTACCCTTTCCTCCCTCAAAACATAACCTCCTATGTTCTGTAAACAGTAGCTGCAGTTTATGATAGAAAAACTGGTCGAAGTGGTAAACCTTTCCAGTGGCATGGAGACACTCAAAAGGTTGGCAGCTCTGTGCTGTAGGAGATACTTGCAGGATTCCAACAGAGAAACTTGTGTGTGGTTCTTAAAATTATAGGCTGGATTTAAAAAATAAACAGCAACACCTAAACAAACTTACTGAAAAACCGAACATTGACTGCACATAGTGGGTCCATGCTGCAGTTCTGAGAAAACAGACATCAAATTGAATAGTAGTCCTAACCGCATTGCTTATTTGCAGATTTCTATCCAACTGCCAGCAGAGATCTTTGATGATTGATGTTCAAAGAACAGTATGCTGTGTTTGGATGTCCATCTATATGTGGAGAGAACACGTGGAAGGGGTTAAAGATTCAGTTTTGCTTCAGACTAAGAGTACTTTAATTTCATTGACAAGAGTAGTTTAAAACTTTAAGTTATAGCAAGAAGAAAGTCATATCCACAAACAAATTTATACGTTATATAAAATTCTTGGAAGCCTCGTTGTGCCATGTAGTATATGAAGAAAATTCATTACTAATGGTTATCAAATACCTCTGCTATGACACAATGAATCCATGTAGCTGAATCAAGTTCTTGAAGGACACACATAAAGAAAAAACAGTGTCATTGTCAATCATATGCAAGTCTTCAGAGGTCACAGCGATGCCTTGGTCATGGTGTTCCTGTCTCTGTTCTTTGAATTGAAATTCAAGATGCATCTCTCCTGAACAGAGTATTATTTGTCCCTTCTAAGGTGTGAGTAGATTTCTGCGTGATCATGCAGGTTTGCTTCTTAGGACCTTTGTGATCTTTTGGGGATACTATGCTTACCTCAGGCAGTATAAACCCACAACCTTTATTCTAAAGAAATGATCAACTATGTTGATTTGCACATCTGAGAAAAACACACATAGAAATATAATAAAAGGCTAGAGAGTAATAAAATCAGAACAGGATATGAATATAAATGAGTAATTTTGCCAGCAGTGAACTAATGAAGCCTGGTTTCCTACAGATTTGAGCTTCTTGTTTGATTTGCTGGTACCAAAAAGGTGCAAGATAGATTTGAAGCTTTTCTTGATTATGGCTTTTACATGGTCTTTGTGTGGACTGTTTGCTATCTAGTGAGATGTGACATCTTTGTCACCCCTACATGATTTCTGTAGTGTCTCTGTATTGTGCAGCTGTATAATTTCATAGCACTTGTGACAAACAACTCATCTTTTTAAAATGTAGCTGAAATTAGCAAATGGTTTGGGAGTTAATGACAGGAAGAAATACATGTATGTACACTCAGGCACACAGACATGTCCTGAACACAGTTGTGTAAAGTCTACTCTAGAAGTGATAAGGCCAGTGGAGAGGATAAAACATGCAGAGAACTCTGGTTGGAGTTAATCATAGAATCGTTTAGGTTGGATAAGACCTTTAAGATCATTGAGTCCAACTGTAAATCTAATGCTGCTAGGTCTCACTAAATCATGTCCTTAAGTGACACATCTACATGTCTTTTAAACATCTCCAGGGACAGTGACTCAACCACTTCCCTGGGCAGCCTGTTCCAATGCTTGAAAACCCTTTCAGTGAAGAAAATTTTCCTAACATCCAGTCTGAACCTCCCCTGGTGCAACTTGAGGCAGTTTCCTCTTGTCCTATCACTTGTTACTTGGAAGAAGAGACCAATACCCACATCACTACAACCTCCTTTCAGGTAGCTGTAGAGGGTCATGAGGTCTCTCAGCCTCCTTTTCTCTAGGCTAAACCCCTCCAGTTCTCTCAGCCGCTCCTCGTACGACCTGTGCTTCAGACCCTGCACCAGCTCCGTTGCCCTTCTCTGGACACGCTCGAGTCATTCAATGTCCTTTTTGTAGTGAGGGGCCCAAAACTGAACACAGGAATAGAGGTGCAGCCTCCCCAGTGCCGAGTATGGGGGGACAATCACTTCCCTAGTCCACTAGCCACACTATTTCTGATACAAGCCAGGATTCTATTGGCCTTCTTGGACACCTGGGCACACTGCTGGCTCCTATTCAGCCAACTGTTGACCGACACCCCCAGGTCTTTTTCCTCCAGTCAGCTTTCCAGCCACTCTTCTCCAAGACTGTAGCATTGCATGGGGTATTGTGACCTGAGTGCAGCACGTAGCCTTGTTGAATCTCATACAACCAAATGAAACAACTTTTGGTGATTGCTGATTCACATACAACCATTGCCTTTTATCAACTATTGATGAAAATGATCAAATATCAGAGATCCCAGCTTTTCACTTTAAGTCTTCGGTATTCTTGGTGTAATGAAAGCTGAAGAAAAAGCAAAGGTAGCTGTGAAAGGCAAAATAAGCATGTAATTTTTTTAATAACTTATGAAATGGAGTTCAAGTGTATCATTCTGTTAAAAGAGTAACATTGAGGATTTTTATTTCTACTGAAGGAAGCATGAGTTTTCTTTTTAATATAAAAGGTGCTAATTTGTAATACAATTTTGATTAAGGCTTAGCACTAAATCTTGCACGTAAATGCTGAATATGGAACATTGTCTTTAGGAATTTCTAAACAGTGGAAAGACTTATTGGTTATATTTCAGAAATGATAAACTGTCAATAGCTTTCTTTCAAGCTATTATAATTTTTACAGAGGAAATGATATGATTATTATCCCTGCAGTAGTAACATATGGATCTCTACCACAGCTCTCAGAATAATGTAGGCTTCAAAATTAATAGGTGCTTATGGCTAATTCTAGTCTGAATGATTTGAAAATGTCTAGAGTTTAATTAAAACATGTATTAAAATGAAGCAACTCATAGTAAAGTTCAACCCTGCAACCAGAAGATTTAGGTTAGAAGATAGGAAGTAACTGGAACCCCCCAGGATATATATCCTGGTCCTGGGAAAAGAGGTACTTTCCCTCTACCCTGGATGCAATTGCTACAGGATTTCATGGATGTGCTTCTGCCTTTGTGTAGAGGTGTTGCAGATGAAAATGTTAACATGGTAATGATTTAGTAGCAAATCAGGATTTATTAATGACTAGCAGTACTTAATCATTAACCAATTTAAGGATTTACAAAATAATTCAGTAAAATATGTTATGATCAAAATAGCAACTTAATTACAGATTCAAAAATTACAAGATTCATACTAACTTACTATAAAGGTATCCTAAAACAATATATTTGTAGGTACATTCAAAAATGCAAGATGTACAGAAAAAATTATTTGGATCTAGTGAAATATGTATGTACCCACACTCATTAAAATAATTGTATATACCTAAACACATCAGTAGACAGCAAAATGGGTGAAAGGAGCTAGCCCAAAGTTAAAATTTCCCTTTTCTCAAACTTACAGTAAATACTCAGAATGCACTGGCATTCCTCAATGGGTGAAAATTAGACTCGAGAGGGTCAACTTTGCCTGAGACTCCTGTCAGCTCTAACAGCGTGTGGTACCTTAAGGATTTGATATCCAAGAGGCGTCCCAGCTCAGGGGAGATGCTGGTCGCAGGCCTACTGCATACCAGGAGAGCTCAAAGGGTGTCACTTAGGGTTATTATTTATAGGGTCCAAGATAATGGACTTTCATAAGTTTTTTTTCCACTCTGGCCCAGCTCGAGTGATGAAATATTTTGATGTTTTCCACCAGTTGCACAGGCCAAGAACATGATGGACCTGCAGTTCTGTTGCTGTTCTCCTTCAACCACATCCCAGGTACAGGTGTACCAGGCTGTCAGGAGGTGATGGGCTGTTATAACCGTTCCTAAGCTATAGTGAGAACAGGAGCCAGGCTCATCACAGGGGTGCTTAAATGCTCTGGTTCACTGCTATAAGCAGTTCATACCTCCCTAGATTGGTATGTGGCCCAAGAGAGAGGCTGGAATCACTCCAGGAACTGAGCAGCCTAGCGAGGAGGTGGGGGAGGAATTGCACCACCAGAGGTATCACAGAATCAAAGAATTGTCTAAGTCGAAAAAGACCTTGAAGATCATCCAGTCCAAACAATTACCTAACATTGACAGTTCCCAAATAGACCATGTCCCTCAGTGCTATGTCGACCCAACTCTTGAACACCTCCAGGGATGGGGACTCCACCACCTCCCTGGGCAGCCCATTCCAACGCCCAACAACCCCTTCTGTAAAGAAATGCTTCCTAATATCCAGCCTAACCTTTCCTGGTGCAACTTGAGGCCATTACCTCTTGTCCTATCACTTAATACTTGGTTAAAGAGACTCATCCCCAGCTCTCTGCAACCTCCTTTCAGGTAGCTGTAGAGGGCGATGAGGTCTCCCCTCAGCCTCCTCTTCTCCAGACTAAACAATCCAGTTCCCTCAGCCGCTCCTTGTACAACCTGTGCTCCAGACCCTGCACCAGCTCCGTTGCCCTTCTCTGGACACGCTCCAGTCATTCAATGTCCTTTTTGTAGTGAGGGGCCCAAAACTGAACACAGGAATCGAGGTGCGGCCTCACCAGTGCCGAGTACAGGGGTAAGATCCCTTCCCTGTCCCTGCTGGCCACGCTATTGCTGACACAAGCCAGGATGCCATTGGCCTTCTTGGCCACCTGGGCACACTGCTGGCTCCTGTTCAGCCGGCTGTCAATCAACCCCCCAGGTCCCTCTCTGACTGGCAGCTCTCCAGCCACTCCTCCCCAAGCCTGTAGCGCTGCTGGGGGTTGTTGTGGCCCAAGGGCAGCCCCTGGCATTTGGCCTCATTGAAACTCCTCCAGTTGGGCTCAGCCCATGGCTCCAGCCTGTCCAGGTCTCTCTGCAGAGCCTCCCCACCCTCGAGCAGATCAACACTCCCACCCAACTGGGTGTCATCTGCAAACTGACTGAGAGTGCACTCGATCCCCTCATCCAGATCATCAATAAAGATGTTAAACAGGAGTGGCCCCAAAACCGAGCCCTGGGGGACACCACTCGTGACCGGCCACCAACTGGATTTAACTCCGTTCACCACGATTCTTTGGGCCTGGCCATCCAGCCAGTTTTTTACCCAGAGAAGCGTGTGCCCAGCCAAGCCACAAGCAGCCAGTTTTGCCAGGAGAATGCTGTGGGAAATGGTGTCAAAAACCTTACCAAAGTCAAGGTAGACAACATCCACAGCCTTTCTGTCATCCAATAACCAGGTCACCCTGTTATAGAAGATCGGGTTTGTCAGGCAGGACCTGCCTTTCATAAACCCATGCTGACTGGGCCTGATCCCCTGGTTGTCCATTATATGACTTTTAATGGCAATTGAGATGATCTGCTCCACTACCTTCCCTGGCACTGAGGTCAGACTGACAGGTCTATAGGTTCCTGGATCCTCCTTTCTGCCTTTCTTATAGACGGGTGTCACATTTGCCACTCTCCAGGCCAATGGGATCTCCCCAGTTAGCCATGATTTCAGGTAAATCATGGAAAGCAGCTTGGTGAGCACATCTGCCAACACTTCAGCACCCTTGGGTGGAACCCATCCGGTCCCACAGCCTTTGTGCATCCAGGTGGTGTAGTAGGTCTCTGACCACCTCCTCTTCAACTGTGCTGACCTCAATCTGCCTCCCCTCCCCATCTCACAGCTCCTGAGGCTGGGTGTCCAGGGAGCAGCCAGTTCCACTGCTAAAGACTGAGGCAAAGTAGGCATTGAGCACCTCAACCTTTTCCTCATCCTTAGTTACCATGTTTCCCTCTGCATCCACTAAAGGAGGGAGATTTTCCCTAATCCTCCTTTTGCTGTTAACAAATTTATAGAAACATTGTTTGTTATCCTTAACAGCTGTGGCCAAGTTGAGCTCTAGCTGTGCTTTGGCTCTCCTAATGTTCTCCCTGCACAGCTTCACTACATCTTTATAGTCTTCATGAGAGACCTGCCCCCTCTTCCAAAGGCAATAGATTCTCCTCTTATTCTTGAGATCCAGCCAAAGGTCCCTGTTTAGCCAGGCCGGTCTCCTTCCCCGCCTGCTTGTTTTCTGGCACACAGGAACAGCCTGCTCCTCTGCCTATTTCATGAAAGCCTTGCCACCACCATTTTTATGATCACTGAATTCTATATGCACCTGTTCCCAAACCCATTCAAATGAAATGAAGAATAAAGCTTAATGTTTTACTGTGTTTTCTGTTTTGAGGAAAAGAATGTCCCAATTTGTACTCTACTCACTTCAGCCTTACAATGTGGGTGATACCAAGGTCCTGAATGTGATTGTTCTGCAGCTTAAATGGTGAGCCTGGATAGGAGGGGGAGACTGTCTCTTTTTCCTCAAATGACTTCCATAACAATACATATCTAAAAATCCAGTAACTAGCATAAACTTGGCACAATTTCCATTGGCATCCATGGCTGGAGTTAGCTCGGCTGGGTTTAAATAAAACCCTGTAGCTCCATTTAAGAATGGAAAATAGTATCTGTTATATTTCAAAGACACTATTTGTAATGTCTAGTAGTAGTAGTTCTATATATCTGTAAATGTGTGTGTCTTGCAGTGTAAAGGTGGACCTTATTTAATTTTCTGCTTTGTTACAGCTGTTATAACTGTTATCCTTTCCACTTCCAGTATAGTCATAAAGGCGCCTTTTTAGAATCGTTATGATTGCTATACATTTTCATTTTTCAACAGTGCTAACTCATTTCTTTGGAAACTGTAGTAGAGTCCTCCTCTTCCTAAATAAAATAATTACATAGTTTTTAAAAACATATACAGTTGTTTTCACATAAGTACATTGCTGTAGCCACAATCAGGAAGTGGGGGGGGGGGGGGGGATTGCAGTCTGTTTACAAATATCTCCCCATATCCATGCAGCTGTCAGTATCTTTGGCAAATGGCGAAATAAGAGACAAGATTAGTTTTATATAAAGCTGGACTATCTAGCCTATGAGCAGGATATAGACTTCTAAAATATTTGCTGAGGACTAAGTAGAACATGTGCTGCTTCTATGATTGCTTTGCATCAGGCCTCTGCATTTGGAGAGGAAAATATGATAAATGTTTAGATTAAGGCTGAGAACTTTTTTTCTGCCCTGAGCTTTTTCTGGTTTTTAAGAACAGTAGGCTTGGATGTCTGCAAATGCTCTATTGTTTACAAACAGTGGATCAATAAAATAACAAACACAAAATTATGAAGGCCACTGTTACAAAACACAACAAATAGTATTTTTCCATTAGACTGCCCACATTTACACGTTGTTTTCATATTCAGTTAAAATAAAACTGAAATCCACAATATCATTTTAGATGAGTGTTTCATTTTGAAGTTGCAGGGCAATTAAGATACTTTTTTATCAAAGGTATGTGTGACAACACTGAGATAGAAACTCAGTGATCGGTGCCCATGATTAAAGCTGAACAAACTGCTTTAATTGAGCCTTCTCTTAATCTTATGCTTTGTTTCCTATGCAACAGTTCATAAACATTGTGGAGCCTGCTTTTATAGATATGAAAGGTATTAGTCCTTTCCAGAGGCTCATTCTCAGGGTAAAATCCATTCCTTCTTCTATAGCCCAAGTATTTGGGCTCGTTGAGGGTGAATGAAAAGAGCATGTCTGTTGTCTGTCTTAAGAAACCGCACTGCCCTTTCCTGCCACTTGAGTGAGGGGTTGGAGCAAGCAAATGTCCAAGCAAATAATGTATTTTCCCAGTGCTGATCCTGTAAAGACATTCATAGGACTGATTACAATTATTGTGGGATTCATCTGCCTAAATATAAGTGTCTGTAGCTGAGCTCAGCTTCAGCTCCCATTATAATAAAGGGAAACATATGTAGTGGTAGTTGAGAGAATATCCTAAAAATCCTGTACTGGTATTCTAAGTGTACCCAATCCCACCCTGCACACACACACCCCCTTCCCATTTTCACTTTCTCACGCATAACAGAAATTAAGAGCTCCAGCACTTTTATAAAGTCACTGTCTACTCTCTTCTCTAAAAATAAACAATATATTCTATTAGAAAATGAGAGAGAGGAGCCAGGCTTGAATTAGAGGTCATAGATTCAGAGTTAATTTAGAATTTGGCAGTTGACCCAGATATGATTGGCAAGGAGATTTCCAAAAGGCTGCAACTGTAAATTGGAAATAAATGGAAAAAGATTATGTGAGTGGGAGACAGCTTTGAATCTATAATGCATGTCCCGAGACTGACTTGCTCATAAAAGAGTATGTGTTTAATGTGTCATAAAAATATTTAAGCCACATTGGTCTTTGTATAAATATTTCATTTTTAAAGTTGGATTTTGGAGTTGCTAAAAATGAATTCAGCATGCATATCCTTGCCATCAGTATGAACGATTAAAAAAGGATCACCAGAAACTTTTTTCCCCCCTTCCAGACTCAAATTCTCACAGGACTGTTTTTATGTTGTCTTTTGTGTCCAATTCAATTTTTTTAGTCCTTGCTATATCATCTGTTTTGTTATATAGTATTTCTCTGAGAGAAACTAGGGATCTATGACATTAGGAGGCAGTTTGGAGGCAGACTGAGTTGCTGCCAAGAAGGCATTCATGTATGAATGTGGGTGGGTGACTGAGATGTCCAAAAGGGACCCTTGTCCATGTTCCTTCAACTACTTCTGTTCCAAAGATGATATATGTCTGTAAATAAAGCAAGATATATTTTGAATGTGCCCATGTTCTGCATCATTAGTTTTTTCACTGCTGGGAAACTAAACTGCAAGGATCTGAACATCTGCTACCACCTAGCAGCTTAAGCGGCTTAAGGGAGGAGTGACAGCAGTTAGAAAAGACCACCTCTAAAATAGTCTCTGTTTTTCTTTATGCTATTTTAAGTACATACAGTGGTCTTAAATTAGCTCAAAAATAATTTAGCTCAACATTCATGTTAGTACCATATCTAGGGAATAGTCTCTAGGGCTTAAGAAACCATTTAGTAATGACAGAGGAAGAGGAAAGTACATGACCAGAGCTGTGCTCACCACGTCACGCTGTACGAACACGTGGCCAGTGGCCCTTCTGGACACAGAAACTGAGTCTGTGCTTCCCCCATCTATAACAGCATGTGAAATACAAATGAGTGCTAACTTCTCCGGTCTCACTCTAGTGTGTAAGACTTAGACCTCACTGATTATCATTGTTTTATACTATTCCTCACAGGTGAAATCTGTGCTTTTAAAATCCATGGACAAGAAATGCCCTTCGAAGCTGTTGTGCTAAACAAGACATCTGGAGAAGGTCGTCTTCGAGCAAAAAGTCCTATTGACTGTGAACTGCAGAAGGAATATACATTCATCATCCAGGCCTACGATTGTGGAGCAGGACTAGGTGGAACAAACTGGAAGAAATCTCACAAGTGGGTGAAAATTAGGAGAATTTTTTTGCTTTGGCTCTACATTACAGATCAGATTGAAGGGCTCCTTTTTATACTGTAGTCAGGTAGAAAGCAAATAAAAAAAAGATGAACCATTGTTGCAGTAGTCCATCCACTTTTTATTCCTTTTTACTTTTAGAAAATATTTTTCTTTTTTGCCTCCTGCAATTTGATCCATTTTGCAATGGTTCCAGTTGAAGCTTTTAATAGGATCCCTGTTCAAGTGGAGAAACACATCTCAGTTTGGTGTGTTTTTTTCATTCTTGCTTTCACGTTAAATACATTGGGTAAACAGATCATCCAGGACACGGAAGCTAGCTTTTAATTGATACTTACAAATTCTAAATAGGTTTTCTCTCTGTTCATCTCATTTCATATGGTGAGAAAAGATAAATTGCCTTTTATTTTTAGTATATGCATGTATATAAGCTGCAGCAATGCTGCCTTTGCATAGTGTGTTTCTGACCTCAGCTTTTGGATAGCAAGTCTCAGAGGAATTCAAATCCTCGGGAAGAGGCGGGTATCGAAGGTTAGTAGGTGGTACTTTTTAACGTGGAGTCAATTCCCTGTATAATCTTAAGTGGCACAGTGCCTATTTTCCTCTTCAATTCACGAAATCAAGCTCCAGATCATTTGTCATTAAAGATGAATTTAACTCACATGTAGATGTATAACTGCTGTACAAATTGTTCATCTTGCTGAAAGCTATTTAAATAAATGATTAATAGTAATCATTATTCCTTTTGCTCATCTAAGACACATGACTATAATACATGCTGAACTTTTTCAGGATATTTCAAAAGGATGCACATTTAGAAGGAAGGCTGCAAAATCAAATAACCATTTAGTCAAAGAAACAGTTTTTGCTTCATATTTATTAAATTTTATGATGTTTTTCCCTCATGTGTCAGTAACAAGATAGTATGTTTCACTTGTGCAAAATTTTGTCTAATCCTTACCAAATGAGATCTGGTCCATCGGGACAATACTTTTTTTCACTTTCTTGTAGTGGTCTGTATAGTAAACCACACACTAAGCTAGGTTGTCTGGGGTCTCAACCTTTACTACTGTCTCTGCCATTGATCTAGAGAGTCCCTTTGTCTCTCTGTTACCTTGCCAATCAAACCAGATAGCAAATTCTTTCAGAGGAAGGCCTTTAGAGTTTGCTCATTAAATACTAAAGGCCTGTTATTTATGACTCTCAAAGGTTTACATGTAACTAATTAAAGCATTAGATAATTATAATTAGCAGAAGGTAAGAGACATTTAATATCAAAGAGTGTTCATAAACTGACCATTTTTAGATAGTGAATACATAAGACTACTGTAATTCTCTTCCTCTTTTTTTGCTTATTAACCTGTTTTACACTGGAGTGGTATCATTGACTTTCTGCTGGGGTCTATTTTGAGAGGCAGACTGATTTTATAGGGAGCCCTGTGAAGCTATCCCCCTACAAGCTATGGCATTAAGGTTTTTACCTAGTGCCACATTAAGATATTAAATTGGGCAAATTAAACATAGAAATTCAATAATAACTTATTTTATCAGATGTTTATGTAGTTTTCTAGATGTTTTGTTAGTCTTTTCAAACAGTGAAAACAAACAGTGATGTGTCATGATAAATTAATTTTTCTCTTTGATGTCTTTACCTATTTTAGGGCAGTGGTCCATATCCAGGTAAAGGATGTCAATGAGTTTTCACCAGCTTTCAAGGAGAGTGTGTATAAGGCCACTGTGACAGAGGGAAAGATCTATGACAGCATACTGCAGGTAGAAGCCATAGATGAGGACTGTTCCCCGCAGTATAGCCAGATCTGCAATTATGAAATTGTGACAACGGATGTTCCTTTTGCTATTGACAGAAATGGTGAGTATGGAGAAGGACAAATTGTAAGTTCTGGGACAGATAGGAGCAATTTCTGTCGATAGTTTAATAACCTATTGGTACTAGCTGGTAACCTGGCTTGAGTTTTATCTCAGGAGTGTAATACTGTTCTCATCTCTGAGAATGAAAGAATTGTTGCACTGGGAAATTCCATCCATTTTACTTAAGATTTGGTAAGAAAATGCCACAGTAATTTATTGTGGAAATTAAAACTCCAGGTTTAGTTGAGCAATATGTTTCTCTGTCACTCAGTCCATTCTTTTAATTGTCTCAGATCTAGTTTCCCATCCACACGATGGCATTTCCTAACGCAGTATGTAGCTCTATCTAATGGGATTTATTCACTGGTTTGTAGCTAGTCCCATTCTTCTGAACTTTCTGGAGCAGAGTCTAAATGTAGAATTGAATATATTCTTGTTAAAGAATATTAAACTTTCAGGGTGTGGGTCTGCAGATCTACCCATACGTCCTGCTTCCTGAAGCAGATACATTACTCTGCAGTATGGAAGAAAATATGCTTTGGAGAACTAGTATGATTTTTTTAGGGTTTTAGATTTTAGTTGGTTTTCTAATGTATATAATATTATAAGAAAATAATGAACCGTATTATGTTTTCCACATGCAGCAGTTTTTGACCTTGGTGGCCCTGTCTGTTAGCTTCCTGCTTTTCTCACCAGTGAAAAGCACAGAACTTGACAATGAGTTTGGGAGAGGTGGCTGGGCTGCATTAAAAATGTGTTGAATATCCTCCCTCCCATTCTGTGCTTGCTTCAGAAAATACAAAATAGTAGCTTTGTCTTTCAGGTACTTCAGCAGTCCCATACTGGCATCACTTTGTAGATAAGAATCCTTGTTATTAATGTTCATGTGTGCACACTTGTACAGAAGTTCAAAATGGAAATTTCTGTGCTCACAGAATTTGTTTCCCTGAAACAAGCATCCTGTGTGCATGCCCAGCAATGCTCTTATTTATCTTTCCCAACAGAAACATTTAATCCATTTTGTTGTATGTAGAATACACTCTGGAAGTTAAATCTGATTTTTGGCCAAACTAGAAAATGAAGGCATGCATGGAGCTATTGTTTTCTCTAGGCAGTCATTTTTATGTTGGGATGTTTTATAAAAACCTTTTCCCCTGTTAAAAAATTATTCATCTTTATTTGTGCAGTTCTCGCACAATGCACAGCTGAGCATTGAAAGATAATAACCTGTTTGCATCAATAAATTGAAAATTACATTGCGGAAAAGAGCCGTCTTGTTATAATACATTGGGAGGCAAGTATACTATATAGGAGGTATAATCATAATGAGTATGTTTGTGTTTAAGTAAATGAGGTCAGCTGGCATAGTAATCTTTTGCCAGAGCAATTGCACAAAGGATTTTTTACAGTAAGTGGGTATTTAAAAGTAGATGTTTATGTGTAATTCCCTGGAAGCTTTTCTTCTCTATGGATTTTTTTTTCTAACTGTGGAATTTCCCATGTTGTCATAAAAGGAAGTTCTCCATGTTTCTGTTTGAAACCGTTGTTTTTCCAGAATTCCACGTGACTTGCCAGTATGGGGCTGGCTACTTACATGAGTTACAGGTAGTTTAATAATTTTCTACCAGGTTTGTTACAGATATGGATAAATAATACACTGAGATTAGTGTGATATAGAGCAGACATTTCTGTTGCTTATGCCTTTTTAGCTCCTATCACACAGTGCAGCTGGCTCATGAGTGATCATGGGTCTTTTACATTCAGAGGCATGATCAAAGGCATGTGAAGTGTCAGGAATCCTTGGTTACATCTTTGTCTTCATGTGCCTGGGACCTGCTTTTCAGCAAAGGCAGTGAGAAAATCATTGATTTAAACATGACTTTAAAGCCTGCAGTGAATAACTGGTAGAAGGTTGTAGTAATTGTAGTTTCTTGCTCATGAATTCAATTAATATTTTTTGATCTATTTGTTCACTAAAAGCACAGCGCTGCCACAATCAACAGTAATTGCAGTCTAATTTGCAATTTTTTAGATAATGGTAATTGCTTAAACCCACTGGGATTAGAGACAGAGTTAGAATAGATGGTTGCACTTCTATTTTGTGACAGAAATATGTTGCTTAGTTCCAACACATTTCGCTGCTGAGAATGTGTCTCTATGCCAGCTGATATAAGCTTTCTCTGATGCAAATTCTTTGGCATTGTGCCTATTTTTGTTACCTATGGGATGATTAAAATAGGTGTATGAGATGCCTGGGACTGTCTATTAATGCTGAGCTAATTAGGATTTTGTTTATAGTAATTTTTTTACCCATTGTGAAAAACAAATCTAGGTTCTTGTGTCTTCTGCAAGTTATGATTTTTTTGTGCTTTTCAGTAACATGTGTGGAATTTCATTGCCCAGAAAGAGCATTTAACTAGATGCTTAGAATCAAATCTAAATATTGCAGAGAGCCCCAAAAGTAAGGGGTGTGTGAGGAAAACATACCATTATCAGTCCCAGATTGTGGTGGTTTTTTTTTTTCACCACTAACCTATGAAACTAACCACAAACACAGGCCTTTAGAAAGATGAACATGCTATTCCATCAGCTTTTTTCTTTTGGCAGATCATTGTCTTTTTAGGCAAAGCTTATTTCTTCTATCTAGATCAATCCAGGGAGAATATTGTTGTCCTGAAAAAAATATTTTACACATTGGGTGGGGAACATTTGCAGAAAGGAAGAGAGAACCCTCCAGACTATAGCAGTGCAGTGTCTACATCACATCACCAAACTGTATGAGGCACAAGTTGATGGGCAGCCAGCACTGGCACGGGAAGCAGCATTCAGCTCTGGTGTAGTTCTTATAGATCATTGTAGGTTAGGCACCTAAAGGTAGGTAATATAAAGCTTCCCATTTACATTTGGCGATTTTGACCCTTGGTACGTATATTTTTTGTTAATAAAGTTACATTGTGTTATGAAACCATAACACTAATAAAATTTGTATATGACGAGCCTAACCTGGAAGGTGATGAACTCTTGGTCATAAAATACAATCATGTAAAGGCATAGAACAAATCTATTCTTTGCTATGCAAAGAATTGGAACTAAAGGTGTTAGATATGTTTTGAGACTTCTGCATGCAGTTTAGTCTAGTTGTCTTCTTAGCAGAGAATCCCAATCATCACGTGAGTTATCATATCAGTATTGTGTAGGCTTTTTTCAGGCAACAGAAAAATTAAACCACAAAGCACAGATCTGTTGTAATGCCAGCAGAACATTTCTATGCATTTCCTGCCTTCCTTTGTCAGGGATCATGGTCAGATGATCTGATAATTTAGATATAGATACAAATTCTGTAATGGCCCAGACATACTCTCATCTCTAAAATGGGGATAACTATATTTGCCACCCACCACTGGGAAGCACTTCACATATACATCAGTATGAAGATTTTGCCAAGAAAGGTTGGACCAGATGATCCTTGAGGTCCCTTCCAACCTGGTATTCTATGATTCTGTGAAGTTGAATTACTGACTTACCTGTCCAGTCAGTACAGGTTCCATCAAGTTACATATGATAGAAAACAGATGTGAATAGGATCTCACGAGGTCATCCTTTACAGCACTGAGATCTGTGTTAGCAGCTATGCAAACTTCATATTGTCAGAAAAGTAGTGCAACTTTATAGTTAAGCATTTGCATGTGATGTTTATTTACTGAACTACAATTTCTTTCCATTATCATTGAAAAGTGCACCTTTTTGACAAGAAGTAATTCTAATCCTTCAGTTGACTTATGGTCAAATACAGGTCCTGGTGGCTCTTGACAGCTGGGAATGTTGAATTGCCACTCCTATGAGTGGACTGAAGTCAGAGGCCACTCATGTAACAATGCTAGCCCTCTTGTAAGAGTTAGGAGATTCAGTTTTATACTTCTTATACACATAGGAAGGAAGCATAGAATTTAAGAAGGAATTGCCATAGTAAGATGGTCAAGTCTTTCCCTGTTCTTGTGACTGCTCCAAAATATAATGAAAGACAGCCATAAAAGAGGGAAGTCTGTGTCAAATTATCCCCAAAACTGACCCTGAAGAAAGAGAGATGTAAATGTGTTTGTCCTTAGGAAGGAATGTTTATATTCCTGTTGTCACTTACCTGTTTTTTCTTTTTAAATCTGTTATAGATTTGGGTATTTACAGGAAAAGGCAGAGATTTAGAAAGACTGAAAAAAAAGTTATGGCCTAATTGTGAACTGTGTAGAAAAATACTTACTTTTCGCATTAAAATTTTCATTTTTTAAAGTTATTGATCACCTTTTGGTTTATGGGTGAGATGTAAATAGAAATTCTCAGTCTATCATTTCTAAAACTTTAATGTCTGTATCTATACTGCTTCCCTTCTGTGTCTACTTTTTAATCATATTGATCAAATTGTAAAATAACAAAGAAGCATAAAGCATCAGAGGTAACAGAAAAATAGAATAATTAGGAAATCAATAAGCTATTGAGTAACATCTGCAAGATATCCAAATGACCTTTCAGAATCTTTGTTGTCCAAATCTTAAAAGACCATAATGAAATACAAATCTTGGAAGACAGATTTAGTGAAATGCAAATGTGTTGTAATGATTTATAGATCTTAGAGGACAGTTAATGTGCCATGAAAATTCTACCAGTCTGCTAATGTAGATTCAGACAATTTTGGTTTCTTCAGAATTATATTTGCTGATCATGGACTAAAATAATACCAAGGAGAACCAAATAGGGAAGTATAAAGATTCATGTAAGAAATAATATAATACAGAAAGGAAGGTATAACTGTGCAGATATTAAGTGTATACAGTGGCAGTTTTTCATTAGATCCTCTTAGATACTAATCAAGCAATTCAAGACAGTAAAATGGATAGGTTAAATTGTTTTGTCGGTTTACTCTGCCTGGATAAGGACCCGACTGAGTGTTTACAAATCAGGATTAAAGGGAAGACAGGGACAAGAGACATTACAGTGGAGGTCTGCTACAGGCCACCTGACCAGGAAGACTGAGCAGATGAGGCCCTCTAGAGACAGATAGGAACAACCTCACATTCACAAGCCTTGGTCCTTGTGGGGGACTTCAACCACCCTGATATCACATTCACAAGCCTTGGTCCTTGTGGGGGACTTCAACCACCCTGATATCTGTTGGAGGGACAACACAGCAGGGCACAGGCAATCCAGGAGGTTCCTGGAATGTACTGATGATAACTTCATCCTCCAAGTGATGGAGGAGCCAAAAAGAAGAGGTGCTATGCTGGACCTTTTTCTCATCAACAAGGAGGGGCTGATGGGAAGTGTGGAGCTCAAGGGCAGCCTTGGCTACAGTGACCATGAAATGATGGAATTCAGGATCCTTAGGGCAGTGAGGAAGGTGTGCAGCAAACTCACTACCCTGGACTTCAAGAAAGCAGACTTTGGCCTCTTCAGGGATCTGCCTGACATAGTAGCATGGAATAAAGCCCTGGAGGGAAGAGGGGCCCAAGAAAGCTGGTTGATATTCAAGGCTGACCTCCTGTAAGCTCAGGAGTGATGCATCCCAACAAAGAGGAAGTCAGGTAAGACCACCAGGAGGCTGCATGGATGAACAAGGAGCTCCTGGACAAGCTCAAACACAAAAAGGAAGCCTACAGAGGGTGGAAGCAAGGACAGGTAGCCTGGGAGGCATACAGAGAAACTGTCCAAGCAGCCAGGGATCAGGTTAGGAAGGACAAAGCCCTGATAGAAATAAATCTGGCCTGGGATGTCAAGGGCAACAAGAAAAGCTTCTCTAGGTACATTGGTGATAAAAGGAAGACTAGGGAAAACGTGGGACCTCTGTGGCAGGGAATTGGTAAACCTGGTTACCAGAGATATGGAGAAGGCTGAGGTACTCAACAGCTTGTTTGCCTCAGTCTTCAGTGGCAAGTGTTCCAGCCACCCCCCCCCAACATGCAGAAGGGAAAGGTGGGGACCAGAGAATGAAGAACCAACCACTGTAGGAGAAGGTCAGGTTTGAGACATGCCAGCAATGCCAACATGCCTAACACAGATACTTTAACCAGCACCTATGGGAATCAGATCACTGTATTTGATTAGACTCCAGGGTTTGGATGCTCCCCATTACAAATTTAGCCCACACAACTTGATTTTGCAGATCCATGCTTGAAAGCAGTTGCTATGTGTAGCATTGTTACAGAATAAGTTTGTTTCTTGAAGTCTAGAACAAATGTTGTCATTCAAAAAGATGGTATAACAAATAGCCCTGAGCAAAACTGTGAAATGTATTAAATAGTCTCAAGTTTCAATTTGAGCAAGAAGTGGAAATAGACAATTAAAATGCTGAACTCATTAAGTACAGAAACGTACATTGGGCATGGTAATCTTCCAGTTCTGCAGGGAGTACCCTGATCCCTTTTTTTGTGGAATTTGTAATGTCTTTTTTCCCAAAACAGGTAATTTGTCACCTTTAAATATCTGCTGAGTTGTATATTCCATGTGATAACTCTGTGCTGCCATATCAAATACCACTAATTGCAAAGGTGATTCTGGGGCTTTTCTTGTTTTTAAAACCCAGGGAAAGGTGTCAAAAGGGCTAAAAATCTCTCTCACATGAAGGGTAATAGGTTTAGGGGAAAAAAGAAAGACATGTAGGCTGGGGAGATGTTCACCAGTAGCTTTCAGGAATGTGGCTGCTGTGTTGAAGTAGTATATTCTGGGAAGATGTGGAAAATCAGGTTACACCTACTCATACTTTACATTTCAAGATGTAACTGCTAATGATTCTTACAGTCTTACTTTAGAAAGTGTTGTTGAGCAGATGTTTTCTAATATAAACATGCCTGTATTATATTCATAACATCTTATATTTGCCTAAGAATTTATTTATTCTCCGCTGGATTGAAAGAAGATATTGCCCGTTCCTCATAACTCTCCTGTCTGTGGATGTCCCATATGCTTCAAAGAGCTTTCTGATCACAAAGAACTTGATTAACCAGCACCCAAACATTATAGTCTTGTATGTGTTTAACCAAAAAGTAATTTCTGAATGTTATAATATTGAATCTATAGGTAACATCAGAAACACTGAGAAACTGAACTATGATAAACAGCACCAGTATGAGATAATGGTAACAGCTTTTGACTGTGGGCAAAAACATGCAACAGAAGATGTCTTAGTACGAGTCAATGTCAAACCAGTATGCAAACCAGGCTGGCAAGGTAAGGTTTAATAGTTTATATATTTAATTTTTTTTATAAATCTCTTTTCTTCGCAGTTTTCCATCCACCTCATGGTAAGGAAACTAGTGTGCTTATTGAAGTGATATAGAAAACTATTACTATCTCTTATGCTTGCTTCATTCCATGGCTGTTAAAAAAATGGATAATAATCCCATATTTACTTACATTTGCTATGTTTCTTCTCTAGTCAGAACACAGAACAGATTAGGGGGGGAAAAAAAATATTTTCTAATAAGCTATTTTATAATTCTGTCTGAATATGCTGAAACATTTGAAAAACACTTCTGAGTTGCCTTTTTCCTACTACTCCTTTAAGTAAAACTTTTGAAGACACCATGACATGGAAGTTTTCCCATGTGTGCCAGAGTTGTTGCTTATCTTGTTCCAGGTACAGAATAGGCTTTCATGTACATGTATGCATGAGTCAAGGCATGCTCAATCAGCAGTGGGAGTGAAAGGCTTCTTTTCTTTTGTCCTGATTACTATCTTTATATTGAGGCATTTCAGTAGCAATTGATTTTCTAAAAAGATTGTAAGGATCTACAGTCTACTCTGTCTAGAACAGAGAAAAACCCAGCTGGCAATGTACTAGGAAGATAGATATGCCACAAATTATAAGGAATTAAGATGAAAATGAGAGCTGGATTAGGGACAAACCAACTGGATGTAACCATGTTATGCAGATGTCATTCAGGACTAACCTGACCTTCATAATCGTAATTTTAAAAGAGAATGATTGAGAAGGAAAAAAAGTCAGTTTTGCTGTTGTACTTGAAGGTAAATTTGTAGACTGACATTTAAAAGGAGAAAAAGTTTTCTTTGTAAAATGAGAAGCCTTGTTTAGAGGACCTTGAAATGAAATGTGTACAGTATTATGATTCCATTTTCACAGTCCTCACTGAGAACACAACCACATTTTAATTTTTCATGGATGTACTAGTTACCCACCCACCCAAGTATTTTGAAGAGCTTTTTTTTTTTTTAAGAAAAATAGAATAACTATGAACTATTTCCACATTTTCTGGTCTTGTAAAATAAATCCCATGTTTTATTCTATAAAACAAACATGGTCTCTTTACACTGTTGAAATGTTCTCTTTCCATTTTATGGAGTCATCTCAAAGAAATTAAATACTCCTTACTTAGCTTGGATTTTGTATTAAAATGGGTGCGATTGTTGGTTTTTAAAATTTCCATATTATTTCCATTTAGGTATTTTATTGATTGAATAATTTTTGCAAAGATACCTTACGAGTGGTGTCTTTATATTGTCCAATAATGTCATACTTATTTCATAATTCAAGCATTAAGTATAGGAGAGATGGTCATTGCTCATCCCATCAGATGGGTATAGGTACCAGGTAGCCAATAAAAGTAACAGAAACAACATCAAATAAAGTTTGTTTATTGTTTGAGATTTTTAAAATGTGTTGTTCATCTAAGATTATGTGAAGTGTTTAGAAGGTATTTAAGTTTTTAACGAAAAGTAGGAATTCAGCTATTGTTATTTTATGCATGCAAAATTTTTCTCTTCTAGAACTCAGAGCTGTATGTGTCTGATTGTTTGGTTAACACTAGTTGGTATTTAATATGAGAGGCAGCTAGCTTATTTTTAGTGTGATGGTGGAAAATAGAGAAAACAGCATATATAAAGCAACAGCTTTTAAAAAAAGAATGCAATACATAAAGTTTAAAGCAGCTTGTCTAAAGCATCTCAGATAGGAAAGGATATGCTTTGATAGCATTCATTATGTTTGAATTTGGGCTTTTTGTTTATTTCTGTGGCAATTTGGCACAACTATTCTTTCTCCCTTCTGATCTGTTAAAGTTTTATGATGGGTCTTTATCATGGGCAAGGTTAAAACTATGAAATAGTTCAGTACATATTCCGTGCCATCCACGTGGAATTGTACCTTTCCATCTGTCAAATGGGTGACTGCTTCACTTCACTGGCATGTCTCCAGGTCAAATGGCATAAAGTGCAAGAGGATAGTGATTGCCTAATCAGGGTATAAACTTTTTAGGTAAACAGTTGGGTAGATATCACTTTAGTTCTTAATTACTAAGTCATTAATTATAATTTGAAAATCGCTGTAACATAATACTTCCAGAAATTTCTACATTTCTCTTAATTAGTTTTTTTTATGCCTACTTATTTTTAAAGGTGAAGATAGTCACATAGGTGGTGATGTTTTCTACTTTGGGCCAATATCTGTGAAAATTAATTCTTGCTAGGAAAAAAACCCATCAAATAAGCAAAACTTAATAATAGTATTTTCAGTACTTAAAGAGGAAATGTGGAGAGTGGGAATGGAAGATATTTATAGTGTTCTTTCTTACCTGTGTCTGTCACTCTGTGACCTCAGCACACAGAGGCAGCCAGCAGGTATGCTCCATCTTTGAAATAATGATATGTTTGAAAAGATTGAATGACTAAGGGAGGTACAATGATGTTTTGCTTGACAGAGAAGATGAACATTCTGAGTCTTTGGTTATAATATAAAAGTTGCCAGAATACGATCTATTGTTATCTTTTTTGTCCTTCAGTGTTAGCTTGAACAAATAAATACTTATAATTTCAATTCATAACACTGTCAGTTCTTAAAAGTTACTGGCTTTAGTAATCTGAAATATTCCACAGTTCTTTCTTTGACTATTGTGAATAGAGACTGTACTAGTCTAATGCAAATTTAGTGTAATAAATTTCAATGCAAATACCCTTCAAATAACCTCCAGTGTGCAGGGGTAGGATGGGGAAGAGTAGGTTTACGTAAAACAAGGTACAAAATTATTCCTGTTTCTAGAGGCTAACTCCACACATGACTGACAAGTATAGCAGAGCAAGTAAGATACAACAAGCCCAGGTGCTATCCTTTAAACACCATTTCCTTGGACTAATAACATCTAAGTCTTTATTAAATCTAGGAGTTACTTCCCTGCTCTTTGAAGAGGGACATGAATATGCAATCAGCAAGAATTCTCACACAGACATTTTCAGCAAACAAGCCTTCTCTCTATAAAGAGGCTACTTTAGAAACAAACTTGACCCACATGGACATTGAACCATCCTGAGCAGACCATTCTGAAATATTTAGTGTCCTAAGCAAGCTAAAAATGTAAATCAATGAACTGAATTAATTCCTAATCAGTTATTTTAATTGGAAAGTCTCATTAACATGTTTTGTCAATTGACTTGTACAGTTACACTACGAATTCTCTTCACGCTATCTGTGTGTTAATTTCCATGATTTTCGACCAATGGAGTGATCACTTACTACCAGGTAGTAAGGAGACTACATTATAAAGAAATGCTAGATGGTAGTACTTCTGACACCATAATAGGTAGATTTGCAGTTGCAGTTATTTCTACTTTTTATTTACTTTTTTTTTTTTTTTTTTTTTAATAGAAATAGTGGGTTTCCATACCAAGAAGAACCCTGGGGTTCTGTCCATTCCTCCAGGGCTTTGTCTTTGTTTCAGTTCTGTGGACACAGAGCAGACATTACACTTTTTCCTTGTAGATTGACTTCCAGTGTGGTTCTCTTCACTACAGTGGTTTTAATGTCACAAGTATTGATTTCTGTAAAGTTACTTCTGCCTTATTCAGAGCAGGGTAGCCAGGCTTCTGACAACATGGTACTAAATATTCTTATAGTACTTTCATTAAAAAACATGAGGTGAAATAAGAAAGAGTTAAAAACCTGTAATCAACACCATGTTTTCTGTAGCTTATTTATGGTACCATAATATTGTCTTTTCTTATTTCTGCTAGTTTTAGGAACAGTCTTCATAAAACTGAAGATGTTACTGTCCCCCCTGGTGGGATAACAAATGGAAATAAAATATATAACAATGTGATGTGAAAGATGCAAGATAGCAGAAAGTTGAAAACAATTATTCCTGTACCATACTCTCTGGTGAATGATGTACTACATGGGGAGGAAAAAAAAGAGGAGTTTAGCCTCAAAAATTGAAAAGCAGAATCATGTCCCGAAAAATTTAAAATATGTTTTGAGACTGCTAGAAGTCTGCTCAGTTATTGACAATTAAACCAAAAGTCAGGTTGTTCCCTTAAAATGCAGTTGATTTCAGACAGGAAGCAGTTATTAAGGCATAAAGCAAAAAAGCTCCTCTAAACCAATCAGCTGAATAACCCAGTAAAGTATCAGAGGACTCTGCCATTTCTGAAACAAAAAGCGAAAGCTGAATGTGTTTCTTGGGGACATAAGCATGTAACAAAGACAGCAGTCCAAGTCATATTGTCTACTCCGACCAAATAGGACTTTTTTTTTTTTTTCTGCCAAATTTAATATGGCCCTTGGATATGCAATGCTCACTAACTACTAAGAGAAAATTAGTACTCTGATTAGAAAACAGGATTTCACAGCATCCAGCCTTAAGTATTTTACTAATTTGAAAATATTTCCTACATTTATCTTTAAGTCCTATGAACCGATATACACACTTAACCTAATTACCTGAGGTAACAATATAAAGTAGAAGTTCCTTAAAAATTAATCTCAAAAAAAAAGTCCTTAAAAATTCAATGACTTTCCACTTAGTTTTTGCTTAAAATGCTTTTGAAATAAAAACTTAATTTATTTACCTTATAGAGTATAATAAATATTTAATGAGTCGTTAATGTATCACAGATACTGCATGTTACTTTTTAAAGGCATGTAGAGCTCACTATAGCTTTGCTAGCACCATTACACACATTTTTACCACTTCTTATACATTGAAGAGTCATTCAGAGGCCCTGTACAGGACAGATCAGCTCACTGTTCCTGCTGAAATATAGTATTTCTTTTGTTCAGAGGAGGGCAGGACCGTCTCTTTTAGTAGCAAAGTGATCTTACTTCACTTCTGAGTCAACATACTTCATAGATGCAATTTTCAGTAGATGCTGAGTGATTTTAGAAGGGTATTCATGTGGGCTTTCTAGTAAAATCCAATTACCGAGGAAAACCAAAACTGTGTTGGCTTTTGAGCTGTTAGTGCTTTTAACAAGGAGCAATATGATTACTAAAGCAATTGTGTATTTGGAGGAGGCTGGTCAAGTACAGAAACCTTGCTTATAAAAATAATATTCCTAGTCTTCAGGAACAATTTTAGAGGCTCAAATATATTCTGCAATAAATATAAATCAATTTCTGTTCTTCTTGTGTACATATCTAGCAGATTAAAATGCAATGCTTGTGTTGTCTTGGTTATGAAATATTTACCCATATTTTTAAAAATTGAATTTATTGCAAAGCAGGGAGCATTTATGCCAGTCTAGTCTGGGAGCTGCTGTGCATGCATTAGCCATACATCCTTAAAATAAGGCAATCATAACACAATGCTTACATTCAGCTATTTACTTGAATGACATCATTTTAGTAGAATATCCACTCTTTAAACTCCCATTTCAGACATTTCAAAATTAATTGGACTTCTGAGTATTTTTGATTTGAGCTCAGAGTTTACTTAAGTTCATAATAATTTATGTATCAGCATTATTTTTTCTGTTTGAATGCTAGACACATTTAGAGAAAGCAGTCAGTTTCAGTCTAATTTAAGATATGCTCTCCTTTCCTCAGCAAATTCTATGTAGGTATTACAGCTAAATACATCTTTCCTGAACATTCTAGATAAGGTGTTTTCACGTTTCTTTTTACCATAGCCTCTTACTGGAAGCACAGTACTTTACATATTCCAAGACTAGCTTTCTTTTGCCTGGCTGTAGCAGACTGGTGGCTCATGGACACGCTGTTATTCAGTTAATGGAATCAGCTCTTTTCCCATGTGTAGTTTTTCAGTGATGACTTACCAGTTTGCTGAAGTTCCTGAGTATGTTACTGGCACTTTGCATCATTACTACAAAGCAATATTTCTGTAACACCAGTTCTCAAGGTCATCTTATTCTGTGCCTGGGATATTCTCTTTCTATATTGACTTCCAATACAGAATTGCCTTCCAGTTTTATCACTAGAGGAAGTAATTAATGTGTTCTAGTTTTGTGCCAAGACCATTAATGGAAATATCAAAACAGGGAGATTCACAAGGATCTTTTCTAGTTACTTCTCTTCATACCATGAACTTTTCATTTTCAGAGTAACCTATTATTGCCCTATTTTTGGACAGTTCTCTATGGTCTGGTGAAGTTCCTGCTGACTGGAAAAGGGGAAACATAACCCCCATTTTTAAAAAGGGAGAAAAAGAGGGCCTGGGGAACTACAGACCAGTCTCACTGGAGTCTTACCTCTGTGCCTGGCAAGATCATGGAGCAGATTCTCCTGGAAACTGTGCTAGTGCAAATGGAAAATAAGGACGTGATGGGTGACAGCCAAAACGGCTTCACTAATGGCAAATCACACCTGACAAATTGGTGGCCTTCTATGACAGGGTTACAGTGTTGGTGGATAAGTGAAGAGCAACTGACGTCATCTATCTGGACTTGTGCAAAGCTTCTGATACTATCCCACGTGACATCCTTGTCTCTAAATTGGAGAGACATGGATTTGATGGATAAGGAATTGGCTGGAATTTGATGGATAAGGAATTAGTCACCCTCAAAGAGTTGCAGCCAACAGCTCGATGCCCCAGTGGGGATCAGTGACGAGTGACGTTCCTCAGGGGTCGGTGTTGGGGCCGGTGCTGTTTAACATCTCTGTTGGTGACACGGACAGTGGGATCAAGTGCACCCTCAGCAAGTTCACCAACAACACTGAGCTGTGTGGTGCGGCTGACAGCCTGGAGGGAAGGGATGGGCCATCCAGAGGGACCTGGACAGGCTGGAGAGGTGGGACATGCAAACCTCATGGAGTTCAACAAGGGCAAGTGCAAGGTCCTGCACGTGGGTTGGGGCAATCCCCAGCACAAACACAGGCTGGGCGAGGAGTGGATTGGAGCAGCCCTGAGGTGAAGGACTTGGGGGCATTAGGGGATGGAAAACTGACTGTGAGCCATCAATGTGAGCTCACAGCCCAGAAGGCCAACCGTGTCCTGGGATGCATCCAGAGAAGGGTGGCCAGCAGGTCGAGGGAGGGGATTCTCCCCCTCTACTCCGCTCTTGTGAGCCCCCCCCTGCAGTGCTGTGTCCAGCTCTGGGGGCACCAGCATCAGAAGGACAGAGACCTGCTCAAGCGGGTCCAGAGGAGGCCACGAAGATGATGAGGGAGGCTGGAGCACTTCCCTTATGAGGAACCATTAGGGTTTGGGGTAGTATTCAGTGTCACTAGTTCAGGCACAAGGGCTATTCCATTATAGTTCACTAACTCCTGCAATAGCAGACTTTGCCATTATCCTGCAGTAGTCCAAATTTCTGTCTACCTCTTTTTTGTTGTTTTTTAAACTATCAGCATGCTTCAGAAAGAAAAGGTATACATGGATGCTTCTTTATGCTTATAAGACCTGCATTCAAATCATGCACCAGCAAAGCATGGTGCTTAGCAGGGCTTTGGAAATTATTTCTTCTAGTATAGTCTTCTCTTTGCTATGGAAAAGCTGTAACTGGGTCAGACTTTCTGATTTTGATTTCCTTATCACAGAATCACAGAATTGTCTAGGTTGGAAAAGACCTTGAAAATCATCTAGTCCAAACATTTACTTAAAAATGAGTTCCCAACTATACCATGTCCCTAAGCGCTAAACAACCCAACTCTTAAACCCCTCCAGGGATGGGGACTCCACCATCTCCCTGGGCAGCCCATTCCAACACCCAACAACCCCTTCTGTAAAGAAATGCTTCCTAATATCTAGTCTAAACCTGCCCTGGTGCAACTTGAGGCTATTTCCTCTTGTCCTATCGCTTGTTACTTGGATAAAGAGGCTCATCCCCAGCTCTCTGCAAACTCCTTTCAGGTAGCTGTAGAGGGTGATGAGGTCTCCCCTCAGCCTCCTCTTCTCCAGACTAAACAATCCCAGTTCCCTCAGCCGCTCCTCATAGGACATGTGCTCCAGAGCCTGCACCAGCTCCGTTGCCCTTCTCTGGACACGCTCGAGTCATTCAATGTCCTTTTTGTAGTGAGGGGCCCAAAACTGAACACAGGAATCGAGGGGCAGCCTCACCAGTGCCGAGTACAGGGGTCAGATCCCTTCCCTGTCCCTGCTGGCCACGCCATTGCTGACACAAGCCAGGATGCCATTGGCCTTCTTGGCCACCTGGGCACACTGCTGGCTCCTGTTCAGCCGGCTGTCAATAAACCCCCCAGGTCCCTCTCTGACTGGCAGCTCTCCAGCCACTCCTCCCCAAGCCTGTAGCGCTGCTGGGGGTTGTTGTGGCCCAAGGGCAGCCCCTGGCATTTGGCCTTATGGAAACTCCTCCAGTTGGGCTCAGCCCATGGCTCCAGCCTGTCCAGGTCTCTCTGCAGAGCCTCCCCACCCTCGAGCAGATCAACACTCCCACCAACTGGGTGTCATCTGCAAACTGACTGAGGGTGCACTCGATCCCCTCATCCAGATCATCAATAAAGATGTTAAACAGGAGTGGCCCCAAAACCGAGCCCTGGGGGACACCACTCGTGACCGGCCGCCAGCTGGATTTAACTCCGTTCACCACAACTCTCTGGGCCCGGTCGTCCAGCCAGTTTTGTACCCAGAGAAGCGTGTGCCCAGCCAAGCCACAAGCAGCCAGTTTTGCCAGGAGAATGCTGCGGGAAATGGTGTCAAAGGCCTTGCTAAAGTCAAGGTAAATTACATCCACAGCCTTTCCCTCATCCAATAAGCAGGTCGCTCTGTCATAGAAGGAGATCAGGTTTGTCAAGCAGGACCTGCCTTTCATAAACCCATGCTGACTGGGCCTCAGCATCTGGTTGTCCCTCATGTGTTGTATGATGGTACTCAGGATGATATCAAATCACTCATCAGATTATTTTGCAGTGTTGGTTAAAAACATTCCTAATTTATGTATACATGCATATGTATGGGTCTGTATGTATATATGCATGTACATCTGTGTATTATGTACATATATATGTAAATTTTAAAAAAGGAGGGAATATCAGTTAAGAGAAAATATCCTAAATGGAATTTATGTGTGTAATGGTATTTGTATATGTTATTAAACACACAGAGGAAGCATATCCTAGCTGATACTTAAATCGTGTTTCATTTTTTTTCTCAGTGGTGACTGCTTGATGCTTTAAAACTTACCAAGTTGGTTTTAGAAAATTATATTCTGGACAGCACACAGTGACATTGATGGAAGTAGCATTCTGCTGATGCTTACTAGCTGATTTGTTGCTAGTTAACTAGGGGACATCCTACCAAATGCACTCCTTTATAAAATGATCAATTTAATGAATGGGAAACTGCTTAGACAACCTGAACAGAACTGGTTATTTTTATGTAGTTCAGGATCTTCACAGAAACAAATGTATTTAAGAAAGGGTCAGGCATATTATGCAATACCAGTCTTTTTTTCTAACTGTCCTTCTGACGTGATAAGGCATAGCAGATGATCCATGTTAACAATCATGATATACTTAAAATTAATTTAATAATCTTAACTCCGTTTTGCTCATCTGTAATCTGTGTCAAGAAACAGCATTCAGAATTTCTTGAAAGGTCTGTCGCAAGGCGTAGATTTCCTTTTTTGCAAGTATAAATTTTCCTTTTTCAGAAGTTTTGAGGAGAGTTAATCAGGAAACAGGGGAGCAGAACAGATAAGGTAATTGCTTTGTGTGTCTTAGGGTTTGTGTTTTTTTTCCAAATGGGAAATTAAAATCCTTTTAAATATTTTTGGTTTTGCTTTTTTTTTTTTTAATTGCCACAATTTATAAGTCCATAAATAGAGAGAATGCTGCCCAAGAGAAAATATGCAGGAACTGCTCTGTTACCATGTGTCCGTTTCACTAAAAAATCCTTTATCTTTAGTTCAAAGTAGAAATCCAACCACCAAAGTGTGTACATTCTGAAAATGTCTTATGGCCATTGATCTTTTGCATGTGGAGAATGTGCAGGAGGTATTGCGGAGGCTGCAGCATATGATATTCTGGCAACATGTACACTTTCCAGTAAATTCATGATGTTGAAAGAAAATTGTAGTTTTGTGAGGATAGTGCACTGCTCTTCCAAATATCATTGTACAGCATCTAATGCTGCCTGGCTGCTGATTTTAAGATACAGGGAGTTTTATAAATCACGAAAATAAGTGTACTTTCTGCAAAACTACAGAGACATTTCTGATCTTGTTTGAAATGCTTTGTGTATACTGATATTTTTATTTATTCTAGAGTGTTTCAGATTTTCAAATTGATAGAAAAATGTTTAATTAAAAAAGTGCTTCAGCAAAGCTGTGAAGTGTATGATTTTAAAAAAATAAAAAGCAGCATAATAACTTTTAGCCAAGTATAAATCCTTCATAGATAGGACAGATGCAAAGATGCTGGAGAGGAAACAGAAGATCCACCAATTACATTGCTCTGGGAACCTTATATTCCAGCTGTTATGTAGGGATGCTGCAGAAACTCACTAATAGCACTACACAAATTTTATCTTATATTTGGCTGCTAGGATGCACATCTTGAGTCCAACATGGCATTTCACTGGCATAGTAGGAGTTGTGTTGCAATTGTCTAAATGCCATGCCATTGGTTTTAGTGTCATGATGTGGAATCAAAGTTCATGGCCACACACATGTAGGAGGACACATGAGTCAGGTCAGACCTCAGCACGTGAGTGCCATGCTCCTTCAAGAAAAAATCAGATTAAATCATTCTTAGTGACATGAAGCATTAGAAATGAATTAAAATATAATACATGGATCACAAGAAGAGAGATTCACGTACTAAACTGTTAAGTGTAGAGATCAATGAAACTCTTTATATTATCCTTCTGTTAAAAGGAAAATTTATTTAGTGCATTGGGATTTACTTTTAAAGGCTCAAACTGTCACTGAAGTTTTATCCATTTTGATCTTGGAATAGTTTGAGTGTCTCAGAGATCAAGATCCAAGTTACACAGTTGTTTTATAATTGATGAAATCTGAACCATAAACCTGACATTGTGATATTTGCACTCTATGTTGCAGGTGTAATCCAGCTGAAGCTGTCTTATATTGTTTGGAAGAGCTTTATATTACAAGTGGCAAGCAGAAGTCTATTGAATTAAAAAAATCCAAAGGTTTTCTTCTGCAGGACTGAACTGGGCTAGTTTTATTCAAACTTTTCCCATGGGGTTAGTCTTCCCCCCCTGTTGGGGAGACAGTGCTTTACCTTTCTAAATTTGCACTGTATTGTGGTGGTGTTACGTGACAGTTTGCGTCAGAGGAACCATGTTGGTTGAGTTTAGCTAATCTAGTGCAACCTACCATTTCAGATGGGATTGTGTATCTTTTGACGGTTTGCATAACCTCAGACATGACTCATGTTTTAAGATACAGTATTTAAATATCTGAAATTCAGAGGCTTTTTTAGACTAAGGTTACATAAGATTCTTTCTCTGAGTCAATTCTAGAGGAATTGAAAAAGTGCCACCATGTTCCTGAGGGGAAAGTGCTGATCCTTTGAATGTGTCCAATGCAGAATGTTATTCTGGGGGAAAGAAAAATGACAATCTTCACCACATTCAAAATTACATGAAGGACCTTTTTTTTTTTCTCACAATAAGCTCTTCACACTGTCACTACGTCATGTTGCTTGTTCTATCTTTATGCACTTTTCAGCATTACTAACTTTACTGGTGGTGAGATACAGAGGGTGCTGGCCTCGGCTTCAACACCTCTGGAATGCTGAAATACCACGGGGGCAAGTACTATGTAAATAATCCAGTTAATTTGTATCAGAGCTATTGCTATCTTTAAGGACTGTCCTGCTATCACAGGATTGTATCATACTCCAGTATTGCCTCATGTCTTCCTGGGAATGCCTTCTACATGGAGAGGGACTCCTTGATGGATTTCCTAAAGCTGTACTAAGTCAGTGAAAGAAGTGCTAGGATTGGTCTATGATGCTTTCAGGGGACCAAGGTACAAAGACAATAGTTCAAGTCTTGTTGATGTTTTACAATTTAGAGCTGAGATAATTGCAAGTGATTTAGAACATTCAGCGTTCATAATCTCTGCCAAGATCTTGCCATTTCTGCCAAGTTGAAAGGTAATACTGTGAAACAAAACACCTCTTGCAATTCATGTGGGAGAAACAGAGGTCCCCTCCATTATTCTTCCTTGTGAGTAGTGGCATTTTATAGAGTGTGGTTTTTATATGACATTCTTCATACAACTGGAGCTGTGTGTGCAGTTGCAGATAGGCTACAGTTAATAATTCAGTCACATCTCACATACAGTAACAAATATTTTGCATGAGTGCTGGTTAATTTGATATAAATGAGAAATGAAAATGTGGCCGAACCTGAAAGCTGCTGAGATAGTCAGAAATGTTTCAGTTACATATGAGACACTTTTATTTTTCCTTTTGGTTAGAGGAATATAAAGTTTTAACTGGTTAATAAAAGACTATAAAAATCAATAATTTATATATTACTAGCTTGTATACAACACAGCAAATTATTTTATTTTTACCCTAAGTATAGAAAAGAATTTTCTGCTCTTTTTGATTGGAAATATGTTAACCTCAAGTTTCTGAAACAGATAGGGAACAGAAATCTATTGTTGTAATGATGTACACTATATGATACTTGAAATTCTAAGGGAACTTTTAAGTTGACAATTGCAGACAAATTATGCAATATTGCAGAACAAATCTAACTTAGTATGAAATGATTGGGCTGAATATTATTACCTGAAAATTACTACTGAAATAGCTATTCAGCTGGTGAATGCACAGGTAGTGGTCATAGTTGTCTTTTATCTAGTGATATACAAGTCCTAAAGGTTTTAATAAAAATAGATACTAAGCATACTTTCAGAATGTTCCATGAGGTCTCAGCTTCCTCTTGAGAAGAAAATGCAACATGGTTACTATTTGGATTAAAAGTCATGAAGAAAATTTCAGAATTTTGAAATGCAGACCAGTGACTGTCATCATCCTATCTTCTTTGTTTGGACTCTGGACTAATGATTGCTCTGCATTTCAAAATGCTTGCATGGACTTTCAGGTTTTCTTGTAAATTTTTAGTCCAGTTTAAGATGGTAGGAGATAGCAACTTTTTTCAAGCTTTCTGTAAACGAGATCTGTTGAAAAACACCAAACTCCACCTACTCAGTGTGTGTATATATATATATATATATTATATATATATATAAAATTACATCCTCTTTCACTGATATTTAGAAAGAATGTCTCTGTCCATTTGCTTTAAGAGATTTCATTGACTGCCAGGACCTAGAATTCTTCCATTTATGGAGTCCTCTTTTACCTAGGACTACAAAAAGTCAGATAAATTTTATCTGTGTATGCAAGAGTACTTCTTTTGACAAATTTTATGGATATACAGATGTACAAATTAGGTGGCAAAGCTGACTAGTTTTTTGACTTCAAAATAATTAACTATTTGCATCTCTGTATTAATGTGGCGTTCTTATTTATGTCGCATGGTAACTTGGCTGGAGTTGGCTAAAATGTATGAGAAAGATATGACAACCTTAGAGCAACGAGGAGGAGGAGGAGGGCACAAAATTGCCAAAGGGCTGGATCTCTCCTGTGAGGAAAAGCTGAGAGAGTTGGGGTTTTTCAGTCTGGAGAAGAGAAGGCTCCAGGGAGACCTTACTGCAGCCTTTCAATACTTAAAGTGGGTTTATAAGAAAGTCAGAGAGAAACGTTTTACTGAGGCCTGTAGTGACAGGACAAGAGGTCCTCAGTTTTAAATTGAAAGAGGGTGCATTTAGATTAGATATAAGGAAGAAATTTTTCCCTGTGAGGGTGGTGAGGCCCTGGCACAGGTTGCCCAGAGCAGCTGTGGCTGCCCCCTCCCTGGCAGTGTTCAAGGCCAGGTTGGACGGGGCTTTGGGCAACCTGGGCTAGGGGAAGGTGTCCCTGCCCATGGCAGGGGGGTGGGACTGGATGACCTTGAAGGTCCCTTCCAACCCAAACCATTCTATGATTCTATGAAAATGTGAACTGTAGTGATAGCTGAAATGTTTTTAATGCTGCTTGTTTGCGTTTTCTTTGAAGCACTTTATAAGCACCATAATTAATTGGATTTAAAAATTAAATGCTGCAATTGAGAAGCCTAGTGGTATGTATGGCATGTCCAGGTGGCTGCCTAAGGCAGGTGATTGCTTAAATGTTGTGAACTGTGAGACATCTGCATAAGCAAAACCACAGATTAGTCAGATCTAGCTGAAAGAGTGAATAGTCTTTTCAGCTGTAACTTTCTGTCAGTAATACTTCACAAAGTTAGTAAGACAACTGAAGACAAGAAGTGACACTACAGATGTGTTATATTAGTTTATGTTCACAGTTCAGTGAGACTGATGTATATAGCCTGGGCCTTGGAGATATTTATGTATCACAAAACTATGAAATCTGACCAAATTCAGTGCAGCAGACAGTCTCATCCCTGTAGAGCTAGCTTGTAGTCTGTCACAGGGACATGGATATCGGAGATCCAGACTGGCATCAATTAGCAATTCTTGTCAGGTCATGTATGCACCCCATGCTTGTGTGACTCCAGGAGCAGTAGTATTACTTAATTGACCCTGACACTCTTGTATAAAAAGGGGCAAATTTTTTTTTTAGGACAGTAACTTATTGATGACAAGTTCAAAAACATTTATTTTTTGTCTTAGTGACTTTGAGAACAGTATGTCTTAAAATTATATAACTCCCTTCCCTTTTTTCAGTCACTCTTGGATCTTGTTGTTCTTGTTTTTTTCCAGACTGGAACAAACGGATTGAATACAAGCCTGGTTCTGGCAGCATACCTTTGTTTCCCAGCATTCATCTAGAAACGTGTGATGGACCAGTTTCCTCAATACATACCACCATTGAATTACAGACCAATTACATTGGAAAGGGCTGTGATCGTGAAACGTACTCAGAAAAATCTCTGCAGAAATTATGTGGTATGGATATGGCTTTCAATTGATACAATAATAATATTTTTCCACATAAAGCACCAGTTCCTTGTGACCTGTTAGCATGCAAAACGTGGATTTAGCTCAGCTGGTTTATTCCAGATTGTAGCAATGAAAATGAAGGGACCGGTGATATTTGACTGGTTCTCCATTCTTCTTTTCCTTTTGTTTTCACTCTTTGTCATACTTTCTCCCTGCTTACCTTTATTTTTTTTTTCGCTCCTGCTGCTCTTCCCTTCTTTTTTTTTTTTTTTTCTTTATCCTCATTCCACCTCCTTCTCACTCTTTCTTCCCTCTGCTACTAATACTGGTGTGACAGTGTAGTGAGATTTCAGGTATAGATTTGCCATCAGAGGAAGACCATAGGATTTGATGAGAATTGAATCTCCATCTTGTCTTTCAGTCTTCCTGAGTCAGCTTTCTGTTCTGCTGCTAAATACTGTGCCAGAGTAAAAACAAACAAAAAGTAAAGGGACATTTGGGGCAATCATTTGAGCAAAAATATTTAAGAAACACAAATTTCAGAAAAGAGATATCCCGGTGGAGAAAGGTTTCCTAAATATTCTCTTCCCTCTTCCTGCTTTTTAATAATTTAGTCTAAAAGATACAAATTAATTTTGAAAGGTAGATTAAATACTTGAAGATACTGCTGTGTTTTTGTGACTAAGATTACTGCTGTGGCAAAGCAGTGACCACACATCAAGCCATTTATCATTTGCTTTTGAGATCTTCTGTCTCTCATCCTCCTCTAAAATCCTGTCTTCTTAGAGACCTCATGGTGTGGAACATTGATTCTCATCTTCTCCAAAATGTCTCTTTACCAGTTTCCTGTCTGAGCTGCAGTAGCAAATGTACTTTTTTTTCCATTTAAATGCATGGATTTTGGTTTGGGGTGCTCTGTTGTATGGCTTACATTTGCTTTGATAACCACACAACAGTATTACAGATATGTTAAGATCAATAAACTAACCTTTAAGAAATAATTTTATAAATGAAAATTTTCAGGCAGTGTTACTAAGTTATAAAAAATGGAGAGACAGTTCCCAGGGAAAAATAGTTTGCAGTTACCAATTACCTGTGGAGACTGGGAAAGTGAGGTAAAGGTGAGTGGGAGTAGTAGCATTTTCATAAAATCTGAATATTTTCAACCTGAAAATTGCTTAATTAAGATTAGATACAATCATAATTTTGGTCCTGTATCTTTATCCAACTGACTGGGATCTTAGAAAAGCAGGAGAAAACCCATCTGCATCTTCATCGTGTTAATGACATTAAAACTGAGATGTTGAGCAAGGCTATGTGACCTATCAGGGACTTGATTTCATAAAATGCTAGAATTTTAATAAAAATAAATATGTTATAGCTAAAGTCAAGTACTTTTGCCTCCTCTAAGAACCTGTATTGGCAACAAAAAGAACATTTCTTTATGCCTGTTACAGACTTGAACTGCAAATGGCGCAACCATTCAGAGCAGATCACTACATACAAGATCTAACCCACCAAATTATTACATTGACATAAACCAATAATAGCAACTATATCTGACAGTGATATCATTTTAAGTGTAGAACCCAAAGTAAGTACCCTCTGCTTGTGGAAAATTCCTTAGTTGAGGAAGGTTGTGTAAAGTCTAAGGAGTTCAACTTGCAGTGTGGCTTGACTACCTTACCTGCTGACACTTAAGCAGTAGAAAAGACAATAGTTTGGAGCACAGGTTGTACGGGGAGTGGCTGAGGGAACTGGGGATGTTTAGTCTGGAGAAGAGGAGGCTGAGGGGAGACCTCATCCCCCTCTACAGCTACCTGAAAGGAGGGTGCAGAAAGCTGGGGATGAGCCTCTTTAACCAAGTAATAAGTGATAGGATGAGAGGTAATGGCCTCAAGTTGCACCAGGGAAGGTTTAGACTGGATATTAGGAAGCATTTCTTTATAGAAGGGGTTGTTAGGCGTTGGAATGGGCTGCCCAGGGAGGTGGTGGAGTCCCCATCCCTGGAGGGGTTTAAGAGTCGGGTCGACATAGCGCTGAGGGATCTGGTGTAGTTGGGAACTGTCAGTGTGAGGTTAATGGTTGGACTGGATGTTCTTCAAGGTCTTTTACAACCTAGATGATTCTGTGAGAATTTAAAGTCTTTCTCTTTTTCTCCTGAATTAACCAGATGTTTCTCAATACTAGCCTAGTCTTAGTTCATTGTCTGCACCATGTGCAGGCCTAAGCTGATGAAAAGCAGAATGATGAAAAACATTTCAGCAGGTCTGTCAATGCCATTGTAGTAGTTGCAGGCAGCCTTTGAGCTGATGGATAGATGTGCTGTCTAACATTACTGCTGAACTTCCAGTTTTCATTCAGAACATCTGGGAAGGAACAGAATGTAAAGCACTCGAGAAAACAGATAGAATGTAAAATCTATTTGTAAATAGGGGGGGAAATTCTCACTGCCAAAAGAATATTTTTTTCGTCCAAGACTTCCATATCTTCATAAAGAACATGTAGGATAGAAACTTGTAATAGGACTTTGATAAAAAGGTTGTCAATGACAATGAACTTTTACATCATAATTGCTTTTGGACTGGCTTACATTTTGGTATTTAGTATTTATTACCATCCTTAATGTAGAGACAACTCTTATGAAAGCAGGTTAAATTATTTATGGAAATCAGTTTTCTACCAGAAATGATCTTATTGTATCTAATGGTTGGATGAGTAAATTCTTTGAAAAGGAAGGAAACCCTGAATTTTTTCCTACTAGTAAAGCGCTGTGTGATTGCAGAGTGCAGAACTGAGTGATCACAGACAAATATTAATCTATGCCATATAAAATGCAAGATTGTCTCTCTATAATTAAGGACACAGTTTATAAATCCTATGCTCATTTCTTCACTTATCTGTTGGAAATCTAGAGAGAATTCAGATGCTAAGGACAGTGCATTAAAATTCATTTTTTATATGACTGATGGTTTAAGTCTGCTTTTCAATAATTCAGTGATTTGTACTCACTTTGACAGTCAAGGTGGGCAGTTTAAATGATTAAATTATGCTTGAGTCATTTTAAAGTCAAGGAGTTATTAGTGTTGCGCCTCAAAGCATTTTAGTAAGCATTTTTTCACCTTGTCATCTGACAATAATAAAAAATAAAGAATGTATAAAATGCACAATTTAGACTGCAAAAACATATCCAGAATAAATTTCACTTTAAAAAAATACTCTGTTAAGGAGACTAGAATACGGTGGAAAGAGCTATGGTGCTGTCTTCTTTCCCTCTAAATGTAGATAAAACAGAAAATACTGGAATTGCTAATTCTCACATGGCATATGGGAAACTAAAGATGGAAACACTGAGTAAAGGCCATGCTCTGGCTAAGAGGGTAGATCCTGGCCTCTCTCCTTTATCCTGAGTTGTGTAGTTTTGCAGGAGGTTTGAAGGCAATCGATCTGATTGAAAAGTAGAAATTTGTGCTTAGTTTTATTTGGACAGTTAGCTTCCAGATAAGCCAACAGTCTGGTCCACTTCAGCAAACAGCATCAGTACGTGCTTATGCTGGCACAAAGTTTGCAGC
The DNA here is from genome assembly GCF_965140245.1 of Athene noctua. NCBI lineage: Eukaryota > Metazoa > Chordata > Aves > Strigiformes > Strigidae > Athene > Athene noctua. Next base: position 7,853,827 of record NC_134044.1, read on the forward strand.
ACAAACATGCAGGGTGGGGAGAGGAGTTGGGCCAGTTCTAAGTTGCTTGTGAAAACAAGCACTTTCATATGCAAGGCATACCTCAGGGGTCTCAGTCCAAAACTGTGCTTAACGTATTAGGATCAAAAAATCAAAGTATGATTTCTTCCAGCTAAATATCTGAAGCACATATTCCAATAGTTGTTCTCAGTACAGGATTAACACACACTAACAGGGTGAGGTTCCAGAGTAACCCATAAGTCTCCACAAAAATATGGGCACATAAAGTAGAATCTGTTGAGCGTGGCACTGATTACCCAAATGCTCTTACACAAGCCTGACCTTAATTTGGGAAAGTAAAGTAGTTTACTTGAGCATCTTGCTGAATCAGTTTAAAAGCAATATGAGAGACTTCCATTCTGGAGTTTTCCCACAGATATATTCTAGTGGAAATAAAATGGATCTTTCCAATTTTTACGGCCAGAGTAGACAAAGTGAGTAAGGGATGAAGCTTATTCTTTGAGCCCATAAATTACTTAATATAAACATATGCCCGTTTAGAAGTATATTTCCTTTGATATACACCACAGTGCAAGCAATTTCCTTCTGTAAGTTTAAAAGATAACCATAAATATTAACACAAAATAAAATTATGGTTTTACTTGTGTCCCATGCAAGTAATTTTATTTTTTAGCGTCTTGAATTTAAAAAAAAAAAAAAAAAAAAAAAAAAAGACGACATTTTATCACAAATTGTGCCATCTGGATAAACTGAGCTTGATGTGCTCCTATTGATACCGTCTGTATTAAGTAATGCAGTGATGTCTCTTAGACAGAGAGAATTACAGTTTGTAAAATAAATACACTTTGTGCTCAAATTCTGAACATGTAGGTGTTAGGTTTGATATTACTATCACTTCAAAATAACCTCATTTTACTGCAATAAATTTTGGAGAATTGTCTAAGAGATTCAGTTACTGAATCTTAAAAATGTTTTCATATCATTACTATAATACTTTTTTAAAAATCCGTAGGATACAATTCTGCACATTCTTGGCTTAAAATTTGACACTCTTGCAGAAAGTTGGGATCTTTCTTCTCTCCTTGGACACTGAAGGAGGATGGGTAATCTTACTAGTGTGAGATTTTTTTATGCAGTTGTGGTTTGTTCACCATACTTTTACTTGACAAATCATCAACAAGAATACAAAGATTGAGCTTTTTACTCTGGGAAGCACACTTTTTGCTAAATGCTATCTTTCACGAGCTGTGTAAAGGTTATGGGTAGCTCATTATATGTTTTTAAAAGTGTCTGACAATTGTTAAGCTGTAAGAAGACATAGAGCTGGAAAGAACAGTGCTATTTTGTCAGATCTTGGCACCACAGCGTTTTCCATTGCTAGTTTGGGTTTTTCCCCCAATTAATTCTAATAAACAAGTACTGTGTACTGGGAACCACTTTGTTAATGATTTAGTTTTGGGTTGGGGGGTCAGAAATCCTAATCTGAGTGGTAAGTACCACTTAAAAGTCTTAGATCTATCATTAGAAAAGAACACATGGCATTACAACCATCATGTATCTTCCAGAAGCCAGAATTAAAGGGATGTTGTCTGTTCTAGGTCAAATACTCTGTATGTATTAACATTCATACCAATATTATTGGGAATATCCCTGGCTGTCTACTGGGCATTAGACGACTTGTCCTAAATTCATTCCCACTGCACAGGTATTTTGCAACATGTCATCCCTGCATACCATATATCTCCATGCTGTCAGGGGGTTAAGATGTAAAGCTTCTCAGGTGGATGTAAAGAATTTGGGCTTAGTTTTAGCAGTTCTTGAAATAACTGAAGAAATGTCATTAATGAATTTTAGAAAATAATGAGAAGTTTCAAGAAAGATAACTTTAAAATATTGTCTCTAGTTTTCTGTGCAATACATTTAATCTTGAGAACTCTTACTGTGGTCAGTATTTTATAACATGTATGTGATTTGATGGTGAAGCTAGTAGGACCATTTGGATAGTAAAAATAATCTAAAGACTCTGAATCTGGACCCTGGCCTATATTAAATTAATCCTCACAGTTTTTTCATTAGTCTCTCATCATTATATATCATTTGCAGGAGCTTCCTCAGGTGCCATTGACCTGTTACCATCTCCCAGTGCAACAACTAACTGGACAGCTGGGCTTCTCATGGATAACAATGACATGATTTTTAAATTTGATGGAAAGCAAGGAGCGAAAATCCCAGATGGAATAGTCCCGAAGAATTTAACTGATCAATTCACCATTACTCTGTGGATGAAACATGGACCTAGTCCTGGATTAAGAGCTGAGAAAGAGACTATTCTCTGCAACTCTGACAAGACAGGTGAGTGTATTGAAGAAATGTTAGGTAAAGAGCATAACAAAGTTAGTAGAGTGTTATCATCTCTTCTCATTTAATTTAGTCTCAAAAAAAAAGTTACTAAGCTTGGATGGTGCCACTCTAAGCTTTGCTGACTTGATAGCTTATTGATGGGACTGATCTCTACCTAAGTTTCGAGCACTGGTTCTCTTCTTGGAAAATGTTTGTGAACATATCTGTAGATTTTATAGAAGTTGGTTGATAAAATTAAGTTAGGTTTAATTTTATTATTATTTAGATTGGGAAAACAGTTTTAATTCTTCATTGAAACTAGTTATATTAAATATTGATTTGGATTTTATTAGTTTGAACACAACTCTTCCATAAACAAGACTAATATGGCATAATTCAGGAAGGTGCTTACCATATGTGGCTTCCCCCAGAAACATAACGATACACGTTGTTGAGAAAAGTCAATTCTTTGGGGTTTTTTTAGTTGGTTGTCTTTTGTGGTTTAGGTGTATATTGCTTTAAATTCACCTTAACAAAAGTGTTGATCACTGATCTTACTGGTCCCCTCCTTTCAGAGATGAACCGACATCACTATGCCCTGTACGTACACAACTGCCGATTAGTATTTCTGTTGCGCAAAGACTTTGATCAGGCTGACACCTTTCGTCCTGCAGAATTCCACTGGAAACTGGATCAGGTACCTGTGGTTTTCTCTTATCTGTAACCCATCCTTCTCTTCATCCCCTGTAGAAATCGTAGAGAATGACACAAATCCTCACATAACTGCTTTGGAAAATCAGAAGTCTATTGCAATTATATTGCAACTTGTAACTGTTATAACTCTAATTGGGATCCACATTAAAAGAGATAGATGAGTTAACTTGGTTGAGTCATTTTATACAGTAGGGTTTTTAACTGAATAATTTTAAACAGTAAGTAGAGATTTATATCCTTCAGCAATGGATAGAGATACGACATTGCATATAGTTCCCTAAAAGTTTTCCATTTATCATTAAAAAAATCTACTTAATCAGCACAAGGGAAGTGATGGAAACCTTTTCAATAAAAAGTATGCTGACACACAGACAGGCTTTTGTAATATATTGTAAATCTAATCTGCAGACTTTTAATTTCATCTGCTGTGCTGTATGTAATTTCTCCTTATTATGAAGAGTATATCGCAGGGAAATTATTATTAAAGAGATAAGAGGTGCCTTTCATAGATTTATTAATTCTAAGCAGGATAAAGATCATTTGGATGAAGGAAGACAGACTCTGGCAAATTAGTATTTTTTCAAAGCAAGTTTGTTCATGTCTTTTAGTCCAAACTATGATATTGAAGATGTAGATACAGGAATGGTTGCTTTCCTAATTCACCTTCAGAATGCGTATAAAAAGATGATCTTTGTCTTGATTATCAGATGATTGTGGTAAGAAACTATGTGATGATCATAGTATTGCTTTGCATTTCCATTAACCAGTTTGGAAGCAGTTTCTGCTGTACTTGATCTTACAGTGTCTAGAAAGGGGTAAATTTACATTAACTCATATTGAAGATTACAAGTCATGAGTAACTGATGTCACCTCAGATAATGCTGTTCTGAGTGCTGAAGAAGGATTTGTATTCCTAAACTCTAGACTAAGAATCTAAAGTAATGATAATACAAATTTAAAGTATTTTGACTTTGAAAGTTGAATGCAATCAACTTCTATATCCTTACCGTGAGAAAGGATCAATGTCCTCTCAATAAATGAAGTTCATGTGCAACTCTTATAATTTAACCATTACAAAATACTGGAAAATGTAGTCAAAGACAATTTTCCATTGACAGGGTATGTATTTGATTGTGTGAAAGGACTTTTTAATCTCTGTTGCCATCTATGATTACTTTATTCTTACTCTAATTTCTCCACATCATTTTCATACTTTAAAAAAAATGGGCAGGAAAAATGGCATAAACTGAAAAGTACAGAAGTGCTAACATCTTTCTGATTATTTTTTCTTTCTTATATCATAAAAGATATTATTTTTTCATATCAGGCAAACATTTGTGTGTGATTAGCCTTGCACTGGAATTTGATTAGCATCCATGTTATTGATGAGCAACATTCACTCTTTATATTTCTATTTTGATGGTATTATTTCCTTGCAGAAAGTGTTGCTCATCTCAGAAATCTATTTCTGGATTGTCTGTTGATTTGGGAAATGTGTATGAATTTGAGGGTGCATTGTTTCAAAACTACATGCTAAGAGTGTGTGTATCTAACTTGTTAAGTGCTATTTTTTATCTAACAAGGGATAAAAAGTACCTTGGGCAAGTCTACAGATTTTGTCTGAAATTAATAAACCTAGGGGAGTTGCACCAGCAGAAAACTTCTCACATCTTCAGCTGACATTTAAGTAGAATCCCAAATATCTTGTGACAGGAACTCATTGTTTGTGATGTAAATCCTAGAGGAACACAAAGATTTCAACTAGGGATGACTCAATAAGTCCTTGGAGATATTTTGAGATTCAATCGATTGTACTCTGAGTTATGTTTCTGGAGAGAAGTTATTTTGTTGAAGCCATCTCAGCAAGAGCATATACTAAAGGCAACCCAAAGTACTGCTTGACATATTAACTAATTTCTACTGTTTGCTTCTAAACTGTATATTTCACTGCCAATAATCCTTTGTGTAACCTAAAGTATGTTCCCAGATTGTAGTGCTACAGAACAGTTGAGCTGCATTGAGGCACTGAAGGGAGAATCTTCCTAACTACTATTGAAAACTCCTACATGATGGAAACTAGAGATAGAAAAGATTTTTTAGGTCACATCATTCATTTTCTTTCATTCAGCTACTGTCAATTGATTTCCACAGTATATTTTCAACTGTTCTTTCTAGCTGAAAAAAGAATGTAAGATTAAAGTGTAAATAAAGTTTGTTATGGGTTGTGTGACCAGACTTCCATGATGATTAATTTGTATTGTCACAGAGATCCTGTTCCAAGTTGTGTCATGAAGGGACCTAGTAAAGATTGCTTCTTTACCTCTTCTTCAATGCTCCATCTGGCCTACATAGTAGAGTAAATTAAAAGAAACTGAAAATAAAACATATCTGAATAATGGACTGGTAAGGAACTTGCATGGTTTTGAAGACAAGGCAGTCAGAAATTTTCACTTCAGAGTAATAAATTTATGCCATCTTATTGCTATCTACCTACAGTGGTCTACCTTAGAAAGCACAGGATATTTTAAAACCACATCAAAAAGCAAGTTAACATCCCACTACAAACTCCTCTGGATCTCAATATGAAAAGAAGCTAAGGCTGGATTCTCAAAAGTAGATTAAGTGCTCTAGACACTCCTGAAAATCCCACCAGTTGCATATTTGCCTGTTTAGATACTGAAATACCTCTGGAAATCTCACCTTCAGAATTGTTCATTCTTTCGTGTCATATCCTCTGATTCCTTGGTTTTTAAGAAAAGCGTGGGAATTGAGCTGTACCTAAGTGTTGTACAGTTTCTCACCGTCTGGACCACACTGTGATATGGGATACTGTGGATGATATTGCATATATGACTGTGGAAGACACTTCAGGGGTTGGTACAAAGCACAGCCATAGCAGAATAAAATGTGGCACAGTACTTTATTGCTGAGCTTGTTTTATGATTGCGACAACAATCCATAGCTTATTTTTGCTGAGAGGAATCTGGTGACCTTGGAATAGGGTGAAGCATAAACTAGTGAAATCATTTATCATTCTTACTGCAGAGTAGTAAAATTTATTATACCAGCTGCTTTGGGCTCTACCTAGTCCACCAGATTACTCATTCTTTTAAGGCACTGACCAAGACTGTGAACTTGTCATTCCAAATTTAATTTAATTCTCTAGATCTCGTTTCTGTGGCAGGTGGGTGTGGCACCCATCTTAGTTGCAGACTCCATTCTTGGATGAATACAAGGAGTCACGTAACGTTTTATGTAGCTACACCTGAGCAGTACATCTGAAGCCTCGTGATACAATACAACCATCATAACGGTCATGCATAGCAAGTGTCTGAAACCTCCACATAGTAGTGGCTGCCAAGTTAGCTTTGGGAAGATTGTGTGGTTTAGTTCATAGACCTAAGGATTTATTTTCAGTATGGCTCTCAGTGTACTTAGCCCTATTTGTTCCATTAAACTTACTGGACTTTGCTAGTCTAATTTTTTACTTAATGTGCTGAGGATGCATGACCCAAGAGTGCCATAACCATGGGCATATGTGCCTTTAGTATGGAACTGCTCATACAAGATGTGTATGTTTGCAAAAAATGCTAATAATCAGAGGTAACAGACTTTAAGATGAAGGTGTCCTTACTACTTATAAGAAACACCGGGGGGGGGGGGGGGGAAGAAAACTGTATAGCTTGGGGGTTTTCTCCACTTTCATCCTTTAAGAAATTAACTGTCTTAGTTGTGAGAGAATCTATTAGTAGTAATCTGGAATAAAAGGTATGGAAAGAGCCATGTTAAAGAAAATCAGTGTGATGTCTCTAATGCATGCTGGGTAAAAAAACCTGCATGGTTTTCCCATACATCTGCAATAGAGCCCCAATTAGAGGTAGCTCCTCCTTTTACTTATTACCATTTCCTTGGAAGTGCAGGTGTTTCATTTGTTTCAAAATCATGACCTTTTTTCTCAGTTTTCCATGCAAAGGTTTGAACTGAGTATCATGATGTGTTTGTCAACTTTTTAAATTATTTATTTTCTCATACTTAACTGTAAGGCACTCTTTACACCTGAGAACCTGTTATAAAAAGTTTTGTCACCAGATTCAGTAAAAGGCACCTAAATCATCATCTAATTGTCTCAGATAGGTAAGAACACCAATGTGATATTAAGTGAATAATTCAGGCAGCCAAATAAAGATCTAGCCATCTAAGAATAACATATGAAATATAAAAACTGTTTATTTGTTTTTCTTAAAGAGATGTGATGATTTCTTTTAGGGTTCCCTTCTGTTGGAATGTTCATATGACTATATGTTCAACTTATGGATGTGTCACTGATTTTAAGAAAATGGTCAGATTGTACAGCCTCCTTTTGCACACAGGAGATAACTGCATGTGGGATGGGTCCAGTAAGGGCCTGAGCTTTCTGAGCTCTTTATGGCACAAAAGTACCCTTGGAGACGTGGGAGTTGGTGAACTTCTTAATTTACATCTCTGATCACGTTTCCCTTCAGCCACTGGTGCTTTGTCAGGCCTTGTCAAATTCCTTGATGCAAGTATACCAGGACTGCAAAAGAGATCAGTTTATAATGAGATTATGTATATTAGAATTGGAGTTCTCTTGAAATCGGTGGAAAAATTTTAATTGATTTTAACAAGGGCAGAATTTCACCCTAGAGATGTTAAAAATAAAGTATTCTCACTTCTTTTTCTATCAATGCAAAGGTATTTCCAAAAGCATTTTAGGGAGCTCTGTTAGCAGCTCTGTTGTAAAGGTTCGAACTAGCGCCCCTTCCTCTCATTGTCATCTGCAGGAAAAACCTCTTTTGATCTTTGAATTTCTGCTATAAGAAATGACAATTCTTGTATGTTCCCCATTTCTGATTAATATAGGAGAATTCTCTTCTTCGATTGCTGTCCATTTGAGCTGTTGTTTTCTATAGCCTATACAGAACCAAATCAAAATAATGGTTTTAATAATGAACCAAGGCATTCAAGTCTTTGGTGACAGTGGAAAAAATAACATTAAATAGGACAACGCACAGTGTATTTCACGTTCTGTTCATCATGGATATTGCATTTCTTATACTAATATTGAGGATAGACAAGCCAAGAGGTATTTTTCCTTCCCCTAAATCAACAGAATAGGAACACATTTTTGAGTGGGAGAAGGAATCTTAGCCAGGAATTAACATTTTTTACATATATTTGTTTTTATCCACTATCAGAAATTATTTTCTGTTTTATACTCATGTTATCATCCTGAAAATAGTCTTCCAGCCTACAGGCAAAATTGGTATTGATCCCCTTAAAAAACAGGGAATGCACTGCATGATCTGGACTCATTCTAAGTCAGCAAAAAATAGATAAACATACAGAAAGTTATTGTTTCTTTTCTAAAATGAGATAAATTGCTTTGAATAACCCAAAAAGCCTGCAGTGCTTTTCATTGTGGAAAAGCCCCTAACAATTACTTTCATAATAGGAACTCGAGAAAGAGGTTTAGATAGATCTGAATATGATGCATTCTACCTCTGTGTGTGCACACAGATGTTGAAGGATCAAGGCAAGGCCTTCCTCTGTATTTAACGACTTCACTGACCACATACAACATGGTCTTCTACCTGTAGAAAGCAGTCTTGTCCATTCAAGCCCTTCATTACCCTCTACTTTTTAAAATAAACTACTGCCCAAGGACAGGATAGAGCAGGAACTAACTTTTGAAGAAATGTATGTTACATGATAGGGCAAAATGAAAGGGATTTGGTATCTGGACCATTTGCTAGTTAAATGAGGTATTTCCATCAAATTACAGTATTTATGAGTCAAAGTTATTCTTCTATGCTGGATTTTTAGAAATTGGTTAGTTGAGTGCATCGGATTTTGAGAAGACAGTCATTCATATTATGAGAGCCCAAAGTGGCCTCCTTCTTGAAAGGCTCAGAGAGAAGGAAAATGAGTGAATATTTATGGAAAGTACATAGTATTCTCAGTCCTAGAGGCTTAAGAGTGCACTGAGGAGATACGACGGAGCAAGCTTCCATCATCTCTGTACACTGAATTTCACCTCTAGATAAAAATCCTCAGGCTTGTCAGTCCTGTAATTTTCAACATCATGCCCTAATGAAAGTTAACTTCCTTTTTAATTGATGAAGTTTATTTTTTTATTTTTACTTGAAGCTCGCAGGAGTTTCTTAGGCTCTTAATCACTTATTTTATAAATTGGCATGCAGACATGCACAGCACTCTGCATAAGTCTTTCATAAAACTACAGAAAGAAGTTAGGTGTTTTCCTACAGAGCCAGTAAGATAAAGGAATCATGATAATGCTGCAACAGAGATGAAATAATTCCAGGACTTAAAAAGTCTTTGCAGCATCCACAGCACCCTGTGTCCTAGAGTATAGCCCTGTCTATTCTGATACAGTTTATTTACCAGTTTCCATCTTTAAATGCTATCTTGACAAATTTTTATTCAGCATCTTGCTTCAAAACAACTTTTGCTAGCACGAGTCAGCAGTGCTGATAAATGCCAAAAATATTCTTTGAGATTCCAATTGAAAGCAGCTTGTTTAAGATATATTTTTAAGTGCAACTGCAATATCACTGCTAATAACAAAATTTTGACAAACAAATCAGAGTGGCTGCCAAGAACTTGCTTTATGATACAAAAATTCCTTTAGGCCAGCTCTGAAATAGCCCCTATAAATTAGCTTGGTTTTGTTCATTTCTGATTTCTCAAGTCCAGCCCAGTGTGAAATACAGTGACTGCTCTGTGCTTCTGTAAAACCTCTATGACCCTTAAGAAGCAATTGAGCTGCCTACAGAAAATTTTTCACAATTTATCTATTTGCATTTACTTAAAATTACTTGGACATGTGTCTGTGTATTTGTATTTTGCAGTTTTCTCATTTCTCTGACTGTGACAGTTTTATTACAGTGGTATATCATTTTCAAACCTGTTCATGCTGGCCCACTGTTCCCAAAGACTTAAAATGAGCTAGGTCGATTCTTCTGAAAATGATAACTATTACATGTTGTCTTTCGACTCTTACTTGAGAAACTGTTATTTACATACCTAGGGAAGTTAGAATTTAGAACTGTTGCAACCAGCAAGCCCTTTAGACCCTAAGACATCCCTTTTTCAATCAAATCAAAGGGGAAAAAAAAAAAAAGAAATCTGTATAGAATGAAATATAATTTAAAACTCGCTATAGCACCATGAACTAATCAGAAGTATTACTCTCTTAAAGCATACTGTGAGAAGGCCCCCAAATCCATTTAATTTCTTGTATAGATAATATCTTGATAAGGAGTTATTAATATGTCTAAACAAGCTGGATTAAAGTGTCTGTTAACTTGCCTTGTTTCTACAGTACTCTGGGAACTCTAGAAATATAAAGCCTAGAACAGAAATTCCCCATTGAGCTATGCATGTGAAGGTGAATAGTGGCGTTTGTTTTCTTATAGGCTGTTTTTAATATTTATTTTTACCCTGTCCCTGATTTATCAGTGATGCCACCAGAGTTTGCACAAAACAGGCACAAACTGTTTTGAAAATGTTGCTGGAGAGCAAGATCTGTTACTTGGGAATTTCCTAGGCCTCTAGTTACTTATCTTTCAAGAAAAGCAGGTTGGCTTTGGAGCATTCAGGTGGTGGTTGAAGCATTTCACTAAAGTAGGACTGACATCTTTATCCTTTATGCAGGTTAGGCAATAAATAGCATGTGTTATCAATAAATTCATTTATCTATGTGCATGAGCTGTTTATTCCAGCCTTGGAGCTATGATTTCTGGATGAAAGTGTGATGTTGTTTTTCCATTGATTTACTTTCCACATCTGGATAGTCTCTTGGCAATAGCAAAGCCTGGAAATGCATATGTTTAAGCGTGTCATGAACAATTATGTAAAACTGCAGAACTGAGAAACTTTCTAGTTATATAGTTAAAAAATAACACCGGGTGCTGCCTAACTGTCGTCATCAAGTGCTACTGATCTGACATGCTTGCTTGATGCAATTTAGAAACAAGAAAGGTGGATTATAATAGAATTATTTCATCATGAACAAACTATCGATCTGATTTACTAAGACACGTTGAAGGTACAGCATGACAGCACAAAGACACGCTGCAGCTACAATATGTAATGAGGGCTTTCAGGTGCTTTATCTGTCAGTATGATTAAGCAATTTCATTATTTAATGAAGCTATCCACATTTTTGAAACCTTTTGTGAAAATAAGCGTTACACAGTACAAATTTCAAGGCTACAGAAAGCTCACAACTCGCATGCGAATTGGTTTGCAAACTCTTATGCTTCACTGCATTGTTGTCACAATGCAAAAGTGTATATACATTATGCAGAAACATTCTTATTTGAAAGCTGAATACCTTATTTGCTAATGCACCCAATAAAACAAGAAAAAAAATCCTCATTCCAGGATTTTTTCCATTGTGCTATGGGAATGCTAGATGTGACACCTAAGAGTTTCATGAAGCTTGTCATTAATTATTGAAGTCCAATAGGCCACAGGGCATGCAGCTGGTTATACTGACGGGTTGGCAAAAAACACCTCAGGGCATGCATTTCTCTGAGGTTCTTGGACTCTCTTCTTATCGAATAGACGTTGGTAGGCAGTAGGAAATAGCACGGTCTTACAGGGAAAACAGGCAAGAGGGAGTCATTTGCACACCTCAAGAACAGGTGCTGGTTTGAGAAGAGCACAATATTAATAATGTGAAATTCTGGCAAATGAAACAAAATGGTAGATCACATTATGGTCAGATTCCAGTGAACTCAGTCTACCACACTTAGCAATGGAGTTCTTCCTATTGTACTCTTGTCCATAAATCCAACTTGTTATTAGACCAGGAAACTAAAGCTTAAAGAAATCGAATTATTTGCTACTGAAATGTGCATTAAAATGGAAGTAGAACTTGATCTGCTAATCTTCCCTTTTTATATTACCCATTAAAATTTATTTTCATATATTTATTATTCAGATTGTAGTGGATGTACTTGGTGCAACCTTGGCAGAGAGAGATGGACTTAATATGTCCTCTTAAAATTCCTTCCAGCCTTGTTACGTGTGACTCTCATTAATGCCTAATAGTTTTAAAATATTATTATGGTTGTTAATGGTTTAATGACACTTAGAGCAGTAATTTGTCATGTGATAGTGACCATATAAACAATTCCGATAGTGACCATATAAACAATTCCACACCTAAGACTGTAGAATACATTTACCTTTAGTATGGATTTGTCAGTTCTGACTATCCTACCTCCCTATATCATCAAAATCAATTTTCTTAGTTACAGAACTCTTGGGATGTATTAGGAATGACTGTGGTGGATAAACCAAATGTTTATAATTTACATGATTTTGAAGAAAGGTCAACTTCACTTTTCAAAGACCTCTACTTTTTTAAGTTACTGTCTTAAGACACAGATTTAAAAAACACTTCTTGTATTCACCAGACTTTCAGGAAAATTGATATCTATTGGCCATATTAAACTATTATGATATTAGTGGGCTTATTTAGTGCAGAAAGTAAACAACTCCTGAGGGCTGAATTAAGCATCTGCAAAGCTGGTAAACCAGTGCCTCTGCTGGTGTAAATCTGCCCTGTTCTCAATGCAACTGCTACTGCACTGAGAATCTAAACCTTTGCTTTCTTACCAAATACATGCTCTGTAAGAGTAAAGGAATTGTCAACAGCTTTGAAATAATGTCAGTATAACTGTGCAGTTTTTAAATTCAGTGCCACCAATTAGAAATGAAGTCTTCAAGTTGTGCTTGGAGCTGTGAGTATGACAGAGCCAGGATTACTTTAAAGTTTAACCAGCACCTCGGCTCTGATTATGTTACAAATAATGGTGAATTCGTATATAGTTTAGTAGTATTATTAGTGCTAGCTAGAAAATGGAAAACCTTATGAATAATTTCATGTCTTGAAAGCATTTTTTACTTTATAGTTGCATATTTGTAAGCAGAAAATGAAGCCTACAGAAACATCCTAGGCAGGCAAAAACAGAGTCCTCACTTGAATTTTCCATTAACAGAAATTGTTTTCCAGTGAAACTGTAAGCTTCCTAGCACAACTTTAACGTTAAAAACCGCAATTTTTTTGAATCATAATGTCAGGAAAATTACTAACATGATTTAGTATTATTATTGATAGTTGTAATATTTTTATAAGTATTACTTTTTTTTTTTTTAGTATTTGCATGTTAAAGTCATAAAAATCCTACATCAGCAAGTAAATTTTCAAAAAAGAAACATCACTATGATATATTTGTTGCACAAAGTCCTACTATCATATTATAGCATACCTTCCAAAGTTCCTATTCCTAACTTACTCATGCCGGCTCAAAACTAAATGAAAAGCTGCAGGCTGATAGTGCACAGATCTTCCAAGGCCTGTGCTACTGTTCTTCCAAATGGACAATTTCAATTTTCAATTGACAATTCAGTATTCAAGTCACTGAAGAATTTTACTGCATTTTTTCAAATATTTAGTCAGAATTCAGGGTCTTACTAAGTTATTTTCAATCTTACAATGGTTGTTTTATTACAGTTTCCACCTTTTCCCTTTCAATTTGTTTACTCCAATTAACCTGTGGACTCAGATTTGTTCAGAGCAATTTACTGTTGCTCTAATTGGATGCACAGCCTGGATGGCATTTTTTTAATTCTTTGCGTAAGTGGCCTCAAGCGCTCTCTCACTAAGACATCTCTGCTGACATCACTGGATTTGGATGCACTCCCAAGTAAGGGTTTGCTGTAATGCTTCATGGTCAGCACAGACACCCTGATGTCAGATTCAGTCTTCATTTTCTGTGTTCTGAATATTTAACTGAATGTGGATGATTTAATGAAGATTCTTGTGGTTACTTATTGCCCAGTGCTCACCTAAAGAAAATAGAAGAATTGGGATCACAGTTAAGTGTATTACAATTCAAACAGAAAATTATTTTATTAATCTAACTCCTATATTGTATGCAGAGGTAACAGGAATGTCCACTTTCTTTGAGGTAACTACGATGAGACCTTTCTGAATTGCATGCTTGGATTCCTTGCAGTACTGTTCTTCCTTTCCTTGACTGTGACTTTCTAGTTCAATTGGACTAATTGTGTTTTGATTTCAGAAATACACAGCCCTGAGCAGGCATACCATTTACCTATGGACTTGTTTTTATTTAAGTGGTTACAGTGATTTTCATTTAACTATCACATGCTTACATATAAAAGCCATTCTAATTTGAAGTTTCAATTGCAGTTTTCATACCTGTTAAGCAGTTTGCTTTGTTTTGGAATTTAGGCATCAAGAATCAGCCCAGAAATAAATCTGCACTTACATTAATCACCAGCTAATTAAAATACAACCGTGCCTTTCTCACCCACCTTTTAGTTTTGTGTTACACATAGCAATGGTTTGGACTTAAGGAAACACATTTGGGCTGGTAGTCTTACAAGACAGGGTTTTCTGCCAAGCCTTTAATTGCTTGCCTTGGAAGTTTTTAGAAAAAGAATAAAGCCTGTTTAATTGTTCACCACTCAGGTTTTCATAAAGGCTCAGGAAATCAAGTAATTCTCTGATTTCTTACATGCTCTTGAACTTTTTTGTCAGAAATGCTGAAAACTTTTCAGTAGGTGCCCCTTTCCTCATGACCAGCTGGGTGACTAGCCATCTTCTCAGCATTCGAAAACCACCTGCATTCATTCAAGCCAATGAATCAGTTCTTGAGGTACACATGGACTAAAGCTTAGAATCATCCACCAAAAAATCCTTTATCCTTCAAAATGATGTAGACTCTAGTACCTTATTCCTGTTTTAATTCTTAAATTTTGTTGGCTTTACAGGAAGTAACATTTGCTTAAAAATTTGAAAGACATTATCAACAATTTATTATTTCCTGAAATTTGCACACTAAATATATTGGGTTCTGCTAGAAATGTCTGAGCTCCAAGTTGTGGAAGTGCTACTTCTAAGGTTTGGTATGAAAAAGTGTGTATGTCTCTGACTGCTATTGATATGACTTCTATGAAAAACATCTCACTTGAATTTCATGTCTTCAAAAATCCCGTCTATCAGTTTCCAATTTCATGATATGTGTGCTAGCAGCAAAAATATTGAGGTACTTATAGTTTAAGGGCATCTTACAATATTTATTTTAAACTGAAATAGTAGCTTAATAGGACAGATGTGTGCTGCATAAGTCAGTTGCAGAGTATCTGTATCTGAGCTCAAAGCACACAGGTATTTTTCACAGTTATATTTTGAAATAGAATAGATCATAAAAAAATTTTACAATTGTTATAATTTCCAAATTTTGTACAGCTGCTTATTCTAATTATCATCTCAGAAAACTAAACGAAAGCTTTACTACACTGAATTATCCACCCAGTGTATTGATGTATCATATGTATTTGTATGCATTGGGAATGAAGATTATGTCTAAAGTAACAGAGTATAAAACTTGCATGAATTCACACATTAATGGTGTCTTAACCTCATACCCATAATTTGAAAATCAGAACACAAACAAATCTATTTTAGTAGCCATAAGAAATCCAAATGTTGCTTTTCTGTAATTTTTTCAATGTGCCATACTCTAAATTTAAAATACATTATTAATTTGTACAGCTAGTGATGTCCTCTTAACCTAATCAGCAAGGGGAATGCTACATAAAAATTAACAATTCCTGTGCACCAAGGGATGGGTGAGTGTATGCTTGCTGCACCCTCGAGGGGAGCACACAGACCCACACTGATGTTCTCACAGATTCACTTTGATAGTTGGCTGCCCCACAGAATTGCCTTTTCTCTGATAATAAATTAGCTATGCTTTCAGCTGTGATTTTGGTATGACAGATATAGTATAAATGTGATTTCTCACATTAAGTGCATCCTGTCTTCACACCCTTCAGACAAGTTTAGTCATCATCACGAAACACTTGATATACAAGCCCTTTCAGGAGCTTCAGAATCTTTTGTTGTAGAGCTAAAATGTGAGAGGATAAAAAGTGTTAAATGAAAAAATAATACTTAAGGCTTATGATTCAGAAGATGCTTTGTCATACTTCAAGAGGAAGAATAAATATTAGAGAAAAAAAATCTCAAAAGGAAATACAGATCTCTTCTACGCACCTCCACATACAGATAGACAAGAGATACAGGATTACATATCAAAATACGTATTTCTCATATATTCTTGGGATTTTAAATTGCTTTTTTCATAAAAGGCAAACCTGACAATATCTTTTTTTTAAAGGAAAATTTTTATTTTATAGTAATGGTTTCATCTGCCACCCATTAATATCTGTAAGTCTGCTACTTATCTGAGTAAAAGGGAAAGGGAGGCATTTTTATGTGAACTTAATTTCCATGAAGTTTTCTGTACAAAATTATCAAAAAACTCAGCCATCTCACAAAATTTTTGTTCACAGCACATAAGTTAGGTTTCAGAAAGAACATATTTCCTGTGCAATGATATAAAGTAGCTCAGTCTTGGTGGTGCTACTGTGGATATTAATAACAAACCAATCAGAGCAATCACTAGCCTTGGGCAAGTAAAGTAAATTCTGAGATAGTACTGTAATGATACTTGGGTATCATTCATTAATACTTAAAATATTCTTCAGTTGCTGAGTGTAATCTACCTATATATCATGCTGTACATCGTAAACCCAATTCTGATCTCAGTTTCATTGTTTAAAAGGAAGAGAAAAGATCATACAATTGAAAATGTTTCTCATGCATGCAAAATTCCCAACATTCTCTGGCAAAGTCATAAATATAGCTGATAACTAATTACCTCTGTATGGTATATAACATATAATCAGCCTGTCTGCAAAATGCCAGCTATGTAATTAAAGGCCCAGCAGTTACCATTTCAATAAAGAGACTATGCATAATATTTGGGTCGTATAATTTCCTGACATCTTTGAGTATAAATACAGAAGCATGGATATACAACCATTCTTCACTTTACAGAAATGATTAAGGTAGCCATATATGACTCATTGCCACCTCTTATCTGCAATAAAAACAAAATAGCATTTTGCTTTTCTCTGCATTATGTCTTAATTAGTTTCTGAAAGTGAAGTAAATACAACACTAATCTGTATGGGGAAGGAGTGTCTATTTCTTATGTGTCTTTCTGCAGTTACAGCTATCTCCATCTCCAGACTAGAGCAAAAATATTTAAAATTATTATAGTAGTGGGCTCCCATATGAATAACACTAAGTGATTCTCTGGAGATATCCTCTCAGTTTAATGTGAGAGTTGTGTAAGAGCAGGAATTCTTTTATCTCTCATTTGCACTGTGCACCTTCAGCACAGCAAATACTTTTCAAGTAAATCACCTTTCCCAAAATGTGGAAATCGTGAAAGGGTGTTGAATGCCTGTGTCAGCTCTATCTTCCTTTGGTGAGTATGCTTAAAGCAACCCTTGCAAGCTTGCAAGCAGTGTCAACACTTCCTTCAGAGATAGCAAGTCTTTGAAGAGGGATTTTCCAGGTGATGGAAAGCCTTCAAAGAGCCAGCAGTACCATTTTCAGCAATATAGAGGTCATGCCCAGGGGAGCTTTCTTCTGTGTGCAGACTATCCAACCCAGGAATCCTGGTATTTTCCAGGTAGCAGGTGAGAACTGAGGTATTAAGACTGAATATTTATTTTATGAATGAAAAATAACACATAGCACTTCCTGGGGGATTTGAATCGGTGAGGCGAGTCTAGTTCTTTAGTCTAATGAAGTCAGTGATGTGTGTAGGTGGGAATGTGTGAGAGGGAGGAGGAGGAGGAGAGGGGCGGTCTCTTCAGAATCTGCTCTTCAGAGATGAGCCTGAGTGTTTCTCCTCAAAAGCAAACAAGCCACAACTAGCTTGTTTGCTTTGTCTCTGGAGTCTAGTTTGCATTAATCACCCTCTCTGCACCTCCATGACATGTCTAAATAACTGACTGAAACAAGCATTATATTTGTTCAGACACTAACAGCAAGGGAAGGATATATCATCCTATTTTGAACAGTGACAACCTCCCTTTTCTTAATGCAACCTCCTTATGTTCAGAGAGAAAAAAATAGTTGTTGAATACCCTTCAGAAGTATGGCCAGACGTCTCAGCTGCCTGAAACCTCACCCTTGGATCAGCAGGCAGTCAAGATGCCTGTCTTAAATGCAACCTTTAACATTTGAGTGTTAGCATTTCAGTCAGGTTTTTAGAAAGCAAACTGAAAAAAAAAAAAAAGTTATATTAATATTTGAAAAATAATTGCATAGGATTAGGAGGGCCTATTTTGTTTTAACACTCGTATTCTTTTTTTTTTAACTATTATTAGCATACTGAAAAGTATTTCCTTGGCTTTCTAGCAAATAATACACCTTTCAGGAGGCTAGTTCAAAGTGTATTTCATTTACTTTATGACCAGAACTCCATTTGCAGACCATACATATTACTGAGACCTCCGAAGAGTGAGAAATAAGTTCATTGCAAATCTCTTAATAGAAATATCTAACAGGGAGAATCCCTGCACATCTCATCTGAGCAGAAGGCAGATCCTGGAGATCAGAGAAAGTAGTTTAAATTCCAGATAAGATTCAAAGATGAAATATGAGGCCTCATGAGAGCAATAAAGTAGAATTCTACATATACTGTCTTGAGGTGGGAATAAACTCACACACCAAAAGCTCATTTCAACTATCCTCAAAGATAGTTTGCTCAAAAGCCCACACTTCTTTTCAATTTTCATTAGACATCAATTTTACAAAGGACATTCATAATGCAGGAATGTAAGACTGGGCTTCCATGTACATGCAAATGTTATCCCTAATCTATTTGGTCACTTCTCATTGATGTGTTCATGTTCATAATGTCTACCTTTTAGAAATAAAGACATTTTCATGCTTTGCAAAAGCATTAATAGTCAAAATTCAAAAATTGAATTGAAAACTTCAGTAAAATAATGTCAATCAGATTTCAGGTCTCAGACTATGAAACAAATGGGCTACTTCAGTAAGGTAAGTGGTTAAAGGATCTGGTGGGTTTAATTTTTTTCCTTTTTTTTGTTATTTGTTAAGTGGTAATAATGTGTTAGGTTTGAGAATGATTCTTGAAGACATTATCTCCTTAAGTCTTTGCATTTTTTAATCTCTGATCATATATACAGACATTTGGATATGTAATATTTATAGTAGTTTCAGTAATTTAAAGAGATGTTTAATAGAAAATTTATACTAAAAAATCATAGTGTAGATTGATATCTGGCATATAAACAATGTAAAAATCGTATAAGCACATTAAAGTTAAAGGCAGAAAATTAAGCTTGAAATGTTTATTCCAGTTAAGATTTTGATTGGGTTTTTTTATTCCTTGGATTTGGTTAGATAAGGGTTGATTGAACTCGATTTTAAAAAAATGTTACCACGTTTCATTATTAGGTAGAAAGTGTATTCATCTCAGAATATTGATTATTCTTTCCATTTAGAAAAAAGCAGTTCCTTACCCTGATAGGACCAAGGAAATATTTTATTGAGCCTGACAAGCTGCAGCATTTCATTGTGGGAGATATAATGCCTCTTTCTTTCCTTTCTTTTCCTGTTCTCCGCTGCAGTAGATTTCATGGGGCAAATCCGTGCTGACAGTGGCCACGGTGCATATCCGAAGCAAAGTTCTTTGCATTATCCTTAATAGTTTTATTTATTCTTTTATATCTACAGGTAACCTCATTTGTGGAATATTGGTATGGTCTGCAAATAAATAGCAGCAGCCATATATTAACTGCTAGATCTCGGAGCACCTTACAAAGACCTTCAGCATAACTGTCCCCTGTAAAATGGAAAACATTAGGGAAGCAGTGAGTGCTTCCCTAGAATGCTGCTTTTAGCTTGTCTGCTAAAAAGATATGAATGATATTGACAAAGAGCATAATTCAATTTCCCACATTAATAGAACTGGAATATTATCATTATCTTCACCCGTAAATATTATATGTATAAGAAGTGATGAAATGCTAATCTTTGTTTAAAAAAACAAAAAAAAAATCCACATAGATTCCTTTTCTAGTTCATCTTCTGGCTTTGGTAATGTGATGAGCTTCCACTGGCTAAATACCACGCTACGATGAAAAAATTCTTCTTGTCCCAATATTGATTTTTCCAGTGTACTTAAAACTTTTTTGAAATAATTAAAAAGAGGAAGCTGATGGTTTATTTGAAAACAACATGAGGTTTGCATTCCTCATTGTTTTAGCATTATTTAAGCACTTGTTAAAATTAATTTTAGCTGTATTACTTGCTGAGAGAGTTGGTAATTGTAGACCATGGACATACAGGGTAGCAATGAGTTTGATGGTTCCTGTATATGTAATTTTTTTTTTATTACTGACTTAGCACCACAAATTAGCTAAAAGCAAATGATGTGAATGAGATTTAAAATTTTGTAAGTATTCATTTTATAAATTATTTGGGCTTTTTAAATACAGATTTATGCACCTTAGTAATAACCTTTATAGTACCTAGTATTTCAAATGTGTGCTAGTTCTCCAAAGTTTAGTGGCATCCATTAGTATATTTTGCCCTCAAATATACAAAATATTTGTTGCTGCAAGATACTTGCCGGAACTTACTTGCCCATTTGTCATATCTCTGAGCAGGAATTGCAGAGGAAATGTTAGGTAGTCTCAAACTATTAGTGTATATTTAGGTTTGTGCAGTACGTATAG
This sequence comes from Athene noctua, assembly GCF_965140245.1. NCBI lineage: Eukaryota > Metazoa > Chordata > Aves > Strigiformes > Strigidae > Athene > Athene noctua. The sequence goes on from NC_134044.1 coordinate 7,874,596, forward strand.
GGTTCCTATCTAATGATGAATAGGCCTCTTAGCCTTCCCTAACCTGAAAGCAAGCATCATGTAAATTTTCCCAGTAGTAATGCTACAAATATGGGAGTGACACACTTAAGCTATCTTTTAGCTTTACGTTAGAGTGAGAAGCTGATAAAGTTTGTTGTTAGGACTGAACATGCTATTCTTTGATAATGCAGGGCTTTATTTTTTGCATTTTGTTGAAATGTGATTGCAAAATTTTATAATGGTTTTACTGCTGTATGCAGCTACATTAACTCTGGAGTTGAACTTCTGTTACTGTATAATGAATGTATACAGATGGTAAACTTTTCTTTTTAATAATACCGTGTGCTCATTCTCAAGAGGTGAGATCAGGTTGGGGTCACCTCAGCCTAGCTCATGACACTTAATTTGGACCTCCCATCTTAACTGTTAAAAGTCATTGATGAAACCTGAGGAGACTGGAAGTCTCTTTGAAAGTCTTTAAAGTAATATACTTTTTTTGTGTTGACTCTAGAGGGAATTTAGCTACCTGTTTTATGAAGAGGAAACACTTAAAATGCACTTTCAACTTTAACACCTAAATTAAGTAAATGAAAGCATTACCCCTTACTTTAGCCCCAGGTGGCTTGTGGCCTGTATATTTATTTTTATAATCCATAAAGACAAGAGAGAAGGAGCTACAAAGTGTATGGGTCAAAAATATCATCACTCAGTCACAGAGATCAGAAAGCACATAATTGGTCATAATTGGCTATGGTTAGTTGAGCGTGAAAAGCTAAGCAGAAATTGCCTACTTTAGGTGTGGGCAATGTAGAGTTTATCTATGTCTGATAAACACTGCTGTGTATATATTTTACTCACTTTTTAATTTCCTGTTACTCTGTTGATGAATGAATGTGCAATTCAGAAATACTGAATTCAAAAATATTGCACATGCAATTCATCTGAGTATTCTTAAAGAAAAATGTTTTGGTTTAGTCAGGATGCAGGATTTTAGGAGATTCAGTGAGCCTGTGATCTATTGACAAATTTTGAGTAGTTTGAGATTTACAGAAGGTCTGTGATATCAGGAATATCAGGCGTAAAACTTCAACTGGGTGCTGTATAAGCCTCAAATGTATGCTGTATAACATTTGGAAAGCTAGTGTGAAGGAAAAGCCAGCATGCATAATTATGCCACAAAATTTAGTTTGAACTCACAGCTTGTTGTAATCCTGATATGCAGAGTGAATCCTGAGTATTTACTGTGGGTTCTTTTGTTTTAATTTTCTAGCATGTTATGTTTTATTTTGTTTTGGGAACCTTTTTTATGTGGAATGCATATGAAAATAAATGAATTTATGGAAGAGTTGTATTTATGCTAATGAAGATTTTGAATTTTTTAGCCACTCCTAAAGCAGTATTTCATAAAATGTGAAGAAGAAAGTCTGATGACTGTGGGCTTTTTCTGTTACAATGAACATTTGCTGATACCTAGTAGACTGTTCTTCCTTAAGAGGGCTGAAAACGAAGCAGTTATCTAATACTCCTTTGTGATCTCTAATTCTAACAAACAGTTGGACTAGTAAGTGCTGTTTGACCTTACATTAGGGTACTTTTCTGCCTTTTGTTTATGACCAAGTGGTGTTCATTAATAGAAAAAAGGTAAGGAAAAAAGTAAGATATCACTACCAGTATGAGTTATTGTACAGTAAAGCTTTCTGCTAAAGGTAATGAGTATTTTAAGAACAAAGAGCAGCCAAAATGGAAACCTTTTTTTTTTATTATCATTATCTAAACAACAGTAGAGAAAGTTGCTAAATGCATATTTAATTGGTCTATTCACCTCTTGGCTTTCTAACTTCTGCTGAAATCAGTGCTGCCGCCTTCACTGGGCATCAGTTTCTGACAGCCTTATGAGAAGGGAATATTGCCTCTGAAACAGGGTGCCACTTCAGCTGCACCCATTATATACTCTCATTTGAAGACCCCTCAGCCTAGAAAGCCTGGAAAAAGGTGTGGCCAATTCAGAACACCATGTTCAAATAATGTTCACTAGGCTTATTTACTTGAGGGAGGGAGAGGCAGAGAGAGTTTAAGGACCAGGAAAAATTTCTGTTTCTTTTTGATAAAGAATAGTCAGCATGTTACTTCCTAATCCCATGAATATGTCTTTATGGGATCATTATAACAGTTTATACAAATTATTGTACCTTATATTACCTACCAAGACTTTGTTATTAGGTAGTGAAGGAACATCAGTTATAGTTTTATTTAATAGTATAGTTAACAGTTATTAGTTTTCTGTTAGCTATGTTTCACTTCAATAGTTTAGTTTTAATTTCAGTCCAACTCAGTTATTAAATACATAGTTTCTGAAAAATCTATATCTATTTATATATATATATTTGGATGCTCTCATAATTTTTCTTTTTTTTAGCAGTTTTTAAATCGATTTGTTCTGAGACAAGCTGTGAAAGTACCTTGAAGTCTTTACAATTAGAATAAGAGATTCATAACTAGTAGAATACTCGAATTAGTCTAAGAAAATATTCACATAGATATGAGCTGCTTGGGGTTTATTCATTTTAGTGATTATATCATGTTGACATTTTGAAAACAATGTTTCATTTTTATTTTAAAACATTGGAAATCTGTAACTGTTTTGCAAAACTGTTTTCAAATTTGTTGCACTCTAAGTAGTAATAAAAAGGAACAAAGTCTCTGTGTGTATGTATGCATATGCATATTTATGTATTATACATTCATATATATATGCCGAACTAAAAGCTAGAAAGTATGGAACCATTTAATTGTAACACGTCCTTCTCCACCCGCTCATCTCTCAGTCTTACAGTAATGTAGAAGTCTTTAGACATGGTATAGAGTAGTCTAGTCTCTTCAAAGAGTAAGACAGGAGAAGAATCTATCCGGGTGAATAGCCAGATATATTTCAAAATAGAATATTTTCTAATGGAAAAGGTTCAGTAGTAATACCATGCAAGACCTTATCAGGGGACTGCAAAATGAGAAGCTAAGAGGTGTCTTTGATTATTCCCCCCCCCCCCTTTTTCTACACTTAATGAATAGAGGTTTAACATTAGATTTTTTAATTCCTTTCAGTTTTTATACTCTGAAGGTTGCTCTGCAGATGACTGAAATGTCATATTGGTTGGCATAAAGTTGACTTCATTAAATAATGAAGTAATAGAGTGGATATTGTGATTAGAAAAGAGGGCATAGAATACTGCAATGAAAGACAGTGATCTACTCTGCCTGGCAGAATGCCAGCAGCACAAGGGAGACTAGGAGAATCCATCTAGCAAGGAGGTCAATGCTACAATTAACATCCTCTCTCTAGCATATGGGGCAGGTATTTTAGACAAAACCAGATAATAAATCTTGGAAAATTCAGAGTCAGATCTGTATACTTATTTCTTTTAAACTGAGAATAATACACAAATCAGATTAAAACTAATTCACAGTAATAAAACATTTGCCCCAGTTGCCACAGGGTGACTGCAGTGTCTTTGTTCACCCTCTTCTTTGAGATGAAAGACATTTGCTGTATCAGTCAACCTCAAAATAAAATACACTACAGAGCTCTGCGAGATTCAGTTTTTATCTCAGGAAAATCAAAGATCAAGAAATGTCTTACATCTGTAAGTCTATTACTAAATACAGACTTGCCTCTTTTAGGTGCTTGCTCTTCCTTCTGCATTCATTTAAATGTACATGGAGGGGAAGGGGCTGAGGAGAGTTGTTGGAGAACGGCTTGCAGAGCAAGGCCATGGGTCTGTGCAGGAGCTGATTGCAGCCATCTGAGGTAAACAAAGGAAAAAAAACAGGGTACAGTTATGCTAACAAGGAAGGAGATTCAGGGCAGAGTTATGCTAACAAAGGACTGTTATGTTAACAAAGAGAGAAACTGAGGTGCACAATGGCCTTGGGTATAATGAAAAACAACCTTGGGAAAAGGCAGGCCAGAAGAGGGAAGATGTTGTGACATACCTGAAATGCCACAAGGGGCTGGGATATTATAATGTAGCCTTTTAGATGTATCCAATAGATTTATGATTAGTGTGCATAATTATAGTTAGTGCTTATATAAGGTGTGATTTCTTTCAATAAAGTTGAAGCTTGCTCTGCAAGCCATTCTCCAACAGAGAGTGAAAAGGGATTGCTTTTATTTGTCCTTAAAAGGTAAATAGGCATTTCTGGTAAAATGCAACAAGGCATTTCCTATGGGAACATATGTAGATATAAAGAAGAATGCTTGGCAGGCATGCTGTATAAATGCATTTTTAGGAATTAGTTTTTGATTAATTGGTATTCTTGGGGTATTTCTCAATAGAAAAAAGAATGTTAAAAGATGGTACTTCCCTCACCAAATTTTCTGAATGATTTAATGGACACCCACACTACTGTTTGTCATGTTAAATAAACCATACTGCATAATAAATATCAGAAACCAAAGTATTCTAATGACACATACTACCTATATTTTCTTAGGAATACCAAACAAATTTTATGGCTGTTTCCTAAACAGTCTGTGAAAATTTGTTTTTTTAAGTGAAGGTAAACATCTAAATTGTGTAAACATTAAGCAGAAGAAAAAACACAGACTAGACAGTGAGTAAACAATGGAAAATATCAGTTTGGAAGGACTGAGATGAGATATGTGTTTATTTGCATATAGCATTTACTTGAGCAATGTGCATGAGAAAGCCTATTAGGTTTGTACCAGTACATTGTACTGAATAGCTTATATTGAAATACTTGCTTTATAAGGTATATAAAAGATCATTTTAAAACACACACCATTAAACTGCATTATCTTTTTGATTAGTGAGATTATAAGGGCAAAGAAGTGCCTCCCAATCCTTCACCTCTAGTTCCTGTTTCAGAATATACCATCATGGAAAATGTCTTCTGCTTTGCTTAGCTTCCTAAATTAGGTGTCCATATAGTGACATTTGAAGAGCGTTTTAGGGCCACTGTTGTCAGGGTTTCCTATTGTCTGTCTATGGGCATGGAACTGGTACCTCATTTAGGAGCTTGGACTTGTACCACTGTCAGCAGAGCCTTGAGAATGAGATTCCTGTGGCTCTTGCCCACCTTAATACAATCCCAAGAGGTTTCTCTTCCTTATATACATGCAACTAGAGCTAGGGAATACAAGCTGTGTTTATAGTTTTCTCACCAGAAGTCTTGTGAGGAAGCACTAGTTTAAGAATTGCGTAAGGAGCAGAGAAGTCTCTCTTTTGCTTCCTTCTCTGGTTAATGTTCTGATACTTATTTGAGGTTCCAGAAAAAGGGGATTAATTTGCACAATGTTCAATATTCTTTATTCTGGGACTGATCATACACACTCCTTTACAGGTGCAGAATTACACAGCAATGACATGCACTGATTAGAAGATACGCTGATTTAAGGTCTTTGAAGGCTATTTTTAAAAGAAATACATTTAAACACAAATATAGAAGAATGTTTGTTTTTCCAAATTCTCTCCCCATATATGAAGCTAACATAACATTAGTGTATGTACTGGAGACATCCAAGTTCCAATACAGATAGTAGCTACAGAAAAGCTTCCTCACAAAGGAGTACAAATTACTCCATCTAACAACTACTACTGCTAACAACTGGAAGAACGGTGACACTCTAGTCTCATAAGCATAAAAGCACTGGTCCAGAGCAAAGCAATCTGGTTGGTTATTTTTTTCCTTCACTGCCTGCCACCAGCTGTCAGAATTCAGGAACTTGCTCAGAGAGCCTTTTTGATCAAATTCAAGCAGGGCTATGCAGTCTGAGGTTCAAACTACAAGTTTTATGTGAAGGTTAAGTGTGCGATAGTATTCTTATGGAAAACGCATTGAACTTGTAGATTGTGATGATGCTTTTCAATATATCACCCATTAGTTTAACTGGTGGGAGTATATTGATTCCTCTTTTCCCATATACAATATATTTTTCTTCCAGTCTGCCTTAATTACTACATATATACTGTATCTATTGCCACTTCAGAGGCAGGGCATATTGATTTTACAGACAGGAAAAAAAAAGTGTCATTTGAGGGAGCTGCTAAAGGATAAATTTAGAAAGGGAAACCCGAAGAGATTATTTTAAAAAAACAACAGTATATAATATGAATATTTTAGAGATTTAGTTTTCTGAAGAGGTTGTGGAGATACTGGAAACATATTTGCAATCTGCACAGCTCCACTTAGTGGTCAAGAATATACTGACTCTTTGTCACAAGTGTTATAATCCTCAATTTCAGTAATGCTTTGGTTAAGTAAAGCCAACACATGTGACAAATATCTGTCCTAACGCACAGAGCCTATTACTGCGGTAGAATAAATAATACTACAAACCATAACAATTTATACTACTGGGTGAATTTGATTAGTCTGTGTTTGCACTTTGCTTTTGTTTATTTTCAATTGCTCTTCCCCAAAATGAATATGCTGGCAGATTATACTGTAGCGCAAAGCCAATTTCAAGTGCATATCTGTTGATTCTCACAAAAGAAAATTTTTACTATAAAGCCTGCATATTCACAGAAGAAGTATATTTTAGTTCATTATATTTAGAAAACAGAAGTGCACTAGGTAATCCAGCTATACAATGAAGTAAGCACATCCTGAATACTGAGTATCTGCACACTGAATTACATACTTGCAGTCTACACGAGAACATTTTTAGCAGTGTATCTTTTGTTCTTGGTGGTGATGGGATACTTAAAAAAAACGAAAAACACCACAAAAAAATCAGAAGATGATTTATAGACAATGAGAAAAAGAGATTAAAGACAACTGTGTAACTTATTTCCCTGTATCACTTAATACCTGCTTTTTCAGGTACCTCAGCTATTGAAATTAAAGGCAAAGATTTATTAGAAGAAATCAGAAGAAAGCAGGAGAGTTATAGCAAAAGCAATGCCCCAAGGTATATTCTTTTTTTAAACTAACATGCCTTAATTGTGGAAGTCTGTGGATGAGAACTGACAACAGCAGAACAATTAAGATACTAAATGAGTTTCTGCAGTAACAGATAAGAGCTCATTCAACATCTTTAAAGTTCCCATTCATCAGAGACAAGTTACAGACCCCAGAGTGGGACAGGAGAAAGCCTTTTCTATGCTCACCTCTGGATTGTCTTCAGGCAAAACTCATCAATCTTGTGTATAATGACTAGACTGCCTAAAACTCTTAGGAAATTTTATTTTTATTTTGCATATGTAAATATACATTTTTCTTTTAATAAAATGCAAATCGTGTAATTTTTTCACTTTTACATGAAATCCACTGCCAAATGTTTCCAAATGAGTATCTTTTTCAGGCTTGCTTTCTTACAGTAGCACTATTCCTTCTGTCTCTAGTAAAGGTATAAGGAAACAGTCTTTCAGAACTTTTAAGTCTCTTGCCTTTGAGTTCCCTGTTTGTATGCAGTACTTTCTCTCAGTGCTATAAAAACATATCAAAAACATGTAACAGAAATATTTCGATATATCAAAATATATTTAAAAACTTGTATCAAAATATAATGGACCCATTTTGGTGTCTATTTAGTGTCACCAACAGAAAACAACAGTACCAAAATTTGTAAATTTTTACAAAGCTCTTTCAGAAATTATTATTTTGGAGATGGGAAGAAAAATGTGGTATTTTTAAATCTCAAAATAATATCCCTACCCCCATCCAAATATCATCTGCGTTCTGTACTCTGAACAAGGGTAATGAGGGCCATGCTTTGAAGCAGATTTACAAAGCATGTGGCTGTTTTCCGAGCAGGGCAGAGGGTTTGATCTGGGTGCTGTAACTGAGTGGATCATGCTAACGCCTTTAAGCATAAGATCAAAGGGAGATTCCCTGCATTTGTTGTCGTCTTTAGTGAAGTGAGATAAAACTGCAGAGCCCAAGTTGTCTCTGCATGTTTACAAAGTTTTCACAATGATGACCTCCATCTGCTCTGTTGAGACATGCTTGCAAATAAGGAAACTATTCCATCGTTAAGGTTTTTGTATAAGCATTATACATATTTTGTGCAGGAGCATGCAAAGGATTTGAGGTAAATGTTTTGCTTGCTGAAGGACTTGCAGATTCATAAAGATAGTAAATGTATATCCAAAGAGAAAGCGCTGCTGTTAATAAAAGCATAACAATGATTAATAATATTAACTATTAATTAATAAGTGTGATGATAATTCAACATCTTAATGATGCACTGCAACTCTTTTAGTGGAAGCAGTGCCTTCTTCACCTTCTGTAGACTGCATTTTTCTAGACATGCACAACCATTGGAGAGGACATTTTTTGTACAGAAATAGTGACACACTAAGCATGACTAATTTTCTATTATGCTACTTTACAAAAATATGCAATTTGTAATCCCAAGTGTGCTTCTGACCTCCTTGCAAGCAGAGGTAAGCATTAGTATTCTAGCTGCTTGGGCGTTGTAATCCTTACATGACTGCGGTTCTGCCTTCATTAATGGTCCCGTTTTGCTATAAATGAACATAATAACCTTCTCCACTATAGTCTTGATTACAGAGTGGCCTAAATGTTTTACTTATTGAAATGCTACTAAAGAGCAGAAAATAAATAGATTGAGAGGACACAGAATTTGACTGCAGTGACGAAAGATTGATACTGAAGTGCTCCATGTCTTATAAACAGACACAGTTCTGTAAAGGCCAGTACATCTTGGAGTGACATTCCAGCAGATGCTCATCAGTTCAAGCAGCATGATTTATATTTTGTAAAGTTAGGTTGAACAAACAGAAGTGCACGTTCTTTTTTCAATTTAAGTCACCTCTGTTGATAAGAATTCAATTGTAGGAGTTAATTCATTCAATGTTAATGTTTAATGGCAATCATACTTGGAATTTTTCCATAAAAAGGAAAAGAGAGGAGGAGATTTAAACACCTTTGTGATTTCTGTATATGTTTTTTATTTACTTTTAAAAAGTTAAGCTCTGTGTTTGCAGATTTAAAGCACCTCTAGTCTGTGGCAGAAATCAAAGTATTGGTCAGATTGACCTCACTAGCCCAGCTATTTGCAATGACTACTATATTCCTCTTAATAAACCACCATATTTTCAAGTTTTTAGCACATAACTGGCTGTCAGTGTACGGTCAATCTCTTCTTCAGCCCAAGTACACAGAGTGTCCCTCTGAGGAGAAAGGAGAAGTCCCTCTGCACAAACCCCTTCAGCATTTCCTGTTGCATGCAAGTCCTTTGGACCTGACCACCACCACAACATAGTTGGCATTCTGACCTAGGAAATTTTCTTGCAGAAGATTATTTTTTTCTCACATGCAACTATTTAAATTTGAATCAGTTAATAAGACTGGAAATAAGCCTAACTTAGTCAGCTGACCAGTTTGTTAGCAACATATTTTAACAAAAGCAAAACAGAAAGGGGGGGAAAGGACTAGAATAAACAAAAAGCTCTAATGCTACTATATTAATTGTTTTTATATCAATTAATATTTAAGGTGCTATAATAGATTGAATGCTGTAGGTAAAAAGATAAAATGCTGAAACTTGTAGCAAGGGGAAAGAGTAATAGAGGTACTGGGAAAAATGTATCTGAGAGACAGATGGGAGGGCTGCATATCAGAGGGGTATAAGAATGAGGGAGTTACTTAGAAGATAAATTCCTCTACTGCTGCTTGCAAACACTTGAACTGAAAAATTCTTTCAGAATATAAAACCTAGCTTAACTCAGAATGTTCACCTCTCTGCTGATACTAGCCAAATCACAAGGAAAGAAAGAGGGCACTCCTTGAAAGCATTTTAGCATTTTCAAATGAAATTGTTACAGTTTGTACCTTCACCTTGTTTGGTTTGGGGTTTTTTGGTTTTTTAATCTTTTATTGTCCTAATTCTGTTTACAGTAAAATATCGTGACTGATGAAAACCAATCATTTGGGATTTTTATTCTATGGAGAATTGAGGATTTGAAGTGGTTTATTTCTAAAAGGGAATTTTAGAAGTCTGTTTCGCAAAGCAGTTCTGTTCTTATTCTTGTGAGCCTCCCAGTTGGCATTAGTAGTCAGCAATTAACAACGGAAGTATTGTGAAGCTGACACTAGGTAAGCGGGAGTGGAACAAAGGAAGTGGCAATGTCTCTGGGGTAGGGCATAGCGAGTTTTCAAAAAAAACATCTCCAAGGATGGAGGCAGCCTGCTCTACTGCTTGATTGTCCACATGGTGAAATGAAGGCTTGCTTTATATCCTGTCTAAAGTTGTCTTGTTTCAGTTTATTGTCCATTGTCTCTCTGTCACAGCATGCACCACTTCTTTGAGAAGCTTGTCTCTGTCTTCCCAGTAACTTCTCTCTAGGCGCTGGAGCTGCTGTTACCATCCCATTAATGCTGCCCTACTCCAGGCTAAACATTTAAGCCCTGTTCCCTCAGCCTCTCCTCACAGGGCAAGCACTGGCCATTTTGGTGCCCCTCCACTCAATTCACTCCAGTTTATCAAAGAATTTTTTCTATTCAGGGATGCAAAACTAGGCACAGTATTTTAGATGTGGTCTAATGAATGCCGATTAAGGGAGGAAGGAGTGTTGCGTGTTTCAGAGCACATTAAAACACTACCAAAAGGAATCAAGAAGTGAATAGAGTTGGCATGCTCTGTTTTTTAGAGCTGGATTAAGTTTCTTTCTTCAAACAAAGGTTCAGAACACTTCAGCAGAAAGAAGGAGTTTGTATCCCATACCTGCACTAAGTAGTGCTATTTATAGTAAGCAGAGGGCTTTGCTTTCCTTTTCTTCTTAATTCCTACTGCTTTTTTGTGGATGTTTCAGTGCATTCTGATAACAGTTCCTCAGCAAAGTCACAGAAACCAGACAGATGGAAGTAATACATGATTCCTCAGCTCTAAAGGGATAGACTCAAAGTATGCACTGAGTAGCACTGTCAGGATGTGCAGAGCTGTTTGTGTGGCCACAGTGGTCTGTTGAACATCACTTAAGGGACTTTCAGGAAGCGAGTCAGAGGGTTGTGAATATGCATGGCAGTGGACTGCAGTACTGGGACCCTTCTCCAAGTGCAAGTTCTCTTTGTGTACTCAGCCAAACAGGTGAATGATCCGTTTTACGTGAGTATGCCCCAACTGACCTATGTGAGGCTAAAAAAGCTGTAAGCTGTAAAGTCCATATTCTCATGTGTGCCTACCTACAAAACTAAAAAGAGACATTTTGCAGACCAATAAAATCCGTTTCTAAGAACCATGTGCTTCTCAGACCAAAGTACGTTGGTTTCAGTCCATTCCTAAGCATTACAATATAAAATGGAAAAATCTCTGACATTCTTCATCAGAAGATGTTAAGAGCTTTAATGTCTTGGGAAACTTACTTTATAAAATTTGTATTGAGTCTGTTTTCATCTATTTTATAAAAGCAAGTTCCAATGCAATGGCTTGTAATAAGCACTAAGACTTCAAGCTGGTTTAATTAATAACTGTGATTTAATTAATACATTTTTGAGGCAGACTGACATGAGAGAGTGATTGGATCAACCTAGACGTCCAGCAGTCATTGAAAGCCAAGCTTAATTTATCTGTAATTTTATCTCATTAGGATAACTTTATAAATTAGATTTTTCAAATAAAGTTTTTACATGAGGTGATTAAGATTTGCCAGACTATTATATTTTATAATCTTATTTTCATGACTTCACTGCAATCATATTACATTCCATTGACACTGTGGAATGCACGTAGGGAAGAAATTGGCATCCTATGTTAAGAAGGTAAAGAAGGTATCTGAAATGACAGCATAACAAATTACACTCCAAAAATATTTATTTCATTATTTTGTTGCATGTAAAATGGCCAGGCATGAAGTACTACCTGCTGCTGAGTGACTGGGATGTATTCCAGAGTTTTTAAATAATTTTATTGCTTCCTTATCAAATATTTGTTTTTACACTGGGCTCTAGTATACAGATACTTAGAGATCTTTTGGCGGAATATACACATCTGTGTACCTAAGCTGTACTGAAATCGTATGACAGGCAGCTGATCAATTTGTGTGTTTTTGAAATCTCAGGAAGCACCAAGCTGAGACTTCAAATGCGTAAATTCGCTTTAAAATAAAACTTGATGTGTTTATGTGTTGAAATTTAAGGGAAAGCATGAATGTCATGGTTTGAGGACTTCACCAAACTGTCTAGACTTACACTATCTTATGTTCCAGAATGTATCAGAAAAAATAAAAGGTTAGCAAGTACTTTGTCTAGTGTGGACTTCTGCAGTTGGACATCTAATTTTTCTTGGAAGCACTGGAGCCCAGTTGCTGGAGTCTTGAATTGTGGAATTTATGTAATCTTGTCTTTCCAGAAAGCATTTTGTTTGAAAAATGTGGTCAATAAAATAATCAGACTAGCTACAACATTATCATGCTCTTTGTGTATATGACATCCCAAAATGTTTGGGTTTGCTATATTAAAGTGCTCTCGCTTCGGTTAAATATGAGGAAGATTGCTCACTTGTTTAGTAGCACTTGGGGCATCCCGTGTGATGCAGTTGAGGGTTGCAAAACAGTAATACTCTGGAATAGTTCTCTGAAAAGTGTCAAGTATTAACACCTGTAGTTTTTGTCATGCAAGGTCTCTCAAACTCAGGCACATCATTCATATTGTTTTACATAAAACGTCTGACATGTGGCTGTGATGCCTTACATTCTAATGATTAGGTCAGGAAACTTGGCAAGCTGCTTTTCCTTGAATGGGAGGACTGCATAATACTATTCATGATTGCTGTTTGTTCAATAAAGTTTTCAGTCTTCCAATTTATTTACTTTCAATTTTGGTTTCAGTTCATTTAACCTTCAGAAAACATTTGTGCTGTCTACTGCTTACAAAAGGAAGGCTCTAGCAGTCCCTTGCTGCATTTATCTCTTGCTGTGGAGCTATGATGTCTGCCATAATAAATGTATCCGTTTGAAATAGAAGTGATTAAGCTCTTATTGAAATGTCTTCTGGAACAAAACATTAGCTTTTGCTTTCAAAGGGCAGATATTGCAGCAGATAGCACTTAACCTGGCAAAGGACAGAGTGTTATATTTAAACATCACTTTTCTGCTTGTCTCTAAGAAAAAGCAAGGATATCTGCATTCAAGCACTTCCATTTCTTAATACATCAAAACAAGTATCTTTACAGAATTGAAATGAGCATGACTGTAACCATTGTTTTATTTTTAAAAACAGCTCACCCATCCCACCAATTTACTGTGATTTATTCATTTGAACTTTTAAATCTGAAAGATACAACAAAGGAAAAAAGAATTGGGCAAACATTGGTATTTACACACTAGATTTCTGTCTTCAAAGGCACTGATTCATCTACTGTACATTCCTGAACTAAAACCAGATTTGACCATCTTGCAGTAATCCCTCGTTGTCCAGCTCAGAAATTCGTATGAGATTTGACACTAATAATGTTATCTTGAAAGTATGTTGTAATTGTGGCCGTTGCTTTTCAAAGCTGATGTGTATCAGTGAAACCATATAGATCTTTATTTTGCTGACTATCTGGGAAAAAGCTCAAGGCCAAAAGATGAAGCATGGAGAAGATTCTGAGTTTCCTGCCCAAATCAGGTAGACAGATAGACTACCTGTCCATCTGTGTGTATACAGAACACAACACAGGTTCTTCTAGCACTATAGAGGTCCTGATGCATTGCATAGGACTTTTCTAAGAAATAATGCAACAAGTTATTAATGACAGGTGAAACAAATTATTGATAAGAACTCATCAATCTAGTGACTAAGTTTTATATTTTCTCTTAATTTGAAGCTAATAGGGATCCCTGGTAAGTGTGCTGATACATCCCAAGTATGCATCTCTAACATACAGTTTTGTATCTCAAAAGTCAATATAGACATTAAGAAACTAATATTATGTATGAACAAATGTGAAAATACAGAGGAAATACCAAATTGTCTTCTATTTCATCCATGTCTTCTTTTCAAAGAGTGTATTCTAGGATGCCTCTATTTATAAAATATGTTCTGCAAGTATATCAAGTATATCACAAATATTTATCAACAATGTTTTAACTTTCATTTCAGTGATGTATAAATTGCAAAAAATTTTTTTTCTGAGTGCAATTTGGAAACAATCTAATTTTAAAAATGTATGGGATTTAAAAATCGGTCACCTGAGAATAAATACTAATTAATATGTTTCTCTTGCATTCTGTCTTTCAGATTTGTGATAAAGAATGGCATTACTATGTTGTCAATGTTGAGTTTCCCGTTGTTACATTATACATGGACGGAACAACATATGAACCTTACCTTGTGACCAATGATTGGCCTATCCACCCTTCACACATTGCCATGCAGCTGACAGTTGGTGCTTGTTGGCAAGGTAATATGACAGTAGAATTATTAATTCAGACAAAAAATAATCTTGTTTGTCTCGCTTATTGCATAGTAAATAAATTGCTAAAATGTTGATGGTATAAAATCAGAAGTAACTCCAGAGTTAATAATGTATCAAGTCCAAGGATAAAATGGATGGGTCATTAACAGGCTTTGCATTTCCATCATCTACAGAAGTGTTGAATATAGTTTGTGTATTCAGTGTGAAAGATTATCTCCTTTATCTTTTGTCTTCTCTTCTTTTAATTGTCTCCCCTGTTCTCCAGCTTTAAGCAAACTATCTAAATATTGCTCTAAAGAACTCCATCTATCTTTCAGTCTCTGCCTCAAATTTCTTTAACAACTCGTGGTCCAATCCTGCGCTCTTCACATGGAATTTATATCACCAGTAATTCCATTAACTTAACCAATTCACTCTGTTAGAGACCATATGTAAAAGTGAGAGTAAAATAAAACCAAAATTCACAACCCCAAAGCTATACTTGTATGTGTCTTTGCTTAAAGATTAGTTTTTCCTGTTCTCTACCCTTTATAATCCCATTATTCTCATTCTTTTTTCTGCTCCTTATGCCAGTTTCTTTTTCTGTTCTCTGCTTTACACCTGAAGCAGTCCTCTTTTTCTGATCATCTGCTCTTGTAAAGTTGTCTCCATTACCCTTCCATGTTGATTTTCTATTTATGCACTGTGTCTTGTTTTCACTTTAGACAAAATATGAAGTGATGCAAACTGTATAATTATGAAAAAATACTTTAACACAGATTGTGTTTCTTCCCCACTCTTTAATGTTGGCTCACTTTCTCCGGTATTACCTTGTTTGCCAGCTTGATCTCTGCTCACTTACAATATGTTATCTACAAAATTTGGACATCTTATGCATGGCAGAGCTATTCAGTGTAAATAGTATTAGAAGCAAATCCAGCTGTTAGATTATGAACAATTTAGGGTAAAGATACAGTCTTTACTTTGATGACAACATGGCAGAATAAAGCCACAGTAATCCTCATAACAAGAATTGATAAGTTTTGAATATTTATCAGTGAGATAGGCATTATGATAGCTAACTAATCAGCATGACACTAATCCCATATATCTATAAAAGTATAGACTCATTCTTTGTAACTGGAATTTGCATGTGTAGGCTTCCATCTCTACAGGATGATCTTTATCTGTATTGGAATTTTTCATTGATGTTAAATACATAACAGAATAAACTTAATTTTACTCTAAGATGTTAATATCCTAAGGGAGCGTTACTCCTTTTTTTGGATAAAAATATAGAATCCTAGAACAGTTTGTGTTGAAAGGAACCTTAAAGATCATCCAGTCCCACCCCCTGCCATGGGCAGGGACACCTTCCCCTAGCCCAGGTTGCCCAAAGCCCCGTCCAACCTGGCTTTGAACACTGCCAGGGAGGGGGCAGCCACAGCTGCTCTGGGCAACCTGTGCCAGGGCCTCACCACCCTCACAGGGAAGAATTTCTTCCTTAGATCTAATCTAAATTTGCCCTCTGTCAGATTAAAACCATTACCCCTTGTAACCAAAATTTTACCTATTGCTTCTGTCAATATTTACTGTAAGATTATGTTATTGCTATTTTAATAGTGTGAGAATTTGAGCTTGTCAAAAATAAAAACAAATTTTCAATCTCATGAAAATGTCAAGGTTTAGCTATGATAGCGTGCTAAAGATTCCAATAAGCTACCATGTGTCAGGCAAAAAGGTGAACTTTGAAAGCTTATATGAAACAAGAATTCAAGATACTGCTTTTGGCAAAGGTTATCTTTTGATAAGTTTGTTTTGATCACCTCAAATTATTCTAAATGAATGATATGGAAACTCACTTTGTTAATAAGATTCATCACTATCATGGTCTGTGTAATTGTACTTATTCAACACATAAAACCAATCTATTCCATTCAAAATGCTAATTTTAAAAATCCATATATTTCAAGAAAAAGTGGGTCTATCAAACAAATAATGTGACTATAAATAGTTTCAGTGAAACTGTTAACTGGGTCTGCTTAGGATAATACGTTTTGGCCAGTAAGAATAGTCTAAACCCTTACATTTTCAAAGCATTAGAAAACTGCTTTACAACCATCCCTGATTTATTTCAGTAAAAATATGCAGTGATTTTGGTGTCATAAGCCATTCAGGGAAGTCCTTGTTAAGAGGATATGAGGAGTTTCGAGCTCTTGTTTGCTCAGACTATTTCACTCTCTTTTCATCAAAGCACTGGCAGAATAGGAATACAAGCTCTAACTTCTTCCTCCTGAAAGGACAAGACTTTTTTTTTTTTTTTTTTCCCTGTTTTTACTAAACCATTTTATAGTTCTGAGCCCACAGTATCCATTTATCAAAGTCAAATTATTTGAAAAACAATCTCGACTCAGACAACTAAATGAACCAGCGAAATAACATTGCTTTTTCTTACCACACCAATTCTGGTTTGCTCACAGCAAAAAGTAACTCATCATGACTCTGGAGCAGCTTAAGAACTGGTGGGGAATAGGAAGAGTGTATTTAGAGGGCAAAGCAAAAAAATAAAGAACAAAAAGAATTGTAATTTACTTTGTTAGCACTAATAGGAAAATCTGTTACTACTGTGAAGGATGTACCCTTTCATACACTACAATTTTCAGTTCTGGTATGGAAACTGGGAATTGTTCTACGCTTACTCTAGGATCTGAGATTCCTCCAGGTTATGAGACGAGTCTCTCAGCTCTGGTCTTTTCCTCACTTACACTGGTACTCATCCTGAGGTTATGTACCAAGTATCATGCTTGTACCTCCTTCTTGTCTTTCTCAGAGTTATGTCATGGAGGAGTTTCAGGCACAGAAAAAGAATTCTTTGAGATTAATATTTCCTATTATTAATATTTCAATTCCAGAGTAACTCTTTTCTGACTTTTACAGCCTTGTTTATAGCATCCATTATGAAAAGTTAGGTTAGTTTTTATTTCTACATTCAGCTGTTCAAGTGAAATATAAGAGCAGTTTAAGTTCAGTGCTGTTCTCCTGAATCTAACATGAAAACAAACCAAATGTGCAATCTCTCAGACTTACATGATAAATTTAAACTTTAGACTATGATGTGCTCACTGTCCCATTTCCATCAATTTGCCTTTTTTGTTTTTTACAACAGCATTCCTGTTATAATGGGCAAGTCTCTCCTACATCTTCACCCTTCCCTTGGCAGTGTGGAAAGCATATGCAATATTTCTTTAAATAGTGTGAGTTGAGTGCTAGGACTCTCCTAAAAGGAGAAAAAATTAGCCTTCTCCTGAAGAGTCTTGTCTAGGGGGCAAGAGTGTACTGGAGGCAGAAGTCAGGGTCCTAACGTGTGGATGGCAGCCTGGAGACAAGTAGAAAGTGAAGATGGCTGGAAGAGCAGAGCACCAGGCTTTAAAGGTGATAGAAGAGAATCTTCCTAGGGTCTGTCAGGCACTGCATAAAGTTCACTGCAACCCAGGAAGTCACTCAATTATCTAAAAACAAGCCTGGGGGATATTTTCCAGCTTTAATGACATATTGGGGCATGAAGAAAGTGGTATAAAAAAAATCTTTTTTATTCTGGCATAATCAATATGAATTATCTCTACCTCAGTTAGGTATTCTGGATGTTGCTATAGCATAGTCTTCCTTTTTTAATTTAAAAACCTTGGTTCTTTCTTTAGGGAGATCATTAAAGGGAAGATCTAGGTAGAGCTACCTTATTGATATAGGGTCCTATCACAATGGTTAGCATAGAGTTAATTTTTTTTTTTTTTTAATTTTGTGTAGTTCATGTTTAATACTGCTATATTAAGGGGGGGGGGTGTGGTTTATTTGAGAGTGGGAGTTAAAGCATTATCTTTAGGCTAAACTTTGTGTTGATTCAGTCACATGTGACCCAAGAGCAGTGACAGCTGGAGACAACCTTGTTAACCTGGTTCAGCCTATCTCCGACAGAGTGCCATTCTCCATGCATGGCAAATCCTAACTTACCTCTTAGCTGTGATTTCAGTGACACTAGGCCTGGAAAAAGGTAATACTGACTATAGAGCTTAGCACTGGACTCTTAATGAACTAACTGAGGTGGAAATGAACAGTTTGGAGTGCTAGTACAACTGTTCATAAAATTAGGCCTTTATGTACCTTGGTAAAGTTTGACAGCTTTCTCTGCAGATACTTAGGGTTAAGGACATAACTTCAACTTCTTTAAAAGGCCTTTCTTGTTCATAGCAGCAGTCTCACAGATGATTGTCAAGAGCATGATTTTGATGTAGGTAAGGTTATTTAGGTGCAAAGTGCTGTTCTGTCTCTAATGGTGAAAGAAATTTTGAGGCAAAATTACTCTTTCTTAAGGGTATCTAAAGGACAAATTTGACTCACTTGTATGTGTGCTTCCTAGAACAAAAGAGACACCAAAGAGAACATGTGGGAAGTGTGGCCCTGACACTGTCTCTCAAAGCTCAACTTCAGCTCTAATTTCTACTCTCTTCTCTAGCAATTAAAATACTCTAGCTTTGCCCTTCAAGACAATAAAGAGGTAACACAGTTCTGAAGCAAGGAAGTAGGTTTACCCTTATTCTGTGAGGATAACATTGCAGTATCAAGAAGGTAGGTGATTTTTCCTCAGGTCACTAAAAAAATGTGCATCACAGCAAGAATAGAATCAGACTTCCTGATCAGCCACACAATTATTCTTCCTTTTAGCTTTTGCAATCCTTTCATTCTGCTAAGCAATACAAACAAATTAAGGTTAGCTTATCCTGGAGCTGCACTTTCTGGGAGCTTACCCCAGTAAGTTCTTCTCCGAGCTCATTATTTTTGATTCAGTTTATCTGAGGACATAGCAAATGGACCCTTTTACGGAGTGAGAAATTTCTTCCATTAAACCAAAGTTTATAGGTTCCCACTCTGATCCCTTTATTGCTAAATATTCTGTGGCAAAGGCAGCCAGAAGAAGGGAGAAAGCTACATGATTTGGTAGTCTAATCATCTTTTTTACCACAGGTTGCAAATGCTTCCTCCAGGTCTCTCTGAAAAGATATGGTCTTGAGTTCATACTCTTTCCTTCCCAAAATGGCTTGTTTCTTTATATATCTTTCCCAAAGTCCTGTCAGGAAAGTACTGACACAAGTTAATGACTTGTCACAAGGTTATATTATAGCTTACCATGACTGTAATAATAATGCCACCCATTCTAGAGTACTGAAGCTTCACAGTGTAATTATGCCGGCCACATTGCACAGGTGAACATCTTTAGGAGAAGCCTGTCAACAGGCAAACTTTGTTATCATGGTCATAGCAAAAGACTATTGTGATTTCTGTTTTCTAAGTAATTTCTTCGCTCTGTTCTTTTTTTCTTTTGTATTCTCCTGTCATTTTCCACTTCCCTTAATCTAGGCTGGAGACCTACATCTTTTACAGAGCCCTTCTGTGGCATAACCTTATTAACCTTATACGTCAGCACTCTGCTGACATATCAATCACAAAGTTGCAGTCAGAGAACTGACTTAAAGGTGAGAAGAATGGTAAGTTAAAAGTTGGAGAGGGATCAGATCACTGAGAGACAAATACACTGTGGGCACAGCAGCAGCAGCAACCTGTATCACTCAACCTTGGACTTCCCACAGAAATTAAGATATGCATCAGATAAAGATTATCCCTACTGTGCATTCTAACACCAGTGGATCCTGCCTTGGGGGCTGACATAGCTTGCACCAACCTGAGGCCTCAGTAGAGTAAGACAAATAAACAATTTAATGGAAGACCACCTAGCTGGATTTCAACATAATGTGATGCTGAATATCTGTATACTGGCACTTCTGTCAGTACAGCAGTGTTCTCTGTTACTGCCCTTCTCATCAAAACCAAGATGGGGCAGATTTCAATGCACTTCACAGATCTTTGCTGCAATTTTGGCTGTAGCAGAAATACAAACATATGTGGAAAGTTAGTTTAAAAGGCTGTTTTCTTGGAGAGCTGAATTTGCATTCAAATCTGTCACTAATTCAGCATATATATATGTCCCTTATTTATTTTAATTTCTGCACTGGGAACTATGCCTCAGCACAAGAATGTTATTTGGAGAATAGGAATATAGGTTTTGAGGAAACTTTAATACCATTTGGACTGTGATCTACTCTAAGATACGTAAGATTGTAACATTTTTCATTACTGTCATCATTTCCCACAGTTCCTGGGAAATAACAACAATGTATTGGCTTAATTGTAAGAGATTATAGATTGTTATTCTCATTTGAGAAAAATTATCTTAAATAGTTTGTTATACCATGCTTTTGATCTACAAATCTATTGCACAGAGATAGCTTAGCATACGCATACTTAAGAGCAGGTATTCTTTAGTGTTCTCTGTACTGAGAAGATAATGCTTTAAAGCCTAAAGCTGTCTGTGTGAGAGTGTCAGGTTATGATACCTACCAAGAGTGGAGGGAGACTTAAATACTGCCATATTTGATGAGTAATTTTCTGAGTAATTTCTGTCTGAAGATATAAAAAAAAACACTAAAACTTTTTTGTGCTGAGAAGCTTTGGGAGTATAAAAACTCGAGTCACTAATTGGGACTACTCCTGAAATCTATGTTAGGTTTCATTCTGCTTAACAGCCAGGCTATTTGTCAGGGAATTAAACCCAGCTCCCTAAACTGCTATAATAAAAAGACGGGATAAATTTTAGGGCTTGGACCTGAGGATTTCAGAGCAAGAATGTCTTGCAGCTGCTTCCAGATTCACTTCAACCTTTATGTTGGCATCCTGAATAATCGATCATTCCTTAATTGTCTGGCTCAATATAACCAGAGTCTATAATGCCTTAAAAGAATCACATCTCAGTTGGAAATTCTCTTGATTCATCATTTCCAGTGAAAACCTCATTGTGCTTAGACTGCCCTGATAATTACTTGCTCACTATTAGGGTAGGGCAAAAGGCCTTAGAGCTCAATAAAGTCACTTGTTTGACAGAAAGGCATGATTATTCTTTGGAGATTGGTGAGTGAATGCAAACAACACTTTACATGTTGAAGTAAAAAACTATACAACGGTAAAATTCAATGGTAAACAAATTCTGTCACACTTTATATTAAACCAACCAATTATTAAACCAATGTGAAATTAAAAAGAAAAAAAAAAAATGATGTCATGGAAATCAACTCTGCTTCATTAATGAATGTGCCTTAACCCTGTGAAGTCTGAATCCTGAGAATCTTCAGTTTTCTCCAGACTCTCCAGTGTTATATCTAACAGAACCTTCTCATGGCTGGGATCAGATGGTGTTTGCTAAATGACAGTCCTTTAATCCCCCTAAATTGGTATTCAACTGAGAGATTCTAGCTGTTTGCAAGGTGATGTGTATACTAGAAGCATTTGTTCTCCTCCATGTGTATAAGGGAGCCATCCTGACTGATCTGCCCACAAGTAGGACAGGCATCTGCAACATACTCATCTAAATTTAAGTAGGTTAATTCTACATTTGATCTGTTGTGTTTGAAAATTCAGGCATCAACTGTAACTGTGCTTGTGACCATTTAGGAATGTGCCAAACACAGTGATACTGTAAAGTCTTGCTTTCATTGGCAGCTTGATCGCTCCCCACTGAGGGCTGCCATGTGGGTGCAGCACACTGCCTTTGCCGTGGTGTGCATGAGCATCCTCCGACTTGGCCTTCCTACTCCAGCGTGCTGTGGGGCTCGGCTTGGTGTGAGCACAGGCACCAGCTGTGACTAGCACAGGTGGGAAGTAACACTCAGTAGGCAGAGGGTTATAAGGTTCTGGTGGGGAGGGAACACCCTGACCCTAATGTAGGAGGTGCCCCTGCCTAACCCTACCCCTAGGCTGAAACTAGTATCATGGGACATTAGTAAACCCTGATAATTTTACTTATCTAGATAATTCCAGTAGCAGCATGCACTTTATTTTTCCAGCTCATTCTAAGCCCTGTGCCTATGTGATGTCTCAGCTGCCTCTTTCTCAGAACCATAACCCAAGTGTCTGCTATAATGGTTTTATCTGGTGGGAAGTCCAGCAGGCCAGGGCAGGACCTTTCTTCTGTATATTTTGTTGTCAGTGTGTGTGCTATACTTGTTCACCTCCACCAGCATTCACACTTAGCAGAAAAGGAAAGTAACTTAGAAAGACTTTATCAAGGTGACACTGGGTAAAGTTCTGGTGGGAGGGACCCCTCTACCCCTAGTGTCTGAGCTGCCCTGCTTGCTCTGCATTGATAAAGGCCCAGGCAGAAGAGATCAAAACCAGCACAGAAGAAGAAACTCGGTCCAGAAAATAGTTATTATTTCAGCACGTAAAAAATGTGATACATACTACTTCGGCAATGACTAAGCAGTGAACAGCATTATAGTGAATGATTATGTATGTCAACAGTTTCTCTGGATGCCTCCCACAGTCTGTTGACACCGTCTTCCCATTATAAGGATTGAATTAATGCCAGAAAGCCAACATCCATCCTCCAGTATCTGCCAGACTTTGGGAGTGGATGTGCGTGCTGGGTCAGGTGGAAAAAGCAGTGCACAATTTTATCGAGGTTTGACTAACACTGTAGCCTGTGGTGCCTCACAACTGTGTTAGTGACTGCAACATTTACGTTTAAGGAAGGGAAAAAAACCCCAATAGCTTCAAAAATTTGTCATGCAAGGGTTTGTAGTGAGAATAACTTCTATAGTGTTGTTTCAGTCTCTTTTTGTGTTACAGACATCAACCTAATTCCCTGACAAACAGTAGAGAAGGTTCCGTTTTCCCTTGCTGGTTGCATCATTCAGCTAAGTCTTAACTACTTAACTATCCCTCAAGAATTCACACTCACAGCATATTAATCCATAGTAATCAACAAACATAGAGCTGAATGAAGCACAACATGTAACACAGTTGAGGAGTATGTTTTCTTATTCTCTCAGGTCTTGATGCTATAACATCATTACGGAGGTGAGCTGTATCTGAGCTCTATCTCACAAGAAAGTGCAAAAAGACCCTGACAGCAAAACATCCCATGAAAGTTGCTGAATCAGTCTAGGTTAACTGGATGGCCTGACCTCTGGACAGAAACTGGAGGATGCTATGTTACAGAACACTTTATTTTTCACTACACCATGACATTGGGAAGTAGAAAAACGTTAGGACATGGATTACCTCAAGATCATCACCACTGCAACTCCACTTTGTTCTCTGAGTTGTTGCTCCAGAGGCTTGTGTAATCTATTTAGTTCTTCATTATCTCAAAATATTGTTGCTTAGACTCAGTTTCGTGTCAGAACCAAGAGTTAAGTTCAAAGTGTCTTAAAGCAGTAAGGGCTGTTGGGAGTAGTTTATGCCTTTCCTCATTTGTTTCTTAGCATGTGGTAATTTCAGTGATGAGCCAAATTCAGACAATGCAATTGAGCATTCCTCCTGCCCAGTGAAGTCAGTGGCTGTGAGTTGCCTGTCAGCTGCATCTGGAGCTGCACAGGAATGAAATGTATCATGCCCAAGGGCAAAGGATCTCTATTTGAAAGATCATTATTTAGATGATACTCTGTAAAAATATTACTATCAGCATTAGCTACAATTACACACTCTGCTTTAAGGTGCTACGGAATTGCCATTTTCATGCTGGATTAAATATATTTATACTCATCTGATTTTGGGAGGCAAGAATTTTAGAGTGACTAGGACTTGGAGATTGGCCATCCTAGACTAAATTTGCACCCACTGAGAAGCTGAGGTCAAATACTTAAAGAATATTAGAATACTAAAGCAGAAGGAAACACAGCATTCACACATACTAATATAGTAGAACAAAGCATGAATAAAACACTGATACAGGCAGGACTAAAACAGCCAATTGCTGAGGATTTTCAATTTGTTCTGACAATTATTTTTGAGATTGAAAAACTATATTCTCAATAATTCCTTTTATCAACACTATAATACAGGATTGTAGCAGATTGGCTTTAGGCCATTCCTTCAATTTTAGCAAGAGTTTTGGGTCTGGCTTCCCAATTTTATTGCATTGGATTTTGTCCATTTGCAATATAATAATTACTGGCAATTGAAACATATCAGCAAGCCAATATACTCCACTGAGCTGAGAAGTTTCTGAAATGCTGAGGTAGAAGAATATCAAAATGTCAACATACTGCAATTACAAGCAGCTGTGATAAGAGTCATATGTAATGACTTCTGTTCACCTTTGAGGATAAAATTGGCAGGTGTATAGTTTTGTCTTTAACTCTGGTAAAAGGTGCTTATGGAAGGCTTATTTAGCAGTCTATTTTTTTCTAATAAAGTGTGAGATAGTATTCTCTCTTCATGTGCTCATATTTTTTCATGTGGAAAAATCTCATACACTGCCCTGGATTAACAGGCATGTCCTATGTAAAACAAGGTAATGCTGAGAAGAACACTAGGTTATGGTTAGTACTTCAGATAACAGCAGGAGTTCCAGGAAAAGCAACAGGAATGATCATAGTCTACAGTGTTAAGTAGAAGACATAGAAGCGTCGTTTACCCTGGTGAAGGAAAAGAAGGCATAGCCATATTTTGAAGGCTCACATTCCCTGTTAGAATTAAGCTTCCAAATCTAAGGATCAATGGTCACTGGAGTGGATTGCTTGGGGAGTGTCTGTCTTCATAAGAGTTTAGAACAGCTCAGGCAATTCTCAAGAATAGATTAAGTACAGCTGTTCTTGTCCTGGGGCTAGGGAGCAGACGGTATCCCCCCTTAGTGTCCCTTCAGACTCTGCTATCTGTTGTTCTAGTGCAATTGTCCCAGCCTGAATCACCCAGTTGTAACTACAGGAGTAGTTTTGCAGATTTTCTCTACTGCCACAATATGGACTAGTTAGTCCCACCTATTTTTCACTCATATTTTCTTGAAATACTTGCTTTTTTCACATAGCAGTTGATAGTCTCTCCAGAACAAAGATTACATCACCTCCTTTACAGTCCAAAATTGATCTACATGTCTACACAAAACCCAGCCTTAGTCCTGTGAACAGGATAAGTATGTTCTTCAAATACTTGCTGGTTTTGAATGACAGTATTTGCAGAGCATTTTAAAAGCTTATTCCTAGAAACACTCATATTCTCTTCCATGCTTTATGTTAGTGGTTGGGCAGATGGCTTACAGGACAGATGACTTTAAATTTGAATTATACAACCCCAAGATGTACACCAGCATTTTTTAAAGTGGGGCTTGAGCGCAGTGAATACTCTGTATATTTAATATTGTTTATGGGCAATTACTGTATCATTGTAAATGACTTAGCAATGTAATTTGTAAGTGCTTTGTCAATGACACCAGAGAAGAACTACTTCAAAGTGAAAGACCAACCAATAAAAAAAAAATCCAAAAACCCTGAAATTCCTGTTCATGGATGTAAGCACCAATTGTGTTGCTCTATAGCTTTACTTCAACTGGCTTATCCTGCTTGTTTCTGTCAGGCATAGCCATAGCACTGAATTCTCTCTTCTATCTTGTCTAGCCCTGTACACATTTAGATAAGCCACTTTCATATTTAAATACATTAGCTTATCTGAGACTGCTTCTTATTTTGCATCTTCTCAGAACTATTAAGGTCTACTGACAGACTTACTGTAGGTTTCTAAATTTCAAAGCTCCAGGATTACTGTTAGTGTTTTCGCCTTGGAACTTGCTGTTCTCAGAATACCAATAGGGATATGAGAATTTCAAACTTCAAAGCACAATGTGATTCACTTCTTCTGTAACTTCTTATCTATTTTTCTCTCTTTATCTCCTTTTTATGGAGAGATTTGATTTCTTTTTCTTAATTTAGCTTACCTTTTCTGTCCAGACACATTGCTTCTGTATTAGTGGCAACATGTACTTTTAAAGATCGATGTAAACAGGTAAATATAACATTTTTGCTGAAAAGCCAATGTCACCATAATGCACTATCTATTTAACAAAAAATTGTCTTGGTAAGTAAAAGAAAGGCCAGAATTACAGAACAAACTAATCCTGACCTTTAGCTGTTGCATACATCAAAGTTTCTATGAAACCTCAAAAAAAATCCGCCCAGAGGAAGTTTTCTGTATAATGGACAAATGAATGAAAGAGTGGAGAATAATCTCTCATTGAGGATCTTTCTTTGGGGTAAAAAGAGAGGTAGTTTGTGCTGTAATGTTAACAAAGATGAACAAAATCTGTCTACTTCTACAAAGAAACAGCCTGCTTAGACACCTTCTTTTCTCTCAGTACACCAGTGTGTATTTTCTTTGCTACATAAAATAACTCAAATCTTCTTCATAGTGTTCATGCTCCACAGACTAGAAGTGATGTTTTTCAGACGTTTAGGTTGCAACATCAGCCAGAAGAAAATTTGCCACTTCACCTTATCCGACCCCATATCCACACACAAGTCTTCAAGTTAAAGTTCAAGCTTGAGCTAGCTTACCTGGCAGAAATAGCTTGTTTGACACAAAAGCTACAAATACTGTAGAGATGACTTACCTACCAATTACAACAGCTTATCAACTGCTAATCCAATTAGTCTGTGTGGCTTCACTGGCTCTCTTAGTCCTCTCCGGCTCAAGGTAGGCAGTAATTCACATGTACTGATATAGCTAACACCTGCAGGAAAGACAGGCTCTAAAAATTCTTCTGGAGGAGAATACGTAAATCAGTAATATCCCAAGAGTAATTTAGATGCTGTGATCACTGGTGCAGGCAGTATGTAATCACATTTTATTGACAACTCCTAAAGATCAGTCTTCCTTTGAAACTGCCTAGAGTGAAGCTGAATGGAGCATAGCTAGAGGGCCTAATGCAGCATGCAGTGACGAGACTTGATTTGGCACCAGATGAGCCGCTCTGGGTAAGGGAAGCACTGTAAGACTTTTAGCATAGTGCTGGGCATTGGCCTGCACTCACTGCTGTGAATTTACACCATATCCTTAGAGACAACCTGTTGTAGAGAGGGTGGCAGTTCGCTTACACAGAGCCATGACTCTTAGCACATCTCAGAACCTCGGGTAGTATGTTTTCTGGAGGATAAAGGCAAAGGCTGTGTAAGTGATCTTGTAATAGAAAACTTGCAAATACAGTTTCTGTATAAATAAATGTTGGACCTTCGACTTTTTTTTTTTTTTTTTTTTTATTTTGTGTTTGATCACTTCAATAATCTTATCAATTTTTTAAAATGCTGTGCTTCCTTGGACACAGGTTTGGGAAGCTATGTTTCATCTCAGAGTATGTTGTCACAACTTTATAAACACCTGAATGCAATACTGGAAAAACACTGTCAAGAATCTTAAAGACAGACTGCTACTAGGTACCACCGAACAACCCACAAAGCAGTTCCACTTATCACAGTAAATGGAATCTCAAATGTGCTTGTCTAAAATAGATTTAAATTCTTCAAATGTGTTAAAACATAAAATGAATTATTAGATGTGTGGTTTGTTTATTGTTATCAATAATAATTTTGTATTCTCTTTCTTGCAGGAGGTGAAGTCACCAAGCCCAGATTTGCTCAGTATTTCCATGGCAGCCTGGCCAGTCTTACTATCCGACCAGGCAAAATTGAGAGTCAGAAAGTGATTTCTTGTTTGCAAGCCTGCAAGGAAGGTCTGGATATTAATTCTCTTGAGAGTCTTGGCCAAGGAATAAAGGTGAGGGATGAACTGACATAATCTTTGATAAAAATTTAGATCTGATTTATGAAGTGGAGAGCCCAAGGTAGAGTACACACAGTACAAATGTACTCCCAGAAGCAATGTAATTTCCCATAAAGTCATGCAAAGAAAAGCAGAACAGCAGAAGAGCTGTGACGCTGCAAAGAAAAATGTTTCCATTATTGCAAAGCTAGATGCTCAGGAAGTAAGGTGCTGCTGATATTTCAGAGTCCATAAGAATTGCCAGGTCGTGTTCTCATGCTTATTTTGGTAGTTTTACAGAAATGGACATGATTCCAAGGAAGTAGCTTTAAAGCAATGAAAACATAACTGGAATATCTTTCACCTAGAGGCAACTCTGAAAGAGGTCCCAATGCATAGTATTGACAAATTCAAGGTGTGTTCCAAGAGGAAAACATTATGGGATATGAAAATTGGATTATAAAAAAAACTAAAGTCAAGAAATTAAAATTTTACATTTTCTTATAAGACATTATCCATCTTCATTATGCATATGGTTATCTTACTGATATTGTAATACTTCTTCGAAGACTGGAGAACAGACAGAGGGAAATCCTGTTTCAATTGACATACTGACCAGATTGCTTTGCATTCGTTAAGACAAATTCTGTTCTCCTGGATACCTATGTAGAATTTTTGACTATAACTTCTCCAATGCTCACATGAGATACACTGACAGTTTACCTTTACTGATACCAATATTAGGTGACAGATGTTCTTCTGCCTATTGTGTAAACACCCTGTTAAGCTCTTTCCTAGCAGCCACACATGACAATACCATCTTCCAAAGGAGCTGAGCTTCAAATTCAAACTGGGAAGATACTTTGGCTGCAGACCATGCATCCTGTGAAACTGCACAGGTGGTTTTTTAGTATGTTGTTTTACAGTGGGGAGGAGGATGGTGCTGTAACACTTGATCTGGAGAATGCAGTGGAAGTGCCATGTACTACATTTTATTAGCTAAAGATAGGAGACTGACCTGAAATACACTCAAACGCCTGTCTGGGTGATAAGTTACAGTGCTGTAGTATAACCAGTATGTTTTCTGAAAACAAGGGTAAAAATGAAAATTGAAAGTGGAAAGGTAAGGAGGAGTTTTGCTAGCTTTTACATATGAGCAAAACGCTCCTAAAATTTTTTATTTTCTTCATGCTACCAAGAATTTCACATTGCTTGTCCCAGCAAAATAACACACTTATAAATAAAAGCTATTTTTAAAAAACAATGCATACAAAGAGAAGGTAGGATTTTCTGGAACAAGTGTATATGCCTACCAGTAAGTTCTTTGCTGGGATTTTACATTAATTAAAGCAGTGTACACTTGGTCCATGGTGCTTAAAAGCATAGTAATTCCTTCCTATTGTTGCACTCTAAAACTTGGCAATATTTGAGTAATCTTGTTTCACGGGCTTGGAAAAATCCATGTTATACCACCCACTGCTGCACCAGCATGGGTCATCAACTTCTTTACTGTACTAGCCGTGCAGTGGGGAACATGGAGATGAGGGATTGTTTTCTGCTTTTTCTTTCTTTCACCAAACTTCAAAACATGTTCATTTTCCAAAATACAGATGAGACTGGTTTTTTAAAGTTACTGTTTTCATTTTTACTTCCTCAGCAAACTCAACAGCAGGAGGCAAAAATAAAAGGGGCAGTCAGATTGTGGTAGGGTTTCTTATCTCTTATCGGGACAGACAGAAAGAAGCTCAGATGAAAGTGGAAGAGGTGGCACCTGACCTTGAACAGAAGATTAATAAAGAGAAAAGACTTCTGGTGTTAAAAATAAACATACCTGATCTTAGCCAAGCATGTGTGACAGTTGCACAGATAGTTTCTGTGTGGCTATTTACATATTGCTTAGCAGATTCAGTGTTGGCAAACTGATGTTGGAAGGTGTTTCTGCTGGGCACTTTGGACTCATGAAGCTTCACCCTTTAGCCACCTAAGAAAGATCAGTGCAGCTGTAATACAGTTTCTGACACTAGTATTGGACTTTTTTTTTTCTGTAGCCTAATTTTTAGATATCTGTAGCAGCTCTCAGAAACACTGTCTAAACTGTCACTATTTTTAGCCTTTTTTAATGAGAAAGACAAAAATGGCTCAGACTAAGGCTTTTTCCAATCCCTTTGGCAGCATTCCAGCTGTTCTGACAGCTGAGCTATTAAGTTAACTAGCTAGTTAGAGTCTCTTTTTGCTAATTTTATTCTCTAATACTGCTCGCTTACAGAAAGGAAAAATAAGTTTATGCAGGCTGTGACTCATGTTAGTCCTCTTTCTTTGTTAAAAAAATACCCTTCCATGTGTTATGACCTTCCTGCACAAGCTTTAAACCCAGTCCTCTGTGTTCTGTTCAGCAGAGAACCCCATGCTTTATTCTGTTGTTCACAGTCTATTTGCTCTTTTGCTCTTCAACCTTTCTCATTGTAAGGAAGTGTAGACATCCATTGTCTGTATATAATAGAACATGTTCATATGATCAATACGCAGCTTTGGGAAGGGTCTGCATGTAAGAAAAGGGTGCATTTCTTTGCATTTTTGCTGACAACAGTAGGGTACAAAATCAAGGGGGTTAATCTGGTTTTCTCTGCAATGCAGATGGTTTGCTGAACTCATTAACAGACCAAAAAATGAAATCAGGATGAATTATGATGCAGATAAAATCAATTGATTTTATGTGAATATAGTAGCAAAGTTTCTTGGCCAGCAAGACTGTTTAATGTTCAGTGCAATGGGCTAGAGAAAGATCAGGGCTACAAGAATAGCGATTGACTTTGCAAGGTTTGTTGGCTCAAATGAGCAACTGGCTTTCTGCATGTAGGAGCTCCATCTTAAATCATGACACCCTTATTGATCATGAGACAGAGAAAGGAGAATCCCCTATATTGGGTCTGACATTAATGAAGATGTAGGAGGTAAATGTTACAATTGTTGTGTTCATTCATGTTGAAATATATCTCAGAAAGATAGCCTAGGGTAAAACCAAATAGAAAGCAGGAAGAATATGCCGCTGCATGCTACTCTTGTTTAAACCAATATTTGTATATGGGGG
The DNA here is from genome assembly GCF_965140245.1 of Athene noctua. Lineage (NCBI taxonomy): Eukaryota > Metazoa > Chordata > Aves > Strigiformes > Strigidae > Athene > Athene noctua. The sequence goes on from NC_134044.1 coordinate 7,905,678, forward strand.
ATGTGTTTACCCTAAAAAAATTACATAGTAATAATAATGATGACAGTCAGTTAAGGTTGTGAAATGGTATCAGCAAAGCTGATAAGGCTGGGCAAAGTACGACAAATCCGGATTAGTTTACTATTAAATTAATTATAACAGTAGTTATCAGACACGAAATACATGACTACTACAAGTACGTGTTTTAGGGAACAACATATGGATTCAGCCAATGGTAGTTACTAAGAATTTTGTTTTCTTAAATCATTAAATTTTAAACTTACATCTGTGCAACGTTACTTAAAAGTGTCTTATATTGTACTCTGTACCTGCTACCTTAAATACTAATTATATGCATTTCCCCTAGTATCACTTCAACCCTTCGCAGTCAGTCCTTGTCATGGAAGGAGATGACATTGAGAATATAAATCAAGCTCTCCAAAAGGTCTCATACATCAACTCTAGACAGTTTCCTACTGCAGGCGTACGACGTCTCAAAGTCTCATCTAAAGTCCAGTAAGTTATACTTCAGACAAACTGATTAGATTAGGAATATTTTTAACTAATTACTTTTTTCTTTGGACCGCTAAAAATAAGAGGTTTTGACTAAATTACATTGCTAAATCATACTTTTATGTTATTGAGCATAAAGGATAAATTTCATTTACTTTTATGCTGATTTATGTTGTGGTTTTCTTTCAATATTGTCCTTTTAAGAAACTTCTCTTGTTTCTGTAATTTACTTGTATTCTGTTTATAGCTTGGAACATATAGTCTGGACTGAACAGTACTTGCATTTATTACAGTCTTATTTTACTGTTCATTTTAAAAAGTTACTTAATAGGTAAAAGTACCTATCTCTTTTGAGATAGGTAGAGCCATGACTTTTTAAATCAGGCCTATTACATCTAACAGATGACATAGCTGCAAGAACAGTATTTGTAGCTATGCTTGAAATAGTCTTGTCTGTCTGTATCCTTATATGGCTGTCAGTGCTGGAGTACTGGGGTGGGTGTTAAAACAGAAATCCATGTCCTTCCATTTTCATGCAACAGTAGTGACACTGGAAGCAGTCCAGTTTGCACTCCAAGGCTGGCCCGAGCCTTGTGCAGAGGTGAAATAAAATAGAGTTTGTCAGGAGATTCACTCCCAAAGCACAGTGCTGATTGCTGATTCATATGAAAATGCTAATATAGGCCCCTTCTGTCCCCAGTAAATACTGGTGGGTGCCACAATGAGTTCATGATGGGTTCAATTTAAATGGATAATTAGGCCCTTTTGTTCACACATGACAAAATAACCATATTATGTTCATTAGCTATTACTTTGAGAATTTAATGTTAGGTTTCCTAAAGTTACCTGTTACCATCTAATTAACTTTTTTTTTTTTTTAACCATTTAAATGTCAGTTAAACATCAATCTATTAGTCTCCTAGTGACCTTACTACAGACAGAGCTTGTCATGAATCTTTTTGCTAAGCTATTCCTAGCTAATTTCTGTAGTTGTGAATGTGGGAGGGGATGAGAGGAACAGAGCTGTGACAGTCACTGCTGGCCTATGTACGTGGTGGTACAGATGCATGTCCTTATGTGTGGCAGTGCCAAAGTATAGAATAGACTGATCTGAGGGAATACAAAAGGATGAGAGCCATCAGGTGGGTTTCGGGCAGTGCAAGCACCACACACCTCTGATGTGCAATGTGTTACATGCAGTTAATGAATAATATATTTTTCAGATGTTTTGGTGAAGATGTCTGCATAAGTATCCCAGATATAGACGCATATGTAATGGTGTTTCAGGCCAATGAGCCCAAGATCACAATAAGTGGGATGGACCACTTTGCTAGACCAGCTGCACAATTTGAAAGTGAAAGAGGTGTTATTTTGTTACCTGATGTCAGGATTGTCAGCACAGTCACTAAAATGGAGCATCCAGTGGACTTAAAAGAACACAACAGAGGTTTGTGGATTTCTCTTAAATATTACTGCTTATTCTGTAACATCACTTTTTTGTAAGGATATTGCAAACAAGCAACACAAAGGAAGTCACTTCACTCAGATTAATTTAGGCAATATTAGGCAACAGTAATGCTGTACTGAAGACATTCAGTTAAACCCATCAAAAAATGTGTTAAATAGTGATAGATCAGTATGTGCTTTGAAAAAAACAGCTTTTCCATTTAGTGTCTTGCCTACTTCAGAATAATTCCACTCTTCTTTACATGTTCCGCTGAATAGCATATTTTTATTAGAATCTTTTTGTAACAGAATTTTGTTACTTGTACCAATAAAGTGGAAAGCGCGAATTGACAAATAGATGGATTTTAGTCTGTTCCTATGTTTCCAGCTCTGCTACTGACTTCTTTGTGATACTTGAGAAAATAATCTTGTGCGTCAGTTTTCCCATCTAAATAATGTAAAGATAATAATTTGCAAAGATTTTTTTCCATTATGACAGTTTATTCTAATGCTGAGAAATATGTGTATTTATTATTTGACACTAGGTGAATGTTCAAAAATACAAATAAGGTTTAAAATAACTGTCTATAAAGGAATCTTCCTTTTGGATGTTTGTGTGCATAATAAATTAAAAGCTTAGTAATCTGAAGAATCATTCTAAACAATATTTGTTGGACTAGAATAAGCAGTAACTAGATGTACATCTCTTGAAAAGATAAAATCGCTAATGATGTGCAAGTATAGGGGCATGGATTCCCTGAAGCCATGTTCTGTAATAATGCTGCTTATCACTTGCCTGAAACTGCATCTGTCCTCTCAAGGCTGGAAATGTGTCATACCATAATAGCAACCAGCTGCATACATTCTTGAACAGAAAAGTGATCATTATCCATCACTTAAGACCCAATGCATGTATGAAGCTCTGTGTCCCTAAATGCTATGACATCATCACAACTGTTAGTGAGCTAGGAACTACTGCCTTCCAGTTTAGTTCTTAAATTTCATCTCTTGCAGGTTTTCCCAGTACAGTTATTGACATAGTTACTGTTGTAGCACCTTGTAACCTAAAAAGCCCAAGTCTCATCTTGAAAAGGAATATAGCAGCCTTTCTTAAACTACAATTTAATTCCTTGGAAGTCGTCCTAATGTGCCAGCTCTTGTTTATTTCCACTAAGAGACAGCAGCATGACTATGGCTCTGAGGCCTTATTTACCTGTGGAGGGCCCCTGCAATGCCAATATGTTGCTGCTTGTCCTGCCTCAGTAGAGAAACCAGTGGGATCCCACCAACAGCTAAAATTGCTGCCCCTACTTCTCCTGTTTGCCCACCGACAGCCAGAGCAGCAAAGCTGACCAGTGCAGGCTTTTCCCCCACTCTGTCAGCCCAGCTTTTGCCTGTCTGTCATAGCTTCCCATGAAATAGTCCAACTCATCGACCTTAGCAATGTTCAGATGTGCCTAGCGTGCAAGTTAGAGTTCAGCCTGCATTTTCAGATGTTAGAGCTGTGCCTCGAGTTTGATACCCAAATTCCCTGTATTAGGAGTTGGGAATCTTGGGCATAAGACTTTTCTGTCTGTTCCTTCCTTCCCCATATGCCCTCTAAAATGAAATTCACAAAATGGGCACTAAATTCCAAGATTGCAGCCTCTCCCTTAGGGAGCTGGTTAAGCAGTATTGCCAGACTTAGCAAGTATGCTAAGTTGACCAGAGAATTAAAATATTTAAACCAATATGCTACTCTTTTTCCAGTATCAGATTTTTTTTTAATCCTACATACTGAAGGATAGTCAGTTTACAACTCATGTCAGTTTACATGAATTTATTTCCAGGATCAAATTTCAGTTTTCTATTTCAAATACTGTTCTTGAATGCCTTTTATTACAAAGCAATATATTGTTCATCTGTCTCACTAAGCATTTGTAGGCCATCATCATTATAGCATCCAAACCAGCAAAAGAGACACTTCTCTTTTGATTTGCTTCAAGTATGTTGTATTTAATATTGACAAAAACCAATTCAGCCATCTTTGCAAAAATTGAAAGTCCTGATGCAAAGCACATAAAATGACTGGGATGTCCTGTGATCATTTATCTCAGTTTCTTTCTTCTTTTTTTTTTGTGGTATATGCCATGTGTTCACAGCCAATAAACCAGTGGTATTAGAGGAAATGCTCCACAACTTGGATTTCTGTGATATTTTGGTCATTGGTGCAGAACTAGATCCTGAACAAGAGTGTTTAGAGCTAGATCATGTGGTGCTTCAAGGAAAACATCTAGATGCCACAAATTCCACCGCAGGATATTCAATCTATGGTATGTTCGTGGACTTTGCTTTCTCCTATTTCTTCCCACCAACAATTAGATTATTGGGACGAAAGGACTAATGCGAAATAAATTAGACAAAAAATGAGTGATGTACTAGCCATAAAATCTTCCAGGAGAGACTGTGTCTCAAAAAACATAGTCACTTCTTGATCTCTGGGTATGCTGTGTTTATCCTTTGGAATACAGCACAGCTCTGTCTTGATCTCAGCATCCCTCCTGCTACTACCCAAGTAAGGAAAATAGCAACACTGCTTTCTTTAAACGTGGGGGTTCTTGTGAACCATCACAGTGGAAAGTGGGAATGAGGGGATTCCTCAGTGCTCCTCCACAGTGCTGATAACTCACTGAACAGTTTTTTTGATTACTAAATAATTTATTCTAAATCATTGCTGTTGTATTTGTTCCTCTCATCATGGACCTATATTCCTTTCCAAAAACTATTCTCACTTAATTTAGTATCAGCCAAAGGCTCTATCAGGTAATATTTGATGCACTGCCATTTTCAGATCATTCTGCCAAATTTGTATTTTCTGTGAACATTTGATTCCTCCTGTACCGCATGGAGCACTTGTTACATAGCATCTCCTTGAGATTATTGCTGCTCTACCACCATTTCAGGTGTGGACAGCATGCACAACTACGAGCAGGTTCTTCAGCAGATTCGATATCGTAACTGGTACACTTCCGTCACCTTTGACAGAAAGTTCAGAGTCAAGTGCTCAGAGCTAAATGGACGTTACACTAGCAACGAATTTAACTTGGAGGTAAGCAATCATATAGTCAAGTTTTCTTTTCCAGCTCTGATACTGAGCACTAGCTTTATTTTCTGTGACATCGATTTTTCTTTAAGATATGTAAAATGATTGACACGTTCTGGTTACTATAAAAAAATAGAGGAAAAATTCTAAGTTCCATTCAAATAGGAAGTTTACTTCTCCTGTGGGCATTCCTCAGTATGGGTCTCTGTATTCTTCCACATATGTAATGAGATGACCCTTCTCTTGACCTCCACTAACTCAGAGAATTACTCCTGTTCAAGCAGAATGGGAGCTAAGGTCATCATCATTGTTTTTCCAGACCTACAAGCCTTTTTGAAGATTTATACACCTGCTTGAAAGTAAATTACAGCCTCGTGATTTTCCTTAGATCAGTTATTTTTTTACTTAATGCACTCTTCTTTCCCATGGTATTCATCTTTTCAGTTTTTCCACCGAGCACTACCCCCTTATGATAAGTTTTATAATTTCTTCATGATCAGATAGAGATAATTTCTGGTAATTTACATGATTTCAGGTTTCTTTGGGGAGGAAAGTCAGTATATAGGTAACAAACACATAGGGTGGAGTTCATCTGTCATATTCTTTTGGATCCACTACTCAGACATAGTCAGTTACCCCAGGAATATTTAAATAGCTCTCCTGAGCTTATGTGTGCTGGTACTGAGTCCAGGGCAGCACAGTGGCTCAGGGACTGAGAATTACTGCTGATGCACCTCAGCAGAAATCATGGACCCGTTCTGAAGAACCAACTTATCCAGCCTAGAACTCAGGTACCAAGTCACTACAGAAAAGGACAGGACCTTTTTAGCAATAGGCTCAAAACTTTAAAATTGGTTTTGAAAGTTTTTGCATGCTTACATTGTCTTGAAAATTCTTTTCATTTTAGCATTCTGCAGCCCTGACAATGACTTAAGGGTTTTTGCTTATAACTATCAGTAGGACAGAGAGTTGATATGGCATCTTCAAAGAAAGTCACTCTGAAAGTAAGGACAGAGAAAAAACTAAAATCTCTTTTAATTCTCTATTACTGTTTTAGTTTTTAACTCAGTGAGTTTGATACATTCTCTATAAGTGTTCAGAGTGACAAATCTCCCACTAAGTTTCAGGGAACATGTAAAATATGATTAGTATAGAGAAAATAAGTCGCTACTTATCCAGACAAGTAAATCAAAAAAATCCTTTTTTGTGCCACTTCATAGTCTACAGTCAGAAATGGTTTAATGCTAGAAATGAGAAATATATTAACGTGCATTTTTCAATAGCATAAAAGAAGTCAATTTGGCCTTTAAGATCTATATAATAATGTTCCTATCTGCTGATGAACTTCATAGTTCAGTGTAATGTATGGAGCCAGCAGGAATATAGAGCACTTAGTATCTGATCTCTTATTTTTCTCTTGTGACAGGTTAATATTCTACACAGCTCCAACTCCAACTCCATGGACCATGTAAATCATATGATAATACAACCACAATTTCTCCAATCTGTCCACCACCCAGAGGGAAGCATAAGTACTGTTCACAACTCAGGTATGTGACGACTTTACAGAGACTGCTCATAATGATTCTGGTATGTTGGCATTTCCTTTGTGATTCAGCCTGGCCAACAAATAAGGCCCTGACGTCTGTAGTTACAGCTTCTGAAACCTCACAGAGATCATTGCACAGGTATGAAAGAAGGTAACAGTGAATTCTCTTCTTTCTTTCCAAGGACATACTTTGTATCCTTTTTTAAGACTTCATTAAACCTTATGTACTCTGGCCCACATAGTTAAGAAAATGCCTTGTTTCTAGTACTGAATGGTAAAGGATAATATTTATGCTCATATTGTCTTCGTGCATCTGTATTTCTATGGCGTATTAATTTCTGCCCACCCCTTTCTAAGCAAAAGGAAGAAATGTTTGTATTATTTGTTAAATATATAATTGCTAAAGGGCTTTAGCTGCTGTCCAGGCCTCAGTCTAGAGCTCTCTGGAGAGAAGATAGGTCCACCTAGCCATGTGCAGGAGGCATTAGTGTATACTCAATACAGAATTTAAATTGAATTTTTAGACTATATGAGTTAAAATATCCCTTAAACACAGAGCAAAGATAGCTGTTTAAATTCTGAATTTTGAAATCCTTTTAGCTGAATGATACATCTGTAAAGAAATAAAGCTGATGTAAAGTGTACATAGTTATATACAGCTATACTTAGAAAATTATTTTTCGGTACACTTGTATGAACATTTTACTAAAATGAAACTGAATTTTTACAAAATGAACTACTGCAAGCTAGTTCTTTCTTAATAGTGTTCTGATTTCAGAATTCCATTCTTACAGGCAGGGCAAGGTGATAAAAAGGGATACAGAACTACTGTAGCTCCTGGAACTGCAGTACCTAGGTAGCAAAGGTACATAGAAAGTGGCAGCACTTCACTAACCTAATTAGGAGCCTGATAATATATGAGTAGTTCACAGAGATTTCTTCCTGTGACTGAGTGGAGACAGAGGCTTCTCAGAGTGCAACTGAACAGTGAGGAAAAATGTCTTGAATCCTCAAGAGTCTCCCAGGAAGGTTGTAATGCAGGCAAATAGAGTGGCAATATGTTGTTTTAATTCTTGGAGATTGAGATTTAAATTGCAGTACAGGTGTTTGAAACCTTTGAAAATATAAGCTTTCAGATATACTTTTTCTCACAAGAGAAGTTAACACCTCAGCTATAATCAGAAGGGGTCAACATGCAGGTAAGATAACTGAACCTTATTGCAAAAACACTTGTTCTGAAACTAATTGATTCTGCACTGATTGACTACTTGTCTTCTGTAATAAAGTTGCTTAAAAAACAACCGGTAGGCATACTCACTTTTTAGTTATGATTTATAATACTATATCTGTAAACAAACACCATTCGTGTATGCTCTGCCTTAGTAGGTGGGCACTTGTCAACACCTTCTGTAGTTCCAGGCTCATGACAGATAGCTGTTGATTCTCTATCCAAAGGAAGAGGTGCTGAGGGGAAAAAAACAGACAATGTATTTAGTGTTTTGTAGTCAGTTTGTTCCACAAAATAAGCCCATTCCTTTTTCCACCTTTTGTTCCAGTTGTTCCAAGTGTGGCTACTATCGTTATCATAATTTGTGTGAGCATACTCATTTTCATCATAACCTTGGGGGTCTATCGAATTCGGACAGCTCATCAGCACAGCTCTGCAGACAACGAAGGAAGTAAAGAAAATGAAATGGATTGGGATGATTCTGCTCTGACGATTACTGTCAACCCCATGGAGGTACATAACTGAGGCACAGTATTATACCATGATACTGCCAGGAGTTACTGTCTGGGCTGGTAGCTTACTCAGCAGTGAGTTTTAAGCCTCTTTCAGAGTACACCTGTTTAGGCTTGGCAGAACAGTTGTATGTATGTACACTCTGGACCCCATCTCAGTTTTCAGGTCTGTACACCATGATTATATGTAAATGAGCACTTAATATCTGTTGTCATATATAACTATTAAACAGGATGGTGTTGGGCACAACATCACTTTCTCTCTCCATCCGTATTTGCACCCTAGGTACCCAATATGATAGAGTTACTTTGTTTTTTAACTTTTTAATGTAAGCTCTAACACACTGAAGGAGGGGAAATGATCAGCAATTTAAAGAAACAATTTTGGCAGATTGACTAACAAATATATTGCTTATTGGCATTCTGTTCTTGTTACAGGAGTTTCTGAATATTTGCTACTGAATTCATAGAATCATAGAATAGAATTATAGAATTGTTTAGGTTGGAAGAGACCTTTAAGATCATTGAGTCCAACCATTAACCTAGCACTGCTTTCTCGACCAGGGCTCTGTACCCCTCTGGCTCCTTCTGAGCTGTATTTATCATATTTGATGCCCGGTAGTCACATAATGGAAAGCAGATTTTCCCAGCATGTTAGCATTTCTAAATGTGGAAAAAAATACATTCTCATGGCTGCTGTCTAGAAAGAAGGCACTTTTCTTCTGCTGTCTCTCTTTTATTTCTTTAAATGTACTGTAGAAATACGAAAAGCCTCACCAGACAGAAGAAGAGAGTGAGGAAGAAGACATAGAAGATGAAGAGGAAGACACAACCAGTGCTGAATCAGATGAAAGTGAAGAAGAGGGGGAGGAGGAGGAGGAGGAGGAAGAAGAGGAAGTGATTGTCCAAAAGGGAGACAAACAGAATGCCACCAGGCAAGAGCAGTTGGAGTGGGATGATTCAACACTCCCATACTAACAGCCCTCCAGCCACATTGCTCTTTTGTAACAACCACTACAGTGTTTTTTCAGAGTCTATGAATTCACTGACAGGATTTGAACTTCTGCTTGCCTGTAACTGTTTTGCCTAAAATGATCTTGCTGTAGTAATTGATAATGATAGAACCGACCCTTTTCTTACGAAGCCCGGAGAAAACATGGTACAAACATACAGGCATCACTAGTAATGAAGTAATCTAGAACTTGATCTGTTAGCAAGCGTAATTCTCAATTTCCTGTTTCTTTACCACAGAATGTGACAAGAGTCCTGTCACTCAATCCATAGAGGTTTTTGCCTTTGCTAGTTTTTTCATACAGAAGAGATTTCAGCTTGTTATGAAGAATTACTTGTGTGGGTACTAATAACAGTTGCCATTTGACTTCACACTTTTGCAGCTGTAAAACATATCCACCTTCAAATTGGGGCAGAGTTTTAGTGCTACAGGTGACAGAGACTGAATTCCATTGTCATCTTGTCCTGCCTTCTTGGTTGTTAACTGTCTTTCTTCGACAAGGGAATATAACTAGGACTTGACACGGGATGCATGTGTGCCTGTGTAGAAGTGTTCGGTGTATTTTTCAGGCATGCTGTCAGAACCCCCAAGACAGGGATTTTATCCAACCCACCCATAGAAAAAAGAGTTTAGGAAAACAGCAACAAGGGGCTGCTGGAGGTTACCAAAAAAAGAGAAAAATTCATTCTGTGTCCACAGATTGAGTAATATGATCTTATGCAAACTGTAAAGTCTAATAGGATTGATTTACTGAAAACCTGTAGAGCTGCTCATTAGTTATGGATTGAGCAATTTGCAGCAAATCGATGCTTTAAACTGTCTGTCTTGTAAAATCATTAGCTTGCTGCAGTATCTTACTGAAGTAGTGGAAAATAAGTGACCCCATTATTCCATAGCTATGTATGGTTGGGATTTAAAAAACGATTTTACATGAGGAAAATGTTCCCTTTTGCTTTAGTGAATGCCGGCTGGAATTCCTGTCTGACTGTATTCTATAAAACATTATGCCCTATTTCTTCTGTACCCCAACCCACCTATGAGTGGCACAAGAGAAAGTAACAACATACAAAAGTGTCAGCTCTCTTTCGTGCTCATAATTCTCCCTTATTTCTTCTTCCTGAAGCCATTAATGTTAAGAAAGGGTTTTATAAAGTAGAACAAGAACAAATAAAACCTATCTGGAACCAAAAGAAGTGAAAACAAAACCTAAACTCTTAAGAGGTTGAGAGAGTACTTTAGTTTGTTACAGTAACACAGCATATTTTTCTTAAACACTGTTTAAAAAGGGGAAAAAAAAAAAAAAAGAAAAAAAAAAAAGCAAAGCTATGTACAATGTGTTAATAAGTCTGTGTGGTGTGGTTTTTTGTCCCCTTTCCTTAATTATTGTTGCATCTTCAGATGCTCTGCATACCAAACGATGCAGCACTTACTAGGATAACTAACTGCTCTAATGTGTAAAAAAACAAAATGGCATGCAAGTGAATGCTGCCTAGTGGCTTGTCTGGCTTTTTTCTAGAAGTACTTCATTTTCTTTACAATTTCATCATTAACTTTTGCTTTTGTAATTTGCTGTTTAAAATCAGCTACTTTCTCTTTTCCTGTCTCCCAGAGAAGCAAACAATGTTGCCACAACAGGACCTTCCCGAACACTCATCAATGGTAGATGATATTGCAAAGGATAATTTCGAATAATCTTGAGTGTATCCACCTCCCTCAATACTAAATTTTTAGCAGCTCCTGAATGTCTTGGAATATAGAGAATATATGGTGGGTTTGGGGGTTCTTTTAATTCCAGTTTCTGCATCTGATAGTGGCAGGGAAAGACTGACAGCAAGTAGACCCTGTAGTTTAATAACTAGAAAGTAAATGAAAAAAACTCTAAACTAATTTTAAAATTTGAGATCTTCATGTTCTTTTTTGTTGATTGTTAAGACTGGCAATATAGACGTTTTCTTATATAAGCAGTCTTGTTTCATTAGTTTTCTGGTCTCTCACATGTATTAAATTTACAAGAATATTTGCAGAATCAAGCCCACATACATAAATTTATCTGCAAGAATACAGATTGTAAAATCAGCCAAAATTTGTTTAATAAAAAAATAATTTTAAAATTTCTGAATATCTTGAACAGAAATTTTGTTAGATCACTTTCTAGCATCCTAGTATCCTAAATGACTTCCTAGCATTAATTTTTGTTAGTGACATGAAGCAGGCTCTTCATGATCCTTCTTATCAGCATATATCAGCAAAGCTTTCTGCTCAGAAGAAAGATAAGATTTAAAATTAGAAGTAGATATTTAAAAGTCAATTTCAGATTTAAAACTTGACTTAAATTATTTTTAAAATTTCTGTTATTCCTGATTATTATTATTATTGTTATCGCAGCAAACATTTAGGTAACTTGAAAACAGCAATTTACAACCTTACTGACAGCCTTTAATTCTTTTATATGCTCATGTCATCATCAGTGTGTTTCTCCGTCTAATAGATTTTTATCTTTTTGTTACTGGAAGCAAATCTTTTCAGGTCATGCTGGTACATTACACAAGACGCAAACAAAGTATTTTCTCTACTGTAAATAAACCTACATTTTTAAACCTAAGTAAAGTAATACAGGCATGTATGTGTTATCACTAAGATTTTGTTTGCAACAACATATTCAGCAGACTAAAATGTATCACTGTACTTATTTTAGATTACTCATTGGAGTGCATTATGCAGCATTTTTCATTCAAATAAATAGAAAAATCCTTTTCACAAAATGTTAGTGAGAATGAGATACTTCTTCACAAAATGAAGCTTAGAATTAGCATATTTGTATAGAAGCTAACAGCAATGGCTTCATGAGCAAAAACCTATTAGTAGAGTAACAGAAATATCACATTTTCTGAAATATTTTTAATTATATTGCCTCCCCTCCATGAATTATTTTTTGATGTAAACTACTTGCTTAAAACCAAACCAGAACATATACATACATGCATACATACAACCCCCCCCTTTTTTCCCCTAACCAAAAGCTAAAGATCTCTGCTTTCCTCTCTGAAAAAAGATTTTATGCTGCAAACTCTGAAACGGCAACTGCAGTATCTAGTTCTTTAAGATGTAATGTTTATCCTTAGCCCAGTTGCAGGGTTGAGCTATGAAGACACATAAATAAGGGTGGTTTTTCTGCAGTAGCAATAAAAAGTGCATCCAAAAAACATCTCTGAAGGGGAACCTGTAGTAAATGACATCAGGAATCTGTGATGTCAGAGGTCTAAAATGACATCACGTCAATGAATGCCTCTAAATTTTTTAAATTCTTAACTAAAAGTGGGAAATCCAAATTTGAGACAGTGATACACTGTGTTACCTGAATTAATATAACTGAGTTGTTGCTTTTTTTAATCAATAGTTCATGTTTCTTTTTCACTTCTACCACCTCCATAGAGATTTTATTTTTTCAAGTAAACATTAAAATGCACAGTTGTTGAGATTAATCTCAATATTTACTGCATTAGCTGACACCAGTTCAAATTAGAAGTAGACATGTAGGGTTCATTACATCTTCAATACTAATTGAAATAAAATGTTGTTATTTGTTCATTCAAACAGGCAGCAGTATCCTGCAGTGGTAGCTCGACTTCTTTTTAACTGACGTTCTCCCTCACCAAGGGCTAATGGAAAGGTGCAGTTGATTTCCCTTTCTGGTGTGTTGCAGTGCTGGGCTTGCTGTGAGCATATGCACCATCCTTACTTCATTCAGGAAGAAAATGAGACTTAGAAAGACTCAGAGAGTTATAAAGTTCCTTTAGCAGGGATGAAATCCACTGTCTCTATTGCAGAAGCTGTCCTGCCTGACCCTAAGCTGAAAAAAGTGCCATGGGACATTAGTAGCCCCAGGTTAAGGGCTGGTCAGAGGGTGGTTCAGCAGCTTTTACTTGTCTTTTGAGTCCTGCACCTAGTTTGTGTCTCAGCTGTCTCTTTCCCTGACCTGTAAGCTGAGAGGCAGCTCTAATGCTTTTACTTGGTGGGGATCCCTGCAGGTTGGGATACAACACTTCCTCCTCTGGAAATTTTGGTGCCAGCACACGCACCACCCCATTCATCTCCACCACCGTCCATGCTTAGCAGAAGATGAGAATGAAAGGCTTCACTGTGGTGACAGCAGGTAAGGTCTGGTGCGAAGGACCCATGGGGAGCTGCTGTTGGTATCCTGAAATATACATTATAATACAAAAGTTAAGGATGTTTGCAAAAGCATACGGATACTTAGGGAGAGGAATTTAAACTGTGAGAACATCTCCAGGGCTTAAAAAAAGTCTCCTGTCCCCTTAATTCACACATGCTGACTAGATTAAATATCTCAATACCAGTATATTCCCACCATTTTTTGTGGGCTTATTGAAATAAAGCCTCCTAGCAAAATGTAATTTCCATATAAACAATTTCCAGAAATCTAGCAGTAGGCAAAGGACCCAAGTGCTAAAAATCTTGGTGTCTGACATTATGACTAGCATCCGAATTTTGGGGGGCAAATTTACTTCACCTATATGGAATGTAGCTGGTTATATGCTGTATACTATTTCTGCGCTAGTCTTAAAAAGCACCAATAGGTTAACAGCAAGAGACCATCTCATCTGGCAGAGAAATAAAGGTGTCACAGCTTGTAAAGGGTGTTTTAAATATACTCAGATATTTGGGGTTTGATCAAATCCTGGTGTTGACAAAAACCAATTTCATGAAATAAAATTTTTGAAAATAAAGACAGTTGACAGACTGAGAAGTAACAGTGATATGAGCAGAATTTTGAAACAAACATACACAAATTGATACATTATATTGCATATATACATAATAGTTTGTATACATACAAATTAAGTAACATTGTATGTATTTGTATATATAGAGAGAAATATATATTAACTAGATTGGAAATACATCTCTTGTTTTATGCAGCTGCCCGGATTCAGGCAGCACATCTAGAGTTGCTCTGAGACTATCTGGAAATGCTGAAATCAAAGGTATATAGCATCTGCGCCCTTAAAATGGGCCAATTTATGTTTTTTTAAGATCTCTCTCAGATGCTAGTCATCTTGCTGGCTAGCTGGAAATCACAGGCAAATGGCCAATGGGCTCTGTTTCTGCCCTGATAAAATTACTGAACAAAGAAGTGGAAATATTTGGGGAAACCTGGATGTGCAGTAGCCTCATCCTGATATGTCACTTTTTTGACCATAAACCTTGGGATTAATGCACCTCTGGATGATCCCTGTAACTGCTGACCTTTACTTAATATCTGCTTAAGGCAGTTCTCATACACCAGTTGGGCAAATGTAAGGAGGAGATAGAAATAATTTTTAAAAAGGACAGTTGAAGATCTTTGAAATGACTGAAGATATTACTGTTAATTGTACGTAACATTGCACTATATAAATACGATCTTCCTCTTGTTTCAGCCAGCATCACCAACCATATAATGTTAGGTTTCTGCCTCCTCAGTCTAAACTGAGAAAGAAAAAGCTTTGATCATGTCACATCCTCACTGCCCACAGAGCCTGCAAACCTCATAGTGTAAAAGTTCCACTCCAAACAGCCATAAGAACGACAGCCACCTTTGTCCCTCAGAGATCTAGGTGATGCCAAAAAAAACACTCCCATGCTTATGATGTCCAAACCATGCAACACTTTGCAATATAATATAAATACTATCTACAGCACCCAGAAGCAGTGATCCTGTACAGTCTTTGTACATTTGGGTCAAATGCTTTTAAAACAAACAAACAAAAAACAAAACCCACAAAACAGAACACTATAATAAGCAGTGAGGGGAGTGTTGTAAACTCAAATGTATCAGTTCCCTTAATGCTACATGTTTGTTTTCCATTGAAAGAGATGATAGTCTCAGGTGAACCAACAAAAGAAAGTCTATCCAGTGATCAGTCCGTTTGCTTTAGCACTAGGGTGTTTTGTTGTTTGGTTGGGTTTTTTTCCTGGTTTGTCTCTCCTGGAATCCAGATTACTTTTTATTACAGCGGAGAATAAAGACGGGTCTGAAAGATGACCAGTAAAGCTACAATAGAATAAAACACATACTCTATTAACACACCCAGTCTCAAGAAATAATTCTGCTAAATCTATCAGGAAAATTACTCCAGCGATATCTCAGAAGTAATTATACTTCATTACCTTTGTATGAGTAACAAGGTACAAGTCTGGTATGGGTTTCTGGGTTGTGTTTTATTTCCTTAAAGAAGACATGATAATAAAATAAAAATTCACAATGCTCAAACAGAGCAAAGGTGAAAGGGGAGCAAGTGCTTTTATTTCATAAACCTCTGTCTAAGAGAGAATTTTAAAATAATAAACAATTCTAAGCTACATTATTGAAGCTTAACACAAGAAAATGAATCCAGGAGGTTTTGTACGTTCATAACTTCATTTCTGGTGATGAAAAGGCAGTTCCCAGGTCAGGTACCCTTTTTTTCCCTAAAGGCATTTTGCTGCCTGTTGAGTAGGTAGCAACAGTGGTTTGTCAGTTACAGTTTACATTTCTCTGCTTGTAAATAAGAATAATGATACTGACATCCTTCGCAAAGTACTGTGTACCCTGTAGATGAAAATGACTGTCAAAGAGCTTGGTGGTGTTACGATTCAGTAATTCTGTTGCAGCTCACTTACTCACTGTAGAGCAGGCTATACACACGCAAAATGAATGACACTGGTTACAGTCAAGAACTTTGAGCTCCTCTTTCATTAGTTATTGCCTATGAAGGAACTCACAATAATTTGAAACATTAAAAACATTTAAAACAGAGTTCAGAAAAAGCCCTTATTCCTGTTTTCAACTTTAACTCGTGTAGAAATTGTGCATTCATCAGATTGAAGCTACGGGACCGTGTATTGTCAGTATTTATACATGTACTGAGAACAAAGAAGCAGAATAATTTTTTTCCCAGCTAAATACATTGTACAATAAAAGAGTGCAGCTTTCACTAAGCAAGGTGCATAAAGCCTGCCAAATGCAAAGAGAAGCTGTCTCCAAATGGGGGACAAAGGTTTTACAATCATATTCTCATACTTTAGAAACCCAGAAAATTTGATGAGAGTTTCTGCTGCCCTACTATTCTTTTTGTATAAATCTAGACAGAATTCTGGGTTTTCTGAGACACTTAATTTCCTAAGTGGATACAAAGTTCTTTCAGGTACCTTTAGATGTATAAACCCATAAAATAATTTTTGGCTGAAGTTTTCAGGATATCCTAAAGAAAACAAAACCAAAGAAACTGTTAAAATTTCTCTTTCTACTCCTGCCTCCCCCTAAATATATGAAAAGATACAAAAGACTTGATCAGATAACCCTGACAAAGTCTATGACGACAATGACATTTCAAACCAGTACTGAAATTGGCATCAACAACTTGTTTACAATCTGCTTAACATGCACACATGTAGATGAGACGGTTGATGGTTGTTTTAACTGGATATGCTCTTTGGAAAGTGTAATGGATCAACTGCGGTCAGTTCTTTTAGAAAATTGAAATATTATTTAGGAAAGAATGAACAGGAAGGTAGAAGAGAATAATGCATGAGTATCAAACAGAAAGAGCTGAGGTTTCCAGCTGATGTGAAAAAAAAAGCTGAAATTTAATCTTCTAGGAACAAGAGACATTAAAAGTTTCAGTGTGAAACAGTAAAAAAAATGAAGACATGCTATTTTCATGTCCAGAACTGACAGCTAACAGAATCAACAAGAAGGAAAATGAATACAGGATGTTGAAAGGTTCTCAGGTGACTGTGTGTATAAGCATGTGCACATATGTGTGTGTATACATATATATTTGTAGACAAAAACCCCCCACCTAATCATTCCCAGCATGGAGGTGGTTGTTGTGGTGATGAACTAGAACCTGAAGTTATTTAGCATGGTTGCTGCTGTCCATAGCTGCTTCATTAGTTAATAGTTACACTACCTCCAGCAGAGCTGGGAAGGGAGCAGGACCATGATGAATGTTGCTACCCTGTGCCTGCATTAAGCAGGAAATGCTTTACTGTCAAGGCAGGCCCGTGGTGATTTGGGACAAAATATTTTGTCTGTGGTGACTCAAATTTAATGGTACAGTTACCATACATTTTAATTTGAGGTAATTTAATTTGTTTAGGCTAGATATTAGGAAGATTTCTTTACAGAAAGGGTTGTTGGGTGTTGGAATGGGCTGCCCAGAGAGGTGGTGGAGTCCCCATCCCTGGAGGGGTTTAAGAGTTGGGTTGACATAGCACTGAGGGATCTGGTGTAGTTGGGAACTGTCAGTGTTAGGTTAATGGTTGGACTGGATGATCTTCAAGTCTTTTCCAACCTAGACGATTCTGTGATTCTGTAAGAAAGAGAATTTTTGCACACAGAAAACTGTGTTGATTAGTTTCAGAGATTTTCTACAACCAACATACTCCATAGGTTGGATGAGGCACTAGGAACACCCTATACCGTGTTGCAAAGGCTCATAAGTAAACTTTTTATAATGATCCAATTTCCTGTGACCACACAGTTACAAATCTTGATTTTTGAAAATACATGAGATACAAGAAGTTCTCAAAGATAACAATCATCCCTGGACAATTCTGAGAGCTGAAGCTATTACCTCTGCTCTCAGAATGAACCACTGACATATTTATTGTTAGATCCTCCACAAAATGATCCAAAAAATTAGATACATCTCAAAATATGTTTTACATTCTGTTGTAAATACTACACCACCAGAATCTTGAGTAAACACTTGATTGTGATTAACAGGCAGTTCTGTTCAATGGGTCATCGCAACAGGGATGGAAAGATGTACCACAGTGGGTTACTGCTTTGCAAGGTAATACAAACTGTGGTTAGGATTCCTAAGAACTGTTTTCATCTAAACTTCAGTGTGTTTAGAAGTTGCTGCTAGACTCATTAAATCCTAGAAATAAAGACTAGTAGACAGAAAGAAAAAGTAGTACCAGTAGAGTGTTATGCTAACAGTGCAGAATTGTTCTCTGGGATATATTTTCTAGTGTTAGGGGTGGGGGTGTTTCAACCTACTTAAATGTTTCTAAGCCTGGGGCTTTTACTGCTTCCCCTCAGAGATTATTCTAGACTCTATTAGAATTCACCATTAGAAAGCTTTTTCTGATAATGAATTTAAATAATCCTTTTTGTAATTTTTATCTCATTAGTGCCAGTTATACCGGTTTGCACCACCCTAAATGATTCCCCTAACCATGATTTATATCCTTTGAATATTTTTAGATAGTTATCAGTTTTGTTGCCTTTGGGCATTTATTAGAGAAGTTATGAATCCCTCCTCCTCCAGATTCATTCCTTCAGTCTCACATTTCTTACCTTTTCATGAAATGTCATTAATACACAAACTAAAGAAACTGGTATTTCCTTAAATTAGTCCTGGTCACTTCACTGTTAAAGTGCTCTGTGTTGATGTGTGTGTCACTGTGTAGGCTGTCAAAGGTTAAACAATACATTTATATTGAAACTTGATTTTTTTAAAAATCTTTGCTGTAATCTATGGATAATTTCTCATATAATATGAATTTGCCAGTGTCTTTTCTGTCGGTATGATTTAACAAAGCCAACCAATAAACATAACATTGGAGCCAACCAAACAATAACACAAAGTAGTAATTTGTTAAAATTTAGATTGTCATCATTAATTTGAAAATAGACATTATCATTCATGTGCCTATGCTTTTAAGTGTCCCTACACTAAACAGTAACTATTATCAATACATTCCTTTAAGACAGATTCGTATACGTTGTTTCTCCTCGAATCTCGTTGGTACAATGCACCTACTTTCTAAAACAAGTACTCAAGATTTCTAGCTGTATGTTAACTGCTGCAAAGATATAGAATTGTGCTAACTTTTCTGAGTACTGCCATGCCTAACAGTATATTACAAATTTGTAATGCATTTACGGTCTCTGACTGGCATGATGACTATATGGTTAGTTTTTAAGCATGCCTGAAGCAAACTTCTCTTCTCCGGCTCAGAAGCCTGATGACACAGGCCAACACGAAAGATGTACAAAGTCAGCTTGGGTCTTTTAATTGATGTATTTTCTTCTACCCCAGCCTTCAGTACCTGAAAGCCAAACCAAAACTGAAATCCTTGTGCTCAAAGGCCCACTGAATCACTAAGACACAAGTGAAATAAAACTGTCTTCCTCATTTGCTCTGTCTAAAAGGATTAATGTAAAGGGAGAGAGCAGGCACACTAAGCCTGCCAGTGTTGACTTAAGGGCACTATACACTTCCCTTAGCACATCTCTGTCCCTAACAGGTGTCAACTAACATCATTGTACAAATAATATTGTAGAGAATGACAGGTTGCCATCGGTGGTTCTAGGTCACATGATCAAACAAAGATGACTACCTTGGCATTGGCTAATACAATGGATGAGAAAAGCTAGTGGAAATATCTTTCCAGTTTCTAAAAAACCTGTTATTATAGCTTCCTGTCACTTCTCTGCCCACTCTTCCAAAATGAGCCTTTGCATAAAGAGTAATAATTGCAGGAAGAGTAACTTAAGTCTAATAGACTAGGTGGGGAGATGATTAAGCCTTGCAAGGTAAGGTTTCAACACAAAGGGGAAGAGGAATTCCTGAGCAGGGAACTGTAAAACATGATTTAAGTTATGATGAGCAGCAGATCAGGAATCAGACATTCACCCTGCATATTGCTGGAGTTTGCTGGAAGGGGTTGTTTCTAGTTATAATTAACCATATAGTTATGAAATATCTTAAACGTTATTGAGAGAGTAGGATTTTGAAGAGCTGAGAAATAATCTCATCATGTTGAATCTAACAGCTCTGAGCTCTAATTGGCTGGGATAATTCTATTTCAAATTTCATCATAGCTTGACAGCAAAAGCGATACTTCATCTGCCTGCAAAAATGTAGACCATCTCTCACACACAGTTCATCATTTCCCAAATTTGCTTCCATGTTGGTGCATTAGTTCCTGCTGAGGAGCCAGTAACTGCAGTTGGTAGCATGTATTTTGTAGCTTGGGATTGTTTCCTAGCAGTCCAGTCTCTGTGTAGTTGTGGCCACTTCTATTGATAATAAAAAATGTACCAGATGGGTTTCAAATAAACATATTCCATATGGTTGTGACCTCTTAAGTGTGTCTCAAAACAACAGACTCCTCAGTCCAAGAGAGATGCTCATAATATAAAATATCTTAATATATATGTGAAACAAACATAAACCACATCCTGAAATGTCTTGTTGAAGGTGCTAAATGCATTTATGAAAGTGTGAATCTAAACAATTTATGCAGAATGGTGAACTAAATTACTATATGCAATTTAAAAGGTGAATATGAAATGAAAGTGTTTTTTGAATACATATACAAATCTTCTGTGTTGGCTTTTTTTAAATAAAACCAACCTTCTCTTTATGAAAATGTACAGTAAATTTTGACACATAGTAAAGTACATGAAAAGGAGCTTTACATATAGTGGGAATAAGTTGTACAAAACCCCTTCCATGGCATAGTGTTATATTTTTAAAAAGCCATGTCAATTTGCAGAGTCATTTATGAATTCAAATTCATTAATATCCATATGTTTTCCACAGGATTGATTAAATGCATAATGGAAATAGATCTGTTATTAGAAAACTTGGCTTGTACATCTGTACATGTAAAAAAAACAGGTTCATTTTTGTGGTCACTATGGCACTTTCTGTGAATTGGCCAATAAATATAATTTTAGAATTTCACATAAAAGGTAATGCTCTGGAATCTTTATTTCACCAGTTATTGGGAAGTTCTAATTTCCTGACCAATAACCCTTAAACACTAACACCTCTGGTGGCAAAGGTTGAATCTAGTCTATATCTGTCACTCTTTTGCTAACTCCTAGGGAGGAACATGCTATGCATCAAGAGACTCAGTGCAGTTTTAAAGCATCTACATAACTTTTCAGCCTGCTGCTGAGAATATGGAAAGGGAAGCAAGTGAAAGGAAACCCTTTGAACAGTAGTTGTTGGTATCTACATTTAATAGCCATCTATTTTCACACTTCATTATGGTCTGATAAAAGATGGTGAAAGATTAAAGATGATTACACCATATATTACACACATAAACTGTGAAATAGTTCAAAGGGAAAAACATAGTTGTGAATCAGCTGCCTATAGATTACATCTGCACATGTGATACATGTGATCTCATCACATATAGGAATACTCCTGACTTTGTCTTCTGCTCTGTCTAGAGCTCCCCTCCTTGTTAGCTCCTCGGTCTCAATCTAGTTCTTTAATGAGCTGTTACACTGATTACATAAGATATGATTTACAAGTCACAATACAATAAAAATTCAACATATATATTTCATTAGCCACACTTAGTTAAGGACCCAGCATCAGCTAAGGTAAGTCAGCTCTTCTGTATTTTCAGAAGGGTCCAACTCCCACTTCAGAAGTCTCAGTGCAAGGCAAAGGCCTAACCTGAACACCTAAATCACTGTCTCCAATCTTTGCAGAGTTGTACTGAACAGAACAAGGATTGAAAGCAACATTAGACTTTGCGCTCCTGATCTTAGCGGAGTAGCATCCTGGTTGGAGTTTTGAAATATCTCTCAGGGAGAATGTTGCCTGTATCCTACACACAAGGGACAGTGAGCCTCACCCTGTTTTGTCGTGGTTACAGAGTGGTGTTACAGGATTACAGTTTTCAAGCAGAAGTCCCTATTTCCTGCATCTCACATCCAGACAGTGGAGCCATTCATTGCAGCCTTAGCAATCCATTCATATTCATTAGCCAGCCTTGGGGTAGCTCAGCAGCAGTACTTGGAGGACTGAGCATCATACAATTTAGATAGGTAGAACTGGAAGGGACCTTATGAAGCATCTTCTGTTCTGGCTGCTTAGTACAAGATTAACCCTACCTATTAAATTCCTGGCAGATGGCTTTCTCGCCAACTCTAGAAGATCAGGAAGAGTTTGACATTCTTCTGCAAGACTAAGATTACACAATACCTGAACAACAAATTACAAAGACAGATTTTCCTGTTACAGATAGCCTGTAAGGTCGCTAAGAAGCTGTTAAAAAAAAAAAAAATAAAAACAAAACAAAAAACCAAAACACACCAACAAACTCCCCCTAGTGCAAAGAACTGGTAAATACTTTTCTACAAAAGCTATTTGAATATACAGTGGCTACAGTATATACTTCGAAATAGCTTTGCCTATACAATTAATATATACATCAAAAACGTCAGCATACATGAAGGTCAAGTATATGTAAAATATCACAAAACACTGTCATACTTATCTATAAACATGTGAAATAACCTAAAGGACCTCTTACTTAACATGACCTTTTTCCAAGTCAAAATATATCACTCATTCAGAGCAAATGAAATATGTATAAACAGATTACACTCATTTTTAGCATCTTATTGACCTGTTGCTATTTAGACTCCATAACAAAATTCATTCTATACATCAGAGTGATTATTTCCAGTTTTGAAGACTGACCTTAAATACCCTATAAAATAACTTACACTTTGTCTTCTTGTGCTAGTGTACAATTTTTGAGTTTACAGAAAGAATATAGCTGTGTTATTACAAAATTTAAGATACATGCAGACACCACATTAGCCTAAGGGGGTTTGCCAGACAGTTTCTTCTGGCTTAGAAAAGCAAAAATCTAACCTCATTTATTTTCCATCCTGTCTGACATGTCTGTTAGCAATCTGCCTTTGCCAGCTAGCAGAAGCCTTGCAAAATGGGTGTGCATGGTCAATCTGCCTTACACTGCAGATATATCATATAGGAATGCCACCAAAGGGATGGAGGGAGCAGCTGACACACAGGAGGACTGCGCTACTATTCAGAGGGACCTCACCAGGCTGGAGAAATGGGCTGACTAAACTTCAGCAATGGCAAATGTGAAGCCCTATTCCTGGAATAGAATAACAGCCTGCAACAGTGCAGCTTGGGGGCTGAAGAGGTAGAAGGCAGCTTTTTGGAATAAGACTTGAGGGAGGAGAAGTGGACAAGGTGTACATGAGTTGGCATTATAGCCTGTTATTGGTGAGCATTAAACCTCATACTGGCTGCATCAGTAAGAGCAATGGGTCAAGGGACATGATTATTCTCTGTACCTGGCATTAACAAAGATGTATCCAAAATTTTGTGTCCCATTTTGGGTTCTCCAGTACAAGACACTGACAAACTGGACAATCCCGTGTAGGGGCACCAGGATTGCAAGGGATCTGGAGTACAAAACAGATTAAGAAAAGCTGAGCTGAATTTGCTCAGCATGGAGGACACTATTTGCTGTTCTCAGCTACCTAATGGCCAAGCTTTTCTTAGAGACATGACCAAAAGCACAAGCGGCAACAGGTAAAAGTCACAGCAAGGGAAATTGCTATTAGACAGAAATTCACAATGGGAACAGTCAAGCACTGGAACACAATGGCTGGGGAACCTCCATCCACAGAGACAGTCAAAACTTAACAAGCAGAGTCCCTGATCTGACTTTGAAGCTTGGTATAACTTTGAAGTTGACTGCTTTGAGGTGGGAAGGTGGTAGGGGTTGGACCGTATGTCCTCTAGAGGTCACTCCCAACCTAATTTACTCTGATTCTGTGTTGTAATAGTTTATAGGGGTTATTGTGGTTATGTTTATTGACAAATATCTCATTCTTTTATTTTAAACAGTATTGCCCCTTTTTTTTTGAGATCTACTGGTCCACAATTTCATTTTCACTGCTAACAGCCTACAGGGGGACTGAGATTTACAGTAGCCAAGGCTTCATAAATCCCTAGTACTTTTACATAAACTTGACTTTGGTAGAATGTTCCACTTCCTCTTTACCTAAGGAGAGCCAAGAAAATGTATTTAAAGAAATTTTTTCTGCATTCCTGAAAGGTTATTTGGTTTAGTGTAACATAGGATTAAATATGGTTGTTTTCACTTTTTAATAATAAAGCTAACTGAGGGTCTGACATATTACTTAGGCGTAACTGTGCTGACTGCACCACCCAAGCAAGGTTGGACCCATCATCAGTTTGCAGAGATCCAAGCCCTGTTTTCTTAATAGAAAAAAAAATAGTTTTAAAATCTAATTATCCTTCCCTCCTTAGAGAGCAATTCCTACTTGTCTTTCCTCTCACCTTTCAGTGCAATCTGGGTTTATACTTTTTTGTGTGTCATTAGTTAAAAGAAAGAATAAAAGAGGAAAGAAGGAAAATGTTATCACACATTAGTCCCAACCAGAGTAAGCATTAACTCCTGGCACTCTCTCTTGATACAAAATATAGGTCTACTATGCAATGACCCAAAACACATTCCAGTCACTATGGGTTTTGACTTTGCATTTTGTTTCTAGTAATTTCAAGGTCTGTAACACCTATTGATAATTTAGGATGGGCTTTACAGAAGTCCTGAGTCTAGACCTAATGAATCACAATGAAATTGCAGTGATTCAAAGAAAGAAAACAAATGAGTTATAGGTGCTCTAGAAAAAGAACCTAAAATTTTCCACCCTAAACTCTTCCTCCCTTTGTGATTATTTGTAAATAAATATTGGAAAGCTTTGCCTGCTAATAACTAAGACATAAGGTCACATATTTGATTTAGAGATTTCCTGAAGAGCTTCTCAAAAATCAGTAAAATATGAGCTAGTGCATCTTTACAGTTTCTATTATCTCTCTGCAAAGTATTATTTCTTATAATATAACAGAGAATAATTTTTACTTACAATTTTCAGAATAGAAATAATTTCTATTCCTTATTTCATTCTATTTATAATTCCAAGCCTTTGTTGGTTTGCAGGTTCTCTAAAGACCTCCATGATCTTCCTTCCTGGCTTTAGAAAACCCCCAACAAATCATAGTGGTTTAGTCTCTCAAAAAAAGATATCTCAATTAGTGAAACAATATGCTAAACCTTCCCCAATTTAGGAAGCAGAAAACCTCCTAACAGAGATGCACAAAACTTCAGCATTTTTTTCTTAGTTCCACACAAGATACACTGGAAGAAATATTGGAAATTAAAAGTTAATTGATACAAATGAACTCTTCATTTATTTGCAAGTTATTGCTTGTACTATGACAATGTTTAAACATCAGTCCTTTACCACACTGAAAACAAGACACCAGAAGCTGGTCCTAGTCCCAAGGTCAACTGCAAGGTAAAATAGTAGCAGGTATTATAATAAATAACAGAAATTAGCATTTAACTCTAATGTGACATATATTGATGGATCATGTATAGACAAGCGTTCATAGATTTCAATGTTTTTTAAAAGTTGTCATTTCTCAAATGATACACTATTATATATATGAGATGCAGAAATGTAAGGAGGAACAGATTTAGGACGAACAGATTTATATCTGCCTTCCTGTCATGATGCAGATTATTCTGCAGAGTACAGCAGTCAACAAAAGGCTCAGTGGTCTAGAGATGGTGATTTACAGTTATCACAGCTTGACTACAACAAATTCACTAAATGTAAACTCGATGCAGAATCTACTCTTCAAGGTTTCCTGCCTTCTACCACAGATACTCACTGTGGCAGCCTTACTAAAGCAATGGCTAAATATTTTCTCCTAGCTTCAACAATGTTATCTGACCAGATCAGCAGTACTCACAGTCTTCCTCTCTTCTCTCATTCTTCCCAAGCAAGAAGTTATAAGTTTGATGCTTTTCATCAAAATGAGACAGGCTAGTGTGCAAGACCACAGACAGTTCTTAAATTTCTGTGACTGCTTCTGCACGAAGTGGCTTAGGGGAAAGCTCACCAACGGCATCAGAGTAACTTCCAGCAGGAAAGTTCCTAGAGAGAGCAAATTTTTCAGCTGGGACTTGAGCAAAGCCCACTAACTCCTCAATCAGAAATAGCTGCTCACAACAAAAAAGGAAAACAACAAATGAGAAAAATTGCTGCAGAAATTCAGAGAGAAAAAAAAAAATCTCTGCAAAAGGTTTTAGTAAAACAAACTTAACACTCAGCAATCTCCCGATTTCCCAAGACTGTGTAAAATGCCACGTACTGGAAGGTTTACAGCATTACAAAGAGACATTGACAGAGATGTGTATGAGATACAAAAATCACTAGAGACCTTGGAATGAGGAAAAAGATATGGTTTTCTGTGCTTTTAATTAGAGGGTTTGAAATGTCTTCCTATTCTGACCTTTCCAAAAAAAGTGTAATTTCATAACTTCCCTGAACAGTCATGGATAAAAAGGGGAAGAAAATATTTAGGCACATTATTGAAAACATCACCTTTAAAACAGAGTTGACACAGAAATATAAGCAAAACCTTTAACATTTTCACATTTAGTGAAAGAGTTCAACTATGTTTCTGAGGCTACTAAAAATTTGTAAGCAGGGCTTTATTTTCAACCCTTTCTAGCTGTACTGGCTGCTTTTTCAAAAGCCTGGGTGAAAGTAACAGCAATTTAGAAGTAAAGGAAGGATCGTGTATTTGCTGTCTTTCAGTGTGGCAGTTACTGGAGAAAGCAGAACTGCGGATCTTGTTTGTGAGGTTTATGTCTTCACGTAAGATAGGCAGGAATGAGAAGATGAGAGTTTCAGGGTAAGAATTTCAGGGTTATGTCTCAAGCTCACTTAAATCTTTAGAACAAGCAGAGTATTTTTCTGTTGAAGAGATGGTTAGCTTAGTTTATGGAGAGGACTGATTGTACTGCTTCATTTTACATACATTTTTATATCTTCCCCCTTACTGTGGTATCTGAGAGCTTTCTACATTTTTTAAGTGCAGTACATTTCTGTCTCATTCCTTCAAGCAGGTGTCCATGACAAAAGGAATCACCATTTCAATTAGCTATACTATTAGCAATTCCGGCAAGAACCAAATACTCAATATATCTCTTTGTAGATTAAATGCTTGGAGGAGCCCTCAGTGGTGACATCCATAGTCTGCCTTTCTGCAGGTAAAAGAATCTTTCTGTTTTCTTAATTTTTCATCTGTTGTCACTCATAAGTGAAAATATTATTCCAAATAGAAATAACCATTCTGTAGGGAATAGAAGTTTCAAAAATGTAATCCAAGAAACCATTTAGATCTGCGTGCGTGTCACACACTCATCACTGTACCTTCAAGTTTGAAATTAATGAAATGATGGCTGCTATCTTGCTATACCTGTGCATCTGCTTTGCAGAGCCCTCCATGAAAAGGCACAGCCCTATGCGACCATGTAATGTGGTTACAATTTGCTTCCCACTTTGAATTGGGGGTGGTGAGGTCTTTCCTTGATAATATATGGTTATTGAGGTAGGAAGGAAGAAAAGGGGATGTTTTCAGCCTTCCAGAAAATATTCAGGACACCAGAAGTATTTTTAGTAAAAATTCAGTAACCATAGATGGCATAGATTTTGAAGGGGCTTACTCTGCAATACCTTTCTACATATATATTAAACAAAGTTTTCCTGTTAATCTGCAGTCCCAAAAGTCTGAGCCACCCTGCAGAATATCCTGCCCTGATTGTTCCAGGATGCAGACAGTCATTTCAGAGCACATGTCCTTCCTTATGGAAACACTGTCCATAGTTTCATGTAATTTGCAGGGGGTTAGTTAGACAATTGCTGGTTTAGGATGGCTCCTTATCAGGCTGCTCAGCTTTGTCGCATTGCTCTCCATTGTCTGATGTTTAGGTGCCTTTTGTGGCCTGTTTAATGCTTACCTTGTAAGGTATTGGGGGTAGTCTTTTCCACTGCATGTTTTATAGACTATAGCATGGAGGCCCCTTGGATTTAGTCCCATGAATGATTCAACAAAGAATGGATAACAATAATAATGATAATTATAAACACTACGTGGGATGGCATGGCATAACAGATAGACATGAGCCTCAAATATGCAAATCTAGACTATTTCACTACCCTTTTTTGCCTGTCATCTTCATAAGACTCTTCATCCTCCTCTGTACTTCACTTTCCCCACCTATAAAATGGAACTAAAAAAACTTTTCTAGTTAGCTTTTCTAAATATGGTGTGACCCCTGCTCATGCTAAGTCTTACATAAAAATATATAGCAAGATGACTATCCTAATAGGATTACTCCAGTTCATAAATATTGCTCTTGTAAGCAAATCCTGTTCTCCCACTGCTCGTTTGCAAACTGAATCTGACTGTGACATCCATGAGCCTAAGAGTGAAAGGCTATTGCCAGGGAACGCAGATCACTGCAGTAGTGACAATCAAGACCTAATGAAATTCATTATTTATACTGAAAATATTTTTCTTCTTAAATACACGACAAACACATAAAGATATAGAAAACTTTATGTATTAGGGAAAGGTTAATTATTTTTTTTAAATAATTCATTATTCAAGAATTTAGAAATCTCTCATATAAACATTAGGACCAGATCTACAGTGGTCTATGAGACCTGTAGAAATTTGTTAATATAAACTGCTCTACACTTGCTGAATATTAACCTGAGTATTAATGAAGCATTTCAGTCAGTAAAATGTCTTTTTTCGTATAAAGAGGCACAACAAACTTCCTAAAAACATTTAACAAACTAGAAATACTTCCTACCATATCAACTATGTATTTAAACTTATGGTCCTGAATTCCACAATATATTCTGGAGGTCTCAGTATTACACGAGCAAGAATTGGAAGGAATATAATACTGGTGGGAGATGACAAAATCAAGCAGAATAACAAGCAGTGAGGTGCAGGCAGAACAGCAAAAAGAGTTCCTAAATGCACAATTCTCATAGCTTCTTCTAGCACATCATGTTTTAAAAGTAAAATCTAAATGCCTATGACTACTTTCACTCTGACAAGGTGACCTTCCTACCAGACAAGGCCTCATTCCAGTGATTAGAAGTATGTAACAACTTTAAAAAAAAAAAAAAAAAAAAGACCTACAATACTCCCAGAGACAGCTAAAAAGGACGAATGAGAGCTTCTGTCTAAGAATAAAACTGTCATCAGCACTGCATTCCCATTGTCCATACATTTAGAAGACAATAACCATATAGCTGGTGAGAGACTTGAAAGTGGGAAAGTAGTGTAGAAATTCTCAAAATTAGCATGAGCATAAGTTTGAGTTCAATGGCTGTATCTCATGTTTCTTCAGTTTAATGGCAGCATTTTCATTTTTAGGTTTCTTTTCACAATAAATAAATGCCATTTGTCCCAAATAGTTGTTTTCAGTCCCATTTAGAATAATAACTGAGACTTATTTCTGAGAATAGAGTATTGTTGCAGAATATTAGTCCTCTGCTGCTTAAGTAAATGCCAAGGCAAAGCTGAAGCACTTAGCCAAAGTAATTGTTGAGGCAAGGAAGCATCAGATTTATTTATGTTGCATCAAAAGTCTAGAGTACACACAAGTTATTTTGCTTGCTGATTTCCAGTGAAGACACAGACAATTATTGTACTATTTTGTAAATACCACCATTCTAAGCACAATAAGTATCACAGGGAAAATTAATTCTAACTGCTGTCTTCATTTAAGGGTAACAGATCAAGAAATCAGCTAGGATTTTGAAGCATATCTACTTAGTGATTCTGGAACAGTTTGCATTTTGGGACTTTTCAATGTGGTCTGGTTTTCACAAGACATTGAATAATCACCCTCTGAAAACCATTTTGACCATCATTTGACCATCCAATCCAGAAACATCAGCCTTACTCACCAGCTGCTTCAGAAAACCTGTGTGACAAAAACCAATACCCACGAGACAGATACACACCCAGGCACATACACTGACAGGCAATCTGTTCTTTCCTGGAAAGCCTAGTAACATTGGAGGAAAAAAAAAAAGGAATAAACACTATAGGAAAAACAAAAGGAATAAACACTGCCTCAGCATTGCCATCCTACCACTTGCGTGGAGGAAGGTTCAGGGCCAGCGACCAGATCTCACAAATCCTTCAACCAGACCACCAGAGGCAACAGTGGTGAATACATGACTGTAATGTGGAGATGGATGAGGGAGCATGATTCACGGCCCACTCGGAGGACTCGTGATAGTTCATTTGCTATGATCTCAAAAGTGCAAAGTTAAGGTGACCAACACCAAAGGGGATAGCAGTAATCAAACAGTAAAACTTGACTGTGTTGCCTGTGAAGTGGCACACGATAGAGATGGGCGAAAGAAAGGAGAAAAGTAAAGTAAAGTTTAGAGAGAGAAGGAATAGAGGTTATAGCTACCACTGCTGATCTCATGATGTCCTAAGGAACCTGGGTCCAGCTGATAATGCATCATCGATTTTCGTAATCCTTGGTGGGAAGCTTCAAATTTTTGTTGTCCAGAAGTCATCTCTTATGCTTAGCAACACACCTTGCTCCACCTCTGCCTCAGGGGTCTCTGCCCTTCTCAGAATTTAATTATCACACCTCCACCCTTCTCTAGCGAGGCCTTCACCATGCGCAGGGGGGAGTGTCCGAGGTGTGGTCAGTTCTTGGAGGGGTGGCCTTCAACCAGGAGATGTGTTTTGGTATTACAATGAAGCAAAGTTCATCTAAAGGTCACGATTTCTTCATTAATGTTATGCCAACAGTTGTGATCCATCTTTTCTGACAGTGGCTATGCAGTTATCTCTAACAGCTCCGGCTGGGCCCGGGTACCAAACAATAGTACAGCTCTCTGTACTGCACAGCTCAGGCACCGCAGAACAGCCCAGCACCGCCCGCACCGCACGGTCAGCGCTCAGGGGAACAGCCCAGCACCCCCTGCACCGCACCAAGAGATTCATGACATAGCTAGAAATTTATATAAAATCTAGAGATTCCTCAAGACCCAAAATGATTGCTACCTACTACCTCTGCTAAGACACTATAGTTTAAAACCTAAACCATTTTACTGTTGATCAGTGACTGTGTACGTAATGGTGGTGTTAATGATGTATCACAGAATGGTTGAGGCTGGAAGGGACCACTGGAGGTCACTTTGACCAACCTCTCTGCTCAAGCAGAGTCACCTAGAGCAGGTGCATATTCAGATGGCTTTTGAATATCACCAAGGATGTAGACTCTACAACCTCTCTGGGCAGCCTGTGCCAGCGTTCAATGACCCTCACAGTAAAATAGTGTTTCCTGATGTTCAGCAGAAATCTGTGTTTCAGTTTGTGCCCACTACCTCTTGTCCTGTCATTGGGCGCCACTGCAAAGAGCCTGGCTCCCTGTTCTTTATACTCCCTTCAGATATACACATTGACGAGATCCCTCATGAACTTCTGCGAATGGCAGAAATCATGGTGTTTCCTTACTATCTAGATTTTACCTATAAATGCACTTGTTCTTGGTTTTTTTACAACTTGCATAAGCAAGATACTAGGCTCTGGACTTCAAAAACCTAAAGAATTCAAACTAGGCACTGTATCAACTGGGATCATCAGATTCTGCTTACCTACATCAGTAGAATTTTTGTCTCTTTACACACTATTCTTCCCTTCTTCTCCCATAGTTCTCAGTAAATATCTAGCCTTAAACTAAGGGTCTCAGTCAACAAGCAAAGATCAATAACTAGATGAAACAATACATGAGTTGTTTGTGTAACGTACTTTATATATTGATTAGTTAACTCTGTAAAGTATTTTGGATCTTTTGGTGCAGAGGATGAGATGAGAATGTAAGCCACTCATTAGCCTCTCTGACTTGACAAGTGCAATCAACTTTGATTATCTGTTAGTGGTTTATCTGTGAACAAGGTGAAGCAGCTCCCAAGATGGCTTGATGCAAAGGCAGGTGGATTGGAAAGGGCTTAACACCTCAGGTGAGCTGCCAAATAAATACAGGTGCACTAATTCCATGGCCTGCCAAGAACCAGAGCAGGTGTATTTGGAGAGCATAGAATTCAGGCTAGTCAAGGCCACTGTGCCTGAGCTGGTTTAGGTATAAAGCCAGGCTGGGTATCTCTGTACAATGCTGCACACACTTACCTTGTGTTTTGCACAGCTTATTAGATCAGACTCACTGCTGTCTACAGTAAACACGGATCAGCTCTACTCAGAGTCTTTGGGGAGCTTTTCATTACCCTCTGTATGCTTTTGCATTGCTCTCCCCAACAAATACTAAAAGCCCTGGAGTATCCAAGATACCAAAGCCTCTCAAGTATCCTCAAAGATGGAGAGCTGACTATTAAAAATATTCTTCTAGCTTCTCAAAGCTGTCAGGCTGGCCTCTAACACTTGCTGGAATTTTTTCTTCCATATTCTGTAGCATGCTTCTCTGAAAGTACTTTTGCATTGTGCCTCACTGATACTGTTGAAACATCCTTTGGCTCTTCTAAAGGGGTTTTCTTATCCAGAAACAGGCTTCTGCTTATGTGGGCAATGATTCATGGGCAGTGTCATTAGGAACTGAATTGAAATCTCTGGAGTGCATCACAACTGGGCTTTGCCAGTCTTTGCTACTTAAGCCATTGTCAGACTGTGCGTCGAGCTGAAATTTCTATTAAGCTATCTAGATTTACTAGCTGCTATTAATACAACTTATGCTTCATTAAGCATGAATTCGAAGTGAACCAGGCTCTGAAGCCCTAGTTCAATAAAGTGCTGAAGGACAAACAGAACAACTATTTATATTCCTAGAAATGTCAGCAGGACGGAGAAGAACATTTGTTTCCACTGTACATCTACATCTACCTCAGAACCAGGTGGCTCTTTAGAATGACAATTCCCTCAGAGATTAATTTTTTTTCTTTAAATGGAACTTACCTTGTTTCTAATTGAACTTAGACAAAAGGACAATGAATACTGCACTGAAATACACACTTATTCTCAGACTCAAAGTTTTTTACAAGTCCCTAGCATAAAACCTGATAATTAGAAGATAAAGTCCTAACTTGTCTTGCCCTTCCAGATGGAACTGAGGAACCTTCATTTGAATGGCTCTGCTTTAACCATCTGTCCATTGCTAAATATGCCAAATGTGCTGCAGCATTCTCTGGCCATGTGGCTGCACAGCCATGGGTCAGGGAGCAGACTGTACATTGGCTTGGCCTGTTCTTTCATGAACAGTGCAGATGTCTTGTGTATTTTCAAACAAATACACTCATAGCAAAGGCTACAAATTGACACAGAATCAAGCTACAGATGGGGAGGCAGCTCTGGTTCATCAGATCCTCAATAGTGATAGCTTTTCTACAATAGAGAGGAAGTTTAGCCCTACCTGAAAGCAGTAGATTGTGCTCATCTCAGGGATAATGTTCACAGACCCCCTAAAAACTGTAAGCCTTGGTTTTGGCTTCATATATTTCCCCTTATTTCAAAGCATGTTCAAAATGGGGTTAGATTTATGTCTGAGTATAAGCACTACATTAACAAGCTGTCACTCTGGAAGTTATCACAGAATATCTAGTTACCTTGAAGTAATTTATTTCTGAGCTCAAATGTCCAGTGGAACACTTTCCCCCAGTATCATCATGGTTAGGGCCCATAGGAGCATACGAAGAAAGAGGTATTAGTATGAAAAGGTGGCAGTTTACAGAAAAACAGAGGTCCTAGTATAAAGGAGGTAGAATACTGAGGGAGTGGAGGGAGAGGGAGAAGCTGGTTAAAAGGAGGATATGACGGCAGGGTCTGTGAGGGAAGCGACGTGTGGCCTGGGTGTGTAAGTGTGGTAATTGGTGCTGTGCAGTGTAAGACTCTGATCAATGTTGCCCGATTAGGGTTGGCAGCCACCAGACACTTGTCTAAGTGCATTTATTTGTCCAGTTCTAGTTTACAAGACTTGTGATTGACTTTTAAGGAGTTACCTGAAGAGGCTATTCAAATGCCAAGTCTGCTTCCCGTTACTCAGCTTTCACAAATGCGAGAAAAACAATGAGACTTCTCTGAGTTACATCTAACTGGTTTTGTCTGCAAGCCTAGGAAAGGTTTATGTTCTACTTTAATGGAACACGACTCAAGGCATTCTTATTTTATTGGTTTTGTAGAGGGTTTGTTGAACCTTAATGGCTCAAAGACCCGTATCTTCTGACATACTCTGTAAGTACAGAGTTTCCAAATAGCTTCATTATTGTGTACCAAATTCCAGCACCTGAGACTAATTTTGTCTTCCTTCTATCATACATTTGTTATGATCATGCCTGCTTGAATTCTTCATTTTTCATTAGACAAATGTCACCTGTATCTCCAGTCATGCTCCTTGGCTACATACATACTTTACAAAGACATAGCCTGTTTTGCACCTTGTACAGCAGTAAATCAGGTAGTCCAGGAATATTTCATGTCTCAATTGAGTCTTGTAATGATAGTATGTTACTCATTCCAGGAGTCCCTCATTCTACTAAGTCTTCCATTCAGCTTGTCTTTTCTAAGACCTTCAGCGTTAACTCCACAATTACCAAAGCTTTCCAAATACATAATCTGAAACAGAACGTGACTACATAGGGTGTTCAAGGTCACAGTTACACTGTGGCAAAGCTTCACAAAGTTCCCCAATAGTGTATTTTATCCACATCAGGCTGTATCAAGAAGGTTTTACAAGACACATGGGATTTATCCTTAACAGTCAGCAAATCTTAAGAGTTCTACAGAATAGAAAGGAATAGAACCAGTTGGGAAAAACAGGCAGGAAATGATGGTAGGAGAGAAGCTAACCCTTCAGGATAGACTGCCTCAGGAAAGCCCCCTTTCATCTCCCCAAGGAGCTACCACTACTTAAACATCCCCATCCAACTGCTGAGTTCCCAGATAAGAACTATTAACCCTCAGAAAAACACCTAATGATTTTGCCCTATAAAAATTTTGCATCCTGAAGTACACAGAATTTGAAATGCTTAGACATAGCACAGGGATATCTTTCTGTATAGTTTAAAACCAAAATATTCTTTAAAACATAGTCACTCATCCTACTGGGCCTGCGCTCCACTCTACCCACTGAAACTATTTTAAAATTAGTTGCTGCCATTAACTACCATTCATGCTCTTCTGTGCCAGTCAGACAGCTTTGCTGCTCACATGTGATGGCCTGTGGAATCCAGGACTTAGCTCTCTGGCTATGTTTACATGGCACAGCATGGTGTTGTGGAGAGCTACTTGAACTAGCCTGAACAAGTCAGCCGGCCTACACAAAACTTCCATCACAGGGCTAACAGATCTCATATTTGTGCACAGATTTGAGCTGACTAAGCAAAATTGTGATAGGAGGACAGAGAACATGAGTTATATCAGACAACTAAGTGGGATGAATGCAAACAATTTTTGGAATATACTAGAAATTCTTAGAAGTTTTGTTAAAAAATGTAGCTCATTGCCATCTTAGCTATTACCCAGGCAATATTTTGTGTAAAGTATAGTAGAGAGGATTTTTCAAGTATAGACATGAAGGGGATTTTTGAAGGAACCAAAATTTTGAAAGTATGTGGCTCTTTTACATCAAGGTTTGGCTAGCCTATGTGAAAACATTCAATTCTCAAATGTATAACAAAAGAAATTAGTAACTGTCATAAAGAATATGGTCATATTGAACAAACATACAGAAGTTAATTCCTCTGGGAAATTTTTGCTCAGATTTTTAAAACCAGCCTCTGAGATTTGCTAGTAGAGATAATTATTCATCATCTTCTGAAGGACAATTTAAAAAAAAAAATTACAAAAAGAGCAATTGATCTTTATTATGTACAGTAGCTCTTTGGAACAAATTCAATAGAATCCTCTTGGTTTCATTCTTAATTAGTTCCATAGGATTCTCCCATAAGGGAAACATTTTTGAGCAAAATTCCATTGAGAGATTTTCATCGTGTTTGCATAAGTCTGATCATACATCATTACTGAAAGCCTGTTATATTTCTAGCCCTAAGGCTAACATAAAGCATTTTTTCTTTTGACATTTCTTATGTTAAGCCTCAGATGCAGAAAAGACCACAGGCAGCTCACAGGCACGTTATATATAGTATTTGATAAGCTACTTGTGCTTGAAGTAAGAGAATACATAACAAACATCCTGTGATTTATAAGTGAAAGAATGAAATCATGAGAGAAACAAAGTTACAGTCAAAGACTATCCTTATTACTTCAACAGTGTTCTCATCAGTTTCACAGGCACACTCATATTTATTATGCATTGCTTGGAACTACTTATTTTGAGAGGGAGAATTGCACCTTGCAGACACTTCGACTTTATTATGAGGTACCTATATTGCTGGTACTATTTTTAGTTTTCTACTTACCTCTGGCCTGAAAATTAAATAATTATGGTTTTGTTTCCATTTTCTCAGGACAACCAAACGTTAAGATTGGTCAGTAGTTACCTGAAGAAACTGCAGCTAATTCACATTGTTGAATTCACATGGCAGACACTCTCACAGTTAGCAGATCCCTGAAGCTTGGTATGAGTCCATGAAAGGACAGGACTTGCCTAAAAGGATTCTAAATTTCTGGATCTAAACAAAATATCCAGGAAGTCCAGATGCCAGCTGTACTATTTCCTTGTAAGTCCTGTTATAGAGGCATGCCAAGAAAGATACAGAGGTATGAAGCTACATTTCATAGGTCAGTAATACAGTTTGTTGGTGAAGGTCTAGACAAATCTACAAATACTAAGGTACCCAAGGTACCAAATTTCTCCTGCTTTCTTTAGGGTTCTAAAGCCTTCATGAATTTGGTGAATAATACTCAGCTGTAAAAGTCCTTTCTTGGGGTTAAGCCACATGTTCCAAAGTGACAGAACAACCAGTAAATTGCCACTCTTCATCTGCAAAGTAAAATAATGAGAATGCTTAGTGCTAAAAACATGTACATGAGCATGTTAATATGCCTTAGCTGACAGATGATAACTTTTTAACCTGTAGTAATTGAATTGCCTGTTCAGACCCTAATACTGAGATAAATATTTGTTTCAGATTGTGAGGAGAAGGAGAAAAAACAAGAACACCCCTAAAGAGATGTTCTCATGGAGACCTGGCAATCGTTCTGTCCACAGACTGATCAATAACAGAAATGCAATATGGAACAACTGCAGCCAATTGACAAACTGGCTTGATCAGATATAGTCCTTCAATTCAATTTACACTACTTGACATGATGTCATCAGCAGAACAAAAAAAACCAAATAACATACACTAAAGCAAAATTTCCTCCTCAATAATGGGATGTTAAAAGGGGTTCAAGCAGGTTTATCTGAAGGGTCACCAACAATGTGAGAGCATCACTCTTTAGCTGCCAATACAAAACTGGTACAAAAGGACAGTGAAAGAGAACAGTATATCCAGACCATATCTGAATGTGATCACTTCCCACACAGAATACTAAAACTGCACACCTTATACTTACTTGGCCCTACCAATAAAAGATGCAGATCAGCATACATGACTCTCCCCTTCCCCACTCCCCTCCCTCCCTGCAAAATAAAAATTTATGTACTGTTTCTTAACCCAGCAGGAAGAGCTGCTTTTTAAGAAAAAAACTGCTTGCAACTCTTGTCATTTTGTTTAATGAATGATTAAAAAAAAGGGGGAAGAGTTAATGTATCACAGTATCACACAGTAAAACTTTTCAATAAAAGAGTGTAGAGAAGCATATGATCACCTTTATTCTGTATTTGAACTTGATCTCTGAGCCTCTAACTAGAAGATTTTCTAATAGGAAAAGTTTTGTTCTCTTGGGTAAGAATTTTCAATTGCTATGATTTTTCTCTCACTATCTCAAGGATAATTATCTTTTCTAGCCATTGATACAATGTCTGCTTTGAATCTTCCACTTCTTTGACCAAGGAGTTTAATTTAATAGAAAAAGCTTAATCTTCCCTTCCAGGGAGTTTCAATAATGTTTTGATTTCATTTGTCCAGGAGGTGATCAAGTCCAGCACTTCAATAGAGTATCTTTTTTTGGTAGCTGTCACGAAGGTCAGCCTGCTGCAGATTCCATCCTGACTAAACTGTGGAATACAGGCTGTGCAGACTGCAACCGAGTAAGAGAAACCTGTAGGCAGGAGAAATCTGTGTCATGCGTAGTGCTGCTATGAGATCATAGAACATGAATGCCCTATGTGAAGCTGATGTTGTAGCTCCTTCCCATTTCCCTGGTCACTTGTGGGATGGCTGTAGCACCGTGTTTCTTTTACCTACCACCAGAGGAAAAGCTAATGCCAGTGGTGATTCCATGGATGAAATTTCCAAAGACATAGGAAAGCTCAGGGTTCAAAAAGAGATTGAAGAAATCATAAATGGAAAAACATCCATCAAGAGCCATTAAGTAGAAAGATATTGTGTCCAGTTCAGAATTCTCAGATTTGCAAATTTCTGCAGCCTGTAAGTTTATTCATTTATTTGCATTGTTCTTATATTCTTACTAGGCCTGTGGTGTTGGCTGAGTCAGAATACACACATAACCGGGCCACACATTGACCACACACGACAATTCTTTATGAACTCACGTGAGTATTTATTTCAATACTCATTTCTCACTAACTTTCATAATGGCATCAAGAATTTAGCTCAGGAAGGAAAGAAGTTAGCTGGAATCATCATCCCAATCACAAAGTTTAGCTGGCCTTTGTTCCCCACCCACTGCTTTGCTCACGGGTTTCTGCTGCAGACTGAAGGCTATCTGGCACCCACAGTGGGTCCTGGGTTTCTATGGATCGGACTAATTTTAACCTAGTTCTTCACTACTGTAGTTAAACAAATTTGAATGATTTTAGAAACAAGATCATTCTGATGTTCCAAGGAGTGTTGGTATATATCATTCAACTAAACACCACAGCTGAACTCATGAACCAGGACACCTTGGAGATTTGGAGTATCAAGGAAATTTGCATTATGTTATGGATTTTCCTTTTCTCCTTTACACTCTGATTGTATTTTCCTACCATTTAAATTACATACATTCTGTGCTTTATTCAAATAGCCTAAACTTTTCTTCCCCTTAGCCTGGATGCTGAAGACCTGATCACAGACCTAATGAAAACATTTATGTGGTGACTTTTAAAACTGGTTAGGGATGCAGATTAGCACCCAGTGAGACTTCCAATAGCATCTAGGAGCCTAATTCTGATAGGGATCTATCTGTCAAAACAACTTAAGAAATCTGGCCCATAAAACCTTATCCATTGACTTTAATGAACACAGACTGGTACCTTAAAAGAGAATGAAGAAAGAAAATTCACTATATAGTAAGAAGGTTAATAAAATATTACAATCATAGCCACATCTTAGTGAAAATCCATGTTCTTTTGTACTCATTCATTTTTCCCAAGCTCCATTCCTTTTATTTTACTTCCCTCTCCCTAACTGGCTTTGAAATCTTCCAGCCTAAGGCAGTCAGTCAGTCCCTGCAGGGACTCCTTTTACAAGAACTTGATCATCTCTTGATGACATATAGTCTAATTAGCAAATCAGGTAAGGGTGGGTAAAGCAGCAGGGCAAACCCTGTTAAAAGCAACAAGTACTTGAATAATTTTCTTGGGAAAAGAAAAATTTTTTTCTTTTCCACAAAGAGTCTGCTTTATCAGACGTCTTGTGCCCTGAACCATTAATTAATTAAACTTATGGTTTCAACCAGCTCTCAAGGTAACCTGCTTAATTTCATCCTGGCTGATGGAAAACTCCCTAGCAATTTTGTACCTCCTTGACTTTCAGCTATTTAGCTATCTTAAAAGCAGGAAGTTTTAAATCTAATTGTGTAATATCATAATTGTTAGGATTATTATTACTAGCAATATGAAAGTATTATGCACTAAAAAATACTATTTATTGTATTTTATTTTAGAAATTAATTTAGGATTCAAGCTGTTTGTACTAAAAATCTTTTCCACTGCACCCCTTTTTTCTAGTCTGTAGGTAGTATCAGGACTGTTCTGTAGTGCTGTCAATATAACAAACTATTCCTGACAAACAATTTTACCACTGCAATCTTTAAAGTGGATGGAGTCAAATGGTCTGAATACGATCTCCTTCGCTTCCTTTCTGTCCTGTATAACAGCCTTTCAGGTGGTTGGTTTTAGGAAGCACATGGGAATTTCTATTGGCCCAAAGGATCCAAGGGCATTATTTAACTCTTCCAGAGAACCATAAGATCTCAATAGAGACAGCAGCAGCATCTAAGGCTTCAAACTACTTTGCAAGGACTAAAAAAGTGGAAGATGGAGGACATACAGCTATTTTTATCTTCCTGTTAAGGTATTGCAGCAGTGGAAAAAGTCCGAGTTCAAAGGTCTGGCCGTATTTAGCTTCCTGGAATCATTCTATTCCAATTTTCTCTGGGCCAGAAAAAAAATAGCAACAGGTGTACCCATAAACTATAAAGTCATAACTGGCAAGTGGAACTCAGTATTTAAAATGTATTTATTAGAAATAGAATTGACAGTTATCCTTTTATCAACGCAAAAGTGTAAACCCCTACTACCTAAAGCTGGTGCTGTACAATTGCAAGTGGGTAAGGACTTCAATATGAACATTCATCTCAGCTTTTAAATGACATCTTTTCTCATTCTGCTTTTGTATTCAAAACGGGATTTCCCCAAAGTTGAACAGAATGAAATGTCACTAGTACGAATGATCACAGAACCCAAAGTTTAAACCTGCACATGCATAGATTTGCCCTAGAAATCACAGAATCACAGAATCGTCTAGGTTGGAAAAGACCTTGAAGATCATCCAGTCCAACCATTAACCTAACACTGACAGTTCCCAACTACACCAGATCCCTAGATGTGCATTAATTGAATCAAGCCAAGAGTAGAAGTGCTGTATGTGTTCCCCCAAAAAATACAAGAGAAAAAAAAAGACTTTAGCATAGAGATTGCGTAAAATAAGTCCATGGTAAAGGAGAAGGGCAGAATTCTAAGCCCATAAGACTAAAAGTATTTAACAAAATCATGAAGCAAACAGATGCAGGGGAATTGAAATTACTGAAAGGTATCCCTTATGCATAGTCAAAGAGGCTATGTATATACTGTGTAGATTACTTATTCTCTAAAGCTTAGCCACAATATGCTTAAGTGTTTTCTTGTGTGGCTGCTTTGGATGACCAATGACCTCTCAGTGAAATTTTAGCAAGGGCTGACACTAATGGTTAACTAATTACTCCTGACATTTTGCATCATGCTTTCAGCTGTCATGCATGAATACAAACCTGTTTTCTACTAGAGAATGAGAAACCCCAGTACAATTAGTTCTACATAACTGTATTTAAAAAGCTGTCAAAGCAAATTAGCTCACTAGTGATTCCATCTCCAGGCATTATATTCTTAATTTTTGTATACACTCAAGAACTCAAATTCAACAACATAAAATTACACAAATTAACTATAATCAGTATTTCTCACCCAAGAAATTACTGCATGAATGCAAGGAAGTTTAGCAAAGGCTGTGTTACAATGGATGGCTGAACAAGATCCATCTTAAAAAACAGGAAATGTGGATAATACCTATCTCCAAAAGCAGAAAACTATAAGCCTTACATAGAACAAGACCAGACTCTGCAGAGTATATGGACCAGATAAGAACAGGAAAAGAAATGTCCTCATCTACAGAGCAGCAGTTTAACTTCTGTCTGCTTGGAGACTGGGAAAGAGATGTGACCTGGCCAGGGACACAAGCCTATTCTAAAGCTATTAGAATTGTTAGCTGTGAGTCTCATTAATCAGACTCCTGAGTAAGCATGAGGCATGCAGGTTAGTGAACTTACAGGCTCCTTTGAGCAACGACCTGGCTCATACCCTTCTAACTTCGAGCACGGGCAGAGCTATAGAAGATCATCTCATGCATCTGACTACACAGACATGCCTTGTCAGAGTTTTGAAGAGATCTAGATTATAGTCTTTAATGCCAGAGTTTTTGATCATTTTGATCTAAAGAAAGAGGATAGGAACATACATAGACAGAACGTGTCTAATATCAACAGTGTAGCAGCTGTCAGTGAAACGTAAGAGACAAGAAGATAGAAAATGGGACAAAGCTGAAATGATCATGGATCAAAGGGAAATTCAGGACTACTGTGCCCAATAGGGTAAGCTGCAACCAGCTTTGGCTAGCTTAACTGCTCATGTGTCCTTGGAATGAGAAAACTAATGCTCCTCACTGAAAAGGAACAGGGCTTCTGGAACAAGCCACATGCTGTCTCCTTTCTGAACATTTCATCCTCTTTCTTCACTGTTAGGGAACAGACATGGAGAGGGGCCCTCTAAGCTGCAATGATGTGTTTTGGGTATGTTCCGTGCCAGAAAGCTGAAGAAACAGCAGGCCAAGAGAGATCTTTACAGAATCAGAAAAAAAAATGATGGAAGAAATAGATTCAGCTTCCTAAGCCAGCAGAAGCAATACTGCATTTCCTTTTTTCTCAAGGACTTGAGCTTCTAAAAAGCAAAGACACAGTTTTACTGATTTCTTATTTCCCCAGAGACGGGGAGCTGAAATTGTCAGAGAAAAGCAAATAAAAGTTATGTCTGTGTATGACAATTATTGCTGAAAAAAAGCAATAATAAAAAAATGAATGTTTCTGGTATATATTTGTTCAATTCCATTAGAACATAAGATGTTTATTTGTTATAGAGTTACATTCTGCTCCATATAACAGAAGCATAAAGCTAGAATAACCACGTTTGCATCAGACCAAAACCAGTAATAATGTCCTATAAAATTAATTTCAAGCTTCTCATGAAAACAAGACACTTTTTAATAAATACGTCATGGCATTGGTTATTTGTTACCATTTTAATAAAAAATGAGTTTTGAAAATCAGGTGCATATTTGAAGAAAGAGAACAAGCTCATTTTTTGAATACCATTTGCAAGAACAACTTCATGCAGCTCTTTATGGGACATGCTTTTCAGTTACTATGCAGATTTTTTACCTTTTAGTGCTGTAACAGCATAGTATTTTAACTCCAGCAACAACTGATATTTTCCAGTCAATTTGCTTTGACTCACTACATGTAGATTTAATCTGATTTTCCTCTGAAGGAAAAAAAAATTAAAGATTCCTGGAATATACTAGAGTAATAGTTTATTAGTCACTAGTCACTATATAGTAATAGTATAGCAGTAACAGAAAAAAAATCTTTTGGTGAAGCTATAACATCCCTTCTTTACAGAAATTAAAACCTTATTTGTTCAAACAAATAGAATTTTGCCTGCCAACGAGCCATAAAAATAGCAAAAAAAACCCCCAAAAGGTAATGAAACATGGGAGAGAATGACTTCTCCATGCTGAACTGAAAAGAAACTTAGAAATTTTTATGACATATTTGCATTGTATCTATTATTGTTACTCATTATGGCACCTCAGTGTTTTCACTAACACTGGAACCCTATTAAAGACAGTTCCTGCCATAATAGTAAATACAAAATCTAGCTTAAAAAAATGTTGTTATCAACCCTGTTTTACCGAACTAAAGGACTGTAGGGCCAAACTTTGAGGAGTTCTGCACACACAAAGCAGCTCTCAACTTATGGGTCCTAAATTTTCAGTCAGAAGCATCTCTACACAGCAAACTGAAGGTGGACTGTAACACATGGCCTGTTTGTGCCGTACTTGTCTGTATGTGCAATGGTAACAATGAAGATGTAGCAGCAACAGAAAGAATGTATTGGCAACTGTACAGTACAGGGCTTTCAACATAATTGTTAACACACACTACAACAATTCATGTCCTTACATCTATACTGATATTGCTACTCATTCTGTCTAAGTTTCCGTATCCAGTCATGCCTTCATTTCACTCTGTAGTCATCTCTTCTGCAAACTCCAGGTTTTAAGAAGCCCACAGAAGCATAAGATTCCTTTCTCAGTCACAAAACTAGATACATCGAAATAAAGAAACCGTTAAATGATAAAGGAACAAAAGGAACAAACAGCTCATCTTTACTTCCATAGTAGAAGACTCAGAATTATTGCATGTATAATACAACTCAGTAAAGTTTAAGGAGTATCTGAAAAAGTAATCTTGCTTTGTTATCCCAAATTCATAGGCTAGACCAATATAGAAGTGATTTAATAACAGTGCACACATCTTCACTCACATTTTTATGGACAGCTCAATGTGAAAAGGAGACAAAACTTACTTCCAAGATCCATTTTAATGATACCTCTGGCTTTAAGGCATGCGAACAAAGAGTGTACATGTAAGCTTAACAAGAGAAGGACAGAAGAGAGTTGGCACCATTTTTCTCACTGCCAAAGAGAAAATAGATGGAAACATTACCTCTGCATCTATATTTGAATTTTGGATTCTAGATGAGAAATTGTTGAGTCCACTTATGTGGTACCAAAATTGTTGCTAACCCAAGGACTGTAAGCAGACATACCTCAGAAGCTCTCCCCTCATTAGCTTTCTCATTCATTCTTGCAGATGCCAAAAGACCTTGGTAATTTTGTGTAGTATATGTGGCTCCTCACAGCCTGAACCAATAGCAGAACATTATGGTGCAGACACAAAACTGTTTATCTAAATAATAGATAAAATATTCATTATTCATCAATAAGCCAGCACTGA
The DNA here is from genome assembly GCF_965140245.1 of Athene noctua. NCBI lineage: Eukaryota > Metazoa > Chordata > Aves > Strigiformes > Strigidae > Athene > Athene noctua. Next base: position 7,950,407 of record NC_134044.1, read on the forward strand.
AGGATGAATGCTGTATTACACCAGTACTGAAACTAACTGAGTTTTTTGAGCCTGAGCATCTGTTGGGTGTTGTCCTTTAATCGGAGCTGCATAGGTTTGATTCCCAAGGGCATGATCAAGCATTTTCTTTGGTTTAGATTCAGGCAGTTTCTCCCACAATGCAGGATTTGTTGCAAGTTCTTTTAACAAGAAAAAGTTGACATAGTATTATCTTTTGAATCTGCAGGTGTCCTCTGTAATTTACAATTTATGATGTCACAGTTAATGAGATTGGTAAATATATTGGGTTTGTCTGAATAAAAGCTCAGCATCCCGATACCTGAAGAAAAATTGTTAAAAAACCCTTCATATCTCTGAGGGTTGTATTCTACTACAGAGGGAAATTAAGACCAGAGATAATAGATGACAACCAAGACAAACTTTCAGGGCTTTTTAGGGAAATTTTTGACTATGTGTCACGACTGAGGCTCCATGAAACCATTTTCATTTTATGGACTGAGAACCTGGAGAACAGAAGCTGACAAAAGGACATCAGAGGTTGGGTAAGAATACAGACTTTCCTCCTCTTAAACAAGAACAACACAGGATCACAGCAAGCTCATCTTGTACATCTCCTCACATATCTATTTCCAGAAGAGTAAACAGAGAAGCCACGTATATGTATGAGGCATGCACAAAGGTCTGAATACAACACCACGGGTGGAAAAGAACTTCTGACCCAAATTTATCCCATCATCTCTATTCATCTATTCAGTTACAGTAACACTGTTTTGCTATGTCTTCACCTTTGAATTCCTGAGACAAAGAATATTCTGAAGGTAACTGAGTTGTTTTCCAAGGCATTCACAGTGACACGTCTGAAAGTAGCTTATGATCAGTCCTTTTCACGCAAACAGCATATTTCTTATATTCATTCAGGCAAGCAAAATACATAGCACTCCTCAAACCAGCCACTGCAGACCATTTCTGGCTTCAGATCTTCCAGCTAATTTAGAGATGCAAATAAAAAAGCTACCACTGAGGGCTATATGTATAGACCTGTGACTCCTTTGGAGCCACCATGTAGACAGAACAACAAATGAATTATATTCCTTCAACTGTATAGCTTTTATTCATTTCTGTCCAAACAAAATTCTAATAGTAATAGTCAAAACAGAGAAGAAGCCTTAACATTTGTTTGTTGTATTCTAGGATAACATAAGCAAGTTATTAAGAAGTAAAGTATAGTTTCCTTCTTTTCCTCTTTCCACAGCAGTTTGCAAAAGAACATGTTCAAACAGTAATTGCTTGTACAAAATGTGAGAAAAATATTAAGTAATTTATACTGTGTGACACCTGCCTTATGAAGTGAGAGCCATGTAATATTCTGGGTGCTATTTTTTAATTAAAGCCAAAGAGCAATCTTGATAGATTTTTTTCTTCCGGTAATGTACAAGTTATCCCCTACAACAAAGTGTTATGAACCAATTACCTCTTAGACAAGAAGCAACTGCAAACCATGAATACAATATGCACTTCTTCAGTGCAAAACATGAATAAGATATGATTGATGGAAAGATCTCTTAAGACAAATTATATCTAATCTCTGTAGAAAGAACTAGGTCTCTTCCTCCCGTCCTTTGTTTTTTCCTATCTTTGAAGTTAATCTGTTGAAATTCTACTGTGTGAAGCAAATATTATTTAGGGGATCCTATATTACCTGTACTATACACAGAATGAAAACTCCATGACGAGGTTTATCATTACAATGCTCTGCTTAGCTTATTAAGCATTACTCTTACAATAGTATTGTATGAAAAGGACAAGGAAATCTGTTAACATTTAGTTTAACGGTCAACTTTATTCTTTCATTTCCACTTCCTGATCCCATTTGGATTGTGAATTGGAATGCATGTGGATCCAAAGCAAAAATAGGTCAACAGCTTTGTGACATTTTTATTCAATATAGAGTTACTCCAGTACTTTGAATGTGTATGCACTATACTGAGTCAGGACAACAGTGAAGTCTGCATAAAGCCTCAGAAAGCAAATGTAATGGGAAGAGAATTTAAGATGAATAGGTTTTCATTAGGATCTGCATAGATAGTGAGCTGTCTCAGATCTTTTCTAAACTTTCCATTCCAGAATTTCCCCTCAGCTGAAAGGTATTCTGCTCAGAAACTGCATGCAAAACAGAAGGGTAGGCACAGTGAGAGCACTGCCTAATTTTCTATTGGTCCCTTACTCTTGAAGCCAAAGTCAAGGTACATATGCTGCTTTGCATCTGCTGAAACCTTTCTCTCCTAGGAAACTTGTAACCTAGAATATGACTCCAAAGAATGATACCTCATGCGATGTCAAATGAGCTAATTTGGGAAATAGGCCTTGTTTGATCACATAGCCAAGAAATACCCAAGAGACATACTGATGAGCCAACACTACAGTCTGCTGGAATTTGATAATGAAAATGGTGCTGTCAGACACTGATAAACAGCCATTTAAATGAAAGGCAAAATCAGTCATTTTAGAGAAACTCTTTTATACTCAGGAAAAAGGTTCATCAATAGCTTTGATTCTTTTCTTTTAAGGTTTTACTTTAATAATTTGTGTGCTTAGGACCTGTACGTCTGCCTGCATTTTTATTTCCAGCAGTAACAGACAGTAACTTCTTCAATGTGCACCACTGTGCAAGGACAGAAAGTCAGGCACAGTTCTTGTGACTTGGAAAAATTATTTCCTCTTTTGATTCTTCTACAATTCATAATTGATAACTATGTCTTTCATCACTGGAGGACTTTACACAAATAGAATTGAGGTCAGGTTTCAGTTCTGTATCTTTCAAATGCTCTGTTTGGGAAACATATACCAGTGCTTATCTACTATTATCAGGATTTAAGCTAGCTGCTGTTACTTAACAAGTTAGTAAGAATGATACTTCAGCTGTACTTCAGTTGTACTACCAGAAAGGCAGCCAGCCAGCCATCAACACAGAACCAATCAGTGGTGCTGATGCTGTTGATCTAAAGAGGTGGGAACATAACCAGCAGCCAAGATATGTACACTACACTATCACTAACTTGCTCTAGGATGTGAAGATTGACAGTTCATCCTGCCGGATTGTGGTCTCATTTGTTTATGTTGTGTCATCCAAATGTTAACAAACCATGTCTCATTTCTATTACATGCCTGCACAATAGCTTGCACAGTGAGAACCCAAGCCACCTAGGACATTTCAGTACATCCTAGTGTAACAGTAAATGGCCTAAGGTATCACCCCTGATATAAAAGAAATCAGTGCATTTCTCACTTGTTAACTTTTCACAGACAAATTTCGCACAAGCGCTTAACAATAAACCTAATTACAAACATACAATTTCAATAGGTACCTTTTTTTTTTTTTTTTTTGCAATGAGAAGACCTTAGTGTATGTCATCATTCATTAAACTCTTTTGATTCTCAGTTCAGTTCAGTGTTCATGTTTTCATGTCACAGATTCCATGCATAGAAGCAGACAGAACTAAGAGCTTTTCCTGACTGAAATCTCGCACACTCAGTACATAGTCAAAGTTGGCAAAAAATAAGATATGCTTCAGAATTTATTTTTACCTTAGCTACAAGGAATACATACTAGGAATATGCTTTTCTTGTAACAGGACTTATGCACTCATCATAGCAATTTGGCAAATTACAAAACCATGAATGTTTCTAAATTATTCATAGTAAATTTTTATTTTGTTATTATCATCACAGGTTTCCCATATATCCATATGAAACGAGTCACTTTCACCCCTGCAAGTAAAAAGAAGTTTCTGTGACAGAGGCATATTTGATTCCTCCTTCTAATCAGCACCTTGTCCAGATAGGGTATCAGAGTCTCCTACCACGCTGATGTTTTTTCACATATAGATGGTGATCCACTGTCACTGGTATTGGACTTGCAGATTACCTTTCTCTTCTAAGACTGTCTGCTTCTTTAGGTCTTTTTCACCAGTTTTGACCACATTCTTCAGGACTAGGTCATGATACAGACTCTTTGCAACATTACTCACATGGGCCTCGCACACAGACACACGGTCCTAGCAGAGAAGTGTTTCCCAAGCTTTACTGTGTTTCAGAGTCAGTCAGGACAGCAACTGAGAACGTGTCTGCCTTCACCAGAGAGCAGTGACTGGTTTCTAGCAATTAGGATATTCCACCTGCAAGCTCCATGCCTGCAATGCTACTCCCCTTGCTAGAGTGGATATCACTGATTATGTTCTACAGACATTTTTTGTATGATATCCAACAAATTTTCTAATTTACCTTGCATACCTACTATGGCTTTTTTTTCATTTTATGTTTTTAATCTTCCCGTCGTTCTTTATATAGCTCCTATAAGAGACTTCGATTCAAAACAGTAATATTTTTGTGTTTTATGAATTATCATGCTCTGCTTTATCTCAAAACACACTGTGTAGAAGGAGAAGATCTACAGATCTCAGGTGCTTCCAGTGTTGAACAGCAACTAAGGGAAGACATAAAATGTCTGTATTTTACTGCATCTAACTCACCATTCGGCACATGAATTTTTTCACATTGCTCTCTAGTCTGTTGTGCTCATAGAAGTTGACAAAAGGTGACAACAATTCTTGCAACATTGGCTGTAGCTTTTTATGTCTTTTTATGTCTAACTTCCTCTGATTTTTCTGCCCTAGGGAGTTTAGAACTGTACATGGCCCTCTGACTACCGAAATAGAAAATAAAAACTACATGTAAATCCAGTTCTAAAAAGCTTATCTGATTTTTATGCTGAAAGGTTATCTTTCAACCATCATGCTAGAAGAAAGCATTTGGAACATTTTTCATCCAGGTACTTAAATTATAAAAAGAAGGCGACAAGAACAGAGGAAAATATAGACAACAGGGGAAAAAAATCTTTACTCATGTGGGCAAACAACTAGAACTTGGGTCTAGTACTTTCTGAAATCACAGTTGTGTTTTATTTATACATTAGAAAAAAATGGTTGGAAAGTTTAACATAAACATGATGGTGTACGTGGAATGACTGGAGCAACACTGCAGACACTTTTTCCTGTTAAATTTTCCTTAAAATCTGGGCTTTAGGTAAAGAAGATGGAGACAGCAGTGGAGACTAAGATACAATGTGTCTGGCTGGCTGTAATAAAGGAAAAAACTTTTATTTGCCTAAATAAAAAATAAAATAAAACTTCACAGATTTTGGGTAATTTTGGGTACAGATGGTGATTTATATGTTTATGGTGACTGAAGCATGATTTTTATCTTATGCATAGTTATGTTAACTGCAGCTACAAATTACTCACAACCACAGAGGCATATTTGCATTTGTAATTTTTTGTGCACAGTATTGAAAATCTGGACCCATAAATGCCTATCCTTTTCAAGAGTAATGGAATGAGGATTTTTCTTTACCTTGTTAACATTTCAGAACAGAGTTGCTGCTTAAGGAGTGAAAACATTGATAAATGAAAGAATAATGACACATCACTTCATAATAAAATTGGCCAGAGAGAACTGTGTTTAGTTTCTGTTTCATTTTAATTCTTTATTTTCAACTTTAAAAACTGAAAATGGGCAGTGAAAATTTTGCTGAGAAGAAAAGGAAAACAAAAAGGCAAAGAGGGAGAAAGACTAAAAAAAAATTCTCCAGTGTTTAATTTCTTGATTTCTCAATATGAAATACACGAAGTAGAGGGAAAGAAATAAAGATGACATAGTACAGTCACTGGAAAAGTACTTGATTCTTACAGGTTAATTTTTCAGTACTCCTGGGAGACCAGACCTTTACTGGATGCTTAAGTAGGACAGCTGAAATCAAGAAATTTGAAAATTTGGGCTTGTGTGTTTATTCTAGAAAATTCCTGGGTTCCTCTGATATCAGTGAACGTACAATAGATGATGCAGAAAAAGAAAATCGCCAAGTCTTCTATGTTGCTAATTACGATCACAGGGGAACTTCAGATAGATGATGGATAAAAAATTGTATAAATATTTCAACAGTAATTAATAATTAATTACATACCAGACAAGACTATTATGAGCAACACACACATTTGTAGAAATTCTAATAATCTGATAACATTGGGAACTTGTTTAAATTAAATTGCCTTTGTAAACAAGGACAGAATTAAAAGACTGGTTTAGAAGGAAAAGCTTTTAGATGTGTTGCTATTTAACCATATGCCCAGTAATAGAGAATTACAAGCAAAAGTGAATTAGAGAGTATAGAGAATATGTACAAGAAAAGAATATAAATCTTCAGTTCCAAGTTTGAGTAATTTTATGAGTCATCAACAAAGAGTCATCCTTCATGTCCATATCCCCAAGAACATTTACAGACAAGTGATGAGTTTGAGCTTTGTTACTCTTCTATAAGATCTACCCAGGAAACAGAATAATCTAGCATTTTTAAGGTGCACATTGCAAAGAGGAAAAAGAAAACCTAATACATTGCCTCTGACATAGAATAAATTAAACACAAGCCAGTAAAAATGTATTTAAGTAAAAAAAAAAAAAAAAAAAAAAGAAAAAAAAGGCTTATGATAAACATAGAGCTAGATAAACAAAAATAATAAAAGCTCGAATCTTGTCACTTAGGTCTGCTCCAGGTACCTTTTCTATTCTGGAGTCAGAAGGTAGAATTGATTCTGATTCTAGGGCTGATATCATCTACTCTGGCAGCCCACTGGGGGCAAATTCACACAGCCTCCTTCTTGGAAAAATGGCTGGTAAGGCAGGAGAGTAAGCATAATCAGTTTGTGTGGAAATAAAAGAGCCCAAACTGTCTGAGAGGTCATTTTCCCCAAAACTTGTAGCACTGAGACAATCATCAGCCACATTAAACTGTAACAGAGACACTTTTGAAACAAATTAGAAATCAGCTTGAAAGAACGATAAAAGAAGCAAGGAAATATTTAACAGTGGGGAGAGAGAAAAGGAAAGACAGCAGCACCAAAACTTGGTCTGAAAACACCAGCAGTTGCTCTGTTGGCATTACCACTTCTGTAAATTTCTTGGATTAGTTCTAGAAGGGTGTGGAGAAATCTGTGTGTATTAACATTCTGTAAGTGTCTAGTATTATGGTTTATTATGATGTATTGCTGATACTGAACCTGAATGTACACCTGTCACGTCCCGCTCCGATGAGGGGGGCAAGTGACTCAGATTCGCAAATCCCCAATTGGAGCGGACAACAAGTCTCCAAGTTCAAGCATTTATTAACTACCTACAATGCACTAATTGAACACATGATAATTGGCCAAGTACAGAGCAAGTTGTGGTGAGCAATATAATATGCTTTGCATTTCTTAATAGAAAAAGGAAAAGAGGGAGATAGAGGGAATGGGGGAATACAGATCACCGGTCTGGGTTCCTGCGCTGATCCCGCCGGCGAGGGTTCCAGGAGGCGGCCGTCTTCTTCGCTGGCATTCGTCTTCTTCCCTTCACTGCTTTCTCCAGACGGTCGGGGGGGGGGGGGGGCAGAGAGAGAGAGAGCGAGCCCTTTCTTCCCCCCTTTGATTTATACCCATTTTCCTTGGGTCCGTCCCCTAGGTCGACCCACATAGCTACGTATCCCATGTACAGGGAGGGGTAAGGTGTTTCATGGGATGATGTCATTAGCATGATCATGACAGCCCTCGTTAGCATATTGAGGGGTGTCAACTTTAATATGCATTTTGTGGATAATGAAGCAAAGTTCATTCACCGGACACATGGCCCTTGAAATTTGCCCAGGTGCCCCAGGGCAGAGCCGTCCTGTCTCCACAGGGCTCTCTCCCCCAGCTACATCGGGCAGCGTTATCAGCTTGGGCCTCCACAGAATGCACCCTGTGACTCAGAGTTTTGTCTTGCGAGTGTTTGAGGCATTTCTTCAATCAGCCTCAACTTTTGCTTTCCCAGGTTGTTTGTCTTAGTTTCTCACAGGCCTGGTTTCTCGTCTCTCACAACACCTCATTGATTGCTGGTTAATTATTGTCATTAATAAATCAATTGACTTCTTTGATCTTGATTTGATTAAAACTATGTGAATTAAGCGGTTTTCTTCTATGATCAGCTCTGGTAACCTGTAGTGCAACTTCAAATCTGGCTACTTTTCTTCCCACTCTACACGGATGCCCAAAACAGTACATCTGCAGATAAGCCTTGGTAAAAATACCAGTTTTCCAGCTCTGCTCCCATATCAGACTTGTAAGGAAATCATTTAGGGCGCTTTACACAAGGAGCTGATTGTGCTTTGCTGGGACATATGACTGACACAGTAAAAATCACCATAATGGATGTATATAAGACTTGATAGGCTAGGGATGCATTTCCTTGGTGGAAATGGGTTTGCATCTTTCCAGAAATACTGTAACAGAACAGCCTGATATTCAGGAAGTGAAAAAAGTTACTTTTCATACGCAATTTGATTTATTGACCCAAGGCAATTTGTTGATTCTTGAGCATTGTGCAGATTTGTATGTTGTTTAGCATGTGCTTTCTGTAAACCCAAATTATCAGATTCAGCAGCAGACTGAGGACTATATCATCACAAAAAAACCCTTCCCCGTTCATTTACTTTTCATAAACCAAGTTTTTTGAACCACTGTAAGACTACATTATGCCACTGATATTCTGTAGTATACTAGAAAATATCCTTCTCTTTGACTCTTCGTTATTACTAGTGTCACCATATTCACTTGCTCTTTCTATACATTCTGATGAAAGTTGATTATTTGCCTTCAATAAATCATGCCCATTGACAATGCTGGCAATTTGATGCTGATTGCTACCTGGGATCTAGCAGCTCATGATTATGAAACTCCTTTTTTCTAATACCTCCCTCTGAAATGTACCATTAAAATTACATCATGGGTCAAAAACTAAACAAGAGCCTAACTGGTCTCTGGTATTATTTTATCTAATAAATAAATTAACCTTATCTGTTTCCAAGTTAGAGTGTTCTGAGTTAGAGGAGACTGACACCACAACTAGATTTGCTATCCTGAGTTTATTATAAACCACATCCCTGTAAGATTTAACATAGGGTTTTTTCTGTTTAGTAATGAGAGCCTTTTAGAAATACAGTTATTCTGCTTTCAAAGAATAATAAAAGCTTGCTTTATATAGAAATACAATTTTGGTGTTTGTTCAATGTGTCAGCAGTATTTTCTAAAGAAATAGACATCATTTCTCTTCCTACAGCAGCAGCATTGTCATTTCACTGATGTCTGGAGAACTTCACTGAGGCATCTTTTTGACCTTGTTAAAAATGTCTCTGCTGAGCATTTGAATGAACTGAGTTGTTTGTAAGAAAACAACGAAGATGAAGTTTTACTGTTCTAAGGGACAGACACATTTTAGAATGTAAATAGTTAAAAGAGAGAGGAAGAGAGAGAAATAAATATAATGTTCTCAGAACTATAAAAGCTATATTGATTGAAGAACTAATCAAGGATAGTAACAAGTTGTTCTGCTAGATGAATGAAAAATCACTCACTATTCCATGCAAAACTGTTGAATAAAGACTGAAAAGTTATCTTTGTTGTCATAGAGTAAGTTTACATTTCATGAAACAGCTGCATTTAAGAACCCCAAAGGTAGAGAAAACATTTAAATTTGGGTAAATGTAAAATAGCAGGCTGATTTGTCAGTTGGCATAAGTTAGTATGGCCTCACTGACAAAACTGAAGTCACTGAGAGATTTGCTGCAAGTCATGGAAAAAATATGAATTGTGCTCTTTTACAGAAGCAGCACAAGACCAGCACAAGCAAGGAATAACTGTTTCAGGTTTTGTTAGAGATTTCCCTTACTGTACCTTCTATCTAGTAACCTGCATCCTTAATCAGACACATCGTGTTTCACTTTGGTCAGGTACTGATGACTGAAGTCATCAGGTGTGGAGAGAGGAACAAATGGGAGTGCGGGAAGATAGGTGCCTCTGTTATATTTTATCTGCTTGTTCTACATGCATGCATCAAGGAGACAAGTGCTGAAACTTATCCAGATGAGAGTAGAGAGACTGCTTGCACCAAGAAACTTTGTCTCTGCCACCTTCTAACAATCTTTTCCATGGTCTGATATGAATTTCCTAGAAGCTCTTTGACTCTCTGCCACATAGGTGTGCCACAAAAGTCACAGGAGGCAATTTGCCCAAGTGTAAAGTGCAGCTAAGCTCAATTTTATGGACGTTGATGCATAGTATCCACTGGTTCACTACAGTGTCTCACAGTTTACAAGTTGTATTGGAATCCCTTCAGAACCTGGAAAGGGCATTCAAGCACATATATAGGTTGTAAAAATCTAAGATTCTAGCAGAAATGCTCTTAACCATCCTTGAAGTTTTGCCAGCAGCACAACACAATATTGTATACGTATTTCCAAGAGATGGAAATATTTTTAGAAGCAAAATCTGGAGCTAATTCTTCATCAGATAATAACAGAAATGTGTAACAAATACCTTAAACCTAATACAATCTTGGATTGCACATTTTGGATTTTTTTACAATGTAGAGAAAATAAAATATATTGTCACAGAAATTCTTAGTTAAGCACTTAAACACATGGGTGAGTAGTATCAGTAAAATAGGATACAGAGCAAAGAGAATGTCAGCTCAGATGATGTAAAGTATCAATTATCAGAACAAAAGTACAGATATAATGGGAATAAATCTCACAACCAGAAGACAAAGTGAAACCAGAAAGTTTTCCCTGCTCCTCAACCAAAAAAATTGCAGCAGACCTACTGTGAAGCCAAGTATGAAGTCATACAAACAGAAGCAACAAGAAGATGAGAGTATTTCAATCTGAATGAGTTGAGTGAAATGAAATTTGGGAGACAGAGAAGGGATTTTTAAATAATTCCATAGGAACAGTTATTTGCTTTTCTCAGATGCAAAGGACGTGCATATATTTCCTGGGTTGTGCATGCATCTTTATTTCATGCACCAGTTGACAGGGATGTATGAGAACTATGCAGCTTCTGCTACTTAAAATTGAATTACAAACCAGAGTATCTTGATGATGGAAGAAAGGTGGTAGGGGGACAGGGCAAGGAGACACAGAGAAGATTCAAATCCTCTGGCATCACTTTATTAAATGGCATATGTCCTTCTGCCTTTTTTTTTAAGGGGGGGACATGAGGTGTCTTCTCAGGAATTCAGTCTGAGGCATTGTGAAAGGGGACTACACTTTGTAGTGTAGAAGGTTAATATGAACCTATCTAAAAATGAAATGTGGCAGGTGTAATCAGTCAGCATCCAGACAAGGCTGTGCAGCAACTTGGATAGAATTTTCTCCAGCAGCCCACGCGCACCCAGCACACTGCACATGATGAATACAAAAACCAGTGTAGCTGAAGATCAAATGTTTGTCCTTTCTTATGCCACCATGTGGCAGAGCACAGTTGCATACAGCTCTGTGCAGTTGAATGTGTATTAAACTGTCAGTGCTCTTAATTGAATTACTGAATTCAATGACATGCTAAAGTGCCATTCCCTGAGCTATAATAGTCTCTCTTTCTTACAGTCTAAATTGGCTTTGTCTTTATGGTTGCAAAATAAGTCTATTCCTTAGCAATGTGAAATGTGTACAGAGGACAAAAAAAGAGTCCTCCTGCCTGTGTTTAGGAATTGTGGGCATGAATGTACACAATGATATGACCACACTTCTGTTTTGAAACAGGACTGACTATATCTGCAATTCCGTCACTGAGCATCATCACATGCAAAGTTTTCAGCCTGTGGGTGGACTGGAGATGAAAGATCCTGCATCTGCAATGTGAAGAATCGACTTTAATCCTTCCAACTCACAAGTGTGTCAGATTTCTTGGAGACAATTGGCAATAATTGATGTTGCCTTAATGTTTTTCATGTTTTAAAAGAGAGTAACATAATCTTTTAAGTCCTCAACTGTAATTGCAATTAAATTTTTCTCTGAAGTGCCTTGTAGATTTCCTGTGTATTACATCCCCAGTCCAAACCAGGAACTGGCTGCAGATCACAGTTTCTCATGGCTGTTTCCTGGGAAAACTAGGACATGATCAGGAGATGATGCCTGAATGTGGCAGGACCAGCCCCAAAATACAGTTCAGAGGAGATTAGGTCTTCCAGTTTAATTGTAGCTGAGATGATAAACTGTTTGTCCCAAGATGAGGTTCCACAATATAATTATCATGTAATATCCATGCATTCAGTGCAGGGCCATAACTTGTTTTTGAGCAGGATGCTTTGTAAAACATTCTTGAAAACTAGGTTTGCCTATTCTGCCTCTCTTTCCCAAGATTTTAGCAATCTTCTCTATATCTTTCTAATCTGTTTTTCTCACCTTCACCTTGAAAGGTTGACTTCTTTGGAGGGATGAATGATGAGATAGATCTCTGTGGTGTCTGAAGACAATTCTGGATGAAAGATGCTGCAGGAATGCAAGTCATTGCTAGTACTTTATTTCTCTGTATTATGGTGTTTTAGCCCTATTGTATTCTCTGTTTTTTCCTTTGCCAGCCATTTGCACACATGATCTCTTCTTTAGTCATATCCCTCTTCTCTACTTGTGTTTACCCTGCAATCATTTCAATCAATTAATCTCCTCACTAATCATTTCCGACTTAAAAAACCATTGTTTCATGGTGATTTAAACTGACAGTGAAGAGGACAACTCTCTAACCATGGTCTACAAGAGAAAACCCTTTGTTATTTACCAACATGTAAAGTACAGAGATTGGTTACAGCAAAGAAAAGTAAAATATGCCAGCGTAGTATGTGCGGAGCCAAGATGCCACCTACAAATGGTGTCACCACCCAGGGAATGGTGTCACATTAAATAATTGCCTTTCATTTAAAATCTTCCAGGTAACTGAAAATTATCATTGTTTTTGGAGCTCCAGTTCTGTGACCAGTGCAAAAATTTTGTTCAAGATGTAATAGACAAGATACAGAATAGAAGTACTTCTCAACCCAAATTGTAAGGATCCTTGTTTGAAAAGAAGGAGACTTGGTTAGTTCTCACCATAACAGCTAGAACTATTTTCTTAGCATAATCTAATAATGGATATCTGTTATTACCAGAAACAATATTTTCACTATTAGGTACTACTACTATTCAAAGGAAGTCATGTAAGACCGCCAGGAGGCTGCATGGATGAACAAGGAGCTCCTGGACAAGCTCAAACACAAAAAGGAAGCCTACAGAGGGTGGAAGCAAGGACAGGTAACCTGAGAGGAATACAGAGAAACTGTCCAAGCAGCCAGGGATCAGGTTAGGAAGGCCAAAGCCCTGATAGAAATAAATCTGGCCTGGGATGTCAAGGGCAATAAGAAAAGCTTTTCTAGGTACATCATCCATAAAAGGAAGACTAGAGAAAATGCAGGCCCTCTCTGGAAGGAAATGGGGAGACCTGGTGTATTCGGTCTGGCTGAACTGGAATTGGTTTTCCCCGACAGCAGCCCTCACGGTGCTGTGGTTTATGCTGGGAGCTGGCAGGTGTTGGCAGCACCCTGGTGTTGTGGCTGCTGCTGAGCAGTGCTTACACAGCACCAAGGCTCTTTCTGATATTTTCCCCAGTGGGACGGGGTGGGCAAGATCTTGGGAGGGGACACAGCCAGGACAGCTGACCCAAACCGACCAAAGGGATATTCCAGACCATGTGACGTCTGCTCAGTATAAAGCTGGGAGAAAGGAGGAAGGGGGTGGGGTCACCCTTGGTCCTTCGAGGCAACTACTACGCGTATTGGAGCCCTGCTCCTGAGAAGGCCCGACATCGCCTGTCCATGGGAAGTAGAGAATAAATCTGTTTGCTTTTGCTTCCGCGCGCGGACTTTTGCTTTGCTTATATTAAAACTGCTTTTGTTTCACCCACAAGGGTTCGTTTATCTTCTTTCCCCTCTTTACCCTGTTGAGAAAACAAAGGGAAGGGGCGGGGGGGGGGGGGGAAGTGATAGAGCGACTTGGTGGATACCTGGCATTTAGCCAGAGTCAAACCATCACACCTGGTTACCAGAGATAGGGAGAAGGCTGAGGTACTCAATGACCTTTTTGCCTCAGTCTTCACCGGCAAGGGATCCAGCCACACCCCACAACATGCAGAAGGGAAAGGTACGGAGACTGGGAGAATGAAAAACAGCCCACTGTAGGAGAATATCAGATTTGAGACCACCTAAGGAATCTGAAGGTGCTCAAGACCATGGGACCTGATGAGATGCATCCACAGGTCCCAAGGGAACTGGTGGATGATGTGACTAAGCCACTATCCATCATATCTGAGAAGTCATAGCAGTCTGGTGAAGTTCCCACTGACTGGAAAAGGGGAAACATAACCCCCATTTTTGAAAAGGAAAAAAAAGGAAGACCCATGGAACTACAGGCCTGCCTGTGAGACTCACCTCTGTGCTCAGCAACATTGTAGAGTGAATCCTCCTGGAAACTGTGCTAGGGCACATGGAATATAGGAGGTGATTGGTGACACCCAACATGGCTTCACTAAAGGCAAACTGTGCCTGACAAATTTGGTGGGCTTCTATGATGGGGTTACAGCTCTGGACCTGCTCAAACAGGACCAGAGAAAGCCACAAAGATGATCTGAAGCACCTTCTCTACAAGAACAGGCTGAGAGAGTTGGGGTTGTTCAGCCTGGAGAACGCTCCAAGGAGACCTTCTGGTGGCCTTCCAGTACTTAAAGGGGGCTACAGGAAAGATGGGGAGGGACTCTTTATCAGGGGGTGTAGGGATAGGATGAGGGGTAATGGTTTTAAACTGACAGAGGGTGCATTTAGATCAGATATAAGGAAGAAATTCTTCCCTGTGAGGGGGGTGAGGCCCTGGCACAGGTTGCCCAGAGAAGCTGTGGCTGCCCCCTCCCTGGCAGTGTTCAAGGCCAGGTTGGACGGGGCTTTGGGCAACCTGGGCTAGTGGAAGGTGTCCCTGCCCATGACAGGGGGGTTGGAGCCGGATGATCTTTAAGGTCCCTTCCAACCCAAACCATTCTGATTCAAAACAATTTCCACAGTAGTCACCAAACCCGCAAAGACTTTATTCCTCTCCAGAGGAGGAATTAAGCGGTTGGTTGTTTTCCTGTGTTCCACATCCACAAATCAGTCTTATGAGACTTTCTCCTTGAGAAAAATTCTATTTGTTCATTTTGATATTTTGGCTTAATGTAGAGATATTAATTATTTTCTATCAGTGGTTTTCTTGGTATCCTAAAAACTTGGAAATCTGATAGCAAAGGCTTAGAGTGGAGGAAAGAAAAAAAATACTGGAAGATAAATATGTTTTTCTTCACCTGTAAGTATTTTATCATCATCACCTTCCAATACATATTACAGCACTGTTGATGGAAAACTTCTGACCTACTCTGCTGGCTCTGCATCACAAGGTGTGTTTAGTATTTATGGCTACATACAGCTTCTAGATTTGCCCCAGGTTTGGGCAAATTTTCAAGCATCCCTGGACATATTCCCCTTCGGAAATTTAGGGGAAGCAGAATCTAAGTCTATCTTTAAAGAACACTGGAGCACACACACATTTACCAACTGTGGAGAAAGTCATCTGGAAGAGAGCGTAGGCTAGAAGGCAGGAGATAGACGCATCAGTACATACATTTTCTTGTTATGATAAATAAGAAAAGTAGTTTCTTCCTACACTGCATTAGATGCACACTTTAATGCTGCTGGACATTTCTTTCCCCTCACCTTCTTATTCAAGCAGTTTCTCTAGTTTTTGATGACATGCTATGAATCTTCTGAAGGGAAAACTTAAAATGCCATCACAAGATGATGACTTTTGGGCTTTATTTCAAACCATTTCATCGGGTTAAGAACAAAACAAAATCAGGAGGGAGAAAAAAATCACTTCCCTCTAGATCAGTGTTTCTTACTCTGGACTCCTTGCAGGTTTTCCCTCGCCTTCTTGTGAAGCATTTGATGTCGGTCACTGCTGGCAAGGGCGTGCTGCGATAGACAAATGACTGGTTTGATGCAGTATGGCAGTTCCTATACTCCCAAGTGATATAGTCAAGAAAGGAGCAGGAGCTCTTGCACTCACAAATAAGATTTTACTCAAATAAAAAATTCATTTTAATCCTACTGCCAACTTTTCACTGCTAAAAAATACCTCATCCCCTCAACCTGTCCCCCAACAGTTACACGTTCATGAGGACTGTAGGAATTCTTTTCATATCACAAAGCTCCAGTTATATGAGATGATTTTAAATGAAGCTCTGTGCCTCTCCTTAAATTAACAAATACTGCTGTTTGAGAAGAGGGACGAATATACAAGTAAGCCTAGTCTCACTTTAGGCTCGATGTAGAATAACAAGCTCCTGTCGCTTGGTAGCTGCAGTCAGGTGAGCTCACTCAGTACTGCTGCCGCCACTGTAGCTACTGCTTCCAGGAGTACACACAAACCACTATCTTGGGTCTTAGTCTGCACAAATCACTAGCCTATAGATTGCCATAGGTTCAGCTTCACTCATGAATGGCAGTCCTGCATCCCGCTGTAGAAATACATCCCTGCTTTGCATCCAAGTGTAGAGAAAATGGTGAGGAGAGTAAGCCAGAAGAAGACAGCACACAGGAAGGCTGAGCAGCAGTTCAGCTCTAGATGCAAGACTGCTTATCCTGAAAAGCCAAACGTGTGATACTCCACTGGATTATGCTCCTGTCATGTGTAATCATCATTTATTTCTCTGCCAAATGATGGCTCTAAAATGATAATTTTATCCCACTGTTCACCGCGATTACTCCAAAGTGTCCTCGACACAGGAAGGTGTCTGGTTTATAAAACACTGTGACTGGCAATTGTTTTTAACTGTCTAAAACAATATAGAGTTTACCAAAAGAACAACAAAGTCCTGCAAACATCTTCTCTGAAAAGTTTCATCCTAATAGCCAGAATTGGAGCTGATGCTTAACAAGGGATGGTTTAGGAAGGGCTTGCCTTTTTGCACTCTGGGCAGGAAATCAATTAGAGGTTTCATTTTCCTTTTTTAAGAATAAAAATTCAAAGAATAAGTAATCTTTGTTTTAGTCAATACTACATTTTGAAAGAAATTTATAGCGTAGATAAAACATTGCAGTCAGACCCAGAAGCCACTGACATAACGAATAAAAATACTGCAACAACTGGCTTCTTTCAGGATACTGGGTAAACCATGTATTACCTCAACATAAAAGTCCTCCAAGCTATGGTAACTCTTAAATATAGCTTTTCCACTTATTTTAACTGAGTAATAAACATTCTTCCCCTTCACTTCTTGCTTAGATTATTAACTCCTCGGGGCTGGCCCAGGTTGCACATTTGTACAATGCTTAGTCTATCGTGGACATTTTCCTCTCATGATTTTGGGAGCAGCAGCCATGTATAACAGGGCAACTTTAAAGAGTCTAAATACTCATACATCTAACTTCCATTCAATTGAATGTTTTTTAATCAATTTCTTGTGGCTTGTTTTGAGTACAGTAGCTTCAGGAAGAGTAATTTTTTACTTTGAGAATTAAGAGAGGAATGGCCAGGCAGTTGGACAAGATGATTGGGTAGGTCCCTTTCAACTGAACTGCTCTATCTATTAGACTCTATTAGAATAACAAAATGAAATAATTGTGTAGGTGGAGCCTAATTGCAGGGATCTTATAACTGCTAATGACCAGGCAGAATACCTGAATACCGAAACATTTGCATCGGACAAAATAATGTATTAATTTGTTGTTTCAGACAGAAAATGGAAACAAAGGCACATATACAAAAATAAAGAACTCCAAAGATGTTACTTTTGTATTACAGTTTTGTTTTCCAGTAGAGAAAGAGATGGAAATGCATTAAGCTTTACAAGAATCCTAGAAAATAAGTATAAAACACACACTCATATAGCAAAGTATATTAAGAGTCTGGTACACAAATATGATGATAATGAATATACTTACTGCATATGCCATAGAGGATACCTTTCTTCTGCTTCAACTACAGCATCATCATATTTTGCTAAAAATGAAGTACCCTTGTACTTTCACCTCAACATCATTGATCAAATACATGAAGATGCACATTGATCCTTTTGAAGAACAGGGATAGAGACCACAGTAATATTTCCAGAGGCTTTGGGCAAAAGTGGAAAGATACAGGGCTTCGAAACATATTCACTTAGTGTGCCTCAGAGTCCCAAATGCCTTGACGTATGATACACACACACATTTTTAATATCTGATTTACTATCCACAAAATAATTAAAGATACAAAAAGAATGGCTTTTTCTGGAAATACAATTCTTACACTTGACTTACAATTCTCATCTACTACTACATCTTTTACTCTTTTAGTTCGTATTTTCCACTACATAATAATAAAAAAAGAACAATTGAAAGGCATTTTCCTTAAGTATCTTACACCACTTGATCCAAAGACCCTATTTTCCAGATCAGTTTCATCTTCTCTTCCTCCTCATGTATTCTTCTCAGTTCAAAAGTAAACTATCAGCCCTAGCTATTTTTGTCTAGCTTCTTCTCTGCTCTCACTAAGAATTCTTTTTATCTTGTCCCCTTAACGATTCTAAACGCCCATAGGTCTCTACCATCTCAACTTCCAAGACATCTGGGCATTTAAAACATAGGGTCTCAGTGTACCTTGCAACTCAAGTGCTTATGAGCCGCCCTTCTTCAAAGCAATACAGAAGGAGTGAGGGAGATATTCCATTAGAACAGTTTGCCGGAGGAAAAAAAAAGAATCAAACTGACTGGGAATGGTGAAAAATTCTAGACTGAAAAATAGTCAATCTCATGGTAAAAGTGCAATGACATGTTAATATGGCAGTGATACAAAACAATCTCCAGAAATCAAACCAATCCAGGTTTAAGTGGGAAGCTACAGGGAACTTCACTGCCTCCCCACCAGGAGATCATATACCAATCTCTAGCCAGCATGAATTCACCTGCTATATGCTAGACAAGAAGTAAAGGATGGTAAAAAAACCAGCAACAACAAACATGAAAAAAAACCCACAGTAACAACTTATACCGTAGCTTAGATGGGTCATTTGTGGTACCTTAGTGGTACAAAATAACTATACATATATCCTTTTAAAACAGCCACTAGCTATTTGTTCCCTTAAGGAAAATGATTGAACTGGACACAGAGCTGTAAAAGTCCTTTAATCACACCTGTACATGGATACCATAGAGAGAATAAAAAAGTTTTGGACATTTTACTTTCATTCTTGTTCTAGTGAGCTATGACACCTACTTTTCTAAACCACCTTTTCTCTTACCCAGAAAATGATTCACTTTATAAATAAACCACCACACAGATGTAATCACAGTAATTATCTAAAACCTGAATAGATGTCCTTGAAATTGAGAGCTTTCATCTTTGTTTCATTGAACCAGGACTTCAGATGAACAACTTCACATACCTTTAAATTTTCTTTAGGCAAACCTACTCTTTTCCTAAATTTTTCTTTGGACAACAAAGCTGTGAGGAAGCAGATGAAGAATTGTGCGTGACTTTTTTTCTGAGTTTTGTATTATTTTTATAAGCCTCAGTGGCATTGCTGGGAAGTAAGGAAATAGCAAACAACCACAATAAAAAATTATAATGTCATTAAGGGCATCTGAAATTACATTGTCAATGTAAAGGAAATGTCTCAGAAATGTGTTTTTAAAGTCTCATCATTTAGGAATGCCATTGATAAATTCTCATAATTAAATAGTACTGCAGATACAGCACTTTCCAGCTAGCCTATGAACTAACTTTGCACCAACTGAAATTTATTTTTGATACAATAGATTTAATTAGGTAGACAGAAACTATTGTGTACCCATGAATAAATCTTTGTAATAGTGACTTTACATTGATCTTTTTTACACAGGCAAGAAATCAAGTTATGCTACATTGATATAAATCAAATTATAGTGAAAGTCGGAGAATTCATCAATGGGTATGATCGATTTTTTTTAAAGTACATCTCTGAGGTACAACTGTGCATCTTGGTTCAAACTAGTCATCAAAGAACATGTTAGAAATCGTTCTGATTTCTTTCTTTGCTTTTTGCTCTCCACACTCTTCCCTGAAAAAAATGGAATTCACAGCACTCCTATATCAAGAATAGTATGACATTAGTTCTGTATTCAAAACATTTTGCAGTTTCTATTCTAGTGCACTCAGTTATATCTGACTGTAGGTATTTTTTGGTGTCTTGTGTTTTATGTCACCTTCATTTTGTGTTTCTTCTGCAAAACTTATATTTAAATCTTGCAGCCCTTCGCCTTGCAAGAAAACAGATTACCAGATCTATTGTGCCTTCCAACTCAAAAAAATGTGTATATGCACATTATTGTTAATAAAATCCTTATTGTTGCGCTGCCACTACAGGAAACAAGTAGGGGCACAAGGTAGCAGAAAGGGGCAGAAGGGTTAGAAACACTCAGCAAGAGCTAAAGGGACACAATTTTCTTAGAGAATAAAAGGTGCATCTCTGTGTGATCTATCAGTTCCTCCTGCTGTCACCACAAGGTGACCTCTGGGCTTTCTTTTCATTTTGAATACGCCCCAGCTAGGTCGATGTTATACTTCCTTGTGTCTGCAGGTCTCCCACTGAAAGATTAGCTACCAAAGGCAACTTGGAACAGTAGGAATATTTTCTAAAACAGCTGAGACAAAACCTGGGTTAGGAAGCAGACAACCCAGTTTTCACCTCAAGGTTAGGCTGCAGCTAGACATGGATTACAAAAGGTTGAAAGACATTACCATTTTTTTTCATTCCTTTCACTGTTAAAATTTTTCAGTACTATCTATTAGTTCTAAGGTAAGAATGAGAAAAAATCCAAACATCCAAACCCAAACACTTCTTATTACTGTGCTGTACAAATGCTATATGGAATTTGCTGCTGAGAGATGAAAGGCGTGGGCTAGGCAGAATACAGTGTGGGCAACCATAGCCTGCACAATGTATGTCTAGAAGAGTCAACACTTTCACTTTTCTTGTTCTTGCTACTCTTCATAGGAAGAAAAAAAAAAAAAGTTTCTTTCCTCAAATAAACATTAAAACCTTTTTTTTTTTTTTTTTCCTTTAACTGTGAAGTCCACAGAGTCTTCAAGTAATATCTCAGACCCCGTATTACAACTAGGTAATGCATTTGCTTTTACATTGTCCTGGCTCTATGGCTCTGCCTTTGCCAGTTACCTTCACTGTCTGTGGTACTTTTTTAAGGAGACAGGACTCGAAAGTTCTTGTTAAGCCTGAAAAAGAGCACTTGGCAAGTCCATTGGTTTTAATGGAGCATGTCTTTCAACTGTCTATTTCTACTCATCTGGAACACTCTGGCATTGTTCAGCATAAAAGCAGTATTTACTCTGTGCCAAAACAAAATTAAGTGGTACACTGTGATCTCACCCATGATGAGGGATTTATGGTATAAGGCATTGTGCAAAAACAGAATAAATTATGTGACTGTAAAACTTACAAAGCAAAGAGACAAGATGAGATAAGAAGCAAGGGAAGATAATGTGTTGTAAAAGATTCAGGGGTCTACTATGGGATACTGAAACTGAATTGCCAATGCCTTAACCATATTTCAAATTTTGCTGTCTTTGACATTACCAAAACTGTTCCTTCTCCACCTTTTTCTATTCCTTATCCATTCCCCTAAAGGGGATGATGATTTTTTAACTATTAGGATAAGACACTTTGCTGAGAAACTCAGTTCTTTACACTTATCTCTGCGTTGGTTTATTCAAAACAAAAAAATATTCTTCAGTTTAGCCATTTAACACATTCCACATTCAGCAGCAGCAATCTGACAAACTGTATAAAATCATACTGACTTGATCTTGGGAAAGGGGTCTGATAATTGAATCTTGACTCCTCTTCCTGAAACTTTTTCCACATGGGTGGAATAGGATTCATATTAAAAGCTAATAATTTCCACAAGGGACAGGCTGGAGAATTATGCACTTTGCCAATTTATAAGCAATTTGCCACTGTAATGACCTAAGGTTATATCTATGCTCTGTTTGTTACACATGAAATATTTACATATGGAATTAATTGAATTAGAGTATTTTTTTACTGATCAGTTCATTTTTTACTGAAAAAAAAAAGTAAGAGGTAAGTGGAGACAAACAAGTATTATTAGGAAACAGTCCACAGTGCAGGGTAGGAGGAAATAATTTAGAAAAAAATCATTTAATGACGTGTATGAACAACATTTTTTCTTGACAAATGTTTGTTGGCTATTCAGAGAAAGCTCTTCCAAATTATTTCTCAACTTTAAAGAACTGCTTCAGAGTAAGTTTACTCACCAGGTCATGTTCTTGTATGTATTTTCTTTTTTATTTTTATTAACTTTAATATTCTTAGATGATCTCCTTGTTAGAGTATTTCTTACCATTTCTATGCCATTTTCCCTCAGAAAAGTGAAGGTATTAAATCCTAAGGTGTTTTTTTTTTTTTTTTTCTTTTTTAGCAAGAGCTATCAAGCTATTCTTTCCTTCTGTCTTCTGAAGTACAAAATGGCCAACATTACTGAAAAAAAAAAAAAAAAAAAAAAAAAAATCAACTGTCTGCAAAGGTTTGATTTCCAGGGCCAGGGTGGGGTAGTAACTGATGAATTCATATAGGTATACAAATCCAGTGAAATGCTTGCCAAACACTGACATTGATTCCCTTCCTTTAAGAGAAGATGTGATATTCTAAGGAGAGTTAATGGACAAATATTGTGGTTATAAAAAGAAAAGATCTTTCATTAGCCACACAAGAGAAAAACTTGAGTGTTAGAATGGAAGTGACTGAAGAGTAACAAGGAAAAGTTGTATTTTATGGGAGCAAAAAGAATAAACACTACACTCTGTAGAGTATTAACTTGCTCTAATTTATACTGCAACCTCAAAAAGAAAGTGTTTATTATTTTGCTAAGTGCTTCA
The DNA here is from genome assembly GCF_965140245.1 of Athene noctua. NCBI lineage: Eukaryota > Metazoa > Chordata > Aves > Strigiformes > Strigidae > Athene > Athene noctua. The sequence continues at coordinate 7,973,289 of NC_134044.1, forward strand.
GAAATCTCTAATAGATGTGAAATAGATATCTGCTTCTATCATCTGAACAAGTACAATTAATGCACTGGTTAGGCTGAGAACACACAGCAGTGAGAATAATTTGGTCACGTCTGTGAAAGGATAGCAGACAAGCGTCCCAGAATTATACCAAACAATCCTTTCAAGTATGTAAACTCAAATGAGCTTGGTATACAGAAACCTGAACCAGAACAATCAGTATAGTCCAGGAGTAATTCCATCAAACAGGCAAAAGGCAGTCCTTTTGGAAAATCTGCTTGTTACAGCAATGGCATGGAAGTAAACAAATGTGGAGAGCTTTTCAAATTATTGTTATGCTCTAACCTCTCTAACTCATACTGTGACATAGTTTCTTCATGCCCTGTATGCTGTATTAACTTTGCTGTCATAGAGATAAGTGCAAATCTAGGGAAGGAAATGTTTACAGTCTGTTGTCTCCTTCTAGATTACTCTATATTATGACATCTAATGTATCCAGAGGCAAATCAACAGATTACAGACAAGGATAGGAGAATGTGAACATTTCACACTTTGGGTTTAAAATTAACTAGATTTAAACTAATCTTTACTTCATAACTTACTGACATTTATAGTATGTAAGATAAAAAAATAATGTCTCAGATCACCTTCAAGATACTACTGAAGCCTACTTTTCTTACAGACTTGCTGCTTTCCTGTCCAAAACAATGATTGCAGACAACAGATGCAATAAAAATGTCATCATCTGTAAAAATTTGCAACACTCACTACACAAAATACCAGCACTTACAATTTTCAGTCACTGAATTCTATAAATACTTTGTAAGTTTTGTTACATATTTCAAAGATATTTGGTATTTATGAAGTTTGTTATACTAATAACTCTGAAGACTAGAATCTTCTATCCATGTCTTCTTTTTATTCTTCCCCACCCAATAATGTAACTTAAAATGTTCAGAACAAAGTAGACTTTAAAAAATGTGTTTCCATTGTACAGATACATATTTTTGTACATATATGTGTGCATACACACACAAATAATTAATTTTAAGTCTATAAACTCTGTATTTCACAGTTTTAGTTTTGCTTTAAAAAAAAAAAAGAAAAAAGAAAAAAAGTAATTTACAAGCTTCCTATCTTAATAATTGCAGGGAACAGGAACATGATACAGTATTTCATTATCTTTGATTCATTTCCCATCAATCTTTCAGGTGACTCTTTGGTCAGCTGAATGAGGTAGCAAGAGGTTGACATACAGTTTCTTTCTAACAGTCTTTTGAAATATTTCATTGCCAGGTTCCTATTTCTGAAGTGATTTTTTCCAATTTTGCTCTAGTTTGATGGCTAGCATTCATTGAGGGTATATGGATTGTGTATTCACTACAAACCACAGTGTGGTCTTTAAAACAGATATTAAGGATAACAAAAGAGAAAATCTGGAAATTATGTTTCACTGCCAGAACAAGAGAAAGGTGTGTATAACCTGGTATTTCAGAATGATGCCTACTGACAGGAAAAGTAATTCTTCATTTACTTTACTGAGTAACGTCATGTTGGCACACCAGCGTGCTGATCTTCCCAGGCTCACTGTTCAGTGCTAGAAGTGATTTGAGACAGTATAAAAGAAGGATGAGGAAAGTGCCGGTACGTGATCTGGTTCAGTAAGAGACAGCTCTACCCTCTGGTGGTTGGGTAGCAGCTGTTCAAGCCTGGAAGTAAAACTAATTAAAATATTGTGACAAGATGAGGAATTCAGTGTATGGTTACTGATGTTCTTAAGAATAAAGGTACATTAAATAGAACATACAAAACAAGAATTCAGTAGAAGAAAATGTGTTCATAAAGGAGGAACTTTGAAAGGCTGTGATAAAGCTAATACTGTAGTCACAATTAGACCTGACAGTGTCACTGCCAGCAGAGCAGTTAAATGCCTGTTCGTGGCAAAGAGACATTGCAGTTACTATGCAGACCTTAAACCTGAATGTAAAAACTTCACTTATATAGTTGTTTCTTTGAAAGGAATTTCAAGTCAGACTTTGGATAAAACTGAGGCACACAGGGTACATCACAGAGACCACCATCCCTCTTCCCCACCACCCCCAACATGCACTCCAATGTACAGTTGCACACATTTTAGTAGACAGAGTTACAGCCAGTAGGCAAGGACAGGAGTTAAATATCCGGAAATTAGCAAGTACTCCAAGATCCAGTTTCTATCTTTACATAAAAAGCCATTTTTTGGTTTGCCACACATTATGACTGACAATGTCATTCCCAGACATTTAGGCCTCACTTTTTCCCTAAAATTTCTAGAACAGGGTTCAGTCTGTACAGACAACTTAAACTCATGTAGAGTCTGTTAAGTTTGCTACTTGACATGAAAAGCCTTCACAATAATTTCCTCTGCATCATCCCAAGAAAAACTGAGAAGAATAAGCTTCAGCCAAAATCAGAAGTCAAAATATTATTGAAAATAAAGTAAGCTTTCCTTCTAATCTCATTTTTTTTGCATGGTAGTATTAGAAGTGTGTGCATAACATTTTGGGTGAAGATATATTTTGGTTTTACACCATCAAGTATTTAGGAATCACATGACCTATCCCCAAACTTTGTTAATTTACCACAACTTCTGAATGAAAAGAGGTTGCAGTGATTCATCAAGAATAAATAGGAAATATGATACCGGATGTGTTAAAATTGTCTACCACCCACTCTGTTTGCTAGATCTTCAGAACTCTGCTTTTGTTAATTCATTATCATCCCAAATTCACTTACTTTAAGTGGTGAATTAGCTTCAGGTTCATACAATGTCCTAGTCTTTGCCTGGGCTCCCTGGACTCTTGTAGTACAAACAATTACTCATAACAGATACTTATGCAAAACAAATTGCTTTGTGCTTCACACTGCCTTAGAGGATACATCCTACTGCAAAATGGGACTAAGTGCTAAACTGTCTGACACAAGCGGTCTTTGGTGTCTTTAGAAGAAAGGTCATCAGCTTGCTCCAAGTATGGAATCCCTTCCAAGTATAAAATAAAGTAATAGCAGGTCTTGTAATAATGCATTAAATGGAAATATTACAACACAAAACATGAGTTCAGAAGAGGGAAACCAAATAGTATACAGAAGCTGAGAGAACAGGAGGGATCTACAACTTCTTTGTGTAATGTAATGATCCATTGTTCTAAAATTTAAAAATGAGAAAACACACAGATGTAAGGATATAGTATGTGGAAGTTGAGGATTCAGAGAAACTAAAACTTCTTTGTGGATCTGGAAATAATGACAGATTTTAAAATGTTCCCTAGGAACAGCCTCCAATCTCCTCATAATTTGTCTGATAACAGTTCAGGAAATGAGTACGCTCTGTTGGTTTAGTTCCACTGAGAACTGGATGAATTCTCAATTTGTATTTGCTTTCCCCTTTCTCTATTCAATTCTGGGCCATTCTCCAAACATTTATATTTGTATACATATTTCAGGACAATAAAGTGACTCTACCTGGCTGGCAGACAGTTCCAGAGGCTACGTGCTCTATAGAAACTCATGTTAAAGTTTCTGCCCCAAAGCAGACCATCTCAGACTTATGTAAACTAAAAGGCAGACAACTAAGATTTAAGAAGTTTTAAATACAATAGAGAACCACATCTCAGTGAGGCCAAGGAGTCCAGTTCTGGAGGCAGCTGTTTTCCCTGAGTGGAGGCAAATAGCCAAGGCCAAACTTGCAATCATACACTACCTTAACAGAAAGCTGGTAATGTCAGCACAGCTCACATTCCAGTACTTACTCTGATTCATCAGGGCTCTTCAAACACAGGCTCCAAAATAAGGAGTCCATTACGCAGAAGCATAATTTTTTAATTGATTTGCTAAATCAAACAACATGCATTTATATTCTTGCTCTAGGTGCTGGTAAGACTGGCCCATGATCCAACATTTAACATATTAGCATCTATATAGTCATGAAATATTAGAGTAGATTAAACATGGTGGGAAAATGTTATTGTCTTGAGTTTCTTTCTTTTTCCATGTTACTGGTTTTCATCAGCCATGTACCAAAAAGAACAAAATGACTGTGATCCCAATCTGAAGAAGACATAACTACAGGGATAGATACTATTTCTTAAATAATCAATTTCCTTGGTTTCTAATGCCTGCAAAAATAAGAAAACACTACAAGGACAAGTGCTCTTCCTTGGTTTACTTTTACAGTGAACAGATTTAACCGTCTCATCAACTGTGTCAACTACTAAAGTGAATGTTCCTGTCAAGGATTTGAGATACCAAGTCTTATAAAGATCACACTTTATTCTGAGTTGAGGCCTGATCACAGCAACTTCAGGAGAACTTTTTTGTGCAAATTAGCTCCTGTCAAACAGAGTCACTTTCATCAAATCACAATTCACTGATGTTTCTGGCATATAGTTTTTATGCACACAAGTATTCTCATGTGAAACAAAAAGGAAACCATATGTTTGGATTCACCTTCACTTCTCTCTGCCATATGATCTTGTATTTTAGTGACAAAATGCTTTTAATGAACAGAAAGTGTTGAAAACTATTGGCAAAAATGGGTCAAAAGTAAAATACTAAGCCCAGTTTTAGACTAAAGATCTGTATTGATACAAACATCAGACTTCTATATGAATTAACATATGTTGCTTTATTCCATAACATGAGTTTCCATATAGTTCAGGCTCCAAAAATTCATTTTGCTTTCTTGTTCTGCAAGCTTCAACAGAGATCAAATGAAAGCAGCACATCTTGGGGATGTCAGGAACTTATTTTAAATACTGCTTTACCAATAGCTTAAGGGCAACTCCTTTTTAGGGAGCCTAGAAAAAGATTGGTTTTCAATTAATAAAATATTAGACTTTCAATATGCTAACTATTTTTTTTTTCCAAGTAGTAGGTGAGCTTACCCCCTAATTTCACTACTTTTTTTCCCCCCTAACAGAAAGCTGAAAAATAAGTGTTAGACTTTATCACTGACTTGTCACAGATTAGGGACACATACACCTTTCTGAAGTATAACATAAGTGTATATCCTTAAGTTGTAACTCCACAGATATCAGCAGCACATCTATACACTGTACTGAGAAAGAAAACAACTCAGTCTGCTTTTCCTGCGTAATATATGCATTTCCGCAGCATTACAGTTAAATCTCTGGCTGGCCTCTGTGTTTAAGAACATAAAACAGTACTAGGATTGTTTTCTATTTCTCGCATTACACCAATACAAAGGAAAATTATTTTCCTAGCAGCTGCCCAGCTATCTTAATGGTTTTCAGCCTATGCCGTTCAATGCTGCACTTTCTAGTCTCAGAATTTGGAAAGAATCTGCTGGTTAGAAATTATAACCATCTCAAACACAGTTGTATGGATTTGGTTGGGGTTTTCTGAGTTGGGTTTTTTTATTTGTTTGTTTTTTCAAAAAAATTATACAGCGAGCAGAACAATATATAATTGCCATATATGATTCTAGGCTTTAGAGCACTATTTCTGACTGCTACTGTAGAGCCCGCAACACAATTTCCAATCAACTGTACAATCAAATATTTTACAAAAAAAAAAGTGGTGGACTATAGGACATACTCCAAACTACTGCAGTGTGAGCAGCTCAGTCATATTGATACCTTGCTTTACAGTGACAGTTGTACTTCACAGTAGACAATAGGCTGGAACATCATATGCAGCACAACAGCTGTACTTCTTCAGCTGAGGTTCCTTTGAGCTTGCAGCTTAGTTCACTGGGAATTCAGAGACCAGAACCTTCCACTCCCCCAACAGAAATATGACAGAGGCCCACAGCTGTTTGTTTAGAATGCAGTATTTCCTCCTCACATTTTTACTTGTAAAGCACAACAAGCTCATACAAACAGCAGGCAAGCTTCTTTGCTTTAAACAATGACTGTTTTCCCGATTTAAGCTTTTTAAGGGAAACTCTCTGGTATAAAAAGTGACACATGGAGATACCACTGAAACCATTAATTTCTGTTCAAAGTTACCCAAGAAGCAGGTCTGCAGAATAGAAGCAAAGCTAGGGTTAACTTGTCATTTTTATTCAAGGCATGTTTTTAAAAGGAAAGAAAAAAATCATCATATTTATCTATTTTTAAGTTCAGTAGATAGTAATCATAGTCTGAAGCTTCCAACAGATTACTCAAGGAAAAAAGATGATTGTAAACATTAACTGGTGTTTGAATTATTTCTTTAGGTGGGCCCGATTAATTTCCTGAATGCTTTCAAATTTTTGAGAGAAACTGCAGCAGAAAATGAAAGCACAAGGAAAGGCTTATTACAAATAAATGAAGATAGGTTCATATGATTGACATTGGTCTGATTTTTCATCTGCTGCTATTTAGATGAAGGAATACTCAACCCTTCTGTTCCTCCTTGTAAAGATGACACAAAGTCAACAAGTTTTTATGTGGAAAGGAAACCTTTGTCTTCACAAAGCTCAAGATACTTCATTAAGATAATTTTAACAAAAATAAATCTGATTAGGACGAAGGAAGAACTATGTTAATTCCTTTCTAAAGATAAATACACACTAATAAATGAGAATTAAGACCAAACCCTGATCTGACATCTGTTAGTGCCACACCAATTGCAACTCTGAGGCAGTGACTTGCCCTGTACATATCACATTTTCTCACCATCACTTGTGAATAGCAAAACAGGCACTCCCTTAATGCAGAAAATGTTTTCTTGACAGGCTTACACTCTGCACAAAAGGGCTCACAATATTACCAGCTTCAATGCCAAAACTATTCTTATCCCACTGAACACAAAGAATGTCTATGATGTTCCTCCCATTCCCTGGGGAGTTTGCCAGAAGTCAGTTATAACTAAGAAGGAATTTATTTCCATTTCCATTAGGTACAACAACTTTTATTCCCCCCAAAAGCAAAAGCCTTGTACCTAATAAAACTAAAGTTATACACGGAAAGATAGGGAGGACTTCAATAAAATAAAACTATCTACAATAAACCACAGTAATTTTTAAGTACTAAAGTTCTCCAGTGTAAAGTGCTATAGTGCTCACAAGACTAGGGAGGAAAAAGCTGAAAATACAGAAAGAAGAATATCTTCTACTGATAGGCCTGAGCTAGGGATGGAAGTGACTATCAAACTATACTGTTTGTATCTTACTCAAAATATCTGAATACCCAGCTTTACATCAGGTCTGCATATAAAGTGATTGAATTCTTTAATTAATGGTAATCATCAGCATTAATCATCATGTAGCGGGAAAAACAGACAGATTTTCCTTGCCTATTGCACCCTGCAGCATATGGGAACTTTGTGCTATTAATCCTCCTCTGCTTGACCTCCACTCATTTATTGTTGGTTGGTTGATGCATTTTTTCAGATCAGCCAGTGAACATGTAAAAAGTTGACCAGCATCTCTTTGCTGGTAAGAACACAGAAGCAGGTTCACAGGCAACAGGGAGCAATAAACGGGTTTTTTCCTATTTGAAACAAAATTATTTGTACCAGCTTTCCTACTCAGCTCCTTTGAAATTCTGGTCACCAGCCAAATTATTAGAATTGTATGGCAACAAGATAAAAATTGACTGAAAGAAAGCCAACTGAAAGAAGACAAGTAAAAAACAAAGAGAGAATCATCATTGCTGGAAAGAAAGGATCAGATACTGATCATGGAAAGGAACTGAGATATATGAAACATGTCACTGAATGAAACTTAGTTCCTTAACTCACATAGTTTTGGGCCCAAACCTATATGAGGTTTTTTTATTTAATAATGGGATTATGTAAAACATATGAAATATTACAGGAAAAAATCATGTGAAGCCACATAATTTTGTATGACATTTCAAGGCACAAACTAAAGCTACAAAACACTGCAGTATAATATTGAGCCACATTTCTATTATTAATAACAAAATAAACAGATGCAGCCTTTCATGAGACTGATTGTAAATTAAAAAAAGGAAACCATCGAACTCGCCAAGCACTATCCAATACACACACAGACGATGTAGAAAGACCTAGATTTGTGACATTTTAAAGTTTCAGTCTACTACTATAAGCAAGGCATCCCACGTTGCACTATTAGTATTCTATTGCAGGTTGCTCCAGCACCACTGAAAGCACTGCAACCTCCTGTGGGCATCCCCTGGAAAACAGCATGTGCATCTGAGGAGGTGAGCTCAGTGCCTAACATCTTAATTAAATGGAGCAGCTTCCAGCATTCATCGTTTTTGGTTTTGTTTTTTTTTTTTTGGGGGGGGGGGGATAGGATTCAACATAAGGAAATCTCACAACTTAATTTACTAAATTAGTCCTTTGCATGTATATAGCCTTCTTGGGCCTATGAATCTTAAAAAGGTTAAAGTATTAAAAATTAAGCCTTGCAACCAATATCCTAAAAGAAAGTTATGCATCAAATCTAGAGTGCAGAGAGGCTACATTATCTGCTGAAGGCTGTAGATCAAACTGCAGCTTGTTTTTCCATTGCTCACTTTGGACTACTGAGCAGCTAACCATAAGAGGACAGCGGAATCTTTGACCACTGTTTAATATTGTGTTCATTTATAATTCAGCTGTTATTACAGTATGCTTTCTTTAAATGCCTCAGCTGTACACTGTTTTTTCTACTCCTGAAGCTTTATAACAGCTTAATCTCTCTCACTGTTTGATACAGTCATTTTTAACATAAAAATGATTTCATCCTGTTATATGTTTGCCTCTGTCAGTTCTTCCATCTCAGTGTCATAATCATGCTTTGGTGTAGACTTCTTTCATAGTAAAATGTTGTAGACAATACTGAGATCAAATGAAACCCAAATTAATTCCATGACATAATCTTAATAAGTCAACACATTTAAGAAGCCATACCTTCTAGCATTGCTATTTCAGTGAGAAGATGGTGGCAGTCAGGATGCAAATTCAGTTTCCTACCTGGAAAGTTTTATCATTCAGACAGAGAAGAGAGGGGAAAAAAAGCTATCACTTAAGTGACTCATGTATTCCCACAAGTAGTGCCTGCTGCAAGTGAACTGCTTGTAGATATAGTATACATTGAAGTTCACCATGCAAGCCTTTTGGCAAATTCTTATAAATTAATCTGAAGAAAAGAGGATTCATCCTATAAAGTTCCTTAAATAGGTAGTATACTACCTTTATTTACACTAAGTAATGTATGTACATTAATAAAAATCTTTCAGATGTCATGCTCAGTTTTTTGATACATACTTCTATTTTCCAAAAGACAGAAGTTCAGCTTTTAGATCCCAGCTTACGAACATGGTAAGCATTGCTATTGTCTTGAAGTACCATTTTGCTCTGATAAAACAGTCCCTAGAATGTGCCAACAGGTTGAAGGTTTTATTTCTTGATACTAAACTAAACCTTGCCACAGCATGAATTATGTTATCCTTCTATTTGAAGGAGATACAGGCTAAAATCCCAAAGAATCAAGAGCAATCACTACCAAACTGAAAGGTCCATGATGTCTACGGATCAGGTACTGAAGCTGACAAGGAGCACACTAGCTAGTAAGAACACAGTATTTTCTGCATCCAACAAGGAAACAGCAAATTAAGTTAATTCCATTATAATCACCTCTAACTGTAAGCCCAATGTTGTAAATGCTGCATCACTTTCACTTACAATAGCACTGATACATCTGGTCCCCTACTATAATACAACAATAAAAACATGTTAGGGAAAAAATAATTTAAATAGTTGTATAGCGACCTAAGCATCTAGGCAGAAGCATTCACTTTCTAAATCCTCTTTAAATAATTGAATGAAAAACAGTCAACAGTGGAAAACTTTCTTCTCTCCTGTTATATAAAGCAGGACATAGGACATGTAAAGAGAGTCCTAGACATTTCCAAAACACCAGAGAAATATCCCAAACTTAAATTGGAAACAGAACAAACAGCATAAGACACAGTCCGTCACACTATAAAAAGTAGGATTTCCACTGAGAAATACTATTCATCATTTGTGCATCCTTAACCTTACTACTGATGAGAAAACTGGTAGAAATGAGTCTCATGCAATTACACAAACTTTTCTCTGATATTCTCATAGATGAGGTGTATTGGGTTTGCGTGGCAAGGTTTGGTAGCAGGGGGCTACAGGGGCGGCTTCTGTGAGAAGCTGCTGGCAGCCTCCCCCATGTCCCACAGAGGCAATGCCAGCCGGCTCCAGGACGGACCCGCCGCTGGCCCAGGCCGAGCCCGTCAGCCACGGCGGTAGCGCCTCTGGGATAATGTATTTAAGGAGAGAAAAAACCCACTGAGCAATTGCAGCCAGGAGAGAGGAGTCGGCACATGGAGAGAACCAGCTCTGCAGAGCCCCAGGTCAGTGCAGGAGGAGGGCAGGAGGCGCTCCAGGCCCGGGGCAGAGGTTCCCCTGCAGCCCGTGGGGCAGCCCGTGGGGAGGCAGCTGTGCCCCGCACCCAGGGGGGTCCGCGGGGGAGCAGAGACCCACCTGCAGCCCGGGGGGGACCCCACGCCAGAGCAGGGGGTGCCCGGAGGAGGCTGCGACCCTGTGGGAAGCCCGCGCTGGAGCAGGCTCCTGGCAGGGCCCCTGGCCCCGTGGAGAGAGGAGCCCGCGCTGGAGCAGGTTCCCTGGCAGGACTTGTGACCCCGGGGGGACCCTCGCTGGAGCAGCCTGTGCCTGAGGGGCTGCAGCCTGGGGGAATTATTGGAGAAAGTTTGTGGAGGACTGTCTGCTGTGGGAGGCACCTCACACTGGAGCAGGGAAAGAGGATGAGGAGCAAGGAGCAACAGAGACATGATGAACTGACCGCAACACCCATTCCCGTCCCCCTGTGGCACTCAGAGGGAGGAGGCAGAGAAAATCAGAAGTGAAGTTGAGCCCAGGAAGAAGAGAGGGGTAGGGGGAAGGTGTTTTTAAGATTTGGTCTTATTTCTCATTACCCTACTCTGATTTGATCTGTAATAAAATTAATTTCCCCAAGTCAAGCCTATTTTGCCCATGACGGTAACTGCTGAGTGATTTCTCCCTGTCCTTAGCTCAGCTCACAAGCCTTTTGATGTATTTTCTCTCTCCCCTGTCCAGCTGGGAAGGGGGAGTGATAGAACGGCTTGGTGGGCACCTGGCATCCAGCCAAGGTCAACCCACCACAAGAGGTAAGCATACAGCAAGCATGGGAGCATAAAGAAGAGTAAAAGGCAGAGTTGCAAACCTGAAAGTACAACTGAAAGTTAACAGTCCATGACACAATAGTTCCAGCACTAATTCAAGTGCAATATAGACACACAGCAAGCAACTTTGCTCAAGAAGCTTTTTCACCTCTTCAGTGCATGCAGGCAGGCATATTCCCCATCCTCTCTGTAGGGGTATATAAGCAGCAAGCACTGTCTTCAGATTCCAATTAAAGATGAAGTGTTTACACTTGTTGTTTTCCTTGCCGGGAGCCTTTTTTTTCCTCTTCACAAGTTCTTCTAAAAAGCACTCTTTGTTTTGGTTTTTTTTACATATATAAATCTTCTCAGCTGGTGAGAAGGAGAAACTTCTGGGGTGAAGGAGAAACTTCACTCTTTCTTTGATTGCAGGGAACTTTGGTTTACCACAGCTTTAATTCCCTATGCTATGCACTGCCTAAATCCATAAAGCCTTTTCTCTCACCTCTGACCACTTCATTTGTATTTTCTCCTCTTCCCCTAGGCAGTGCAATAGAGTAAATTTTTTAAATTTTTTTTTTTCTTTTAAGCAGAGCCAAGTTATTAACACATATTTCACTGCTCAGCTGGACCTCCTAATAAGCTAGTTACTGCTTAGAGACAGGCTAATCAGGAGAGGAGTCAGGATGTCCAGCAGAGAACCAACACAAGAATGAAAGATAGACTAAAAAGTGAGGCTGAAGCTAGGTACTATGGTCATGAAAGCAGATATACCAACAGAGCAGCATGAAGGAGGGCAAGTGCCTGATCACCAACTCACATAATCACTACAGACCAGGACAAAGATTTGGCATTAACAAGCTTGGTATTATTCATTTATAATTTTGTAGTAGAAAAGAATTTAAAAACAAAAACACACACCCCTCAAAGTTTGGCTTGTTTGTAACCACAGTTGTTTAACATGCAGTCCAGCACCTTTTAGCATAGTTTGGCCTTAAATTTTAAATGTGTTGTTTTGCAGTTGCTACATTTGTTCAAACACTGTCTTAACTGATGTGCTCAAGCTAAAACATTTGAGTTTCTTTGTAGTTTCAATAGCAGCACAGACACACCTCACCTTAAGGAGATGAACACCCTTACTCTGGGAACAAGCAAGCTCAAAAAGTCAGAGCCTAACAAAAAAGAACCTAAACAAGGGTGTGAGGGAAACTAAGAATGAGCCAAACCAGCAACAAAACCGTATCAGGTGGAGGAAATGTGTGTAGCCACCAGGACGAGGATGAAGCACACGAGGCCTGGAGTGGAAGCAGTTAGAGATTATACATACCTAGTATTTCCAATCATTCTGTAACATGCCCAAACTTTTATCTGTTCTAAAGAACAACAGGTCTCGCATTGTGACAGTAATACATAAGACAACAAGGCTTTGCAAAGCAGGAATAATACGTTGTGAAGGACCATTCATGCAGTCCTGTAACAACAGTATGCTGATGTAGTTTCTTAATATCTGTGACGAATAGATTCTCTAAAGCATTTTGAAATGATTCACTTAATACCTTTGAGATCTGTGCAAAGGGGCATGAAAGGCTGTGATTTCTATGACACTCAAGCAATAGAAAGCCCTTGTTCTGTGGAAATGCATCTCATTCAAAATGAGATTCCTTAGATTTTCTTCTAAATTGTGTAATCATAAATTTAATTTAGTCCAGTATCTCTTCCAATATCTTTCATGTGTTCTTAAAAAAGAACTCCTAAAACCACTGTGAATATTTCATATATGTCTCTCTATTCTTTTGATGAATTTTATTAGGCCCTGATACTTTGAAAATATTAAATAATCACACTTAAATAAAAGTGTGGTATAGCTTTCTCTTTTCTCTTTTTTCTTTTTTTTTTTTTTTTTTTTTTTTTTAATTCTAGACAGTTCTTAGCTATATATTTCTGGTGTTAATTGTGTTACTATGTGATCTCAGTGTTGTGGCTTGAACTTGGGCCAGCAGTCAAACACCACTCGGCCCTTCACTCACCCTTTCCCTTGGTCAGTCTGGGCCAGGCACTCCAGCTGTGCCCCTCCCAGCTCAAAGAAAGTTAACTCTACCCTGGCTGAAATCTGGGTCAGGTGCTCCGGTTATGCTCTCTCCCAGTTCAAGAAAATTAACTCTATCCCAGATGAAACCAGGACACTCAGTTCTAAGTTTTTTAATGAAGAAATGCACAAAATGTCAAAATGTCATTAGTACTGTCCTTTCCTTTGGCATTGTCTGAAATGAATTTTCCCTCTGGCTCAAATAATATATTCCCCAAATACAATATTTCTCATTCCCAGTCATAACAATTGTCACTTTTGTAGTGTATAGTATGTAGAAATATTTCTGAAATTAAAAACTCTGAATGACTATAAAGTGTACCTTAGTGTTACCTAGTCAATGGAATGAGTACATAAATAAATCAGATTATACTCTCTTGTATTAGCAAAAAAGTGGTAAAAGAAAATTTATTAACATTTTTCCTCCATTTCTTTATCTGTGGGTAAAGGCATACTTCTTATACAGCTTTAGAGCAATGAAGGAGCCTTAAGCTTACCATGTGTTTGTTATTCTTTTGCTTTAGCAGCTGCTAATCTTGATAGCAAACCGTTATCCCAGCTCTAGTCTGGCCACTGTCTTCAGTGGGCCTCCACAGCAGCTAAGACATCTTAGACTTTCTACTCAAAAGAGGTGGAGAGCAATAGTGGAGATTTGTATATGAAATCTGCCTTTTTTCATTGGAAGCCATCAAAATATTTTTTCTTCTTGAAACATAAGTCAAGGGTAGTCATTTGGCTACAGGCAAAGGGTTGAATGAAGGAGGAACACCGACGCTTATGAAAATGAGAAAAGATGAATACTGTAAATCCCAGTATTTCCTAGGCATTCCCATCACTAGGAAATTGCCCTCTAACCTGGCTTAAAATTATGGTGAAAACAAAAAGCTAGAAGGAGAAATATTTATTATGATGAAAGTATAGTGATGTTTTTTCCTTTCTCTTGCTAGTTGTTGTGGGCAAGCCACAGCTAGCCAGAAATAATGTTTTCAGAAGCTATTCTCCATTGTGAATGCATCAGTTTTGGGTTGTACCACATCTGGCTTCTCATATATTGTTCTAAATCTTCCCCCCAAACCAGATATTTCTATGTGCTGCAGTCAGTTAGTCTCTTAAATCACTGCAATTTATTGAAAGAACTACCGTATCCTCTAGAGAGAAAATCGTGCTGGAATACATGGTTTTATAGGAAGGGTCATTCCTTCCCCATCCTAAGGGAGGCAACTGTTCCTCTTCCTTCTCTCCCTGACTCATGAGCTTATTTTACACCTCTAGGAACACTTGAAGGCAGCAGACCTTTTTGCTGGTTTTCTACATAGTAACTGATAGAATGAACATGCTAGCAGAAATTTTTGATACCATTAGCAGAAATAGAAAAGAACAATGTAATCAGCTACTACTTTGCTGTGTTAGGAGTACAGAATACAGGGAAAATTGTGAATTATTTTAGTAAGTTTCTGCCTCTCTGAGTGTCATCATGACCTGTGTAAATAAAAGAAAAAGCACTTTTATAAATAATAAATCCTTGATTTATGTAGTGTTACTACAGACACTAGTCAAGGGTTAAGTCACTGATAACATACGGTCTTTCTTCAAGCTTCTTTCTGCATGTTATTAAAGAGTGTGCAGTCTCAAATTACTGTTAGAAATATCAGTATTAGAAATACCAGTGAGAAATCTGAAGGTAGATTGAAGGGGGAAGAAAGAACAAAAAGACAACAATCTTAGCTTATCCTGCAAAACAGAGTAAAACCAGGATTAACTGCCAAGTAGAACTTGTACTGAGTTATTTGATGGCTAATGGAAATACAGGATAAATGACCACACACTAATTTGAAGCCATTTCAAATGAACCTGTGTCCTCATCGCACTGTGCTTTTCTTTCTTTCACACTTTTTTTTTTCCCTCAACACCTTGCAGGGTTGAGCTTATTTGTAGGTGAAGTCCTCATATCACAGTCTGGCTATCATGAGAACTATGATGAAAATGACAATCAGACCAAACCATAACAGAGGCATGAGGGAACATGTTTGCAAACACTATTAAAGTCTGTCAGTTTGGTTGCAGGTATTGCATCTAACTCAGTTTCTTTGGCAGCCAGTCGGATTTGATCTTTCAATATCTGCTAGAGAATAAACATATTAATGAAATGAGATCATCTTAGAACTGGCTGCATGCCTACAGGGAGATGCTGAGAGGGCCACCTATACTGGGAGCAGCACAGGAATGAGGCTGTCAATGAAAGTAATTTTGGTAGAGCAAAACAGGATCACTACTGATAGCAGGAAATAAGTGATGGGAAATACATGGGGCAGAAGACAAAGTTGTCCAAGGCTCAGTGGAAGAAAACAATTCACAGAGAATCCAAGAAAAAGAAATGTGTTGCTGAGAATGATATATGCACAAGCTGCTATTAGCCTCTGTATTATGTCAAAATACAGGTCCAGGTGTCAGCACGTGGCACACAAGACATACTGTCTGTTTCTTTCATTACTCAAAAAACTCCCTCCGTATTCATGAATGTTTCACAAAAGAAAAGCAGGCAAGCATCACAAGATACATTTTTTCTAATGATTTAATTTAAAAGCTTTTCAATATCCCAAAATTAAATCTGCACAATAAAAAAGCATTACCATTGATTAGACTGGAAAGACAAATGGAATAAATAATATCCATTAAAAGTTCAAGTTATACTATGGAAAGCTGTTCAGCACACAGATCTAGTACTTATGCATGAAAATCCAATTGACACAATAGGCTATAACCATTCCAAGAACCTATTATAGCTCATCATGTAAATGGTTACACATAATGACACAGTCATTATGGTCTGTAGGGCTCTGGATCAGTGAATTAAAATTTCTCTAGGTAGAACAAACTTTGAGCAAATAGGCTCAAAGGAACTCTTACAATAAACTATGTCAAGACCTATCTTAGTAACTCCCGATTATACATTAACTCATTATCAACAGTTGAATTGCTAAATTTTGGAAAAATTTAGTTACCTACAGCACAGAAGCCAGCATCAAAAGTCAGTATTCTTGAATATGTGTCATCTAGATATCATTGTCCTTTACAGTTTCAAGTAAGAGAATGAGCTGTTTCATAATTTACCTTGACATTAGCAAGGCCTTTGACACCATTTCCCTCAGCATTCTCCTGGCAAAAACGGCTGCTCGAGGTTTGGACAATCGCACACTTCGCTGGGTAAAAAACTGGCTGGACGACCGGGCCCAGAGAGTTGTGGTGAACGGAGTTAAATCCAGCTGGCGGCCGGTCACGAGTGGTGTCCCCCAGGGCTCGGTTTTGGGGCCACTCCTGTTTAACATCTTTATTGATGATCTGGATGAGGGAATCGAGTGCACCCTCAGTCAGTTTGCAGATGACACCCAGTTGGGTGGGAGTGTTGATCTGCTCGAGGGTGGGGAGGCTCTGCAGAGAGACCTGGACAGGCTGGAGCCATGGGCTGAGGCCACCTGGAGGAGTTTCAATGAGGCCAAATGCCAGGGGCTGCCCTTGGGCCACAACAACCCCCAGCAGCGCTACAGGCTTGGGGAGGAGTGGCTGGAGAGCTGCCAGTCAGAGAGGGACCTGGCGGGGTTGATTGACAGCCGGCTGAACAGGAGCCAGCAGGGTGCCCAGGTGGCCAAGAAGGCCAATGGCATCCTGGCTTGTGTCAGCAATAGCGTGGCCAGCAGGGACAGGGAAGGGATCTGACCCCTGTACTCGGCACTGGTGAGGCCGCCCCTCGATTCCCGTGTTCCGTTTTGGGCCCCTCACTCCAAAAAGGCCATTGAATGACTCGAGTGTGTCCAGAGAAGGACAATGAAGCTGGTGCAGGGTCTGGAACACAGGTTGTACAAGGAGCGGCTGAGGGAACTGGGATTGTTTAGTCTGGAGAAGAGGAGGCTGAGGGGAGACCTCATCACCCTCTACAGCTACCTGAAAGGAAGATGCAGAGAGCTGGGGATGAGTCTCTTTAGCCTAGTAGAAAGTGACAGGACAAGAGGGAATGGCCTGAAGTTGCTCCAGGGAAAGTTCAGACTAGATATTAGGAAACATTTCTTTACAGAAGGGGTTGCTGGGCGTTGGAATGGGCTGCCCAGGGAGGTGATGGAGTCCCCATCCCTGGAGGTGTTCAAGAGTTGGGTCGATTTGGAGCTTAAGGATATGCTGTAGGTGGGAACTGTGCTAGGAGAACGGTTGGGCTAGATGATCTCCAGGGTCCTTTCCAACCTAGATGATTCTATGATTCTATGATATGTCAGTTGCAGATAAATTCTTAGAGGGCAGATTTCCTCTTTTGGAATCATAGGATCATTTAGGTTGGAAAAGACCTTAAAGATCATTGAGTGCAACCCCTTACATATAAGCACTATAGTAAGCATGCAATATTGAAAGGCTCATCTAATCTTTACAGAAATTTCATTTTTCTTTAAAATTATCATATGAATAAATAGGTTAAAAATGCTACATAAATCTTGGAATAAATCAACTAAATGAAAGAAAAAGGTATCTAATACAAAGTAACTAAACAATAATAGAAATAATATGTCTGATAGTACATTTATAGGAGAGTGGCCAGCTTAAGAAAGGGCAAGAAACACACTTGGACTGAGTGAAAAAAGGGGCAGGTTCACAGTAAATGAGCAACACTGAATCTACAATTCAAGTCCAGTTGTCTTCATCAGGCCTTGGGAGAAAGAATGCCATACACTGTTCCAGAGCATAAAGAGTGGCAGAAAAGAGCTTAAAATAATTAAGACAGCTACAAGGATATGCTTAAAGATGCATCTCAAGTGTAAGGTTCTTTCCTGTGTGCTAGTTATGCTTAAAGTCTCATAGGAGCCTGATGAGAAACCTCTCACTATTGCTGGTTAAGGCCTGATTCAGGTGGTTTGCTTGTAGCACCAAGCTGTAGCACTAAGTGGACAAAATGTCTATGAAATGTGTGGTCTTAACAAGAGAGTGGCTTTAGAGTACCTAATCCAAGTGTATAAACTCCCCATGAATTAATGAAGAGTGAGGTAAATGCTTCCAAGAAATTCAGGAAGAACAATTATAGTTAGTGACGTATAGATGACGTAATCACTATATCAGGTATCTGTGCATAAAATTCTGCCTGTGTCCTCATTTGAATACCACACCGTGACATCACCTTCTGATTAGAATGAAGCACATCACCACAGCACAGAGCTTGACCCCACAGTCAGAGCTTGTGCCTTTTTGGAGGTCAGCTGCTGTAGTGTGCAAAAAAGCTGAAACGATCAGTGAACTTTCTTCCAAGTATCTGACAGAGAGGTAGATGAAAAAGGGCATCCCTGTTTGATCTGGCCATGTTGCTCAAACTGCCATTACCTGACGACACAGCAGAAAGAAAGAATGCTGCCCATGTTGGCACTTCTTGTTTACCAGTGAGCAGAACTGTAGCTGTTTTCCATGTCTGTAAAAAGAGAAACCTTGCCAGTGCTGCCACTGTTCACGTGCAGAGCACGCAGATTGCTGGTGGTGCTGCTGCTCTTGTTCAAATGATCCAGACTGCAAGTGCTGCTGCTCCAGTGGAGAGAATTCAGCGTGTCAGTATTATGAAAGCAAGTGCTGCAGATGCTCTGATGATGAACCACATCACTCAAGAACACCAGGAGCTATTCAGTAAGTGGAGTTAAGGGCTCTTACAATTTCTTGGGGTTTTGTTTTTCTAATTTACATTATATCTTAATAGATGTGTTGCATTTAGAAAACACAGTCTGTTGGCATGTTGGAGCCATTTCGAATAACCACAGGATATCATTACTCTGACTGGGGCGAAGACTACTCCAGAACATCATTGCACTTGTAATTAGGACCACCTGATTTCCAGACAAAATCCATGAATGGCCAACATATGCTTATGTATTCTCACAGTGTAAAAACCTATGCAGCGACATAAAGGAAAAGAGAACCTGAGAACAAGGAGGAAAACAGGAATGTGTTTGTAGCAAGGGGGCTGCAGACAAGGATACAAGGAAAACTGGAGTAAAAACAAGGATTAGTAAGACTGCTGTTAACTGGAAGCAGAAGGAAGCAGTTATATTCAGAATAAGACAAAAAGAAGACAAATAACTATAAAGGCTCAAGAAATGCCACACAGAGAATGGAAAGAAGACATAATAATAATAGTCTTAGAAGACAAAACTGGAAACCAAGAGGGAAGGGGCTGATTATTAACCATAGAAATGCTAGACTAAGGAGCACTCACAAGTATGGGTGGGGGAAGAAGGCGGCAGAAATGAAGTTAATGGAAGAATTCCAGACTAAACAGTGCCAAACCAAAAGGAATTGACAGGACCTCTGGAAATGTATGGTTAATGCCTACCTTGGTAAACTCTGAAGACAAGAAGGAATCTTCATAGCAACCAAAGATTCTAGTCTCTTTAGTTTATTAGGGTTTTTCTGTTTCGAGTGACAGAAAGCGCAGATAGCATGGTTGAACATTTGAAGAGAGAAGGCGGGAAGGAAAGCAATAACAACATAGATGCTAAAGAAATGCACAGCAGAGAGCCAGACCATAGAGGCCCAGAACCAGGTGTCCATCTTGAATAATGATGCTTATGTCAAGGCTATGGAAAATATTGAGGAGGCATTATAAAATTAATATATTTTTTAAAGGATAATGTCCACAGATTAAGAGGCAGGTTAGGACTATCAAGATTTGAAGACAACAAGGATTAGCACATCCTGAAAATCAGTCTTCTTCTAAATTAATAATTTAAAAAAAAAAACCAAAAAACATTTGAAAGCCTTTGCAATTATCATAAAGAATTGGTGTTAAGGCTGCTACTAACACTAAAAATAAACTTAATTCATTCCAGAAATCAGAAATAATTCAGAGGTGATTTCTTAAATGACTACAAGTTAGGATGATCACAGGTAAATATGTGTTACTACGTTAAGTGGAAATGCTGGAACTGTTGTGCTACCTTCTTGAGGAAATATTGTATCTTCAAAATGCAAAAGAAAAACTTTTTGACGTTTATTGTCTTAAGTTTTCATTAAAAAGGAAATATTCTAAAAACATTGCCAAAGTTGTTAGAAAGCATTTTATACGTTCTGAAACAAAATAAAAGGTTTCATCTGAATTGCACAAAATGTATTTCTTCGCTCTAGTTATTTGTTGTTTTCATTTTGAAAAAATAATCAAACAAGAAAAGGAGACAAAATACATTTAACTCTGTATAAACTGCATTCCTCTTTTCACCTGGCCACCAGAAATAAGTCAAATCCATACAGACCTACAATGACTGAGATAACGCTTTACTGTTATTGTTGCCAACAGCATTCAACATATAGTGAAAGAATTATGAAAAGGACAAGAAAAAAATTGATTCTTGATAGTGATAACCCAATTCTTTAAACAAAATATCCAGTCACAATGAAAGGACGGTTGGTATGCAAAGCAGAAATGCTTATGTTATAATTTAGTGTCTTAGATGGTGCCCTAATACTCAAATATTTTTGTTTGAGTTCTTGGAGTTGTCTGGTTGATTTTTTTTCCAACTTTATTTAGATCAAAAGATGTCATCTCAAGATTCAGAACTAGGAATAATGCACCTGTCATTACACCAGCCATGTTTTCCGTGGCCAGCTTGCCTGTCCACTCTGTAAGCAAATCGTTTCCAACCATTTATACTGCCATTCAATCACTGCATTGGTGAGAAGTGCATAACTAAAAGCAAGACCAAAGCTGAAGTAACTGAAAACTTCCATATCATATGCCCAGTGTGTAGCAAAGCACATTGCCTCCCCTACACAAATAAAATTCAGCTGAGGAAAAGCAAAACTAAACAAGAAATAGATGTGCAGACCTAGTTTTCCGAGGTGAAGATTTGACCATAGCAACTGTGAAACTTGCAGGGAGAGAAGAGTGACAACCAAAAGGTGTAGAACATGTGGAATCAATTATTGTAATGAACATCTGCATTTAAATCGTGGCAATAATGGTGCTCAAGACCACATTTTCACCAAAGCACATCACGAAGATTGTAAACAGAGGCGCTGCTTACTGCACAGCAACTCAAACCTCTCTGAATACTGTCTGGGTGGCCATGACCTGATCTGTGGGTCCTGCAAGAACTCACTGCACAACCATCATGAGACTATTTCCTTGGCAGTCACGTGTTCAAGAGAGCCTGCTTCCCTCTGATACAATTGAAAAATTTAGAACAGGTGTGTATTTCTGTTGCTTCTCACACTTTCCCATGCCTCCTTGGGAAAGAAACTTGAACATATGGTTGACAAGTTATATTCATTCTCTGCACAGCACAAGAGTCAGAAAGGTGACACGTTCCCACTGTGGAAACACAAAAACCCATAATGGTGGCATCATGAGCCAGGCTCATCTATTACAGAATGAAGGATCTGTTTGTGGGGTGGGAACAGAAATGTGCATCTAGGAAGAGGAATTTTCATTTCATACTGCAGGACCCAGCATGGAAAAAAACACCAATTACATCCTCAGAATAAAATGGTGAATATCTTTTAATCAGAAATAGATGTTTGAAGATGAACTGCTTCTTCATCTGCAGGCAAGTTATTAATTGTCCCTCTTAAGTCCGTTTTAAGCTTATGCCCATGCTATGAGTCAAAGCAGTCACATTTTTCTGAGGTGTCACCCATTTTAAGACTTGACGCACAGCAACTAAGGGACTGAACACAGACTATGATTTTATCAATGTCTTTTAATTTTGATCTTTGCATATAACTTCACAAATGTTGGGAACATAATGAAGTTTCACAGAAAATAACATTTAGAAAGGTAAAAGTGAACCATGCACAATGAGAAACAGCTGGAAACATTAAATTCTCAATTTTGAAATAGTCTTAAATTTGAGAAAAGTAATGTATAATATTTGTGCAGGATTTTGTAATGTGAAATTGTTTCCTGATGTTAGCGGAATACCACTGGAATTTACTATCAGTCTTTGGTACTTTTGATTCTTTCCCTCACAGTTCACAATGTTTAGTGTCAGAAGAGTTAATCATACCTTCACATAACGGCCATCAGAGGAATGTACTGTCAGCCACAGACATAATGTGGGCTATGCAGGTGCATTTACCGCCAATATTTTAGCTCCATACTGTTATAGTGAATTTTCAAAGATAATATAGAGCTACAATAAATTCAGCTTCAGGATTTCCCATGTAATGAAGGAAAAATTATCAAGCCCATTTTGGGGAAGATAAATTTGAGTAAGTGAGGAAATAACAATAAAGTAGCAATTAACTGCCAAATTTTATACAGCTAAATGTGAACATTTTAACCCAAATAACTTCCCTCAGGGCTCATCAGCAGCAGAAAAGTGAGAAAAATACCAGAATCCTCATTCTTCTCCCATGTTCTACCAAACATGATGGTTTTTTTAGGCTAAAATCTATCATTCTGCCTCTTGTAACCACTACGTTTTAATAAGAATGTGGAATGACTGACCTGATTTATTTTTTTTCCACAGTACATCAATGAGTTGATAATGGCCTAATGGAAGTCATCCTGTTAAAATATAATTTCAGGACATATAAGGTCATCAAAAGAAAGGAGATCAGAAATGGATTATTAAAATTATGTATGGTTCATCACAAACAAGAAAAGAAGATGATGGAGTTGCTTGAAAACATTGAACTTAAACAGAAAGAAATTTCAGAATACATAAGTTATACTTCCAATCAGCTATCATATATGGATGGCCTTATCTGATACTCTAAAGAGGCTCTTAAGGAAGAAAGCCTGGTTGTGTTTCTGCAATCTGCAGTGATTGGTGAAAGAAATAGAAAATGCAGTTTCTTCAATTTTCCAACCTAATGCACATGTAAGAGAAGATCCCTTAAGAAAACATCAACTCAACTTGGATGAGTTTTTCTTCTGTTTTACATGGATTTGTCCCATCCCTTAGCAGCATAAAGCAGTCAGAAAGTAAAGCAGAAAAATATCCCTATTCTTTTAACCTAGAGATAATGTTCCAAGGCATGTTTCAAGTACTCATGAATCCAAGCAAGCAACATTATTCTGAAGCCCATTTTTAGATTCCATGTTTGATTTAGGTGTGCTGTCTAAGGACACTGTCAGAAGACTAAGCTCTACACATCCCCATCATCCTACACAGAGTAATGAAGTGTGTGAGTAGTGGAATACAGCTTGTGAAACTCCAGGAAAAGAAAGAAAATATCAGATTGTTAACTTTTCAAGTCCAGAACCTATAGACAATGACAGTCCCAGTCCCAGGACCTGTTGTTATATATCAGACTGTTGTTTACTCAAGTTCTGACAAAGTAAGACATTAATAAATTCTAAATATATATAGAAGAGATCATTAGATTTTCAAGCTTTTATGAAATCTGAACCCATACAAGTTTGAGTAAATAAGACTACAATATCAATTCCAAAACTTTATTTGTAGGAGACAGTACATTTCAAATTTCCCTTTTTAGATGAACTGAAGCATAAATTGATTCATATCACATTCTACTGTAGTCAATAGGGTTCTGATGTTATTATATACGTGATATGAATATGTTACATGGAAAGGTCCAATCAGAAAGAAATAGATATACCATGTTTGTATTTAAATATCTGTATGTCGGGTCAAATAATTCAATTCTGGTCTTGGCCTTCAATGTGACCACATCATATTCATGAAATTTTCCTCATTATACATTTATAGATGCTAACAAGATCAGTATGCTTGTTGCCTAAGATCCCAAGTGCATGTTGCAAAGTGCTGACTGCTGTCAACCTACATTACTTTTAGTGTGTTAGAAGAGGATAGTATGAAATTCCCAGGAGGAAGCTTAGCATTTTCCAAGAACACAAACTGCATTATCTTCCACATATATTTGATGTTATGGTTGGAATTTCAGCTGCATTGGCATTTCATAATTAAAATATGCCTAACAGGGATGTTCCAAGAAAGTAAATATGAGGTAGAGTTTTATAAAGTTGCTTGTATTGGTCCCGACAACACTGCCCAGACACAACGAGCTGGGCAGCTAAACAAAATACAGCTGCAGAACCTTGAAATACATAATCTGGATCCAAATGCAGAATATCTTTTTAAAGTCTGTGCTGTCAATGCAAGTGGGCGAGGACAATGGAGTGAGATGTGTAAGGTACTGTACATTCTTTATATACTTCATAGAGTTGCCTTGAACTTCTTGCCTCCACAATTTTTTTTTACCCCATGTATTTATGAAGAAGACTTCTTAAATGGAATATTGCTATTCATTTATCTAGGTAAGTGATAATAATAGTTACACTGGATTTTTCCATACATTGTTTTTTCTAATTCAGTTTGCAACTGCTTGACCTATGTAGAATGTTTCTCATTTTTTCTAGCAGGGATGCTGTGTCATGATTACTTCAGCCAAGTCACTGTAATTCATACTGCTTCAAGGGCTGAGACCGCGTTTGCACTAATCTCTCTGAATACACAGAGTAAGGGTATGAAGTGTCAGATCCAGAAGCTTTCATGTTAGAACAAGGTGGCAATCATTAGAAGAGCAGACACAAACAGAAAAATAAGAAAATTCTTTGACACCTTTCAACAGAGTCTCCTTTACTGTGGTTTTTGAAGAGGAGGAAAAGTGTTGCAAGATAAAAGTTAAAAGGAGTAGAAAGGTATTCAAAAAGGTGTTGAAAGTTAAGATATCTAATGAATTCACTTTAACACCCTTTAAGCATCCCAGAGCTCTTGCTGAAGTCACCTTTAGTTTTTCATGCCTTGCTGAAAAAATACATACTTAACTCATACTTTCTCCTTGATAAATTTTCAGTAAAGGGTGTATTGAGGAGCTGCAGTGCATAAAAAGCAGATGGCTTCCAAGAGAATGGTAGCTGCTGTTGTCTGGTTCCAACTGCATTTCACAGCCTTTTTCTGTATCAGTTACACCAAGCGTTGTCCCTTTCCAGGCCTCTTGTCCCTTATCACATTAGAGAGTAAGAGCCTTAACTCTGGAACAGTATTCAGACATCCCTCACACTTCATGAGTTTTAATGACAAACGACACCTTCCTAGACTGCTATACTTCCTATACTTAAAACACTGAGCACAGTAGTTTCTTTTTTTTTTTTAATCTAACACGTTGGAATGTGATATTGATTTTTCTTCTGAAAATTGTTCTTTCTGCACACAGTACAATCATATTAATATTCCACAGAAACACAAACTCAGTTAACATCTGCTGTAATTTACAGAAGAGTTTCATAGCAAATGAAAATGAGACAGCATGTATGACAGACTTTTATAAATCTTCTTTCAAAAAAATAACTACCACTGTTCCTTTTGCATAATATCAGACTATTTTACTTTACCAGTTACACTACACAGAAAGTCTGGAAGAAATTTTTTTAAAAGAAAATGTAGTATTTGATTTTTAAATTGGGGATTTAGTCAGAGAAATATCATTCTTCGTGTGTAACAGTTACTAAGTTTGTGAGGGAATGTAACTGTGATGGCTATGACAGGTCACAGGAGCCCAGGCACCAAGATATGAAGAGGTAGAAGGTGACAGAAAGTTTCATTAGACAGCAGCTAATATTTTATTCTTTGAACTAAAGCTGATGCCATGCCACTGATACCCCAAAATATCAAGTCCAACAGAAGAGGTTATTCAACTACATTGTTTAACTAGCATTACAAGCAGATTTCCCAAGTCTGTATGAAGCCCTCATATAGTCTCTGTGCTTTTAGGAGTGATAGAACTTCTCTTAGCCCATTAACATGATTGTTGGCTTACAGCTGAATCACAACTTCCTCAGTTTCAGCCCTTTGTCAGTGTGTGAAGCACCATGGAAGTACCACCATATCCTTGTTACATGATCACAGAAGCTGCTACAGATGGCGTGATCTCTTTGCCCAAGAGGAGTTCAATACAGTTGACTCAATATAGGCTCTTAATGCCTCAGGAAGTGCCTGAAGGTATCTAACATATCTGTACAGGGCTGACAGATGACACCACACTTGTAAAATGCACTTCTTGAGCAGCAGCTAGGAAGAAGCCAGGTTACCCTTGAACATCTAAACTGGCAAAAGATATTTGTGATTTTGGCAACTGGATCCTAATTTAAAAGTCAGTTGCAGGAATTACACTGCACTGTCCTGAGTAAAGGATATTTTTGAGTATGTGTTGAGGTTGTGGAAGATCCTGGATGAGTGGCAGAAACCAAAGGCAGCCTTGTCAACCAAACTGCTATATTAAACAGCCTTGGCAAACCATGCAAAACTATGTCACAAGGCAAGCGACAGGGAATCCTCTAAGGATGAAATTCCGTGCTCCCTGGGGACTTTCAACAAAGTAGGCAAAAATTTGTTGCCCCCGAGATAAAGGATTGGCTGCCTCTGCCATAGGAGGAGGAATGAGAAACACTAAGGATGCAGTTAGAAAAACAGAAAGGGAAAATGCTGGAATTCTGCAATCCTTGCTCTAGTTGATGCCAGTACTATTACTCTTGGAAGATGTGCTCCCCCACCTCTTCTTCTCAATGACAGCAGCAGCCTGCAGCTGTTCTCAGCAGGCTGCCACAAATGCCAATACACTTTGTGTCCCTTAATCTGTCTCTTGAGATTGTCAGCCACAGAAACAGTGATAATTCTAATGAAGGTTTTGTTGCTTTATAACTTTTTATCATACTCTTGTTGATTAAACCTCTGGAAGGAGATTTTTCAAAATTACCTTAGAAGCCAAAAGCAAAATTACTTGTAATAGGATGTGGGCATCTAAATGCTGTGGTTATATCTGAAACTCTTTCCCTAAATGACCAGCTGCCAGAACCTAATGGCTATATATTGTATTAATCACTGTAACATTTGCCACCAGACAATTTGCCTCCAAAATAAGTACTTAGACATCCCAAAGTTCAACACAGATAAGACAATTTGACTGCTTTGAAAATACACCTGTGTTAAGTTCTTTTGAAAAGAGACACTAATTAAATCCTATCCCCAAAATAATAAACACATGTACCTCTTCTGTACTTTAATACATCCTTGTTTTCTACTTGCAGATAATCACTTCAGATGAATATGGGAAAATGGAAGATGGGTGGGCAAAGTAGAAGAGTATTCAGGGTGCTCTGTATACACCAAATAGATAGACAAAAAATGAAAATAGGGATTTTTTTTTTTTCCTCAAGGAACTGAAAAATGTCTATGCTTCCTTATGCAATATCCCATTCCCACTGAAGTGAGCAGATAGAGATCTAACGGTGAGCTCTTCAGACTATTATTGCTTTCTGGCAAATAATAATAATAATAATAATAATAATAATAATAATAATAATAATAAACCCTGCGCTAACATTAGCTTTTCTTTTTCCAGATGTAGCACCAAGACCTAAGGAAAATGCTATGCCATGCATAAGATTATAGTATAAAACCCATTATACTTGAGGGACCTTTGCAGCTTAAAGGAAATAAATGATGTATTTGCATTGTAAGTTAACAGTCCGATTACTATTCCCTATGAGACCATTCAATACCAGTTCATAAAGAGCTGCAGGAGCCTGTATCACACTTTGCATATTTTTAAAGCACAAAATAAGTTACTCTGTACATATACACTTTAGGTCTCACCTTCACTCAGCTTAAGTACAACACACATACACACATAGAAGTGCCCTGTCAGTAGGCAGAACAAGAAGTACAAGAATGACAGACAAAATTTGATCTCCTTATACACTTAATAATGGTTGGGTTTACTTGACTGTTGTGAAGGTCACGTGAGTTGCAGTGTTTCAACTTGTTAAATGTAGCTGCAAATAAAATTAGAAGTCACAGCAGCTCTGATCCACTGATCAGGAGTTACTAGATCCACATCAAGTTTCTATATTGAAATAATCAAGAGTAATAACTAACGTCCTCTGTGCATGGATGATCTCACATGGTTCCTTTCTTTCACTTCAGCCATACCAACCAGGTATTCATATATAGCAAGCTATCTATATTTTCACACACACATATACGTGTACTTACACACACCCCTCTCCATATATGCCTGCACATATACGTATTTACATATACACATATATGTGTTTAAACACATTTACAAACTCCCTTTGCCCCAGTCCAATCAAGTAGGGCATTTACATGGGAATGGAAATAGGATTAGGGCCACTACTAGCTCTTAAACCCCTTCTGTCCATTTGTATGTTTGAGTCTTACCTTCAACACAGAACAAATCTATTAATGGAGAATCTTGTATTATGAATACTGCCCATGAAATCTTGAACCTCCTGCTACCTTCCTTAAGGCAAACAATAAAACTTAGGTATATTTATTATTAATATATCATTTTTCCATTGCACCTTTCATTTCGGAAGCTCTGGTTTAGCTTCGTATAGTTGCTGCAAGGTAGTAATATTCTACCCACTTTATGGATGGCTAATGTAATAAAAAGAGTCCAGTCAAATAGTCAACAAAGCCAAAATTTGAAGTCTGAGAGCAGCTAGTTCTCTGTCTTGTGCTAGCCAGTGAGTTATTAGCGATGCTTCAGTTAATACGTATGTTCTTGCCAGGATCTCTGTGCAGCTTTTCCTTGACAGCATACTTTTCTTTCAGCAAAGTCTCTAGATAGGAGTAAAGGCTATTAAAAGCGAAAGAGGTCTGCATTTTCAAATCTATTGAACAATTATAGCAGTGTCTGATTTTGAGAAATGTATTTTGAAACATTTAAAAGGGGCCTGATCATCACACATGAGAAGCACCTGCAATCTAAAACTTCTGATAGATTTTTGCAGAAGTCTAAATGTCTGAGCTCTCCAGATAGTAAAGCCCAATTATTCCTTCAATACTCATGGCTTTTTAAACCCATTCCCCAGACAGCAACATTTATGCCTTTTTCAAGGACACGTGAGTTTTTGCTGATGGCCTACAGTTCTCCAGAAGCTCACCCATCTGGTATTCCTTTTAGTATATTTCTCTGTAGATGGATAAGACTGCAATTTGGATCAACTGTATAAAAACCCTTTGCACCCCCTGGCTATCCATTGATAATAGCAGCCTTCTGTACCCAGCAGTTCTGGAGAGATGCAATTTGCAGTACACAGTTCTGTGCAACAGCAAAGCAAATCTCCAATTCCCATTTCGTGTAAACAGTGACTTGGATCACTTAAATAGGGCAACATATTATCAATATCGCTAAGAGATCAGAATCAGTCCAACCCTGCAAGCTTTAAGATTTTTATTAATTATTGTGGGGCTGCTGGAAGCCCATGTTTCTTTTCAAACAAATTACCCTTCAAACATCTCTATCTCAGCTCGCTTTGCTTTTTTCTCCAGGGTTACCTCTATTTTCATGGGAGAAAAAGATGTGTTAAGATCTTCACATACAGTTCAGTGCCTGCCTATTGTGAGCAGAGGCAAATCCCATGGTGACTGGATGTCTACAGCCCAATTTACTGCACTCCTCCTTTCAATAAGCAGGCAAGGCAAAGAATAGAGCAATTTTGCTTATCTACTACTTGCTGCTCAGTTGCAGCAACGAGTGGGGAGGCAGCACCATTTCTCACCCTATATAGATATTTTTCAGCTGCATGCCCTGAAATTGAAATTTCAAGATGTTTATAAATAAGTAAAAACTTGCCTGTATTTAATACAAGTGTGATATTTGCATAATTACTTTTCAAGGTAATGAGTGTAATAGAAGCCAAAACACAGAAGGTTGAATATCTTTAGAGCAGCCTGTGCCAGCAAATAAACACAAAACTCTTGTAAGTATCAAATTGCGGAGCAGTTTAGAACCAGTGTAATTTATTTAGGGAACAATATGCATCTATTTGTGCTGGGCAGGTGGCCAGGGTGAAGAAATGAAAGACATATATGTAATTGAATATTAGATGAACCATCATTTCATTTCACCACCATTTATCTCTTGGAGTATCTGTAACCAACCCTGCTGAACAAAACACTATAAAATAAAAGTGTCTGTCAAACTACCTCCTCCAAAGTCAAGCAAACAGCTGGGCTGAAGCAAATAAGGACAATTTGAAAGAAAATATTCTGTGATGGTGGCTACCCACTTTGTTCAGTGATGAAATCAAGACCAACATCAGTCTAACATACAGATAGCTAGTCAGTGGCATCTCTGCCTTTCTGGATGGATCATAAAATAGCTGGCAGGTAGGAGATAGGTCAGAGGTTCAGCTGGCTAACCTGCATTACACAAAGCAGCTAATCAACCCCCCCTGCACAGCAAACCCAAGAGATATATTGGCATCAACTATTAAGGTATTACAATGGTTTACCATCCACTTGCTGTGTAACCCATGAGGAAATAATTAGTATCAATATCATTCAGGGGTCTGCAGTGTCATCTTCAAGAATATTTTCAAGACCATTATAGAACTCTGGAGAACATTGGTCTACCTGTAACACATTATTTTACACAAGAGGAGGTAGAGATCTTTGGGGGCCTGAATGTTTAACTGACAATTCGGACTGAAAATATACCCAATGTTTTCTAAAATTGTTCATAATGTGATAAGACTCACATTGCACCTCTGTACAATGTGTAAAAGTGACTTGATAGCTGAATTGAAATTCTGAAATACATAACTACACATAAGTATTATTTTAAGTCACTGCATTTTAAGCAAATAAAGCAGAGCAATAATACATAAACAAACATAAACACAGCCTGCTAGAACTGTTCTGGTTTGGACTGTGAAGCTGTGATTTAGTGCAGGTGAAAAATGCATCCTAAAAGCTAGGAGGTTCTGCAATCATAATTAGGAGAACAGAAATGAAAAAAGAACTAATAATCAGAACTGTTTGAACTAAGTCAGTTCTTATAACCTCAAACACACAACTTTTAGTCTCCCAAAATGCTGCTTAAATTAAAATTATCTGGATAATGGAGAGTTTGAAAATATAGGTAGACCTCAAAAAAAAAATAATAATAAGAGATAGACTAGATTCTAGCAAATAATTTTTTTAAAAAAATAAGGGAAACACATGTTAATAAATGTAAAGGTTTTAGATACTTGCTCCTTTCATAGAAAACTGAATCAGAAGTGATATGTAACCGGAACAAAATTCAGGCTTAGGCATCTCTTTATCTGAAAGTTCATGGTAAACTGTTGATACTTAAAGACATAAATGAAAACTGGAGAACAGAGAGGATTAATTTGAACAGAAGAATTAACCATGAACTTGCTGTGTTGTACTACTGAGGACTTTAAGCTTTCACTAACATTATCAGGACTGTTAAATTATGTAAAAGACTGAAGAGCCAAAGATCCAGCTAAGTGACACCAAAAGAAGAATAAAATAACAACCTGCCTGAAAGACTTAAACATCTAAGAGGAAGAGGAATAACCTACCAGGTAGTAGCATGTCACAACAGCGTTCAGAAATGACTGATTTGACCTAAGCAGTTGGTGTTATACAAAACTCAAATCAGCAGTGAATATGTTACACATTGCAAAGCTTTTTTAAGGATAAAACTGGTTCCAATGTACAAAGCAGTATTAGAGAGAGTCCACAGAACAACAATCATCAGTCTCATCCAGTAAGGAAGATTAAGGAAGAGAAAGATGACTTTGTCTTCAAAATGACATTTACTGGAACATGCAGGTCACAGGAAGTGTAACCTATCAGCTTAGAAGCTCAAAACAGAAATGTCTTGTCCCAGACAGTAACTCAACTGAATAGGTGACCAGAGTAGTTTAAGCAGACCCAACTATCATAGCCATATAGCCTACCTATAGCTCAAATACCTAGGAAATATTTTTGCTTTTGTTTCCTGGCATGAATTCTAGCTTTATAAAACGTGAATGTTCTGCTTTCTCAGCTACACAGAATTCGTGTTTAAATCATTTCATTATTTTGCTAGATTCAAAGTACTTCAAAATTTCATAAGAAAATTTGCTTCCTTCCCCTGCATTTCTTTTGCCATACATATGTTAAACAACACTTCGGAGAGAAATCTCAATTGTCAAGAGCTCTTGTAGCCATGCATCAATCTTTTTAATAGAGTTCACTGGGGTTTTTTCCCCTCTTCGCAATAGTAACTAA
Source organism: Athene noctua (assembly GCF_965140245.1). Classification (NCBI taxonomy): domain Eukaryota; kingdom Metazoa; phylum Chordata; class Aves; order Strigiformes; family Strigidae; genus Athene; species Athene noctua. The sequence goes on from NC_134044.1 coordinate 8,005,538, forward strand.
GACAGACTCTATAAATTCTGGGATTCTGGACTGCAAATAAAATCTCCTGGATGTGCCCTTGCATTTATAAATGTGTTAGTTACTATGAGATTTTTGCATTGCTTACTTTTAGCAGATCACGGCAGGAAACAAATCATAGTAAATCTAAGATCAAGTCACTAATTCTACTGCAACTCAAACGCAGCAAGAATATTTCACAAGACTCACAAGCCGAAGGGTAAAAGGTCTAAAGTTTTTTTAAAAAGACCCTCAAAGCTTGCATTCCCCAAAACTTTTAGACATACCAGTGACTGCCCTGGGATTTATTTTTTTTCTTCTCCAGCAAACACTTTGAGCAGAAATGACATTGTATTTGCTAGCAATTTCACCCTTTGAAATGTTCAGCTTTTCATCAGAAAGCCAGCACAGAAAGTATTATTTCTTCATTTTAATGTTACTGAATATATACCTGATTTGCACAGACAGCCCTGAATAGGCTAACTCTTGTTGTCCCAACACTGTTCATCTGAAGGTTAGAAGTCAAAATGGAGGTCACAAGAAAACCTAACCATCCAGAAACCAATTTTTCAAAGCAATTTTTGAACCTCATAAGACAATACAAACTAACAATGCAGAACTGAATGCTGCAAGAACTCCTCTTAAACTAAAGCAGCAGTGGCTTTTGGTGATGAATTCTAAGCACTCTGGACCCAATTTACAATAGGTGTACTGAATAAATTGTGTTGTGCTGGGTTTGAGTGGTGGGTTTCTGGTGGCAGGGGAGGGGGCTACAGTCTTGGCCCCTGTGAGAAGCTTCTCAAAGCTCCCCCAGCTCCAAGTCAGACCCACCTCTGGCCAAGGCCAAGCCAATTAGAGATGGTGGCTGCCCCTCTGCGATATCGTACTTAAGAAGGGGAACCTGGGAAGGCATTGGGACCCGCGAGGAGGAGTTCTGAGAAGGACATCTCTGCAAACACAGAGATCAGTGGAAGGCAGGGGGGATGTGCACAGAGCAGAGAGCCCCCCTGTATCCCATGGTGAGACAGCAGGGCTGGCCCCTGCCACCCATGGGGGGCACCAGAGGAGCAGAGATTTTCCTGCGGCTTGTGAAGGACCCCCAGGACTGTGGGGAGCAGCAGCCCCCGCTGTTGTAGTTCGGCACTGGGAGGGCTGCAACACGTGGAGGTGACCCACGCTGGAGCATCTCGAGAAGAATGCATCCCACAGGGAGCAGTCACAGCAGAGAAAGTTCATGGAGGCCTGTCTCCCGTGAGAGGAGAGCCCCGTGGAGCCGGGGGAAGAGTGCAGAGGGGTGCTTCCCCCTTGGAGAAAGAGGCTGCAAACTGACCGCACCCCCCACCCCCTGCCCCTGTGCTGCTGGGCAGGAGGCAGATACCTGAACAAAACTGAGCCTGGGCAGAAGGGAGGGGTGGGAGGAAGTGTTTTAAGATGTGGTAATGCTTCTTACTGTCCCATTCTGTTCAGTGTTGGTTTTGTTACTGTTTGAATTAAATTGACTTTTTTTTTTCCCCCCCCTAATGACTCTTTCTTTTACCAATAACTATAATGGGTGAGTCATCCTTCCCTGGCCTTATCTCAGTTCCTGAGCCTTTTATTTCATTTTTCCTTCCCAGTGCTGGGGGGGTGTGGGGTGTGAGTGAATGGCTGCATGGTGCTAAGTTGTCCTCTGGGCTCAAACCAGGACACCTGTATTACAGCTCAAAAACAATCTATGTAAAAATAGTCAGGTTAGATAATAGCTCTGCTGAGTGTGCTATCCACTGTCTCTAACAGTGATCAGCAGCAAACAGAAGAGTATAGAAACGGTTATATTCTCCATGCCTTCATAAGGTATGGCTTAAGGATTTAATCAGGATTTAACCACAGTGAACCTCTTGGTATCTTAAAACTCACAAGAACGTTTTTCTTTGAATTTGTCCACTCCCATTTTGAGCTTTCTTTTGGAGAGTTATACCTTCCCAATTTTTCCAAATTTTATTCAGATGTAGATTTGTGGACACAAAAATGCTTTAGATAATTCTTCTAAAAACTCTGCAAAACAAGTTAGCTCTACCTGCTAAATTTTTTAAATTTCATTTTAGTGAATGATATTTATCATTCTTGTGAAAACTAAAATAGAAATCTATCCGGAGGATAAATCATGGAGTACTGTCTAGGAGTCAAGCAGAAGAAAGTTCAATACTTCCTGCACTTCTCTAAACTGACTCACCCCTCAGGGTGCACTGTGGTAGGAGGTTAGAAATGGATGAGGCCATCACACTGTGGAGCAATTTGGTAAAGATTCCAGTGATTTTCTCTGGTAGAGCTCTTTTCTCATCAAACATTTTTCCTAGTGAATTTTTCACTTCAAGCAACCCCTTGTTCATTTCCTAGTTTTGTTTTAAAACTAGAAATCAAATCATCACAAGCTTATTCAGCCAAACAAATAAACATCTACTTGTCTAAATGAAACACATTAAAAGTAGCTAAAACAAAATAAAACAAGAAAAAAGCCCCCTCAGCTGAGTTTATTCTTAATTAATCACAACTGTGCTAGGCACCTCAGGAAACTACAGAGGCTACAGAAATCTCCAGATTAGATTATATCATTCAGAAATCCACCAGGAATTTTGCCTGGCTACAGATATGTTTTGCTTTATGTTTCCACATGGAATTTCTTTAGATGGTCAATCAGAGACAGGAAATTCTGCCCACAGTTTTCTTACCCTTAGTCTCTTCCGAACTTTTTGCCCAAAGTGAAAAAAAAAAAAGTTATTTCTGAGTGAGGAAATGAGATTGAGAGAATGATTTTAAAAGTCCAAGGTAATATATATCCAAAGGTTGGGAATGTTTGCCCTCTCTCAGACTCAGATTACTTCCTGTTCCCTATCAGCAAATGTATTTGACAACAGAGGCATCCATGTTATTTAATGTAGCACTTGAAAATGGTCTTTTGAGGACATTATAGTTTTTGTATCTCAAGCACCACAGGTTTTAGGGCCTGCTGAAAGAGAGGTACAGGAGAGAACCTTTCCAATGTTAAACAGGGGATACTTAAGAGGAGGAGGTACATCATTTTGAATTGTGTGTAGCTAGGGTAGAGGTGTATTTATTCTTGCTATCCTCAGAGACACACTTAATATAACACTGAGAGCAGTCTAATAAATCAGCCTATCCAACTGGATTTTCTGAACCTGGTATTATGTTAATGCAATAATTCAACATTTTATTAACCTGGGAAATTGCAGAGTTCACTTCTGTCTGCTCAGGCCAGAACTCTCTCAGGCCTCTTGGAACCTACTGGAAGATAAACACGACAAATACATAAATAATGAAAAAATCCGAGCTCATCTACTCAACCAATGGAAAGTTTACTCATTTTTTATTTCACAGAACTGAACTGGGGAAAAAAAAAAAAAAAAACAAAAAAAAACGAGGCCAGGAAAAACGGACAACTTCTGCTACTACAGTACAAATTTTTCTGATGACTTCAGGGTGCTGCAACCTCTGCAATGCTACAGTGTCCTTCTCATAACAGCATGGAAGAATGGCAGGGTGATGACCCTCTTTCTTTCACACATACCAGAAAGTCTCACAATTCAAGATCTCAAAGTTGCAGAATTTGGGGTAACAATCACTAGACTTTACAGTGCAAAAAATTAGAGGAATAATAGTTTCTGCACCTTTCTTTGTCATTACCTGCACAAAGACCAGAGCTAATCTGAGCCTTTAAAATTTGGAAAAGCTACCTTACCTCTGGCAAGTCCATACAACTCATATATTTGAAATTTCCCTCAGACCTACTTGTAAATTATTTTAATACACCGGGGGGGAAAAAAAAAAATCTTTTATGCATGGTATAGTCACATTTTCATTATTTCAATTTCCTTCCCTGGTTACAAGGAAACGCAACTGGAAAGCAGAGTTCTTCAGTGAAAAGCATTTTCAGGGTAGACCCTGATCAACCTTAACCACAACTTACATGATCAAAAATTTACAAAAGTTTTGCACAAAGGGCTGGATGAAACTAAGTATAAATCATATAACATTAATCTCATCAACCAATAAAAGCAATGTTTAGCCAACTGTATCATTAGTCAAATTTCAGATGCAAACCTTCGTGCTCAACAAATAAGAATAATTCTTCTTTCGAGGGCTGTTTTCTCACCTCCTGTCAATGTGAGATTAGTCAGCATGACATTGATTGGAGATATTGAAGGTGCCAGAAACTTGGAAAGGGAATGGATGACGATTTCATGGTAATTGAAGACTAATTATACTTATCTCACAAATAATCCCATGCTCAATGTTTCTTTAACATAAAAAAGGGAATAGACAAAACACCCTCCATTTTTCTTATCATAAAACCTGATGAACACTTGGTAAAAATAGACATATATCTATATATCTCCTCCAGGCTACTTCATACAGTCCTCTCCTAACTCCTGCCTACAGGTTACATAGAATATATACTCCATGCTCTGGACTGAGTTCTGCTGGGCACAGGGTACCTAGAAAACAGATGTTGCAATACCATGTTCTGTGAAATGCACTGCTCCGTTTGTTATAAATTCACTTATCCCAGGGACTGTACGTGTTACCCAGGGCAGATATGAGTTTAAAAAAAACCTGTATGCGGCTTTCTCTTCAAGAGGCAGGCATAACCTACTTTCTCTTATTACTTTTTACTTTTGAAGGTAAATAACCTCAACTAGAAAAATCTGAGAGCACATTGCTTGGCTCAGTTTATTGGCTAGCCAGGCTTGCTAAAGAATATGTTTTAATAGGCTACCATCTGCAACCTTCCCATTATAGTCTCTTTTCCAGGATGTGTGATATGTGACAACTTTGTTAAATGCATATAGGAGTAATCTACCATGCAACATTATTTCAGTGACACATGCTGGAATTTAAAATATGCCATTCCTTTCTAGAAAGAAAATGACCATAATTTCAAGGAGGAAAGTAATACTGAGAGTTATGATCTATTATGATGTATTTGAAGATAAATTTAAGTCCTTAAATTAAAATCAAATTAATTTTGTAGTATCAGGGTCACTCAGAGGAAGGAGATGATGCAAAAAGAAACAAAAATTTCTATGCACTTGGAACTTCCCTAACAAATCTTTCTCACTGTTGCAAGGGCCTAAGAGCTCAGTGTTTTAATTCTCTTCTTCCTCCCACAGCTACTAAAAACGGGGATGTCCATTAATGCATAGAATCATAGAATGGTTTGGGTTGGAAGGGACCTTTAAAGATCATTTAGTTCCAACCTCCCTGCTGTGAGCAGGGACATCTTTCAGTAGGTCACATTGCCCAAAATCCCGTCCAACCTGGCCTTGAACCCCTCCAGGGAGGGGGCAGCCACAACTTCTCTCGGCAACTTGTGCCAGTGTATCACCACTCCAAGAATTTTTTCGTTTGTACTTTCAATGTCATTGTCATTTCTTCAGCATCTTGGTTTTTAGAAGTCATGGGACTTGACACTTCTCCCCAGAAGTGCACCTGAGCACTTCATTAACAATACGTAACATACTTTTTTACTGTCTTTTACTGTACTTTAAGCTGGTGCAGGGTCTGGAGCACAGGTCATACGGGGAGCGGCTGAGGGAACTGGGGGGGTTTAGTCTGGAGAAGAGGAGGCTGAGGGGAGACCTCATCGCCCTCTACAGCTGCCTGAAAGGAGGTTGCAGAGAGCTGGGGATGAGCCTCTTTATCCAAGTAACAAGCGACAGGACAAGAGGTAATGGCCTCAAGTTGTGCCAGGGAAGGTTTAGACGAGATATTAGGAAGCATTTCTTTCCAGAAGGAGTTCTTGGGTGTTGGAATGGGCTGCCCAGGGAGGTGGTGGAGTCCCCATCCCCGGAGGTGTTCAAGAGTTGGGTCGACTTAGTGCTTAGGGACATGGTGTAGTTGGGAACTGACAGTGCTTGGTGAATGGTTGGGCTGGACGATCTTCAAGGTCCTTTGCAATCTATCTGATTCTGTGATTCTGTGAATTAGAGAAGCAGAATAGGGAAATACTACACTTTTCCTCAGTCATTCAGGATACATCTAGGAAAGAGATATATCATCTCTCCTCTTAATTTTAGGAGGATTTCTTTGTCTTGCTTGTGTTCTGAGGTCCCAAATCTAGAGATAAACTGCAGAGGTGTGGCCTAGCCCTGTTAAACCCCCACTCCAAAGCTTATTCACTCACACCACTGTTGTCATGAGGCTACTGGTGAGCTTGAAAATAGATCTAATAACAAAGACTTAGTAGATTGGCTTTAGAAATACAACCACCATTCTCATAAATGGAAACTAAACTGATTTGTACCTACTGAGGTCTTACTGTTCTCAAACTCATTACTCATTTCAGTGACAGAGATCTTTTAGCCTTCCACAAAATTAGATAGATTTCTTTACCAAAGTAGTTTTGTATGTATTTTTAAAGGTTAATGTTCTCTTTTGAAATACATATGTTAATGTGGCCTAGCACATGTGTCTCTGTTCTTCTATTTCTAACACTTCAACCCTGAATTTCATTGAAACATGACAATATTCTACCCCTGCTAAAATCTAGATGAATAAACTAGAGGTATTTGGCAACAATTACCAAATGATGAAACAAGTCAGCCCATTGTATTACACAGGAAGAAAGTAGATTTAATTAAAATGTCGTTCCTTGGATATGTGCAGAGATTTATCAGCCATAAACCAAAATAATAGTTTTGGAGTTCTGTGAAAGTAGACAAGCTGAGAATATAAGATTGTACAATGTATGAGAAGAAAAAGGAAAGAAAGAATTATAACAGCAATATGATGTGTTGCTAATTTAGTACAAATTTTGGACTGATAAGATGCTTTGTATTTAAACATCTAATTTCCTTCACAATAGTATACCAAGGAATACAACAATGAGCATTCACTGAAGGGGATCTGTTCATATCATTATGATACCTGCTTCAGAACTAATCTCTCTGAAAGAGATGCCACAGACATTGGAGTAATCCAACAGATCTAGACAATATTTGAGGTGGAGCATTTGTGAAGATGTGATAGGGAAAAGAAATATATGGATATGTCAAAAGAGGTTATGGATATGTGAGAGGAGGGGGTTAGGGAGGATTGTTTTGAAAACTCCTCTAAAATATTGATCAGTAACTAATCAAAGCAGGAAACCTCATGAAGGAGGTTCTGCGTGGATGGAAATACCAAGCCTGGAAAAAAGCAAATGGAAAGATGTCTACCTGAAATTAAACATTCAGCTCAGTGCACAGACAGCAATGACTGACAAAATTTATTTCAACCACTTATTCAAACTGAACAGACCTTGTGGCCAAATTTCCCACTTTGTAGATAAATGGACTTGGAGTAAGAGTGTTACACTTTGCTGTCTTTTGGTCGTGAAAGGACTGATCCAGTTCTTATGTTTGATTTTTTTTCCCCCCTCAAGCTAAAAATCACAGTTTAATTTATAAATATATATATGAGTATTTACATGCTAAATTCTTTCATCCAAAGACAGGAAATTTTCACTTTGATTCCAAAGTGAAAGCAACAGTCTCAATCAGAATTTGCTTGTCCATTAAATATTTCACAAAAATATGGTATTGCTAGCATCCATGAGTTAGAGCAGAAGTTGTTCCAAGTTTTCAGCACTTCTTGTGATAAAGTGCGAATGTGACCTGAAAATCCATTACACTCTAGGCTTCTTACTAGATAATGATGTTACAGGCATTGACTTAGTATTTTCAAATCCTATTTTGTAATATCTTATTTCTTGAAATTACACTTAGGTTTCGGGTAGGCTTTTCCTTTTCAACTTACAGAAAGCAGCTTTCCTAAGAGCTTTAAAAATTATTTCCTTAATAGCTCTATTTCCTTCCTTCACAGATACTAATTAATTTTTCACTGGCTTGCAACATGACGTTTCATTGCAGAAACAACTGGTCAATAATCGAGCACAGAGAATCTACTCTGCTAGGTGCTGTGGATGAATCTGATGATGAAAACAGTTTTCCTGAAGGAAAAAGAAAATGTAAAGGACACTATAGCACTTCACACTGACATTCATTTTCTCATCCCATTTAAGTATGCAGATCTCAAAGTGCACCAGGGAGATAAAAATAGGATTTATGTTGTGAAACTTGGAGTTAAAGCCAAGGGCCATAATAAGACAAAACAAACTCTGAAGCTAAGTTAATCATCTGGCATTAAAGAAAACAAATGGTGTAAAACAAAATAAAAACTTCAAGTCAGAATGGTACTTGACCAAACCAATCAGTCACCCCGGGAAAACATATTTTTTAACATTAACTGGACAAAGTACTAACAGGGAGTTGGACAAAACACTTCCACTTAGAAGCTCTTCCCTACCATATGAATTAAAGTACAAGTGACATTAGCATAAGCATGAGCTCAGAGTTCCTCGAGAAGTGCTACCTGAGGAGACTACAGGCCACAGGTTAGGAAAATGCATGTCCTTATGGATCAATGAATAGCAATTTGAGTATTCTTCACAAGGTGTAATGAAAGTTAACACTTAGAATCACGTGCAATTGATTCTCGTTACCATGCCCCATTATCATCAGATATCAAAAATCACCTTTTTAATTGGACTTCAAACACATTTTCCACTTAATATCACCACACTCAGAGAAAAAAAGTAACGGGTATATACTATTCACCATACACAAATTATCTTTAACTTCTAAATTAGAGCAGTTCCTCAACAGGTTTTTTTAGGCAAAAGCTGCAATTCTGATTAGTTTTAACTGCACAGTGAATGCTTAATGTTAGGATGTCCAGTGTTCATCAGAACCAGACATGTAAATTAGAAACTAATTTTGAAAATGGTTTACTCTAAATTCCATTTTCATCTCAATATTAGATGCAGATTAGATGTCAACCTTTAGGCACCTGAGGAGGAAAAATATGAATTTTCATTAACATTATACTGGAATGTAGTCTTGCACCTATTTTTTTTACTAATGCTTCAATGAAATGCAACATTCCTGAATGCAAGTAAAGATCTTTAAAATGTTCCTATTTCTGTTAACCTATGCTATTAAGCCTTAATTCTATCTGAATCCTGTTCACACAGCTCTCTATCTATATAATGTCTGGTTTTGTCAACAGATATTTAAGGGTACCTAAACAAATAAGGCAAAGTCCAGAATGTAATGGAGCTAATATTTTGGGACCTAAGAATCTAACATGAACCTGACAAGCACCAATGAGTTCCTGTGCTCACTCTGCCTCCTTCTCTATCTAGAAAAAAAAAAAAAAAATATCAGCTGCAACCTCCTGTTAAGTAATCACCAACAGTGAAGATGCTCCAAAAATACATTTCACTTACACAAGAAAGAAGAGCATTGAGAGAAAAATGTTAGACCATCAGAGCTAGGTCCCAAAAGCGTGGCCCAATATCCCATATCTCTGAGGATATGGGAGGCTAGGCATGAAAAACTGAGAGCCTTTTCTTCTATCCCACTGCTTAATAAGGAATCTCTGGTTAACATTAATCACAAGAAGGTGTGTTTTCCATAGCAGCTCTGTTATTGACTCTTGCACTGTTTATGCACCTCAGTGGAAGAATACTCTTTTATGACTGGGACCACTAAGGCATGTGTATGTGTCCAGGCACAGGACAACAGACCACTAATTGAATGTAATACATGGTTTGGAGTGAAATGCTATCCCAGAAACTGACAAACAGCTGGTGAAGTCTAGGACGAAAATGAAGATACAATCCAAACAGACAATGCTGTTACCACAGATTTAGAGACAGGTGTATAGAAAATAAAAGGAAACCATCTGTTTATTTAGTCTAAATTTTCTTATATTGCATAGCTATTATGTCTTTCTGTCATCAGGTATTAAACTATTAGACACCTAGGCCAAGGAGACTGCAGCTCAAAATCCCGTACCCTGGAACTTTGCCTCGATGGGAAAATGATCTTTGTTTGGGGTACCCAAATCTTCCTTACAGTTCTATTCATAGTCATATCTTTACCTTCAGCCTTATGGATATTTTAAAACCTCATAGCCAAGTGGTTAGTTTTAACTTTACTTTTAACAGTTCAATAACTGTCCTCTCCTCTCTGGAGAGGTGGTGTTCTATGAACCTCAAGTCATTTCCTGTACAGACAAGAAACAAGACTCTGTTAACACTTTAGCTGTTCTTAGTTTCTCTGTGCAAACTAAGCGTTAATCTGAGAAAACTTTTATTTTGTTCTGAAAGACATGTTCAAATCTCAGGTGAAGATTACATTGCTATGTAAACATAGAGGTTAGCAGCCATAAATATACAACCACATAAATGGGATTTCTGTCTGATGTTAAACACCAGTCTAATGAGATACAGCAGCAACAAGATACTTTGCGTAAAACAGACCTTACTCTTAGCTCAAAAGCACCATAATACTGAGTTTAAAATTCCTGTTCAAAATCATTCAGAATAGGTGTTTGAAAACAGATACACTAATATAATTGCATTAGTATTCTTATTGTTTAATGGGAAAAAGATGTTTTGTCAGAGATGCACATCTGAAGAGACTTTCTGTCCAGAAGCTCTTGAGTTAATGTGCCAAACTACTCCTAGGTACAAATTATTCAGGACAGGCAGGAATCAAACTTGCAACCTTTTAATCAATACTTAAGACACTTTATTCATTGTATGGCTGGCAGAAGCATCTACCTCCTTAGCACTTGCTCCTGGTTAATTTAGATATTGCCTGCTCTCATGATGTTTCTGAGAAACCAGTCCTATGCTTTCACACACATTTCCCCCCCCCCCCCCCCCGATTCTTTTAAAAGGACAAACTGGCATCTTAGAGCTTTTAATTCCACTGTTTGATAGGGAAGTGCAGTTACAATGGCTGAATAATATTCTTGTGTTTCAAGCCTAAGGTGCCTGTATACTACACAAATATCACAGTTTTCAGAAGTACAGGTGAAAAAATAGAAAGCTACTAAGCTAGCATTCAGCTAGAATTCAATCCATGTCCACTAGTCCTCCTTAAATAGGAATAAAAATCTCAGTTAAACTTTTAAAATTAGTTAATCCATTAACTGATGATGATATAAATTGGTCTTGCAGAGAAAACAGAAGCCTTATTGTCAAACAAGTCTTCCAGCAGATTAGAGATTGTGCACGTGCCATGGTCCTCTTTAGACAGCAGAGCTCAATTTAATGAAGGGCTTGTACAGTTCATGCTATTCAACAGATACCTAACTAGCTTCAGGCCTACTTGCTGCTCAGTATTATGCACCTCAGTGAGCAATATTCAGCAGCAATTAAGGCTGGAGCAGCAGCCACTGAAACAGATATTTGAACTGCTACACAATCAATTGTCAGATGACATTGATGCGAAGGACCAAAAGCACAGAGAGATGTGTAGGAAAGCTGCTGCCTAGCAGTCACCAGTGCAGAAGGTGACAGGACTTGCACATATAAGGTAAACTGCATGAAAATAGCAGGACCCTGAATATCACTGACCACATCAGCAAGTCACACAGCTCCCTGTAAGCAAAATCCTCCTAGCAACTCGCTGGAGATACAATTTCTGTTATTCTTTAGACTAAGAGTTAATTCTATCCACATCAGTAATGCCGTTTTTGGTAGCTATTCAATCACACATGTCATGACCTGAACAAAAGACCTTGCAAGACAGTTTCACAGCAAACAGGCTGGAGGAAAGGTCTATAGATGTTTTACAGGCAGCATAAATTGCAGCTGCTAGATGAGTTTGTAATTTGTTAATCTGAGAGGCTGCACCACATTTACATTGATAACCGTGTCAACAAAATGGATCCCTGAGATCTTCCAAGGTTTGCAAATGTCTCAACAACACTTAAGTTATTCCTAAAGATCTAGTAATATCTGATTAAGAAGACTTATCTCTGTCAGTGGGGAGCTGCCAAACAAGGACAAGAACAGTTAACTTCAGCAAAACAGCCCTCTCCATTTTAAAACCTTGTTTCAGAAACAGAACAACTCACTCCTGTGGAGTAATTATTCATTTCTGCAGTAAATTCCACAGAACTGGCTTTCAAATCTGATTTTATAGCCTATACCCATAGCTCTGTTACAAATTAACTGAATCTAGTATCTAAATCTTTAGAAAGGGTTACTTAAGTAGAAATGGCGTGACTTCCAGGCACTGTAGATTTTAGTAACGTGACATATATCCTCATATTTCTCCCTCTTTATTTATTCTGTCTTAAACTAGAATTAAACAACCTGACCTAGTAAATTAACCTTACCTTTAGGAGCAATACCACCTACAAGTTACTTCATCTTATTTCATACACTGATTTCTTTTTATATACTGGGTTATCTACTGCAACAGCCAGATGTTGTGACTTTTTTTTTTGATGGTGTATATATAAAAGAAATAACTTCTAGACTTTTTCTCAAATAAAAGTCCCACTAAGATGGAATTCCTCCTTGAAATCACGTTTGAAGAATTGATTATAGATTAAAATCACCCAAATTATACCTTAATTCATGTATGGCAATGTGAATTTATTTTTACACATATTAAAATGATCTCTTTATTTTTATTTCTATTTTACCTGTCTCACACTTTAAATAGATTATAAATAATTCCAAATTCCTTCAAAGAAAATACAACCACAACAAAAAAAAAGTATTCCCAAGTGTTCTCATAACCCAATTGTATTTTATTTCATAACATTACCTTTAGGATGCAAATTGATTACATTGCATAAAATCTTTTGCAGTTTCTGAGTTGATCTCCCTCTCTTAACCTCCTTGGTTATATCTCCTCCCAGAAACACAGGTAAATCTTGAAAAAATAGGGTTCCAGATAATTAAACTGAAATCCAAGAATACTTCAGTGACAATGCAAAAATATCAAGGTTTGACTACCCTGGGGAAGTATCACAAGATGTCAGATGGGATGATCTTCTCTTAAAATCAACACCTACAATTTCCTCCAGAAATCAGATATTCAGAACTAGTTATGGATAGAACATAATTTAGGCAACAAACAGCACTTAAACATGTGTTTGAAACATGTGCTTAGGAAGAATTCTTCCATGAAAATAGGAAGAAAAATATGATACAAAATGGTAGCTGCGTTAACTATAGACTGAGTGTTGGCAGTGGGTTATAGTACTGAATAAAAATCAATGGATCTTTTTTACCACCACAAAAAAAGGTCTCTTACTTCCTTGGATTATGATATGAAGTAATTTGAAATTCTTAAGAAAGCTACTCTATTTATTATAAACTCATATGTTTAAGAAACTCTGTAATTTTAGATAAATGAAGAAATTTATTATAGTCTGACATCCAATACTAATTAATATGTCATCACAGTTCAAATTACATTTATGACTGTACTGAAGTGGTTTGGACTAACTCACTAGGACTAGAGAAATACAGTTGTAAGTCTCTCTTCAGCGAAAGATTTGCTTCTAATAAAAGACAATGAGCCTGTAGAACCTAGATGATCTCTTAATATTTTATTCAATATTTTTATCAAAAGACAACAAAATATCACATAAGACAATAATATCCTGGCTTTCCAGCTTTTTCATTCCACCCTTTTTGCATCTTTGAAATCCATGTATTTTCTAAACTGATGCTTTTTCTCTGTACCTACAGACCGTACACAATACCTCTGAATCAAATGGAGGATATAGCGCTATAAATGTTTAAGGAAACCATACATCAGTAGAGTCAATTAATCTACTTCAGGTATTCCACTATTATTTCACAGCCAGTTATGAAATTGTATCATTAATTTAGCTGTAGCTGGTCAAAATACTAAAATGTTTATAAATCTGGAGACATTTTCACCGCATTTTGTGAAAAAAATGAGAAATAAAATGCTCAGGGAAAAATAATTCTTCAAACTTACAACTTTCTCAGAATTAGGTTATAACTGTCTTAATATCAGACAAAATCCTAGAACGAGGAAGCAAATCAGACACCTGTTTTAGCACCAAGATATTCACAAACTCTAAAACATGAAAGACTCATAGGAGTTAGTGTTTACTGCAGCTGTCTCATCTGACCAGCATTATAACAGTCTGTAAAATGTGTCTCAATCTTCTTAGCATCACTTTTTATTCATGAGATTTCAGTGGGATCTTTAAATTGTTAAACATCCCCAGTATTTAATTACATATAATACTGATGGCAAACTTGATAAAGTTTCACTGTTTAGCTGCATAATTTTAAAAGATTTTTTATCGGAGGATGAGAGTAATCTTCTTTCTCAAGACTGATATACTAACACACTTGTCAACAAATCCTTGTCATGAAAGGTGTGCATGGCTTTGATGCGTAAATCATGTCATCCTTTACCTATCATGTACTCGATTAAACTCAAAGTACTCATCACAGTACTCATCATTAAGTCCAAACTAGCTAAAAAATTGCCACTGTCTCCTGGCTTACATCTCCCAAGGCAGCTGCTTTCTTTAGGTAGAATGAAATTCTGAAAGGGTGGGGTAAGGCACATAAGACATAACAGAGTCATCCAATCGATTATGGCAGACAACCACATCAAATAACTCTGAGCATAATAAGATCCATCCTAACACCAAATGTGCTCATGTCCCCTCTACTCCTGTGGGTGGCTGCTTCAGAACATCATTCCATTCATAGTTCTGCTTAATTTCCACCATAAATTTATTCAGGGGCACTGTATACTCATTTTTTGTTATGCCAGCATTGTTCATCATCTTAAAGAGCTCTTCCACCTCCACAGTGTTTATCCCTGAAGTTTTTATAGAAAACAGTAATATTTTCTCTCTATCTCTGTTTTTTAGCTTGACAAATGTCAATTTTAAACATGAAGATACTGATCTCCTTACTGCCCCTTTCTGCTGTTCTGTTAGAGGGGAAGAGAAAATAGTGTCTTTTCAACTACTGCCTGTGGCTATAGGACTCTCTTCTAAAATCATCCCTCTGGGAACAAACTTGTCTCCTATATGGACAGAATAAACTGTGAGAAGATGTATGCATGCACAAAAACTGTAACGCAGCCTTTAAGAACCAGGCGGTTTGCCTAGGTTTATTTGCTGCCCTAACTAGAAAATGTCGATTATCACATTTGTATTTTGCTACAAGCTAGGCTATGCTTTCAGGAGATACTATGCAATCACAGGGAAAGTAATTAGGATGGATATTGCCACTAGTTGTTCAGATCACTTAATCACACTTTTCTGCTTTGAGCTATGAATGATTTATCATAATTTCCTTGACAAACTAAATGTAATACATAGTGTTTCTCATTTTAAGAAGCAGGCTTTTTCTTCCAAGTATTTATCTTTGTTTGAAATGTTCCTGTTAATACTGAGTCTACAGATGAATCAGCTTACATTGACAGGAATAACACATGATTCAAAACTGAAGCTACTGTCATTTTGAATCTTTAAAGAAATATTTTATTCTGAAATACTAATATTTCCAAGATTCTACTCCTACAGTAATTTTCAAAATTAACTGGCAGGTCATACTTTCATTTCACTGCAATCTAAACAGAAAACAGTTTTATATTTTTTGTAAATGTATTTTTTTAAAACCATTTCTAACAGCTTAAATCAGTATATATAATTAATTAAACCTTTACTCTAGCTGGCTCCTTTCTGTAGTATAGAAATGATACTGATCTTTCTGAAGCATTATGTTGCTGGGTAACTATTACAGACAAATCAGAGTGTTTTAAATTCATTCTGCTTCTATGAGAAAATTAGTATTTGTTATTTACATATACTCCTTCTGGTTTCTTGGTCAATACAGTCATGCCATTTTTCTTTCCAAACTGCCTAACTCTCTACCCCTCACATACAGCTGAGTGCAATACACAGTCTATAGTCACATGGTACATTAAGTGCCATATTCACTGTAGTGGGTTAAATTTTCCTCATGTTAAACATTTCAGTAGTTCTGGCTCCCAGTGTATGTACCAATGTTTGCAATTAATGTTCCATTTCTTGATAATTAGTAATATTTTCTCAGGTCTGTGATGCTTCAGGGCTTACTAGAAACCAAAAAAGTACCTCTATTTTTTGTTCCTTGCACAAAGGATATGTTACTGCTTTTGATGATCACTCTCCCCAATGAAAGGTGTTGCCTGGCTAGCCAACCCTTACCACAGCATTTGCTAGTCCTTACTACCCACTCCCAGCTTCCCTGCAATTGCCCCAGATGCCGCTGCCCCTGCGCTGGTTGTGGCTGGACACCGATGCTGAATTCACACCCGTGAGCAGCACAGACCAGCCAGTTCCCTCCAATCCATCACAACAGTTCAATGGCGGAAACATTTAATACTAAAATAGACATAGGAATTACTTGACAAGCTTCAAAGTTGGGCTTTTGGGTATAAAACTGAAAAAAGAGAAAAGGTTTGTTTTATAGAATACAAGGAATATCATTCCCATCTCCATTTGGCAACAGGGGTCATTCTCACCTTCTTCAAATATACCTCAGGCAGGAATCCCTTGATATCACCTAATACCTGAGAGGAGTTGCTGGACTAATCTGACCATACCTAATGCCTGGTCTTTTTTGCTTCTTTATAACCTTTTACATATATATTGGTATACACAACTACCATTGAATGCTACAGCTACATATACAAAGAACTTCTGCCCAGTTCAGGCCTAATCGTTCAGGAGACACAGGAATTATAAAACATCTTTACATTTTCCTGGGAGTATTTTTTTTTCTATTTGTCTATAGAGTAATTTTCTATTTGTCTTGTTCATCCTGACAGCAAACAACTCTTATTAAAAGCCCGTTGTTTCTTACATTGGTGATCTCTTTCATATTATTACTCACACAGCATACTAGAGCAACTTTTCTTACCTCTCTTGGTGTGGCTCCCAAGCTTTTACTGTGGGGTGCCTCCAATATAATGCTATAGCAAAAATCCATGATAAAAATCTACACTTCAGAAGGGGGAAACCAGAGATTCAAACTTGTAGGTTCTCTCTAAATTAATTCTCCATTTAGCTCTCTTGCTGGAGAACTTAACACCTGTGTCACTACCTAGCAGCTAAGAGAGGAAGGTTTATAGACACACATCCATGGGAGCTCCTTTTGGAAAAGAGTTTTCAGAGGATCAAATCACAATCCAAATTCACAGCTGAACAAAAGCTATAAGATTGAATAAAGCCATCAGGCTTGAACAGGTAAGTGATTATTATTTCCAAAATATTTTGAATGGAATTGCAGCCAGAACTGCTGTCGAGATGATTTTGAGATCCAGCATCTGTTTGCCACACTGACTGAAAGACATCACTTCAAATTAAAAAAAAAAAAAAGATAAATTCAGCAGTCTTATGAATATAGCCTTTCCTTTTTTATATATGGTTAACAAAAGCCCTGACATACTCAAATTAAAGGGTAAAATTGTGGGATATGCAAAAACCTCAAGTATTTTCTTACTTTTTACATCCCTCATATTCAAATGGCAAAAGGACTACAGAAGTCATATGTGAAATTTATGCTATAATTCATGCAGATCTTAAAATAAATTAGAATGTTTATTTATCATAATAATTTTTTAAAATTTTTAGTTTTGTGAGATTTTTCAGTGGTAACCAAAGATGTGTTAGGACTGTTACAGGTCTAATAATATTCAGATAGAAATAATATTTAGTTTATTGTAGAAATAATGTTAAGACAATCTAGCACAAGAGAGAACACTTAACATGTCACAACTTAGTGGATCCGACTCAGTCAGCTAGGAAGTCAATGGAAAGTTTCCCATTGTTTTATAAATAGGCTTTCAGTCAGGTCAATGGATAGTACTTTATGAACTAAGACTGTTTGTGACAACTTCATTCAGTACTACTAGTCAAAAGAGTAGCCGATGCTGGCTTGACTGGTTTTATTGCCCCTGCTTTTACTAGTTTATGTCAAAACTGTAATGTTATCTCCTAGATTTATTTGTGCATTTGTTTGGTTACATATGCCATGCATTTAATTTGAAACTCTTTATCATTAAGAAAGTATCTTTGCAATTACTTCAAAGTGAAGAACCATCAGAAATGTTATCAGAGAATTTAAAAATAAGATTACTACAGTTAAGACATCACACAAAACCACACCATACCCTACCAATACTAATTCCAGAAGCCATTGCTGCATTATCTGTAGCAATTTCAAAGGCTACAAACCCACATTAAAGTATCTCCCTTTCCAGAACGATTTATCTTTCTCCTACTCAGCATTATTATGTTCACTTTAAAATTTTCATAGTACGTTCTGCAACTGTAATATTTTCTTTTAATCAATTCACCAACAACTGATCTCTTTTCACAGTAATGGACTGCTCTAGCACTTTTTGATATTCAAATTAAGGAGTGAAACTCTAGATAAGAAAGGTGAATTTGAGTACCAGGAAATTGCTTTGAAAGTATTTATGAACTAGAACAAATACTTGATGTAAATACTGCATAAAGAATGGCACTACGAACTAACATTTGTTGGTATTATGCTTTGTTTTATTTGACTGACTCCATAATAACCTAATTTCAATTTTAGGACTGCTGTTTAGATAATAAAATAGTTTAATGTATAATTTAGGCCTCAGTTTTGCCTCAGACATATAAAGTGCATTATATAAAAGAAAGGAGATCAGTTTTAAAAATAATCTTTTACTGCTATATTGATGAAGTGATCTAACTTCCTAATTGATCCAGTAGCCCATTACACACTTTATATCGTTCAAGATTGATTAAGTGATAATTGCATTTGATTTAGGTCTTATATCATGAAAAAAATGGTTCATCACACCAAAAAATGATGAAGCTGCAGACTGGACAATTGATTGATCCATGCAACATTTATCATGCCCTTAAAATATCACTAATACCATATTCCATTAGAAAACTGCACTACTTGGGCTGTTATTTTTTAACTCTTTCCTGCAATATTTGTAGATTAAGAATATTTACATGACTAGTCTGCATGCCCAGGCAGCTGCATCTGGGTCTCATTTGAATACATACTGAAGTGTCAGACACCTTTACACTGCCTTTTGTGGACCTTGGATTATGTCTTTTTTTAATATTGACTGCCAAAGTAAGTGGGTAAAGGAACAAAACAAATAACCCGATTTTTTCAGTTACTTCTATTCTGTTTTTGTTGGCAAAGGTGCTTCTCCAAAGTCAGCATATGGGTAGTGTCAGGAGCAGGATTTTGCCTTGTCTCCTGACTACGGAAATGGTACCAAAAAAACCCACAAAAGGCAGTTATACAATTGTCTCCTCTAGCTTGCTTTAATATTTCCCCATTGATTAAGTGCTAAGAAATAAAGTTCAGCACACTAGATCTCTCCCTTCTCTCAGCAGTTGCTTTAATCTGGTACAGTACAGCCAGTGCTAGGTGAAGCAGCTATGAGATGGGAGTTTTAAAAAGTAAACTTAAATCACTTGCCTAACCCTTTCATCTTCCTTTCTTATTTGCATGTAGTTTGACCATAACCACAGACCCAGGCAATTGTTATGATTGAAATCTCATGGAATCATAAGTGACTTATTTTAGGATGTCGGGTAATTTAGGAAAGAAAATGGGCGTGGAAGCATGATTGCATATCACAGCATAAGAGACCTGCAAGACACAATGGAATTTTCAAACAGAATAATTAACCATTATATCTGAAATTTCATATACCTGTTTTATACACCTGCTACATCTGAAGTATGCTTTGCACAGGATGATTTGTATTGTCGGTGTCTCAAAGCTTCCATTCCCTTTGAAATATTAAGATGAGTGGAATGGGGCTTAAAAACACCAGCTGAGAATTGAACCCAAGAGCCTTAGAAATAGCTATTTTTCTCAAAAAAAATTAAACAATGTATCAAGCAACTACTTGTTATAGGATCTCATTGATTCTCAAAGTGTTGGTGTATTGCTTTGCTGCAGGTGAGATACTATTATTGTGTCATTTAAAGCATGGACTACTAGTCTAAATCCACTAGCGTCAGTCAATAATAATAGCTGCTCTCAAAGCTTGTTTTTACCTGCAGAAACCAGTTTTTTGAAGGTAAAAGTACATTGGTGCTAAATATTGGGAGCAGCCAGCACTCCTGATAGGATAGTGAAAACCTCAAGAGAGACTGTTATAGAACAGATGAGAAAAAATAGAAGCAATAGCTGAACTAGAGGAACTGAAATGATTTATTCTGCATCCTGGGCCTATTTATATGGTAGTGAGTCTGCTTCATTTCTTTTTTTGAATATTTTTCCTGGTCAGTGATTCTACTCTATAATATATTCAGACAACTAATCAGAAAAGGTTTGCTTTAGTTGAACTGATTTTTAACTTATCTCTAGGTCCATAGTTCCCAACCGCACTGCAAAATACTTCCAGAAATACCCATGGTGTGTGTTAAACAGGTCAGATGGGATAATCCTAGTTTTAGAAAAGTCCTATCACTGTGAACAAACTATTCCAAACATTCCAACATTTTAAAAAACCCAGAATCAAAACCAGGACATGTTGTTCTGAATGCCTGGCTACTGCTAGGACAAGGATAGACAGAGCTACTTACCAGGCTCCAGCTCACAATCCTCTTCCCAAACAATCTCAATAGCCCATCACTTTCTCTGAGGACAGCAAAAAATGAACCAAGCCTATCAGAAAATCTCCTGGAGAAGAGCATTGTCCTATTTTCCCTTCTAGGAAAAAGCTGTTCTTTGTTATTCAAGGGACAGCCTAATCCATTGTAACCTCTCATGAAGTGCCACAGATGTGGTCTTGAGTACTGGATTACTATTTTTGGACACAAGATTTAAAAGAACTAAGTATTTTTCTATGCTGAAGCAACTCAATTCATTTCTTAAATTTCCCATACCAGTGGACTAAGCTGACCCTTACCAGACACAACTCTTTGCTAGAAGGCCAGTAGCACAAGTTTAAACACAACTCTGTAGTTTTCTTTCCTAGGTATTCTCAGACATGGATAAGAGTTTAGTTCATGTTATAACCTTAGTATCATTACACTAAAACCAGTCAATTTTTTAGATGCAGTTTCATTTTAACTACAGTGCTCAAAAAGCCTGTGCTTCTCCATTGGATCCCTGACCTACTAATTTCATTTTGAAAGACAGACAAAATTAAGGTTTCATAGTCAATTCAAAATGGTATTTACCAAACTTTTAAGTCTTGCCATTACAATCTAATGTTTTTGTTTTTATATTTTTATATGCATATAATATATATACATAATATATATGTATGATTATATACACAATTCCTATCAATATATCAGGACACTCATGTCCTCTATGAACTTTATTCTAATTTGAGAACACAGTCCTCTCTGCTTTTACCTCTTCTTGGTTTGTATTTTTCCCTCTAACACTGCCTCTTCCTGAGACCTTTGTCACACTTAAGCTTGGATGCTTTTGTTTCTCCTTCCTTTAGTAACACTGCTTTCCTCTGTTGCAAGTCTCCCATATCTTGAAAAATGCCAAGAGCTAAATATCAATTACTGCTGGTATGCAAAAGCTCCTGCTCTAAGTTTGGAATTGAAGAGATGGAAGAACTTGCAGGATAAGGTATTTTTCATTATTGCAGTCTTTGCTTGAACATACATAACAAATGTGCTTGACAACCCAAGTATGAAATTGCTACAGGCGAAGGGCATTAACAAATTGGCAAATCTGGTGCCTTAGGGAAGTAACCAAGATGAAGTTGCCTATCTGAAACTGCTGTTCTGTCACTGTCTAAATATACACTTTCTTCAAGTGCTTCAGGGTGTAAACTGAAAGTTGTAACTTGCTGAAGGGATGCTGACTGAATGCTTTGAAGGAGACTTCATTTGTGATGGCAGAGCAGTACATCAGTGCACTCCAACAATATATTCAGCTGAACTTTTCTTGGTTTTTAGGAAATATATCTGTGAACCCCATGTCATGGATGTGTATGGAATATCTTGTCAAACTCACATCTTGTATAACTGGAACTATGAGGCCAATCACACTGAACTATAAATTGTCTATTTATGCACAGTCCACAAGAGGTACTTCATGGCCTTTTCCTGCCTCAGTCATGGAAATATAAACCAACCTGTTCGTGTGCTTAATAGTGGTCCTTATAAAGGATGTTTTGAGGTTTATATCAGATTCATAAACCAAGTAATGAAGCAAAGGTATATTTTCAGATTGATATGCAAAATCTACCAGCTGGTAGAAAATGGCATAAGGTGGAAGAGTTTTAAGAAAGTTAATGCTTATAGCTATGCTTGATAGAATGTAGAAGAATTCTGGTTAGCAGTTAATGCTTATAGCTATGCTTGATAGAATGTAGAAGAATTCTGGTTAGCAGTTAATGCTTATAGCTATGCTTGATAGAATGTAGAAGAATTCTGGTTAGCAGTTAATGCTTATAGCTATGCTTGATAGAATGTAGAAGAATTCTGGTTAGCAGTTAATGCTTATAGCTATGCTTGATAGAATGTAGAAGAATTCTGGTTAGCAGTTAATGCTTATAGCTATGCTTGATAGAATGTAGAAGAATTCTGGTTAGCAGTTAATGCTTATAGCTATGCTTGATAGAATGTAGAAGAATTCTGGTTAGCAGTTAATGCTTATAGCTATGCTTGATAGAATGTAGAAGAATTCTGGTTAGCAGTTAATGCTTATAGCTATGCTTGATAGAATGTAGAAGAATTCTGGTTAGCAGTTAATGCTTATAGCTATGCTTGATAGAATGTAGAAGAATTCTGGTTAGCAGTTAATGCTTATAGCTATGCTTGATAGAATGTAGAAGAATTCTGGTTAGCAGTTAATGCTTATAGCTATGCTTGATAGAATGTAGAAGAATTCTGGTTAGCAGTTAATGCTTATAGCTATGCTTGATAGAATGTAGAAGAATTCTGGTTAGCAGTTAATGCTTATAGCTATGCTTGATAGAATGTAGAAGAATTCTGGTTAGCAGTTAATGCTTATAGCTATGCTTGATAGAATGTAGAAGAATTCTGGTTAGCAGTTAATGCTTATAGCTATGCTTGATAGAATGTAGAACACAGTCTTTACTTTAGCTCTAAAAACCACACCAAAAACCACAAAAACCCCCCAACACTTTCCTTGCTAATGCCACCAGCAGCAGTAGTAATGTAGCTGCTGTCTGCAGTGCACCCTCAAAAGTGACAGGAGATACACAGCCACTCATTTATCATAGATTTCTGGGAGAATTTGGAATGGCCTGGTGTTCAGTCTTACAGGACTCTGGTAAATTTGCACCTTCAGACAGATTGCAGCATTACTGTTACTGGCTTACAATGGCAGAAGAATTCACACAACTGAGGTGAGAGCACAGATAGTTTCCAAGACTTATTTTTTTAACTGCTAGTTCACACAAAGAGGTGTATTTCCTGACAAAGGCAAGAACTACAGCATAAAGGATTTCAGACAAGGTTAGACACAGCTGAAAAAACAGGGAATAGCAAACACTATTCAAACATGAAAAGAGAAGCATATCAAAGTGTAATGTGAAAGTGCAATTTCTGTAAGTAATATACTGTTCAGTGGGAAGCCAGGCAGCAGCAATCTTTCAGCACTTGCTGATATGTTCATTTGTGATTTGGGCTGTATAACCTGGCTGTTTGCTGTATTTTGATTCTTTCAAAACTTGCACAAAATACCCTCATTAGGCCTTAACAATGCAGAATTCCATTTCCTAATTTGATTGTTGCTCAGACAGACAAAGCAGCTCTTCCAACAGGCAGCAAAAACAGGATGTCTGTGAAACAGACCCTCAGAGATTAAGGATAAAGTTTCACAAAGATCTAGCCAAATGGCCATCGTGTTTCCAGCTCTAAAAGTTATATTGTAGATAATGAACTCTCCAAAACAGAAGCTACTGCCAGCTATCTAGCAAGGGATGTCAACCACTAATTGGAATTTGAGGGCATTAAACTTCGCTCTCTACTGCGGAAAACGCGAAGAAATTCCACTACATGCAGTGTTATTCCCTTCAGTGAAACCAGTGCCACCGAGAACAGCGAGAGGTAGGTGACATAATGGATCGCAAGGACTCTTACTCAGGTATCCAGTCACTAGTGCATTTCAGTTGCCCATTGTAACACTAATAATAACAGCCTGAACACTATTAAGTCTCTTGAACAAAGTCATTGTGTCAAAAAGTTGCAGTACACATTTTGTTACCTCTTTCTTTAGCCTACTGCAAAGGGATCCAAGAAGCCGAAATAACAAAACAGAAGAAAAACATTACATTATAGTTATTTCCACGAGTATCATTTCTGGCATCTCTGGAATACTTCACAGTGTGACATATGTCGCCTATGTCAACCTCAACGCTTTTCTAATTTTAGATTCTTAAAATTTCAGTTAATAGAATGTTACTGTCACATTGTTTTCACTTAGTCAAAAGCCAAGCCAGATTTTGTTAAGTCTCAGCTCACCTCAATGTGAAGCTGAAGTTTCACATCGTTGAAGTGGTCAATAATAAACCTTAGCTGAGTTTCTGTCATTTCTGACACAGTAATATATACTATTACAATTCCTACTAGGGAAAATGATTCATCACTTGAAGCATTAAATATACAGCATAGCCATGTTCTCATGGACCTTGGGAAAAGGAAAACTAACTAATGAAGTTACTCTTCACCATAATGTAACTGCTGTTGTCACTGATGCAAAATTGCAAGCAGAGGTTAAACTGCATATCCAGAGAGAAAGAGATCAAGAGGATAAACATATGGAACTATGGTAAAGAACAAATACATGAAAGATATATTGCCTTTACATTTTATAAATTAAATTTAAGTTTGGCTGAGCAGTTCCCTATTAAAATCATGATCATAAGCCAAGAGTTTCAGTAATCATCAAATGGTCATCTTGTAGAGCTCTGAATTTTGGAAAAGTGGTGATTATCCCACCCACTGAAAAATTATCAGACTTCAATATACCTCACACTGCCCATAAATTAAGGCAATAAGAATCCTTAGTGTCTTTGTGGATGAAAATTGTTTTCAGCGTGTATCTGTGGAGAGCTCGATAAAAATCAAAAGCAGCAGCTGTTAATGTCTCAGAGCTCTGTGATTATTGTACACTATTAACCAGTAACCTCAGTGCCCTTACTGTGTAAATACTCACATTACCATAACCAAAGGCATATTTGGCATTATAAGTGGCAGCCATATTAAAGCAGTTGATTAAAATCACTATAGGGCTATTCCCTATGTCAAAAAAACTCGAATCTTATTTGTATGTGGGAAAGTATCGACTGAAGAATATGTGAATTCTGGCTAAATCCATTTCAAGCATTTAGAGCTGTGCAAATTCGTTTCCTCTTCACTGGGTTGCAATTGCAGAAATAAATCTGAGAATGGTGATTACATTTCTTTAACGCTCTGACCTTTCTCCTCTATCCTGGTGCTCAGCATGTTTGGGAGAATCATCTATTGGAAATTTTGGTGTCCAGCTTATATTTAACCTGCTAGGGACATATATCCAGCCAGTTTAGGTGTTTGGGTTTTGGATGGAGTATCTAGAAATTAGAAAGCCAATTGTAAGACTAGAGATATATAAGGCGGCAGTGTCTGATTTATTGTATTTCATAAGAAGATGTAGAGATCAAACTAATCTAGCAAAAATTGAAAGGGTCACTTGGACTCCGACTTTGTAGCAGGAAGAGCAACATATTAATTCCCTCAGCAGATCCTGTTTAAACTCATTTCTGAGTGTGCTAAAGAGCTCCATATTTCTTAATAGAACAGGATCATAAATTATTTTTCAGAAATACTTACTACCTTTAGCGGTATTAAAGCATCAGTATTACATCTTACATAAGCAAATATATATGGCTTTCTAAGGATGTCAGAGGTCATCTATTTCACCATTTTCAAAGAATTAACCAAGTCCATGTCACTACCAACTGATAATGTTTAACTTATGCTTGAAGAATGCACATATTCCTAGGTACGTTTTCTTTTAAGTAATCTTGCTCAGAGTCGAACAAAAAATACAAAACAAGCAAACAAGCAAGCTTCTAATAGGAAAAATATTCATTTGATTCTAAGCTAAATATAATCAGCTTGTTTACCAAGAGTCCTGCACAGTTACTTCATTTCTATAATTGGCAGTGTTTGAGTGGACCAGTTACAGTGTCTTTTAACACAGTGGTTAAAAATTAATAAGAAGCCAAAAAGCAAACGCTAAATATGTAAAGAATTCTCAATAAGCCATACATAATAAACCATTTAAATCGATACAAATTAAATGGTGACAAGATAGGTAGTGTTCAGCACCATAACCTGGACCATGATCCTTTAAACAATGCAGATTATTCACATTTATGTAGCACTCAGGAGTAAAGCTGTCTGAACATACAAGATCAGAGCAGTAGCAACCCATATTCTTACTGTATGGGCAGAAGACTGGCAACAGGATTTACATTTTTAATCTTGCATAAACAGAGCATAACATCTGCCATCAATCCTCAGGAGAAAGTAACACACTGTTGAAAAATATGGTCAAACAATTTATATTAGGCTTTTGTATATGTGTTCAGTTCAGGTCATACCTACAAGTATTGATCAGCAATTGAAATACTGACTGGCAAATCTAAAAAAGACATTTAAAATGCCAGAAGCTATGATTACCTTCAGAAAATGCCCAGATGAGTTCTTTATTAGTTTAAATACTTCAACAGATGCAGCAGCAGGAAGAAGATAAAAGCCATTGCAACCTATTTAAAATTATTTCACGAATCGATTACAAATAACTCAGAGAAGCTTTACGAAGCAGCATAAGGTCTTCAGGTAATCCTTCACTGTGAAATCAGAATTGAAATAGAAAATTCAGCTCAACCCTCTCTACCCTCTTAATGATCAGTAAACAGCATTTAAAAATGTAAAAAAATGCACATTGTGAACATGTGTCTGTATCACTGACAACCTTGGTCTAATTGTTTCTGCTGCATCAATAGACCGTTCTTTTGAAAATCTTTTTTTTTTTGTTTTTGAAATATACCTTTTTATTGAACTTCAAGTATTTCAAGGAAGTATAATCAGTTTTGGCAGACTTACTTGGAACAGGAAGACATTCAAAATATTCAAATCAGAAGATTTAATAGTTTAGGCACTCTGGTAAACAAGGGAGGGACCCTGGTCCAAGTTTCTGTTCTGTTTATTCAATATTTTGGGAAAGAAGTGTTAATTTTGTTGTCAAAAATATAAAAACATCTGTTTTGCCTGATTTTACTGAAACACATCTTTCATTAAGCCAAACTCCATTTCTAGTGAAATGATCAATGGCATATAGCTGGATCAACATTTAAGTCGCTGCCAGCCTTCCAAATCAACACTCACTGGTATAGATAGCATAGTAATATTAGTATTGGTTTAATCTATTTGCTCATATGCATTCAACATCACTGTTTTCTATTTTTCATCCTTTTCTTTCTTTTTATAACTAGAAAGTCAATTTTATGTATTTCCCATATTAATAAACTGACAAGGTACATTTTTAATTACCAGAAGAAGTCAGTATAACCTAATAATTTTCCTGATGATATTGACCCCAAGTTAAAGAAAAAAAATATGGAAAACATAGTATTAAATAGGTACTAAAAGCAGATGAAACGTTATGATAGAAGAAAATACCACAATTTTGTAAGAAGCTTTTGGGACAGTCATACATCTTACACAAAACTTGGCTTTGAGGGAAAGCAGCAGATGTTTTTATCTAAGAAAGAGCCAAACCGAAGCAATGAATTCAGCTATTCATAGATATAACAGGCCTATATGTACTGAAGGAGGAAACAAGATCTGTAAAGATACAAGTAAGGGGGCCAAGAGGTTAGAGCTGCTGTTACCATCACTGCGACATCACCTTGATTATACTTCTCACTGCTGCCCTCCTCAGTTTTCATTTCATTCTGACTTACAAGAAACCAGTTGGTGCCAAAAGAAGTTACACTTTTCTCACCATTTGTCTGTTTTTTTTCTAAGCAGCAATGCTTTTTTTTAGCTGTTTATAACCCCATTTTTTCTATACAAAATAAGTGAATTAGAGTACCTTCAGTCACAATAAGATGACAGAGTAGAGGAAGACGCATAAGACATCATAAAGTTGAACCCCTGCAAACCATTCAGCCTTTGAGTCAGCTCATGAAAAGCTCTCAGAATAAAGCACATTTCCTCTTGACCTTTACCTGCTGCTGGGCTCTGACTCACAAGATTGTGTTTTCCCTTGTGGTGAACATTTGTTAAACCTCAACCTCCTTTATCATGAATGCTCACACAGACCTTTCACAGAAAAGAGCTAAATGCCAAAAATGAATCAGTCTTTTTGACTAGGCACCTGGGCAGACATCACACCAATGACACCTGAGGTGGACCCCTGCTGTTATTTGGCTTTATCCATGTTCCTCTTTCATCATCTTGTCGTAAACAGAGTACCTGCCTGGCAATTTGCTGAAGGTGCCACTTAAAAGAAGGGATTGGAAAAGCTGTTAAATACTGAAGACAAAACTTAACATCAATTTCTTGTAGCTAATCTGTTACAATGATATAAAGTGGTGATGAGAATAAATTACATAAAAATTTGGCATAGAAAAAAAACCACTGTTTCTATATGTGTTAGTAGTTCCCAAAGTACAGTCTATGATAATCCCGTTCCAGCTGGTTGCCCAAAAGGCAGGCTTTTATCTTTATTTCTAAGTGCTAAAATATATATACGATAGGCAAAGTTGCAGTGTTTTCCAAAAATCACCCTTCCAGATAGCATCAGAAATAGGGAGATAAAACAAAACAGAGGCAATGTCTGCTATCTAGACTTAGAAGGGTAGCACTGAATGCAAGCACAAGTAGGAGGGAATCCTGTAAAGTGTTCACCTTATCAAAGAGTGAACCACTAAAAAAAAAAGGGGGTTTAATAATTCTTTTCCTCATCAAGAGGAAAAGGCCTCCACTGTGTTAGAGGACGTTTCCAACATTCAGAGTATTAAAAGTCCTAGCCCCGCTCAAGTACTCTTCTTTGATCTTAAGTATAACCAACCAAATCACAGCATCACTTCCTCTTGTCAGGCTGCTCTTATCACCTGCACAGCTCTTACTAACTATGCTTGAGGTTCACAATAGCAGTCGGGGAAATGCTTACAAAAGACACATGCTGTGATCACTGAATCCTCAGTACCAACAGCCTCACTCCATAGATCTACTCTTATTATGCCACATTCATGCTAATACAGATGCAGCCTCTATCATCCATCTGACCCTTGCCTCAGTGAAGCAAACCCGAGCCTAACAACTTCCTAATACATGGTTATCTAACAGTACTTAAAGCCTAGAATAGATCAGCCATAAAACAGATTGTCATAGATGATACAGATTGAATTAGAATAGGCTTTTGTGGGCTGAAAATGTGAAAGGCACCACGATAAAGTCAGGCGTAGCATTCAGAACTTCTTTTCAAGTGAATGGAGAGAGAAAGGTGGGTTCAGTCACACAAACTGCCTGCTTCGGGCAACTGCAGTAAAGAGGAATAAATCACCCTCAGGATGCATGTATTTCCCATCAGGGTCTGTAGAGTTGGGTGAAATACATCCACCATTTGTAGAACCTAGAACTCTTTCTCTTTGAATCCTAACATGCTGTATCTTAATTTGGCCACTTCAACATAATTTTTTTAAATAGCTTTTTAGTTTAAATGTACACACAAAAGTGATGGGCTTAATTAGGGGAATTAAGAGCATAAAGCAGTATCCTGAGACAGTTCTCAAATGGAAATGAAAAGCAGAATTCATCAGCAAATTACTTATGTCAAACCATCTGCTGAGATTTAAAAATAACATATGTAACAATGCTTCCCTACTCTTTCACATAGCTCATACACTATGCATTCCTCTCCCTTTGTGTTCCCTTGGTTTGTTGTTGTCATTGTAGCCTTCATTAAGAAAAGTCTTTCTTCTTTGCTACAATGGAGCTTTTGGGGGTTTCATGTGGGAGATCTTGTGTGATGTTGGATGCCATTAGATGCAGCCTTCCAAACAGTGATTTTAGAGACTAAAGGTATAACCTATGAAAATGATCAGTTACATGACATTCCATTCCATTACATACCTAAATTAGATTCTTTCCTATTATAACCTACATCTTCTAGTATCTAAATTGCCTTCATGCTGACTTGCACTGATTTACTGACATGTAATTTACACCATTTATGACACCACTAAATTTGGCTCAAGCCAAGTTCCTGCAAGTGGCAGCATGCTGTGCCACAGATAGATTTGCTGGGCTGGACCAGATGGTAAAATTCAGTTTTTCAATTGTACTAGGGGGTGGGGGGGTGAAAATGACAAGACAAGAAAACCAAACAAAAAAAATCCTCACAAGAGAGAGACTAGGAACTTCTATGCATAAGGAGGCATAGTCAGAAGACAGGTTCACCATATTTGTGGAGACCTTTTAAATAAGGAGATCCTATTTCCTATGATAACTCCTTAGAAATAAGCTTCATTTATTACAACTTAAGTAAAAGTTATAAAAAGAGGTAGTATTAGTTCACTGAGGCAATATGAATAATGGCTATTAGGCAAATCCTATCTTTCACTGAACGATTGCGTGAAAGGGGAGAAGAGACCACCCTGGCTTAGGTTTGTCGGTGCCTGCACAAGGGGTTTCCAGTTCCTAATGGAAGACTTTGTATACCCAGTAAAATATGCTTATTCTGTCACACAAAGTATGCAGGTTCAGTGACATATCTGGGATCTGAAATTGCCAGCATCTGAAAAAATTTCAAGACAAAGATAAAATTCACAATTAAATCAGAAAATAAATTGAGAACTCTGTCCCCTTTGTGAACTGAGGTGGTATAGCTATTCTTATCCACCTGAGCAAAAGGATAACAGATCTCCTGTTCCAGAAGTTAAAATTTTTATTGTATACGTGTACTTCAAATATCTGAAGTTTTTTAAAAGCAGGAATAAGGAACTTTGTGTGTATCTTTCAGTGCAAATTCAGGTGAAGATGACCCATGGTGATTTGTCTTGCTATACAAAAGGTATAAAAGAAATTTAAAATTTATCATTCCTGCAAATAAGAAAATATGAACAGGCTCGTGTTTTCACCCTTCTTGTAAAAGCCATAGTTTTACCAGCTAAAAGTACAGTACCATGAAGTAACCCATGGCTAGGGAAAAATGCCAATTTGAATTTAACAAATAGAGCTCCTACTGCTGTTGGATTCAAAGAGCTATTGATGTACGTTACAGTTCAATACAAGTTTTGTTGAATTTGACTAATTTTTCCAAAAGGGTATATACCACAACAGAAGTGCTGTGTTTTGCTTTGCTTTCTTAAATGGAAGAGATAACAATTTTGAATCAGATTCTGTTGAGAACTTGGGGTAGTTTATCACTGTCATCAGTATTAAACTCATTTTTTAGCATTACACAGTAAGAACTAAATGATGCGTGATAAAAGAAAGAATGCCCTTATGCTTAGAGGAGAGAGTTCACAGACAGCTGGCTGCTGGGGAGGTATCCTGCTCTGCTGGACAACTCACTAATATTCTTGTCCAGCAAGAAGAAAATACCTATGAGGGTCAGTGCGGCAGGCAGAGGAAGCAGGCAGCAGATTCAACGTGAATGATAGAGCAAGCTTCAACTTTATTGAAAGAAATCACCCCTTATATAAGCACTCTACAATAATCATGCATACTACTCACAAATCTACTGGATACATGTAAAAGGCTACATTATAATATCCCAGCCCCTTGTGGCATTTCAGGTATGTCACAACATCTTCCCTCTTCTGGTCTGCCTTTTTTTCCCAGGTTGTTTACCATCATACTCAAGGCCGTTGTGTACCTCAGTTTCTCTCTTTGTTAACATAACAGTCCTTTGTTAGCATAACTGAGCCCTGGGTTTTTTCCTCTGTTTACCTCAGATGGCTGCAATCAGCTCCTGCACAGACCCATGGCCTTGCTCTCTGCAAGCCGTTCTCCAACAGGTCAGAGGTCACAGAACAGGAATAAACTCCTACACCAATCATGTTTCATTTTCAGGATTTTTTGTTTAGGTTTTTTTGTTGGGTCTGTCCCATCCCCCACCCACCCCCAATATTCTCCCTCCCTTAATCTTCTCTTCCCTCCATGCATTTCTTTCTCTTTGTTACAGCATTCCTTATAGTCAGCACACTTGTTTACCAGATGCATTAGGATAGAAAGGTCTTCCATCTGTGCATTCAAAAAGCTTTGCAGCTAACAAGCAGAGAACCTATAAATAGTATGTTTTAAAGAAATCTTCAAGAAGATTGGTTCTCTTTCCTCATTTCTTCAGACACGGAGACACTGGACTGCTCTCCGAGAAGAGCTGAATTAAAATGGCTATGCACCACCGCCAGGATTTATGGCAGAAGCATTATCAGATAGAGACAAATTTGCTAAAGAAAAGAAGCCAGTGTCTCTCTTTTTCACCTATCCTGGTTTTCCCAGGCTAAAAATGAAGCAAGTAACAAATTGTGTATTCTGTATAATGACAGTTGAAAAATGTCACTTACTTGGCAGAAATGTTCACTCTGAAATTCCTCCCTGCAAAGTCATGTTATTTTGATAACAAAAACAACTCATGTGTTAACTTTTTCTTTAAGGTCCATAAAATTCCTATACAAAAGATAAAAGCAGATTTATTTTCCATATTGTGCAGGACAGATGATATGGACAAAGTTGTCAGCAAGTAACTCTTTCCATCAGCTGTGCATTTTGCAACTTACAGGAGCATAAGGATAATACAGTAGTTCCAGGTTTTAACGTTCTACCAGAGCTCTCACCGTATTTGGTAGAATTTGTTACTAAATATCCAAAATAAATTTATTGTATTTATTCTGATATTTTTATATCAGTTCAGTCCTGTAAATCAAACAGATTTTTGTGGACTCTAAGAAATCTGGAAGTGAGAATATCTTTTTGTTAAATATAGAAACGTTTCATAACATAAGGTTCTGGACACTATATAGCTGTTTTAGAGAAAGTAGAGTAAATATTGGGGGTTTTTTAATTAATTTTTTTGGTCTTGATATCAGTAGATATGAATCTTTTTTCCCTGAACAGGCTGCAGTGATTTTTCTACAGTAGCTGGATAATATTATGGTGATTGAAGCTCTGGAAATTCAAAGATCAAATGCAGCACATTCATGGTGATAAAGCGAGCACACTATACTTGTTAAAATTAGTAATCCACAAAAAAAAATTAAATACTTCCTCCACATCCTTCCAGAAAACCTGCCAAGATGCTGAACCGATCAGAACATGCCACCATACTGAGACAAGTGCTCTGAACGCGCAACTTTTAACTATGCCTCTAATGTACAATGCAGCCTTCAGAAAGCAAAACGTCATTGTGGCTGGGTTGAGCAAAACTGTTAATAACTCTTCGCAGAAAAAAAGTGTACAAGAAACTTGAACGAGTTTTTTCAGAAACCGAGCATATTTTGAGATTTGTTGCAACTGATTAAGAACACCACACACATACATAGAGAGGACAGGAACACAGAGAAATACAAAGAACACATTCTGAATTTACATCATGATTTTTACTTTTCCCTCTCATTCTAGAAATTAACAAAAACTAAAAGGGTCAATCAGGCACAAAATTCATATTTTACTATCAATTCTATTAGACAGATACTATATCTTGCATAAACTTCCTACTCCTTTTCTTAAAATGGTTTCTCTATAAGAATGTGTGCAGAGGAGAAGAATATTAAGAAATTAAAGATGTATTTCATATTAGAAAACTCCACACAATTCTTTCTAAAATGTGGCTGGAGTTACAGATATGTAATCAACAACCTTACTACGAAGCCTTTCAAAACAACATTGGTGCTACTTTCCTTTTGCAATATTAGAGAACTTGAAATTCCAAATACTGAAATGTTACATTTTGCATTTAAAGACAAAGTAGTATCAAGACTCTAAGTTCTATGATTATAGGAATGTAAGAAAAATCACTGTCAAAGGTAATCCAAAAAGTAATATTTTCTGCATAAAGGGATGGTAGTATAATGGTTTTGCATCATACTTTGGGTAAAAGATCAAGTAAGTAATAGCATGAATCTCATCTACTTTTTTTGTGGTATGGTAGCTTACAGTAGAAGACGTGAGCTTCCTACTTCTGACTTGACACTCTGCAGAAAACAGAGGAAACATTTAACGTCTGCAAGTTTGCTTATATTGTCAAAAAAAATAAACATCTTCAGAGTCTTTCTGGATGTTTTCACATGCACCTCAGTGAAATCAGGACTAGCGTTTGTGTGGCAAGAGACAAGAAGAAACTAATTTCTAAATGCCCAGTCCATGCTGTCCAAATATTCTCTACAACCTGTAAAATATCACATCACAATCTGAAGTTACACTGATCTCAGAAGGAACAGTTTTCAATTCAACTATAATTCTTTTTACACCAGAAATAAAGAAGATAAATTGTAGTTAAGATACAGTGTTTCAAAAAATAGGGTAAGATATAGGCAAAATGTAGCTTATTATCCAAAATTGGTTTTATATAACTAAGAAGAAAATGTCAGGGTTATCATTACTAAGGCAACTGTTAGGCAGGGATATCGAGCACATATTCTTTACAACAAAAGAAACTAACATCCCTGATGTTTCTCATAAGAAACTCAGAAAACTTTGCCAGAACCCAAAAACTATACAAACATTCAAGCAATTTACAAAACTTATGAAGCGTACTCTCACTTCTCCCACTGGGAGACAGTCCCACCAATTTATAAAAAACAATTAATGAATCCATTACAGTGTCCATCAGGACCCTGATACCCTAGTTCTTCCTGGGACTGCCCCTTGTTTACTGCTGCCCTTCAGATCCAATCTATCATTTATCCAATACTCTTCTTTCTTCTTCTTATCATCATTTCCACACTATCTCCAAAAGTCTCTTGGCTATAAGCAGCTGACCTGCACCCACATTTCCTAAACTCCAGAAGCCATTGTAGCCTCAGGGAGGATCCTTCTCTGTAAACACTGTAAATCAGAGTGTTTTCATCCTCAGAGCCTGTTTTGCCAATCATAAGACCTAGCATAAAGGACACAGCCAGCATAAAGATGAACCAATAACCAAATTGGATTTGATACAAAAGAATCAGTACATGAGTGAGCGCTGGGGGCACAAACAAGTCAGGTTATACATAATTGACATCAATCCCACTGACCCCAACAACTACACCGCACAACCAACAATGGGTGGAATAAATGGTGAAATGCAGTCTCCCATAGAAGGGACAGGAAACAACCGAGTCAACAAGCCAAACACATAAGACCAAGGAAGCCACACACTGAATCTCCACACAGCCCACGTTTACAAAAGCCAGACCTGACTGGAGCCCAGTCCCAGGGAGGCAGGAGGTCCTTCCCCAACAGGGAACTCTGCACAGGGCATCCCCCTCACAGACAGACACTGCCCCTGCCTGCAAGTGGTCCCAGCTTTTATCCCTCAGTGGACACCTGACCTTGGGTTACTGAATGCAGACACCTGGGCTCATTTACCCAATGGCTCTCCCTGCCAGGCCGGCCCCACCCTGGAGGGAAGCCTAAAGGCAAACTCACCCCCCCTTTGGGAAAGGCTGTGGGAATCACCCGTATGTCAACCTTAATTTGGGGCTTGGGGTTGAAACCCCAGCATTTCGGAGTCAAACATACTCTAGAAAAACAGGTCTAGTGCTTACTAGATATGTTATTTGAAGAAAGTCATACTACATGCTAGGTAAACTCTCTTTGATTATGTGATTGCTCAAAGTCATCAACAAACAAGTGCAGAAGGAAAGAAAAAAAAGTAGCTCAGTCTACTTTTTTAGTATAGACATTTCCTGTTTTATTTATATGATACTGGCTTGAAGGCAGAACATCACACCCATTCATTTCTTACTGTGAATTACAGTTTAAAAGCCCTTCTTCAATAATAAATTACCTATCCCTAGAATAAACACAACCCACATGACATGGGTTAATTGAAAGGATATTTCCTAAGGCACTGGTGTCCACTGCGGTGGAGTATTTTTCTTGTCAGCACTGTTGAATGGATGGCACTGGGAAAGAGGAATACATAGTAAATAGAGTGAGAAAGCAGATGAACACAGGCAGAAGCAGGGAGCAGGACAGTATCTGAATAGCTATCAGTTCAGGAATACTATAGTGCAAAACCCTGCTGAGTTCTTTCCCTTGTGTGCAGCAGCTACAATAACATTCTTTAGCTTTTGAAGTTTTCTTGATGAAAACTTTTTACTAGTGCGTATTTCCAGGCCACAAATGATTGAAGATTCTTCCTTAAATGATACACAAGTAGCACATATTTTTACTGTCCCTGGCAGACTGTAGCCTCACAGCATTTTTCAGATAACAGGTAGATAATCTGATTTACACTACAGTGGAAGCAATTCTGAAGTCGTTTATCAGACTCCTGTTGAGAGGCATTGAATCCTGTCTCTTTTACAGATGTGTGGCAGATTACTCATCCTTTGTACACCTTTCTAAAGTTTGGCATTTTTATGCAAATTTTTGAGGAATTTGCTCAACTATAACAAACTGATGTGAGCTGAGAAGCACAGTAAATTAATTCACTCGTTCTCTTCTGCGCATCCAGATGACTGATTATTTTATTTTAGTCCTCAGTACATTTGGCCACACTGAACAATGGAGTGATGCAAAGCCTTTGTTCAAGTTTGGTTTTGGATTAGACTTATTTTGCACAATCACCCATAAAGTAGTAGCAGCTAAAAACAATAGTATGAAATACCTTACAAGAAAATACCATGAAAATTAGCCAACAAGAATCCAGAAGCCACAGTACTCAGGTCTTTGCAATTGAATACATGGACCTAGTAATGACAGATATTTGTCTAATATCACAGCAAGGAGCCACAGTCTCACATTAAGAAATAGAAAAAAAAACATCTGCAACTTGACTTCCAACCCTTTCAAGGATTTATTCGCTTCTCTCAGTACTGGGTTCATTATTTTTCTTCTAGTGACAAAAGTGATAAATACTAGAAATGAAGAATTTCAGTATTTGCAATAGAAGGCAACAGGACAAAGGCTGTTAAGAAAGAAAGAACAAAAGAGGATGGTTAAACTACTTTCTTTGCTTGCTTTCTTAGAGTTTAAGGTTCTGTCCTCTGGAGATTTTTCTGTTGTGAAAACTTTGTAGTAGTCTTCTTTTTACTGGACCGTATTTTTAGGATATGAAAAGAGCCTGAAATCTGGCATTGTTCATGGTTTTAACAACTAAGCTATTTAACAACAATGAGGAAGTGTATTTATTTTATCCGACTAATTTTAGGGTGTGCATCCCGTTAAATGTATTTGGAATTATACAGATACAGAGAATAGGCACAACAGCTCCTTTTCAAAAGTGCCAAGAGATGTAAACATTTCACAAAAAACACGTGCCCTCGGACAACAGCGAGTCATCTGGGCTATGGGCAACTGATCAGTGCTTTAGTAGTTCAGCAGGCAGCCTAAATACTAGAGTCTGCAGTCTAAAAAGACTGATGTCCTGCAGAATCTCTAGGTCACATAATACAGACATATCCCAGAGCTGCCCAGAAACCCAGTACCCAGCCCTGCTGCTGCTCATGATAGTGTTCTACCATGTCCTAAAACAGAGAAAGCTCTAGAGTTTGGTATTTCTAACTGTGCTACCACTATATCATACAGGTAAGGGCCTGAATTGTACTTTGCGTTGCCTGGGACTGTTTGCTGCAGTCTTTAAGGTAGGTGTGACCACTTAATTTTTCCAGTCATTACTACAGTTTCAAAGTTCCTCAAGAATATCTCTGTTACCAACATGCAATGTTTTGTTTACAGTTCACAAGTGTTTCACCTAGCCTGCCTTGTGCTTGTTTTCAATAGCAAGTGGAATAGATGTGATATAACGGATTTATCTACTTTACCAGAGGGGTGCCAGGTTGTTAAAAGATCTGATGGCACACTCTCACACACTGGCACACTCACTTTCATTCCCCTACACATTTAATTTTTCATTGCCAAGCAAGCCTTGATGCTGAAAAGAATAAGAAATAAAGAGGCTGATTTGTTTTGTTATGGCCTTCATAAAAAATTTTAGTTCGCAAACAGTTACCTGGGTGATTCATTTATGTCTGCTTTGCAATATTGATATCAATATCTCTCTGCAGTCATTCATAAAATTAGTCTGGAGATATGGTAATGTAAAATAATTATTAAGGAATAGGGAGAAGATTCTTACTGATGAACAAGAGAACTTATTAATATCTATAATATATCATTAGAAATGATAACCAAGTGATTATTTTGCTGATAATTGCCAATACTGGCATTGAGTAGATATATCACATGCCCTTTCAGGCACCAGCCTCTGAGAAAAATGAGCAGTACAATGGGTTGCTAAAATTCTCCACTGAGAGCAATGGGTGGTAGAACTTTTAAACACTGGGATACACATTTAGCAAAAGCCAGTCAACAATAGATGATCTGCCAATCAAGCTGGCCCTGCCCAATCAAGCCTTCTACATACTGTAGATGAGGATAAAGTCCCTGTAGGGCACATCAAAAGTATGCTGAGGAAGACTGTCTGGGTTACTCCTGCCTCGGGTAAAGGTAAACCTATTCATGGGATTGCTTTTGCTCAAGGACCTTGGTGGACTTGGTGAGTAATGAAGAAAGATAGGGAAGTCTGATGTGTACCTCAGGGGATTTGATTTTGGGTGAAAATAGCCGATAAATTGAATTGTATGATGCTAATTGCTAAATAACCCTGTCATTGCATATCATTATCACTATGTTTGATATATATATATTGTGCTAATGGCATCATATTAATAATCACCCAGGTTAATGAAAAATTAATTTTGAAGAAGTCAGGACTGATTTCCACAACTGGTACCCAGCAACTTCTTCAGGATCGACATCTTCAGCCCGCAGACTGTGAGCATGATCTGTGCCAGATACATCAGCTATGAACTCCAAATGTAGCAGAGACTACATGCCATCCTACTGTTGCGTCCAATGTCACCCACTCCACTGACAGAGTCAACATCACATCGCCCTCCTGCCTTGAAAGACTGTCATGACAGATGGAACCCAAAGTTAGGGACTAAATGAACTCACTGCACATTTTGGAAGGATGGCACATAGACTAAGCGAATTATATCTGTATATATACACATCAAAAGATGGGAAAATGAATGGTAATTAATTAAAATGTATTGGAAAAAGTGGAACGTGATCATAATGTAAATGGTATGGAATAAGGGGTGGACACTGTCCTAGTTTTGGCTGAAATAGAGCTACTTTATCTTCTGAGTAGCTAGACTAGTGCAGTGTTTTTGATTAATATGGGATTTGATATGAGAAGAATGTCAGTAATATACTGATGTTTTCAGCTGTTGGTAAGAAATCAAGGACTTTTCAACTTCCCATGTCCTATTAATACACAGGTACATAAGAAGCTGATAAGGAGCACAGCCAGAGCAATGGCCTAAATTGGCCAATGGAATATTCCATATCATTTAACATCATGCTCAGTATATAGATGAGGGATGGCTGGGAAGCTCGCGCTCTCACTTCTGGGACTGTGGTTTCAGGATCTTCCCTTCTCTGGGGTCCAGCCAGGAACAAGCTGGGCAATCACACTGTGCATTACTCATTTGTATTTTCTATTATTATTATTATTATTATTATTTTATTTCAATTATTAAACTGTTTTTATCTCAAACTACAAGTTTCTTTACCCCTACAATTGTCTCCCCTAGGCTGGGGAGGGTGAGTCAGCAGTTGTGTGGCATTTGGCTGCTGGCTGGGTTTAAACCACAAGTTGCATAATCTGGTTATTGGAGTATGGCTCCTTTCCATCTTCAAATTCTTGTTCTGTTAATACTGTCTGTTAATAGGATGCTTAAATAATAACAGGCACTACCTAATTGTATAAAAGTGAATATTGGTGGGCTAAGTCTCAGAGTGATTTAGACCTATTTTTATGGCACCTTGCTTAAATTCGCTCCCAGATTTGCTTCATAGACACTTGGAAATTACCATTATGAGAGCAACATAAGTCTCTAGAGAGCTCAGCCTGCATGTGCTGACTTCTTCCAAGTCTGTAAAATGGCAATAATACTGTCATCATGGAAAGATATCCCAATGCACTGCACAGTGGCTGCCAACTTAGGCCATGCCAGCAATGGGCTCTGTAAGAACCTCTTACCTTAATTGAGGAAGTGGAAAATTAAAAAACAACAGCTAAGCCTGACCAAAGGAGAAGGTATGATACATTCATCTATAGCACATTACTTTCTCAGTACTGTTAGATAGATCAAAGTTCGAGACTATAGCTCTAATAAAAAGGCATAATTAGAGCAATGTACTATGATTCATTTCTTACTCCATTTGATATCATTAGTTCACTTACTAATCGCTCAGCAAATTTGAGAAATTGTGATCAGCATTTTGCTAAAAAGGTTTAATCTGGAAGAGATTTGTGAAGAAGTATCAAAGCAAGAGTTGCTTTTTGGTAAAAATTACTTTTTAATTGACTAGTTTATATTATTCTACTCTCACTCTAAGAAATTTGGCAAATATTTGACTAGCATATTTTCCTGGAAATGGAAAACGTTGTTTACTGAAGAGGAAAAACCTTTTATAATACCTGTGCATACCATAAAATATAGTTCACAAAGACACACTCTAAAAGATATCTTTAGAGGAGACATAATAAGCAAATGCAGCTTCCTTTTGGAAGATAAGCATTCAGAGAACAAAATTGTATTACAACACAAACGCTTCTGAATATGACATAATTCCTATTTTTTGAAGCCCTTATGATAAAATTGCTGATTTTATACTGAAACCTTTAACAATCAGTTCAGCATCACAAGTTTTGTTATTTAAATGCTATCACAATTGATCACTTTGTAACAACTCTAGTTTTCATTCATGTGAATTTTGGGGTTTAAGAGCTCCCCACACCTCTCTCATTTCTGTACTTGGCTCAGCTAAGCTTGTGGAAGGGACTGAGGGAGACAGTGCTAACTTTGAGGTTTAAAAGATTAGACCAAGGATCCGCAGCCTGCACAGAGTATCAGGCTGATGATCCCACTATGTGAACATGGGTTTTCAGATCTTTCAGAAAAGGTTTGAATGCACTCATTTTCAATTCTAAAATAACCAAAACCTCAAAAAAGTAACATTAAAACTAAAACAGTTATGTCTGACATCTCCCGTATCCAATGTTAATCTAGAAAACAGTTTCCATTGCATCACTAGATCCCTTCACAAAGCACCCAAAAGCAAAAAATATATAGAGATATATCCCATGCTCAAGTATGCAAGAAACATACTGCTTCTTTTAGTTTGCATAGTATCTCAAATTCTACAAGAATTCTTGCTAGAAAAGGCCAGTCAGTTCTGAGTTTGAGCCTTTTCTTTGAGATTTAGGAAAAAAACCAGCTTTTTTGGTTTATGATACATCCTTCATTTAGTAGAAATATTTCTATGACTTACTGGTGGTAAACCTGTCTT
Organism: Athene noctua; assembly: GCF_965140245.1. Taxonomy (NCBI): domain Eukaryota; kingdom Metazoa; phylum Chordata; class Aves; order Strigiformes; family Strigidae; genus Athene; species Athene noctua. The sequence continues at coordinate 8,047,028 of NC_134044.1, forward strand.
GTCAAATCTCATGAAAAAATCTTATAACAAAATTTTAACTTGAACAGTCTTTTTCATTCTTATTACTAAGACACAGTAAGTTTGAATAAATATGGATATGCTTTAAAATTATCTCAAAACTTTTTCAACTTTAGCAAGTGTGAGCTCTCAGAATTGCATATAGTTCAGTTCCAACCTTATTAGACATGACCCCAAATCTCTCATTTGTAACTAAAGTGAAGAACAGTTGACATTAGAAGCTCTGAGAATTTTTTTTAAAAGTGACATTTTTAGGCAGCTTAAATGGGGCAGGTAATAAGAGAAATTCTCAAACACCTTGACCCTTTGCATTTATTCCTGGAAGAAATGATAATTGAGTGCAACTCCACAGAAATATAAATGCTTCCATAAAAAAAAAAAAAAATACACAGAAGCCATGCTTCATAGTTTAGACAAATATTAACTAATCAAAAGGCAAGAAATAAAGTTGTTTCTATTTTTCAAATATTTTAATAAAAATACATTTTTTCATTTGTGGGGATGTATACATTTTTCATGTCTGAAAACAACTGAAAATCTTTGCAAGAAAATACCCTATTTAGAGAAAAAAAGATCTATTTCCCTCATGCCACAGTCTCACATGCTGGCATACATACAAACTTAAAATTCATTGCCAAGTCTCCAACATCAGTTAGTATACATTAATGCAGATCACTGTAAAAGGCATGCAGAGGTAAGCTATTAGTGCTGAGAATGCACTATCCACACTAGATGTGTTCTAGGGATTTTACTTTGGAATATTTATACCCTGAATCTATGGCCTGAATGCTCATTAATGGTTGGGGCACATCAAGTGAGCTCTTTGAGCACATCTTCTAATTTAGTTTTATCTGACAGCAAACCAGCTGGCATGCTCTGAAACAAAAGCACTGGAGATAATTAGGATAGTGTCTTTAAAAGCATGAATTCTGGTCCAAATTAAAGTCAGATTCATGTATACCACCCATCCCTAATTTAAGTATCAAAACCAAGCATCATCAAAAGTGAGCATACTGAATTTTAAACTCCTGAATTACTAGACAAAGGGGTGACCAGATGAATGAACAATGTACTCTTTTGAATGTATGATTCTTGTTTCAAGTGGCTACAGCCCTCTGCCACTTTCTCCTTGCCCTTTCTCAAATACCCTCACCGTTGATGCAATGATCCTTCACTAAGTGTCCAGACCTGGTTTGTAATTTCTTACATTTTATCTGTAATATCACTACAGTCTGAGTTTGAAAATGCTGGGTCTAGTTTGCTGCTGCAAATAAGACTAAAAATTAATATATTAACTTCAGATAATGTTGCTGAAAAAACGTGTAAGCATTTAGTTCATTTTTTTTTTATCATGAAGCAGAGTTCACACTGATATGGATTTCCATTTTTATTTCATAACTGTAGCTCACGAAATGTGTTTTCTAAGCCAGACAGAAACTCATGGTTGCTTTCTAAAGAGTACTTGGCACCAAGCTTTTCTATAGTCAATGCTATTTCTTTATACTTTAAGAGGTCTCCTTACTGTCTGGGGATGGCTCCAAAGTATGCTGTCATTTCATTGCAGACTGATGTGCCATATAAAGGGTGTATGAATTCAACAATTATTTTGTGATTAATTTGTTCCTCTGCAATCTAAGAAATCTATTGCTACGCACACCAAAAATCTCGGGGGGGGGGGGGGGGGGGGGGGGGGGGGAAGAGGCAGAGTGAGTGTGGTAAGATACAATGAAATATAATCATGCCCTGAGGAATTGTTATTGAATCAAAGCCTAATCAATATAATCAGAAGTTCAATATGGAAATAAAAACGCTTCCCACACTTGTTCAACTATTTGTCAAATAATTCCCACAGTTCTGGCTCAATGGAAAGCATTATTCAAATCTCACTCGCAAGGTGGTGGCCACACATAGACTCTATGACTCAAAGATAATCTGAGTAACAGACATGCAGTTCATTGCATGTGTTAAGATGCTCTGCAAACACTGGGCTGCATTCTGCTCTTATTTGCAAGGCTTAACTACAGTCATTGGCATTATCTACTCAACTGAACCCAACTGCATGATCTGGTCAGTGAGCAAGTTATTGTGTGCCCTGCAAAAGCAGAGAGAATCCCTTGTTCAAAAACATAGGAGATGGCGAGTATTAGCACTGGGGAGTAAGACTTGAAATTTTCTTGTTTTCCCTCATGTGTTGAAATAACCCTTTTCTCAAAGGAAAAACTAAAACCATTGGTGGGGAATCACCCACTGGTGATTCACATGTGCCATCTACAAAGACTTTTTTAACAGGAGAAAAGATATAGTGGAAAATAAAAAAACTTTTGCGCTATTAATAGGGTGATTTCAGTTGTGTAAATGGATGACCTTTAAATTATCTTTGCTTCTACTAACATGACACATGTGAATTATTATCAGATCAGAGCTTTTCTATAGATAAATGTAAGTTAATATAGAAAATCCACTATCATACAATTTTAATCTCCTACTTTTTGTTTTCTTTGCCAACCAGCAGAGCTGACTAACAACCAGCAACCAAGAATCAGAAACAATTAACTTAACTTTTATAGCCAGGGGGAAGAAGAACATGCCAATAAATAATTAGGAAAAAACACCTTGGCCTCCTGTGTGTGTGCACACAGACACACAGAGGGAATACTGTTCAGGAGTTTAGTGCCTACATTCCTAACACAGAGTGCTACATTATTTATCATTATTATTCAATACTGCTACTGATACATGGAAACAGAAGGAGAAGAGATAAAAAACTAATAAAAATAAAACTATAAAGAGATAAAAACCTTTTTAGCTGTGTAGAAGATTTTTTGTTTTCTCTTTGCAACCTACTTTAAATTAAGATGCTAAGACAGGTATTTTCATCAAAAGAAATAGTGGAGTGGCTCTAAACATATCACAAATTATGTAAGATGTGATTCACAGACATCAGAGAATTTTTTTTTTCTGAAGGTAACTACTGCAGGGTGAGATAAGGTGAGTAAGGATGACCTATATGAAGTACTTTCTGGTTAGATAGCATTGTCTATGTGTCTCCAACTACAAACAGCAGGATGTGAATGATTGTTCCCATCTAGATGCTACAAACTTTCAGAGATATAAACATGCAACTGGATGGTAATTTGGGCTAGAGGGCAAGGAGTAAAGCTCATGCATTGTGTTAAAATTTTTCTTAATCACACAACAAAAGATTAAATAGGTATATCAGCAGCGAGAAGGCCTAGAAGAGATGGACCATGAAGGTGGCACCCAATCCCATAGTCAAATGAAGGCTACCAGATGCCATTCCAAGACGACTTATGAAAGAGTGCTGCTTGAGTTTGATGAGATTGAATCCATGTGATCCAGAAAAGTGAGGTAGCAACAAAGACCTAGAAAAAAACAACTGTTAATCAAATTTATGATTTTCAACACAGAAGATCAGGTAGGTATATAACTTCCTCTTTAATATATAGAATTTTCATAGCATGACCTTCCTTGTAAAAAAATTTTTACTAGAAGTTCTTGGTCCCCCCCAAATTATTATTTTTGTTTTGTTGTTATTTGATAATTTTGAAAATTGTTTTGCTCCCATTTAAAATAAAAATTCAATACTTTTTCTTGCTTTCCACAAAAGGATTCCTGACAAGCTGCCTCGGAGCAGGAGGAATAAAAGCTGCATAGTCTGTTAAACCGTGGCAGACTGTCAGAGAGGATCCAGGCATCATGTCAGCTACAAGCAAGTCTCTACCAGAACTTTTCAGCCCTGTTTTCTTAATGAAAGCAAACTTACACAATCACATCATCTGTTCATCTGTCACACTCTCATTCTTAGTTTACTGGCCAAATCACAAACTTCGAAAGAGATCTCAAAGACAGAAAGAATTTTGGTGGGTTTGAGGTTTGGGGTTGTTTGTTTGGGTTTAGTTTGGGGTTGGTTTTGGGGGGGAGAGGGGGGTTTGGTTTTGGTTTGTGTTTTTGTTTTGAGTTTTATGGAAATCACCAGATGGATAAAGAAATGTGCAGTGTAAAATCAAGGTTTGATATGTTTTGCTTGCTGAGCTGTCAGCACATGCATAACCCTAGCCAAGTGCAGCTGCTTCCTGTCCAGAGAACAATGTGGGACAGGAGAGGAGAAGACTATCACACAAGATTCAGGTCATGTCCTGGGGAATGTTGTGGGGGAGTGTGAAGGCAATGGGGTGGACAACATGGGAACTTAATGGAGGGATTTATGAAGGAATAAAGTTGCTTCCGTAGGAACATAAGACAAATTTCCAGAAAATTAAGCTTCATTACTTCTCTTGCTTACAAAAGAACATTTTAAACTTCACTATCACTGTGGAACATTTTAATTACACCTAATTAGGAAGTTCTGGCAGAATTCTGATAAAACCTTTTTTCAAACACCACTGATGAATTGCAGGTAGTTTGGACCACTGTAGGTCCAGAAGCAGCAATAAAAAAGAAGCATTTGAGGTACCTAGCTAATAGTACATTATTAACTTCAAAATTCAAGCTCTTTCAATGATTAAGCATGTTTGAATGGTGAATACACTTCTAACATTTGCAATCAATTAGTTGATATAATAATTCATAATTAGAAATACCTTACTATTTCTTAAACATTGCCTGGATCTTAAAAATACAGAAACACAAAGGTGGTTGAACTGCATCAGTCAATGGTCCATCTTCCCAATAGCCTCCTGTGACAGATGTCAAATGTGAAGGTCCAGAGAATAACTTACCAGCAAATGAGGTCTATATGTTGCTCCCCCCATGTACTCCTCAGGGTTGGTTTGTAGCTTGATGTTTTATCCCTAAAGCACAGCGTGAATGGGTGGAAAGGTATTTTTATAGAGTTCCAGTATCAATAAAAAAGCATGGGGTATTTTGCAACTATCAGCCAAAACTACTTACTTCTGTAAAACATTCTTTTAAAGGATAAATGAAGAAGTAATGGACAAGCAAATGGCAGTAAGAATAAGAGTGGGGTGATAAAATGGATCTTCTAAGACATAGTAGGATGAGCTTCTTTGAGACAGGAGAATGTGGAGCTTATTACTGGAGCAGTGCCTGATTGAATGAGAAGAATCTGTATAGCCCAGAATAATAATATTGCAATGGCCAACTTCATTCTTTCCAATTTCTAAGCTTGCCATTATTTTCACAGCTAAGTTTTGCCACAAGCTAGTTCCCTAACAATGAGAGGGACTGCTGCAAAGTGTCTTTCTTGCGGTATTGAATACACAAAATACATAGCAGAGGTCAACTAGAAGTGAATATTGGGGTCTCTCTTTTAAGACACAGAATTAAGAACTCTGTTGAGACAACTTATTTCAGAGTGGGAGGAAGTTATCTTCACAAAGTATTCAGAGATTATGATTTTTTTTCAAACTCAGAAACATTTTTATTTGTTCTTAAATAGCAGCTTTCATTACATTGGTGTCAATGCAACAATAATCAATAGCAGATTGCAAACAGCATGCTGAACTTGCCCTGCATAACTAGCAATATGGCAATGATGAAACATCAGAGTGATAATGATTGCCTTTTGTTCAAACTATTGTTCATGAACTTTCAGGAAAATTAATTTTTTTATCCATAAAGTGGTATGAATACTAATACCTAAGATGGCAGGAAAGAAACTTAATTTCTCATTCTCTTCTTCCTGTTATAGAATGGCTGTGGAAAAATAAAATGGCCCTATTCCCATAGCACCTGGGGGGGGGGGGGGGGGAGCGGGGAACATTCCAGCTTTCTTTTCCACTCCCTGCAATGCTATCAGCCATCTACAACATCAGCTTAAGTGAATAAGTAGGGTACAGCACGGGTGCTATGGCAGAGAACTCTTTCTTCCCTATGTTTGTAAATCAAAAACTGATTGAACAAGCAAATCATGGAAAAAAAAAATTATCACCTGATCAAATAACTTTTAGTAGAAGGCATAACTTATCACTGTGGAGGGGGATTTCCTAACCTTTACAACCAGAAGTGGCAGCAACTGTTTATATAGATAGAATGTCCAGAGAGTTAATTCATGCTAAAAAAAAAAAACAAAACACGTAATTGAAAGGGTATTTAAATATGTATTACAAGGACTCAGTCTCCAATTGGGGCTAGGAATCAGGTGGTATATTATCCAATAAAAGCCAAATCCACACTTAGTTTTATCTGTCTCAGTGGATAGACACTCATTTCGTATAACAGGATTTGCCCTTTCATTTCCTTCTGTAGTTGGTAATATGTTGAATGATGGATGTAATAGAAGTTGGAGATTTTCACAAGTTTGGATTCAGGAGCACAAATCACAGTAGCAGAAAGATTAAGAGGCAAACCGACTGGCACTCTTGAAAACTTCTCCTTTGTTTATCTTCTGTGGAGCAAGGCCTCTCACTTTTCTTTTATTGTTATTGTTTTATCTTGAAGCACTATTCTTTTTGAAGCTTAAACAGTTTTGCAAAACAGATTGTCAAAATTTAGAAACAGGTTTTCCAGGTAAGGATAGCTTTCTAAAACTTTCAGTGGATCCAAATGACAATAAACAATGACATGGCAGGAAAACAGTTATTAACTAGGGAAATTCGGGGAGTGATTAATTACCAGCTACATTCTTATGCCGTAACAGATCTTAATTCTGAAGAAACTGAGACAGGCACACCAGCATGAAATGTCAATATGTAGGTCTCCTTTACTTCCATTGACAGCTTGCTTGGTTACTTCGTGTCTTAACATGATCCAACACTAGTCCACAAGAAATCAAACCATTATGGAAATGCAAAAATAGCCCATAGAAAATGCATAAAGACATAGATTTAATTCAAAATCTCATTGTTATTCCATATGTTCAAGGTACTATTCTGTAGCTCTGCAAATCCTGAGTATTTCATGACAAACTCAACCCTCTCAGAACTGTGACACTGTAAGATAAAATAGTGCCTCTATCATTAAGTACTGAAGAATCTCTCACCTCTACCATCTTGTCATCAGTTAATTTTGCCATCTGCAGTGCTGCTCTGCTTGCAGAAAACAGATATAACATAAAAGAAAAAGTTAAAGCTTATCTACTAGAGAATCAAAAGATGCAGGATTTCAAACTATCTGCTGACTGACAGGATATCTGATACCTTTCTTCTTGCACGTTCTTATAGTTAAAGGCTATATTCTTTTAAGCACATCTTATTAAACACTTGGAGATAGAGAAAGGTCTACTGAGAGTTGATTACAGGTACACACTGAACTGGGTACAATTTGTACTCTCAATTCTCTTAACACCTTCTTCCAGCACTTTAAAAACACTGTGTTTTCTTTCTATGTAATATATAATTCTCAGAATTGTGGGGTGACTATTTAATCTCTCTCCAGAAGTTTTTCCTAAATCTTGAGTGTTTTTAAGACAAATACACTTATGGTAAGAGTACCATGTATTTAGTTGGAAAACTCCTTGTTATAGAAGCAAGATTAATCAAATATTCAATTACATCTACAGATTAAGATGAAATCAGAGTGGTTTGATTCTTCAGACACTGATAGAGGTGCTTACTGGTTTGTCTGTCTTTTATTTACTGTAAGCATTACATGTTACTCTGCATTTGTTTTGGGGCTTGGGGGTTTTGGCTTTTTTTCTGTAATATTGTATTTGGTTGCCTCACATCCAAGGAGCAGAGCAGCAATGCCCAAGACCTGGAACCATCATATGTACCAGGGCAACAGTTCAGTAACAGGAATCAGAAACAGAAACTGAGAATCAAGAAAAGCAGCTGGAGACAGGATAAAAGTCAGGAAGTTAAAACCTAGATGAAAGTAACACTACCACCTAATTTTTGACTGGCCGAGGAACAACTATTAGTTGTGTTAAATGGAGCTGTCTCTCAGCAACTCAGAGTGTTTATGAGGGCCTGGCTGAAAGGGGTTGCTTATACAGCATTGTACAGAGAAAAGAGACCCAGATTCTTCTAAGGGACACAGCAATAGAACAAGCAGCAATGGACACAAGCTGGATATTCCAACTAGAAAATTCCAATTAGGTCGATGAAAATATTTATTTATTTAAACCATAAGAAGGGTCAAATTCTGGAGCAGGCTGAGTGATCTTCATCCTTGGAAGTTTCAAGACAAGTACCTGGACAACTTGATTTCATTAGGTCTGTTTGAGCAGGTGGGTGGACTATAAGACTTTAGAGGTACCTTTGAAACCAGATTACTCTATGATTCTAAAGCCGAGCATACTTTATAGCAAAACCACTAACAATAATAAAAATGTATCATAAGCAACAATGAAATATTTACGCCAGGATCTAAAAATAGGTATTCGGGAAAAGATATCTGTAAATCAACAGCAGCAGCATCTGGTGAATCCCACTAATACTGCGGCTCACTCCTATAAGGGAAAAAAATAAAGGTTACTACCAGAAGACTTGTGTGTGAGCCACACTTTATTGCCTTGTGGTCCCTTTCCAATTTCTGTTTGTGAGAATGTGGATACCTCTGCTCAGTCCTCATAATTTGATAGCATTCCTTGTATCAATAACACTTGCCTCCTCTTGTTCGGCTTTAGTTAAGCTTCCTCTAATACAACTCAGAAACTGTACTCAACAGAGACAGCCACAGTATCTAAATTAATTCTTTATAAATCTTAGTAAAAGCAGCTTCTTCACTTTTTTCACACACTTTCAGAGGAGAAATCTAAGAACCTCATGGTGTCTTTACAGTTTATCCAGCAGCAGAAAGTACAGAGAATATCAACACCTCAAACTAAGACAGTTTCATTATTCTGGTATAGTAGCTAGTGACATTATTCCAATTCCACGTAATGCCCTCCCTTGAAGCCTGACCTAGTTCAGCATACTCTTTAGTTATCAAACACCATTTGTGTTGGAATACATTGTTATTTGTTAACTGAAATAATCCCCAGAGAATGTGGATTTACCTTCTAAGAACTTAAGTGTCAGTTTAGGTTCTTTCAATATGCACATAGTGCCCTCTTCTTGAATTAAATCTGGTTAAATAATTTTTACACTTCAAGTGTTTTGGTTATATCGTGAAGGATCACATGCCTTGTTCACTCGTTCATCTTCCTTTATTTTATGTAGAAAAGGCTTCAAAACACTCACTAAAAATCAGAAGGCAGAAGTAAAACTATTCACACACCATTTCCCCTTAATTTCTATATGGGATTGTGTTAGCTCATGTCTCTTAGAGCAAAGAAGTTAAAAGTATCATAACAGAAGCGCAAAGCAGTCTTGAAGTAGGCAGTTGTACTAAGGACCATTCAGTAGGCTTACTGTAAAGCAACTTGTGCATGTATTCAAGCTTCAACTGTACACAAAGTAAAATTTCAGTTCACCTAATTAATAGCACACTTTTAAAGGAAAGAATATACTAATTTTTTACCTTGAGATATGTGTCTGTGTCAAAAATTTTAGCAGTGTCTGACCTTGTTTGAAATGAGGTGTCACTCATTTATTGCAAGGAGAACAAGTTGGGCTCTCTGCTTGCAGAGAAGCAGTAGGAAGAAAGGGAGCAACTGAGTGTACCAAAACAGTTAATCTGACCTACAGTCCACTCACAAACTGCAGGTGTAGAAATAGAATATGTGCAGGGTGATACAGAGCAGCACTGAGCAATATGGAGGGAAATAAATAGATTCCTACTGTCATGTAACTTAGTTTTCTTCTATGCAGGGTCTCATTTCAGGAAGAAGAAAGTAGCGGGTTCTACTCTGGAATATTTTCACTTCAGAACAGGCCTATTTCATGGATCTACTCATAGCTGTAGCTTAGAATAGGTGTATCCTCCAGCCACTAAGACATCAGTTCATTCGTTTCAGCAGACACAGATCTCTCTTCCCAATTCTCTCCCCATGAAGAGGAGGCAGTGATAGCACTTTGAGGTCTGACATGATACCCCAAGATTCCACCTCCTACTTCTCCTTTATGTGCTGAGTTTTATTTGGATTTGTTTTTACAGTGTTCTTCAACCTGTAGCAAGATTGGTGCTTTCTGTTATTGAAATATTTGCTTAACTGAGTCCTTGCAATTCCTTCACCAACTTTCAGATGGACTTGTGTGTGTCCATCTGAAAGCAGGACTACGGCTTGGGTAAATAATTAACATTATCTTTACCATTTAATCATCTAAACTATTCTTCCCAACTCCCCACGGTTCACGACATCCTTCAAGATAGTAGAGACAGAAGCAGGATTCAACTTTAGTAGAAGCAAGCAGCTCAAAACCTCTTTTTCTGGTGAGACTTAAGAAACAGTCCAACAATGATTATGTTCTTGGTCCCCCTGAGCTCAGGAAATGCTAAAAGTACTTTAGAAGGTAAAATTATCACTCAGATAAGAGAGGAGGGATCAGATACAGTCTCGGAAACGAGGATGATCAAACATATGACAGAAGAACCATAGCTGTAACATGAGACAACAGGCCATAGACCACATTATCAGAACAATACAGACTTCCTTCACATGAAAGGGGTAGAGTCCTTTGAAGAGAAGCGTCCTTAAATTTTAAAAACCAAACATAAATATTGTATTCCCAAATCCAGTCTCTGTCTTCCTCCTTGCTTTCTTATCTTTATATCTTGTCTTATATCAAGATCCAATTCACATGCTCCCCTTCCTGGGTTTATCTTTCACATAATCTGGAACTTGTATTTAGTACCCACTTACACAAGCCAGCAATTTGCATAGGCATCCCTACACGTGCTTCCCCAAAACTGTAACCCCACCATAACCCTCCTGTTTCAGACCACCTTCAGCCCTATGCCATTACAAGAATCACTTTACACAGAGGATATGTATGGGATGATGTTCATCCTTAAATCTCTGCATTATCAGTTACAATGAGATATGCAAGTTGGAAAAAAGTTTTTGAAACAGATTTTTAACAAAGGTAAGTGGACCTGTCATTACATTTCATCCACTGATTTGGCTCACAGTCCTTCATATCCTCCTAAAGGGCATAAGCCTTGGTGGTTTGGACCTCTGACTGCAGAGAGCTGGCCATGCTGTTCAGAAAAAATTCCCATGCCAAAAAGTTAAAATAAATAATAAAAGAATAAGGAAAAGAAGATTTTAAGAATGATCTGAAAGATGGTAAAGTTACAGACATTCTAGCAGCTTGAGACTGTATGACTCAATAAAGAATCAAGTATGTTACTTACAGTTTGCAGCTATTGTAGTCGTTATTTATATATTCACTTCATTGCATGCATTTCAGTTGTTACACCCATACTACAGTAACGCATAGGAATCCTTATTGTGGGCCACAACTGACTGCTATATTCAGAAGTAAAAAATCAAGGAGAATCCCTTCCTCAAACATCAAGTTACCTTAGCATATTTGAACAAATGCATCTGCCAAGAGTTTTGCCCAGCTCCTTCCCTTCCTGTCCTCTCACAGAAGTCAGTGTCAAAATACCCATGTTCCTAAGTAACTGAAGGATGAGACTCAACATAGGCCAGTTTGTTAGTGCCTATTGCCAACAGCCAGTTTCCCTATAAGTATTATCACTAATAAATGCATCTAGGGCAATTTTATAATGGGTTTTATCGTTCCCGTTACCTTCTGTGGGCTGCAATCACTGTTGATACCACAGAAAAAAAAACACAAACTCCCTCCCCTTCTGGTGTTTCACACTGCTGTCACAGTTAATAATTCATAAGGGAACACAACACTAACAATCTGTGTGTGTGTGTTTGTGTGTGTTTCTATCTGTGTAGGGTGGAAAAGCAATTTAGATGTGAGAGATAGTGTAAACTTACTTGGCATTGTACACAAAAATATTTTCAAGCTTGTCTGCCTACAAATAGATCCTAAATAATACAAGTCATTCTGAATGACTGATTATGGGAATCCTGCTCATAAATCCTAAACTTGACATTTTAAAATCAGATTTTCTTTTCATTTTTAAGCAATGAAATGATTTCTCCATCTTGACATGATTTATCATTTTCTGGATGAACTAGCTAACTAAACAGGCCAAAACCTCTAGCTGCAAGGACTCATTATACATTATGATCCTCTATTTACAGCATGCATCCTATTCTTTCATACCTGTCTTAAAGGAAACAGGTAAACATATATTTATTTTAAACATAATAGGCTATTCCTTTAAGATTCTCGTTCATTTCAAGAAGCTGCATATAAAAGGTGCTACATAATGTGTAACTCAGTGCATATGGGAGTATGGAGATTATTATATCTTCTTACAGTCCTTATCAACTTTAGGAAGACAATGACTAATTTTTGTTTTCATATAATAGTCTGTGTGAAAACAGTTGTTCTGGCCTGACTTGTTCCCACAGGTTGTATCTCATCCCATAGTGGTTTGCACCCTCATTGTAAATCTCAACAAAAACTTTACATTTTACATAGATTTGGAGATTATTCTTTTCCTGCAGAAAACAAAGTTACTCCCTTTAGAGCCATTCTGAAAAAATACACAAAGGATGATATAAACTTATATGGGTACATACCTGGGTCAATTAAAAGTGTACCCATGCCTAAACTTCATGGAATTTCAAAACTTCCTGGTTCTTTCAACTCTATTCCCAAGCATCTGCTATTGTTACAGAAGTCTTTAATCAAAAAGTTTACTGAAGCCAAATGAGTTATATAAAATAATAAATCCCATCATACCCAGAGCAGAAAAAACTTGCCTCAAGAAATACTTTAAGAGACTTTGCACATATAGGTCACTGTTATTAAAGGAAAAAGCAAAGTACTGTGGCACTGAAGGCTGAATCCACATTTTCAATATGAAATTTATTTTCCAGTAGTTTATAATTCGGCCATGAAAAACTCCTTCAGGACAAATTTTTACTATGGAGACTTAGCTCAAACTCAGGTTCTCTCAGAAAGTCTAAATCCAGTTCAGACATTAAGAAGGTTAGTAAGTACAGAAATAATATATTTCTCAACTGAAATTCCATAACGAAATCAGTAGCAGCAGGTAGGCAACTGATGAAATTTGTCAATGTATCATTTTTCTGACTCATTCTGAGATTATCTGTAATTTCCATTTACACAAACATAACTCTAGACAGAAAACACAGCGCCCATGGGCCCACACTAATTTTCATAATCATACATTTGATACCGCAAGTTTTTGAGAAAGCTGTATATATTTCAGTGGCTATAAAACACATCTACCGATTTTGTAACCAAAAAACCTGAATTTTAAAAACTTTCAACAGCATGAAGACTTGCATGGTCCAAGATCTGCCTCCAAATACTAGATGTCATGAGGGTGGACCACAACAGTCTGCCATGGACACATAATTTCCTCTGAAACAACCTTAAATTTTGAAGTAAACCTGTATATTTATTTTTTTTAATCTAGTGCTTAGACATGTTACCCTAAAAAATAACTACCAGTTTTGCTGTTTATGGAATGAATGCCTGGATATCTTTATCAGCAAGATATCTGTAAGTGAAGACAGACAAGGAAATAAAAGGCCTGAAGGGCCAAAATAAAGTATAAAATGCTTAACTGTATTCCAGTGAGAATGGGACTTCCTTGGCCATGTCCTGGTTTCCAACTTTGGCAGCCTCTGCTGTCTTCGCAAGCAATCCAATTAATTTTAAGTGAAAAATGTCTAAGCAGTTCTTGAAATCCAGAAAAACTTCCTCCATTCCCTTACTCTTTCAGCTTTATAGCTATCAACAGTATTTTCATGCTCTGTCCAAATTTTAATTGGATTCTGTAACATGAGGAATAAATCAGGCTCTTGGGCTCCTCTCTTCGGCTAATCTCAGAATGATCCATTAGCTTCGGTGGGCACTCATAACTAATATTACTAAACCAGAAAAAAAACCCACTCAACCCTCACTCAGTATACCTGAAAACAACAGTTATTGCTTCAGAATACCACAGGCTAAAGTGAAGTTCTGCTTTTGTTAAAACAATATTTCATCTTCTGGTTTTGTAGCTTATCATGTTGATGAGCTGCCACAGAACATCCAGACTAGTTTCTCCAACTCCAGCAGCTATTATTGTCTAGGTAGAATGTTATCAAATGCAGAGACATACCATTTCTTCACTGCAGCCGCTTCACAGAACATACGTATCTAATTGCCTGTTTATTTGTGTGAAAAATCTAGTGGCCCCTATGGTTGACATGGGCACAGTGCAATGGCAAACTCAGGCCAACATGATAGATGCTAGAAAGTACGAAGACTGGTTTCTGAGTACTGTCAAATTTTCTAGGGACTCTTTTCCCTAATTTACATAGATTACAAAGCTTCTCAAAGGTATCAAATTGTTATTGTGTGATTATAACATATCAATGCATAAACATTAGCTCAAAAACTAGATTGAAGTAGTTCATATTCATATTAATCTCCAGGTGACACATTTTCTGTTGCTCTAACAATTTTGATCTGCTGGAGCGATGGTGGCACCCTGTGGCTAGAAAGATATGCCTAAAAGCCATCTACTGCTTTCTGTCTGCTGCACAGCTCTTGCTGAACAGTTCTTGCTTTCCTGTGATGCTTAAAATGATGCTGTGAATTACCAGATAAAGCAGACAAAAGAAACACAGTGTTTCATTACATACTGATATGTCAAATATTCTACTTGTTCATTTTCAAATGTTTTACTTGTTCGCCTTTAACTTGATTTCCAAGAATAGGTAGGACAGACTGTAGTCCTAGAAATCCTGAAGCAGCAAGTCTGCAGGCCTCAGAGAAACTGAAGAAATCAGCAGGTGTTCAGAGCCTTCCTGCCCACCCCCAGTCGTTGTAAGATGCTGAGGCAAGGTTCACCTACACAGCACCTGGCACTGTAAGATTAAGCTACATGCCAGGGCCTCCCAAATATTACTGAAATACTGAAAATGATAAATCTTGTCAGATAACTTTTATCTTTGCCTGTGCATTGGGTGTAGGTGGAAAGTGCTGGTGGTAGAGTCTGCAGGGCCGCCCTCTGTGAGGAGAGGCCGGGGCCACCGTGGCAGTGGCGGGACAAGCCAGTGCCGTCTGGTTCTGTGGCCAGAGCCCCTCAGAGGAGCTGGCCCTGCCACCAGGAAAATGTATTGAAGAAAGGCCCAAAGGGTGCCTGACAGCACAGGGTGAGGAGGTGAAGGAGGAGAGCTGTGGCTTGGGAAAATAGTAGTTCTCCATTATGTGGGTGTTGCCAAAAGGAAGTAGAAGTACAGCTGAACTCATATTAAAGCTGTCTTTAAGGCTGTACAAATTAAAATATTCCAGAATTTTAACTTTTCCCTCCTCTCAACAAGTGAATCAAAGTGTAATTAGCTGCCTTTGGAGCAGAAAGTCACATATCTTGAAGTGGCATCTAATTACCTTTCCATGATCATTAATCCTCCTGTTAGAAAAAAGCTACATGACAAGAAGTTAGAATAACAGAAGTGTGCAGACATTAAGCAAATGCCTGCTTTGCAACTAAAGGGAAGAACAGATCCTGAACAGAAAATGGCTTGCTAACTGTATCACAATAGTATCCACTCTCTTGCAATTTGATCAGCCATTTAGTGCGAGAAACAGAAGCCATCAATCAGGGGGGACCTCTTTCCTCCATTCTGGAGGGGATCAAGAATGCTAGTGATAATGATCAGTGAGCTCATATACTATCTAAATCCCCCTAGTAATTAACTAAATTACTACACTAGCTATATCCACCCAGTAACTGTTTGGTCAACATCTTTTTTCCAGCTAGAGGTAATGTAAGTAGGAGCAGATCCTTCTCAGCAGCATGCAGAAGATAAAGCATCTGTAAAATGAGAAAAAGCAGTGAAATTAACACCATGTTGAGTAAGAAAAAACGGCATTTTTAAGAAAAATCAGAATAATCTTGCCTGTCTCAGGCTTTTAGATAATACATCTTTGAGATTTTGCTTGTACTTTTTAACTTACGGTTTCTGTATTGTCCGTGTTATAGCATACTGTGTTTCATATTATGCATTTTTTTTTTTAATTTACGTTTTAGAAAAAAAATTTTGACACTAACCTATGGAGTCAGTGTTTTCTTGTCTTGAATGGATTTTTCTTTCTATTCTTAATCAGTTTTATCTTCTCTCACTACATCCTGTGCCTGGTGGATGACTCCGCGCTGTATACAGCAGTAACTCTTTGCCCAAAGCACTGCTGCATTGCCATCCACTAGTCAGCGATACAGCCAGCCTGTGTTTTCTTTTCCCAGAAGACTAGAACCTTTTCTTTGAGATGTTACAATTTGCCACATGACAATTCACATCCTTTGGCAATACGCTTGCATTTAACCTTTTCTATGTGACCAGGTATATCCTTGACAGATATTACATGAGTGGAGTTTGGAAAAAAGCTGTTTCTCAACAGAATTCCCATGTGCCAAAGTATCGATATGTACGAAAGAGGATAACAGTATATAAATACTACCAGTTTACCTCAATTTGACAGTGTGATATTTTTCATAAAGAGGCAAAGTTCGATATCTGGTTTCCATAAATTTGTCTAAACAAGTATTTCCTAAATTTTAAAGTACATGGATGATGAATTTTACAAACCCGAATACAAAACAGGAATATCAATATGACATCTAGTGGCATATGTTCCTTATTATTTCTGTAAGCATGAGATTTGTAAATAATAAGCTACTAAATATTTTGCAAAATAAGATATTGCCAAGAGTTTATGAATGCTGCATTTTGCAAGTTCTGCTACTACTGCTTACAGATATGATAGCTCAACTTCCTAGCTGGTATGTTTTCATTATTGTTGACCATACTGGGAAGCAGAAAGGCAAATTTCATCAGTGTTCTACAGAATTCATTGATGAGACATCAGAACAGCCAACAGCAGAAAAACCCAGCCCAAGACTTTATCAGCAGGGTCCTATATTCATAATTTGATTTGATTTTCTCCCTTGCTTTAACCTTTACATAACAGATATAAACCTGATGTTGCCAATATAAATCCCAAAAGCCTTTTCAAATTTCATAATGTATGTGAACTGAGATGGTCGTTTAGAGTTACAATCCAAATCTGAATTTGGAAGATATTCCTTATGTAGGAGTCCAAATAAAACCCCACAAAGCATTCACACACACCAGTGACTAATCCCTTGTATTAATTGTTCATACTCTGAGTAACTGAAATACTGTTTTGGAAAGAGGAAATTCGGGGGATGTTGAAGGGAGGGATATTTCTGTGTTGGTTCTGTTTAACATCATAAAAACTGAGAATTTTGTTAGTGCTGTTTTCTACAAAAGCTATCAAAACTGACAATGCAATTACCAACAAACTGATTGTAAAAGCTGTCAAGCTGATGTGTGGAGACTCTGCCTAATTTGGTGCCTTGGCCACTGACCAGTAACAGTTCTCTGTCTGAAACAAATACTGGTTTTTTTAAACATCCAATGAGAGCAGGAAGCACATCACTGAACTGTCAGATGGCTTGAGTAAGCCAGAGCAAAGACTTTTCCAAAAGGTGAATTTTGGAACCATTACTCTATCCTGATTGATCCTCGTCACTCTCTCCTCTTTCTTCATCTGCAGAAATTGTTACATACCCAAGAAAACATTCTATTAATAATTTCTTCTGTGCTTTTCAACATCTCAACAGAAGAGGAAGTTCTGCTAACAACAAAAAAAATAAGAGAAAAATGTCCCAATTAAGCAGCTATATTTTTTTTTAAACAACTTTCTCATAGTTCATTCCCTATTTGCTTGAAACGTGGGGTCTCTATCTACAATCCTAAACAGCAGCCTTCTGCTGTTTGCTAGGATACTGATTCATAAAAGGAAGTAAAGAAAAGCACTACTAACAGTCATGAGTGTTAAAACGTGTCCTAAGAAATTCTTAGCTATCTACTCAGTGATTATATTTCCCACAGTCACAGAATGACTTCTAAAACGTGGCATTTCCAATACAACAAAAATCAATCAACTCTAGATGCATCTCAGTAGATGAGCTGGAATGAATTAGATTTCAATGAGCTTTAATAAACCATTTCTTGCCCTAATCTTTTCCTTTATTACCCTCAACTTGTTTCTTTCAAAAGCAGGTCCAGTGGGTATATTCTTTCATGATGGTAAATACCCAGCAAATCAGTGCTTCTCATTAGCTCACAATACTCACAGCTTTTGCTCTCCTCCACAAAAGCATTCCTAAGCAAACTATTTGATCAGTTTAATCCTGAAGAAAAACAGTGATAAAGTCTATTAGCCAAAGGGTGATATCAGAGATCTGCTTCCACCAGAGAGTGTAACTCTCTCTGGTAGTTTTAAAGAAATCATTCAAATAGTCTACTGATTGTTTCAGTAATTTCCTCAATGATAACATGTTTGTTCAAGCCTAGAATCTTAGTTTAATGACTACTGATAAAATTTAAAACTAAGCCTTTAACTGACGGAGTGCACAGGAATGTAAATAAAATACTGTAGATAGAAAACAACCTCCACTGCTTGAAATACACTTTACATCCCAGAAGCCTCCAATTTTGTTTTCCAATTTCACTCTCTCCCATTCAGATTCACCAATTTACCATTCCCACTCCAGGTTTGGCGTTTTTTTAATAATCAAGTACAAGAAATTTTGAAGAAATGAGGCACATGTGCAAGCCACAGTTTGCCACAATACTCTGTCTGCACTGGAAGTATACTATACCACAAGAAATTGGCAGGAGAGACAATGAGATGGCCAACACCCTAAGTTACTATAACTGCAAAGAAACTTTTGAGCGATAATGTCACAGTAAACTTACAAAGTTAACTGAATCTCATGATACATAGGAAGGAAAAACTAATCCTGTGATCTCTGACAAACGAAACACAGGCTAAAATTCTTCCTTGCTCTTAAATACAACAATCAGCAAAATACAACCAACACATTAGTCTGATGATTCTGTCTGTTCTCCAGTATGTCGCTGAAAGTTAAAAATCTGTCTCAGCTCTGAGTTCATACTTCTATGAATTATGTTCTCCCTGCTCAAAGGCATCTGTGGGACTTGTACCTTGCTATATCCTGTGGGTACCCCAGGGTGAAGTCTGTGCTCCATTCCATTTCAGTACCAAGAGAGCAGCTCTGTTTTAATGGACAAAGCACCAGTTTACAGAATCACAGAATCACAGCATCCTCTAGGTGGGAAGAGACCTTGAAGATCATCTAGTCCAACCATTAACCTAACAACGACAGTTCCCAACTACACCATATCCCTCAGCGCTATGTCAACCCAACTCTTGAACAGTTTAGTATGACTGATCTGCAGTTATCCTCCTATACGGATCTCACCTGTGTAGCAGGCCTTTGGTATCCTCTGTTTTGAAAATCAGAGTAGATCATCCACAAATACAGAGTGAAGCTTTGGTCATATACAGAGAAATTATGAAGCCTCCACTGACTGCAGTGATATGCAGGTTTCATCTACCTTGGGCTCCTATGTTCAGGTCAGATATAGTTCATGTCATTTTCAAACAGCAAACCGGTACTTTAAAGAACACCATTTTTAGTTTATGTTGTTATATAAGGTGATAGCATTGGCCCATTGCTGAGAAATGGTATATGAGTTCATTTCTAATTAATTTCTCTTTACACAGCATATGTCACATTCATTGGTCACTGTCCAGCTTAATAATTGCTTATCACTTTGCAGGAATTTCTTATGATTGTAATTCAGAAAACATCTGCCTGAACGATGCCAATAAATCCCTTGGCATTTTATCTTAACACAGTCATCTTAAAAGCCAGCTTCCCTTACAGCTATTTGGTGTTTTATTGATAATTTGACCTGTTAAAGGGATAGAATAAAATCACAGTTATTCAAAACTATTAAAGAAGTGCTTTTTCATTCACAAAGGCTTTATGTATAAGGAAATATTTTTTAAAAAAATCATACATCAAGAGTGTATATTTCTCAAAATTAAACTATTAATCCAGGTCAGACAATTAAACTAGGTATTTAAAGCAAAAACTATAGTATACAAAAGGCAATAAAAATTTTTTATGAGTTTTTTACTTAATTACTTGTCTTCAGACTATTAATAACTCTGTGCAATAATTATTCTTTCAAACACATTGACATGTTAATCTTACATACAAAACAGGTTTTGCCATGTCTCTCACTAAAAAAAAAAAAAAAAAAAAAAAACAAAACCTATGTAAACTGCCAGTTTTCTCCAGAATAACTAATATAAAGAAGGATTTATAGAGGTCAATTTCAATGCAATTTGTTTAGAGAGAAGCATTTGGAAGTGTCAGCCCTGAAGATATCATATATTTCACTTATCTCTCACAGCCCAAAGTGTTAGTTTTAAAGCATTTTGGAATCTTTCCAAAGCATGTTTTCACTAGCACTGAGAGATTTTTAAAAAAGAGAGAGTGAGAAAGGAAGAAAGAAAGAAAAACAAACATTGTCTAATGGGATATAAGGGTGTCTGACCTACCTGGTGAAGCCTTGACATTTTTGTAAGCATTTGCAATTCAGCACGGCCGATAATACACAGAAAAAAGCTGTCTGTCATTATCTTCTAAACTGTCTCAGATTACACTGTGTAAATTCCTGATTACATTATTTAGATTATCTGCTACAGAAAAATACTAAAATTATTGAAATAAGAGGTTGATACTAGTAAGAGATACTGACTTTCTTAAATACTCCTTGAAACTAAAATTGTCATTTAGAAGTCAGTTGAAGTGGACTGGAAGATGGACACGACAGCATATTTTGGCCTCAGAAAAAGACTGCAGAATAGTACTACTATCAAAGATGTATTTAATTTAGGATTCTTCTTTACACTCTGGTGGTAGGTGTCCAGGATTTATTAGTTCACATTTCTTAAATTCACCCAGAAAAATTTGTAAGAAAATAGGTTGTCTACGCAATTGTTAACCACTAGCCCTAAGATTCTGGCAGTGCAGTTGCAGAACAAGGAGCTAAGCTCTTCTCATGTGTTAATTCTACACTTGTCATTCCAGAAAAACAACATTATTGTATAGCACTTCTACTCATGCATATATTATCACTTAATACTCTTATTACTATAGCTTCTCTGTCTTTTTTTTTTTTTTCCTAACAGTGATCTCTCTGAGCCTTCAGCAGGTTCTCCAAAATGCCTATCTAATGCAGAATACGTGCTACTGTAGTATCATTTCAAACTTTCTCACACCAATTTTGTTGCTAAAGTCAAGTTAGATTTTTAAGAAGCCTCTCTACTAGCCTTTTGGTCTTAATAGCTCACAGTGAGCTCTTAACTGTGGAAACCTCCTTGTAACACACAACTAGAAGTTTGTCCTTCTAGAAGAGATCAGTCTTACTGCGCATTCAGAACAGTGAAATGCATACAGCTATTCCCACTGTTGTGTCTCAGTGACCTGCCAACAGATGTGATGGACTCAGAAACAAAGACTTTTATGCCATCACCTGAGAATTCAACCAGGAGGCCAGATGCTGCAGAGGCAAAGTTGGCACTTTGATTCAGTGATCACTTCCTGAAAAAGGAGATTCCTGATCTGGAGCACATTTACACTTGTTTTTCATTGCTACAACCTGATAGATTTTATTCAACTCTACTAGTTTAAGACCAGAAATAAAGTCAGTATTATCAGCCTCAATATATTCCTTCCTCTACCAAGGCATAAGATAAACTTACTTAGAGAAACAGTTAAGCTTACAGCACAAAATCTCATCTGGTAACAGGTAAATATAACAATTTATAGAAAAGACCAAGTATTAATATAATGCATTCAAGTCCCCAGCCTTGTTTCCCAAGTAAGTTTAAAAGAACCCTACTAAGAATAGTAATGTTGACAGATAACAGCAAAGGAATTACCTAGGAGGTACAGAAACTCTATCTATACCAGAAAGATATGCTATGTGCTATGTTTGTATTGTTTTATTTTATGCTAACCTAACCTCATAGTAAGGATTATGCACTACTGCTTTGAATATCAACTGCATTTGCATTTGTCCCTCAAATAATTTTGTTTTTTTCTGTATCACAAATTAGTATGAAACAAGGAAAAAAAAAAATGAGAATTAACTTAATTGCACTTCAAAAAAAGTTACATACCTTCAACTATTTTTAATGAATTGAGTGTTTTGTAGGGAATCTCATTAGCCAAATGAATTAAAATTAAAGTACATTTTTAAAAATGAAATACATTTGAAACGGATTTATTATTTGGTCTTCTGAATGGCCAAGAGTCACAACAGATAAAATTAATTATTATTTTCAAAATTAGCCCAGTGGACTGTTAGGCAATAACATTGTCTGATAAATGCCAGCTTAATCAAACCTGAAATTTCTGTGACTCCTATTCTAATTAAACACCTTCAGGAGCTCGTGTGAATGAGAACCAAAATGTAACCAGGAAGAGAAATAGACAGTAGCTATTCTTCTATGAGATAAAACATTTATGACTATTCACATGGACTTGTAACCTTAGAAGTGAGCAGGATCTAATTTGAACATGAGAACTAGGGATTGTAGACTACTGGCTTACAAAATTTAAAATCTGCAACAATTCAATTAAAAAAAAAAAAAAAGACACTAAATCTGAAATACCACAACTAATCTCTACATTGAAAATCAGTCGTAATAGAAAGAAAAAAAAAATATACAGGCTCTTAATAGTATTTCCTTTATGTCAGAATTTAATTACTCTCTAGAAGTCCAATTCTTAAATTGATATCTTATTTTACAGCAGAACACTCATCCATTGCATTGGTTATTTTGGATCTAACTATAAAAGCTACCATTCTGTAATGAATGGATTTTTCCTCCTCTGATCACCTACAAGTTAGTAGTTGCTGTGAGGCCAACTAAGCCCTTCAAAGCCAAAAAGAAACAGCAGAGGTTATTAATGATATTACCATTTTATCTTCTACAGCTAAAGAGGAATGAGAAGTAGGATCCAAGTTTGTCTGCCTTCACCAGCTCACCCATTAGCTATACTTTGCTATATTCAGCTGTTAACTTTAGTTTGTTGATAATTTTTATTTTGTTTTGAACTCTGATTCTTTGATGTTCTTACTTCACTTAAAATGGTTTCAATATGTTTTGCTTTTATTCTTTATTATCAGTTCCTATCATATAGAATGAAAAAATACAAAAATTATGTTGACTTGGTATTTTCTTTCTCCTTTACTTGTACTCCCTATATATATATATCTATAAATGTCCACCTACACACAGATGTAGCATACTATGTAATTTTTATTACTATAAAGGGAGAATCTCTGATCCAATATTAAATTCTTGTTCTGCAAACATGCTAGTGCATATTGGCATCACCGAGATAAACAACAGTATCAAGTACAGGACATGGTACAAGAAGCTAACAAAACAGATTTTAAAATTACCAGCTTGGTATTCACTAAAGATTTGGGGTAAAAGATTAGATTAAATAGAGGTTGGTCAGGAATAAACCATAGGATCTCCTAGGCTTAAGCAGAAGCTGGTCCATCTATTTTCTTTTAATTTCTTTTTCTTCACTATACAATACCAGATTCTTTGGAAAGCTAGAATTTGAAAACCAAGTGTAATACTAAAACTAACATTCTCACAGGAATTCAGATCAAATCTGCGCTAAACATCCACCTTTTCTACATAACTGTAGTACTTTGCTGCTCAGAAATCTTAGATTTGTCTTTAACAATGACACCATGAATCGAAGAACATATTATCTATTTAAAGATAGATGAGGCACGGAATACAGAATAGTAACTTGCTCAAAGTTCAACAGAAGGAAATGAAAACCAAAACACAGGCTATCGCATAATTACGACCCCAAAATAAAAGATGACTCTTCCGAGCAAACCCAGAAAATATTAAGTCTCTCATACAGTTCATCTGGGGAAAATTTCCAGCCTGTTTTTCATCTGCCCAATTCTATTTTGGATAAATACCCAGACTTCTGAGCACTTGCTGAAACCAAATTGAAATCTTGGATGCTCATTCATTATTACCAAGTACCGTATGTCTAATTTTATTTTTTGAATTGTCTTTGGCAATAACACACTCCATCAGAAGATCTGTGGCAAAGACTCAAATCTTATGGTTCAGAGCAAGAGATTTTAAGAGGGTTACTGCAGCTACTCAATAGAATATATGATACTGTGTGTCTTTTACCTTAGCTTTGCATGGAGGATGTTTTGTTGACCTGTAGGACAAGCAGAAGCATAAAGAGATACAGAATAAAAATCTTTGCTATGACTCTCACGCACAGTGAGAGTCACTTCTTCAATTGATGAGGTTTGGCAGACAAATCTAATAATATAATTTCCTGTTGTCTAAGAATATCTGTTTCCATGTTCTTCCAGAAGTTGGCTTATTTGGCTTTTAAAATTTTTTACCTGTTGAGTGTCATTACAAATAAATACATTACATATTTCTGTCAGATTCAGACTTAGAAGTCACATTTCTCTCCTTGGGCAGTTCCATCATCATCTGTCTGCCTTGAGTCACCAGAGAAGTCCACCTTGCCTTGGAGCCAGGGCCAGCCTCTCCTCAGTCAGTAAAGACACCAAAGCACCTTCCACATGGAGCTTCTCGATTTTTTCATCCATTTTACTCAGACTATCTCAAAGTGCTTTATCTAGTAAACTGGTGTCACTGGGACTTAAAAGCTGGTCCCTTTAAGAAGCCTTTTATTTGTAGTCATACATGGTACTGTGGAAATAACCTAGTTGACATATTTATCTCAGATGGTATCTCTTTCATTGTAACTTTAACTCAGTCCCTGAAAAAAGTTCTCACAGTGCAAAAGTCCCTCTCTACACTGTTGCTGCTATGTGGTACAGGAGGTTTTGTATCACTTAAGCCATTGTCAAAGATGAGTGTTGGTGGAAAAACCTTATTGCTTACATAAATAGCTTCAGCTCTTTTGAAAATCCACAAGGAGCTTTTCTGTATTGTTAGATTCTCTGAAATCTTTGGAAGAAGCGTTAATCTCTGCACCAAGGCATGGCTACAATATTCCCTTGAACACAGAATGGAAGTTCCCCGACATAGTTGTAATCAAATTACAACAACAAAAATACACCAGACAGTTTTAGCTTTAGCCGCAGCACCATACTAACAAGGTACTCCTAGGATCCAGTACGTAGCTCACTTCACGGCACTGTATTGCACCAAGGAAATACACTGCAGTGCGCTGTACTGTGCTGTGAAAATACATCTCAAACTGTGGGAACATTTTCATTAATTATGTCAGAACGACTAACCATTCGGCAAAATATCCCACCCTATTTACCGCAGTTTCGAATTTTTTTTTGTGAACAATCTCAAAGAAAACCTATTATTTCTCATATTATGGAGTGACTTAAAAAAAAAAAAATCATCTACTGTATGAACTTTAATCTATGATTAAAGACTTCACTTTTTCTTTCATTCCACATTTACTACTGTACTTTATATTTAATGTGCTATCAGAGCTTTATTATAATAATTGTATAATAGTGTAAATCAAATGCAACACATGCAGCAATGTTTTAAAAACTTACAATTTCAAGTGAATATTTATGTATCTTCTATTCATGAAGCATTTTTCACATTCCATTTATGACAATAGCTGAATATTAAAGGATTCCTTGTCAGTGAAGTAAAGATAATGCTGAGGCCTGTCATCTTTCTTCATTTCCCATTTTCTCTCCCTAGAACAGCTTGAAATGCTTTTCAGTGGAGCTACTGCAGTGAAAACTTTGGTATTTCAGTAATGAATGTTCTTTTTAAAATGAAACACACCACCAAGCTAGCACATAGACTACAAATGCACTACGATGCTATTAACTGAGATAAAGAACAGAACCAGTCCTGTGTTCCTGGATGACAAAAATTTTGCCAAATGAAGAAATTGTTTAAGCAGATACTGTGTACTCATGTACATGAGAGATGGAGGTGAGGAAAAATAAGACACACATAAGCTTATTTTGCTTCCTAAAAACTCCAGAAGCTATAAGAATTTACACCACCTACTAGGACTCATTTGTTGACTAGCACTAATACAGCAATTGCCAAAGACAGCAGAGAAGTAGTACATAGACAGGGAGTTAACACAGTTCAGCTAATGAGTTGATACAACTTATCCTATTGATTGATTATATTCATAGATTTCAACATGAGTCAAACTATGTCAATTCTGCAGTACAAATAGTAAATAATGTTGAGAGAAGAAACAAAATGACAGCACACTCCCTAGCTCTTTTTTTATTACTACTTTTAAATGACATTAAATAGGAATAGGAAATGTGGAAATTCTTAGCATCCAGTTGAAGAAAACACTATAGAACAATTCCAAAGTTAAAAATATAGTTGAGGCCAGGACTCAAAAAGGTAAAATTGAGAGGAGGATGTGGGACAAAAGTCTGGCAAAGACATCAAATAAGCAGAGTGAGGAAGGGACAGGCAAAATGCCCAAGCAACAGCTGAAGCCTAGGGGATTCCGAAGTGGAGAGTAGTTTGCAGGCCATTTTAAGCTACGTCCTTGACACAAATGTTGTTCCAGACAACACACTGACAATTATTACTCTATAAACATTATTCTCCAACACACTGACTATTTTGATTTTGAGGACAGCATAAAATATTTAAAATTAATATGAAAACAAAAAATTCAAGGAAATCACAGTGCTGGAGTGGTAAAGACATCTGTCAAAATGACTCTCCGGCAATAGCATGGTCTTCTTGGCAAAATCTAGATCAGCTGTGCTTAAGAACACACTAGGCCTTGACTATAGAGCAGCGGTAGACAGTTACAAGCAGGAAATAAACCACAGAAAGTAAACTGGGTAGCAACTTGTCAGAGTTATTAGAAACAAGAAGTGGGTTTGGTACTACCTGACGCCTCTCACCCAGGAAGTTAGATGAAAGGAACCTTACTCTCAAAATGCAGTTTCCGCACAGCAATGCCACAACTGTTCTCCTGTTTTACTACTGCTTCAGAGCTTCAGTAACAATCAAAGATAAACCCAATTCTGTATGACTTGCGTTGCTAATACAGTTTTTTTTTTAATTTTCTGTGTCTATTTCTTCATACTACTGTGTTAATTTCCTTTTATCTCTTTATGCTCTTCTAGTTTAGAAAAACCATTGCTCATGAACAGACTGAAGTACACCAAAGTCTTTTTCAACTGCTTCATCTTCCATGTTGTTCATTTAGCTGACTGAAGAAGGATAAATAAACAAGAGCTTCTATAAACAAATATTGATTTTTCTTAAATTGGGTGCAAATTCAACCTTGTGAAAACATTACAGCAGGGGATATCATCTACATTAGAAAGATTACCATACAGAATTAAAACATTAGAAGAAAGTTCTAAACAAATTTTTGTATTATTCACATAAATTTGGTCGTGCTCTGTTTTATGAATGCTTTATGTTTTATCATGTAGCTTCCTATGCAGTAATTAAGCCACAACAGTGATATTTAAGTAATTTTAAGAGCATGATGCAACCTTTTCAAAGCAAAGAAAATGGAACTCCCTGCTGAAATAATTGACTTTTCACTGCATATTAAGGAGAATATTTTTGCAAAGCAAGCTGGAAAAATGAATACTTTTTCTAAAGGTACAGTGAAATACTTTATTCAAAGCATATTAAAATAATTTTCCACTTCAAAACCTAATATCTGTTTCTTAACGTAAATATTTGTTTCTGTACATTATGAACATTATGAAAAAGGTGGCTGTGTCCTACTTCTGATTCAGAGGCATGTGACTCAGAAACTCCTTAGTCTCAGTCATTCTTTCCAGCAACTTATAAGGTTATCTACTGGTGCTAGTAGATAGTGGTATTGATAACGAACAGGGAAGCAACTGACCCACAGGAGACAGATGCATTTGTCTGTCCAAAGAGCAGAAGTGGGAATCAGCCATGAGAAGCATCAGCTTCTCTCAGCCCTGATTACTGTTCAGGGCCCCTCAGCCATCTCCAGGGGTTTGAGCAGCCAACCTCACATCACCTGCAAGCTGCTAGCAACACTTTTGCATTGAAATTAATTTACTGGCTTGCAAGTCAGAGTTCAGCACCACAAACATTATCCAGAGCTTTCTGCATCCAAGTCTCCTTCCTGCTTAATTCCCAATATATGTGTGTATACGTATATCTAGCGTATATTTACGTATAAAACCTCTAACATGCACCTTAAAAAGTTCCTGTATCACCTTTCTACCCTATATGCAGAAGAATTATGATCTCTCAAGCAAATAGTTAATTAATTAAATATTCACTGAATTGACTAAATGTGTAGTTAAGGGACCATTAAAATGTGCATTATAGATATGACAACTGTAGTGGCCCTTGTGGAGTCTGGAGTACTCTGCCATTACAGTATCCCCAGAGAGACCTATTGATGTTGCACTTGCTCCAAAAGATGCTGCTGTTGCCTCTTCATCCTTGAACTACTTGCACTTACTTACCCATATCAAGGGGGTTAAGTGAAGGGTCACCATTGCCATCATTCCATGGCTAAAAGTTGAAGCTTCATATTGCCTCAGAGGGAAAAACATCTATTACTTTGGGATAGCATGTACCTCAGTTATGAAATGATATTTTGTAACCCCTCCTAGGTAATGCAATACCTTTAGCTTCGAACATCCACTGCGTACAGCAATACACTGACTGCATAAAGTAATGTCCGGATCACCAGATTTGCCTCACTTGAGCGAGCACAGTTGAAATATCTTTTTAGAACTATTAAAAATTTAAAATAGTGTAAAAATAATCTGTTTCTCCACACTGGGCTTCTCAGGTTCACACAAGTAAGAGAGGCAAAACAAACGAGATACACAAATTAACTGTTTCTTATATGTCTGCCCTGGATTGACATGACTTCATAAACAGGGCCTCAAACCTCTAGAGTAGAAATATCAAGAAAAATAGAAGTTGATCCAGAGTTAGTACTGTAAGGAAGAATGTGGAAAGCACAACTTCTCCCTTTACTGGAAAACATATAGGGGATTTCACCTTCCTTTATTTGATTAAGATGAACTCTCTCAGCTCCCCCTTCTCCTTGAACACTGCAATGTAAGCTCCCTCAGGTTATTAACTGCTTGGACTGTATTCTTCCCCAAGCAGAAGAGATGCTGGCTTGACAGAGTTATGTGGAAAACAGGCCTGTCTGTAGTGGAAACCTGTCAGTACTGAGTGAAGAGAACAGAATGACTCACATTGAGTCTTTCTCTAATGAAATAATTTAAGTAAGCCTGTTATCCATTTTATTAAACAGGAGAAAATCAATAATTGTTGATTGCCATCCCTATCCATTATGCTATTTCTAGAACAAACCCATACATCTGAACTTGAAGTAAAGCGGAGTTAAGAATACCAAATGTGTTAATAACAAAACAAAGTTTTACCGGTAAGTAAATATCAATAAACAGGCATTCCATCTCACTGTTGCTTTATAATTGACACTAATGCTACTTCTTTAAGTAGTCTTAAGATGCAGACAAAAATTAGTTGCTAATAAGATAGATGTGGCAGTATACAGATCAATAACATGTACTGATCACCTTTAAATAAAAATCCACAAGTTCTTGATTAACAGAATAACTTTTATTCACTTTTCCTGGCATGGATTTATGCAGGTTCTTGACCATCTCCCTTCTCTAGTTTATGCTGATGTAAATTAATTATTTTGCCATTACAGATAGAAGCCAAGGCTGACCATTTGAGACAGCGTCTGATACGGGAGATGGGGATTCCCATAACAATGGTTTATATAGGAAAGGAACAACGATGTTCTTTCCTTTCCTTGCTTTTATGTGCTTGTGTTCTGTAGAAGACATGATCACTTACCAGATGGTAAGATTGATAAGTAGCAATCTTAACAATATTCAAACAATTAACCTTTGTGACTTTTTTCCTTTCAGAAATATCTGAATCGACAAGTTCTGAAAGTAGATGTGAACTAAAGGAGAAGAGTGAAACTTTCAGAAGTTTGCAGAAATTTCCTTTTCAATTCAAGTGAAGTGTATGACAGCTCCCTATGATGTCCTACTCGTAGGGCTACAGACAGAGAAGAAAATAATCTTCAAAAAATCTTACAGAATCAACTGCCCACACACACTCATCTGTAGTTTTCACTCAAAAAATACGAGCAAAGGTTATACACATAAATATAGAACAGGAGGAGATGGCTTAATCCAATCACATGAGCACTCCTCTTAAAGAACACCAGAAATAGAAATTTAATGATGTGTTGAGATTGCTCACCTAAGTAGGAGGTGTCTCCCACAAGTGATAAAGTTGAATTTAATCTGAAAAGATTTTTTTTTAGTATTCTACTGCACTCCTTTCTTTTTTCCAGAATTATATTCCTGAGGCATTACCATAAATAATGTATAAATGATCTCTGCTTAGCATTACATTTATTGCAATATGAAGTATTTTAAAAGTTCATCATATGCTACCTCACAGTGATATACTGGGACAAATTTTAAAATATAGATCCCCTAGGTGACTCCAGAAGAAATTCCGTTGTGCATACAAATGAATGCTTAGAGGAAGGTGCCAGCATAACCTAAATCTTTGCAAAAGCAGAACAACTTTACTTCTATTCTATAGATAGGATGAAATTGCAGTGCTTTGCATCATGGCATTTAAAATCCAGTCACAGAGAAAGGAGTTTGACGGAGATTTGGAGATGAACATTTTCTTGGGACAGTTCTGGATTTTAATATCATTTCCATCCAAATTATCTGTGGAAAGTTTTCCAGCCTTCAGAGAAATGACTCTCTAGCATTCTGATATTCATATAAAACCAGAAAGATTCACTTTGATTTCAAGGCTTAGTTCAAACAAGGGATTTGAAGTACAGTGCATGGCACAGCAATTATTTAAATTTTTGTTTTCCTAACCAAAAAAACCCCAAAAAAAGTAATATCATGTTGGAATAGAGGTAATAATGCCTTGATAATAGCCTCTAAAATACAAATTACATTCATATATTTAGGAGAATGTTTATTGCTAAAGCTTTTCTCATGAACGTTGTGGGTCACTACCAACACCACCATACAAAAACACGCAAAAGAATCCGTATAAACAAAATGAAC
Source organism: Athene noctua (assembly GCF_965140245.1). Classification (NCBI taxonomy): domain Eukaryota; kingdom Metazoa; phylum Chordata; class Aves; order Strigiformes; family Strigidae; genus Athene; species Athene noctua. The sequence goes on from NC_134044.1 coordinate 8,078,037, forward strand.
TTTAAAAGGTATATTTCTGGTGGAGAACTCGAGTATGGAACAAATTTCTGTCTTGTTCCTTTCTTTCTGACCTTTGTGTATTTGCATACTATGGTACACTTTTGAAAAAGATAATGGCCACAATCTGTCCCTACTCTCAAGTACATCATTGCTAAACTTACTGATTTCCATGATTGCTATTTCCAATCTCCTGCACTGAAAATGAAGATCACAAGCAGGAAAATGAATTCTTTTTGACAAAAACTAAGTTTAGTGGTTCTTCCCACTGAGATCAGTAAGCCTGAGAAAAAATGAAAAGTTAATGAAAATTAAAGTAATATCTTCAATTTGCCTCCAATGTAATAACCAATCTGCACTAATTTGTCAACTAAATTCTTCCCTTATATATTTTAAATCATTCTTAAAATAAACTCTCTCTTTATATCCTACACTATATAACACAACATTAGGTTATATCTCATGTGTAAATAAGAGAATCCATTGGTTTGTGTCACAAAAATGTTCTTGTCTTAAAAATCTAGATGGAAAGTTATCATTTGAGGAACTGTCTAGGGAATGTAACTTTGCAAGACACCATTTTTGTGCTTTCTCTTTTAGAAATAATGTCAAGCACACACAGAGGGATTATTAAGCATCTGGCAGTTCTTAAAGGGGATAACTTAATTTATCCAGAAAACTGATTAAACATCTCACAGATTTGGAGAAGAGGCTGCGGAGTGACCTCATCACTCTCTGTGGCTTCCTGAGGAGGGGAAGCAGAGAGGGAGCTGCTGGTCTCTTCTCCCTGGTATCCAGTGATAGAACACACAGGAATGGTTCAAAGCTGTGCCAGGAGAGGTTTAGACAGGACATTAGGAAGCATTTCTTTACTGAGAGGGTGGCCAGACACTAGAACAGGCTTCCTAGAGAGTTGGTTGATGCCCAAGTCTGTCAATGTTCAAGAGTCATTTAGACAGTGCCCTTAACACCCTTTAACTTTTGGTCAACCTTAAACATCAGGCAGTTGGACTAGATGATCGTTATAGGTCCCTTCCAACTGAAATAGTCTATTCTATTGTATCTTTCAGCCATTAAAAACCAAGTCCAATGAGTGTTACACTCTAGTAATTGGCTGTAGTACTTGAATTATCACATCTGAAAGATTATACAACTTCATACTCATTTAAACCAGCCTTAAACAATAAAGTTGAAAAAGGAGAGAAAGACAACTACTCAGATATAGTTATTACAAACTTGGCATTAAACACCACTGGCAACCAAAACCTCTCTTGGACACAAGAACAGCTTGAAGATCCAGTTCAGCCACACACATACAGCAATCCCAAAATTAATCCAGTGAAGTTAGTGAGTCTGTTAAGATGCATGGGCATAAATAAACTAAGCAAAAAGAGAAGAAACCTATAATTGTTTCCACTTAACCTTTTTCTAAGAAACGCAGTATCTTGCCCGTCTTTCTTCCTTTCTCTGCTTTCTACATTCCCAAAGCAACACCACAACCTAAATTCCAACAGCTTTTCTAAGCCTTATATACTCCCATCACAAATGACAGGAACATGTTCTCCCACTTTAATTTTGAGTGACTACTGAAAATTTTGGCCTCCCAATAAAAAATCAAATCCATTTCACTGGAGTACATTTCCAAGTACAACACACTTTAAGACTGTGACTGCCACTTACATTAATAAACCACCGGCATCTGACATTCATCTACCCAAACCCAGTTCCTAATTTATTTTCATGTAGAGTGAAAATTCAGTCACAGTGGGGCATGAACTTATTATGTAGAAATACATTCAGATACTCTCACTCAGCACAACTCTTTGATGTAAGTGAAGGTTGTGACCAAGTGAGAAATAACAACAAAATTATTCATTGTCAAACCTTTAGGTTTAGATTTTAGATACCATGATAAAACATGACAGAAAGCACTCCATCTTTCCAAGTGATATGCTGGTTAAGGAGATTTTTGAACAAGATACTTCTAGTGGAACAGAAGATTTGGAAGAGACTGACTTAACTATAAGGTCTCTCTACCATCACAAATATAATTATTTAATGTAATCTCTTTCATAAACAGATCAAGCTCCTAAAAACTAGTTAGGCTTTTTTCTCCCAACTAAAAGGCTGTGCCAGAACCTCATTTGTCTGATTATAAAGCATGCTCTGATTTTCAGCTTCATAATGTTCTTGGATAGTTTATATATATTTATTCTTTAGCTTAAACCGTTCTTCTTACTTAGTTTTGATTTTCCTGAGATATTTATAAAGCGCAGTAACCTTCTCTTCCACTTCCATTAGCTAGTCTAAACAAGCCAAGAATTTTAGTGTCCCCTTGTTAGATAGGATGAATGAAGAATGGAAAGCTGATTATTAGACAGACAGAAACTGGAACTCTATCTTTAGTGCCCTGGTTGGCATACTGGTGAATTTTGTTGTACATTACTCTTTCCCATCGTGACAAAGGACCCTCAAGCAGAAATACATCTACCTCTGACAAGTTTCTGAGTCAGAATGCTGCTTCTAAACTGTACACCACATACTGCCCATTATGCAATTCTGTACTAAATGAGAAAACTTTTTCTTTATAAAATTAAATTACCTTCATGGAATTGAACAAATATTTTTATTAAATAAGGTGGCTCAAAAAATATTGTAAAAAATGGGTGTGGACAGACATTAACAACACACACACATTTTTATGTATAAAAAGAAATTTTTAAAGTTACACGTTAAAAGAAGACATTATCATGTAAATTCTTCTATAAATTAATAAATACACAGAAAACAAGCTCCAGTACTCCCAATAGGGATGTGACAGTGCAAGAGAAGAGGTGATGTGAATACGTCAGCACCAACAAGACCAGAAGACTGGGTTTTGAGGAAGAAAGCAAAGCTGCTCGAAATACAAGAAATGCTCTGCTACTCTGAAATATGAGGTAGCCCAGACAAACAAATACAGATAAGCCTCTGAGGGCTAGAGTACAGTGGAAACTGTAGAGGTCAGAAATAACAATGCAGGCAACAGTGTATTTTACTTTAAAAAGAGCTTGGGGAGATTGAATTTTACCCCAAAAGTAAGATGGGACAAATAAATCAACATAGAAAATAAACTGTAATTGGTTTTGAACACCTGCTGATCTCTAAAATTAGCTTGCATTCACCACAGAATATTGCTGTTCACCACTGAAAAGAAACATCACCTTGTTAGGGAAAAACATATCAGACAAAGTTAACTCATTTATTTTTATCTGCTTGACAGATTTTCTGAATTCGTCATAGAAACAGTTAATGATCTGCCTTTAGAAACCTACAACAGTCAGAGGGGTATCAATGGAGCCAGATTTTGCCCTTATTGCTAGTCTGAAAATCTGACAAAATGTTCTTCAGAAGGTACTGATTAATCCAAACTGTTTCCCAGGAACATACCAAATTTGACTGAACTTGGAAAAGGTCTTTCATGAACAGGAACTAAAAACATAAGAGGGTAAGTGGAAGGCAACCGACAGAGAGGCCATTCACAACAACCGTAGTCCAGCAGTGACAGAAGTCACTGGTTAGTGACAACGGTCCAACATTTTCTAACCAACAGCCCAGTCCCCATTTTCATACATCTATCGATATACGGCTCTGAGGCCAGCCAGCACAACAAAGCTTGCTCCCACATGGCTGAAGTCTCTTACACTCTAGAAAAGCACATCTGAACTGCCTGCTGGGAACAGTCCATCCTCCATGTAAACCTCCCTCCAATGACTGGAGCACACAAATGAAAATTTTAGTTGGCCCTGGGAGTACGAAAAGTAACAGTAAGGAAAATTGCACACCAACAGTTAAGCCTATTCCCTGGCCCTATTTGATGTGCTATTACAGACAGAGCCCCACAGTCCCCAGGAGTGTTGTGATAACCTGGTTATTCTTTCTTGAAAACTCTGTTTTATAAATGTGTCTCTGTACTTGTTGCAAAAATAGAACAAAGAAAGTCTTGTCAAGTCAGGAATATTTCTTTTTTTACCCATTTCGAGCAGTGTCATGGCATCAGAAAATTGTTTCACACTCAATCTTTATCCATCCAAATTCAGTCCTTGAGCCTCTTCCTTAAAAGTATCCCAACTACCTGAAGGAAAAATGATGCATGCATTGTCACCAGAAGGCTGTTTACTTAAATGGTTATTGTAGCATTTGCCAACACAAGTTTCACTTTGTCCTATAAATTACTTCCTCTTTCCAGATGTGCCTGCTTTTAGTAGTTTATTTAGTCTGTATTAAAACTTAACTTTTTAAAGTAATTTGTAATAAAACTAGCAAAATTTCTTTTATCCATATTAAAAACTTGAGTTTTTTCAGGCTTGAGAATGGAATGTTGACAGGGGAGGTAATAGTTTTCACCTGTTTGAAAGCTATGGGAGGAACACAGCTAAGAAATTGTTCTGTGCTATCCACGGGAGAAGGGACAACGTGTAACAGGTTTATGGAGGAAAGAGCCTTTAGTTCAGACACCAGAAAAACCTTCCAGCATAAGATGAACTTGATTGCTACATCTCCACTGCTACAGATATTTGTAAAAAAGTTAAACAAACATCAATTGGGAGGATATACTGGGTACAAGTTATCCTGCCTGCAGGCAGAGACGTAGACTAACACAAGCTCTAGAGGTCACTCACCACACTTTCTGCTATGGAAAATTCTACTGTTTCAGGGGTGGCATTTATAGACATAGCAAGTCGAAGCAGGCAGCAGCCATGCAAGCCTGTTAATTTTTCATGATAATGAAGAGATAATGGAAATATTTGAGGGATCAATATCTTCCTTCTCCAGAGTCAGCACTGAATGTCTGTCTTGCAAGATTCTTTTCTTTAGGGGTAAGTAATGGAAAACCCCATTGACCTTTCTGTATATTCCTTTTTTAGGACATCCAGCCACGAGAATTCCCCTGTTCTCAAGGTCCCCGAGACCACAACTCCTTTTCATTTTCCGCTCCTTTAGAAAAGCCTGCAACAGTATTACATACTGTGTTGTTCTTATTTACGAAGTTACTTTAAAAGCTAATAAGCACATTTAACCTCCAACTATTGATTGGAGAACGTTTATTCTCTTTATTCATTAAAGTGATAAACTGAAGTTATTTCTAAGTAAAATAAGCATCAGAATTACCTTTTTTAATTGTGATGCTCCAACTATAAAGACTGTATGTATAATATCTTTTTCAAAGTAAACAGTGAGGATGATAGTGTTATATACATATTGTCATTTTTTTTAATAATAGTAAGTCAAACCCTTAGATTGAATGCAATAGGAGACATGTATTGAACAATTTAATCTATCTGGGCGGTGATCCTTTTGTGTTCAGTTTAATGCAAAAATTTAGTATCAGTTCATCCCCTGTGGTTGAGTAATTGGAGAATGGAAAAAGAGACTTTCCCCAGAAGCAAAAGGAATACAAGTTTGATGAAGTAACCTGCACCTAAAATCACATCTCTAATCCGCTTTTAACAGTAAAAAGCAAAACAAAACCAGTGTGGATTGTGCCATTTAGCTGTAAATCCAACAAATATTTTTTGGAACCTGAAATAGTCAAATAGAAAACCACAGAATAGACTCAGGCTCAAACCATTCGTATATAAAAGCCGTTCTACGAGTTGACAACTGCACACATCTGGTGCAAATACAGGAATTAATCTAGAAATCCCTTAGCAGAAAAGGTTTGGCTATCTACCAGGCTTGAAGTTTTATTACAGAACAGATAAACAGGAAGCATTTTATTAGGAAAAGAAACACCCTGGAAATGTTTCCCTGAGGAAGGTCACCTGGCCTAACAACCACCATATCCTATCAATCCCCAGGTCCCTGCTTCTAAGAGTCTGTTCTTTGGGTGCCAAATATGTCCAGCATAGCTCCATCATGCACTAATAAGCAATATTAGGGTACAAATGTAAATACTACCTTTGCACAGGCCCTTCCACCTTGTGTGGCCCCGGGGAAGGAATTGCTTACCAAATAAGGAATCAGCAAAAGATAACAAGGATGACAAAATATCACCTATCATTGCCTTCTTTTCATCACTAGTGAGTAAACTGAAAATCATATCCCCACTGATAGTACAATTTTGGCAACTGTAGTCAAGACTGATAAGGTGAATTAAATACAAAGGCATGCTTTGCTTCAAAGGCACCATTTCCTTTTAAGCACCAGGAGCACAAGGGACTCCCAGTTTTAACTGCTTGAAGCACTCTGTCCTTCTGCATTAGACAACACTGAGTTCTACCTGCACGCAGCTCTTGCTACACATTTTTAAAGTTACTAATTCCTATTGGCCAACATTTTTCAGTTCACTGTCTCAGGACATGTTATGTACTACAAAAGCATAAGGGCTCATGACAGAACCACTCAGCATTGCTCCTTGTCTCTCTTCCTACAACAACTCGCTTCATGGTGTTTACTCAACCTGATCGCTTCCTGTTTGTAGCTTCTAAGTATCCCAAAAGGAAATGACATTTTACACCTCATATGTTTTCACCGGTCATGGAAATATGAGCTGCAAAGGAAAATAACATGAATACCAAATATTACATGGGACAGGTAGCCTACTGAGATGACGGGACCAGTCAGCATTACAGCATGGTCTGTGAGGTCTGCTTCTGTCCATCAGCCCTGGCATTAGAGCTCAGTTGCTTCTCTTTCTGTAATAATAAGCAGTTTACCATTTTTTCCCCTGATTAATCAAATTCCACTATGAATGCTGTCTAAGTTTCTGAACAACTTCCACTTTGTAGGCTACCCTTGCTGCATACACATTCTGTGATTGCCTGAGTATTTCACTACAAAATAGGAGAAAGGCTGTTTACACTGAAGAGAATACCAATATACAGGTCTACTGTGGGGAACCAACTCTCCCTGTAATTCAAATGCAGCAGTTGAGAATAATAGACAAATGGTTATTTTTTATCTGGAATGTGTTAAATCTGAACTTTTTCCCTATTTTATTCCAACAGTTATGGATTCATTTCTTGTCATTTGCTGTGCTCCTTGCAATTTCTGTCAGACAAATGATGTATTTGAAATTGAATGCCTCATGTATTTTGTAGATTATCATTGTGAGCTGCACTGCTTTGACCTTTTCAGTATGCTGTAATTTCATTTGCTGCCATGGCTATTTAGGTTCTTTTCCGTTTCAGGCTCTCTAAACTGCAGGTAGCAGACAAGAATGGCCAACCAGTCAAACCAAAAGATGTTTAAAATTAAATTTTAAACCATAACAAAAAAAGATCTCTATATTTCACAACAAGAATCCTCTGTTGAAATTTTAATGATTCATCCCAGCATTGAAGTTGATGATGAACTCCATGACTGGTACCAGGTGAATCTATTAATCAAGCAAAACCTGTAATGACAAAGGTATGTGAAACATGACTAACCCATTTCAGCTACAACACTTAAACACTGCCATCATCCACTATGACATACTAAAATGGCACTAGGAAGAGTCACAACTTTAACTCTTTTGGGGCTTAGGACCTTTCCCTGTTTCAAATGACTCACAATGGAATCTGTCCACAGTAGTGACTGAGTTTCTTTTCCAGAGCAGTGATGTTTATATAAATAAGATAGGAGAGATGCCTTGATATAAAGAAAAAAAAAAAAAAACAAACATAAAAAAAGGCACGACTATTGTCTATCTATTTATGAAAACTAAAGAACTTGAAGATACATGAGTATAGATGTATGCTTTGTGACTTATCCTTAGATTGCTGTTATTTTTTTAACAGATCCCTTTTTAAAAACAATATCAAAAATATTTTATATTCTTGGAGTATCAGCCTTGCGCTTCTTTCCACTGAATAAATTATTTTACTTTTCACCTTTAAGTGCATTATAAACTATTATAACGTTGATCTTTGCCATTCTCTGCAAAGTTCATAACATTAAGTTTTACAAGACAAGTACACAATTTCTAATATGGCTAAATGCATGAATGTTTATCCATTCTACAAACTGCAGCAGTTTCTCAATTATCACCTTATTATTTTAAAAAAGAATAGTTTTATGTAAGATAAAAGGCCTAAAATGTAGCACAAGACAGCATGGCTCTCTAGTCACCAGCTGCTTGATTCAGTACATCAGCATTTAGAAATATTAATATGAACAAAAGTAGGTTAATGCCTTCAGTTCCTATTTTACCTTTAAAGCAAGGCTTAATACATCACTTCTCTAGGCAGTAAGGAAGGGTATAAGCTATGAATCACTGGAAAACATATTTATTAAAGAATGTTCATACTTTCTATGGGACACACTTCAAATAAATCATTACACCTTGTTTTCATAGTCTTGCACCATTTACATCTGGTATGACTTTACAGCCCTTCTCTTTACTCTAAATGTACCATCAGCATATCTTAGTACAAGACAAAGTAGACGTGCTTTAAAGAGACTGCAGAAGATGGTAGAGTTGCCTCAAGTTAGAAAGTCAGCAGCCTCTAGATGGAGGTCAGAAGGGAGCAATAAGCAGAGTAAGAGAAAGGAAGAGGATCCTTCCAAGACCAACCAAGCTAGGATATTTATTTGTAAGAAGACAACAGAGAATCTGAAAATGATGTGTTGAAATAATTTTATTTATCCCTATGTGTATCACCACATTCTCTACATTTGCCAAACAAACATATTTTGCCACAGACATATCATTGTTATCACTTCAAAGAGGTAAAGAGGAAAATGGGCAACATTTATTTTAATTTTCAGCAATGAAACAAGCTGTCACTTGATCTTCTGACAAGTACCTAGATTATAGTAACTCTCCTCTTCTTACTTAACACAGTAAGATGGCCACAGTTTGTTAGAGATGCAGTATGCCTGCCACATATATTTATTTCTTGGTAACTCTGGTTATTCAATAAAATTATTTATTTCTGATAGAGGTACTTTGGGAATTCTTGAAACAGGTTGCACATTCGTGTAAACTTGTCGTACAGAAAGAGGGCTCTTGGAGTCATCCAATTCATATGCTTAATGAGGCTGTGGTAAATGAATAAGGTGAAGAGGAAAGCAGTCTGATTTTTTGCTTTTAGCAAACTTTCACGTTTGTGCTTTTGTGGGATTTGGGTTTGTGATGTTGTGTTTTGGGGTTTTTTTAAACATTTGTCTGAAATGTTTCAGAACATGACAGCGCTTGTAGTATTTTTCTGAAAGTAAAGGCTTAGGTTTTGGTCCCTGCATGACTTCCATTTTTCTAAGTTAATGCAAGCTATCCCACAGGCACATCATATGGTTGCCTAAAGCACAGATGGGAAAAATATTCATCCCACAGGAGAGGAATCAGTTTTGGTTTTTTTATTTTAGAAAATTGGAAACCAAGGATTTTAAGTAATCATACAGATATCACACAGTAAGATCACTGAAAGAGTTGATTAAATACATGTAATTAATAATTCAAGGCAATACTTAGCTGAAACAACTTATTATTATCTTTTTCAGTCAAGAAATTACACCTTAGTCATGTATCTCCTAGAACAATCACAAGAGCAACCCTGAACATAAAGAAAAGTGGTGATGGATGAACTGTATTCACTACTGCTACAAAGAAGTATGGACATAGTGCTGGAAATCCAGCTTAGTATATGCATTTTGTGGAAAGAAAAAAAATCTCACCCTTAAAAGTGAAAAAATTTACCTTACTGGAGAAAAATCTGCTTCAGTGTTATTAAGGATATAAAGAACACAACTAATGCTTCCATACATCATGCTTTCATACGAAGGAGGCAAGTGAGACAGCTGCAGATGAACGTGACAAAAGTAAATGCACTTGTATCCAAATTTTAAATACACGTACATCTGTGCATGCAGAGGGAGGAAAGAGAGAAAGAGGTCACAAGGACCAAAGGGGAAAAAGCCAAACAAAGGGAAGGTCTGACAGAAATGAGGTGAACAACAAAAATAGAGTAACTGAAAATGAAATTTTTTTATATTACAGGGTGAGGGAGAGATAGGGGAGAGAAGAAAACACTGATAAGGGGGAAAGAAGTGGGACACTTCACAGAATATCTGTGAGAAAAATGCAGAAGGAGAGTGGAAAAAAAAATCCACAGGGTTGAGAGCATATGCAGGTATGAGAAGAAAAAAAAAGCACAGAAGCAGAGTCTCTTAAAGATATAACTACTCAAAGAAAGCGTAATGACAGCATGAGTAACAAAACAACAGAAAGAATGAGCCGTGTAATATAAAAATAGAAATAGGCTTAGAGAAGGAAGAGCTAGAAGAACTGGCACCCAGCCGCCCGCTGGGGCTGTGACATGCCCTAGGCAGCTCTGCTGGTGAACAGGGAGATTATGTGAGGGACCCGATTGTACCAACTCTCTTCATAGCGCCTGTCAGCATGTTACCCGAGGCATGAAACAACTAAAGCCAGTTGTAGCTCCAGTCATTGTATTCACTGGCTAAAACACTAATGTGAGCTCTTCCCTGTTTGTGCTGTTTAACAGGTCAGTATCTCCATATGTGAATTCATTTTTACCACCTAATGCAGAGCTGGGATCCTGATTCCGTCAGGAGCCAACAAAACTTTTACCACAAACTGCGGTGGGAACAGAATACCAGTAAATCATATAATGAAGTGGTTTTACCTCTAGATGCAGTCCAGAGGAGAATGCTACAATCTTCTCTTACCTTAAATTTCAGTGTGTTTCTTCTGTGACCCAGATATTTTTTGTAGCTCTCCTGAGACCAATATACCTTCTCAAGAGCAGTCTAAAAGCTATACTAGGATTTACATAAAATATGTTTAAATTACAATAAATGCTACCTCATATTTTATACCTGCTGTGCTCTGTGATTCTAATGATTATATACTGCTTTAAAAGGGTCAGCCATAATGACTACCTCACCCCCAGGAGCACTTCTGCCAGCAGTTCTGGTGTTCGCACTGAGACATTGGTCTGACTGTTCAGCTCCAATCTAACTAATCTAACTTTAAAAGACCTCCTCAAAGCAATTCTAAAAACCTGAATACTATTTTCTTCACAGACACCAAGTGCCTTAGATGTAAATTATCTCGACTGCAATTGCAAGAGTTCAGCAGTTCTGGAAATCAGATTCAGCTTCTTATTAGCTGATGAGTAACAGATTAATGTATTAAGGTGAGAGAGACAGGTTTTTGCTGTTCTCAGTAAAATGAGAAGCAGATAACAAATCAAACTATCTTCCTAGGACACACTGCTAATTGCACCGTGCTAGACATTAAGTACCCAAACTCCACACACTGATGTGACTTTAAGTGACACAGGAGCTGGACACAAATATTAATTATTATATATATAAAACTGCTGAGAGGTTAGGGTATTCTACACATTGATTTGCTGAACTGGAAAATTGGACTAAAAAAAAAGAACTGCTTTCTGAGTTATCAAGGAAAAGTCTTGAAAAATATTTCTTTCAAAAGTTGTACAGGAAACTGTGTGCTAGACATCTCTCCCAAGAACTATAACTACCTTGATAAAACCCTAGACAGCTTTTCCTTGAAGCCACACAGACAAAGGAAATGGGCTACTTCTGTGGAGAAAAGTGTTTAAGAAAGAAAATTAACTTTCATTTGCCACACCAGTTCAAGTTCCCACGTTATCTAATGAAGTGACAATTCAAGTTGCAAAGAGCAACATCTCAAAACTGCTTGGCTAATTTTCATCCAAAGTAACCTTGAGTGGAAAATGAAATGGTCAGCAAATAGACTGTGTATTTGCCAAGCTACGTGGAAAACAAATAAACAGAAGAGTAACATTACACATTTTTGAACTGTATGAGCTCAGAGGAGCAGTAGTACATTTTGCACTGCCATTAGTAGTGCATGACACTGATGAGTATGGCATGTTCTTAAGGAGCACTAGTAACTATCAGAACAAAATAAGCAGATTGTGAGACGGTTATAATGCTTTAAAATGTCCTGGTAGACTCTCCTTGCTGTATCAGAAGTTATACACTCTCACAGGGTGTTGAAACACATTGGGGATTCATATATCAATGTTCATGTTACTATTTCTGTAAGTATTTAGCCATGTTATCTACAGGGATATAATGGCCAACAATCTGTGCAATTGATGTTAGAAAGACAGAAAATTAAAAAAAGAGGAAAAACCTTTTTTCTACCTTCCTAAAAATCAGTAACATACATTACAGTCCAAGTGCCCATAACCACTGGCAGAGGAAATTACTGTAATCACTTCTCAGTGCAGTACAAACATGGATGATATCTAATAGGCCAGCATTACAGAGGAAGGGGCAACATCTTTGGTTAACTAATTATCCATTCCCTCTTTTCAAGGATGGAGGAAAGAGTTGGACATAACTGTTCCTTCGTCTGCTTTCCCCTCAAATAGTGCATTATCTCTTAGGACTTCAAGCCTAAAGAGTTATAATAGCTCTCTGTAGTTGTTATTGTGCTCTTTTTTCCCCCATAAGATAAAAATGACAGGCAGCACATATAATACTGTTTTAAGGTGATGAAGATGCAGCTCAAGACCCAGCATTTAGAGAAGAAATCGGTACTAGATACACAGCTGTCACAGAATGAGTACAGGCTTACTGGGGCTCTGCCAATGAAACTGTTGGATTTGCTCCTGCCTATGTGTCTGGATTTACTTCCCACAACACACTACAAATGGCCGCAGATGCAGAGGAAATCGTAGTCTTACAGCAGAGCGCAGTGGTGGTAAGAGAGAGAGGAAAAAGAGAATGACAAGTTCTTGCAATCACTGAAATGTGTGAAGTTGCTGATGGTTTCTGATAGAACAAGTTCATTTTTACTGTCAAAAGACTTTTTCCTTTTCTACTCAAGAAAAAAAGGCCAAGCAGGATTTAAGAGTCCAAATAAGCGTGAAAACAATTAAGAGCTGACAATTCACAGCAGATGCAGTGCATGTGCTATGTAAGGATGTTTAAATCCAAGTTTTTCCTCAGCACACTACTGAAGAAACAGCAACACAGAAGAACACAAAACAAAAAGGCCTTTGTCCTAGGGAACTCATAATACCTTACTTTAAAAGGAAAAAAAAAAAAAAAAAAAATGCTGTCCACTGCATAACTTCTTGCATTTGCCAGTGGAAATACCTGTGGCCTCATTAGTCCAGATAGATGTAAAAGCTTATACTTTTACTAAACATACATTTTCAGATAAACATATATTAATTGTTTTCTCTATGATGAAAGACTGAACTTACAGGTGCAGTTAATGAACTTTCAAAATCTACACTCCTTTGTTTTGTTTGGAAGACTAGTTTAAAATGAGCCTCAAAAGCTTGACTGAGGTGCCCTTTCCTGGACAGGATTACTGTCCATCAGGGTTAACAAGCTTCTTGCAAACCTGTAAGTCATTGTAATATTGTTACTGATAGAATTGTTTTGTTTTTGAAACAGGAATGGAAACAAAGTGTCTCCTATTTGTAGGATTGCCCGTCACAAGTGAAAGCTGTTTAGGTTTCAGCACAGGTTTGTCTGTGCCCATCATGACATGAAATAGCCTAATTATTCTATTCCTTGTCCCTTCTTGAGCAAAAGAACTACCGGTGAGAAAAAAAATCTACAAAACTTTAGCCAGAACTCTAGAAGACGTTCCAGTGCCCATTTCTATTATGAAGCCAACAGTGACTGCCTAAAGCTCACATCTGTTTTCTACATGAAAAAATGGGAGTCGTGTCATTTTATCTCTACTGTTGCTATAGTTCTACTCATCCTTCTCAAGTTTGTCCTAGCTTTACCCAAACTAACTCTCTAGTGAAAGAAATTTATCTACAACCGGTCTCAACAGCAGAACAGAGATGGTTGGTTGAGGCTGAACCTGATGAACAGCAGCACGTGGAAAATAAGGATATAAGCACAGCTGATAAGGTCTTCTCCCACAGGCTCCTTGAGTGATATTCCTTAAAAGACAGGAACTATAAATCATGTCTCTGCACAGCATTAGACCAGGACTGATCCTTTAAAAAGCATGCAGGAAGTGAGTTTGCAAATAGCTTAAATACAGGTTTCTCAAAGTGCAGATTTTTCATTCAGATTCTGCATCTCCAGAGTGGTTCTCAGAAGAGGTCCCTGTTTTCCTGTGGTGCACTGGGTCAGCCATCTGTTAAAGGAGAGACTGTTCCCTCCTGTGAAACTCTGCCTTCACCCCTCTCTTCTGACTAATATGATTGTGTAAGCTCAGTAGCATGATACAGAGCAAAATCCATTAACCACATCACTGAAAGAAAGCAGTCTTGTAGGACAGGAGAGATCCAAATACACAGAGATAGTAACAGAAATAGTTACTGCACTGCTTTCATTTCTGGTACCTTTTTTTCTCTTCTGGTACCTTTTTTGCTCAGTCTCAGGCTTTGAGAAACACTTGTCTCTGAGCATGTGGTGTGATTCTGACACACAGTCTGGGCCCTGCGCTGTACACATGCTACATCTGCATCTCCACAGGTGCATGATTCACAACCCTGGGTCTGAGCTCTCTCTTTTTTGCTCCTTCTGGGGAAGTTGCAGTGACAATCAGCGATAGTCACTGCAGTAACAGAGATCAGCAAACCACTTCTAATATCTTTTCCATGCTGTCTAACACTCCACAGAAACCCTCCATCTCTTAAATATTTGTAATCCAAGACAGTCAGATGGTTAGACAGAATCTCCTTGAAGCCTGTTGCTTTTCAATCGTAGATTAGTACATTCTTCCTTGAGAAACTAGTTTGTGATTTTCCTGCACAGAACTCAGTGAATGTGATCTTCATTGACATATAATGAGCATTTCACTACTCTCATGTTGAATCGATTCCAAGTAAATTTAAATAAACTTATTTGGTTACCTCCATAAAAGTCTTAAGAAAATACTCATAACCTTGTTATACACCAGCTTTACATCTGTCATCTCTTATTTTCCCTTTCTTTAATCATTTAATCTACTCTTCTCCCAGGTCATCTTGTTTTTGCATTCTTTATTCTTATTCTATTCCTTTTTATTCCAGTATCATTTTGATTTTGTTGCCAGAGGGCAAGAACTGACAGTGGTAGCACAGAGAAAGCATTCAGGTTTTGGAAAACAGAGGGGAATGAAGAAATCCCTCAAATACGTAATGACAGACTTCATTCATATTCTGCAATATCAGGGACCTTGAATGAATGGTAATTGCATTATTTTTAAATTTACAAAGAAATAAAACAGTTTCCAGCCTTGAATGATTTGTCATAACCGAAAATATCCTGCCTTTCAAGCAAGAAAGGTAACTATGCCAGTGCTATTTCTGCAGGTCTGACAGTGAAGTTGTTAGATAATAAAGGAAAATTATCATATTATTTACAGAATTATGATGTGTAAATGCCATTTCTTTTCAAAACTGTATTAAAACAAAAGTTGGTGATAAAACGTTAACGAAAATAATGTAAAGCTTTCATACAGACTCAGTATTCCATTCATATCACATTATGGACATACAGTTATCATATCAAGTTCTGATACTTCACAAAATTGGCAGGCCTGGCTGGATATGCACGTAACTTAACAAGTGACAACCATGAATAAAAATATATAAAAAGAGCTAAGATCTAGACTTTATATACTTGACAAGAAAACACAGCTTCTTTATATTGACATTTGGAACGTGTTAAAATATTATGAAAAGTTATTCTTGTTCTATGGCGGCCCGATATAGCATCAAGCAAGCACAATGGGATCAATTAAGTTTTGTTGGACTGACTAGACTTTTTCAGTTTTTGGTTGCGAGGCTTGAGAACAGGTGGTATGAGACTTAGGGGATTCATTTGTGTTCAATAGCACCGCTTTTTATGTCCTTACCTTATGGACTTGCCAGCACCTTGTAAACTTCTTTTACTCTCATACAAGCACAGAGGGAATGAATGTCATCTCTTATTTACTGCAAATATCTATTTTGCCATTAGGAAGAATAAACAGTATCACACTTCACAAATTCAAATCAATCAACACCCATATTTGTTCTGATAAGAGTAACAGACACAGAACATGTGTTATGTCAGCAATCATTTCTTAAATACAGTTCCAGCATGGTATATGAACCCAGGCACAGAAAGTAGGTCTACATGGCACAGTGCAGAAAAACAGGGAGTATTAGCCCCAGTGCAACACCTTGCTGATGTAGCCATTTTGTTTTCATTACCCAGGCCACCTCTTTTCCAAAGTATGTGACTAGTGCTAGACAAAATGAAGCAGCCAAAATATAGAACTGAACTGTAACTCCCCAACATTCAAATTTTGGACCAGATTTGTTTTTATTTTGGTTCATCCTTTTTGAAAAAAGACATATGAAAATTTTTTCTAAGCATAAATACAACTTGTGTGCATGCTTTAGCATCATATTGTTTTAAACAGAGAATTATACTGAATGTTAATGTGCTCCAAAAATACTCAAGTTGAGGATCTAATGTATTCATGTCACAAAGCGAAAGTTTGATGCTAATTGAACTTTAGTCCTAGGCTGAATCAGAAGCTACTTTATAGAGCAGAAACCTTGTTAAGCACAAATACAATTCCTCTTATGTCAATAGACATTTCATTTCCACTAACAATTAAAATAAAATTGTTTATCAGTTTCTAAGTACTTATTCAATCTTATTTTTAAGCAGTTTTATTTAAAACCTGTAAGCCTATTATCTAGGTTTGCTCCCTTTAATTGTGCCCTCTGTGATCCACTGTTAACTATTTAACTTGTTGAAACACCGTGAAAGTTCACATTGTCCACTGTACCAAAGCTATTATCAAGGTACTAGGTGTATTTAGAATTTAGTTCCAAAGACACGTCCAATGGCATTAACAATGTACTCTTAACTGAGAAAAGTAATGCATTGACAATAATGGAATATATTAAATCCCTGAACATTATGAAACATACCACAGAATAAAAATGCAAGTAGAGCAAGTAATTTTTTAGTTACCAGTATCTTCAAGTATCCTCATTCTTGTAGTTATGAGCTGGTGCTCATAACAGCAACACAGAGAAGCAAGTTGATGTTACTTACTTGAGTGTCAAGAACTGATGAAACTGAATTAAAATTAAGAACTACAGAAATGCTCAAGATGTTTTAATGAGTACAAAATTACTTCATTAATAGTATCCGCTATTCTAAAAACATGAGGGCTGAAGAACTCTCATTATGTTGTATATGAGTGCTGTGCCATGGTGATGAAACATTAGGCCTTGTTCACTTAAAGGAACTGGTATGTTTTTTACTTTTTGGTTTCTGGAAAAAACAGGAGTTGGTAGATGACAGTAAGGTATTTTTTCCCCTCATGCTATTTTGTTTACTAATTCAGAAGAAAACCCCCTCAGTTCAGTGTACTTCCACTCAACTTATGCTCAAGTGAAATTTCTTTGTTGCAGAAGTATCATCTTGGTACAACACACTCTCAAATTTGGTATTCTTGGATCTAACACGCTCGAGTCGAGTATTCCTGTTCATTTTCAATACCACAACTCAAATTTACAAGGTCAAACAGGTCAATAGTGAAAGACAAGTTCTCCTCACAGCAGTCTTAAAATCTTAGCTTTTGATTTGATTAAAGCGTTTTCAGTCTAAAACTAAATTGCATGCATTTTCAGATTTCAGACTTCTCTTTTCCCTCATACATATCCAATTTTATCTTGCAAATACAATTCTTAAGTACTTCTCAGTTCTCACCTTCTTTATGAAACTTATTCACTCGCTAGGATTACAAGGAAAAGTGCATTTTGAAATGAGGTATAGAAAAAGAACTGTTGGGCACTAGGTAGCTGTAGAAACTATTGAAAGTACCAAGTTCACCAATTCTTTACACGTCTCCACCCTCAAGTGGTTTTGTGGTATATAAAGCAAAAATGGCATCTGTATAGAACAAGGAACATCTCCAACATCTGTATAAAGGTATAATATCTCCCATCACCTGTATAAATTTCACGGGCATTTCCTATGGGAAGTCCTCATCCATTCTATTTGCTCAAGTTTGGCTGCCTTCAGCAGTCAGCTCACACTTGATATGTCTATAAACCAAATATTGTTTAAATTAATCTTCTAACATTCATAGATATTCATATTTTTCTTTTTTCCTTTTGTTGATCTTTCACTGGGATTCAGTTCCCCATTACATGAATTATTCTGAGCTCTGGCTCATATTTTCCAAATATCAAAGGAAAACAATAGTAGTTAGACTACTCCTAACTACTGATCATCACTCTTCCTTGCAGACCTCTTCTGACCCTCCTATGTATAAAGGATGAGAACATTACAGTAGCATAACAGAAGCAGTCACTCTAGTGGGTAACCCGTGCTAACAGAATTACATTTGATTTAGCATAACTGAGTTGAGATATAGTTAAAATTGCTGTTGAACCTAAATTATCCTTAAAATATAATACCTAGGTAAAGCCTAGGCAGAATGGAACTGCCCAGAGCGGCTGTGTACACAGTAAAACTACAGGGCATTCCGTGTATGTCCACAGGACACTACTACACAATTCATGCATGATACAGGGAGAGCTCAAGAGCTGTCACGCTGCAAGAGAGCTGCAGTGGCAGGACAGTAGTCTGGCCTGTGGATGGGACAGCATCAGCCCCAAAGAGCAGCCTTCATAAGCAAAGCTTCACCACACACTGCAATTCAGCTCACACTTCTGTGATTTTGTAGATATGCAGTAAGTTTCTCTCCTCTGGAGAATATAAAGCATGTGCAATCTCTCTGTTAAAGACTTCTGAACAGCAAGGGATCTGCATACTCTGATTCTTTTCTTCAGTCTTCTTAATTTGTAATCTTATTTTAGAGCTTTTTTTTTTACTGCAGTGTCTCTCTAAGATGATATGGGATATTAAAGCATACATGGTATATAAACTGTATAGACTATTGCCAATGACATAAAGAGTATGAGGAGCATTTCATGAAGTACTCCAATTTACATTGCCAGGGCTCTGTTGCAGCTTTGTAAACATTACAGTATAATTGAAGGGACATAAGGCACCACAACTGCAAAGGTCAGTCATTCAGCTACTTCAGCCACATTGTGGTATTAGAATATCTTCACAATTCTCCTGTATGATAGTTCTGCAGTTCATGTTGTTCACAATAAACAGTCATTTTAAAAACTCCTTTATTATTTGCTTGCCATAGTCAAGTCTGATAAAGCTATTCTGCAAAATGCCAAAATTAAAAGATAACGTATTTGAGAAAAAAAAAAAAAAGTCACACACAATGTTCCATGGAATTGCTTGCTTTCTTACCCATACTTTTGCCCTGTTTCTTCCTAAATCTGTAATGTCCCAGTGACAAAAAAAAGACCAAAAGTATAGGTTACAACTTCCAGGGGATCTTTTGCACTGGTATACTGAAATACATAATTTAATCTATTGGCCACATGATAATGCAATGAGACAATTTTCAGAGGCATTAAACTAGTTTACAATACAAATTCATTTTGTGGTCAGGTATTTGTATTCATCCTCTTGTTTCGTAAATCCTTCATGCCAAACTGTCTTGCTTACTTCTGTACAATTATTTATGGAGGAAGAATTTTCAGTATAAACAAAGTGAACAGAATGTGATGACCCGAGTGTTACTTTTTGAACTCACAGTTGTGTGTTCATATCAAGTTTTCTTTCCTGATTGCTTGTGGTGTTCTCTCTAAGATATGCTATTAAGATAGACTTCACTTTTTCAATATACCCCTAGAGTATGGGCACGAAACAGTAAAAAAACCTTTCTTTTTTAAAATTACATGAAATAGCAAATTAAATTAGGACACAAGATTAAAAGATAAACATTCAGAAGAGTCTGATGAAAATCGTCATTAAGTAATTTATGAAGATTTATGAGGAAAGCTTTCAGGGATACTTCTTCCCTCCCCTGCCCCAGAGCATACATAAGTAAATACAATTACATCATATAACAACATTGGAGAAGAAATCTCATCCCTTGAAAATTACTTCAATTTATACAGAGTACTATGTCTCTGCTATAAGAGATCAGTCACTAGGTGATGTTAAACAATGCACATAATATCAGACACAGATTGACAGTCAGCATAAGCACAGAATGGTTCATGTAATATTGAACAAACTATATAAACATAATTTCTTAAAAAAAAATTGAAACAGGAAAAAATAGAGAACTCCTGTTTACTGTAGATAAACACATTTAATTTCATTTTTCAATTTACTTTCATTTCTTATAATAAGCCTATTTTGTTTGCCAAGCAGATTCTTTGTCATTTTTTCCTTTGATTTTGATTGACATTTACATAATTAGTTACAGATATGTTAATTAATTTAGTGATTGAACAGTATGACTCAGTGTTCATTAAATGGGAGAATAAAATTCAATCATGACTAAACATGTTTCTACAAGTTAATTTTGTTTCAAAAGCATGGGGTTATTCTATTAAATTGATTTGGATGTATAAGTGTACCATTATTCAAATAACTTTAAAAGTAACACAGCTCAAAGAAAAATGCCATTTTCTACACCAGCAGAGCATGTAATAGTTTGTCATTACAAGCAAAGTTTAACTTACACAAAAGTTCACTCCAGTTCCTTGCAAGTTTTGTTCTGGAAGGAATAGATCACATTTCAGCATGACACAACTTACTGACATGTCTGCTTGTTGCTACCCATTTCTGGACATTCTTTTAGAGGAATAAAAGGTTTTTTTCTTTCAACAGGATATTCCTTAGAGTCAATGCAGGCCTCAGAGTAAATACTGAACTGTATTCACCTGCCCATTTAAAACAGCCACCCAAAATTCTATAATGCACTTTGATACAAATTCACAACACACAGCTACTTCAAAGAGTAACTTCAGAAATCAATTACTTGTAAGACTTCTGATACATTTTTATTTTTGGTTCATTAATACAGGAGGAAGAAATGCATTGAATCATGACATTTTATATCCCTGACACAGTGGATATCCTGTTTTATTTAAATGACTATCGGTGATTAAAAGCATATTTGAGGTGAACTCTGTATTGATACCCTGATGCCACTGTCCCATCAGCAAACACGCGTGTCACTCAAAATTCTTGGGTAGGGTAACCCAACACCTACCCTCAGATGTAACAGCAGATACATTTCCTAATATTAACTAGTAGAAAACTATAACTTCTGGGTTTCAACGAACAATTAGAAGCTTTGGAGACCAACTGTGGTTCTGATTAATGTTTAAATTAATTAGCTCTAACAGGCAATACGCCATGCCTTCTTCATCAGAATGCTACTCAAATACACTCTTTGCAGTTCACCCTGTCCCTTAAAATGTGTGGGAATAGAATAACAGTACAGAGTATGGTATGCAGCACCACACACACACACACTTTCAAGATAAAAAATAAATAGTATCAGTTAAAGTCCGTTTCTGTAAAGCCTCAGCAGTTTCAGACTTATTCTACAATTTAACAAGTCACAACTTCTATAAAACAATTGATTTTAACCTCTTTCCTTACCTGTCATTCAAGAGCTGTTTTTTTTTTTCCTCTTCTGGGCTTAGACAGAAATTGTGGACTTCCTCCAGGGCCTTGATCTTCAAGAGGCTATTCCACCCATTTCACTTCCTTCAGATAAATAAGCTGGAAGAGGCATTCAAGAACAAAAATATTTACAACTGGTACTTCCAGACATGCCAACAATGCCTGTTTCTCTAGAATGGGACTATTTCAGCTCTCTAAAAGTTATGATCTACTCAGAGACATTAATCTTGGCTAACTGCATTCAGTAGGTATCCACTTCTGGAGGATGATCAATCTATAAGACACATACTCACAGATGTTGATATAACCCAAGTGTCCCTCACCACCAAGTACACACAACTAATTTAGCACTCAAAAATTTAGGATTTTAATCTAAACTAAGTGAAGCAGATCCATTGGTAACAGCTTCTGCTTCTACTATTTTCAGTAGATTGTTATATATATATATATATGTAACTGTCAAGTGAAATGCATTCATTTAAATCATCATGAAACGTGTAGGATTACTATAAAGCTTGTTGAAGCTGCTTAAATTCACAGCTATTCTTTCATAATTAGTACGGACTACAAGCACACACAGAGTTATTATAGCTCAGTGAATGTGCAGCAGTATTTTAGACAACAGTAACACCAATTACCCTCAGCTACCTCACCCACACCTGAAACTGGACATCCAAATTTCATTAGAGTTCAAGTGCCTTTTACAAACAAACCAGGAAAGGCTATTTATGTCCTGGCTGATGAGACATTTCATACCTCAATCCTTTCTCTAATTGTACTCCTTGCTTATTAATAGTTTGCCATGTTACAATGTCATTAACCAGTATGTTTTCAAATTTCCTTATGACTTTGCACAGTGTCTTTTAAAGCTGTTCCCTTGGGAGCTATAAAGCATAGCAGAGCTCTGAGCATGCACCATGTGGTAGTGACTCAGGAAGCCACCGTGCTATTGCCAGAGCCTTTGGCACTAAGACCACTGAATATTTTAATTTTAAAAATCTGTGATCTGGGAGAGACTGATAAAGTGCCCTACAGTGGAAACTATCAGTTAGAACAACTCCAGGAACAAGAAGAAAAGGAAGTATGATGGTGTCAAAGACCCTGCAAGCAATAAACATTATCAGAAAAAAAAGGAAACATATCCCAACATGCTTAAAGGAAAAGTTTAGGCAGAGAAGGAAGAAAAAGAATAGCAAATTAATTGCAACAGGTTATGTCTGCTCCAGCTAGCTGGTTGACAATTAAAATATATACCACTAGCAAGTCTATAGAAGCCACCAACATTTTTTACTGTATCTTCAGCATACCTTTTTTATTGAATTAACAACCATCTTTCATTTCTACAGTTCAGCATAGTATTGAATGAAGACAGAGAGTGACTTACATGCAATGGTTGCCTCTTTTCATATGCCCCAATATACCATGCTCTGACTTATAAATGATAAATGTTAAGCACCTACGACACATTTGGGTTTTTTTTTAATGCACAGCTGAATTTAAATCATAGCAGTAACTTACTGACCAGATAACAATCTTATCCATCATGCACAAAATATATATTACTCAACAGTTTTTCCTAACTGATGCCACTGGTTTATAAATAAGTTAGATGGGTTATAAAGTATAAAATTCTGCCAGTAACAGAAGATTCTGGAAAGCAAGTTAGAAGAAGAGAACTCCCATGCAGGCATCTTGCCTTCATTTCCACATTTTTCCAGTTAATGGAGTGAGAAACTACTGTTATTTTTCACATATTATGGCAACAGTGAAATCTGAAAATGAACACCAACACTGCAAGAAATTGATGTATAACTGTACAATTATCAGTGCTACCTTACCACAATGAAAACAAATATCTTCTCTGTTGCTCCTAGATCACAAAAGATGCTATTAGTTTTCTTGCACTCATCGCATTCACCATTTTTCTGAAGAAGTTTATATTCTAAACCCTTTCAATCTAAACAAAGCACCTGTACAACAATACTCCCAAGAACATATATTTTGTTGAATTGTTCCCTGGCTTTTTGTTTCTATACAGCTCCCCGCAAGAGCACCTTGAGCGCCTTCCCTGAGACCTTCTCCCAGGCCCAGAGCTGCCCCCACAGCTGTCCCGATGCCACAGGTGCCTCTCACCGGGCAGCACTAATTGCTGTGCCTGCCCCAGCTGGGGATGGGCAGGCTTTCCACAGGCAGCTCAGCACAAGGACAGCATGTTACTGAGGCTCTCAAATAAAAAACCAACCACCAAAAATTAAAAACTTACTATCAACACAATTAACTAGCCCTCCACAACTATTCAAATACATGTTCAAATGTCCATAAGAGGAGAACAAAAC
This sequence comes from Athene noctua, assembly GCF_965140245.1. Taxonomy (NCBI): domain Eukaryota; kingdom Metazoa; phylum Chordata; class Aves; order Strigiformes; family Strigidae; genus Athene; species Athene noctua. The sequence goes on from NC_134044.1 coordinate 8,101,841, forward strand.
AACTTTCTAGGGTTTAACAACAACCCAAAACACCCTATTGCTTCCCAGAGTTTAACAACAACCCAAACCACCCTATCACTCACCTAACAAGTGAGGGCTCTCAACCTTGAGGAAATTCTCAGAGCAGTGTCCCAACTTAAATAACCTCAAGAGGTTTCCTTGGGCAGCATCCCGACCCAAGGGGAGAGTCCTCAGCCACAGCATGCTGTTCCAGGAGCAGACTAGCCCAAAACTAGGTGCCGCCAGGGCCTCCATTTATACTCAGGCCCAATCTGATCTGTGCTCAACACTGGTTCCCATTGGCCAAAGGCCCCAAGTGCCATGAAGCCCTGAGAACAAGGCAATCAGGAGCTGAGAAGCCCTGTTTGCATTGGGCGGGTGCACCTGCCACAGAACATAAAGAAATTTTGCAACATGGTATTGCAGTGATTTGATGCAAAATATTTGGACAGCTAAACAAAATACTTTGTTTCATGTCTCTCAACAAAAAACCCCTAAAAGCAGTTGAGAAAGTTAAAAACTTAAATTTTAAAAGCATGCAGACAGAAAAGTTTCTAACACCGTTGGAACTGATGTGGGGCTTTTATCATCTAGACGTGAGTGAAAGCTGCAAAACCATGATGATGACTAGTTATTCGGAGTTTGAAATAAAACCTCACATTTTTACTAACTAGAGAAAAAAAAAAATCAAAGTATTTCACCTATCCTTCTGCTTCCGGCTTCTGAAGAAAACAGCTGAAGGGTAAGGCTGCTCATTAACACTGTATTTATAAGGGGAAAAAAACACAGTACATCATGGTACTTGCTGGAGGCACTGGTATGGCTTTAATTACTGAAAGCTGGTCATCAGTAATTGTGTTGTGTGCTCATGCCAAATCCTGAAGCTAAACTTTGTGTCATGCTATCTTGGATGGACATAATGCATCAGTCTTACTGCAGATACTTTACAACGAACAAAAGTACCAACGTAAACAGGCCCAGATGCATTAAAGCTGATAGGGTTCTGCAAAATTGCCACAAGCAAAGAATCCCTTTTGATACAGCTTTTTTATAAGTAGCTTCTGGAAGTTACTGAGATGCAAGGGTACACAATACAGTGTGTTCAATTGCAAATAATTATTTGAAAATTGGGATATGGTTCTTAAATTTTTCTTCTTTTATGATCATAGTTAATTTCTTACTCTTTTTACCTCCAGGAAAGCAACCTGGTTAGAAACACGGCTTTTAATCTTTCCCAATAATTTTATCCTTTTATTGTCCTGATTCTTTTCACCCTTGGTTTTATTGTTACAGTTTTCTGACTGTATCAAACCAACTATAAAAATGCCTCAAGTTATTTGAATTTTATACTGTTACTATCAAACACATAAAGGCATTCTGGGAAATGTTCCTGAAGCTCCTCTTTTTTATAGTCTAAACCTTTTTGTCATCTTGCAGAATTCATTACTTGCCCAGAAAGATATAAAACAATTACCTGCGGAGCTAGACATTGTGACTCAACTAGGATCTGTGTCAAGAACAAAGTGAAACAGGTCAGCAGAATGAAGGTTGCCTAGGTGCACTCACATTTGAAAAAAAAAAAAAAAAAGAGAGAGCGAGAGATTTATATGTTTAAGCACCTTTTGGAAAGGTACTTGACTTCTATGTACACATTACCAAAGTCTCCAAAGACATTTAAATATTCATGAGAAAACTGGAGAAGTAATGCTTAATTGAAAGAAAAGTTGAAACAAGAAATAAAAAGTCAACCTGAAAGGGTTATAATACACAGAATCTTCTTTTAAATATGGACTTTAGAATATAGGACATGATTTTAAATTATTGTATGGATCATATTTATGATCCAGACACTAGTGTCTGGTTATGGAATAAACTGAGTAGCGTACAGACTTTGGAAAAAGCCCTTGTGGTATTGTCATGTCAGTTCCTAGTTAGATGCTAAATGTCTAACCCATGAAAACAAATGTGCATTACAAAAGGAACCGACTAATGAAGGAAGAAGCAGTTTTCTTGAGAGTCATGATTTCATTTCTTCACAACAATGTCTGTCTGGGCTCTTTTATGTGCTTTTAGTTGCTAACTGTATCAAGACACTAAATCTAAGCAAGGTCAAAAAGGTTTGCTTAGCAAGTACAAGAGAATAGGGGTGCTTGAGGTAGATCAGTCCTCAGTTAGACTGCTCTAACTCTGTAAGTAAAAGGATAACAAACCTGAGCTAGGAAACACTGGCTTTTAAAATCTAAGGCCAGGGAAGATCATCTCAGGCTGGAATTTTGAGAATTAAATGCTAGCTGGGATAAAAATTAAACTCTAGGTTCTGATGTGAACTTCACAGTCACATTTATCTCAAAGATGCAAAATGATGCTACAGAAATGAGTATTAACGTAAATTTATTTTCAAAGAAGTGTAAGGCACCTAACCCCCAGCATAATTCAATGGAAGGAGGAAGAGAGCATTTAATTCCTCTAACATCTCTTGAAAAATCTTGTTTACACAGTGAGAGTGCAGCTTGCAGGTTGGGAATTGTGCCAGGGCTGAGCAACACAGACTAGTTCAAGGACCACCAATCTCTCTCTAAAGGCTGGAGGTTGCGTTAAATCAAAACTAGAGGCACTAGTTCTGTCAGTTGTATTTCAAGGAGTGCATGACTCAAAAGTAATCTAAAAGTAGTCAGTAATCCATTACTTCTAGGAGAAAATAAGCAGTCATAAAGTCACTTTGAAAAAGTAATCTGTTGCTTAACAACATTCTTCTGACCAAAGAAGATATCTGGGTTTTAAAAAACAGTCTTAAAGAGAATGTTATCCCTAACCTGAGGTATCAGAATTGCAGTATTAAAGCTTTAGAAATTTTGCTTTAGATTTATTATGTCTCATTAAACAACCAGAAACCTAGACGCACTCTTCAAGGGATAACAGTTGGAGGGAAAGGTGAGGAATCATTTTCTTATTTGTTTTGTATAAGACATTTATGGACCTCTTCTTCACAAGACTACTCACAAAAAGACAGGATTATCTAGAGTAGCTGGGTAGTTAGGTATTGTAAGTGGTCATATGAAAACCATCCATTTACTTCTTAATAACTAGACAAAAGAGAAAGCTTGATACAGAAGAAATTGAAAGCACTAAAATAGAAATTAACTAATTATTTGTCCCTGGTTCAGGTGACTGAACTTTAAAACGAGAAGTTCTGGAATCTGGAAGAATCATCACAAAGAATGTGCATTAAATTTGATTCCTGATCAACAATCCACCTTTACAATAACATCCATCCAATTTTAAAGCTTTTGTGCCACTGAGCACTTGTAAATATGTCCAGCAACGTGAATGAAGACTTTGCAAGAATGATCCCATTTTCAATTGTGTTGCACGGTATATAATGAAAAAGGGAAACAAGCCTTTTAAAAGCATATGACCATCTGATAATTATTATCTCTAGTGATCATAACCAACTGAAATATATCCATGATAAGCAAGAATGGTGTCAGGTCTAGATACCCAACCATATATATTTAAATCCATTTCTGGGAATCTAAACATACAGTCCTTGTTAAGCAAGAAATTGAAGCACATAGATAGTTCCTACTGACTTGGAAGACAACTGAAGTCAACAGCATTCACACTGCAACTTTCACATGCTTAAAGTCAAAAATTGTTAATTACCTTGATGAAACAAGTGGAGAAGACAATGGATGCTTCTGAAAGCCTGACTATTCATTTTGCTACCTGAGTATGGGCATAAACCTTTGACAACAGGCTTTCATACTAAGAAGCACTGATGTAATAATCATGGTACTGCATAAAGAATTTATTTTACAGTTCAATAACTCCAGAATTTGTCAACAGCATGTCAACCCCTACATTTTCACAACAATGTAACACTTCTTAGGGCTTATGATACCACTGATTACACACAGTTCTAAAAACTCATTACTGACTGGCATAGACTAAAGTAACTGTGTATTCCAGTAAAAAAAAAAAAAAAAAAAAAAAAAAAAGTGATTTGTCACCTTGTTTTTCTTTAAAATAGATTAAAATAAACCACTCATCATTTTTCATCAAACACTGCTGCTTCTGTCACTAACAAATTCAACTCCCATTTTTTCCCATTTACTAATCTTTTCTAATCAAATTGAAAACAGGACCTTCAATCAGTCAGGGACAAAATGCACAGAGATATTTCTAGATGTCCTGGATTCCTGCATCTAATGCAACAGTGAAATGCTGCTAAAGTACGGGGAAAAAAACATAAAACTGTGTTGGCTGTAATAACATCTGGTTTGGCTAGTAGTAAAAACTATATAGATGGCTACTTCTGTATTTTGAAGCAAAACTAAGAGGAAATGAAGAGCCCAGACAAAAAAAAAAAAAAAAAAAAAAAAAGGAACAAATTCTGAGCTATATCAGCAAAATCAAAAGAATCCAAGTTATTCTGGCAGAAATGAACATAAAATCTGTATTTTTTTAGAACCGTTTATCAAGTGACTTAACTCAAACACTTTTGAATTATTCCGTTCCCCCCGCCTCCCAAAACCCCAAAAAGGTACAAATGAGGGACAAAGCAAATAACGATTCCTATACAATCAGTTCTGCAGTGCCTGAGCCAAACATTTAAAAACTATTTAGTGAAGCTACCCATAATGGTACAGCTACTTTTTGAGAAAAGGCTACAAAACCCATCAAGTCTCAGTAACCGCTTGACTATTTCTTATGTATTTGGAGGTCCTTATTGATATGGATTTAATAACATGTAATAGCATCAATAAAGTTCTTTTAAAAAGCTGTTCTATTAAACATTTCAAAATTTGTCCCTCTAGTCTTCAGAAAGTTTTTATGTTTCAGAGACAGAAAAATCTTTAAGCAGTGTTTTCATTAAGTGTGTATTTGCCTTCATATGTGGCTGACTGACCTGTTTGACAAATCAGTCTGCATTTAGAGGCGTCAAACTGGAGACAAGAGCAGAAGGCATTTTTATCCTGTTAACAGCTGCCAACTTCAGAGCTGTAATTGGTTACCATCTGGGATATATATTTTTTTAAAAGCTACAGGTCAGTGATTTTACTTCATGAATTTTTAAGAGATGACTGAGCATGCAAGAGGAGTGGAGACTATACAGGCATAGAAGGAGGTAACAGAAAACAAAAAAAAGATGTACAGATAAACTAATCAAAACAGAATGATACAGACAGTGAAATATAAAATACAAACATAATGAATAAGTGATCAAAACATTAGTCACTGGAGATTGGAACTATGAGGATTCATGTGAATAATCTTCAAGAAGAAAAAAAAGTGATTATCATAAAATATTGCTATGCCTGGCAAAGATAATTGAAGCTACAAAGCGTAACTCTACATAAAAATAAACTGGAATTAAAAGAAACACCCTAAACCAAAGAAATACAGAACAAACAGAGCAGAAAAAGAACTTGTAAAAGAAATTGTGAACAAAGAAAATAATAATGATAAATGGCAAGGCAAAAAGACAGAAAATTCCCTGAGGAAATGGCTCTAGGGAGCAAGCTGTTCAATTATAAGGAAAGGCAAAAGTAATCTTGCAAAAGTTTTAAAAAAAACTTAAGGTGAAGGTGGAAAAGCTATTCTGTAGAGCATTTTCCATACCTCTTCTTCATTGTTAATTTAGTCAGGGACAGAAAAAAATAAGTCAATTGCATTACATCGTGTTTGGAATGTGATATGATTAGACAGTGTGAAACCACAAGATGAAGCCATTAAAAACACATAAATCAAGGAAAAATATATATTGCGTTTGACAATTGGAGCCTGTGGAGCCAAACTCTGAGCACGTGACGATCTGCATCCATCTGATACCTGAAGACAAGGTCTTCCCAGCACTTCTGTGATGCATACCCTTCTCATATACAAGTTGTAAAATGCATTTCAAATAAAAAGCAGCTGGTTCATAACATAGGCCATTATGATACAAACAGCTGGGATCGCACTCATGTGAATTTGAGGAGCTAGCAGAGACCAAAGGGAGTTAAGCCTATTGCAAGAAACTAAGCTGATTTGCCAAAGAACTGTGCATACTTGGCTACAATGTCAGATGAAGTTAAAGTCTTCAAATACAAATAACCAAAGGGTATATTACTTTTTTTTAATTCTTTTTTTTATAAGGTTACTTTCAAAGATCAAATCTTTTTCCTTCAGTCGTTTCTTGAAATTTAGAATACAGCATCATCAGAAAAGAAGTTTATGAATTGTGTAGCAGGAATAGCAAATTTTTCATTCCCTGACATCCTGAAGTAAGACGCTACCTGTTTCATTGCTATCGTTTGGCATCTGGCCCTTTAATTTTCTAAAGTAATAATTTAGAATAGTTTTGTTCTCTTTCAAATGTTGAACTGACATTTTTATTATCGTGACAGATTAAAAGTCTTTAAGATCACCATTTAAAGAAGAAACTTTAACAGAAAAGTAGCTCTGTAATTAGCAGAACTAAGTCTGCTGTCTTAAATACGTACAAAATACTAAATGTAGCAAGTAGGCTAAGGTGTAGTGGCCAGTAACTCATGACTGGGGGAAAAGTATAGGAAACAAAGTAAAATTTACTCTAGCTATATTAGCCCTTTCTGCTTCCAAGTTCATCAAAATAAAATTTTTTAAAAATATAATGATTTTATGAGGCGGAGATTATATTGTGTTTGGTAACTATCAAAAGAGATGTCTAACCTTTTTGAAGGTCATTTCTATGTCAAGTCCCACAGTTCCCTCCAAACTTGGACATTAAAAAAAAAAAAAAGAAAAAAAAAATCTTTGTTGTTTGGTTTATACTTGCTTAATAATTTTATTATGTGCTCCTTAGCTCTAGAGTAATTAAGAACAGTGAATACTCATTGTCTATTTACCTGCTCCAAACCGTCATAGTTTTACAGGACTCTATTATATCATGACCAATACAAAGCTTATCTGTATGTCTCATGATCCTCATACGGATAATCTAATGTCATGATCATCCACATCAAATATTTAACAAAGGGAAGCACCTTATCAAAATAAGTCCTCAATATACAGTCATGTTAGAATTACTTTTCTAGTCTCTTGTCACTGAACTTCAAAATTGTCCCTACTATGAGAGGGTTTGGACCAAATGACCTTAAGATGTCCCTTCCAATTTGTTCTATTAATATTTTGCCCCCAATTCTGAGTGTTAAGATAAATTAGCAATAGAAATCTCCAAGACCTCTTTTTGAAAATCCTATCACTATTGATGTCCACTTGTGATTCTCTTTCGTAACAGAGTGTGAGCTCTCCCTGAAGTATTTCTGACAGTTAAGATATGAATACATGGTGATACATAGTATTTTTTCTGTAGAATTTTTGATGTTGAAAGGATATATATCCATGCTATCACTTTCCCTGCACTTACAGGACTGATTGTCTATTACCTATGTCTATCCAGCTGCGTTTATGGTATCTATAAAACTTTATAATCTTCGAGGCTTTGACCGTTACTCTGAGTGAAACACCATTGGGTTGAAAACCTCTTGAAGGTGACAGAGATGAACCATATGACCCTTGTACAGACAGAATGAGAAAAGCACTAAAAACAAGGAAGGTATTCTGACTGTAACTGGAGACACATTCGAAGCACCAGGTTTGTGAGATTAATATGCAACACATGAGGGACAACCAGATGCTGAGGCCCAGTCAGCATGGGTTTATGAAGGCAGGTCCTGCCTGACAAACCTGATCTCCTTCTATGACAGAGCGACCTGCTTATTGGATGAGGGAAAGGCTGTGGATGTAATTTACCTTGACTTTAGCAAGGCTTTTGACACCGTTTCCCTCAGCATTCTTCTGGCAAAAATGGCTGCTCGAGGTTTGGAAAATCGCACACTTCGCTGGGTACAAAACTGGCTGGACGGCCGGGCCCAGAGAGTTGTGGTGAACGGAGTTAAATCCAGCTGGCGGCCGGTCACGAGTGGTGTCCCCCAGGGCTCGGTTTTGGGGCCACTCCTGTTTAACATCTTTGTTGATGATCTGGATGAGGGGATCGAGTGCACCCTCAGTCAGTTTTCAGATGACACCCAGCTGGGTGGGAGTGTTGATCTGCTCGAGGGTGGGGAGGCTCTGCAGAGAGACCTGGACAGGCTGGAGCCATGGGCTGAGGCCACCTGGAGGAGTTTCAATAAGGCCAAATGCCAGGGGCTGCCCTTGGGCCACAACAACCCCCAGCAGCGCTACAGGCTTGGGGAGGAGTGGCTGGAGAGCTGCCAGTCAGAGAGGGACCTGGGGGGGTTGATTGACAGCCGGCTGAACAGGAGCCAGCAGTGTGCCCAGGGGGCCAAGAAGGCCAATGGCATCCTGGCTTGTGTCAGCAATAGCGTGGCCAGCAGGGACAGGGAAGGGATCTGACCCCTGTACTCGGCACTGGTGAGGCCGCCCCTCGATTCCTGTGTTCAGTTTTGGGCCCGTCACTACAAAAAGGACATTGAATGACTCGAGTGTGTCCAGAGAAGGGCTACAAAACTGGTGCAGGGTCTGGAACACATGTCCTATGAGGAGCGGCTGAGGGAACTGGGATTGTTTAGTCTGGAGAAGAGGAGGCTGAGGGGAGACCTCATCACCCTCTACAGCTTCCTGAAAGGAGGGTGCAGAGAGCTGGGGATGAGTCTCTTTAGCCTAGTAGAAAGTGACAGGACAAGAGGGAATGGCCTCAAGTTGCGCCAGGGAAAGTTCAGACTAGATATTAGGAAGCATTTCTTTACTGAAAGGGTTGTTAGGTGTTGGAATGGGCTGCCCAGGGAGGTGGTGGAGTCCCCATCCCTGAAGGTGTTCAAGAGTAGGGTGGATTTAGAGCTTAAGGAGATTTAGAGCTGTAGGTGGGAACTGTGCTAGGCAAACGGTTGGACTAGGTGATCTCTAGGGTCCTTTCCAACCTAGATGATTCTGTCTGATTCTGTGAAATCATACAGTATTACATACTTGGTCTCCCTGAGTGTTTAGACAACTCAAATCATTGTGGTAAGCATCCTTCTTTGAAACAATTTTGGAAAACAAATTTGAGTAGTTCTTAAAGGTTGTGAAAGCAGTCAATATTCTGTTTAAGTTTTTCCTTCAGCTTTGTCCAAAACATGAAGAAAATAGGAAACATTCTATTTATAGGAAGCAGCATTTCCCCCTAATTTAGTGAATGTGAAACAAATGAGAAGAAATAATTTTGTAGTGCTTAAATATATATATGTATTAGATGGTATAATATCACTATATTATTAAGCAAAGCCTAAGATAAATACAGAATTACTTTTAATGACGTTTTTGATGTCACATTTGAATACTGTGAATAAAAGAAAGAGTGAAGCTGGTATAAACAGATTACAGGACACAGAACAAGTTTTGTTCTGTGCTGTCCTATATCGTTTTGTATTAACATTTATGACAATGCTGCATGGAGTTTCTTCTTAGAATTGAGCTGTTGGTGCCATCTATCGTTAGGGGTAGCTTAGAGTTCCTAGAGGTCAAATTCAGCTCTGTTCTGACTGCACTAAACACACAATTACTCCAGTGCTACATGATCTGGAGGAACAAACGAGGTGGTACCTAAGGAGGAAGGGCAGCAGACCTGTTAGCCCTTTCCTCTGATTAAATCCATGCCTCACACAGGTACCAGGTAGGCCAGGACACTCATCTAAACTCCTTATATCTGACTGATGGGGATTTTACTGTGTCTCTATGGACCTGTAAAATTCCTGTTTTCCATATCTGAGAGCAAACAGTTGAATGTCTAAGAGATTACTGGATTTTTATTTGATGAAATAAATAATTTGACTTTTCAGAAATCTAGCAAATGAAAGTGTGTTGAAATTTTTACTTTACTTTTTTCCTGAGGAATGAAATCAGTTTACTGTTTTGGACCTTTCAATTAATGCTTATGAACATCACCATCAAGCTCAGCAACACTCAGTGCTAATTATCTTGAGCACTGAAGGATCATGGAAGAACCATCCTTCATGGAGCTTTTACAGTCTCAAGAATTTGCCTCTTCTTTTCCATCTGTGAAGTCAAGCATGGCAAAATGATATGAGGAAAATGTTCAATAAACTAGTTGCCCTTCCATGGCCATTTAGCAGGCTATTGCTGAAAGAGCCAGCCCCATATTAGCAAGGCAGCTGTCCACAGATCAAACAGGAAGAGCCTGTGCATAACCAACATTTCATGGCCTTCACAAAGCTCAGTTGTGCAAAAGGATGGGTTTTCATTGAGATAAAGAACTATGATATACTCCCAAGATTAGCTACATTTGGTCTAAGGAGTTTACAAATGTTTATGACCTTCATAGTATGGAGGGTATTGCACATGTCATGACAAACACATAACTTTAGGGGAAGAAATCAATATACAAATGCAGTAGCAATAAAAATGATAAACCCATTCCAGATAGTCAATATCACTAATGAAAAACAGATCCAAGCCACATAAAAACTAGTGAAATTATACTGGATTGGCCCTGCTATAATTGAGATGACAATATAGCCTGCATTGCAGTAAAAATACTTCTAAAGCTGGAAGCATAAGCTAAATGCAGATCTTACATGGAACCAATCACATCAAATGAAAACTGCACACCCGTGGAAAACACAGAAGCAAAACTGAGAACAAAACAACTGAGGGTGGAAAAGTATGGACAAATCATGAAAATATGGCACTTCAAGGTCCTACAAGGTGTCTGTTCTAAGTCAAAGGAAATGGCTTAAAATAAAAAAAGCTTGAACCAGAAGTCATTATAAAAGGTTTCAGAACAGCACTAACATACTTCAGCTTTTCAAGCAAGTGATAATTACAGCAGTGGCATTTTACATTAATTGAAATATTTTTACTGATGTCTGGCAGATCAGATAGAAGAAAACTGCATTATTCAAATGCAGAAGTAATAAAAGTATAAATCTCAATATATCTTAAAGGGATAGAGGCAATCCCTCAGCAATTAAGAATAAAGTTTAAAGGGCTTTCAGTTACATGAAGGAAGTTATTGAACATTTTTCTGGGAAGATGGCAGAGATTTGTCAAAAACAATTTCACAAAGAATGTGTAAGAGGTAGGAACAGGGCCACAAATTGGAATGGCTACTATATATATATATAAAAAAAAAAAAAAAAAGATTAAATTCTTAAACTTTAATTGGTGGAATTAGGTTTGAAGCATAATGAGCATAAACTCTAAAACAATGTTCATTATTACATAGAGAAGAAAGTACACATGAGGAAGTAGTTCAGAGGAACAATTTCATTGAATGTAGATCTGCAACCTGTACAAAACTCCTGGGATGGACACTGAACTTCAGGTGCCATCTCTTATACTGCACACTATTCTTGATCCAATGCAGACAGAACATGATCATAAAAAGGGATGTGGGCCTGCAACAACACTTTGCATTCTGGGAACGGTTCTCTTACAGTTGTTGTTACCAGCATTGGTAAAATACGCTAACAAATTTATTTCTATCTCTACCTGTGCAGGGATATAATGATGGCTTTGCCACTTGGCCCCTCTACCCTCTCTTCCCATGAAAAAGGGCAACTCAGAGAAACCTTAGGAGCTGACCATTCTTCTCACAAATATGCTTGCATCTCAAAATTATTCAAAAACTTTCTCGTGCTAATAATTGTAAGTCACTCATTGCTTTTAATATGTTCACTCACAGCATTATGTAACTATCCTACCTGTGTAACTTAACACAGGTAACAAGAAATTACATCTCTCTGAATGACCTTATACTTATTGTTGTGGAACCACTTTTCTAGTCTTGATGTATACACAAAGTTAACTTTCTCAGCAGATTTCTATGAACACAATTTTGACTAAATAAATTTTAGTTAAAAACAAAAAAATAAACATTCATTTGAGCACTAAATCTGATACTGTATCTCATTAATTTCACAGAATCATCTCAGTCTAAATGTCCCAATTCTTCCTATCATTGAACAACATATACTAACACATTAAAAATTACACACAAAAGAAGAGTTAAAACAAAGTACACAAATACAAGCCAAAAGTGTACAGACAGACTGTGACTCTTTTGTGAGTACCATCTTCTATCTCAGTTCAGGATGTGCACCATTTTATAAAGAAGATCATAAAATGCCCAAGTCTGAAAGTCCAACATTTTAAATCATAAAGGAGAAAGCAGATTTCAAAGTGAAAAACAAAGTTCACCACAGAAGGCTGTGTCCAGCTGATGACTCACTTCTTGACTAACTGATAATGACATAGCATGAAAACAGTACTTGCGTGTCTTTGATAGCTGGAACACTTCAAAGAAGAGAAAATTCATAAATACTAGCTCATCAGCTAGCTGAGATGATTATGTAAAGGAATCAAAATTAAAGAGCATAATAGATTTCAATTTTTTTTTCTTATATATGATATAAACCAAAATTTAGCCTACTGTCACGATGAACTATCTACATTAGATCTGTCAGAATCTTTCTGGAGTCCTTGAATCTATAATTAACACAAACTGAAGCAGTCATGAATTTGGGTAAACATCATCACCCCCAAAACTGTTTCTTCTTAAATTTCTACAGGAGAACTCAAGTGAGAACAAAATATTGTCTTAGACAGAAAAAGGAATGCCTAAATGAGGGTTACCACTGACACACAAAACCCAAATTCATATTAGAAATCAGATAGGAGAACTGCAGATCACTTCCACTTCTTTCAGACACAAGGCTGGAAGGGAGAGGACAGCTACATACAAAAGTAGGATAGAGTTTTCTAAGGAAGATAATAGGTAACTAGACCTATAGTCTTGTAACCGAGGATCAGCTTACAGGTGGACTGAATCAAACCATCCTTGCTACACTCTGTCTCAAAGTAGCACCATCTACTGACAGCTGGTGATAAACTATACTGTCAAGCCGCGTTACCGCCACATCTCCATTGAAGCACAATTACGCAATCTGCCACAAAGACTGTAAGAACTTGACAGAAAGGTTAACAGAAGCATCCAATATTTTAACTTCAAAAAAGGTTTTAAAGATTGAAGGTGACCATGCTTACCATTTTTCCACTTAAAATGGAGAACTATGGGACCCGAGTGGCAGGTGATAGATGGTGTATAGCTATTAAAGCAAGTTTAAGGCTAGCTGTAGAGTTTATTGAATACCAGTCATGAAAATAAATTATTCAATGAAATATAGAAAAAGTCATCAATCATTTATATGATTAATATTTTTGCAGATATTTAGCCAGCTGTACTGGATATGGTGTCATTCAGCTGTAGGTCAGTAGTATGAATCTGAACCAGACTGCCAGTGTCAGAAAATTATTAATGCTTGATAACCATATGAAGGCCTTTCTCTATTTCTGATAAGAATGAAACAGAAAAGGTTTAAGCACAATCCTGAATATAATATAAATGTGGTAGAGAACTTGAATACTAGAAAATTCTAACCAACTCTAATGATTGTCTTTTGATATAAAAAAGAAATGTATTTTTTACACAAAACCACTGTAAATTAATTAAATCCTGATTAAAAAAAAAAATGTTTGAGGTGAAACTAACCAAATACTTTCAGTAGATCAGTGTCCTGGTTTGAGTGGTAGGGTTTTCATAGCAAGGGAGGGGGCTACAGTGGTGGCCCCTGTGAGAAGCTTCTTGAAACTCCCTGGGCTCCAAGTCAGACCCACCTCTGGCCAAGGCCAAGCCAATTAGCGATGGTGGCTGCCCCTCTGTGGGAATGTATTTAAGAAGGGGAACCTGGGAGCAGTTGGGGGAATTGTGAGGGGAAGTTGTGAGGACAACATCTCTGTGAACACCGAGGTCAGTGGAAGAAAGGAGGAGAAGGGGTGAAGGTGTGCTGGAGCAGAGACCCCCTGTATCCCGTGGTGAGGTGACAGGGCCACCCCCTGCCACCCGTGGGGTCACTGGTGGAGCAGATACCGATTTGCGGCCTGTGGGGGCCCCACGCCGGGACAGGTGACTGCGCCCGAAGAAGGCCGGGACCCTGCGGGAGAAGCCCCCGCTGTTGTAGTTCGGCACTGGGAGGACTGTAACACGTGGGGGTGACCCACACGCCCCTGGGGTGACTCATGTCGGAGCTGCTCTGTGGAGGACTGTCTCCTGTGGGAGGGGAGCGTGCTGGAACAGGGGAGGGATGCCAGGAGTTCCCCCCACCCCCAAGGTGGAAGCAGCAGCAGGACTGGCGGCACCCCCCATTCCCCGAGCCCTGTGCCACCGGGGAGTGGAAGCAGAGATATCAGGAGCAAAACTGAGCCTGGGAAGAAGGGAGAGATGGGGGAAGGTGTTTTCAGGATGTGGTAACACTGGTCCTACTCTGTCTGTTATGTGTTGTTATTGTTAGTGTCTGTATTAAATTTATGTTCTTTTTTCCTTCCCTTAATGGGTCTGGGTTTTGCCTCTACCTTAAAGGATGTCATCATCCTTCCTTGTCCTTTTCAGAAATTTCTGTGTCTTTTGTTTCCCTCCATCTCAGTACTGAGGGGGGGAAGAGGGGAGCGAGCAGCTGTGTGGTGTTCAGTTGCTCTCTGATCTCAAACCATGACAATTAGTTTCAAAATGTTTTCAGGCTCTGAAATATTTTCAAAATTATTTTAGAAATTTGTACAAATACATTTTTAATTTTAAAATATTCAGCAAGGTTTATTATTTATAGGTACTTTACAGCTTGCTATTACTCACTTGAATATTCAAAATTGGAGGTTATTAAAAAAAAACCCACCACTTTTATTCCATGGGAAAACAATTTACCTTATTAAGATTTGTTTTACAATTCAAGTATTTACTGAAAATAAGTAGTAAAAAAAGCCATATCTGTAAATCAGCCAAAAGCATTCAGAAATCTTGACTGAAGCAACTATTATTATTGCAGAAACACACTGAGTTATGTGTGCAAGTGCACTCTAAGTTGCGTTGAAGTTCATGGAACATACACAAATATTGAAGTGCTTTCCTGAACTGGAGCCAGAGAAAGGAACATCTACACAGTATTATCTTGTTATACTTGGGCCTGCATAATCAAAGGATCTAAATCTTCACTTTTAGGCCTAAATCCAAACTTTTTAATTTCTAAACTTTCGTTTAAATGCTCTCCTAAACCTGCAGACTTTTTCATATCTACGTATGTATATATAAACAATAGGGGTATAACTGTGAATGTATGTGTATACTTCATGAAGGCTCTCAAGTGCCTGCATAAGCCTAGATGGATTTTTTACTGTGGCCAGTACCAAGTGACACATAAAGTAAGAATTTCTGTAACTATCTCACCCTTTAGTTTTCCTTAAAGCACATTTAATGTGTTATACTCTGAAGAAAATGATAGTACAGAAAAGGTGACTGTCTTCCTACTTCTTAAATTATATGAGAAACACAGATTCTTTTCCCTCCTGTATTCAAGATGTGTGGCCAAGTTTGTAGTCTATGCTTAGTAGGTGCAACACAGTCCAGATATATCAGCCTTTCTGTACACACGGTGCTCAGGTACATGCTGATTTCTCAAGTAGAAATGAGAGGCTGTTGGATTGTGGAATCCTCCTGGGCTCATCCTGTAAGGACAAAATTCTGTAGAGCCTTCGTTCTGGTACCAGAACTTCTCTGACCTCTCATCATTGGCTTGGTGAGCCCTGTTCACACTTGCCTGATCGCTTTCAAGCAGTGGATCCTGGGCTGCTTCAGGCAAGGTGCAGTAGGCGTGATGACAGGGAATAGACTGTATATCTATCACCCTCACATGTCCCTGGTGGGTGTTATAAGCATCAAGCCACTGAATAAAAAGAGGTAACCCTCATGTTTTGAGTTTTGAAAGATTATTACCTTAATTATAGTAGGTGGCAACTTGAAAACAAAAGGAACAATCTCTATTCCAAAATGTTGGGCACTACCTAGAGCAATGGATCTCACTGCAGACTAAATCCTCTCTTGTTTCATTCGGATCCATTGCAAGGTATCAATTACTCTGCACTCTGTTTTGGGATGCCTACTCCTGCACCTAGATGAAACTTAGGTGTCCACAACTCTTCATTACTACAAAGATATTTCAAGGAGAATACACTGAACATTGCAATACCTCTTGTGGAACCAGTCCTAACTTCCCTTCAGTTACACCTATTAAAAAAATGTATGTAGCAATGTAGGGAGAGGCACTCGGAAGACCTCCTGATGTATGGGAAGAATAGGGAACCAATCAAACATGCCAAAGAAGAATGTTACCAAAACACAGCCATGCTTAAGGTGGATCCCTTTAAGGAGCATAAGGCAATTGCGCAGCTAATAAGTTGAACAAGTAGCAACCATCATATTGGTGTCTGTGCTTATGTTCCTGCGAAGGTTTTAACCTCCTGCAAGGGTTAGCTGTGATCTGAGCGCCACATTTCTGTGGATTGGCAGGTAGAAAAAGACAGCTAATGCCTTACCACAACATAGCAACATACATTTGAAGGGACGGAGTTGCACATGTGTAAGTACAAGTGCTTAGCAGCCAGAGGCACTGTATTTTAGATTTTGATGCACAAGAAGAGAAGAATAAGCATCTGCATCAGTTCGTTGGGTAGACACTGTATGGATTTTACAGCAGAGCTTTATTTTAAAGCAAATACCAGGCGAATACTGGTTTTCTTCTCCTTCCTATCTCTTAATCCCCATAGCAGATTGCTCATGTGAAGCCTCAGAACTACATCTCCTTTTATTCAAAATAGACCCTGAAATGTGACTCAGCAGACCTTGAACAGTATTTTTACCAGGGGCTCTCCCTTCAGGTTGGGACACTGTTACCTCTGTTCTCCAAACTAAATGCTGCCAGCTTTCTCCAACAGCTGTGGAAGATCCACCTTCAATGTCAAATAATTAATAGGCAGTCTACAAGTTCCCCAAACATTCATAACCAAACAGTGCCCTTAAAGTCCAACATTTCTTAATAACCTTTCTCATATTTGTATGGGTTTTAGCTAACTAGGTATGAACACAGATATGCATGCAGAAGAACCCCATTCTCATGATAAATCATTGTCAAGATTCCCAGCACTTTCAGAACTGCAAGGAAAATCAGACTTAGTGTCCATACTCAGTGTGACATTAAAAAAAGAAAGAAGTTTCTCTATCATGGAGTGAGACAGAATTTACACAAACTGTAAAAATGTTCATCTATTACTTAGAACTAAAAAAAAAAACACCCCACAAAACCCAAACTTAATAAATTAGATTACATAATTTAATTTTATATGAATTGGACATTTTAATTGTTCTGTGCAGCTGGTGAGAAACATCATGCAGGTTTAAAAGCGAGAACAGGATCTTAAGAATATTTTTATCATCATATACACTTACAAGTCTGGAATCCAGAATGTTCTGGTTCTTAGTTCAATGCTTATTCCAACAGGAATAAGAGAATAATCCTGGCCATTTTCAAACTGGTAACAAGTTTTGCTGCTTATTTTCATGCAGCCAGGATTTCACCTTGACCTCTTAGAACAAAGATTTTCTATTTTCGTCTCTGAAAAGGATCTCAGTCTTTGCAGCAGACAAAATTCCGTGTGTCAAGCTTTTATGAGTTTACTCTTACTTCTTGGTCAGCGTCTTCTTTCCTAAAAATATCTCAGGGTTTTGACTGTAGTAACTTAATTCAAAAACAATTAGTTTTTTCTCTTGCCTATCTTCCGAGTTCAGTAAATTCTGTCCTTCTTTGCCCTTACTATAGCTCACCTATGTAAAAAAACTATTTCTCTTCTCTGGTAATCTCCTAAATGCAGATGAACCCTCTTACTGTGGGCCCTCTTACTGTGTATGAAATTTACATTTCATATGTAAATGTTTGCTCATCCTCTTTCAAACAAGTCATTCAGTTTAGATATTCCCAAATGATTGCTTTTGAAAAAACTACCTTTATGTATTTTCCTTCTTACACTCCCATCAACTGCAGTTTTCAATTTTAAGTAAACAAGGGGAATTAACATCTGTACTTAATTTCTCATTTGGATGGTGATTATAATTGTGATAAAGGTTTAACATCATATCAGTTGGCTGAAAGATGTTGTAAAGATAATTAAATTACTTCATGGATCTTGTTTAAGCCTTACCACTTATTCTAAATTGCTCTACACCTATCAAGGTTTAAAGTAATTTATATTTTAAAAAAAAATTAGAAGAAATAAAGTCATTGAGTTTCATCTTTCCTTTGTTAGCCTTATTTCAAACATTTCACATGACTGCTTTCGAGGGCACTTGGCACAAACTGTATCAGTATTGCTCACCACTACAGAAACACTGTGTGATAGCAGGAAGGACAGAATCTGAATTACCCTGAATTGCATTGAAGATCCTTTCCTCCACCTAAGCCCTCACACTGATTCCCAGACTGCTGCTGTGCCCTGTGCTGTACCAGGACTGTCAACAGAATAATTTCTAGAAAGACCTGTTTTACCAATCCTTTTCTCAGAAAAACTGAAAACTTCTGCAACAAAGAGGACAGAATAACATTTTAGGACAAACAGACTATCTTCAGGGAAGAGGAAGACATTATATATTGCTGTTTAAAGAATGATCACTAAATACCATGTAGGACCATATAAAATGCCAAAAAAAGTGGCTGAATTAATTCCCAATTCAGCCAAGCTGTAAGGGGACAGAAATTCTTTCCTTACAGTAAAAGCTCCAAAGAAGACTGAAAGCTTTTAAATTCATAATAGATAAGTTTTAATACATGACCCACTAAAACACCTACTTTTTGACTAGTGAAAACTCAAAGCAAGTAGGGAAGAAAGAACACTGAGCTAGGGAGATTTATTCATTATTTCAGTGCTAAAGATGGAGGAAAAATGTGGCTCAGAGGAGTCTGTACTTTAATTAGTATAACTCTTTATTACTAGACATTTCCCAGTGCCAGAATACAGCCTTTTAAAATGGAAGGAAGGGGAAAAACATACACAGGGGAGAAAAATATCCATCACTAGGGGAAGTGAGATGTTTTAGAAGTGACATTAGCGGTGTCAGATTGTCTTTGCTAAATTGACTCCTGCAAAGTATTCCTCAGCAGCCCGACAATGACTTTTACAAACTGGCCTACTTTGGTGCATAAGGGCATAAATAAATACTGTGTAATTGCCACATAAATACTTTATAAAGACGGGCTTCTTCTGAAAGAGGTCTTCTGAAGCCAGATTATATGAATAAAATCTTTCCACATATAATAAATACTGGTTTCCATCAGACAGATTCCCTCCAGGTCAATTTGAGATTTATTTAATGAAAATTATCCAAAGAAATAATGCAGGAATAAACACTGAAAAATTAAATTGTCTGCACATCGGATAAGTCTGAAATAATTAATTAAAACCTTACTTGCAAGTAGTGGCATTACAATTATTTATGACTGGTTTGGATAAAAGAATAAACTTGTTAAATGAATGTGTGGTTTTCACCAAATCAACTATAACTTACTAAAGTAATAGATCTACCTTTCCAGTATCACATATAATACTGAAGATTGTTAAACCTATCCTATTTTCCCACACCATTGATGAGCTTGCTAATCAGCTGCAATTGATAATATTAAATATTTAATCGTGTAATGTTTTATTAATCTCTGCTCATAAAATGTTAATAGCAAATTTTTGCTAATATAATACAGGGCTCTTGCTGAATCTAGAAGCTGTGGTTCTTGATGGATTTTGATGCTGCATACTTTGTGATGGTCGTAGAGCATCAGAAGCAAAAAGGAAATACCATGAGAATTAAATGCACACTCACCAGCACCAGAAGTGCAGACTGCAGTCTGAAAAACAGATAAGGGAGTATAATTTGCCTCATGGTTCCCCAAGGATCTGGAGAAGGCCAAAAGGGTTAAGTTTCTGCAACAAACTGTCCAGCATTTACTCCAGTTTAATGACATAATATGTAATTTTCAGGCAGAATACAGGGCTAGTCTGCAGGATGGCTAAAACTTCAATTAACACAGCAACACCAGGCTGTGTGTGGGATGATTGCGAATTACAATGCAAATATAACAAAATCAGCAAGGTGTAGCAAAAGAAAACTTCTGAGCTTCTGCTTAAAGGGGCCCTAAGAGACTCCTGCATTCCTCTGAATGCAGCACTTTCTCCTCTCTCTTCACATTCTCACTCTTTAATTGAAACACTTTTTGCGCTCTGCTTTCCTGTAGGCCACTCCTTCTTGGAGAATACTTAAACTCTCATCCCAGCCTTCAAAACTCCAATATTCACTTCAAAAAACCACAAGAGGTGATCATTCTGAAGTAGGCTTTGGCCACAGCCTTGGCTGTGGACCTCTCTACCACTGTTGTCCTTCTGCCCTCAGGAGCACATTCAGGGCAACAGTTCTAATCCAGTGCAGAGAACTCCCAGAGTAGAAGTTCCTCTACAGATATTGCCAATCTCCACTTACTATCTGTATTTTGATAACATCCAACAATTCTGGTCACCCAGAGGTAGCAGCCAGAAGAGTCTGAAAAGCAGCTCGAGTCTAGAAGATGAATTTCTGTCAAAACACAGAACCTAGGAGGGATTATTAAGAAAAAGGTGAACTTGACCAAACCAATACTTACCTATGGAAACACTGAATTTCCTGCAGTCACCAAAATAAAAATGCATTTTAGGAATGCATTACCTCTAGTTTTTCCAGGCAGAAATAAGCTTTGTACTACGCACTAGCAGAGAGTTCAGGCACTTACAGGACTGTCGCTTTTTACACATGTTGTTACAAAGCCAATGATTTAAAACAAGTGTCAGATTAATCGGAAGGGCCCAGACCAACCGGGCAAATTTTTTTACTCAGTAGATCTTTCCATCACTTTGTAGGCTACCATAGGTCTAAAAGTCCATGACAGTTAAGGTCTTCAGAATTCACAAATAATAACTGCACCACTAAACACAATACTTATTTAATTCGTTTGCTTTTTAAACAACTGACCTATTTCTAGCAGTTTAGATTGAAACTCATTTGAGAATGTTAAAATTAACACAAAATAAACCTGTTATCACAACTGGTGGGTTAGTTAGCTGCTCCCAGAAGGAAGGGTAAATACAGACAGCCTGCAAAAACTGTGGGGAGACAACACTAACAGTTGCAACGTGAAGTTAAAGTTAAATGCTTTAGCATCCTCAACTACCCTGATACAGCAACTGCCTGGGCTACTCTCCTGGCTCTTATTTGAGTTTCAAGGAAAGAATTCTTAAACTGTTTAACACTTTGTTGAGTAAGTCCCAAATCTCCAGGGTTTCTGCTAACACACTGCCTGCAGAGCACCCAGGGGCTATCCAGCTAGTAGCTGTTTACCCTGAAAAATCTACCTACTTTATAAATGAAAAAATTTATGGATTTATGGGAGCGTGTTACTAGTTGTGGATTTTTTTCCAGCTTTAGCAAGAATCGTATTCGCTTTCCTAGCAGGTTTACTAGTAAGACATACACTGGTACTTGATGTTACAATGTTTCTATGCAGTGTCAGCTTCCTTGGTAAAGCATGCAGACAAGCGCTACAGACTTCAGTGTTCAGGACTGGGTTTGATAAGAAAGTTAATGAGACTGCAAATCATATCACATGAGGTCAGTTACCATGTTCTTGCTGAGACTGTCCCAGTGATGCAAGAAAGCCACAGATGAGGGCACAACCTAGAAGCAAGTGTCTGTGGCATTTGTTAGAGGGAAAGGCTGACCTTGGACCACAAAAGAAAGAAAACGTCACGCTGAAGGACTGTTATTAGACAGAGCTCAGACCATCAGGCTGGTTTCATGCAAGACTTGAGCTGAAAGATGCCAGAGTAGTACTTTACCTCCTTCAAGGACTAGCATTCCCACTAGTATCATTATATCTATAATTTAAGAAAAATAAGTACCAAGGAACAAGAACATTAAGCTCACCTTCAGAAATCAGTACACGCAGTAAAGTATCACAGTCATTAAAAAGAAATATTTTTGAAAATAAATCCAATCAAAGAAAGATCCAACTCACCGTACATCTCTTCCACCCTTTGAAGTCACCTTTCACAATATCCCTCTGTTAAAATCACATGTAAGAATATAAATCTGAAGTAGTGTACAAGATTGCTACTATTCTCCCTATTTCTTAAGGGAGTGAGAAATTTTACTAATTGTGTCCCCACTTCAGCACAGCCCCAGCCTGTGCAGATAAGAAGATGCAGATCTACAGTGATTTCAGTGGGACTTCCGGTGTGCTCAAACCTGCCTGTGCATATGAGTTTTTCTGGATGGGAGAGGATGCAAACAACCAGCTGAAAGTGAGATTGTTCTGTCCTCTGGAAACTTTTTGCTTTAGAGGTTTAATGTAGGAAATGCCATACTCAAGATCTTAGTGTATTTTTTCTTTGTTTTAGTGGGGTTTTTTTGGTTGTGTCTTTTAGGTTTTGTTTTGTTGAGGTTTCCCCACCCTCCCACCGCAGTCACTCATTAAGAATATCTATTCTAGGTATTTGTATGCAGCTTATTAGTGAGGTATCTAGCTTCAGTCACAAGCACATTCACTACCTTCACACAATAATATTCTTCCTCTTTAAAAGTGGAAGATGTAACCAGGAACAGACTAACCAATATTGACACAGAAAGTCTGACAGAGCTGACAACAGATCTTGTGTCCTGTGTACAATTCCCTATTAAAACCATTCCTTATTGTTCTTATTAGAAACACAAACATCATCATGATTGTTATGTTTCTAATAATTGATAATTATCAATTATTATCAGAATCATTTTCAGCCTTAAAAGATAGCTGATGAGGTGCAACTGGCTTTCTACAAGTCCAGACGATTCTCAAATATTTTCTTTCCAAGAGAATCTGTGTGCAAATGGAAGTAGTGAAAGCCCAGCATGGGAGACTGGCAGGGAAGAGCTATAGTCCCATGCTGAGGACTGCATCTCACAGAAACAAACAAAAAAAGCATGAGTTACAAATGTTTGCTGAATGATCACCTGGCACACCAAATCTGTGATTACTGTTCATAGGTTTTTGGGATGATGCCCCAACTCATATATTACTCCAGTCACTTCTGTTTATCACTTTCTAAATGTTGCCAAATTATTACCCAGTAAATAGTAATTGCTCTGTGTTTCATCATCATAAACATTTATGACAAGAGACCTTGAGCTGCATTAATAACCTGACAAAACATACCCCTCTTTTCCACAGTCCTAATCAGTAGTCTACCTGGTATAAACATCCATTCCATCCCGTCACCATCAGCAAAAATGCCAAAGGTGAAATACTAGATGCAACGACTGCATGAAAAACAGAGTACAGTAGTTGTTCTTAGTACTTTCACTTCTTATTCCACAGAATTGCCCACATATTCCTTTGGCCATGTTGCCACAAAAACCAATTCTGTTTCTAAAACCAGCATTGCTCTGTTCAGCTTTCCATCATAAATTTAAATAACAGTTATATTTCTGCTCTTACTTCCTAAGCATTACAAGTGATCAATGCACACTTTCCCCTCCTGAGATTTCTCAGTTTGGTACTTATGGTCATATTGAAGTGTTTGGTGTATATTTTCCTTAGAAAAATGTGGAATTATGCACCCTACCAAAATGGTCCAGACTACCTCTTCTAACAAACCACCACTGTGACTAACTGCATTAAAGACAAAGATCATTAACATCCGAGGAGGGCCATCAGATGCTAAAATGGTATACAGTGTATACAGGAATCCTCTTTGCATTATTTTATTGTTCCTTTAAAAAACGATAAAATTTAACCTGGAGGAACTTGTTGATCTCCTTTCTAATATCCAAGCAGTGTTATTCCTAACAATATTGTCTCAAAAGCAAATTTATAGTATACTGTAAAAGATAATGACAATTAACCAGTTATACACTGATTTGCTAAAGGTTTAGAGAAATCTTTTTCCTTATTCTACTGAGAACATATGACTTGAAACAGCAAACTCAGGATAAAAGAATATCTTATACGCTGAGTCAGAGGTTTTTCAGGTGTACTACACCCTCTCATTAGATTGATAGAATATGCATCCATGATTATTCTTCTACACATTATTCTTCCTAGAATATGGGTCCCTATTAATCTTAAAACATCACAGCTGGTACTTAGGAACCTGAGCACCTGTATTGGGTCCTTTCCCTGCACTCCAACGCTTCAAAGGCTTCTCCTCCAAACAAGGGAAATTCCTGCTCCACGGGGAAATGCTACAATTTCTGTTACAGCACAAGCTGCTTTAAGGAGCTGACCGGCCTTACCGTTATCTTCCGAGGGCACAAGGTGTGCTTCCATTCTCTCTGGAGAGGACTGGAAAACAACCATGGGTGCAGGAGGATGTCCCACAAAACTAGCCTTTGATAGCTGGTAAAACAATTTAATTTCCAGAAGTCCAGACAAGCTGGAGCTGTGCAATACATTGCACCTCCAAACTGCAGCGTGCTACACCAGTGGTTGGTTTCAAAACGCAGGGGAGCCCTTAGGAGGCCACCGACAGACCTACCAGTTTATCAGATACTATATCCTCTGCCCCTACGCTATATAAGCTAGCCTTGAGAAGTCATTTCTGTGCCTTTGGTTTGGGTGCCCGTGCCCAGGAGCTGGCAGCTGGGGCTGCTGCGAGGAGAGGCCGAGGCTGCCCTGAGGTGGACGCGGCCTGTCCCCCGCACAGCGGCCCTGCCACCACCCCAGGGCACAGCTGGGCCCACCAGGGAGCCAGTGGCACCTCTGGGAAAACGTAGTGAAGAAAGGGTGAAAATGCCAGAGAAGAGTGGGGAAAAAAGTGTGAGAAATGCCAGTATGAATACCCAGGTAGGATAAAGAGCAGAAGGAGGAAGGGGTGCTCCAGGTGCCAGAGCAGATTCCCCCGCAGCCCACAGAGAGCCCCCACCAGAGTAGGGGATGTTCCCCGAAGGAGCTGTGGCCTGCAGAGACGCCCTGTGGGAGCAGGTTTATCCTGAAGGAACCACAGCCTGTGGAAAGGCCCCACACTGGAGCAGGGGAAAGGCATGAAGAGAAGAAGCAGCAGAGATGAAATGTTATGGACTGACCACAGCCTCCTATTCCCCATCCCCCCCGTGCTGCCTGGGGCAGGGGTGAGGCAGGGAGAATGTCCAGAGGAATCTGGAATGAAGGAGCGAAGATGAGGCTTGGGGAAAGATAGTGGAGAAGGTGGTTTAATTTGTCTTTGTTTCTTGCTATCCAAATCTATTTTATTTGTCAATAAATTACATTAGATTTCCCTAAGGTCATGGAATAGTTTGGGTTGAAAGGGACCTTTAAATGTCATCTAGTCCAACCTGTTTTGCCTGACATGGTGGTTGGTAAATGTTGTCCCTGTCTTTATCCTGACCCACAAACTTTTTCCTCATTTTCTCCCCCGTCCTGTTGAGGATTGGGAGTGAGAAAGCAGCTGGGTGGGCATCTGGCAGCCAGCCAACGTAAATGCACCAAATCTTACAATTTTTTTCTTACTATTTAATAGCAATAATGATACCAAAATACTAATTAATATCTCTGGTGTGTTGGTGTTCTGTATTAATGGAAAACACTATTTTACTATAAAAACAGGAGAATAAAAAAATAGGATTTGTCAGATAAAATCATGATTTCAGTTAAATCCAAAGGTCTCATCACAGCAAGGGAAAACAGAATTTACCTATGCAATGAACCTGCTTATGTATAATAATTTCACTAATTAAAATACTTTCACTAATTTCACTGATGTATTTAAGCAGATAATAATTTCATACTTCAAATAAGTAAATGAAAATACATTAAGCAAGGCGTTTGAATAATGTTACTTACTACTGTGCTCTTGAGACCCACCCATGCCCTATTTTGTGAATGAATAGCTGTGCATATAGCCAGTCACCCAAACAGTGCCTATCTAATGGAAGGAGGACTCTTCTCAGTAGACAGCAAAAAAGCACAACCTGGATGATTAGAGGCCCTCTTACCAGTCACCTCATTGACACTAAAGTGAAGGGTGAATGTCATGAAAATAATGGAATTAATACTATAGCTATTATATACAAAAAGTACTATAGAGAGCAGATATTTCCTGGGTTTCTGCATTTTTGTAAAAAAAAAAAAAAATTACTATTTGATATATAATCCAAAGAGCAATTACTGACTTCTGTTCAAAGTCAATTCTTCATTAATTTCTTACATGTTATCTATTTCAAATTAACTTTGGAACTGTTGATAAGCTTCTAGAACATGGCTGACACCAGTATTCAGAAACATACCCACTAGCTAAAGAAAACTAGAGAGATAGGCAAAAAAGAAAATAACTTGAAAAGAAAAAAGGAGACTTGAAGAGTCATATGCATATAGAAAGAAGTTGAAAAAGATTCATTTTGTGTTGAGGACTCTGGCATTATTAAATTGAAAAGAATCTATGTATGTGCACATGTATATTACTACTTCTATTAAAGAGCTGTACAATAACATGGCTTCTCTAGCAACAACCTCTTTGAAGTTGCCTACATTTCACAATACATTATTAAAAAGTTGTATCATTCCCTTTACTGAAATCACCTTTATTAAAGGGAGCTTGGCTAGCTCTTTGTTGCATGTAGATGTACCCTGGGGGACTTAAAGCAACCAGAAAGATATAGATTTTAAAACATCTTAAAAATATCACTGACCAAGTTCTTCTTGATTCCACTATCTGTCCCATCCTTACCATAGGTGTCCTCAAGCTATCAGCTAGGAGACAGAGACCTGGTCATTCTTCTCTCCTTATTCCAGTTAGAACAAACATCTAGAGAAGGAAAATATTTTGCATCAGTGAGATGACAAGACTTTTACTGTAACTTGCAGATTAGTCCTAGTAATTCTCCTTCACAATCTCTCTTCACAAGAACCTTATCTGTCCCTGTCTCTTCTTTAAGATGGTGCTAATTTCAACTTCATATCTGCTGTGGGTTCCAGGTGAAATCAATTTAATATTTTAGTCCAAAGACCAGAAGCACTTGAATTAAACTAGGCACTAATCATCAGATGAATTTAATTTTTAATCAGGAAAGTGTATAAGTGATGGGAATACAGAAAAGTAACTTAGTGCCCTTTCACATCCTAAAACTGTGTAATTTAAGCTCAAATTAACTACTATCCCAGCCACTTAGAAAAAGGCACTGAAAGAAGCTGCCTTTTATCACCAGTGTTATCTACAGCAATTTTGGAAAATTTTGCTGAAACAATAATAAAATATTAGGGAATTGCAGGCATTATGACAGATGGAAAAGTGCATATGGCATTTTATTTCTTGAATGTATTTTTATTTTAATACATTCACAGAATCCTCACAGAAATCTACAGCTTATTTCATATAGCCCAATTAACATGCACTCAAGATGTTCTAGCTATAAAATGAAATTCATTCAATTCAGAAGTAATAAACTCCTACCCAACAAGAAATTTGTAAAGAAAATAACTGAGCATTTCAAGGCATTGTCAATCTAGTAATTCATCTCTGGCAAACTTACTTCATGATCAACAGTAAATTAGCATTTGTGCAGTGGGGACTCACAGTAAGAGAAACTCTGAAGCTAAATTTCAGACAATCAGTTTCAAAAAGGATATTATTCCTCTGGAAAGTGAGACAGAAGTCAAATACAAGCACTGAGAAAAGGGTTTTTTACCCTTCTTGACAAACCAGATTAGTGGGCAAATATCATTATAAAAACTTCAAGCCATACCTAAAATATTGTTTATAGTGTGCTAAAGCCTTAGCATTTAACATATATACTATATGTTAAGGACTATATGTCACTATAATCCTTGGTCAAGTGTTATAAAATGTTGTGAGGGTTAAAGATTCTTAGCTTTCTCATTTATTTTCTGCATAATTCTTTTTCAATCTCTAGCTGTGAAAAAAAAATCTTACAAAAGCAGATTGGAGATGGAAGCCTGGTCTTTGGTAATAGAAACTGAGCACTGAGTTTGTTAGAGCAGCTTTGAGAATCCTGCCTGCTAACTATTTTTTTTATAACCATTTTAAAAACATAGAGGATTAAAAGATGTTGGAATCAGTAATTATTACTCTGTGTACAAGAGAACTTGGTAGCCTCAGTCATAGTACTTGACTGCCTCCCTTTATATTCCTTCGACTATGTCCCTGGAAGATTTCTGCACCTGAAAAATCCCCTTTCTCACAGGATCTTGTAAAGGAAGCTGCATTAGAGACAGCGCTGCTGCTTTCAGACCTCAGGAAGGCTCTTTGTACTCTGCCTTGCACAAGATGTTTACTGCATCTTGCACCTGCACTGGAGGCTCCTACTGCTGCAGAACTCCATTCTGAAATAAACCTCCAGGCATTTCGGTTGCAACAATCTACCTGTCACAGACACCTGTGTTTAAAACTTTCCTATGCTAAGACTGCTTGGGCTAGAGCTGCAAATGTGGTGAAACGTCTGGGATCAGGAAATGCAGCATTGCTTCTTTATCAAAATTTGCGCACACGATTTCAGCAATGCAGTTCTAGAATATCTCCCATTTCCACACATTTTTCTGAGAAATGAGTTCAGTTCCTGCAGCATTAAGCAGAGTAGCACGGAAAGTGTAAACGTGGTAGAGATACCATGAGAGTCCACCACATGAGACAGCTCAGCTTTGTGCTGCCTCGGGAAAATGAGTTCCCTTGGCACTCATCCCAGATGGAAGCAGCCAGGGTGCCACAAACAGGAGTGTTTTATTTTATAAATAATACATCTATCAAAAGATTACACTGCCCATCAAACCATTTCATTTAATAAGGATACATCTAAGTGTAATCAACTTTGATTCATTATCTTAAAGCTAGGATTTGACAGAAAATATATTTGATTCAGTGGGGTATCATCTGATAAGGAGATATAGCAGATCAAATGGATTTAACAGTAATCCAGGATAGGATCACAGTGCATTAACTCAGCAAGTAACTCTCTTATCAACCACAATGCCAACTGTGTAAAATGCATTATACACCAAACTCCTTTCAATGCCACATCCTTTGTGCCAAGTTTGTTTTGTTCATTCCTGTGAAAAGTGCCAGACTGGAGATATTAGAATCCAAGTCCCTCCTTTATCAGCAGAACAGCAAAGAGCAACAGCAGCTCCTGCATACTGCTGTGCTTCAATTCAGCTCTGGAATGGCTGCTTCCAGGGCCAGAATAGATTTTTATCCACCCTACTAATTCATATCTAATTAAATATGACAGTCTCATTACCACCTTATTTCTTATTAACTTGTTACAACAACCTCATTGCTACCAGAGTGGTTACGACTAATGGTCAAGATATTTGGATATTTAGTACTGGAAACCATCTTATTCAAACTGCAGAGACTGGGGAACAGATATCAAACAATTTCTAAACTGGGGTAAACTCAGCTGTGTAATCTATGTGCAATATTATTATCAGTATCTCAAGATGTGCAGTCCCCACATGTCTGTTCTAATCACTGTATACAGGTAACTTTGTGAGTTATTATAACACCACAATTAAAACAGATTCTTCTTACACATCTGCCTTAATTTAGCAGTCATAGTGACTAAGTATTATTCCTCTGGAACCACTGATAGCTCATCCGTCACATAGCCAAGTTACTGCAATGCTTAATCTTTGAGAATTCGTTGGAGTGGTTCAAGGCAGATCTGCAAATGTCTCTGACCTCAGGTGAGGAGAACGACTCCTGAGTGAAACAAAATACACAGGAGATATAGAAGATGGAAACCCTAGCAAATGTGAGACATAAAGCTTGCTAGTAAGTGATGTTTTATTTAAAAGATGCCATTCACTAGAGTTCTTTCATATTGTCAGAGCTGGCAAAAAAATTAACAAGGGCTTCTTGAAAGAAATTAAGATTAAACAGGACATTGTATAGCTAGAACTCATAAAGCCATGTTAATGGAGGAAACTGCCATAGCCTCAGCCTCAAATATATCTAATCCCATAATGTGAGCTTCTGAGCCAAAGTATGATCTCAGTGTGGTCCAGAGTATGCACACTTCCTACGTATGTACGCAAATGCATGCATACAGGAGGGCGGTATTTGCACCCTCTTGTTTGAATCTTTTGAGAAATGAACAAAATTAATAGTTTAGTTCACAAATTACTTTTTTAAGATCCAGCCTGTGTTCAATAGTTTTAGAGTTTATTCACAGGAGAAAGAAAACAGAAATGCAAACAAAACATAGATTCCTGTTTCTTAAAAATTCTTGCCCAAAAACACTTACTGTTGCGATCAGCATTTCAGTTACAGCAGTGAATTTTAAGTGCTTTATTCCAGTTTCACTCCTAGTTTGCCATAACAGATCCATGGAGTCAGTGGAGCAGCACAGGTGTAGTAACCAAGAGAAGCATTTACTCATTAGCAGTTAAGGCCACAGTCACCAGTGATTTTAAGTCCTACAGCATATCACAAATCATAATTATATTGAGCCGCTCATAGCATCTTCTCCATTTTAATTTCCAGGAAGAAATGAAGCAGTACACACTCCGAGTTCCCAGAGCACCTCCCTGAACACATGCATCTTTTCTAACGTAATTTTAAGGGCATCACTTCCAGCTTCATCTGCCCGTTTGTCAGCTTCTCATGCATGCATGCCTTCCCTTCAACCAAGCTGCCACTTACACGGAGAACGACCTCTGAACTGATGGATTTTTACAAGGCAGACTATAGATTTCTTTCTGTTACAATGACTTAGGAGGAAAAAAAAATCACCAAAAATTTACTCTCTGGGTTGAGAGGAAAAAGTGGCATTTAGATATAAAAATGAATGTAAAGATCATCAGTATATAGACAAATAAAATATTGTCCTTATTAGATTATATTTTGTTGCTCTGCATAATATGACTTGCCCCCAGGTGTGAGCATTTAAGGGGACAGTAACAGCCAGATTCTCATACGCAGTAAGGTCTTTTTATCCTACTCTGGCAGCGTAAAGAGACAAACTATATTTATTGCAACTTTAAAACACCAGAGAAGACTAAGGAAGCTTTGATATAGATGTGAATAAAGCCCTTTGCTTTTTATATAACTGCGATAGTGACAGTGATTGTGACTGCAGGTGAGCCAGCCCACACATGACTGTTATCCAACAAATGCAATTACAAAGGAAAACAAGAACTCTGCCTGGGAAAATACTGCATGCAAAAATCACATCACTTTGATCTTCTGTGCATGCCTCCCTAGCCATCAGGTACTCCACAGGACACAGATAAGTAATCCAAAGGCTTATGTCTTACCAGTAGTGCCTCATGTAAACAGAAAATATTCACCCTTTCTTTGTCCTGTCTGCTCACACTTCATATAATAGCAGAAGTAAATGCCAAACACTTTTTTCATAACTCTACTGTCTTTGTTCTTTTTCCTGTTCTTTTCCTTGGAAGTGCAGAGTGAGTACAGTGAAATCAGCACACCCTGGCAAAGAGATGGAATTATGTGCTTTTCCTTGATTTATCTGTGGATGAGACACTCTAGCACAATTCACCAGACACTTCAGATAAGAGTAGGCTGAGAAGTGAAAGAAGGAGGTAAATGAAATGAAGAACAGAAGCGAGAGTATTACATTTCTGCTAGCATTAACATACATTCCATCCTTCCTGTGAAACCCTCTGGATCTCACAGGGTGAAACTCTTGATCCACAACTGTTTAGGATTTGACATTTCTGAAGTACGCATCTATTTTCCTTTAACTGATACAGTTTTTCTTTTTTAGATGCCTAGACTCATTTCTCAAAAATGCAAATGGTGTTGTTTATGTCAAAAGACAGCCAGTACTTTCCTGCATTAACTTGTCAGATAAATTCTGGCTCCCTTTCAAAATTAGTATTTTGGCAATACCTCAGCATAACTGGTTCAGCCAACATTGAAGACAAAATTAGAGAAAAATATATTGTTTTGCTCATGTTGAAAAATTATTTTAAATTTCTATCATAATAATTTGAGTCTTTGGAAGGGTGATTCAAATTCAGTCTAAAAGTATACCTTTGTATGAGGAAAATGCTTCTCATTTTTATTCCAGATAACTACTTCCACATGACTAGTAAAAATTTTATTTAAAAAAACCCCAAACTATGAATTTGAACATAACTAAAGAAGCTGGTATATAAATACTTGGACAACTCCATTTTTACTTAGCAAGAAAGGGCTGTACACACAGTCAAAATTAACTATACAATCAAAGAAGCTAAATTACTGATTACTTTTTCTGTTCTCTTATTTAGTAGTAGAAAAGACCTGCAGCCTGCTCCTGGACATCATGTCTCCCTGGGAGACACAGTGACATGGCAGGGGAAGGGCAAGGAGCCAGGGAAAGGCAGCATCTTGGCGTAGATTGGTAGCTATAAGATACAGTCCCAGTATTCTGAATATGTGACATTAGATACAGCAGAACTGGGTACTCAGCACTGCAACTGCAGTCTAGGGAAGCTGTTCCCTACAATGCTAAGGAGCAGGTATTTTCAGTTCTGTGTTCTTTTTAGTCACATTAAAAATAATACCTACTTTTAATCTTAATGTGTTCAGGCATTCATTTCCCATTTGCATAACTGGGGTAATAATGTCCTTTCTTGAGAAAGAAAATCCTGTGGTGTTTGTGTCAAATGCAGATGCTAGGGCAAAGAGCGACACAAAAATTGATTAGGACTTTAACACGATATGTTGAGATGATACATTCTGTAGAAAACGCAGGGATACCACATACTTTCAGCTAGTGAGGTAGTGTTGTACCTCTAGTTCTAATTTACTTTATTACTGCGTGAAGCGTATTTAGTCAAAACGGGTCTAGAAGCAAAACCTAAACAGACCATGCAGGGAACTAGAAAATCCATTAGTCTTTGGCAGCCTTATTGTGGAAAACCTTTTGCACACAACCTGGGTAATATTTTTTTATCGAACAACAGGCTTTCATAGAAATTATGGTTGGTTAATATTTTGCATGGATCTGATCCCAAAAGAGCTTTAATGTCCATTTTACTCCTACCATGAAAAGTGGAAAGTACAATACCTGCACAACTGCAAAATATACATAAGTTTGAAGAGCTTTAGCCCTAGATTTATGACACAATTTAGGACATAAGCAAAAAAATTAATTCTTCAAAATATCGATCAGTTGACCCTTGTTTAATGTAGCAAATGCATTGGTGACCTCTTCCTAAGAAAGTCATGCTTGGTCTTGTTCACTGCCACCTTTCTGAAATCAATATCCTATCCCAGAAATTAGCAATCTTCTGTGCACTAAGTACTGGGCCACTGAGTAAAGGAGAAAACCACAGCATCACATGTTTTTAGAGAAAGGCCTAAAGTTCTCTTGATTCATGAAGAAGGGAGAGTATTTGGAACCACAAAAATTAAATGAAGTGCAGGCTTCTCAGGTCGTATTGAACAAAGTGCACAGAAATAAAAAGAGAGGTAATAGTGAAATATATGTGGTGTTTCCTATTGGCTAGTTTATGTTGCTTCTTGTCTATGTGTCTGTGTGTAGGTGACATGAAGAGAGATAAAATCCACAAGGAGGAATTTCCACAGAATGATGTTGCAAAGCAGAAAATGTACCTAGTGATGATAGAGATGGTAATTCTCAACCACCTGAAGATAAGCCCTCCTTTCTGTGCAGATGTTTGTTTTAAAGCTTGTCTGTCCCTCCTCTAGACTTCTTATACCTCTGTTACCCCCAAAGCAGAAGACATGCAACTGCACCAGAGCTGTTACAGTTCTGATCCCTCTCATACTCTGAGCATTCCTCTTCCCCCACATACATTCAGTTTCCTTCTTTGGAAACTGGGTTTTTCCTACTGTATGTACGAAAACTTAGCCTGTGGCTTATAAATTCATTGGCCAGTTTCCCTGAAACTCAGCCACATGATAGAAGACTTAAAAATATTCCATGCTAGACGCCAGAGAACCCACACAAAATAAAGCTCTTCATGTATATCTTTACTCTGACATAGACTTCAGTCAGAGCTTCTTTAACATGACAGGCAGTCAGCTACAGTGTACAAATCCAAAAGAAACCAGGCTCCCTCAGTCACAGTTCAAAAAAATCTTCTGAGTCCTCTGCAGCATTGAGAACAGCTTTTGAACCTGGAGCAGAACCTTCAGTAGGACTCATCCTATAATTGTGCAGGGCACTTGGTGGCCACAGTTACTGAAACGTGAGCTGTGACCCTCATAGAGATGGATTGTAGAGACATGTAAGTCTACTCCATCATCGGAGCCAATGGCACTGCTCATATGCTCATATTCATAGCACTCAGGACTGCAGTGTCATCTCCTAATTTTAACTATCTGGGAAGCTAGCAAGTGCCTTTAATGGTTTTAAACTCAAGTAATATCTAATTATGAAACAACTCTGTTTAAAACAGAAGATATTTTCATTCTAGAAAAGAATTCAAAATATTAATTCCCATCTGATGTAACCTGCCTAATTTCAATGCATTCAACAGAGTTGCACCATTTTAGATTAACTAAAAAGCTAGATTCAAAATGCAGCCCCTTCCTTTGATTAACTACCTGGCAAGCACTTCACTCGTGCTCAATTTATACAGGGTACAAAATCCTTGCTGTTCTCCAAGTATTAGCAGAAGCTTTACCCTCTTAATTATTTAAGGTAATACAATGAGGTGGTCACTGACCTGGTTGAATAATGAGAGAGACAGTCACCGAGCTTTAGATTATTATTCAAGCAAGCTAAATCGTCACTTTTTCTGTGAAGGTACAGATCCAGTAATTTATTCAACACTGCCATCTGTACTTCTCATAAAGGAAATGCATTTTTTCACAATAAAACATGAAAAGTTAGTGAGAGATAAGTAAAGCCTAATCTTTTGCTTAAATTTGCAACAGGGAGTGCTAAAGCATAATATTTTACCAACAGCATTAACCTTCAGATTGGAGATATTTACCTTCTCCTTTGCATTACTGCAACTTCTGCACATTTCTGTCTTTTTGGAAGAATTGCTATTAGAAGCAATGACTATATTAAAAAATCAGACAATTTGTTTCAAAATCAATCCCAGAAGATAAAAACATTCTTGAAGAAGCCTCTAAGACTAGTTATATAGACTGGAAGGAACTTCAGTTGAATTATGTAAGCCTTACATACAAATTCTTTTGTGCACTTCACTATCTTTTTTAAATTACAGAATATTTTTTTCTTAAAATTCTTGTTCACAAACACTTTTTTTTTTTCTGAAAAAGGTAGTTTCCACTGCGTCTGTAATTCAACCACAACTTGTAAATGCAAATGTGATTTTTCACAAAGAGAAAGAGGCTGTGTGCTATAGATTGTCCGTGTGAAAAATATGAGTTCACAGTTCAGTATACTAAAGGCAGCTGCTGAGTAGGCTGTTTTCTGATATGCCATAAGAATTACCAACCGGAAAAACCCTAAACCACCATCTATTCAAATATCTGACTTCCAAATGATGGAAGCAGAAAGTTACAGGTAAATCTATTTTCAATTATAGGCCAGAGGACCCTAGCCAAAAAAAGAACAGTATGTGTATGAGCTACCACAGTACTTCTTTCTCAGTGACAGCACCAGTACCAGATACAAGTCTTAGGACCCTTTCCTTAAAACGTAGCTCAAGACACATGGCTCATATCCTCGCCTCAATTTTATCTTCAATAGTTTATGAGTTCCAGCCATGATCTGGAAGCACAAATATGCTCCATCATAACCCACAGACATACATTTTTTGTAACAGTCTTTAGAGCTAACCAAACCATTTTCACATCTAAATACAGATTTTTTTTTCTCAAAAGTGCAAAATTCAAACGTCATTTAGATGGTTTTACTATGTTTTCCACCACATTATACAACTTCAAATTATTTAGAAAGTGTTTAGTATCTAAACCCTAGTTCATAAATTATTTTCATGAGATATAAAAGTATATTAAAATACTATGGAAATTGTTGTTAAAATTAGTAAATTGGAAACAATTTTGCCATTTTTCATTACATTGTATTTCTCTTTTTCACCCAGCTTTGCTTTTAGGGAAAATCTGTCCCTTTCTTACAAAACCCAATAAACCCTTAAATTGAAGTCCAACTAAACTTGCTCAATAGAAGATGGACACCAAGTGATTATTTGTCTCTCTGAAATTCTTTATCAAAAGCAGTGATGTGAATGGTGATCCCACCCGGTCTGTACTGTTACAAACTGTAGCTTTTATCTGTCCTTTCTAAGCATGTTTTGGGCCAATAACAAATTGAGAGTGACTCTACAGTTTGACAATTATTTCAACCAGTTGGAAGCACGTTCTAAGAAACGTTTAATTTTATACATAAACTGCAACAAGGGGAAGGAGAAGGACAGAGAACTGGAATTATTTCCAGAACATCTTCTGCATCAGACATTACAAATTGTCAGGAGAAGTGAAGGATCCACACTCAACTCCCCACTCCAAATTAGTCAAAGGCAGGACTGTTCCTGTCTGTTTTCCAGATGCACTACTGCATATGAGGCAGGAATTATACCACCAGTATAAAGAGCCTCTGGATATGGATACAAGGTTGCTGGTGAATCCTACCACATCTCAAGTATGGACTATGGCAGTGTCATCAAGTAATTACACATATATCCAGCAGAAGAAAATTTACAGGGGCTTCACCAGCAAAAACTTCACAGCTAAGAGACAGCTGCCTCCATGGTCAGTCAAGAGCTGAGTAGAGATTTTTGTGAATGCTAGTGACATCTAAATACTGGCATCTAAAAGAAGATTTAGTGCCTATATGTTCCTGCAAATCAACCCTAAAGAGACTTTTCCCATCCTTGGCTTTCAAAAAGAAAAGATTAATTGGTCATCAATAACATTCTTTATCTTCCTGGCAAACTCTTGCTGGATACAAAATGTAGCTAATCACGTCAATCCATTTTCTTCTATTGTTGACACGAAACATTACATACCTCCAGGCTGGAAAGGTTTCCTCATTTTTGGTATGGGGATAGTTTCAGGTAACTGAAGAAATCTCCAGAATGTTCAGTGAAACTGCTTAGGGAAGGGTGCAGGAGTACCAGTGCCATTTTGCACACAATTCATCATTACTCTGCTCTCCAAAAGTTTAGCCCTTCTACAGTCTGCCCTTGAATTTTATCTTTTGTTCCTTCAGAGTGAAATGAGTCAGAAAGTTTAATAGTCTGGCAGCAAATCTTTGAAAGACACTGACCTTAGAAACAAAACCCAAGGCACTATCAAAGAAAAAAGTGAAGAGACAATATTCTGATTGTTGCAAAACCACAATTGAAAAGCTGCTGGAAGATAATTTAGTATTATGACATTTAAAATACGGCCACTCTGTAATCATCCTCTTCAGTTTAAATCTAATGGGATCAGTCCTAAAGATGCATTGGTAAATCTGCATTACTGCATCCTTACTGCTGGCAAGTTTTACATGCACATATCACAAAAAGAGTGTAGAAACATTTATTTATAATTTTGCTGTCAAAGTGAGCATTGTTTTGGTAACTGTGCAAGCCCATCTGACAGGAAATTCACCCACCACACTTCACAGATCATTGAAATTATTATAATGGCTCTAAACAGCAGATTGTTGCTTCAGGACCACCCGGCAAATAGGCCAGCACTAAGCTACTGCTGTAGTACAGGTATCTGGCTTCCCACCAGTCGTTAGCAAAAGCAAAGCAGGATTCTGTAAAAAATGCATCAAGACAATTATCACCCGAAGGTAAAAAATTTGTATATTCCATCAAACACTGTCAAAAATGTCCTATGGGGAAGGGCAGTCCTCAAATATTCTTGCAGAGATTTAATCTTAGGTACAGATGTTAAATAAATTCCCTAATGCTACCTTGCATTGGTACACCAAGTACCTCTATCTAACTTTCCTGAGAAGAAATAAAGCAATTTCCTGCATGATACATATTGCCATTGTTAGATTCTGTTGTCTACCTCCTTCTTTAGCTCCAGAAAGGCATTCAGTCTCAGTCTGAGTATTTTTTCATAACATAGCAAGGACTTGACTAGTTTGTCAGATACAGCATGCTCATTGGCTACATTTTTATATTAAAAAATTAGTAGACTGGCAGCAGAGATAATATCAATTTACACCCAGCATGCTGACTTAAACCACCTTAAACAAACTTCTGGTCCCTTCAATTCAGTTACTCCCATTTTTGTGACAAATACTGCTATGAAATGTGTGATCCCACATAAAGAGCATAACTTTCTGCCCAGTTTATTTAGAGTTTGGTATAAAATGCTTGGATTTGAAAATTACGTGAAATAACTCTTTGCAACACACTGACAAAACAAGTGTAAGAATGCCTCAGAACAAAAATCTGACTGTATAAAACATTCACTGAGGTTTCCCTACCTTCTCAGAGAAAGTTCTTTCCTGATGTGGATATCCAGGCTTGGCACTTCTTGACAGTGCAGAATTGCCTCAGTAGTAAGTGGAAAGGTTTCTGCTAACAAATGTAGTCTAGTTAGGTTGAAAACTTTCCTTCTGTTCCCACATATATAGGATATCACACCAGTGTAGGGGAACGTGAGTCCCTGACTACTGGTGCCAGACACAATGTCATCAAGCACTCACTCAGCTGTGCCGCGTAGGCTTAGGAGGCACAGAGCAAGTAAAGGAGCTGAAGTAACAGAGCTTCAACACTGTCTCTGATAGCAGAACTGTGGAACCTCAGTGTTCGTGTGCCTACCAAGAGAGCGACAAAGCACAGACAGCATGGAAGACAGGACTCCCACCTACGGCCAGCAGTTGTGACATGCTGCGTGAGAAGCTGTGAATCTGCAAGAGCACGTGCTCAGAGAATGACAGGAAGCTCTGCAGAGGAAACGCCACACAGAGGAGATGGACTGTTTCAGGTTAAACTTGAGGAATGATCCATTTCTCAAATATTTGAATTTTTGTTTAAATATTATCAAATACTTGGAAGTTACATTATCAGTAGTAGTCAAATGAAATTACTGTGACTGCAACATTTAAATCAGCTCAGAGTCCTGGTAAAGCCCTCCTGTAATCTGTATGTAACACATTTCGACCACAATCTTTATAGCCAGTATATGAGAAGACATAGACTGAACATCTTCCTAGTTCTTTCTTGGTGGTGTATGAGGCACAAGATTAAAACCAGGATAATAAAATTCCCCTGAGTTGTTTTCTGTACTTCAGATACAGAAGAATTACATAAAAGAGTTTCTATTATTATTATTATTGTTTGGCCATTTCTCGTATGGAGTTAAGTGTCCCACTTTGAATAAATATGTCACCATTATTTATGTGAACAATAGCGTTAAAATATAACATTTATGGGATGGAAGGAGAATAAGGAGAGCTGGCAACAGCTGCCAGAGAACCCTGGAAGTATGTAATGAGTTTCTAGTCACTAACTAAAAATGTAAAAGTTCACATAAAAAGAAGTGATTATTTGCCAGTAAGCCTTCAAGTGCTTCCTTTGTGAAGAGCCACAAAGGGAAAAGCTGGACATACTTTACAGTGCAGTTGTAATACAATATTCAAGTTGGTATGAGGCAACTTCATTGGGTTCAGTAATGAAACCAGCAGAAACATGGAGTAAACCCACGGAGTAAACTGGTTTCTCTAAGACATGTTGATGCTAAAGTGATTAGGGTTTTTTAATAAATAAGTATTAATGGTTAATGAAATGCATTTAGTGATGCCACATTTCAGACTGATATCTTCCTGTGCAGCTAAGAAACTGAAAAACGTGGCTATTGATCTATTTGGTTTTAATGAGGTAAAATAAACACTGCAACTATCTACATGTACTATATAAAAAACTATTGCATGTTAATTAACTAGAAACTGTATTCTCAGAAGTGTGATTTATCAATGTTATGTAGTTTCCTAATAGCCTTATTTTCATCTTTGCATCTTTAAGTAACATGCTTATGTTAACTGCAGTTCTCTGCTGGGAATTGTTAACATACATGCCAAAGCTGTTTATATTTCCCATAAAAAGCCAAAATAACATACAGCTAAAGAAGACATTGCATAGCATCCATACCAGCACAAGGGTGGGTATCCTATTACACACAAGGTTTGCCTTGATAAGTGTATTAACCTGAGACTTGAAACAACAGGCCACAGGATGTTTTTCACATCAGATATCCAAGATACCAGCACACTCATGGGTGTAACACAACCCTGTTACCTTCCTCACCCTCTTTACCAAGCTCAGGTTAGCAGAGACCTGATCTGCTAGATACCTGTGCAAATCTTCCCAGCTGCAGGTCTGTCCTTGGCTATAAATAAGATTCTCACAGCCTGTTCTAGTGTCTACTACTGAAACTGTGCCTAAACTATATATAGCATGTGTTTATGCATTTTAAAATTTCCTGTTTGATCGTGAACAAAATACTGCTTTAGCAAGTGTCAGTATTATCCTGGAAAATTAAGGCATAAGACACATTGGATTATTTTTATGAAGACATTTTTTTGAAATCAAATGTCTTTTTTTAAATTTTAAAAGCTATGTGAAAAATTTAATTCCATCATTATGTCTACATGTTAATCTTCTCAGCACACTCATTAATGCATCAGTATCTATTTTTACACACAGTCACATAGGTTCATACAATTTACATCTTCTTCCATACTCTATCTATGTGTCATTCCCAGTGCTCCTGGACATGTGATCTACAGGTGACAGAATTCTCATGCATGAATTACAGCAAAATTATTACATGGAGCTAACTTCAGCAAGGCAATCTCATGTACTTGGACAAAGAGAGAAATAATATGTGCTAACACTATCATCTTACAGGATCTATTCCCTGAGAGACCTTGCTCTTTTGCCTCAGGTGACAATAGTCCTCTAAGCTGGAGGTCCAGGCTCAGCCTTGGCATTTAAGTATGGTAACAGAGTTAAGTAAATTTATGAGATCACAGACAGGACTGTCAAATTGTGTAACTGGATTATCAGACAACATCACAAAACCCCAACCTGGCTGGCTAGTTCTGAGACAAATCTATTCTTTTCCCCGATTCAGATAATTTGTTTCTGAAGATCAGTTTCCTATATCCTTGTAGCTTTCCTGATACTGAGTTATTGAAAACATTTTGGCACATTCAGAGAGCTCCATTCAAGTTCCTAAAAGGAATGACACTCCATGATTAGTGCCACTGGCAAACAGATGCACAACAGATTAATGAAATGTTTTACAGTCTGAAAGTAGTATAAAAAACACATCAAGAGTCAAAAAAAGCATCACTTATCATTGATTAAACTTGCTTTAAAACAAATGCATAGACCTCATATAATGAAGACAGAATACGTGCAGCGAAATGTAAACCTGCAGAGGAATTATATGGAAAGGTTCCAAACACACTGCACCCAAGCAACAAGGGATTGTTATCATAAGAATGCATTGGAGATATTTTTTCTGTTTTTTCTTCTTTTAGTAACAAACATATGCAGGGGGGGAAAAAAAAAAAAAAAAAAAAAAAAAAAGTGAGTGTATGCTTTGCTGTTTAAATACTGCAACAACGTAACAGGTCAGCTCTTCCAACAGGTCCCGTCCCAGCCACGGACACAGCTGCAGAGCAAAGTGACCAGTCTCTCCCTCTCTCCTCCTCTCTCCGGGGGTGGCAAGCAATCATCACTTTCACAGTTCCTCCCAAGTTCCTTGTTCAGACTCTCCCTAGAAATTAAGCCCTTTTTAGTTGCCCTCTGGCTATTTTCCAGAATTTGCTTGTCTGATACTTCTTCCAGGCCTTTCATATGCTGTAGCTTGACCTATCTTCCTCCATTTCTTACCTGAATTAACCCTATTCTGTGCAAGTTTTGTTAATCTTATCATGGTATTAAAGAAGAAAGGGTCCACGATCCCTAGCAGTACAGCTCTATTGACTGGAGGGAAAGTCTGATGTAAAATCACGAGTGTTCCTCAACCCCATTCAGAGACTGACAATGCCCATCATGAATGTAAATATTACACTCTGTATTTTATTATGAGCAAAAAGAAATTGGTTCATCAAAGTCATGTATTGAAACTTGATCTCATGTCCAGTAAAACACTGAAATTATCTCATGTCAAATGCACCAAAAAGGCGGTGTTGTGTTCTGTGCTAGACTGCTCTTCTTAATGATTTATCAATAGATATTCTACTCTGCAAACTAAGAACATGGACTTGTGTTCTTTATTTCCTTTTGTGCATTTCAAACTTCCAGAAATGTGTTGGCAGGTTCGATCTCAAAGAACATATAGAGGATGTGTCAGAATGGGTAACTAGACAGCACATGTTCATAAGGGCAGTATTTTGCTATAGTGTTGCCAACAACTTTCCTCCAAGGTGAACAGAAAACTTGCAATTCTTGGTCTTTGAACCACTGCTTCCTCTTCCCAGACTGGGCATTCTACAGTTTTTACAATTTGCCCTTGAAGACAGGATCAAGTAATAGAGCTAAATGTGATCCCATTTTGTAAAAATTCAAATAGCTGGCATAGGATCAATCTTGCAAAAATGAGGCAGGTGATGTCAGCCAAGCCTCCTTACTCTTATTTAGGACACTCTCAAACTGAGCCAGAGAAATGGAAATCTATGAAAGGGTACCTTGCTGAACTGTGATGGACTATATCCAAAAGAAGACTGTCACAAGATAGGCATACCCTGATGGATTTATTCCATTGGGCTGCAGAAAAGGGGGACATTAATGTGAAGAATTTCTAGTTTAAATCACTGAGACAATTTTATTTTGGCTGAAACTAAGTAAGATCTCAATAGAGCTACAAGTAGAATAAATTTGTCCTCTGGGATTAATGTTTTGAATGTGTGGCTTAAATATTTTATTATTTACCTGATAAGTTAATTTTATATTACACAACCTTTCTAGTCTAAAGTAAGGAGACAAATTTCCATTCTTGTGGTCAAAGCCATTATCTCCAAAGCATTTATTCAGTTGGTACATTTCACTTTAAATTTGATTCTAGCTTCAACTGTATTGTTTTCTAATTACATTTGGTGGAGGTTTCACCCCTGTATCTGTATAAGCTGAGTTATTCACAGTTAGAATTTTATTGCACCTAAATCACAAGTGTGGAATGTTACTTCACATGTGATTAATTTGAGTGATCGTCAAGAGTCTGCCAAACAGCCCATGTTCACTGAGACGAGGCTTTATAAATTAGCCAGGCAGTGGGTCTACCAGGAGAGTTTGTGCAGTAGATAAAGACTCTGCAATAGCTAGTGGTGTTTTTATGTGTAATTAGAAAATGCATTGTTCTCCAATCAAGGAAATTAATTAAAATCAAGCAGATGGTAATCAAGGCACATTGCAATATAATTTTCTCTAGCACATGCATTACTCTCAGGTGCTATCAGTGTACAGTATTGGTTTTACACTGTAAATTTAGCCCCAGGACACATTATCCTAACTATCTGTTTCTTAATATATTCTTCTCACTCATTTTTCAATTTGCTGTTCATCTAACTGTACAATTAATCCTGTGGTACACATAAAAGACAGTGGCTACAGATTTTATTATGGGATACTTTCTTCCTTTCTACAACACTCCCATTCAAAGAAAAAGCTAGATTAGCAAGTATCTCATCAATGAAAACTGCAAATTATTGTCATTGTTGTGTGTAGTGTGATCTCATTGATTATGTAATACAGTGGGAATAATCATCATATTAGCACTTGAAAACTGAAAATGTTGCACAGTTTATCAGACATTTAACATTCTCTGTAAAAATTTTTGACT
Source organism: Athene noctua (assembly GCF_965140245.1). Taxonomy (NCBI): domain Eukaryota; kingdom Metazoa; phylum Chordata; class Aves; order Strigiformes; family Strigidae; genus Athene; species Athene noctua. Next base: position 8,145,479 of record NC_134044.1, read on the forward strand.
CAGAAATTGCATCATTTGTTATTTTCTTTCTAAACACCTCAGAGCTCCCGAAGGAAGATAGATAACAGACCAGGAAGCCTCTGGAATGAAAAACACCTGACAAAAACTAAAAATCAACATACAGAACAACCTGTCCACATTTCCTTTATTTATCAACAAACACTTAAGAATAACAGGGACACTTAGAAAACTCAGGATCGGTTTTCCCAGTTGTAAAGGCTGAAATTTCAAAAAATACAAGTCACAATAGCTAGAGCAGCCCTTTTACTTTCAGTGATTCAAAAGTGCTTGATTATGTTACTCTCCGTAACACAGTAGAGAGATACATGCACACTCCATGTATTTCTATGATGACGTTGATGCCTAATTCTCATGTCTTCAGATTTTAATGCGAACAGATGCAAAAACATAATTTCAAGCCATTGTACATCCATTCCAGTTAGCAATGATACCCGGCTCTCTGTCCAAGTCTCTTGTCCAAGTCTCTAAACACACTGTTTTTTTAATTGAGCTTGGCAGAAATGTGTCAAGTATCTAAGAATGACTTAGTATCAGGAAACCAATGTGTTTATGACTAACATCCCCTACGGGAAAAAAAAAAAAAAAAAAAAAAAAAAAAAAAAAAAATCACAAAAACAAAAACAAACATGAGAAGAGCTGTTTTTTAAAGCATAGCACAGTTAGAGCCCCTTGTCATGCTAAGGCATGAAAACAGGTTAGAAAGAGGAATACACAGTTTCACAAGGAAGATCTGCTATGACTTGTGCCTCTAGCAGAAAATTCAGTGTGTGTCAAGTGCAGAGCTAGCCTCTGGCTGCATTTCACAGGACACTTCAGGCACTGCTGAAGATCAAAGGGTACATCTCAGCCATTCTATCCTTGCATGAGAGACATTAGCCTGTGTTTATTAGGTGGAATTCCCCTACAAAGGTCTGCTCCATACCCAACTTGGCAGGCTGTGGTAAAGACCTCAAGTCCCACTGACAGCTGCCTGTTCACCTCGCTCTATTTTGATTTGCTATGTCTAAGAAGAGCCTAAATTCATAAGTTTCACCACAGTTCACCTTCCTCATTGACAACATCATCCTGGTTTTTGTGTTACCTGAGGCCAATACTCTTGTATAGACTCTATGTTGCTGTAATACTCTCTCATGGGTCAGTACTCCTCCCTTAACTTAGATCGTTTAAAGAGCCTTAATGAGGTGGCAGTTTGAAGGAAATGTTAATCACATTTTTTCCCAACAAAGATACTATGTTGGTATTGTATAAACAAGCAGATATTTATTTTGAGTATTACAACCCTGAATTGTTCTTAACATATTCTAAATGAAAATAGAGGAATCAACAAGGAAAATATGGAGAAAAATCTGGAGTTTTTCCAGGTATCAAGAGGCTAATCTTCCTTCACCTATTTGCCTGGTAAACTGTGCTGCTTCAGAGGCAAATAATTAGAATTTACACACCTTATATGTCATTATCTACTCTGAACACTGAACATATGTTCTGTTAATATAATACCCTTAAATTTTACAAAATAATTACTCATTTGAACTGGTTAAGCGGTAATAATGCTCTCTTGAAGGATGTGAGGAAAATTAATAGGGTGTATTTTTAGCTTTCTTTTTTATTGATAATTCAATTCAATTATATCCTATATGTTTTATATCTCTTTACACCTTTGCTTTTAGATACTTTACCCCCCCCAAAAAAAAAAAAAAAAAAAAAAAAAAAAAAAACACAGTTATGCAAAGAACTTCTTAAAACTATTATACTCGGACTAACAAGGCTGAGAGTGGATCATGCAGAGCCATATTGCTGTGGTTTATAAATACCATGATTCATTATGATCCTACATACAGCTGTTATAGAACCATGACTTTTTGCACCAGAGTTTAAAGCTACACAGAATAGCAGAGAAAAACAAGCAAACAGTAAACTTTCTGTGAAGTACTGTAATTTCATCTATATCCTTGAATCCAAAAGACTCCTGTAAATCCAAATCAACATGATTTTTCTGGTACCTGAGTAACTTCTTAACTATAATGTCAAGCTCCTGGTATCATTGAAAGTGCTTAAAATGAGAGGTAAAAAGTGGGAGAAATGAACAGCTATTACAAAAGCTATTTCGGTATGTAACATTTTGGCCCAGCTTTGCAATGAATAATGCAACCTTAGAAATGCTTTTTAACCACATGTTTCAAGCCTCCATCTGTAAAATAAAGGTAGTATCTATTATTGAAGATGAACACGATCTGACCAGCAAATGTATACAGAAGCTTTTTAGATCATCATATTGACAGGATAATGCCAAGGTAATCTTCTAAATGAAAAAAAAAAAAAAAAAAAAAGGACCCTGCAAATTCAGATTGCAAGGAAACTCAATAATATTTAACAAACTAAACATTAGTCTGCTGTGGAATAGAGTGCTTTGACTAGCTTGTTTCCATAAGCATATTAGCTTGTTTCCATCATACTGTGCAGATATAACCTGGAGCTAAACTCAAAAGCAGACCAGAGAGAAGGTCGATCTGAAGCAAGCCTGTATCCTGTTACATGAAAGGATTATTGGCCCATCTCTGTTTCTTCTTTCCTCATTGGGTTTTATACTAAATCATCTTATTTTTTATGACTCTTTTGTAATAATGTTCTTTCTTACCATCTAGGAGGTCCATGAAATTGCCCAGAACTGTAGACATGTTAATGCAGAACTCAGAATACAAAATGGAAAATAAAAATATAGATGAGGCAGAAAAATAACCCTTATTGTTCCAGATGATCTATATACAATGAAGATAAAGAAAGATGGCGAGAAGCAGTGATGAGAGCCATGAATTTGGGAAGCTGTTGAGTAGAGCACTGTCAGAATAGCCTTTTTTTTTGGCAAGAGAAGATTTGCCTGCTTGTTTTTAAAGTCAAATGATATTTCCTAACCAGCAGCACAACTTCTCTAACTTTTCAAGCAATAGCACTAGCTATGGAATGATCCCATAGTAATGGGATTCCCTTTCTGCTCTTCTAATTGAAGTCAGTTTATCACATCTGGTAAAGATTACCAAAAATCTATAGCATCCATTTTTCAGAAGGTCACAAAGATGATAGATGTTTCTAATAACAGTGGGGTCAGAAAAAATAAGCCTTTGACCATAATCAATCTATAGGACCAGATTTGCCTAGAAAGAATGAAAATGATGTGATAAATCAATAGAGAATTAAGCAGCAAATCTGACCCTCCTCCTTCTCCCCATTCAGTCTTTATGTGCCTCAATGTCAAATCCATTGTGGTCAAATAGATTTTCTATAGATATTTAAATGAACAAGAGCAGATGACATCTATACTTTTCAGTTAGAAACACTGCTGACCCCCACTCCACTTTTTAGTATAATTTTCTTATTTCTTAATTCTTTAATAAAATAAAATCTGATATTGTGTAAGCCAAAAGTGGAGTTTACATGCTGATGTAGTTCATTTGCCAGAACAATCAAAAAAAATTAATCTCAGGAAGAAAATTAAGAACAATGAATGTAGAGGAGTTTTCATGCAAAGCTAACATGGCGGACTTGATTTAAAAAAAAAAAAAAAAAAGCTAAGGGGTTCTTCCCCTCAAGCTTTTCTTACTCCTTATGCACTAAAACTGACTGTTTAACAAGAAGACTAAATCAATGAAAAGGAATGGCTCCTTGGAGATCCAAAGTCAGGTGCTTCCACCCTCTGGGTAAACAGGATATTCAGTATAATGGAATGGAAGGAAAAGGATTTCACTTTCTCACTATCTCAATGCAGTTAAGTAGTAGTATAGCTAGTAAATAAGAGATTAAATTCCCTACAGTTTGAGGCTAGGCCAGAAAAAGAACTTTGGGAAAAGTGGAGAGTATCATACATAAAGTGTATACCAGTAGCTAAATTCAGAGTTTGCCTTATTATTTGCTGCTTAATATTAGTGTTGTGACATACTGAAAAATGTCTCCCCTATTGTACCCTAGAGAATATATCACCTAGTCTTATTGCAGTCAAATGAGCTTTCAGACCTCTGCCAAGGTCTTCCAGATTATTAGAGGAAACAAAATGGGTTATAGGCATTTTAATTCAGTCTTACTCTTTTACAGCTTCCTATCTGCCATCTGTTAACTAAACCAGAGATCTTAAATGCTGCTATAGATTCAAGGTAACTTTCTACTGCACCCAGATGTCTCCTTTGAAAAGACGTTACCAATTAAGTTACTATCAGTTCTATTTTAACACATTGCAGACTGCAGACTTTTACACATTACTTACTAATGTGTCATTACTGTCCACACAGAGATGTGTATGGGTGTGTTTATTTCCATGCATACACACACACACATCGATGGATGACTATGTCTGTTGAAAAATATTGTACTGATTCATGGTCAAAATTCAGCATGATCAAAACCTTCATTATGCTCTTAGCTCATGGGTCTGGTTACTTTTTCAATATTAAACAAAATAGCAGGCTAATCTTTACCCTGGCTGTAATTTAAACTTGCAGCTGCAACACATTCTGATAAACAGAAAAACTTCACATTTCTTCACTCTCAGTTTGAGATCCCCCACAGGTTTCTGGTGGGGGGAAATCATTTTAGCTGAGACAAGAATTAAATGAGGTTGTCAACCTCTTTTGCACTTCTTTAAGCAACACAAGTATCCCTTGCAAGAAAAAATGAAAAGAACAATATCGAATGAAAAGAAATGGTAAGAATAATTTAGCAAGTGTCACTTTGGCTTTTTCAGACTTTCACAGGCAGATAGCATCTTGCTGACTGAAGATGAATCTAATTCTTTCAGATGGCTGCTAGAGTCACCAGACTCCCCTAGCATAAGCACACACAAAAATTCTCATGTAAAAGCCAACACAGTAGAATTAATTTCCTTTCTACTGGTTCAGAACAAAATAACAATTGGCATTTTATCGGATAAAATGGCTATAAATAGATGTTCTTGTGAAAACTATCTCTGAGGCTATCCTGGGGCAAAGTTTCAAGGGGGTAAAAACGGTTGTACTTGGAGTCCCACTGTCAGAACTAATATATGCTCATTGCTGGAGCCACCACCTCTCATCTTCATGAACTCTATGCCACCTTGGATATAAAATTCAGTAAGGCTCCAGACAGTGGGTCACGTTCACTCAGAACTGCAAATTTAAACCAAATCTCAGTTACAAACATACCCTGCTTTTAATAATATCTACCAACAGTGATTTTAATTTCTGTGGGCGTTAGCCAGTTCACTCTTAATACTCTTTCTAGACAACAAGATTTCTAGGTTAGGATTGCAACCTAATGCCAGAGTCAAGTATGCCCGTACGTCTTGTACTGCAAGAACCTTAGCACAGCAGTGTGCATGAGCACCTCTGCAGAACACAGTCATGGAAGGGCTGATGAGCCACCCAGTCTCCTCACCACTGGGTGCACCTACACTATGCAACCAGAAGTGTACCAGTGAAATTAGTGATGCTCCCACGCTAATATCTGCTGCTTCCATAGCTGACCAGGTGCCCTTTTACATGCTGTGCCACTTTTCTTGCACAGCCTGGGCTGTGCCAGTGGAGGCAGCTCTTCACTGTACTCCCATGAACAGAGCAGAAGTGTTTGCTATTGTTTCTGAGACTGCGTCTAACGAGAAAGGGCTGTAGGCTCCCACTAATATTAATACAGCTACTAATGCATTACAAAGGGGTTTTTTGCATCTTCAGAATGAAACAAGAAGAGGCAATTTCTAATTGATCTCTTCTCCAAACCTACTGTCTGTGAAATCCTGGGCCTTCCTCAATAGAAAATCATGCTTCATTGGGCAGAATATTCATTACTACTAATCAACATCTTCAAACAACAGGGTTAAAGCAGTCTTACTGTCCTTTATTTTCTCATGACACTGAATTAAAAGCAAATAGCTCTGAAATGTTTCCAATGTCCTTCCATTGCCATCTGGTGCTCATATCATGTAACTGCATGTATTTATATTTAAAACTGTCGTTCTCGATCCAGGCTCCCAAGTGCATTCAGGTTCATGGACTATCTCTAGGATGACTGCAAAAATATAACTATAAACTGCACTCACTCTCGGAACACGTAAATTTTCAATTCAGCGGTCATCCCTCTGGGAAAATTTTACAGGTCAAACTATCAAAGAACACTGGTAATTACTATATACATATCCATATGTGTGTATATATATATATATATATATACTGACATACACACATACACATAGTGTGCGTATATTTGTAATAAGTCATTATATATCTAAAATTTACCTGAAGTCTCAAGATAAAAAACAAGAATTTGGCTTCCATGCAGGCAGAAGACAAGTGACACAGACTATTTTTTCTATTTTCCTCTGCACACATCACCACCCTCCCCTGTCCCGCATATTCCAATAACATTAATCCATCTACAAAAATCATTAAATTATCTTAAATACAATGAGATATTCTGACATGTATTGCAGATATCATCTGAGTTCTAAATACACGCAGTCTGTATTTTTTTAGGTATTTCTAATACCTTGAAAACAATGTAAAATTCAAAAAGACATCTATGATTCTGACATAAACTGATGATTTATGAAGCTGTAACATTAAGAAAGTTGGTTGTTATTGGGAGTGCTGGAATCAACTTACCAAATACCCGTCATGCTGAATTTCTAAAGTTTAATGTTTTAGGAATGGCTCCAAAACCTGAGGTATTTAACAAATCTTTCAATTTAAAAAACTCTATGGATTAGTGCAGATTATGTTCAATAAATTGCATGCTCTTATAATTAGGTTGCATCCCAAATTTTAACCATTTTTTCTATGGCATTCAATCCATGCTTCACCTGTTCCTTAGGGACAATATCAGGCTAAAATAAGCACCAGAGAGCATTGTATTGTATTATCATTTACTCTGGCCTTTTTCCTTGTCACTATATTAGCAGGAATGGAAGGAACAGAGGTCCATGAATCAAGTCTGTCAACTACCACATGGTAAAATTCTGCCCGTGCAGAATTGCTTTTTTCTGCAAAGAAAGCCTTCCTTTGTATTTGTTTGTTTGCAAATCCAGTCTGACTTGAGAATACTTAAAACTACTTCTGCCCTTCCTGGCATCTAAACTGTCTGTCTTTGGTAAGCAGTTCCTTTCTGTGTTCTAATATCCTCTCCACTTACTTTCAATGTCCTTATTTGCATAATAACAAGACTTTCCTGAAAAAGAACATTCCTTCATTTTCACCTCTTCCCCAAAATATAACATTTCACTTTAAAAACCCCCAAATATTCTGAAACATTGTGTTTTAATGTTATGGTTCAGTTTTTAATTGGTCTAAAACAATACAACTTTCTTTCACACGTTTTTTCAACCTTTTTTTACATGCTTAATACATCTGAAGTTTTTCCCCAGGTTTGCTCTAGAGTAAAAACTACATTATTCAAAACAACAGCTATCACAGTAAAGGCAACAACAGCAATTGATCTACTATTAGTGTCTGTAGTAAATTTGAGTTTCACCACTCCCATTAAATTCCAGACTTATGTCACTGTACAGACTTTTTACCATGATTCAGATAGTTTCTATAGAATCTCTCCCGCCTCCCATTCTCAAACCACCATATTTCATATCTCTCTAGCCCTTGTTTATTTTGTAGGAATTCTATTAAGGACCCATAGGACATCAGTTTATTTCATCTTTTTTCTCCAGAGCCAAAATCTTGCCGCATATGAAAAATGGTTCTTTAAAACTTTATAGTTTATTTGAACTTAAAAGATATTAATTCACCAAGGAATACTGCTAAGGCTGCTCTAGCTATTAGCTAGTTCTTTCTTTATGAGCCTTTGATTTCTTCAGAACATGCTTTACTTTATTAATCAAACAGATTACTTCTGGACAGATCCAGGAGTTACTGAAAATGTTTTCTAGACTCCAATGGGTTTTAGATCAAATTCTTGATAATCATTGTTACACATGTGTTTGGTCTCCAGGGACTGAAAATTAAAATTCTGCTACATATTAAACATTATAGATTCAAAAGACATCAGGCAAGCTAAATACTGATCCATCCTTCTTCCAGCTAAATCTCAAATTTAGTTCTGTCATTTTCTCAAAGCATATAACTATATGTTACATTCACTATACCATGTCTAAGACATTTTCCTTACAGCAGTCACCAGTATGTACTTTATATATTCACAATTAAAGGAGACATGTTACGTCTAGAGCTTCTATTGAGGTAAGAGGATTCTGAGTACTCTACAACTTCAAGAATCATTCGCACAATCTACTGGTCCTGTCAGCAGAAAGTTGGCTGCTTTCTTCGCTAGCTAAAACATCATAACATGACAAACAGCTTTTACCCACATCAGTGAAGCTGTTCTAACCGCTGGGCTAGAGGGAATACAATGGCAAGTCTTTCTCAGCAGATTCTGCTGAAACTCTTGCACTCTGTATGAAATACTTTGTTCGAACATGTACAAAATGCTCACTGGGACAGCGCAGAGACCCCAGGTATCCTTTTGTGCGGTCCTAACTACAACCTCTTTCTACAGCTAGTCCTGCTCATTTTCATCCCACCAAAACTTAGGCTTTCTCCTGAATCATGCAAGGCAGGTGGACTAATCATCTGGGCGTTGCTATTGCCAAAGAAGCTCGCCTATCCTAGAGGTTTGGTGTAAACATAGTCACTCTGCTGAGTGTTGGAAGACAGGTGAATGGATTTGAGATTCAAGTCTAAACAATAAAATACATAAACTAGAAGAAAAAAAAAATAGTTTTGACATTCTGACAAGAATAAGCATACTTAAGAAAAGAAAAATTCAGATTTTACTACAGAATCCTGTAGTAAAAATCCCTCCACTGAACAGAGTCCTTTCTCTCTTATGTTCTGTATGAAATACAGTGTTTAGGTCAGGAGGAAATGTTTCTCAGATTGGAATGCAAGAGATCAAAAATACATGATGGTGAAAGATGATTCAAAAACATTTTGGAAAGACCCTAGTGTGAACTTACTACTCAGAGAAGTCTTTTTAGTATACTAGTCCCATGAACCAATGCTGTGACTTGTGCAGCCAGTGTCATTTCTCCTTTCAAGACTTTTATTTTACAGTAAAGTTCTGAGATTTTTTTCATTTCATTTTTTGGCATTGTTCTTTATATTTTTGGGCAAAGTTTTAAAATCTAACACTAGATGGTGCTTTCTGATGAGAAAACCCTAGGCCCCTTTTTCTTTAAAATATTCTCCTGCTGCAGCACTGGAGCAAAATAAAATGAGCACTACAATTATGGCAGGCTTTGAAGAACCATGCCATCAGATTCCCATCACTTGCCTTATTTCTGAGGAAAGCAAACTCATCATAGAATCATTAAAGTGTAATCTGCAGAATAAAATTAAGTTTCTGAGTGCTTCTTTTTTCATTGTATGAAGCTCCAGTGTCACAAAGTTAATATTCTGTGCATATTAAACACATTAAAATAGTGATAGTAGTCATACATGGCACGGGATCATTTTATTATTAGATTATAAGATATTTTATTTCTACAGATATAGATATTTAAGTTTGTTATTTAACTGAGTACAGATATTCTGTTCATATATAAAGTACTTAATAAATAAAAATAATCACTCTCCATAGCAAGTGATAGTAAATTCTGATACTACATGAGAAATAAGACAGGAAAATGCTATTCTTATAAATTAAAAGCAGGAATAAACAGTCTACTGGAAATGCTGAGATAAAGTAGTTATTTTTTTCTTTCTGATCTATGCTAAAATGAAGTTAGCTGTAGTTTGCCTGGACCACCACCCCCTGATCTGTGGATAAGTTCTTTTTTGACATTTGCATTTGGTCAAAAGGAGATGACAATGTAGGAAAGACACTGTAGCCAAGATTAACAATATGATGCTTTAAAAGATCTTACTTCTTCGCCTGTTATGCATTCCTAATAAGTCTATAAGTCTCATATGTGTGTCATTTTTAATTAGATTAGCAAATTATCTCTCAATAGTGGCTAAGTACATTCACCCATTATGGAAAATAACTTAGTAGTTAAATAAATATCATGACCAATTATGACTGCAATGAATCGATGCTCTAAGTTACCAGACTGATGAGTTGAACACAGAAAGAACATTAACTAATTACATCAAACTGAAGAACAAGCTGAGCTCTATATAATAGCTAATGCTGCAAGGAGGACAGTCACTAACAATTAGAGATGTGTTATCTTCACACTCAGCTGATGTACGCCCCTGGGGACATACAGTGGCTGACCTTCCCACTGAAAGCATTAAACCGTGCTCTGCAGGAACTGAGCACTGCGGAAAGTTTTGATTCCCACAGAATTTCTTGTTCCCTCCATAGTTATAAATTTATTTAACAGGGATTAACTGGTTGTGATGAGTGAACTCCCAGAAGGTCTGATTCTGTCACCCTTGCTGAGACAGAGTGCTCTCTTTGATGTCCCTGGCCCTACTCCTTCATAGGAATGCCTGCGTGGCAAAGCACTGCACGAAAAAGGAGCACAGAACTGAACTGTGACGTAGTGGGAAGGAAATCTCATTCTCAAGACTCAGAAGGGCAGTTTGCTGATTAATTGTATCATATTAGTTAATTATATTCTTACGTTACACCTTGGATTAGAAATCATATGGACTCATGAGGCAAAATACCTCCAGGGAGTTTTGGGGGTAAAACGCTTGCTGCTTTGGAAGATGGCCTATTACATCCATGTAGGACTCCTCTCCAGAGATCACATGCACTCCGCCTCCCATTCCCCATATGGGAAAAACTCCTTCCGCTGTCCAAAGAACGACAGAAAAAGAGGATCAGTTTTTAATCACCTAACTCAAAGTCTGGGCAATGTAAATTAGGAGTTTTCTGTAAGAGAAGAAGTTTTAGAGTACAATACTACCTAATTTCACCGCAGTTTCTGCAAAACTGACATATTTTTACAGTGAAGTTTTGATTTTGTTAGAAGTTGTATTTATTTTTGTTCTTTCCCTGATGAGGAAAAGGGAATTCTCTTCAGGTCACGTGAACCTGTTCTGAAAAATTTTTACTTGTTGCATTCAATCTGAAGATCACTTTGGATCATTTCAACAACACCAAAGATGCCAAAATGTATCTGGTTTTTACTCGCCCCAGAGCTGGAGCTTCCTGACTAGACTATGTGTCCCAGGATTCATCATAGACTTAATTTTCCAGATGAGCTCCAGACAGTATCCCTGCTATGACATCCTGTGCCTCTACCCACAAAAGTGCATGTGGATATGAAGCTTCAAAACAACACTGCAGTAGCCCTTGTCAGCTCAGTTTGATGTCGAACACAGCTGTTAAAAAATGTTTTTGTGAGGCTAACAATCCCTCCAAGGTCTCAGTATTGATACAAAATTTTAAAAATATATGTTGATTTTAGCAAACAACTGATTACTTATTTTAATTATAAATTGACAGAGGATAAATGTTAAAATACCCTTTGAGATCAAAATTCTTCAGTTAGACCACTAAAAAAGTAATATAACAAAAAGAAAGTACTAAAGTGACACAGAACATGGAATCCTATTTAATCTGATTTGACCTTTTTTCACCTATAGAGACAGAAGTAGAAAGACAAAATCACAGTGGTATCCCAGATACAGAACCAGCATACAAAAAAGGTTTTTGCCATTCTTTGATGTTTTAATATTTTGTCTGAGAGCATTAAAACTGAGCATGGAAGTAATAAAGAGAACTTTATCTATCCATGAATGTAAACTAATTGGATACAGAACACTTGAGAATCTCTGAAAAAGTGGGGCTTCCCCAGCAGCATCTTCTGCAAAGGAAAAGGTGTGGACAGACAGATTCTGATTTCATTTATTGGTATAAATCCAAAGTGGCAACATATCAAGTAAATAATGCAGGGATTTGAGAACAAAGTGTGAAATGTGTAATTTACAGCAGATTCTGAATAAAACGGTCCAGTCCTATACCTAACCAACTTGAAGACAGAAGAAAATAGCATTGCATAGAAATAATTCAGCTTTCTCCTTCCATCTTAGGTCACATAAATCAAACAAGCCATAGAAACGTCACGGACATTATGATCCAGAATTATAAATAAATATAAACTTTGATAAGTAATAATTCCTTTAAGCATCAGTGAATGTGAAAGGTCACTTCACTGTACCAAACACCTATATGAGCATATACCATATAATGGTGATTCTCAGTGATTCAGGTGAAACAATAAGAGTAGCTTCTGAAATAAAAATTCAGCTGTGACTGAGTTTGGGTGTATACTTGACCTGTAAAGACTGTAATAAAACTTTAGGGCTGCAAAAACACTTGAACTGGCCATGTTCTCTGATTTTCTTCTTTCCTCCATCTCATGTGTTATAGAGAAAAGTCATCTCATTCCTTTTGCAGTCCAGTACTCTTTCCCAGTTTGACTGGCAGGCTCCCTACCTGAGGTAAGATACAGGGTGCCAGAGCCATGACCTTCCCAGTGACAATGGCACGCATGGTGGGATTAAAGACAGACTATAGTCAACTCCTTGCCACTCATCTCACAAGTGTGTCTTAACCTATCATCTCTCCATTGCTTCACATTCTTCAGCTTGTGCACAACAGAACTAACAAGCAACAAAGAATACAGCAAAGTTATTTTTCTTCAAAAGGTTTTAGTTTGTTTCCTTTGTTTTTCATGAGGACAGCACTGTGGGTCTCCAAAGAGTTCATACAGACCATTCCTGCTCTTCTTGCTAGCTAAGCTCTTCTGGACACAGTCGTCAGCACTAAAATACTGTTGTTTAAATATTTTTCTTACTTCCATATGGAATACATAAAAAGTCCAACCAGCCAACAGTCATGGTCTTGTTCACCCTTCAGAGTGGCTGCAGCTTTAAACATCTGTTAAAAATCTGGGTGGAAGTAGAAACATTAAAGAAAAAGTTTCTAAAACTGTGCGCCCCTCAAGGAGAAGTGGAATTACCTACCACTGGGCAAAGAAAGGGAAATCGGTGGTTTTACAGCACTGTCACTTCTACCCCTCTAAAAACCTGAAAAGCTACTTTGGAAACATCATAAATAGAGGCTCTGTTCATTGGCAGGCGGGTAAAAACGTAGATTGATTAAGTTCCTTTTCAACAATCCACTGGATCGATAGATTTCACGCAGTCCACATGAGCTTCCAGGACACACTCCTTTCATCCCTTCTACTTCACAGCTACATGCTTAGCCCTGCTGCCTGGCAATGTGAATTGCAGTGGAAATCATTAGGATATCTTTAGATTATAATGTTAAAGGAGATAGACAATTTGTCCATCCCTCCTTATTTAATTATTTCTATCTCCGGCGTCATTGGTTTTTAATAACAATCATGTATATCTGCAGTTCACACTTCCATCTCTTCCTTCTCAATGGTTCACTGCAAGCTTTTGCTATGGAGAAGCTGAGTTCAAGATTGATGTAAGATTTATTCTTTTATTATTTATAGTCTTTGTTCTATTAATTAAGAGGAAATTAAACCAGCCAGAGACCTATTATTCTTAGATTTAGTTAAATGAAGGTAACATTTGACAAGATTATGCACATTTTACTCAATACTTTTCAAATCTCTTTTGTAAAATAGGATTTAGCTTTTATCTTCTTGAAAGGATATTTTTTTTATCTTGGGATCAGGTTTTTCTGTTTCCGAAACAAGCTGGAATCAGTGGCAATATACATAACTACTTCACTGAGAGTAATGAGCCACAGTGGCCAATGGGCCACTGTAATGACAGTATTTTTAAAACAAGCTAATTCAGAGCAATATATTTCAGTTAAGAACATAATTGTAAAAAAGCTTCATGGTGGAGAATTCGGCTAAGATAGTAGAAAGCCCAAGGGAATAATGCCACAAATCACAAAGTGACCCCCTACGTTATTATAGCAATAGAAGTCAAGGGGAATTTTATCAGCTTTCAGTAGTGATCTCCCTTATGCTACAATAGTGATGAAAAATGAAAAGAAATTGCATTCAAGCACAGATAGAAATCAACCATCTGTTTGGAAACTGCTGTATCAGGTCTGCACCTGAGGTAAGTAGAGGACAGTGCTATTCTCATCAAAGTTCAAAAAAAAGAAGCTATGACTCAGAATAAAGTGAAGAGAGATCTGATAAATCCACATCATACTTATCTATTGGGTATAGTGACATGAGGGACTATCCCACTTGATCTAACAGATTTTTATCTTCTTGTGTGCTCTGAACCATTCATTTTTGTTTCAGTCTAAACACTAAAGACTAAAAGTACTGAAGAGAAAACTAAATTTAATGACAGATGTAGAGGTCACTGGGGGCAAGGAGTCATCAGGGACAACTGGAGCACTTTCAGCATGGTGTAAATTAAGTTTAGCATTGTAAAAGGCAATGATGTGTACAGATGGGGCCCCTTAGAACAAGGGGACATACAGCTTAAATAGTAAATCTTTACAGAGAATGTCAAACACCATTTATTTCTAACAATGAATGTCTAGCTCCCAGGCTCACTCGTGTGTGCTCCTATATTACCAACAGCCCATTCCAAATCTCTGATACAGAGGAACCCAATTTAAGATTGACAGAGACATAGTCCCCATTCTGAATTCAACCTAACAAGCGTTATTAAAAAGACCTCATTCTACCCATTGCTGGGCTGCCTGTCCCTAGCAATACTGAATCTGCATCAAACCAGCTCCTGTGGCTGCAGAGAACAAGTGCTGGTTAAAAAAAATGTTTTATGTGGTGTGGTAGAGGACAGATAACAGCAGGAGCTAGAAACCTTTGCAAAACACACATACTGTAATTATCAAAACAGCACCAAAAAACCCTCCAGCATACACAGAAATAACTGCAAAACCAGAGCTGAATGACTAGCCCAGAGAGCATAAAACTACAAGAAGGACTATTCATTCAATCAGACGATTGCCACTTTTGCCAAGGGAGGCCACCACAAAGGCTCACCCCAAGCGGGAATGCTGCTGGCACAGCGACACACATCCCACAGCTCCCCAGGGCATCCACAGTTGCTTGTCCAAAATGTTACCTTGAAACTATCGGTTTGTCCCTGAAATGGATGAAGCCATACTGAGTCCAGAAAACTGTGGCTCTTGCAAGGCAGTAGGGGCAAACACCGCTTTCATTGAACACCACCCAAGCCTGGGGGCTGGGGACGTGCCCCCTGCTAGTCTCCTCAGCAGCCTGGTATGAGTAGGAGAGGAGAGGGCTTAATGTACGGGGTAGTGTAAGCATGAGATCTGTTCCATCACCATGGCCAACCTGTGGCTGACGCTCTCAGTCCTCTCCTGTCACGGGTACATGACTAAACATGTTTCTCTGCAGCATACAGGCCCTGCATTCCTGCATTAGATCAGACAGATGGATTATTTTAAGCTAGCATCTTGCTTGTTCTGAAGGAAATGAGACATATCTGGGTACTTTTACAAAGAAAGAACAAGTTCTCTTTGGCAGGGATAATTAGCAGATTATAAATGCAGTCATACAAACAGTTCAAATGAAGGAATTGCCGCTTTTCTTAAAAAAAAAAGAAATTGGCCTTTCTAGAACCCATTCAAAATCCCTCTAGTGCAACTTCATACCTCCTTCGAATCTTATTTTAGTAATCAAATAAAATGAGTAAAGTTTTAGGAAAGGATAAATGCCTTCCCAGTTTTCACACATACTCACATTGCTCCCTGAAATTTAATGTCTGAACACCCCATCACACAACTGCAGGTTTCTGTTTTTACTTTTCCTCTTCTTTCAAAGCACTTCTCAATCTCACTAACCTACTTGGCTTAATCACTTGTGGGGGAAAATCCATGCCCCAGATTCATTACCATTTCATTAAAGGAGCATCACAACTTGTTTGTGGCATATTTTTGTTAGTTGAGGTCAATAAGCATTTCCTAGCTAGAGATACAGGAGTTGGGCTGTCATCTGCAGCCACAGCATACAGATAGCACAGACTAAATTTACATGGAAGATTATGTCAAAACGTAACGATACAGTCACCAAAGGGTTTAGAACTGTTACATCAAAAAATTACTTTCTCTTCTTCTGAGCCTCCAGATGAGCAGAACAGAAATCAAACTCTGATTCTGTCAAGTACAAGCCCAAGTCCATGCTTCTTGACAGACAAGCAAGCTCTACCAATCTTTTTGCAGGCACATAGTTTCTTTTCTACACTTTTATTGCTGTACTAACTACTGATTTTCCACAAGCAAATACTCTCTGCTACTACCTCCCAGTGCAGACGGAAAAGCAGCAGAGTCATAGATTGTCTTTTCCTGTGTTTGAAGTGGAGGTAATGTAAGGGAACATGGATTTTCCCACATAGACTATGTAATGAGTCTCCCTACAAGACCAAAAACAGAGGAACCATCAATCCAACACCATTCTTATTTTTTAATGTCTCCACTATCAGCCTTTAAACACATATTTTAAAAAAACAAACCCTAAACTAGTTGGTTACAACAGACATAGACTGCATGAGTATTCAGTAAAGCACGCATATACTGGAGTTTTGAACAAATAGTAAGCAAGGCCTGGCCAAACTGCTGTTCAATCTCCTTCCCCACATTCATTTTCATAAATACACAGCTAATATGTTTCAATCAGCATAGTACAGCCTCAGTTTCAAGGAGTCCTTCCTAGCACAACAATTCCCAACCACAACTTGGTTGTCACTTCCAAGAAATCATACTTACAAGATGACACCAAACACAGAAGTGATGAGGAATGGCTAAGGGAACAATGCTGGGTAAATGACATCTTTCCCTACCACCTGAGATGGACCGGGGTCTTTCACAACTTAACTGCCCTATCTTACGATGAACAAGGTGTGCAAGAATATAAACTAATCCCTATTAAATGATATTCCCACTATTAACTAGGTCAGTTTTGGTTTTATGCTAAGAATCTGCAACTGTAAAAGGCATCTCATCTGAAAACACACACCAACTTCAGGCTAGGAACTTGGGATCTCTTACAGAGGAGATTCATGGAGTTTGCTTCCTATGGCTTTGAGTCATACTTTTCCAGTATTCATACTTGCCCAGTTTCTCAAACCTGAAAACTAATACAATAGCAACCGTATGATACATTAAGATAGTCCACTGTGTCCATTCCAGAAAAATAAAAATGAGGGTTTGAGTTAGTCATTCTCTCCTTCTTTACTGCTCTGCTGAGGCAAGACTGTTATACTGACATGAGAAAATATACATGTTCATTAGCACTTCCCCCTTTTCACAGACATACATTGTGCTACAGTTTGACAAACCAATTATTTTGTACATTAAATTTCTCAATGAGACTATTTTCTAGTGTATCGATTTTGTTTCTGACAAGGTGCCCACACCTCTATATGTCAAAGCTGTTCCTTGGGTTTTTAAAAAGTTATGACAGACTAATGAGGTAGGAGAAAAGAACAGTTTTGTAAGGATAACAGCTACTTGTTGCATACCTGTATTATGGGAAGAAAGGAGCCAGGAACTTACAAGCGCATAGAAAGGCAAATAAAATTGATGACTACAAGAAGTCTTAGTCATGGTTTTAGCTATTCACCAGGACTGTCACAGAATATAGTCTCATATAAAGAAAATTCCTAACTGCAGCCTTAAAGTAACTGAAAGAAAAAGATGGTACAACCAAGAGTAAACACAGTATTTCAGAAAAGCACATTACCACTAATTTGTATAATGGTATAACATTTACTGTTATCCTCCTTTCCTTTTGTAATGCTGCACAAATACAACAATTTTTGTTAACTCCATTTCTTTTCCCCAGTAACTCTGCAGATGAGGGTGGCGAGATGAGGTTTGTACAGAGCTCTTTATAGGTATTCCCAAGACATCTCCGTTGTACATTTGAACACGTCGCTAGTGGTTCGAAATCTGTGTATTACTTTGAAACAGAATGTCAGCACTGAATAGCAGCTGCTATTGTGCCCATTTTCACCAGATTTCATGCTCATTATGATTTATTACAGAATGAAGTACTATGTTTGTTGTTTGGAAAATCACAGGTACGTCACATAACTGTGAACTCATCTGTATCATAACAAGTAACACAACAAATCAGACAGCAAGCAGTTTAGGCAATGGTTGCAAGCACAAGTGGGAGTCTTTCACAGATAAACTCAGGAGAGAAGGTTTGGCTGCACAGGAGCTCATTACAAACAAGAACTCATTGAATCTACACAACCATGTGATTCAGAAAGATTTAAATGTGCAGCGTATTAGTCTGAAAGCAGCAAAGAGTGTCATGAGGAAAGCAGCAATATTGCTGATAGAGCTGATTGCCTAACGCTACCAAACGGCAGTGCTGAGCAGTCAACACTGTAGTCTTTTCACTTGTTCATATTTGATATAAAAAATATAATGAAGCAAAGTCAAGGTACAGAAAGCATTTTTAAGCTAACCTGTCACTTTCAAAACCAAAACCTTAGTGAAGCTAACATTTTTGACATTTCCTGCAAATACATCAGAGATCTCACTTAGATTAAGGTATTTGACTTTATGTTCTCATGCAACTATATTACAGTGACATGATTTATCTACATGTGTTAAAGTACCTATAGCATCGGAACCCAGAGCCCAGCCCACATCTGCCTTACTCTCATGGCAAGAATATAAAATGGGACTGATGTAATTTTAATTCATTTCCAGCTTCCATTTCTGAAGTTCCTCCAGAGACTGCCAGAAACCTAATTCTGTAATAGAGACAGAAAAATGAAGCACACTAGTATGTAAATTAACATATTACCAAAACCTCATGAGTATGACTCTCAGATACCCTCAGATAATTGTTATCACATTAGATGAAAATATTAATGATAGGGAAATGGAAGCCATGATGTGAAGGAAAGAGACATTTTTTAAAATTATAAATATTTTCCACCTCCTTCAGCTTTTGTGATTTGCCCTTTTCTTCTTGCAATACTCTGTTCCTTTGGATTAGAATTATCAGGTTTGTAGGAAATCGTTATTTACCTGTGTTTAGTAAGTGTTCCCATGCTCAGCCAAAGTATACAGCTGGTAACTTTTTCACTTATGGTTGTAAATGGATAAAGTAGAACCCAACTTCATTGTTAACTGTAACTTTAATAGAGAGAGTTTTGCTTAATTCACTTCAGTATTCACTTCAAAGTAAATATTCATTTTCTGGTACTAGAAAACGCAGTAAAGAGTGCCTACTTATTGTTACTCTATTTTGTACTAGTTGTAGAGTGCTCTCAAGAGCTCTTGAATTTTTATACCTGGTTTGATTTACAACATTCTTTGACACAGAAGACATTTGACACATTTTAGCCATCATTCAAAATCATTCATAGAATTTAGTCAGGGATGTGGTACAAAAATAAGCACGTCCACTCTTGTTCAATAACAAAAATACCTAGCCTCCACTTGACAGCTCGGGCAAAGGATACCATTTTCTTGGATGTCATCTCTTCAGTTGCATTTCATTATATTGAAATGTAGTGAGTGAGTGACTTGTGTAGGTTATGCACTAAATCCATTGGCAGGCGGGCAGATTGTTGCTAATAGCCAATGTGCTTTTTCTGGATGTGAGGAAAGTGGCATTTTGCTAATGTTGATAACAGCTCGCAGGGCTTGTGATGCTGCTACAGCTGAAGAATGTCCCTGAATTTTAAATAATGAAGCAGACTGCTCTGCATTACAGGAGCCTCATTAGCTACACACAATGATGTTGTGAGGGGGGTTGCTGAGGACTGTGTCAAGCACTGTCTAGAAAGGAATTGCAGTTTCATTGTCTCAAGTACTCTTGTAATTTCCCTCACTAAACACCAAAAAAAGCCTTTATTTATCTTCAGAATCTCCTTAGAATAAATGGGAAAGACAAGAAAATGAAGTAGAACATGACTAATCTTAATTTGCTCATGTGCTCAGAAGTACCTTTAGACATCTGAGATGTACTTCACTCAAGGCTGCATTGAAGACCTTTGGTAAAACAAGAAATTGAAGCTGGTTATCATGAATTTAGCTTTGCCTTCTAGCAGTCACCCATCTCTCTGAAAACAAAAACTACCATAAACCGAGGATTCAAATAATAGTTCCAGTGAAAAGAAAAATGGAAAAAAAAAAAAAAAAAAAGCAGCAACAATGGATTTATACAGAAACATGGGAATACATAGGCTTTCTACCTCAACTTCTTCCACCAAATAGTGTTTATAAAGAATCTACACTGGGACAACTTACACAAACAGAATGTACTATACACCTGTTGAAATCTGTATTAGAAACTCACTTTGTCATATCAGAGACTTTACTGCGACAAGCAAAGTAAATATATTTAGCTCTAAACAGAAAAAAATGGGTTTTTAACTACTTTTAAACCCATTGAGTATAAAGCCCCAGATTTAAACATAGCCCACACATCAGAAATGTGTGGCACGCTATTTGCGAATGCATCATACCCTCAGACTTAGGTCATTACGGATCTGGTCTATCTGGTATCATGCAAGATGGCAAGAAATTCCTATTAACTTGAAAGACACAATAAGGTATCCTTAAAATTGCAAAGGCTCAATTTTAGACTGCAGTCAAATATTTAAATGTATAATTCAGAGGTGAGTATGGAGGGTACAACTAAGCACAGGATCTAGACCTAAACACTGCTCATTGGAACTATCATGCAACATATTTTATTCTTATTACTCGCTTAACTACAAACTACTTAACTGCAATGACCATTTTGCTTCAGTCCATTAATAGGTGTCAGACAAGGCAAAATACTCTACCAGTCACATTTTAATATAGGTATCTAGGGTATGTGAATGAGGTCATCTTTTAAACTACCTTTCTTTCTCCACTGGTTAAAGAGGGGTCTAGAGGACTCAAACTGAGTAGATAACTATATTTTGGAGAGCCAAAGTGAGGCTATTGAGCATACTGATTGCATTATTTACATTTTCCATTTTTCACAAATAGGCAGCACTCTCAAACTAACAGGCAAAGAGCTTCAACACATTTTCACCAAAAAAAACAGGGTTGGTTTGCAAAGGAATAGAATAACATATAAATAGATGAATAAGGGCTTCATTATACAGAGATATATATTCCACCTACCAAAAGTTAACACAAAAATCTGCTGTTTCATACTGCCACTGCTATTTCTCTTCTTGCATTGAATATGTATTCTATAGGCATACTATGAACACCACAACTCATATATTATTTGAATGTAAATAGATTTATAGTAAGACAAGAGGGTTACTATATCTGCATTGAATTTTGTATATATTTACATTCTGGTTGGCACAGCCATGAGCAAACACTAGTCTAAATTATTTAAGGCAATCTCTCTCTGAGTCTTGAACATTTAAAAGATATTACTATGTATGAGAACTTTAAATTAATGCAAAGTTTACCTATCTGCATAGCCTTTAAAAAATGTTTTGCTCCGTGCTCTTTCATAGGAAATTCACTTCAATTTGCTTCTGAGTGCAGTGCTGTCAGCTCTCACTGTTTTAAATGCCAAAGATTTTATTTGAATAAAGGATAAGTGAGGAATGGAAATTAACTTAAACCTGCCTAACATCTACATTATGTTAGAGTTCTTGGTCTCTTCTTGTCTTACTATTATGGCTATAAAATATTTTTTAGAAGAACATGAACGTGCTCAGTTGTTCAGGAAATATCCCTTTTAGGCACAAAGGTCTGTGCCCTATGCAGCTATAAGTACACGAGATTTTTTGTTCTTATGTTGGCCTTGATGCTGTGATCCTGGTGAAGCCAACTAGCCTCAGTATCCCCAAACACATAATATAAATGGAACTACCTTGAAAAGTACTTTAATATCCACCAATGAAAAATTACAACATTGGAATGAATGTTAGTATTTGTCACTCTTTCACATGAATCGACCTGTCTGAAAGATCCTTACTTTGATGGTGGGCTGCAGAAGATGTAATAACGGGATAATACTACTCAAGATTTGGGGTACAAAGGGCTTGATGCTGGAAAGCAGAACACTGGTGTTCATAAAACACTGGAGTAAATGATTGTAAAAAGAACAACAGTTGCAGTGGTATAATTTGTTTTCATTGATTTAAACAACTTCCTGAAGAAGCAGATTTCATGTAACAGTTCCCACAAAGCACTCTATCCCTTTTCCAGACATCTAAGACATAAGTACAGCTTATAAACAGCAGTAATAGGGTTAAAGGATTCCTGCCTAGTTACTTGCAGGCAAGTTTAATTCATCCTACTAAGCATGAGTAATAGCAGCAACACATTTTAATAATTTATGTGTTTGTGTGTGGCTCCGTGCAACCCTGTTTTAGCTCATTTCCTTACTCCTAAAAATATGCAGTTGTCTCCTGTTTAGCATTTGACTTATCCCCAAAATGATTATGTTTATTTCTGTCCTGAAAAATTAGAGTGGGTTTTTTTGATGAATTCTTTTAAACTTTGCTCTCTCAGAAACATAATCTGACAAGAGATTTTTGTACATCTGTATCACGCTCATCTTTTAGTTCTCCAGACTCAGTGTTTGACAGCTGGACCATTCTTATCCAGAGAAACATTCTGAAAATGCAGACACTGTCTGGCGCCAGGTGCACTGTGGTTACTGAATCTCAGAATCACTGGGGTGGCATGCAGGACGTTCAATTATTCTAACATGATCTCTTGCTGTTCTTGGATTCCAGTTGGAAAAGTCTAGCAGGCATGTTTGAGCAATGCTCACATACTGCTTTCTTACTTAAACATCTTTCTTTCTCCTGATCCTTGAAATAAGCTGGAAAAATCCATCACATCCCATTATTTATTAACAATTAAGAATATAGCCAGGAACTGCAGGTATTTTTAAAAAAAAAAAAGTTTCTAGTTTGAATATCTTTAACATTAATTACAGTACAGAATAATTGACCACATCACTGGCAGGTGATCATAGTGTTTTATTCTTTCAATCTCTCAGGCACCTTAGCTATTTATTTACAGCAAACACCAAAAAGTGTTTGTCTAGCAAAAGCCAATCTGTTCTTCATCAGAGCCACTGTGCTTCTGAGTTCGTCAGACACTTAGAATTCAGCTTTCTAAAGAGAAAGTGTGAGTAAAATATGTCCCACAATGCTTGTTCATTCTGTTCATCACCAAACCGCTAGCTCATACCTGTTGAAAATTCAGTGTACCTCAATGGACAGCCTTTGTGAATAAATTTCAAAACAATATGCTTCCATGAAATAAACATTAGAATTCATGTAGGTAGAAAGCTCAAATGTCAGAAAAATTTGATGTACCTGTGTCATCTCTACTTAAGGATGCACCACATCTATCGTCAGTTTCTCAGGCAAAAAAAAGCTGCTCATCTTTACTGATGTAAAATTCAGCAGAGTAATTTGCCAAGTGGTGACCTCTTGTGCATCTTCAGAGATCAGCTATCTGCAAAAGTATAAATTGTTCCAGACCAAGTCAACTTTGGTACAAGAGTACCCTGGGTTCTCAGCGTGATCTCATACTTAGTTTTGGAGTCATTCCCACAAAATCAGTGGCACATATAAGATCAGAATTAGAAGCACCATTCTTACAAGGAGAAAAAGTAATGAATTTCCCAGATTTTAAATGGAAACTGTAATTGATATTAATGCATAGGGAGAAATCACTGACTTGCCGCAAAAATGCTTCCACAGAGCAAAGGTTGCTGTTTCATTAAAGAGACCTTTCTTTACATGGCAGCTTTTGCCCCCCAGACTTCAGTGTTCCATTGGCTAATATTGATACAGCTACAGCTAAGGGAAGAGCTGACAGAAAACTCTCATCCTGGAACGGATGTGGTAAAGCCAGAGGGTAATTTGGACCATGGAATTTTTGCAAACAGATTATTTCCTTCTGTCATAAATAAACTCTTTATTTGCTTCCCTTTGCTTAAAGAAAACAAAAACAGATGAAATAAAAATAAATTGAGACTTCTGTTATTTTTGGCATGTGTTTGAACTTAGAAATACTCAACTGGTAACCCAGGAGACAGACAGCAGACATCTGTTAAATTCATGTAGTTGATATAAGGTAAGTAGTGACAACGTATGCTTCTTACATAACCCCATGAAACTATGCTCCAGACCCCTTCAGGGACCTTTTCAGTCCTCATGCACTTCAGGCCCAGGGTTATAAACAAGTAGGACACAAAGAACCAGTCGTGTAGGCTTGGAGAAACCAACTGCCATACAAAGACCTAATTTCACATGGCTGAACAGCCATCAGAAGGCACAGTGATGGGGCTGGAATTTAATGAAAGCCCACACTCAAAAGGGTCATATTTTAGTTGCTTATTGCCAGAGATTTTTGTTAGTTGACTGTTTTGTCAAGAAGACAAATTTGCTAAAATTAATTGTTGATTTGTTTGTTTCAGCTTTTTAACAGGCAGGTTTTTCATTTGAGAAAATGAGACTGTGAAGTCTATCTAAAGGTCTGGAAAAATCAGCTTTTGCCCTGAGAATGATTAATCCTATGCAGCTGTTCTCCTGGACTATTTTCAAATGTGTTCAATAAACCTTTAAAGATTTGTTACAGAGTGGTGACAGAATTATTTTGCTTGACTAATTTCACATTTTCATGAACTGTGAAAGCCTAAAATTTGAGAGAAGATAGCTTGTACTGACTTGGATGATTAATAGGCAAGAAAGTTTTAAATGGAGAGAACCACCACCATAAGACACTGAACACCACCACTCTGTTACTCATCTCTCTTAGTTATTCCTGCCTCAAGAAGCTTATTCTCTAAGGACTGCTGCATACAGCTCATTGTCCTCAGAATCTGCAGATTTCCTATCTCATAGGTGCAAAATTGTGGGCTTTTTTTATAGCTGTTCATGATACCTGAAAGAAGGTAAAGAAAAAATATTGAATTAACACATTTTCTTGATATCACAGTCTTTTTCAGCTTAGTTTAAACCCATCTTCCTGATTTTCAGTCATATCACTCCCAAAACGATTTCTAGATGTTTTTGATTCATTTATCACACCTGTTTCAGCTGTTTCCTTCTGCTAAGCTAGGCCCTAATTCAAGAGGCCATTTCATTGTCTTTAAATTTAAACATGTTCTTAAGCTTTGTGAAAATCAATTTGTCATGGAAGGAACATTAACAGTCCTAATTCAGAAATGGACATAACCCCTTGTTTAAACTCTTTCCTCATGAGGGATGTCTTCCTGATTCAGTACTTCTGTGTTATAGTGTAACATTTTCAAGAGCACTCAAGGAATTTAGCAGACTAAGTGTTGTTCATTTGCAGGTTGGCATTTTTGAAAAATTAAGCTGTTGCTGAATAAGGCTGGATTTGGAAATGGTTTTGAAAAGCTTTTGCTGAATTGCAGCCTTATTCAGTTCATTTATTTCAGCACAGAAATCTGTAGTCCAAGTTTTGTACTTAATTCCGGCTCTCACATTTCTATTGGTAACCACCATAAGCCATCTGCTTCCACCTGCTTTGTCCCCTCCTTTCAAAACATAAACCTTCACTTTATCCCTAAAGAATATTGTCTAGAGGGGGATAAAAAAAAGAAGTATTTCTTCTAAACATTCCTTTAACTTGATGTCTTGGGACTGGGTTTCATCCTAACTGCTGAACGTCACAGCTTCTCACTGACAATATCCTTCCTGTTGTGAAACAGCCAGCACTGCGTGGCAGCAGCCCAAAGAAGTTCTAACTACTGCACACCACTGCCAAGTGCTGGCTCCTCAGTTCTGTACTCCTGCATCACTACCAGTACAATGTATCATCTTTTTTCTCCCTTTTATCCCGCTTTCTACTGATGACCCTGTAAATAAGGCCAATAACATCAAATTTGACAACAAACTGTATTCTTTTCCAGTTCAGAGTCAGTGGTTGTTGCTGTTCTTCACGTCCATCACTTTTACTATGCTTTCCCAAACATTCCTCTCCTTTTAGAAAGAAATTTACCTTAATTTTGAGCTGCCTTTTTTTGCCTCAGATGCTTCTAGCTGTCAGGACACAAGCAGAAGGTTACCTTTGGATTTCACCCCAAATGTCTGTTTATTGAGCCTTTCACACCATACCCTGCAAACTCCATCAGCAAAACACAGCCAGTAAAGGATGTGTAGTGAGAAGGAGGCATTCAAACTGCCCCTGTAGCTCTGGAGAGAACAGTTTTGACATTCCTGCAACTTTTACCATAAAGAGATTAAACTTTCTCATATCCAAGCATCTATAAACTTTCCTAATTGAAAAATACCAACAAAATTTAGGTCCTGACACAATTCACTGGTGACTATACATGCTGTATGTCCTACCTTGTGCCAGTCTGATGAATCTCCTGCACTTACAAGTCTTTCTTTTCACAAGCATCCTTAATTGCAGAAACATTTTATAATAACATATGTTTGTTATCCAAGTTATCTACCTAATAATTTATATGCTGGAAGATGCCACTATCATGCAATCAGATCGAAAAATTATTTCATGAGATGTAGATAACCAAAGAACAGGAATTCAAATGACAAAATGCAGCTGTCTCAGTAAGATTAGACCTTGAAAAATAATCATAGAAAAGTACCAGAGAACACACAGGTATGTTCAGCTCAAAAACTGATCACAGCTATGTCCCACTGATCTCTTCACTCATTCCCAGAAAAGGATGAACAGCGCGTCATTTGTGATTTTTCCCTTAAAATGGAATTGCTAAGTCTGTTTTGCAGCATCCTATGAAAGAGTCCACTAAATATCAAATGCACATGGAAGATTAACTGGTTCTGGAAAACAAAGAAGAACAAAATTTTCCAGATGGTTACTTGATCAAAACCATTCACCATTTTGCAATGCATTTAATAAAAATATTAAAACTACTAAGAAAGCATTACAACTAAAATAATTAGATTATCTCTAAAAAATACTTTGCATTTAAATTTATTCAATTCTCTACATGTAATTAGAAAAACTTTTAAATTTTAAAATATCACAATTCTAAATTACATTATTATATTTTTGGACATGAAATATGTTTCATTTCCCCTCCCAAACACCTTTCTTTCTCAGTTCTCTGGAATGACTTCAGGCTAGGATGAGTTGCCCTCTAGGTGTTCCCATTTCTTTACTGGCCTTTGAAGAGATGAATCATCTAAGTCAGACAAGATCTCAAGATGCATATACAACATCAATAGGAAGAGAATTTTAAAAAAACGAAGAAAAACCTTTTTTTCTTATGTGATTCTCATTTCTCTAAATGGAACTGCAATCTTGTTTCTCTACAGCAGTACAGCAAGTTCTTGGCATAGGATTCAGTTGCACTGCTTGAAAAACTTGTGGTTAAACAAGATTTCATCTGGCGATGTAGCAAGACTTACTCTGAATGCTGAGACTTAGTTCTAGTGTGATCCCACCATGAAATAAGAACTCCCAAAACAAAGAGCTGAACATTGAGGATAGCAAATTTTCAGCTAAGAGGAGCTAGAATCTCCTGACGACACAACATTACTGACTGCTGAGTGGCAGTGTAAGGAAAACAAAGCCAAAAATGAACATAGTGAAAATCCATGTAGTCTTTCACTGAATCCATAACATCACAGAAACTACCTGAACATTCAAACAGAATATCCCCTTTAGGAGAGAGACATTTGATGTACCATACTGCATCCTGGCCACATTAGCTGTTTACAGTACTTCATACATGAAACATTTAGTAAAGATTCTACATCTGTATCTCAAATACATACATGTTTCAGAGAGGAATAGAAAATCCTTAGGCTTCTTTAAAAAAATTCAGAGAAAGGTTGGGGTTTTCTGTGAGAATATATAGGACTTTGCCCTAAAGGCAGAAGGAATATAAATCTATTTGTCAGTAAGATGGATATTGTCAAAAGAAACAAAACCCCCACTGCATTCAATATGAAGTGAATATTCAGAAAAGAATGAAGATAAAATCTTTCTGAAGAAGGGTCTGGAATGGAGGAAAACCTACAAAATGTATTGTGACCTATACACTCTAATAAGAGTAATTGCCTAAAACAGTAACCATCAGTTGCTTTCCAATAACACTGTGGAAAAAAACCACAAACCAAAAGTTTTCTGAAAAATAGAACTCTATAAATACCTGAAACACAGAGAAAATGTCAAGTAAAAAAAAAAAAAAAAAAAATTAAAAGAAAACTTCAACCAAGCTAATAGGTAAGTAAGTACTTGCACTAAGGTTGATTTACGAGACCCTAAAAAAGACATAATGGGTTACCATTCATAATCTTGTAACAGCTGTCTACCTACCTTTTAAGATCAACAGAAGTCAGAAAGAAAAGGAAAACACACTGGGATGAAATCCTAGTGTTACGAAAAGGATTTCACATACATTCCTGATTCCTCAGCTACTGCACTTCCTTCTGCTCAGTAAATACTCCGCTGTTTTGAGGAATATGAGATAAGCAGCGCAAGAGAAAGCTTTAAAAATTGCACATAAAAACTGCGAAAATGTTTCTTATTTGCAAATAGCTAATTTGGAAAAAAAAAAGTAAACTGGGAAAATGAGGAAAAGATGTTGCATTGCATTGCACTGCATGCAGAAAGGTGATAACAGATGGCTGGGTGCAAGAGTCCATAGGCTAGAAAGATGAAAGCAACACAGAAGTCTCTTTCAAGATACAGTATATCCGCACAAAAGATGAATGCTTCCTCCCTTTATGCTGCTTTTTAAGATGTGGTTTCATCTTCAACTTAAACCCATCTGAACCCACACTCATGTCTATGCTCCTGCCCTTTTTTGTGTCACCACCAGCAATCACTGGGATGTGGCAAGTCACCAACTTGCTGATACAGCTGAAAGTTAATTTGTTTTTTTCCTCTTCTGCTGCCTGCACAGCCACACAACTGCTAGCACCAACACAGGGAAAGCAGTGCACAATCATTGCTGTGGATGAGAGGAAAAGATTGGATCGCCCTTTTCAGCAGCAGCTACAGGCTCTTAGGGTGATTTATGGCAGTAAACCTGGGAAAGTAAGATCATAGAATAACCACATTTTTCTAATCTTTCCTGTTACTCCGAATTATGAGAAACCTGAAACAACGAGACAGAAGAGCTGCAATGAAGTACACCACAAGACATGTAGCATTAGGAGGCAGACTTCCAAGACAGGCAGTTCAGTGCACTCACAAGCTTTCTGTGCAAAAAGTGCTGAACATATGCTGTATTTCACTCTTTGGAGTTAACTAAGCAACAGACATAACAAGACATGAATCATGATGTAATAATTTATGAATAGGGTGTTGTAAAATATTAAGCCAAATACAGAATATTGATGCGATTAGGCAGAAGTTAATAACACCCAATTATCACAGCATAGCCTCTTAAGTGAAATTGGAAAAGGACACCATAAGAAAAAAAAGAAAAATAAGAAAAATCCAAATATTTGTCAGTCTACTTGAGTGGGCTGTGCCAACACTGGGTATCTCCCCTCTGTAGTAACTGATGAGTTTGTGGCCTCTTGCCATATCCTATGATCTCTTCAGATCTTATACTCCAAAATGGATTACTTTGAATAGGTTTGAATTATTTAACAACAATGCATGATTTCACTCAGGGAAAAAAGTCTGAAGACACCGCCACTGGCCTCAATCCAAGCTGGATTCCTGACTTCATGCACCTACAAACATGTCAGAAAAACACAGCAGTAACATGAAGTATACCAAAACAATTGCCCCATTTCCCACTCCCCTACAATGCAGTTAAGGCCAGAAGCAGCTGAGCAGAGAAGTTACATAAAGCTGTGGAAAAGGACAGATGAAAACTGTGCCTGGCCTGAGCTGAGGAGTAGAGAATGATTTTTGAATTTCCTCTTTGATTTTGACTTACATCCAACAAGAGTGACCAGGCTGAAGGGATGAATTACAGCCAAAACTTCAAAATCAGCTTATGCTTCTTGAACCATTGCTCAGCCAAATCCTTCCTGTGATGCAGGACTGACCATCAAATCCACCATGCAGTTACCTGGGGAGGCCAAACATCACCAAGCACATTATGGGGGCATCTGCATCCCCCCAACTCAGCCTTCTGGGTTTGAGGGGCGGCCTCTCACCTCATTGGCACCACCACCACTGCCCCCGAGGAGAAGTCTGGCCCATTGCCACCTCAGGAATATCTGCTGTGTTACTCTTCACTGGGAAAACATGTATTTCTCTTCACCTTAAAAGCTGCGTTTTCCTCCCTGGCACAAGTGTTACAGTGACACTGCCCCTCTGCTGCCATTTGGCACTTCAGGAGGGCTACCCCCGACTGGGGGTTTGTGTTTTGCAAGAGTCAGGCTCAACTTCTTTTCCCCTACTATCTGGAATGCCTGCCCCCCATCCCCACACAGACACAACTGAATCAAATCCCACCCTTCCTTCCTCCCTGCCTTTCTCCTCCACCAGCTCTCCCTCCTCTTGAGAAAAAACCAACTGCCACTCAGGCAAGGGCAAGACACGCTTGAGGCCTGCAGCCCTGTAGCCCATGGCCCTCAGGTTGGCGGCCCACAAACACGTTTACCCTCTGGGCGCCAGCAGAGGATGGTCCCACCGTTACTGACCTGACCCTGCAGGCGGTGTGAGGAAGGGCCCTGCTGCAGCGGCCAGGCAGACATGGAGCCCCGCGGGATGTGCCGGCAGGCGGGGAGCTGCTGACATGTGGGGGAGTCCATTTCAATCCCTTTCCCAAACTGGATATCTACACGCCAAATCTATACAGCCTGCTTTCACCTTGCTGCAGGGTTAAAACTCCATTGTGATTTGGTCACTACCACAGAGCCTCCCAATAATACCTCCAAAGACGAGGAGTTGTTTGTTAGGAAGTCTCCAGGCACGGCTTTCCTCCGACAGGCCCTGGGAGACAGCTCCAGCAGGCCGGGGACGGCACCGCTGGGGGTTTGGCTCCTCCAGGCCATGTCGCCCTGAACCACTGCCCCGGCGGCTTGGTGCCTCCAGCGCCTTGGCAGGCCCTGATTTCAGGCCATGGCTTCTCCTCATTGTTTCAGACAATTTCAACTGAAAGACTCATAAAGACATGGCTGCCGTACAGTTTGACATTAGCCAGTCTGGTCTCTCCGACCCAGAGAATAGTCCTTGGCTCTGTATTTTGTAGTCTAGAAATATACCCAAGAGGAAAAGGGCACACGGAACAGCTCATGTTTGTGATTGTGAGTGCCAGTGTAACAGACCTGTGAATAAGGCAAGTACAATTTAAAAACAGACCTAGAGATGGGGTTGTATGGAGTCCTTGGGGGGCTTCACACAGAGCCCTATCAACAGCTCTGATTGCCTGTGCCCAAGAAAGGGCCGTGAGGGGAACAGACTGTCCCGCTCATGGAGGACATCTGAACATCGCCTGTGAGCAGAACAGCGGATGGGCGAGGGGATGCTGTTGCTGTCTGCAACCACACCATGGGAAGATGACACAGAAGAGCAGTCACTCTTTGGCCTAGAAACAAAGGGAGCGTAGACTGAATATGAATGCATTTTGTAAGCTTTAAAACAAGCACAGTTTTTTCGTTTTTATGGAACAGCATTTTGCTATATGACATGGAGGCAGAAACCAGTTCTCCAGAGATGTAGCTACATAAATTTATAGGGTGGTGCCGATGTACTTCTTAAGCTTATCCCCAAAGAGTTGAAGAATGGCCTTCTTTAAGAGGAAGTAAGGATAATGACAGCTTTTGTTTGGTTTTGCATTTCCTGATCTATTTTAGATAGTGGTTATATCTGACTGGAAATAAATTAAATCATAACATGAGAGTGCTAATACAGAAGAGCAGGGAGCAACCAGGATTTCAGAGTCAAGCTTCACTTGTAGCTGCTGTGGAGAGGCGTATGATCACAAGCCCACCTTGGTTTGCTCCTGCCTCCCACTGTGACAGGCAGGAATGAGCGCTTGCCAGCGAGCTTGCAGCCAGCTGGTATGCAGTGATTCATGGAGCATTGCTCCCCAAGCCCCCCCTCATCGCCTCTGCTGAGCCAAACTTCATCTGGCCAAGCATATTTTCAATTTGTGCTGCTAACAAAGCATCGGGTAACCCTGCCAAGGTACTAAACCATATAACCTTCCTTTCTGAACAGACATGTGTCAGGCTGCCAAGCTATAAGAACTAGGCATCTCCTGAGAACCTGTGTGCACAGAAGTCAGCCATATAGTATCTTGATACAGTGTCATTACTATAAATCCATTAGCATGGTAGGATCAGCCTCTGTAGGGACAATAAACTGATGCTTAATGGAAGCTACCCCAGCAATCCTTTGTAACCTCAAGTACATCATGATATTGTTCACCAGACATCCTTTTATCTTTCAAAGCACTTTTGGGACACCAAAGCTTGGTGCACCTTTAGAAAAACTATTTTCACCAGTTAATTCCTTGGAAATAGTGACTGCATATAAATACCTCTAAATGCAGGAGTGGCCAAGTTTCCTTGGTGATTTGGTTACAACTCTCAAATCATAGTTTATCAAATTGACAGACTACAAAAAGACTGATGGGGTGATAGATAATGAGGGAGTACAGTGCAGTTGTCACTTAAAGAATTAGACCCATTCAAACACAACGCTGATGAAAAAGCCAAAGTTGGGTATCAAAGAACAAGACATCAGGTTTTAATTCTGAGAGAAGAGACTATTTCAGGAAGTAGTAGCTAAAAAACATGAGGGTGACAATAGACACGCAGCTAAAATATTCGTTTTCAAAGCAATGTTATGGTGAATGAAACAAAGAAGGAAAGACAGTGAAGGAAAGAAAGGATAATCTGTTCCTCACATCAATAATAAAGTGGGAGACAGGGTCAGAGACAGATTTTTATCTGGCTGTAGACCAATAACTGACAAAATCAGCTTTAAGAGATGGTAGAATCTGGCACATAGAAAAAGACCTGTCCTTTATCAGAAGTTAGAGATGTTTCCTTACAATTTAAGATTTAATCATATGGTTTGCAAGGGACTTTTTGGACTTTTGGTATGTCTCAACATCGCTGTCTCCACGACGACCACTTCCTGGCTCAGCATCCTGTTGTTACGGAGGAGTACGTCTTGAAGGAGACACATAGTCCCCGACGAAAACCACGACATCTGCCCGAGGTGAAAACAACAGCAGCCTTAGCAGCACCCATCGAGCTGCACCTGCGCGTGAGCCGGGTGGAGGGGAAACCACGGCGAGGAAGAAAAGACCGCAGATTGGCCCCTTGCCAGCACAACCACCATGGACACCTGGGCATGTGCGCACGGAGGACCATGGGGTGGCACCTACAACAACGAGCCCCGTGGAAATGGGCGGACAAATTGTGGGGATGGGGACTATAAAAGGACAGACTGCGTACTCCTCTGAGAGCTAACTCAGAGCCAGGAACGTGGAGCACCATCAAGCCAACAGAACAACGCCGGATCCCTGGTCGTGGTGGTGGTAATCAGTTGCACCTCTACTGTGTTCTTGCTTAGGAATTCCAACCTTTTCCTTTCTTTCCCTCTCTGTCCTATCGCTCTTATCAGTTGTTATAGAAAATAAAGCTCATAAGGTTATGCAGCATCTGACCTTGTTTGTGTCTTAATCTTGCTCTTGGGACTGTTTAAGAACCCTCCCCGATACCAGATCGGGACATGGTTAGATCATCAAAAATTGATCAAGTTGTTGTTCATTTACAATGCCTATGTATCAGCCTGGTAAAACAATACTGGGTGCTACATCATTCTTACAAATTTCATACCAAAAGAACCACCAGTGGCTAGCAGCTTAAGGTAGGTAATTTTAGGTGAGGGAAAAAGCCCCTTAATTTTCAGCATTGTTAAGCACAGCTGGAACAAGCTATAATAAACGGTGAATGAGAAACATTTACTGTCTTCTAGCTAAGCATCCTAGTCCAGTAGAAAGGTTTTGACTTGCAAAGTGACATGTTATGACCTTCTTTATAAAACCATTAGATTAAATGAGCTAACACTTTCTTCTAGACTTAAAAGTCTGCGAAAACATCTAATTTCTTTTCCCTTTCAATTTCCATGTGGGTGCTATGGAAAAAACCTGTTCTGAAGAAAATCCTCTATCATCGTTTTCCTTCTCTTCACCAGCAAGGGCAAGCAGCACAGCTTGCCAAAGAAACACTTTTTTTTTTTTTTTTTTTTGCATTGCTTAATGTGTATTGCAGATAATGATGTTCTGGGACCTACTTGCTCTGCTTGTGCTGGAGAGACAGAGCAAACATCTGGCATAGGGATCATTGGGAGAGCTACAGGTGGCCAAAAGCAGCTTCACTTGCCTAGAATTTCTCGAGTTAGGAACCACTGACAGCTGAAAATCTGCTTTGAGTTTGACAGAGGAACTCAGAGACATGTGCTGGCGCTGCGTTTCCCATGCATTGCTTAGCAATTCCTATTAAGAGTGAAACTGGATTTTTGATCCAACTTAGCCTGCCAAGACATGTAGGTTTTGTGATTTGAAGAATCCATCTCTTCAATTTATAAATTCTGGTTTATTTGCATTCTCCTTACCATCCCACACCTCTTCTGCTAATAGAGGAAGTAGCACTTCCAGACAATCCTGGAGGCAACAAGTTTTGTACTGCTTTCTTGCAGAAAAGGATTAGAGTAAAGGAGTGTCTCCAGAACAAAAGAAAACAAATAATTGTGAAATAACTTGTACATTCCAGGAACTGACAGCATAAGGGAGGAACACACAGGGCATACTTCTGTGCCAGGAGACAGTTTTAGACTAAAAGCTAAGATGTTGAATAAGGAAAAGTGGGGAAAAAACAAACAAAAAAAAGCAACTGTGATTTCAAATAAAAGCTTTGATATGAAAATTTCAGGGGATCCTAAACCCTCCACCCTAAACTAATTAAAAGAGCCTCTGTTCATAGTTGATGATGGGAAGGAAAGTAAGGCCTGGAAATACACCTATCTTTTAACTTGCTTTGTTTGTCTCTATACAACTTTTGTGCTACCCAAAGTGAGGAAATTTTTAGAAATCCTCTCTAAACTCATGGAAAGGCTGCTTTCAGTATTGCATATTCTAATGAACAACCATAAATGCAGAAGTACCTCACAGATGAACTTCTGGAACAGGTTCTGGAGCCTTCATGGAGTTAGAAATAGCCTCTAGTCACAAGGACCTGTAGGCAGAGGGCCCCCATTTCCATTACAGACTAACAGAGAGAGCTTTCAGCCAAGAAACATAGTCACAGGTTGATGGTGTTGGCCTACGCCCACCCAGGGAAGACACGACTTCAGACTGTACTTTAGCAGGAAAAAGACCAACTGCTATACAGAAAAGTGCAGTGCCTTTAACCGATTGTTTTTAAATCTGTGGGCAAACCAGGGAGCTGTGTGACAAGCAAACTGGAACTGTTTGGATGGGATGGCTGGCAGAATAGAAAATAAAACTATTGCACTCAAACTGGGAGTCCACTGTGAGCCTTCTAACTGGTAAAAACAAAAGAGGAACTATTTTGCTTTGTCTGCTTTTTATATACTGTATTTAAAAGGGGGCTTTGTAAGTATTTTTTCTTCTTTTTTACTCCATTATAGCAATTCATAGCAAGCTCCTACCATGTTTTTCCATGAGAACAGAGTATGTGTAGGCCTAGGAAAACATTCAAAAGGGAGCTCTGTGCAAACAGTAGAGAATTTAAATTCTCAGAACTCATTTGTCTTTGTTTTCTTTAAACAGGAAAATCACAAAAGGGAAAGATCTTGATTAAATATATGACATCTGCTCTTTTTAGTTAACTTCTATGAAGAAGTGATGGTGTGACTGTAGGCACGATTACTGCAGGATATAAACAGAAGCAAGTTTACAGACAAAGGTAATATCCTTAATGAGACTAATGTTATAAACCAGACCAGCTTTCAGGATATGCAGGCTGAAGCTTTGATCCTCAAAATAAAACAGAACTTGAAACTAGTGATACAAGTTTACCTTACTCTAGTTAATCAGTTACATTATCAAAGAAGTATGTACCTGCAACTATGGAGGAAAAAATATTGAAAAGAAGAAACTCAGTTAAGTCATTAGTTCCTCTTAGGGGGGAAAGGCAGGTTCATCGAACTGCTGGTGGTTCAGGAATGTGAAAATACTAACAGGGCACAGAACTAATACATTTATTGACTCTAAAATTTCTGTGTAGCAGAAACAAGCTTAAACAGTTCTTAATCTGAATTTAACTTTAAAAACTGGCATTTGTATTTCAGTGGAGTAAAATTTCTGTGCCTGAAAGTTTATCTTCTTTTGAATTTCAATCAGTTGGTCTCATAAAAGACAGTATTTGTCCCTCTGTATTCCTTAATTGTAGCAAGACCACAAAAACATACATGTTCAGTAAGGATACTCACAAAAGAAAGAAGAGTATTTTTATAT
The DNA here is from genome assembly GCF_965140245.1 of Athene noctua. NCBI lineage: Eukaryota > Metazoa > Chordata > Aves > Strigiformes > Strigidae > Athene > Athene noctua. Next base: position 8,181,789 of record NC_134044.1, read on the forward strand.
TTCTATGAGTACATTCCAAAACCAGAAAGCAAACAAAACTTTAAAGCCTTAATTAAGAATCAGATGAAAAGAGGGCATGATCTCATTCATCCTTCCTATTTCCAAGTTGAAAAGTTCCCTGATCCAAAAGGCTAGTATTTCAAAATTAATAGGAGCATCTCCTTATGGTCAATGTGATGCACGTGTTTAGAAGACAAATGTTTAGGAGATCTTTCTGAAGATAAAGTTTTTTAATAAAAAATACTCATCTCAGCTTTCGGTGCAGAAGACACAACATCTTAGGAGAGCTTTCTATCACTACTGTCCATTTATCACCTGTTATTTGACAATTAAAAACATTTGTTTCCACATGTGGCGGGGATGAGAATAGCAAGTAATCCAAGAAATCAAGCTCTTCAGATCCCTTATTTTCCAGCTTAGCTTCAGCAGGAAGCTGGAGGTCACAGATCTCAGAGAGGAGGAAGTTTCTGAATTACTACAAATTTATTTATTTTAATTTTATGTCAATGTCAGAATGATCTTTGATAGTAAAGTTCAGTATAACATTCCTTAGTGAGAGACAGTTAAAGATGTGAGAGGAACTAAAGTGTGGAGTTTTAAACCTCAACAGTAATTTTATTACTTAAAATTCATATTTATTGCAATCTTCTGCAATGCTCTTGTGACAGGTCAAAGAACTTTGATCTAAAATAAATTCCTACTTGAAACCGTGCTGATCCCTCTGTGAAGACAAATTAAACTAAGCTCACTGAAGGTTAAAGCACCTGAAGTGGTTTTCCCAGAGTGAGGTCCCAGCAGAAGAGCCAAGTTGCATATAACGGGCAAACAAGATACACAAGATGAAAGGCATGTTAACTGCAACCTAGCATTGGTCTATTGTGTATTGGTGTATGGGTAGAATGAGGCCATTCAGGGGCACTGGACTTAACTGAACAGTTATTAAATTAAAAACAAATGAAGTCAGTTCAACAGAAAGCCACTAACATGACATGTGTCTCAACATGCTTTTGAGTAGGGTCTTGGGGTTACGAACAGTTAAGTTTAACAGTAAAGATGCTCTCCCCACTGTAGATGGTGAGGAAAGGAAGGAAATTATAGGGTAGAAAAATCAAAATAAGCAAAAAGAAACACTTTTCTTCAGACATGGCATGGCACACATTGCGACAGGAAAATAAAACATTTTACAAGAAATTGTATTTTCATGAAACTTAGCCTGAAACACAGCCTGATTCCCAAATACCAGTGATAGAAAAAATGCAGTAAGATTAAAAGCAATGAATAAATGAATTGGATGTTTTTATTTGTAGCATGAAAACTTAGGGACAAAGAAAAATTGGAAAAATTATGAAGCCATCTTTCAGGGCTTACACCAGTCTTTACTACAGACTAGGAGGCAGCTGGTAGATTAAATTGCATCTGTCTACAAAAGACATCCAAGTCTTCTACCTAAAGGGTAACATACTGGCTGTTATCAGAGCTTCGAAATTAGACCCATGGAAACTCAACTGGGTTATGGGCAACATTAGTCTGTTGCAGACAAAACCACTTACACTATATGGTGCAAGTTTTCTGGAAGAGCCAAGTATGATGTTGTCCATAGGTCAGTAACGTTACTCATTAGTTAGCCAAGACTAGCAATGAGTCTGCTCCTACATAACAACTGCAATGGAAACAGAAGTTCTTGCTCTGCTATGCCAGCCACAGATAAACCAGCAAGTTCGTAGCTATTTGGTACCAGTGACTACGCAGCTGGACACGTTATCTGCATTACAGCAGCACCACAGAACTAATTAGAGTATTACATATAAAACAAGTCCTATGAAGGAATTAGAACCTACATAGACAGCAGCTATTAAAGATGGAAGAAAAATGACTGCTGTTTTGGATGGAAATGGTGAAAGAGAAAAAAATTAAGTACATCGGCAAATCATCAAGGTGTTAGCTTCTGGCAGAACCTGGATTTCAACTTAGATCTTCTGAAGGCCAATTTATACTCAAAACATCCTTTCCTTTTTAGAGGGCTTTTTCCAGTGGGGCTTTATTTATGCCATTAGACGGCAGGACTTAGGAAACATTTTAATAGCAGCAGCCCCTGATGCCAGAGTATGTTTACCCAGGTATCTTAATTTGTGGGAGAGTTTGGTTTTGGTTTGTTCCATCTCTAAACAAGCCCTGATAGAATATTTAGCTCAGGAGGATCCATATCCTATTAATTCACAACAATTATATGCAGTTAAAATTTTTCTATAAATAATTTAAAACTCCAGTCCCCAAAATAATGCCACTGGCACTTTCACAGTGCTTGAGAAGTCATTTCCAAATGCATATATTGAAGTTCTGGCCCCATGCCTTAGAGCAGTTCACATTTTGCTACACCAGAAGTAATGCACTTGCCAAACTGATTTCCTTAGTGAAGAGAAAAAAGGCTGCAGCATTTTGCCATTAAAAACATGCATTAGCTTCCCAGGTATGTGTGCAGCAGTTAGTTGTGTCTCTGTTAATAAAGTCTTAAGTGTAGTATGTACATTTTATTCATTAAAGACTGCATTTTCAAGTGGAGTTTGCAATTTGAATAACCTTATTTAATACCTCGTTCCTTTTAAAAAATAAACAAATATGGAGGAAACTGATCCAGGCACCACTGAACAGATGCTGACCTCAACTAAGTGCCTCTATAATGATGGCTTATGACTGGTATTTGAGACTGTCAGTAGAATTTGCTGTACAAACAGACTGTCAGAAACATCAGCTCATTTTTGAGTTTTGTTTGCTTTTTCTCTGAAGTCTGAAGACACCTGCCTTTTGTGATGTAACTTTCAAAAGCCAGAGAAACAGTATTTTAAAATCCAAGAACATGGCTGTCTCAACAGTAAGTACCCCCTAATATGTTAAAGTTATTAAAAACATGAGCTCTACTTCTACATCTATTGTCACCTGGAGAGATTAGATATACAACTTACAAATTTTCACAGCTACACAAACTAAACTAGAAGAATCTGATCCTGACACCTTTTTAAAGCAGGTTTTTCAAAGAAGTCTCCAAATTGAAATGTAGATCCTTCTAAGTTCAGACATTTATTAATCGCTTCAGATATGCTGACACTGCTGTCTCTCTGCTGCTTGGCATAGTAAACTACCCCACACTGAGCTCTGTTCTTCCAACTACTGGGCTTCTATTTGGCTAGTATTTAAGCTAGTTTGGGTACCCCCATATGTTACTGCAGTCAGCAATAATGACAGACCAGCTGTGCTCTTTGCCTAGAAGTTAATTTATGAAGTTCCAACAAGACAATATGTGGACTAGGGTGCTACTTCACATGACTGCAGAGCCCAGAGTCCTTCAGAGGCTTCTGAAGCACATGCAGTCAGTGGGAGAGTTTTGGGACATTAAGGCTACGCAACAAGAGTGTAGTGTGGAAGAAGATGATATTGCTTAAACTTGAAACATCAACACTAAACACCTGGTGGTGGAGGAAAAATGAGCCATTTTAAATTTTTTTTTTTTTTTTCTTGCCCCCTGAATTTACTTGTACTCTATAGTAGGGGTAAAAAAAGTAAAAGGTAAACCCTGAGGGAAATGCTATTCTCTAGAGCTCTGGTCCTTTGTTCTCCACTCCCACCATACTACATTCAAATTTGCTTCAGCATACCTTCAGTAGGGTTCTACTTTGTAGCAGATGCTTAAAAATATTCTTATTTTAGACACCGCCTGCAGACACAGAGTTCTTCTCTGAAGGAACAGCTGCAAACTCCAGAAGAAAAAAAAAGGTGGGGGGCATTCAGGTTGATGTGTGTTGCATATTTTTCATGGCTCTACGTCTACTGAGGACATTTCCCAAGGAGGAAGGAGAAGTATTTGTGGTTTTTTGAACCAAGCAAACAAAGGATTTCCACTTCATGATCACCATTCTTTTGAGAGATACAACAGGAATGGATAAAGATCCTACACTCCTTTAAGTATACAGAGTAAAAACCACTGAAAAGTTTTAAAGGTTTATAAACTAAAAAGCTTTTGAAAGTCATCATCAAGGAGCCAAAAAGTCTAGCTTCCCCTTTGAATATCACTCTCAGCCTCAACTAGACGCATTTTTTCATTCAACTTTCTCACAACATTTACCTAACTACACTTGCCAGCATGTTTTGCCAAATTAGAAAAACGGCTGCAGAAACCATCTGCTTGACATTGCTTACATACGTTGTATTGAGCGATACTTTATTATATTGGAAATGTTTGGAGATCTTTACATGGGAACCAAAAGCAGCAGTGCTGACTCAGGCAGATCTCCCGCTGATGTCAGTGGGAATTGTACCTGAATGAGTACTGCTGGATCTGATACACAGCTTGCTGCATAGTGATTGCTGCTGACTGATGGGAGAACATATGGTTATAGTTTAACAATACCAACTGTAATGGAGACGAGAAGGAAATTTTATAGCATTTCTGGCTTGCTGCTCTCTTATAACTATCAGAAACACTTGAATGATTCGTACATATCTGCTTCAGTAACTGTTTCTCCCAGCTTCAAGTGAACACTGAGAAACTTGCAAGGTTAGATCCTACCTCAACAGGAACAGTTTGAGTCAATCTGTTGAGATAAAAACTTGAACACCAGAAAGACTACATGTGAAGTCTAAAATAAGACTTCACAATTTCTCTAAAGATTGTTTTAAATTACCTCTGGATGAGAATGCAGACATTTCAATACACTTCCCTTGGTCCAATCTGAAGCAGAAATAAAGCCTTCATAGCACTGACTTTGTCAGCCTCATACCAGCGACATGTGTGTGACAGCTGCTATACCATAGGACAATGGCTTCTCATATCTGATCCCCAATTTAGGTGTTATAAAATCACAGCTTTAGTAAGTCAAAAAACAAAGTGTCACTGAGGTTAGCATTTGCAAATCGTGATCAGAAAAGCAGCACCTCTAGGTGGATAAGTCAAGCCCCCTCTCTCACAAGAGTTGCAGAAGGATGAAGAACCACAATACTGAGAAAATAATGAAGAAAAGCTATGACGTATGTATCCACAAGTCTTAACCACAGTTTTAACAGAAAGGATTCTGCACCTTCAATACTTTCCAGGAAGGGCTCATAATAAAGATCCAAATCCCAAAGAGCAGGTGAAATACTTCCCATTGCAGCCCACTAATTAGCATGTACCCATCACAAAAGTTGTAATTTGGTTGCGGCTCCCAGGCACGTGCCCTTTTCCTTTAAATACTACAATAAAGATTCTTGTGTTTTGCTTTAAAGAGTTTTTATCAGCCTTAGTTTACCAGCCATGGGAACACTTCCAGATCATGTCTAGAAAACCTGTACTCCTTTTGCCCAGACAGAGGGACACAAAAGCTGAAAACCATCATATCTATTGTCTATGTTTCTTCATGTGATGAAAGCCAAAAGTGGCTGGAAATTAAAAATACAGATGACGCAAGAGAGATCTTACTGCAAATCTCAAAGCAGTACAGCTTTTTAGTAATCAATCATTCTCTCTGTTAGACATGCTGTCTGAGAGTGGATTTCTGGGTAGGTATCTTGCTGCATTTAAGCTTCCAGGATTGAGAAACTGAGAAGTTTCAACTGCATTGGCTGAAGAACAACCATAACTTAGCATTTAAGCTCTGTTTTGGGCAAAAGCCAATGCATTGCCACTTTATAAATTATTGCTCAATTCACTCCTGAAGCAGACAGTAAACGATGTAAAGTGAGTCTTGAGAATCAATGTGAGGAACGTACCACCCAGGCAGGAGTTCAGCAACGGTGGGAAGACTTTTTTTGGTACATTTTGTGAGGAGGTACTCTGATGACTTGCTTAGCCTCAGTGCTTGACTCATTCTTAGCAATACAGATGAGGACTCCGGCCTCCCTGTAAGCCCTCTTGGCAGAGAATCTATTTGCAAAGGGATAGTTGGCAGGAATGCTTAAGTATCATTAATATTCTCCATGGTTCATCCTCCTTACAAGATTTCTCTGAACCAAGAAAACTATATCAGAAAGACCCTGACCTTGAAAACAGGGCCCTAATCCCACCTGAAGGGGTGTATCTACTATCCACAACATCACAACACGTAGTCAGGGAACAGTAAAAGAATAAAACTATGATTTCTGTAAAACTAGCACTCATAGAAGACAGACAAGTGTTAGAAAAAAATGTTTGAAAGTTAAAATAAGGATGTTTGGTTTAGAAAAATCATCACAGAAGGGGCACCAACTGAATTACCAATCCAACTGTAAAATAATTAGGTTAATTAACATACAAAAGCACCATTAATTTGTCTCATGATATCAGTTCCCACTCTATTGTCCCATTAAAAAGCTGTCAGTCTGGGTCAAGTGAAAGAACAGAGACAACACAGCTGTGTCACTGCAGTTATTCAAAGGAACGTGAAGTTTAGTTACACACAGTAAAACACCAATTCTAGGAAATGCTTACCTAAAATGGACTTCTGTAGTGAAAAAAAATAAGGTCTACCTTAAAAATCCTTTAAGGATTACTATGCCAGTAATCAGCTGCTTACGTTGCTTATGAATGATCACTTGAAACAGCTATATTTTCCCTTTTGAGTGAGTTATACCTTTCTATCTCCTTCTTCCTACATACCTATTGAGACAAAAAGTATAAATTAAACAAAGCAAATGGGAAAAGTAAGAATTACAGATCACAGCTGTTATTTCTGTCCCTTTGCAAGACAAAGGTAAGGAATACAGCATGCACCTCTCACCTTAAGTGAAAGCAAGTCCAAAAAAAGTTGATGCTGAAGCAAGCATCAACGTACACAGTTAAGCCCAGAGAAGCAAATACTTGTTATTTCACTTTTGACATCCCTGTGTTACCTTGCCCTTGGTGCTTCCACTCTTGCTCATGTTGCTTTATCTCGCTTACCTCATGTTTCTCTTTTCCGACTGAAACTGTAATTCTGTTCCTTGGGGTGACTGAAATCACGGCAGCCATCTGCGGTCCAGTGGTTTTGTCTACATCATCAGTGCACAGCGATCAAACTTCAACCCACCCCAAAAGCACAGAGTCTCAAAGTGCAACTTCACACAGAACTGAGGTTTTGTCTAGAGGACTCTGGCCAGAACTGTGTTAAAAGCAAGAGTACAGCTACACTCAGAGCGAGTGGGTAAATCAGGAACAGGACGTGACATTGCCTGCGATGTCACTTGCATGTCAACCCAAAGCAACAATTCCAAAGAAGTGCTGAACAGAAATATTTGCAATGCTGCAGGAGAAAGTGAACTTCAGCTCTGCAGTGCTACGTTATTTAACACTTCATCAAAGGAGACATGGACTACTTTGGACAGTAGACTTTATTAGAAATTTTCTCCTCATTCATCAGTAAATTCACATTAAAATATGCTGAAGGCAGCTCAGTCTAAACATTTGACGTCCTGCCACAACAACAACTTCCAGTTTAAAAACTAGATAACTGATCAGGCAGATAACATGAAACATGTAAGAAATGCAAATAGAAAGCAGCATCTTAAAAAATGGGATGAGCCTGAAAAATTAATACATTTCAGGTGAAGCTGGGGAAAAAACCAAAATCAGTCACCCCAAGATGGGAAACAGTTAAATGAGAACTCCACAGACTCTAAACAGATAAATAAACATTATAACCACACATACATTAAAAAGAGAACCAAGTACTTAGAGTTCATACCACATAAAAATTATAAATTTGTTCAAATAAAAAAGTGACAAGCTTTCTAAAATATGAATATCCTAAATTCTTGGGATAGTGAACACTTTGTTACGAACTGCAGAACTTTGGAGGGACTAGATTTGGTCTTGAAAACATGGACTGCATCTTACTGCTACCACATCCAAAAATTGATCTGACACATATACCAGTTTCTTTTCCTCTCATGTTTTTAAATCACATATTCTTCTTCTTCTAGACAATAATCTGCTTTTTTTAAATGTTAGAACTTTTAGATAACATAGGCCTGATAATGTTGAGTGCTGAACACTCAAAGCTCTCAACAACTCTGGATACCAAAGGCAAGGTTTAAATATTTTTCAAAAGTTACTATCAAGATTTTTTCTTTGCTAATTTATTTTTATCTATTGGGATGAGGTGTAGGAGAAAGAAAGAAAAAAAAAAATCACGTTATTGAAGAATGCTCGGTCCTGCATGACAGTGGATCTTGCAGGTCAGATTTTCTATTGGCATTTATCAGAGGCAACAAAGATAAACCAATATATGACCGAAGAGAATAATGGCCTTCAGGACTGTAAACACAACAGGCAACAGGTAATACATGAATCTTGATCAAATCAATGTTTTCACATTCTTTAGTAGTCCCCCACAGTGATCTGCTTTCACTGGTTCAGAAAAAAAAAAATATATTAAAAATTAAATAACACTTAAGTGTCCAACACGAAGATTTATATTTTGCTGTAAACAATTTTCTGCCATTTGCATTGATGTAGTCCAATGTGAGGCCAGAGGGTTCTAGATGTCTTATTGGTACTGTAAATAATTTTTCAGAGACAGAGGCAAAGGTAGAATTTCTATGTCATGCAGGCGGTCTCTGCCAAGAGCAAAACGAATTGATCTTCGGCACAAGTCCATTAAAGGCAGGGGTTCCGCTGAAAAAAATAGAAGAAAATAAAGAGTTAGTTTTTCAGCATCTCCATTTACAGGCAGTGTTTTATTTATTAACATAGCTTCTGTATTGTATTAAACAGTCATAAAGATAGTAATGGTATTGCGAAAAACCTGACAACCATCAGGCAATTAAGATGATCAATAGAAGCAAAGACAGAATTCTATGAGTTTCACCCCTAATAAGTGACTGCAAAGTTTCAGACTGAGCTTCCTTATCTGTAAGGCTTAAAAAACCAATCTAAAACCACTCTTTCGGCTTAGCAAATTGCAGCATGAGAAGTTATTACATTTCCAGATTTCTAACAAGACGAAGAGCTTCTACTTTGTTTATAACACAACATTTGTCATGTTGTGTTAATGTGAACTACACTGGCAACTTCCGACCTTTACATACCAGCTCCTTCTGTGTCTTAGGAAGTGGAAATAGTATTCAAGGGTAACCAAACTTCTCAGCAAACACTGCTTTTCCTGCAGCACTCTCTTAGTCTTTCTTTCTAGGAAGTCCATTAGAAGCAAAAAACTAAATAAAACACCCTCAAAAATCTAGAGGAAATTTAAGCTTTTCCTTCATGAATAAACTAGGGGAGAAGCATTCAGCTGACTAGAAGGCAGGGTGTGTGTTCTCATGTATATATAAATAAACACCCCCAAAATATAGAAATAACATCTGCAGATGCTCTTAGTTTAATTTAATAGAAGTGAATTAAGTATCTGTTGGAAATGCCTGGCTGATAGCATTTCAGATTGGAGGCCTAAACACTCATCTGCAGCATCTCAAACCATCTCACTCCTATATCCCATGCTGGCCTGAAAGACTCACACAGAATTGCAGGAACATCACAGAATTTCCATCCAACAGTAGCAGGAACGATCTCTGTGATTCCAGAGTTTGCCACGGAAAAGTTTTTGCAACAGGAACTGGAATAAAGCTGTAAAGTCTTTAACCAGTTACAACTATCTTCAAGAACAACTTTAACCAGATGGATTTAGTTGCGGGTTTAAAAGGGTAAGAGCTTCAAAGACTACAGGAAACTCTTCCTCTTCACATGATAAAACAGTAGGTAACCTTTAAAATCTTAGCGGTACTTTCAAATAGAAAAAAAAAATAATGTCATGTGCCTATATTATAGTGATAACCTTTATAAACTTGACAGATTACTTACAAGTGCTCAACACTGTACAGCACTCAGTGGTTTTATTGAGTTATTTGATGTGTCACATGCAAATTTACACAAACTCTGTTAAAACTACCAATCCTTTAGCTGATATTATTTTAAAACCTACCTGAAAAAAAAAAAAAATCATTACAAAGCACAAAATATCCAATTTAAGGATTGGTTTTATATGCTATAATTGTCTGCTCTGGTGACACACCACTGACAATGGATTTTCCATCATTTATCCCAGCATCACGTTTGATTTGTATAGCCCACAGTTCACTATGGTGTTTCCTTAAAGTGTCTAGAGAAAAAGCTTAGAAAGCATTCTGTTGTACAAAGAAAGACTAAAAAGCTTATTTAACTTTAGAACCACTTCAGTGACTTGGATGAGGAGTCTACTTCTCCTTAAAAATTCACTTAATCTATGATTTTGACTATTAAAAGATTACAAAATAAAAGCCCTCACATTCCACTAATAAAGTAACACTTTCTATACATTGGTGATCTTAGGTTTTATTTTTACATACCAGAATTATGAATGTTAAATCTTAAGGGATGACGCTGTAAAATTCATTAACCAGGATTGATAAGTAGGAGCAAAAATAGCTCATGAGTTCCAGGACACAGAATACAACACATCTTACAAGTCTTACACCATAAACAACAATTTTCTGAGTATCTTCCCAGATCTCTAAGGTCCCATTAAGAAGATGTAAAAGAAAGACTGTTTAAAACCATTAACTGACCATGTGGTCTCTTTTTCCTAGACAAAGGAATATGTAAAATATAGCCATCTGTGCAGCCAGGCATAGAGTTAATCCTAAACTTCAAAACACAATTTAAGGAAAGGTTAAAATATTTTTCAGGCTTGAAATGATTGTTTCACTTCTACAGGGAATTTTCAAATGCTAAAGAAAATGCCCCCAAGTGTTTGCAACAGCTGCTAAATTACACATAATGAACATGTTTTTGCAACTTGAAAATTTAACTATACTTTTTTTATTCTCCTTTCTATCCAACAGAAGTTCAAACCTACAACAGAATTAGAACAGCTTTGTCCTACAATACTAAATAAAAGTTATGTTTTGTGGGGTGCTGCCTGTAAGAACTCGAGGAAAAATTGTAATAATAGCATTTTAAGTAAAAACTTTTTGCAGCTGTGAGTAGTCCTAAATGATCAAAAATTAAATTCAGGAAACCACTTTAGGTTTCAAAATAGTTTATGGGATAAATGTAAAACTGTTTAAAATTAAAGACCGACAATTTTCAGATGGTCTTACTCAGCAGAACTATTAAATTTCTGGTATGTACCTTAATGCAAGCTCTCTCCCATCCATCATACCTGACATTTTTTACTACATATTTCGCAATTTGGAAAAAAAGGTTGGGTTTTAAGAACAAGTTTTGGGTTTTAAGAACAAGTTTTGGGTTTTAAGTTTTCTGAAAACTGGGTGAGTTCCAGGGGGAGACATTTGGATTAATATGGGGAAGAGGCAGAAGAAAGCTTGTATAAAGACTGTGCAGACCTTTGATGCGGTGCTTCAGGGCAGCCTGGAGCATCTCAGCTCTGGCACCTGGGCGAACCCTCCCTCAGCAGCACCTGCCCTGAAGCGGGAAGACAGATTCAGCCGCGCAGCCTCCTCCAGCCCAGCAGGCCCGGCCCCGGCGGGTGCCTTCATCAGCCCAGCAGGGCCCCGGCCCTGGGGCCAGAGTGCCGCTGCCCGGTGGTCTGGACACAAGCAAGTGGGAACTGCAGAGGATGCTTTAACATTCAGCGGGTGCCAGCATCTGGCGTTGGCAGAGGGTGCCAAGCCCGGGCTCGGCCGTGCCCCCACTGCAGCTCCGATTCACCAGTGGCGAGGCCTTTCCCGCGCTGGACTTCGGGGACAGGGCACTGGGACGAAGGGAGCACAGCATGGCATGCCGGCAACGAAATGGGCCGCTGCAAAGAGGTTGCTCATCATCTGCTGTAAGGGCTGAACTGTCTCCTTCACACACATGGAAACACCAAAAGTGCTTCAGGTTTTTAGGAATTCAGTCAGAAGTAACTCTGTCCTTCTGGAAAAGTTTGACCATCTATTGCTATGCACCCTGCCTAAAACACACTCACAGACTTGATGTGTCCTGTGCACCCAATGACACATTCAAAACGGTACTTCTGAAATCCTATCTCCATTTGAGGTCATACAAATGATGATGAGAAGGAATATTCTAATAATGAAAGAGATAGGAAGATGAATATTCTGAAGCTACATGATAAGCTGTAATTTGGCTACTGAAAAAGTCTTTCTTTCACAACATTAAATACTTACCTTTGAAAAACCTTTAAATTCAGGGATATTAACTGATTGCCAGAACATCTCAGTACTTAGTATATTAATGTGCATTGTAAGTGTTGTATTTTTAGAGTAACCCACAATGGAATGGAACTGGGGCAGTGAAGAACACGAAGCCGCCACTTTGCTGAAGTTACGTGAACTCCAGTAATGTTCTTGCCATTAGAAAAAGGAAGAATGAATTGCTGAGCTGGAATGCAAAATTGTAAAGAAAACATGATTCACAAGAATGGCTCTTTGTACTGAATTCCCAACCAGGCTAAGAAATTCAAAGCGAGACACTCCAGGGCAAGGGAGCAAGCTTTGCACAGGAAACCCAGCGCTTCCTCTCAGGCTCCAGCAGAGCTCAGAGAGAAAAGTGCAGCCACAGCTTGTTGGGTAACACACGTGCTGAGCCTAGGGCCAGCTCCCCTCGCCATCCTGAACGTACTGTAAGGAACCGTCTTCTCATTTCGGGTTTACTATGAAACCTCTTCACCCAAAGGTAGCTCCTCATAACTGACACACTACCGAGAACTATTTTTCAAGAGAAATAAAATCAGTGAAGAAAAAATACTGCTTAATTTATGTGTCCGAGTTTAATTCCTATGTCTCCCAATTTTGTACCAGTGGTTTACAAGGCAGCTCATAAAAAACAAACAAGCAAACAAAAAAACCCCCACAAAACCCCAATAAAACTAAGAAACAGACCATTGCTTCCACTCCTTCTCAGAAGTGTATCTGCAACAGGCCCACCTGGGTCACCGCACAGGGTACTCTGTCACAAACCATCCTCTCCCCACACTACAGTCCCACGCACGCCTACACCTGAACCCCTGGGACCTGGGGTAAGGCACAGTAACAGCTGCTCTTCTCACGCAGAGCTGCATTTCACCCAGTGGTGTACAAAATAGCTTAAATAGCTATTTAACATAATAGCTAAGAGCTTAAAAATAGCTTAAATAGCTATTCAATAAATTAATTAAATCAATTAAATACAAATAGCTATTTAGTAGCTATCCAGCTATTAATAACAAAAAATAGCTGTGTTTATATATATAGATATATTCGTTCTAATGGTATCACTAACGGTTTAAGAACAAAGGCAAAGAAGTATTTGTAACCAGAAACAACTATGTGCTTGTGAGCAGTTCTCCAATAAATATGCATCTGCGATGGCAATTTGCACATCATTACCAGCTGAAAAGTTCATTTCGTTTTGGCAACCTGGAGTTATTTAACAATCTGGCACTCCAACAAGACTGCCTCATCTTTGTAAACAGGCTTTTACAGTTGAGATACTAAAGTCATTTAGCATCCTGTAACACTAAATGTTATTAACTGCAATGTTACATAAGGCTCAGACAAAAGAGCAGCTTTGAGCACACAACAGTTATATACCAAATGGCAATACTCATTTTTTAAAAGAAATTTTTAAAGCTGTAACACAGCACATAATGTTTGTGGCTTTCATTAATCTATGGAGAACATATTTTTATCTCATTTTATAAAATCAAAGTTGTCTGGGGGAAAAAAAAGACCACATAGCAAAATTAAAGGTGACTGGAAAACAAAGGAAGTTATTGTGAGAATTGTCATCACCAAAAACTAAGAAAAAAAAAATTTTTAAATTATTTTATATGTCTAAGATATCAAATTTGAACTTATTAAAAAGCACTTATATTCGGTGATCCATGTTACTGTTTTCAACTGCTGTAAGGTATCTTTAAAGTCAGATTAAAAACCCCCCAAAAAACCCACCAAAACCAATAAAAAGAACTCCCCAAAAACAATCCATGAAAATCCGCCACAGTGTTTTGAGACAGAGCTGCAAAGGCACGCAACTGAAGGCGCGGCTGCCATGGCCGTGGCGTGCCTTTGCGTGCTGCCGCAGCGCCAGGAGGGCAGAGCCGCCTCACGAACGAGGCCGCGGCGGCACCACCAGCCGTGGCCCTGAACGCCCCTCGCCCGGCAGAGCAGCCAGGTGAAGCAGCACCGCCTCAAGAACGGGAAAAGTAACCTCTTGCAAAAGTAGTATGTGCGCAGAGAGGAGTCCTGCAAACCGCGTGATGCCTCTGCACGTGTCCTCATTGGGCATAAGGTTTTCTATACGTTACATATTTGGTGGCTGTTGCCCGGTGCCCATTTCTGCCCTCTCCTCTTTGCCACCACTAAGTCAGCATCACTCAAGTTCCTGCCCCGCACTTCTTTTCACTGCTCAATTTTAATCTAATACTTTACCACAATCAACGATCATCATCATCATCCTCAGAGGGATCATGTCCCTAGAAGATTACCCCTTTGTCATCGAAAGGGGATCCAATACGAGATGACATTCTTAGACTGTCCCTGTCCTGGTGGGCATCCCATAAGCCGGGCGGGCAGGGAAAGCTCTCCCCACAGCTTGTCACCACTCTGGTACCTGACACCTACCTATTCCAACAGACAATCCTCTGTCCCCCATCATGGCACTTGAGTGCCCACAACTCCAGACTGCAGCACGTTGGGGGTTTTATTAATCCTTTGTCTTGAATTTTCCTCCTTCCTCCAGGTACTAATACAGGAATTTGTAACTAGTATTTAATTACCACATACAATAAACATACAAATATATGTAAGCCAGCAGTTTTCCTTCCAACCTTTCTGCCAAAGCTTAATTGTTGTTTTAATTTTACACAGTACAGGCCAAATTCTTTTCCCCACATAATAAGGTACATAAATACACCCCCTGTGACATATTTATGGCTTCCCTGATGCAACTGATGGAAAATTTGAGTCGCGTTCCTTCAATGGCACAATCTAGAGAAATGGAATTGCAAATAATATATTAAAGAACACAGGCTATGACCAGTCATAAAAAATGCTAATAAATCTCCTAACAGCAATGAAAATGCAGTCAAAGGATAAGAGGATAAAAGAAATCACTTATCTATTTTTCCCACAGATGTCTTTAAACCCTGCAGCCTAACCCAGCAAACCACAGATACGAAGCACCTTAGAACATCACACTTTAATTACAGCAGAGGCGATCCAGAGCACCACTCTCAAGAATTCTGCAATTCAGAAGGGAACACTGTGTTTTTTCAAAAGAGCACTGCCATTTTTGTCTAACTCCCATGTCTATCCATGTGAGAGCAGTGGGCTCTGGCAGACCACTACCAAACTTACACTGGCTTTTGGAGCTACAGTTCCAAACTCACCGTTAAGAGCTGATGCACGCAGAGAACACCCGCACACCCTCCTTCAGCCCCTCCGACATCGCCCTCCCACCCATGCAGCTTGTTCGCATACAGCTGGAAGCTATCATGCTCACTTCTTCAAAAGCGTAACAGTGGCAGATGGTGAGATTCTTTTGTTATCAGTCAAGGCTGATAAACAGCCACTGTCTCCAGCAGTTGTCTACTAGGACAAATAAAGCTTTATGTTGTACCACATCAGCACCTTGCTTTAGCAGACAGGGTGGGGAAGTAAAAATACAAAAATAACACAAACACCCCCTCTATCTGAGCTAACCCACATCCCACAAAAATTTGGTACTTGAAATTAAATATGTTAAAGGGAGAAAGGAAGGCAAGAAAGGTTGAATAGAGGGAAGGACTCAGGGGTAAACCTCCCTGCTCCTCCTCTCCATGTCTACGGCTGGGTAAGGAGGATTGTTTTACAGATACCTTTGGCTTTTAAGTGTTAAATGCAGTTAAATACAGTTTAAAACTTCAATCAGGCATCATTTAGCAGCATTAAGCTGAAAAATCAGCAATGAACAAGCAAATATTCTGCAGCATCATTTGTTTTCAGTTAATGCTCTCCAGCTGTGCTTTCTTAAGAGGAAAAGAGTTGAAAAGCAGAACAGAATGAAAACAAACCAATCCCAAAAACCAGTGGCCTCTTGTTAGGGGTTCGTTTGATTACAAGTACCTATCTCCTTGCAACTTTTTCTGCATTTCAGTGTTTGCAATCTCCTATGAAGAAGATACAAGACTTAGCAACTGGTCCTGACTCACAAGCACCAGAGCACATGCTTAAATCCAACGAATACAACACAAGCTTAAAATTTATTCTTAAAAGATTAAATTTAGTAGACTTAAGCATACGCCTAAACACTTTTATTGAATTATATTGGATATAGGAGTGTTTTTCCTAGACAAGTAATTTGTCTGCGTACATTTGTAGGAAGGCTCTATATAAAGAGCCATATACATATGTATCCGTAGAGACCCTCTTCTGAGGGGCTCACTGCACTCTATGGCTCTTACCATCTACGTGGGTTTATGATCCACCTAAAAAGAGTTCTAGGTCAAGCACATTTAATATGTAGAACAGGAATAATACAAACTCTGGCCCAGGACAAATCCACAAGGAAATTTCATCATGGAAACTCTCCTGAAAACCTTCATTTTCTGAATTGCAACAGCTAATTTAAATGTACATATGCATCAAAATAATTCAATTTCCAGTAACAGAAAAAAAATTACAGGTATGATTCATATTTGAAAACATTTTAGCAATTTCTCCAATTTACTGATTACTAAATTGTACTGCTCTACATAATTCAGAAGCCACAAAATGGAGCCAGATAATTATGAATTTTACCAGCAAACAAGTGGCTTCTTTAAAAAGGAGCAAAGCCCTGTAATAAGCCGGTTTTGCTACAGCCTGATAGATTTGCATGCTGCCAGAAAGCAAAAATGGTGGCCACTTCCCTTCTGAAAGAGGAAGCGCACGTATGATTTCATTCCCTAAAATGCAAATAGGAAGGATGAGCCAGAAAGATTTGCTTTCTGGCCTTGATTTGCTTCTCCTCCTCCTCCCCATAAATACTTCCACACTAAACAACTCTTCACTTTGATCTTGAACACAGTACAAAGGTAAATTGAGACAGTTACTTCAGTGATGATCTAAATGTTCTGTGGTAGAAAAGACATGTAACATAAATACACGCTCTTTAAAACCAACACCAAAAAAAAATGAAGTGCTTGGTGTTAGAGATGAGTCTAAGATACAACCATTGCCTCCTTAGCTGCTCTCATCTCAAACTTCCCCAAGTTTAACATGTTGGGAATGAGGATTTGCCTTAGATTAATCTCTGATGTATACTTTATAGCTTTTGCTCTTAGAAACACATTTATCACCATTAAATTCAGCTTGTGTGCCAGGCCATAAAGAGGGAAGTTAAAATATATCAAGGTGAGAGAAGATTAAAGCTTGGATGAGAATTTCACTGAGTAGATGCATTGGAGTTCAAAGACAATGTTGTTCAGGGTTATGGACAGATTTACAGGCAAAGTAATAACAGAGAAAGTTGAAGGAAAGTTCAGGTTTCAAGGACGAACCACCTCAGACAGCTATTGTAACAGGAGTTCACACACTGCAAACTATATGCAACATGACGACTGAAATATGCTGAAACAATTCCTTGTATTTCATCTCTTCATGAAATGTGCTTCAGAAATGGGCATATAAAATACCCATGCACAGGCACACACCTTAACAACCTTTATGGCTGTGAACAAGTCTTTATTGTTCAGGGGAGCGTGGGGGCAGGGATAAGGATGAGATTTTAGGTGAATCTTTTCCTATCCCTCAATTCATCGGCACATTTCTGCCTTAATAGTATTACAGCAGATGATGAGATTTCTCAGTGGGAAACCTAATCATACTGATTAAAATATTCTAATATTCAAAATTATAAGTTTTCACAGCTGTTCTTAGGCACATTTTTTTATTTTGGGTTAAGCTAATCAAGTCCACCTTTTTGAGAGAGAATGAAGGCATGAAAGGGGTGCGTGCAAAAGGACAAAACGTTGGAACTACATGCTGACTGCCCCATCTGCCCTTCTACCACTGGCCTATTTTATCTACCTGTTGCATTTTATACGACGTATTAATAGTGTGGAACAATGAAGTACACCCTGTCATCTTTTCTTGTACTGTGCCCAGCATGCTGGAGTCTCACAAGAATTTCTAAATACTACCCTACTAAAATAAAACATGCACATTCAAGACTTCCATTGCTTACAACTCATATTTTCTCAGCTGGAACCTATCACAGTAGTTTTCTGTATGGATGTTTAGTATTATACTAAATAACAAAATCATTTAGTCAGCAATTAAATTGATTCAAAGCATCTTCTGCATCACACTGCACCACATTGCAGCTTTCCTCAAAGTTTCACCATATTGACCAGGCAACAGGACTGATGACTCTCCTACTTAAATTAATACAAATTGTGCTGACGTGTTTAAGACAATTAATATTTGACTACGTTCCTTGTATCATTGTTACACGGTATTTTTCTCAACTGCTTCAATTTAAATCACCCAGAGGCTCCAACATATGCAGATTTCCTCAAACCAAGCAAAAAGATGGCAGCAGCTTGTCATTTAAATTTTAATGCAATTGTATACAAGCTGATGAGCTCTAGGGGAAATCTGCAAACAACAGACCTGACACATCACTTTGTTACTCTAGTTTTGATACTAATAGAATTATGCTGGAATAAATCTGGAGCAATGAAGTTGCAATTAGGTTCAATATAATGAATTTGAACTCATTGGTTTAGTACCATTTATATTTTCAATTTCTTGAGAGTGCTTTTTTTTATGAAGTACCATAATCTTTATCAGCAGTAAATGGGTACTGGAGATGATCTGAATTATTTTCATACCGAATTTAGGATTCGTCATTGTTCCTGGTATGCAAATACAGCTGATGCTCTGAAGACATTTCTAAAGCATTCATCTGGAACACAAATGCACTCTCCTATTACCAGTAGAGCACGGAGGGCAGCCCTTACTCACCATTGCTCAGCTGCCTCATCACAAGTTCCTTCTATCATCTTTCAACCTTGGCAAAGTTCTGAGATTTCACACTGCTGTGCCGCTGCCCACAGCTGGCACTCCTGCCACATTGCCTTACAGATCGTCTGGTCAGTTTGTGAGAAACAGAGTGTGGAAAGATGATTTCTGCATTACGCCTTCCTACAGCCACTGTATGTGATGTGTTATCATACCCCGTGCCTCTGAAGCACCAGCATCAAACCCACTGATGGGAAGGGAGAGGTGAGGGTGTAGGTGTGCTAGGGAGAATGGCTTGCCACTAAAGTGACTTTTCCTGTTCCTGGGTGCATGGCGGGGATCAACAGGACAACAAACATTAAGACACGCACCCCCTCCCACCCTGGAATTTCACATGGATTACTAGAATCTGATAGCTAACTCATGTTTTGCTCACACTGAATTTCTTCACCTCCAGGGCAGCATCACTGGGAAGAACTTTCCAGTACTTGGTCCTCCTGGATACATGGACAGCAGGAGCCCTCTCTGAGCTGTCTTCTCTGGCCTGAACAGCTGAAAGAGGAGGTGGAAGCTGTGGTCGTACCTGATGACATTCTCCATTCATCCATCATCCTACTCCTCACAACACTGCTTAATATATTTGGAGAACTAGGCCTGCAGCAGCACACCACTCCTGGCTTCTTTCCCGTCCTCCCCCAGCTCACCAGATCCAGCTAACACGTTTTCTCTGGATCTCTCAAACTACACACGAGTCTTACCCCAGTGGTGCTTGCATGCTGTTTCAATGAATTCTGACATAGAGGGAAGGGCAGAAAGAACCAAGCAGGGGTGCTTTTACCCCAGCCCTCCCCTCCTCACACACTTCCCAGCTTCACACTTGGTCCTTCTGTCCTCATGCTCTGTGTTATCCACTCACAGTGGTTTGATAACCACCCTCTGCACAGGACATCATTGGTGTCCAACAAGATGAGGAGAAAACCAAGTGCTGCTGAACCACCGAGCACTGTGACTATGCTCTGGAAGGAAATATAAAACACCACAGAGGGTGTGGGTTTATTGCTTCTCACCGACTCGTTATCAAACATGCTTTGTCTACAACCAGCCTTTTCCAACTCTCTCTGCCCCAGCTGCCAGCTGGCTAATGCAGTTGCACAGGTGTAAATGAAAGCATCATTTGGCCTGCCGAAAAGCTATTAGGAACAAAGATTTGTCTAGGTTTTCAGATACCAAAGTCAATCTATAAGTCTGGCAATTAAAAAATTGCATCTGGGAACAACAAAGCAAAGCTGAGCAATTCACTCACCTGTTTAAGTACTTGCACGCCTTATTTCTATAGGAAAGGGAATCCCATCAACTCATTAATGCAGCTGATTTCAAATTAAAAACTAGAATGAAATAAATTGAATATGTACTAAAATCCTTATAACAATTTCTATGTGTTTGTGCTTTCAGATTCTTGAAGAGATTCAGGTAGTAGCTTGAAGCACTCAGCTAAGTACTATATGCACGTCTGTACGTATATATATAAAAACCCCACAGACATGCACAAGAAGATAAAAAGGAATGAATACGAGGGAAACATCTGAACCACCCTCTCCTTCCTACACACACACTTTACTTATTTATTTCAGTGGCAGTAACACATCATGGAGTTTAGTGACACAAAAGAGCTATTACTATTTGATTTTAGATTTAAACAAAGGGAAATAGACAATTCAGCTATGAGCTGGAATTAATATTCTTCTACTTATATTAATAATGCTGTGATTAACAGCACATGCAAAATATTTCTATAATTCTACCATACAGACAGATGTACATAATTTCTTAGTACAAAATATAATTTCAGTATGGATTTAGGTACAAGAGGATACGTTTTCTTATCTGGGCTTTGGTAAGTATGCAGGTTAAGGTTTTCAAGAATAAGTGTGTTTATGCAAGCCCATACTTCGATACTGCAATGTGACTTGATTCATTGCAGTGTCAAGCAGGCAGCAGAGCTTAGTGAAGACAATGAGGCCATTTCCAGCCCCCCAAAAAAGGGATAACTTTTTTGCCAACTTTTTCTTTGATATTTTATTTACTGATTGGGATGTGACAGTTTCAAAATTACATACTAACTTCTTCAATGGGAAGAACTGTGGGGGTTTGGGGTTTGTTTGTTTCTTTCTTTGTTTTTCATTAGTGAAATACCAGTTTGATGCTAAATTTCCATTATGTTTTCATACATTCTGGACAGACTCCTTTACTATCAGCCTCGTATTTTGAAGACTAGTTTTTATCTTTTTCTTAATGTGATTACAAAAAAAGAAAAAGGGTAAGAGACAAATATCAATCCCATTTTATGCTTGTGTGGCATATATAAACATTTTATATATTTTTTTATATATATATATTTTTTAAAAACCCCTCCACTATGACTATTTTCTTTTCAACCAAATCTTCTGACCTATTAATCCATTTAAGTATGTCTTATTTTCTTCTCTTATCAGCCATCTCCTTCCCTTTCTTCTGTGCTCCCACACTCAAAGCAAACACAGTCACTCAGTGAACTGGGCTTTAAAAATGAAAAGCCCTTCTACTTATGGGTCTGTAAACATCAGGCACAGTATATTTTGCCGTTTTCTAACCTAAAATCTAGGTGACTTTGGTGCAACATATGAAATGTTAAATTATCAAACCAAGTTCTTTAACTCAGTATTTAATCGAAAGTACCACCTCCCAAAATATTAAAACACATTCTGAATTACACACAGCACAAAGGAATGCTTCCCACCAAATTCTTTCTGTTCCCTGTCAGCTCAGACTTTTTCACTCCAACAGCATTGTCAGCAAAGCCAAAGGGAATTTTGCCAGGGTAAATACTGTTAAGTGGGGTCCCCCATCCATAGGTATTTTACTTTTCCCATGTTGGAAGTCATTTCTGATATCAATCTACCTGTAAGATGAAATGAATTTTTTTGTTTTTCCAAGCACTCACAGATTTGAGATACACGCTGACCCCTCAGGCATAAGAATAAGCCCATGTCATTTTGATGTCTTGGAAATTTCTTAACTAATTAAGTTAATCATGCGAACAATTAGTAAAATAGCTACACACAGCTTTCCAAAATTATCCTTCATATGGGTGGGAACAGCCACCCAGACCAGACTTCCTAGGGAGCGACCAATTTAACCCACCCTTTGGTTATGCTTTTACTCCTGTCCAGGAGGGGAGATCAAGACTTTGTGCTTGTTTTAGATCTTATTCAACCATACACAGAACCGAAACTGCAACCCCCAAGAAGTCTGTAGTCAAGCACCAGGGACAAGAAAACTTAAGGGTTATGGCTAACCTGACCCACTCATGTATCCCACTTCCCAAAATGCTGACACTTGTCTTGCATCTCCTTCTTGTCCTTTAAAAAAATCAGAACAACTTCTTCAAAAAACAGGGTTAACAAATCAAGGATGATGCTTTCCTTCAGAGTTGTGAGACAAAAGCAAACAATACCAAAGCAGACACAAAGACCCGGGGCACCACAGCAATGAGAAACAGACTGACTTGATCCTCCCAAGCATCCCCCAGCTCAAGAGACAATGAGGAGAGAGGGGCAGTGACCATGCCGAGTACTTCCCCAGGAATTCCAAAGTTCATCTCTTGTACGTGCTGCTCAGTCCATACATCCACACCGCTGGCGATGGAGGGGAGAGCTGGGACCTCCATCACCTGCGCCTCTGGGTTTCCTCTGCAGACATTCCCAGGACTGCAAGCGGGGAGGGCATGCTCCCTCCCACCAACCCCCTGCCTGGAAAGACCGGGGAGATCAGGAGGCCAAGGAAAACGTTACTAATTGACAAAGACAAAAGCAACTTGGGAGTGGTAAGCACTACACTAAGATCAGTGGGAAAATGTCAATGAACAAAGAAAAAAGAAAAATAAAGACTTCTTTCCTTTCTCTGTGTTATGGTTTAGTGAATTGATTTCAGTACAAACCTACTTTACATCATCTCTGCTTTTAATGACATATTTGTATGTTGATGTCATGCACCTCATGTTCTGAATGAAATCTTTTTATCGTATGTACTTTAATTTTATTTACTGATGCAAATTCAGAATTTTGGGGTTTGTATATTTGGGATCCTGGTACCAATTGAAATATTCCTTTCACTGTCTCTAAGGTAACTTTCCAGCTTAGTAAAGAAGGGAAATGTTTTCATGATTTATTGATATACCTTTCAAAGACAAAAGCAGGACTATGTATTCATCACTGCCTTTCTCTTGTTAGAGAACATCAATTAAAACTGACCTTCCAGGGTATTCTTCCTTTTAAAACATCAAAGCCAGACAATTGTTTAAAACTCCCGCACCTCTCTCCCATACAGTTTTGATTAAGAACTTCTATGCTTGAGCAAAAGCAAACTTCATAGAGAACAACTTGTATCACTGCTTGAAAGATCTCACAGAAGAGTAAAAGTCGCCCTGCGGTGAAAGCAGACCACAGCCCTTGTGTCCGGATTTCCAGTACGGACTAGCACTTGGCACACTGCGTTTGTAACCTTCCAGCACAATTTGAAGACATTCCTAACAAAAACGTTTCATCTACTTATTTCTTAGATGCATCATGTTTTTCAGAAGCCACTTGTGCATGATACTTATTTCGTCAAATACCCATATGGATTTAGCAATTACCACTGACAGTAAAGGTCACAAAATTTTGCCTGTTCCCAAACCGTCTGTTCCTCTTCTGTGCTCAGTGGTCACAGCAGGACTGAATCCTTGGTTTCAAGTACATAAAGCTCAATTAATTTTATGTGTGTTTTTCTTTATGGGCTTTGGCCAATTTTGATGAAAGATTTAGCTTGGTCCATTTGTCTCACAAAAACTGATTCTCTCTGAGGCTATTTAGAATATCCAAATGAAATCTCTCTTACTTTTGGGAAGCAATTTATGGAGACATCCTGGTTACAGCGTTTTGTTAATGAAAAACCACTTTCAACAAGTCCTGAAATGAGAACACATTCCCAAATAATAGTGTATGGACTAAGAAACCCCACAAATCTAGAAAGTTCAGGCAAGTTTGTGCCTGTTAATCACAAAATGAGAACATAGAACAGACCAAAGTTGTCTTCATATACAACTGCCACCCTCTGGCGACTACCATATCTCTTTCAAAGGCCTGCTCTGAAATTTTGTCTTTGCAAATTCTGTTCCTAAAAGTTCTTCATCTAACTTTTAAAAATATTTTTCTGCTTCATAACAGCAAGGTATTTCCTTTATGAGGACAGTAATCTGCACCGACTTTTGCCTCATTCCAGGTTTCACCATGCTCTTGGCAGCAGTGACACAATTCTTCCCTGAGCTACTGAAGGTTAAACCATGCTGCTTCCCACCACAATTCTGACCAAGGCTGGGACTTGTGGTTCCTCTTAGGGCAAATGCAGCAGAGGAGGAAAGGAGAGTGGCAGCAGGGATTTATCAGCAGTAAATCTCTTTTTAGAGAGAAAGGACTTTAGAGTAAGTCTTCATGTATTTCTATCTTCTGAGTTTCTGAACTTTCTAAGTTCCCAACGCTTAGTGACCCTCAGGTGCTGGTGGCTCTCAACAGACTTCTGTGCTTCAGCGCTGTTCTTCCAAATGACTACTGCCTGTCTTGTTCCTGAAAACCCATTTCAGAGCCAAAGTTCTGGTTTTTGGCATTTCTTTTCCACTGCCTATCCAGGCCAAAGCTGAGCATCAAAGAAAATGAAGGCAAACATCAACACACAGAAAGTCCTTAGAGGACAATGCCAAATTTCTTTTTGGTTGGAAGGTGGCCAAATTGACACTTGCCATGCTTTGGCTTTCCTGTTTTTCCAAAACACACCTCCTGGGCAACACTGCACATTAGACATATGATAATTAAAATGGGGGCCACAAATGCACTGCTACTATACAGCTAAACCCACTGCCATACAGATGAAACACGTCCATAATAAATTTCCAATCGGCCACTAAAACTTTAGTATTGATGTCCAAACTAATTATATTTGCATGCACAAAGTAATCTAGAGCTCACGAAGCAGGGACAAAGATTATAAAAAGTAAACAAACCAGCAGCTCTTGGAAGCCTCCAACTCTTTTCAGGATCCCTGAAAACTGACTCTTGCTCTGTGCAAGTTGCACTCTGCAGATGTAACAGTGTATGATCTTAATCCTGCAGAGCCTTAGTAAAGATCTACCTACCACAGCATTAAATCAGGTCTTTGGGAAGCTCTGCTCAAAAGAAGACAAAACTCAGCACTGTCATCAGAAATTCAAGTATAATGATTCCCCATAAACAATTCACAATGCTGGAAATTCAGTATTTTTAAAAAATGTAACAACTATGATGCCCATCTGCATCTACCATTTGTGAGAATTTTAAATATCACTTCAAAAACCTGGAAGTTCATCTGATAAGAGCAAAATAGCACTTTTCATGCAATGCCAGAATGCTTTAAATCTTATGCAAGTCTTTAGCCTTGGTTTTCAGAAACAAGAACGTAAGTTTCTAGTTGCACCTATGTGACTCCAGTCTCTCCAACAGAAAAAGGCTATTTATTACCACTCAACAACGAGCTTTCTGCAGCACAGGGAGTCCCACTCGGGCAGTGGTGCCAGCCGCTCTTGTCAGGCAGCTGTGGCTCTGTTCCCAAAAGCACCAGCCAACCTCAGCAGGTTGAAGAGCGCATGCTACATTTTTCACAGGGATGTGGTCTGCAATGTAAATGAGGTTGCTCTCTAAGCTTCCCTTCAAGGAAACACTCCCGGGCACCCAGATCAGCCATTTCCTCCTTGAAATCTCTTATTCCCAGAAGGAAAGAGAAAAAAACTAAGCTTCTCCAGCAGTAAGCATCTGCCAAGAAATTTTAAGTAATCCCATCCAAACCATCCTCCCTTTTCTTAAGCTTTCCATTTCTTGCTGTACTATAAATCACTCTGGGGAAATACCATGGACTCTGAACACTTAAGTTATGTTCCTAAGTGGTAAACCATCGAGTTTTACTAGACTATTTAAAATAAAATAGTGTGGTCTATCTACAGAAGCAAATTACATATTGCTTTTTCTACATTAATTATATGTTACACGGATTAATGGCCATAGTGACAGGAAGTTAAACTAGCCCTTATTATGGAAAACTGCTACATTTGAAACAGTACAAACATCACAGGGTTGAACAAAGCTTTGAGGAATGCATCAAAATGCTATGCAAAGATTAGTTCACTTGGCTCCAAAATGACTTGTCAAATAACAGCAAAATAAATTTTTTTAATTTCGAATATAAGAGCATCTGACCTGTGGTCAGACAACAAGCAGTACCCTTCAAAATGCTGGAGCTCTGGTACAAGACAGCAGGTACACTTCATCTCCCCACAAGAGCTTCTCCTACAAATACATCCTCCAATTCTGGCCTGTGAGTATTCATTCCTTTATTAACAATCCCCTATTCAAATCTTTGGTTCCAGGATGGTCACTGTAGGTTAAGAATTATGCATTAAAATGCTTTCAAAGTATTTACAGAAAGATGGTGTAGAAAGGAAGGAATAGCTGAAGTACAACTGAGACTGTGCATCACTAATGGAAGTTACCACAGAAGCTGAGCACTCTGGCAGGCCGTCAGCCTGGGAGCAGCATTCCTAAACCAGCAGAGATGTGAACACACACAACCACCAGCCAGTGGTAAATGCTTTCACCTGGCATCAACCAATGCACTGGTTTACTTTACTACTCAAGGATGATTTACACACACCAGAGACATTTTAGTCTCCTTTAAGTGGTGACAGAATTAGGAAAATAACAAGAAAGGCATAGGACAGAGCATACCATGTTCATTCAGGTCCAGTGATTGTTTTATTTGTGCTTCAAATTTTCAGGTATCTAACTTTGGCTATTAGGTGTACAATCAAATAGCACTGAGAAGTTACTGATCACATCTGTAGGGAGAACAAAATACAGCGTCATCAAAACTATACATCTAACTAATAAAAACCAACATCACAGAAACAAATTATCATCTTGCATCACTAAGATTGTGCATCTGGTGTAAACACATGTCAGGGTGGTTGCCCTGGGCCAACAAAACACTACAGAAATCATTATTTCAACACTGTCAAAAGAACCACAGTGTTTTTTGGGAATCTGAAAGCTTTGCGAATACCAAACCACCACACACATAAAAACACGGCAGTCACAGCAGACTTATTCCTAGCTCTGACACATTTCCTATGTGATGTTGGCCAAAGCACACAGGTTACTGTAACCCACTTAGCAATACCACATGTAAGTACAGAGAGGAGGTGTGTTCATCACACTGCACAGCAACATCGAGCCATTTCTGAACTGACATACTTGCGTTGCAATCTGACCTGACATAGAATACCAGCTTGGAAGGGACCTCACGGATCACCTGGCCCAACCCTTCTGGCAAAAGCCACAGCATGTCCCTGGGGGCCCTCTGCTTTGTGGAGTTCTACATCATTTTGCTATGCCTTATAAGCATTTTATAAGAGAACATTTAGATGTAGGCGTCCATCTATGCCCTCTGTTTCAACTGCTGAAGCAGCTAAGATCCAGCTCAAGAGGCTGAGCTAGGTGCAATGTTTGTCTTGCCATGGATCACATTTGGAATGTGCTGGGCATGAGATGTGGTCAAAACTGGCAGACAGCCCTGCCAAATACTGTGTGTGCATAATACAGGCCCGAACCGCGGAGAAATCGCCCTGTGTGAATGAAAGGCCATGAGCACATGTTACTACAATTAACTCAACTGACATGAAATAGACCCAGTCTTGTTGTCCAGAAGCAAACACCCACACAGAGCCACACAAGGAGTTTGGTAAATCTTTCGCCCAACACACACACCAGAGAAGCCACTCCAGTCCAAAGGGAAATGCCTTTAGCACTGGCAACCTGTTTGGTATAGGCAAGCCAAGGGCCACGTGCTGAGGAGGGTAAGCCTGCTCTGTCACCCAGGTGCTCTGTGCCACTCCTTCCCCTGATAAACTGTAACACTGAAGGGATGGTCAGATGACAATGTGAGAAGTGTACTAGTCTTTACACCCCTAATTTTAACACAATTTTTACTTCACAAAGCCACATTTTAATTTTAGAGGGTTGTTTTGTGGGATTTTTGGTTTTGTTTCTTTCGTTTTGTTCTGTTCTTTCCTCAGAAAAAACCCCACACTGTGATACAGCAACGTAGTTTAACAGATTCTGGCAGCAGACGAGCACAGCTCAGAATGGACCTCTGTCCTGTTAGCAACATCTGACAGTGCATCACCATTATCTGCCTTCCTCACTGGGAAAAAAAAAACCAAACCTAAACCACATTTCCTTTCCAAAGCACATATGTTAAAGACCAGTATCCGAAGACCCAAAGACTTTTTGGTTCTCCTATTGCTGTTACTGAGACAGAAAAGTAAAAAGCAAGTCATTAAAAGGATGTGACCTTTCTGCCAGACTAGCTTCCATTACTGCAGTTTTCACACAGTGAGGAAAATCTCTAAAGATATTAAGAGAATGAGCACTTTGCAGTGCCTCCTCCATGAAATAAGGTTTGCTCAGTTATAAACAATACCAATGAAAGAAGTTCAGAAAAGAAACCAGCTGTGTCACTCAGGAGAAACGGGGAGTGAGGCAGTTCATGTGTTAAATCGCATGCTTGTTTCTTTCCTTTTACCAATAAAAATGAGCAATCGAGACACAATTACTTCTTTATTTTTCAAGAATACAGGGAGATGCTATGATATCTAAGCTGAATAAATGAACTGTAACACCTGATTGACTCCTGAAATAAGAGTAAGGCAAACACAGAGTTTACTGTGTTTATCCTGTGGGCTGTTCACATGGGTCACGCACCCCAAACATGACTGGGACAGAAGTGCCGTGTCCCCAGTGAGCAGGTTGTGGAACCAACCTGGCTCTGCACAGAGGGAGGGAGCGAGGGCTCCAGGAATGTCCCTGGGAACACACCGCTCCCCTCCTCCTCCGGCCACACTCGCGCCCTGCCTGCC
Organism: Athene noctua; assembly: GCF_965140245.1. Lineage (NCBI taxonomy): Eukaryota > Metazoa > Chordata > Aves > Strigiformes > Strigidae > Athene > Athene noctua. Next base: position 8,210,692 of record NC_134044.1, read on the forward strand.
TGGCCTGCTGCACAGCTGCCAAGGAAAGCTGGGAGCAGCAACTGCAAACCATCGCAGCTTGACTCACTGCAAGTCTGTCTAATCTAAAATAAAGTTTCACCTTCACTCACAGTCAATCACTGCTCATAAAAGGTAAAATATGAAGACAATATTCAACAAGCTGATGGCGACCATGGTTTAAATTATTTACCAACAGTTCTCCATTACTCTGTCAGCATCCCTGCCTCTGAAGCACAACCACCAAATTAAAAAAACAAACCAAACAAAAAACCAACAAAAAACACATGCCTTTGGAGCATTCTTCTGAAGTAGATTAAAAGGGCTCACCTAAGTGCCAGCAGTTTCTGCAAATAAGCCCAGAGATGAGGTTACTCACTTGCCAGCACCCAAAAGAGCCTGAGTATTGCCGGTAAAATTTTTAGTGCTAACTTAGTAGCAAAAATGCCTGTCAAATTAATTTTTCATATGATGAATACCATCTTAGTTTGGTTCATCATGACAAGCTCGAAAGAATCACAATGGCTGCTCATGCAGGCAGGAACAACACTGGAGTGCTCTGGTTTGGATGTGCCCAGTCTAATTCCATTATAAAACCATTCAGTCTTGAGGAGCAAAGCTAGACATCACTCATTCCACTTAGTCAGACAAGTACCTGAAAAAAAATCTCTTCCCTTCAGCAGCTTTCACCATACTTGAATAAAAGTAATTGTGAAATATACTGAGAGCATAACAGATGGCTTGTTCTGAAAACGGGCAGCAAAACATGTCAAGGGGATGGACACAGAAAGTGTCAGCAGTGAATTATGGAGCGTGAGTCAAAAGCAAAGCTCAGCCATACCCTTACCTCCTTCCAGTTTGCAACAAGGAGAAAAATCAGCACTCAACTTCTCAAATTTGGTGTAAAATGAAATACCTAACCCAGTTTCCTGATGCAGAAGCATTAAATTGTAGTATATGGTATATGAATGGATTACATTAGTGCACTTCTAATGTTTTAATATTTGTATGCAATAATTCAACATTTAAACTTGATTTAAGATTGTCTAAATTTAGCTTGGAAGAAGAGATTAAAAGAACACACACCACAGAATTTGTTAAAATGAAAGCAATAATGAGGTGATCATGGGACAGACAAAAATCAAATGTCACAGCTCTCAGCATGAAAGCAACTGCTTAGGAAATCATACAACTCTGGAAATTAAAGTGGTCTAAAATGAGTATCAGAAATGAGCTGTGGAATAACCTCTCAAACCAGAGTATGGGAGTTTTATAATTTGATACTTTTAGAATAGGAAGGGTGTATGTGAGAAGGATGCTAAAACCATTCAACCCAGAACAACTAAGTCTTCTAGCAGATGAACAGAAGCCATTTAAAAAAAAAAAAAAAAAAGACTGGGTCATTGAGTTTGCTATCTTGCTACTGTAAAAAGTATAATATCGACTATTTCATTCACTAATTGAACCTTATCTTAGAGCAGCCTAAGTTTCTTTCCCTTGTAACAACTACTAGAAAGGACAGTAAAGGGTCAGCCCTAACATCTATAACTAGATTGAGTAAATTGGAAAAGTGATAAGCAAAAATTTTTTTTCTATCCTGTCTTATTACTCAGACAGGCACTGGAAAATGAAACACCAAATACAGAGCTATAACCTAAAGAGAAGTATTGTCTGACCTACAGAGAAGTTGCTCTGCATTTCTGCAGTAAACTTCCGGTTGGCTTCTGTTCAAAGTCCATTTAAATTAAACTGGTTTTGAAAATATCTCTGATGAACAGTGGAACCTAGTAAAACACACCTTTTTAATTTTTTTTTTTTTTCTTTTAAATTTACTCCTGCTGTAAAATGTACCAACTACTACCATGGACCAATGCAGGATGTGCCTTTAAAACCGGTTTCATGCTTGAGTCTGTGCTGGTTCACAGCTCCCAAGAAGACTCTGAGTGGGGTACAGGCAGGAGTGCTGTGGCGAGGGCAGATCAGGGCAGGTGATGCAGGGTTGCCCGAAGAGGTGGCTCCTCTTCCTAGCCAGATCTGCATCCTGCTCCGGGCACTTGGCTCCATGACCCCTTCCCCTGGCTCTAAAGCTTATGGGTGAGTGACAACCTCCCAAATTAAAACTTGCCACTACCCTGTTCCAGACAGAAACGTTGTTCAAAGGCAGCAGGAGGTCTCAACGTATGAACCACTTTTCCTGCGAATCTTTAAATCCCTTCAGAAATTGCCTGGTCAGTTAAACAAAGCTGTGACCTTTGGTTTAAATTTTGTCCATATTATCTGTCTTCAGATCAGTTCTCAAACTGCCATTTTTTTTCCTCTGAAACGTGAGGCTGCAGTAGTGCTGTGCCGTCGGGACGAGGGTGCGGCACAGGGCGCCGTGCGGGATGACGGGACACCACCACACCCACACCACACCCATACCCCACCCACACCACACCCACACCCCACGGCACAGCCTGTCCGAGCGCCAGCGTGGGCCCAGCCGACAGCCCCTGTCTGCGCTCGCGGGCACGGCCTGATGCCCTGACCCTGCTGCGAGGCACCATCATCGGTGTGGAGAGGCTGCAGCTACAAAGTGCAGCTGGCACAGTGTGAAAATGGCACTGCACTGCCCAAGCGTAGGAAGGCCACTAGTAGGAGACTTTTTGTCCTCTGGGAAGTCTTTTATAAAGCAAAAATGAAAGAGAAAAGAGCCCCTGTCCTCTCTACACACACAGTAGCACACGTGTGCATGCTCAGAGACACCTCAGTGGCTGAAGTAACTGGTAATTACAACGTTTCAGAAAAGGCTTTACTTCAAGTTGATAATATGCTTATGACTATTAGCTTCTTCCATTACCAGATGGGCTGTATAATGTGAAAAACTAATTACAAAACACTTCCCAGGGTTGCTTAAATGACCGATTTGTAGCTGCAGGCACCTAGCAAGTTGTGAACGATTACTGATGTAAAAAAGCATCTCTATTGGGGATGACAGTAATTAGTCTTTACAAAATTCAGAGGAACATCGTCAGGGAGAAGAACAAGAAACCTAAGTAATTCGTTCACCACAATTAAACAATTGTTAGAACTTGCAAAAATTTAAACCAGACAAATATGCCATATACCACATAGCACCCATGGATTTATAATCTTATCTAACAATACCACGTTTCTTCAATAAGAAACTATCAATTAAGTTACGCATAGTAAAAAAGACACAATTTTGTCAGCCTAAATTACTCCTTCTACCACCACCAAATGTCTTTCTTCAGTGTTTCTCCTGTGCTATAAAATAATGTAAGTGGACTCCCTTTCTCATTTTGTCTATGGCAACACTTAATAAAGTGAGCCGGGTATCCAAGGAATAAACCAGCTATGAACTACTAAATTAGCTGTTACCATCATTTCTTGCCATTTATATGCTTCTAGCATGACAGTGATTAATATCACAGTGACTGAATTATATACATTTAGAAACTTGATAACTATAATTGAAATATATATGTGCATGTATGTATATGTATATATAGAAAAACACCAAATGCCTGGATGATTCTCAGCTTCCAAGAGAGAAAGGGATAACAAATATTTTTGAAGCTCAACATGAGTCTGGAAGAAGCATGACTTTTCCACCCTGAAAAACAATGAACTAAGGAATCCAACAGAGCCGTCCCATTTCAGCTGGTTATCTGTTCCTGCAGGGCTTTCTGCCCGCACAGACCCCGGGCACCACACCGGTAAGGGCAGGTTAGGCAGCACAGCAGTCCTCAACACCAATTCATCCCACCCTATGCTCTTCATAAAAACCTGCGTGCACTCCTGATGTTACGTGGCCTTTCCGCATGGAGTGATGTCTATACTCCTCAACTTGAGAGCACGGTGGAAATGAGTGATTTGATTTTGGAGGTAATGGAAACGGGGCAGTGGAAGGGACAGCAGCAGCGATGCAGGTAGTACAGCTTCTTAGCAAGAGAACTATTCAGACTGACTGGACACAACAGAGAGGGTCTGACGGCACGGCATGAACTCCTTAGTTTTACTGCCTAAGCATTTGCTGTAGCAACGTGATCAAGCCAAAGATGGGCTGCTGCACACCAGCAGAGAATCCAGCCCCACACCTCTGGCCTGCCAATAACTATAATAATAATAAATTGATGTAAAATAGTATATAATAAAAAACACTAAGATCCAGCATTGAACTGTTAGCCAATAAATCTCACCTATTCTCAACCATTTTAGGACCGTATGTAAATGGCACTAGATACTACAAAATAATTTTAATGTTCTAGTCCAGCTACAGCTTTTCATGAATCAAAAATCATTTTGTTAGGGTTCAGTAATTCTTTACAGGGGTCAGCAAATCAAGTTAACCAGCTGAAAAACTGTGGAATATAGCACCTTGAGAAAAAACACAGCATGTCACGACCTGGTTCTACCTCCTGCTATCCAGATAGGCTTAGGTTTATTCAGCTATCATCACAGGCTTTACAGCCTGCCAACCAGAAGTATTTCCTTTTAAAATAAACATTTGAATTACAGATTATAAAGAGCAGTCTGTTTTAGCAGGTGCACTGTCAATCCCTGCCATTCTCAAATTTTGCCTTACCTACTCAATGTTGAGAGAATATGCTGCTAAAATTAACACAGCACACCAAGATCTCTCCACAGCTGTGCTGGGTAAAGCAGAGAAGAATAGATTTCAGCTTTAATTAAGACATTCAAAATGATATTCCATCTGGATAAACAAAGACATAAAGGCAAGTCTCTATTCCCTAGCCATCCTAGGAAGGGTGCATCAGTGTTTCAACAGTCTTCTGACCTTCAGGAAAGGTATCAAACATACAAGATGCAAATGGCAACCCTGCCTCTACCTCTGTGCCACGCTAACTGGCAGGGTCAGGCCTGAGCAGGAGGACACATGGAACCAGCTGCAAATGTTTCCTAACATGTCACCTGCCCCAAAGTGCACCCCTTCCTGGCTTTGCCCTGCCTACTGCGCCAGGTGCACCCCTCCCTCGTACAGCAACACCCAGAGGGTTTCACCCAGATCTAATAAAGCTCTACAGACAAAATTATCTGAATATTGGTATACCAACTATGTCCATGGCACAAGAGGCATTTAGTAAGTCTAGAGAGACAGATCTCTGCTGAAGGATTTGAATGCTGGAATGGCTTTATCCATAAAATGTAATTGTCTCCTAAATTCACCAGCCTTTGTAGACTTGCAGTTAATTCATTCCCTTCAAACAGGATGGCAGCTAAGTAATAATAGGGGGAGAAAAAACCCTTAAAGGCCAAGAGAATTAACTGTATCTTACTAAAGCTAGCAAGGTCATGCATTATTCATGCATGGAGGACAGGAGCATGCTCATCAGCTTAGAGGGCTACAGAGAACTCCAAATCTGAAGCTCTCATAATCTGTAGCCATTAAAGAGGCTAGCTGCATCATTTTATCTGAAAGCAAATGATAGTTAACCACTGCATTTCTTACAGAGCCACTTGTAGGCAAAGAGATTGCTTCCAGTTCTCACAGACACTGCTGGAGCTCCCGTTGCAGAGCTAACACAAGCACTTGACTGTTTCTCCCCTAGACACAGCAAAGGGACATGGAGGAATATTTAAGCCAACTGATATTCCTAAATGCAAGAAAGAATTCTGGTGTTACTAGAAGATGTTAGAGCATGTGGCTATTATACAGCATGCTTTCATGGGCTTTAATGAGACCATCAGCATTTCATGCCTGCCAATACACAACCTTTTAAATCAATAAAACCACAGAAAATAGCTACTTTGTACTAAAAGTAGCCCTCTTCACTTAAACTATTTACATCCGCTATGAAGTGCCAGTCCAAACTAGTATTGCATATTTGCAACCTTCTTTCTAAAAATACCTTTATAGTACAGTAGCTATTATTTCTCTACAGTATAATCATGGAAACTCCATGACTGCATTACTTCTAGCCTGTATGTGTAAAGTAAGTGAGCTCATTTTGTATAAAATTTCACACCCATGTCTAAAATCTGCCTGTTATAATACAGTTTTTATTTTTCACCTGGCCTGTAAACTATTAAAACCACAATGCCAAATCTTGCAGACAAAACTCACATTCACCAAAATCCTAACTGAAAGCTGCAGAATTCCTAGCATGTTGTTCATGACGAAGACAGTGTTGGTGAAGCAGAGCTGAAGAATCTCAAATAATTATTCCATATTTGTCAACAAGCTCTCTTTAAGGGGATACCTTCCCCTAAACTAGGCTTTTCAAGCTGACTACCCTTAATTTCTATTTCTTCTTTATTATTTTATATATAGTGATATGAACTCTTACATGATGTGCACTAGTTAACACATGGAACATGAACAGTGACTCCACTAAAATACTCTTGTGTTAACCAACCACCTCTCGCAATCCAAGTCTCCAGACATGATGAACTATCGATCCTTCTTCTCTTTCTTGTACTCTACAAATCTAATGAACTATTGATTCTTTCCTCCTTCCCCCATTTTCTGCTTTGGCTATGCATGCCCCTCCTCCACTGTCTAAATCTCCTCTTCTGTACAGCCTTAGGCAGGGCACAAACTCATCCTTTATCTTCATCTCAGCCATGCCTTTCTGTAGCTGAATAGCTGCTGGTCTGTCCTGCAGTGGGTATCTGACAGCAATATTCTCAAGTCAGAAATACAGGATTGGATGTTGAACTACGCTCAGCAACAGAAGAGCATTGCAAAGGAGCTGGTTCTTCACCCCAATGTCCGTTGTCCTACTGCATGCTAGAACTGTTGCAGTACATACCTGCAACCTCCTGCCCTCCACAAGGCCTGAGCCAAGGCTCCCCACAAAAACCACCGTGTCACCCCAGGGGTGATGCTGCCAGTGGAGCAAGGTGGGAAAGCTGCCTCTGCTCACTCCATCCTGCTTATCTCTTCCACACAGTTCAGCACAAGAGGACCCTCCCTGCTTTCTGAGGGGGTTGGCACAACCCAGGTACCCCAGAGAAAGACCAGCTACGTTGAATTGTAATCCAGTGGTAGCACTTATTGTGCCCTGCAAATAAACTCCAAGTGACTTCTTTGATTCCTTAAAAGCAAAAATTACAAGCCAAATCCCTTCCCATGAGGAAAATACTTAATGCTCACTGAGACTACCTAAACCCCTTTGCTAGTTCATCCTTCTATCCACAACAGCTTCCTCCTTCTGCTACAAAGGCTGCCGGGGTCCTGCGCAGCGCAGCTGCTCCAAGACATACTGCAGTCAGGAACCAGCCCCAGCTGCGGCTCCCCATGCTGGGGTACAGCTTTAACCTCTAGAACCTCATGACAGTGACACAGAGATTCGCATTTTCAGTGTTTACGTAAGGTTTATTTCCCCCACTGAAGCCTCTCTTTTACTGAACTGACAGCTTCTTGTGGAAAAGCTTCACCTATTGTCTGTCAAACATCATTTCAACTGAGTTTTCCCCCACACCCCCTCTCTTTGCTGGCCACCTTGCTGATGAATTACTACTTCATTACAGCACCACCACAGACCTTTTCACTGCTCTATGCAGCCTACTTTCCTTTTACAAATCCCTCCCCTCCTCTCTGGAGCATACAGACATTAAATCCCATGACAAAGCTCTGCTTTGAACGCATTAGCAAGCGTGACCTCAGTAAAATACCTTACTTGAAATAGCTTCTGTAATATTCACCATAAACCAACCTAAGCCTACTGCTTCATCGCATACACACACCAGTCTGCAGATATCAAATATTTGGAGTAAATCCTTTATCTCTGTCTTGTTATTCTATTGATGGAAATAATAGTTAAAATATGAAACAAGAAGTTGCTACAGTTGGTGGCACTTACAAGAACATTTTTCCAATTGCACTGTAGTTTAAAAAAAAATTACTTGTTTCTTGATACTTGGAGACTTAGGATCATCAAGGAAAGAGTATGTTCCATATAGACTCTGAGTAATACCTAATGCCCAAACATTAGCAACTAAGTTTGAAAAAAATTCTGGGTTTAGGAGGATTGAAAATAGTAACTGATTCCTCACTAGAAGCTTTTCTCTCAAAAATAACTACCGTCATAAGAACAGAAGTGTAAACATCAGGCATTCCTATCCTAAGCCCTTTTTAAAAAATTGTTGTTGTTGTTGTCCTTATCTAAGAGTACATCACTAATTGTTTTTACTTCAAAGGAGCCAATTTGGGAGTCCTCCCAATAACATCACTGGTAGAAATCTTGTAAGTTCTACCTTCCTTGCTACAACAAGTTCTGCTTTTATTGTATGATAAATACCATGTGTTAGCATCGTCCCAAAGAACAGAGAATGAAGCCAAACAAGAATGTAAAATTAACCTGGGTACATTGCTGTCATCTTTTCCTCTGGATAAAACTTAGCGGTCGCATATTCTATAGTTTAGCAGGCAGTATATTCTCATCTTTTCTGCGAGAACTACAGAAATACAAGCCTCCCTTCCTGCTTAAATATCAAGTTTTTCTTTTGGACACCCATTCTAGTCTCAACCAATGCAATATTAAAAAAGTAGGAAGGCAGTATAGCAGATTCTAAACTGAATGGCATTATCCACAACTAGTTCCCATGGAGAGTTTATCTTCTACCACTACGTAGAAAAAAGAAAATTATAGAACAAAATTCTTCAGGTTTTCTCAGGAAAATGCATCTGCACTACCAAAGTACTAAATTTTGTAATGCAGTAAAACATTGAGCATATGAAAGAGAAAAAAAGGAGTCTTATTTAAAAAAAACCAAACAAACAACAAAACAAAACAATGGAGCAAATTATAGCCTCAAGATAACTCCCACATTGCTTAATAGTACAAGGATTTTATCCAGGCACTTTGCAGATAGAACCCAGAAGTCCTCCCTCCACTAGGAACACTAACTTCAAAACTAAATGGACAAAACCTGTGGACAGCTATACTAGAAATAAGTGCTGTCATCCACAGAAAAGGATGTGCAAGTCTGCAAACATTTTGGGTAAAAATCTTCCCAAACCTTTACCCTAAAGTAAGCACCTCAGCAACACCACAGAAAAACTCATTCTCAAAGCCTCGTTCCGTGAGAACAAACTGAAGAGGATAATGTTAAATAAAGAAATTTGGCTCCCATAGGTATAACAGAATTCAATATAAAAGGTTTGTAAAGAAACCTTCTGCCATGGCCTGGTGGTGGAGATCCTTTCTGTGTGGCCTGCTTTTTGCTAATCAGCTCAGAAGTTTTCTGGGTTGTAACAAATTCTCCCCAGCACATCCACAGAGAAGCTATTTCTTCCATTACCTTGGAGACAGAGACCTTGGCCCTGTGTCAGCTTCCTGCTCCTCCCGGCAGCCTGAGTCCTGCGGAGCTGGAGCTCACCTTCAGGCTTGTGGCTCCTGCTGCCTTCCACCTCTTGGCTGAGCAAACGAGGCTGCTTTCTAGGAAGGAACCATGACCCCTCTCCTCCCCAGGGTTCCGCGTGACGGCAGGGCTCAACTCCACAATCAAATAAAACAGTCCTCACGCTGGCTGCCTAGTGACTCCCTTTTTAGAAAGACATCCGTTAGCATTCAGTAAACAGGGAATAAATGCATTAAGCAGCTTTATCACCCGTGATACCTTCTTAGCTTTTGGTAGACTGTGCTCAGTTTTCACCATAAAACCAGAATTTGTCTTTTCTGACTTCATTAAAAACATTTAAATGTACAAATATTATCAACAGTTTAAAAGCTGAATTAAAGTAGAGTAAGTTTCAACACACATGAAAAAAAAATCTGTAACTAAGCACCAGACTCAGAGGAGATCAGGTGGGCACAGACTGTGCCCACTCCCATATCACATACAGGGACACTGAGGGAGGATGGGGCACAGCAGTGTGACCAGCAGAAAGGCCCGCTGGCAATCCAGTGATAGGAGTCCTCATTCTCCATCATAAGATGCTGGAAAAAACAACAAAAAAACCACCTAGCCCACCCCCACTCCCCCCCACCCCCCAAACAGGTACCATCACAGCCTTGGGCCATCTCTGTAATAAGGACCAGGCTGAGAGCAAACACAAACACAGACTTTTAATGGTTTGCTTTTGTGCCTTTCTTTTTGATACCTACAGTCACTAAACCCTTTTGCTTAACTGGGGAAAAAAAAAAAAACAAAAAAAAAAAAAAAAAAAAACAAACAAAACAAAAAAAAAAAAAAAAAACAAAACAACCAAACTTGACTGCATAGCACGGTTATGGGATACATTACTATCAATAATATATAGATATTAATAACAACAAGGAATAAACTTCATATTTAGAGTTTGTGTTTCCAAACTACCTCCCCTCCCTCAATTCTGAGAAAGTCTGAAGAGCTTATGTTATTATGAATCATCTACTCAACATGTTACCTGGAATATGTTCGACTTCTTTACTATTCTTGTAAATTTATACGTGAGTGCTTCAGACCTATTACTACTAAATAATTTAATCTGCATGTGTCTCCAAACCTGGCTGCAGTAGGATACCAAAAGAGGTAACTGAATGCAAAAAGCAATAGTTGAATCATAAGCTACCAGAGATTAGAAGCAGGAAGAGTTCTACTTCATCAGTCCTATTTCTATGGTTTTCCAAAATCTGAACTCCCACTCATTAAGGAGACCACAAAAGGGTCCAGAGAATTCTTTCTTCTACAGGTTTTAATTTCCATTATGAAACGGTAGCTCACGTTTTCCTTACCAGGCAACCTATCACTGCATCAGCAGCATCAATCAAAGGGTGATGGGAAACACGCTAACAGTGGTGAGCTACTACCCAAAACTGACTTTCACACAGCCTCCTCCTCTCCCTAAATACTCGATGCAACAAAAGCTTCATTGTTGTGGCTCCAGCCCAAAGCACACAGATGCTCACCAGATGCTGCCGGACTGGGAAGTGAGGTAGAAAACGGAGCTTCAGCTGTTCCAAACACGCCGGGGCTTGATCTGCTGCTATTGAAGACAGCAGAATGCCACTGCATTTCATGACAGTAAACACTTACTGACAAAAGCTTCTCCTCTGCAGGCAAACATCCAGAAAGCCTTAAAAAAACCTCTCTGAAAAGTAGCCGCATCTTTCTATTACTTCTCAGGCTCAGGAGATGCATCCACCAACTTACCTTGTCCAACAAGAGACATCCTCTTGTCAAGGCCAGGTGTTCTCATACAGGGCAATACAAGACACACAGATCGCTCCGGAAAGACTGTGTAATGGGTAATCTTTTTGCTGAACTATGAATCTTATTTTATTTTCTGACAATGGCTTATAGTTATCCATCTAGGCACATTCCAAAGGGGATTGTTTCAGCCACTGTGAATAATGATCCTGTGATAAATGTTTTTATCTTGAAAAATTAACAAATATATAACATAGCCCAAGTTACAGAAACATTGTGGTTCACCAGAACTTCTGAAAGGAGGAATAGTGGAAACCTCCATATGAGGATTTACATCTAACTTAGACTGAAGAAACAGTATATTTATTTCTACCAGTACTTAGATACCTTCTGCTTATGCTTCACAGTAATAATTGACCTTGGACAAAAGAAAAACCCCGTGGAAAACACTCTTCACCTCAAGACACATCAGTGGTAGAAACTATGCCTGAGCCTACAGCACTTAGCTCTGGGCAGGGAAAAACTTTCAGATCACGTTTTACAAAAAGAGGAGCCTTCTGAGTTGATGTCACTGATGGACAGCGTGGAAGGAAACACTGCCCTGAACGCTGTAGGCAAGCCACACACTGCTCTGGTTTTTTTGAACTAAACATTGAGGATCAATAAATGATCCTCCTCTGAGCCATACAACGTCTGCATGTCAAAAGCCTATCACATGAAACATAACCAAAAGAAATCTCACTTTTGAAAATACAAGTGAAGTGTATTTCTTTCTGGAGCTGCTATGTATTCCTTAACTATCTAAGTAGCATTTACAGTTTTATTTACGGTGCCTAATGCTTGCTAGGCAAATCAATGAACAGATTGTCAATCACCCCATTTTCAAAGCAATATAGGGAATTTAGATCAGAAATTTGAAATTGTGCCCTGAAAGCCCAATTTACACTGCTGTGGAACCTAGCACAATTTCTTCTGACAGTTTGCAAATAAAACCCGAAACAAGTAAATGCAGCATAATAAGAAAATTAGTACAACTTTTAGCACATATTGCATGCCTAAAAATACTGTAGTTATATTTTCTGCCATAAACATATTTAATGCCTTGACAAATACACAAAGTTTACCCACTATCCACTGCGTTATCAAGACTTATCTATCTATCAGGGTTGGCCAAGCGCCTTGGTGGGCCCAGGGCGCAGTGTACTGCAGGCGCTGCACAGCAGCCCAGCACAAGCATCCGACAGATGGATTTACCGTTCTTGCCTGACCTTGACAAATGGTACCTTAACAACAAAAACTAGAACAAAAATAATTTAAAAAATTGTTTTTTTCTATTATAAACAGAAAGAAGTTGAAGCATGAATGAATGTCTGGTCATTTCATGAGCTAGTTGTGTGCTATAGGCTGTAACCATCTAACAGGCAACTCCTGTTCCTCTTGTCGTTTCCTCCTCCCAGTTTCCAAGAAACACTGTGATAAACATAGATTAAAAAAGGCAATTTCGAATACATTAAAGGAGTATTCTGATTGATAAAAAACCCCAAACTTCCCCGCCTCTCAAAAATCTTAAATAAACCTTGGTTACACAGACAGACAGCAAAACAGACAGAAAAGAGAAGTAGAGATAGTGAGAAGGAGGAAGGGAAAGGGATTTTTTATCTCTTCTTTCACATGACTATGACATGCTTTGTGATCTTTAGATGACTGAGAAAGCCACAGCTCTCTTGCTAGTAAGAACTGCTGGAAGCCTCTTCCAAGAACAAAGGGTCTCTTCTGGAAGCACTGTGGGATACCTCTGCTTGTCCTGTGCCTCAACTGAAGTTTTATGATATCAATACTGAGAGAGGGTGTGCATGTGCATACATACATGTAAATACTCTGTGTGCATTTGCATATATACCTGTATGTATATGGAATGTACATTTATATACATATGCATGTGTATATATGTGTGTAGAATCTTCTTCAAAAAGTACATAAATAAAGGCAGTGGTCAACTATGAAGTGGTATCCTCTGATTTTTTTGCTTATAAAGACATGTGTCTGCTTACATAGGCCACACAATTTTAGATCTCTGCACAGGTATAGGAATGAAAGAGAGACAGACCGTGTTGCTGTGGTTATACGAACAGCTTCCCACAGGTGGCCGAGCATCAGCTCCCGGGAAACCCAGGTAAACTGTGGCAGCAAAGCTGTTATGACCCACTGCCTCTTTCCCCCATTACATTTTGCTAAGGAGCAGTGACCATAAGAATCTCACCAGGTTGATCCTGGCTGGTGGATTGACCTGGGACTTTATTAGTCTAATTCTGTCAAATAAAACAACCGAAAGATACCAGCCACAGGAATTTATTCAAATGACATTAGCAAGAAGTTATACAACCCTTGTAAGGATAATTGTATCTTCAGAACGTGATCTTCAGGCACTTTAAGGGGAAGAAAAAAAGATACAGGAAAGAAGCCACTTGATTCAGAAGCATGTTTCCGTGATTACACAAAGAACATTGTGCTTTCATTAGATTCTATAAAAGCTTAAAATGTTATGGGTTTGTTTTTTTCTGCATTTTATGCAATCATTCTGCAAACAAAACAGACATTGGGCTGTCATGAAGAGAAAGATGGGAAAGAAAAGACTGACCCCAAAGGACTACAGAGTCGGTCTTTCCTCACTATTTCTAGTCCAAAAATAGGTTTTAAAGGGTTTATCAGTGCCACCAGGCTTCCAAGTCCCTGTTAAATTAGGACCTCCTGAAGTCCTGTCTTCCTGCCAGTACCAGTTCGGCTCACAAGAGAAGCAGCACAACCTGCAACATGAAGCCTTTCCCAGTTTAGCAATTTTCTATGCCCTGACATTTTAAAAATTAGATTAAAGAAACAGAAATATACACATTTATTCACTTTAAAACACTGTGGGACTTTTTGTCCTCTAGATAGGCTGGAGGGGAATGACAGAAGTAGGCAGCGTCTAGGGCAGTGTGGGAGAGCTGCTGCACCCTGAAGCGTCAAAGCAACCACGGATCCATGGCATCTAACACTTGCAGATGACTAATGTTGCCTCTTGAAGTGGGCAAAGAAACTTATGCCGAGTTGCAACAAGGAGCCTTCTGTAACTTTCCACTTGTCAGGTCTCCCAAGGACCGCCTGTGTTTATCATAAAGCAGATCAGTGAGTCCACACACGGGGTCTTAAACACGCTGAGCTAACAGCTGGGCCCAAGAGCTGATACTACTAGTCCTAACCAGCAGCTGCTCCAGGATTATCACTTCCATGAAAAGCAACAGGTGCTTGTTCATAAAAAATAGATTTATTCTTGAGAGTATCTTCCTGAGGACTGTTCTCCACAGATACAAATGGCCTGGACTGGATTCCTTCTCCTCATCCTCTCATTCCCAGGATTTTAAGAAAAAAATCTGATAGTCTGTAGCCACGTGCCAATGGTCTTTCACCATCTTGGATCATGGCCAGCCAGGCATGGAGGCAGTCTCCAAGATCACCACTCCCCCAGGAAACCAGCATGCCATCTCTCCACAGACAGCACCTGCTTCTTCATCTGTTGCACTTCGCTGATTTACCTTCTTTCCACAAACTTGTTGCAAAAGTATCCTAGATCATTATCAGACTTTGGTGATACAATGTTAAGGGCTGCATTTTAATAGAAAAAAAGTGGAACACAAATTTTGCAAAATCTCTGTCACTCTGTATCACGTACCTATACAAAAACATTTTGTACGGCATAGCTCTACTTTGAAGCAAATGTTAGTTTGCAGTACTAAAAATCCAAATCCAAATATATACCACCTACATTGCATGCACACAATTGCACAATAATAAATTAAACACTAGACATATTAATGCAAGCTGTCTAATCATAAATATCAAAACCGACAACAATTAAATGTAGAGTTATCAATAAAAATCTTATGGTGATGAACTGGGTTTTAATAAAGGAGAAATAAAGCAGAAAGAAACATGTTTCCAAAAAAATCCTGTCAATCCTAATTTGATAATTTCTCCTAAATTGCAGGGTGATACAACTTCAAATTTCTAAACTTGTTTCCTTGGTTATCAGAAGGATGAAAGTTACCCACAGTTATGGCAATACGCCCGGAAAACTAGAGTATGACCACTGCTCCAAATACATGGAGCTACAAAACATCAGCTGAAACTAAAAGGCTGAGGGGTAGGAAACACTCAGAAAAAGGGCATCATGCCCTCCAGGAAGAGGAGATGCCACACCTAGAGCCAGTGAAATAACTAATGGAAGTAGCTTTCAATCAAGTCCACAGCACTTACTGCAAATCCTACTGACACCAAGGAGCGCAGGATTACCTCCCACAGTACACCACTAGGAATCAAAACCACACAAGTATTGCTGTGCAAATGACTGCAACTCACATCCAGGTTTTTAAAACAATAAGTAGACCACAATACAGTAAAACTGTCATCTCAGCCCAGAAAAAGAAATAAGAATAATAAAAAAGATTTGACTATTTCAAATTGCATACAATTGTTTATAATAACTGTTTACATATTCTCCATAATCTTCAAGAAACTTAACAACGTTCGAGTTGAAGCTTCTTCCAAAATAAATGAGACACTGATACAAGAATACCGATCCTATCAACAGCTGTAAGAAGCACATGCCATGACAGTGGTGCTGACAGCTCAAGCTGATGTAGGAATTACTGTAAAACACACGTAAATACTAAACTCTTGATCTCCACCTGTTTATGATCTTTCTTAGCAGTAACACCACACACCCCACTGAAATTTCCTAATTACAAGTATATGAAATATACTTCTATTTTGTTTGATTTTACATTAAAAGACACACCACTGCTTTCTAAAATTCATTCTGCACTGGCTTCATGGACTCTGCCCCATAAACATTGCATTAATTCATTCAGGCCAGTCACCAAAGACACAGATATCTCTGCAGCAGAGAGCGAGAACACTATCAACTTGTTCTGAATCAGCAGAGAAGCTGGCAGCCTTTCAAGTAATCCGAAAAAAATAGGTAGCTGCACAAAGAATAAACTTCAACGTGCTTGTCCAGAACTCCCTCTGGGAAAGAGCAATGCATTTTTCACATGCCAATTAACCAGTAGGTGCTTCTTATTTATAAACTTCTAAATAAATTTTTTAGAACAAATAACAAAATTCATGTTAAATACTAAGCCCTTAGAGAAAGATACCATATTTATGCTATACTGGCACAGAAAATGTGTGTTCACTTCTTTTCAGCTACATCAAAGTTCAAAGGATCCCCAGGAGGATGATTCATCAGTTAACAAACATCCTTCAATATTAAACTGGTGAATCTCTTTCCTCAGACCACACACAATCACCACCGTCCTCTTGTTTTTAAAATTTTAACGCATGAAAAATACTCAGTCATAAATCAGAAGAGGAAATTTTGTTACTGGTAGTTCATGTATGAGAGGGGACTAACGATCTGGCCTGCCTGAGTTCTGTTCTTTATTAACAGCACTGTGTTGGCTGCAGACACCTGTACTTTGTCCCCAGCAAGAGCATATACGGCAGGGCCATTTCAGACCTGCTCCTGCTCCAAGGAGCAACACACTCACTAAAATGCCTAAAATTATATTTTATAATGTGAGGTCCCAAAAACTTGGAGGAAAACAAGGAGGAAAAAAACCACCCATAGTAGCACTGATTGACTCCTATATGTTCCCATAGAGACACTAATTATTTCCAGGACATTAAGCATCTTAAAAGCCCAGACTCTGACCTCAGTTCCCTGCTTGTCTTGAACCACACACAGTACTTGGGGCCCAGGATTGTCAGCACTCGTACACTGAATTCAGGGGCTAGTGACAGCACAGGAGCCTTGAGAGCCACAAGCCAGGCAGGATTTTCAGGCTATTGCTTCCAGACCTCTGTGTGTGGATCCTACTGCACACACCTTTGATGTGAACATTTTAAACATTTGTTTAGCAGAATTATAAACTTTATGTTAATTTAAGAAGTTTTTGACAGAAGCAACAACTCTGGACGTGGACTACATACAGTTAAGTTGAAAGGAAAAAAAAGAGGATTTGGTGGTTTTGTTATTTTACTATCTTACACTTCATTCTTGCCTCCTGTAGCAGCACTAGCAAGACCACTGGAGACCCATATCTATATAAAAGCAACATCTTTGTTTTGCAAAAAATTTCCATTTCAAAGCACCAAATCTAGACATCACTGAATGATTTCTTAAATCTCATTTCCATATGCCAAGCAGAGAAGTAACCTGCTTCTTCTGTTCTGTACTGTGAAAGCTTCCAACCTACAGATCCATTTGAGAAAGGCATGAAAACAAAGTATACATATGTTCCCTGGGGCTTTTTGCTAAAGAGTTGATTTGCATGAGGCATTACAAATTAGCCTTTTGCAAATGAATGCAGAATCCCTAATTTACTCTGTGCACATATTTAACAGATTATGAAATTCATAATATTAGATAAAAGAAAATAAATCAATTGTAACTGCTGTTTTGGACAGGGTTATTATGGAGTGATCCTAACCACATTAGCAGCTTCAGCAAGAAAAAGGGGCTTTATATTCAAGACACTGACTGCGAAAATACTATTCCTAAAGGAAAGCTACAGCTGGCCATAGATACACTGAGAGAGTGCAATCTCTTCCTCACTCAGTCTATCCTGGATATTTGTTTTCTGTATGGCTGTTGTGCAGCCAGACAGAAAATAGTATCAAAGCTTCATGCTATTCCTCACTTTTGGTCATGTTTCTAATCTGCCTTTGGAAGCAGCTACATTGGTTAAGTGCCTTGGTAGACTTAAGCACTCCAAATAAACAAACACAAGGTATGCAGGGGAAACTGGTTCACTTCACACACTTCCACTTATTCCAAAGTTCAAATGGAGACATGTAATTCATAAGCCTTTAACCACAGAAATACAAAAGCCATGCTCATAAAAATTAAATACACAACCTAATTTGGCCACATCCTTCTCAAACGTTTCTGCAAGCTCAATTCAAGATTTCAACCCAAGTTGTCTACAATTCAGAAATGTACTATGAGAAACCTGTTTCCCATGCCAAAACTTTAGCCCCAGGCACAGAAACTGGCGTACCCTCATGTTTAGATTTTTATTATTATTATTTTTTAAAAGAAAGCCATATCAAGAGACTAGCCCAGAGCAACAGTCTGCACGTTAATTGTTTCCATGTAGTCTGCGAAGGCAACACACACGGTCTACGCAAGAAGGAGTATCACCCTTTGCTAATTCGGCACCATTAATCCCTGCCCTCCCCCCCAGCTTTTTTCCAAGGAGACGACTCAGAATTACCCTGTGTGATGTCAACGGTTATTTTGTGCTGATTACTGGAATCAAATCTCCAGACAGGATATATTTACAGCTGTCTACACTGTCTTACAATAAGCTGATGGATGACTCATCCTTTTTCCCCCCTTCAGCTAGAAGTAAGAACAACAGAACAACAGCCAGTGGGAAGTGAAGATCCCTTCCCACCTGCCCCTGCTCCCCTCTCCTGCAACAGGAGACTCCTGCATAAAGTGAGGTGAGCTGCAAAGGTCTTGCTCTGCCTTTAAAATACATTACAATGTGAGTCTTTACCCATATATGCAATGACAAAAAAAAAAAAAAAAAAATCCTGGAAAATGTAGAATTTTAAAGATTTCGGTATATATAAACAGGCATTTATTCTGAAGTTCCAGTACCCATCTGCTTGCAACAGCTAATAACCCAATGCCATGACTGCACGTCCCTTTGTTGTGCACATTAAACAGAATACAAGAAATTAAAAATCAATGATCATAAATGCAATATATCACAGGAAGATGCATCAGTAGAACCAAAAACTGGACTTTTCTCATCAGCTATCTAGATGGTGCAGATTTGCCAGCAGAATAAAAATGACCAGATGATGGGCTGATAGCAGAGACTGAGTGACAGAGACTGCCAACTCAGCAAGTCTGCAGGCAAAAAGCATATCTACTCTTTGTGTCAGTGGGGAAGGATGTGAGTTTTCGTTATCACAGACAAATTTAAAAGAGGGTAAGTGTATTCATAGCATGTCTGCCTCTCATTTCTGTCAGCATCGGCAAAATATTATTTGATGAAAGACTGAAAAGAGTTTGTGGGTTTGTTTTTTAAAACCGGGTAAGTCAGTTTATAATCACAGCTGATTATCTTAATGTATGGTGTACCAACAGAAGAGCGAGTCTTTCGTAAGCTCCGTCAGGACTAATGAACCAGCTGGCTCCGTAAGATGTGCATGGAACCAACTTCTGCCACAAGTTGTCTCTTCCTACAGATTTGGGCCAGGCACTGGGAAGTCCTCGAGTACAGTTAAGCACGTGCCTACATGTCACTGACTTCAAATGAATTTAGGCACACAATAGAAGAATTTGTAAAATAGAGATAATGCCATGAACTGGGATTGGTGCTCAGTACACAGCCATGGCATCTGCACTTTCTGCTTCTCTCATTATCCAAACACGCCTTTGCTGAACTAAACATGAGGACACTGAAGTTTGACTTCTGTATAATACTGATACCCATAAGCACTGGGTGAATAGCTTCTGGGTAAATATACAAATAGTTTCTGTATGAACTTCTTGAGCAATACAAGGAAGCCCTAGAGTGGTTTGTAGCATAACACGGAACTAGAATCTGTAATACTGAATAAAATACAATATTGTGTGCTATGTAAAAGGCATCCAACGCATTCATACTGATTGCATAGTTCTTCAGTTATGAAGTTTGCTTGTTTATGGTTTAAGCCTGTGTCAGAAGTTAAAATGGAGCTGCTAAGCTAGTCCATCAACACACAAGATGTAGCCTACCAAAAACAAGCTTCTCTTGAAATGAATGATACATGTGGGGGGATTTTCAGTACCAAAACAGCTTTCCTCATGTCTTAGTACCCCCATTTACCAGTTCAAGGACTTAAGCAGAAACCACTAGAAAACAACATGGAAGAGAAATCTCACTTATCACCTTACTGTAAAAATTGAAGAAAGAAGCAAGGTATTTCATCTGGAAATGCTACCTGAAGCATACATTCCATCAACAACATGGGAGTTTAAACACAGATTTAGCCATCTCACATTCTTTCATACACTCCACAATGACCTGTTGGATAGAACAACATGCTCCAACTTTTTCTCAACTAATTACCCACTTGGCCCTGTGCTTTGCTGGACAAAGCTACACTCATATTTCATCAGTTGTAGGAATCCTACTATGTGATGGATGCAGATCTGACACTGCCACAGTCAGTCTAGAAGCCTAAAATAAAAGAAGATTTCATAAATGCATTAGTTTCCTTCATAGTGTAAAGAACTGAAGTGGCAAGGAAAAAAAGTGTTAATCTTGAGTCTAAGAAAAAAAAACATTTTACCAAAATTAATTAATTGAAAAGAACAAGTGTCCAAAGTGCTTCTCTTTAGCAGCTTTTAGGTGAAGGCCACATCTATAAATCCTTATCCTTTATGCACAAATCACTATCCAATTTATGTTAGGAATATCAACATCCAGATTAATCTGTATTAGAACTATGGATTAACAGTAACTGCAATAATGCTTTTCAAGTATTTACTACACAGGAATGCTGCCTCTCGAACAGAAAGCTTCCAATACCATAGAGATGAGCAAAAGCTTAATCTGAAATATTCTTTTTTTTAAAAAAAATGCAGTTATATGTTAAAAACTCCAGTTCTTACACATCACCTCCCCAAACGCATGTTTGCTACAAACATTTGAATATATATTTACATGTGGGAAAACAAAAAAGAAAAAGAAATAAACACATCAATATTGTTTTTGCAGTACTCGGTATCCAGGGTGAACAAAACTAAGCAGGTGTATGTTAACTCATGCATACAAAAATCCAGACTTCTGAAATTTTGAAGACTGAATGAATTAAATCCTTACTGTCAGCCTTCAGGGGAAGTTTTGTCAACTTAAACTGCAGTTTATGAAGTCCGTTCCTTGCTTATCTACAAGCAGCAAACACTGCCGATGCTTTCTACAGTACCATGGAATCACCATCCCCTTTTGAATATGCTCCTGACTTGGATCATTTCTGCTAAGTCACAGCATTTCCTTGCCATCTGCAAAGGAACAGGCAAGCTGAAGTTATTCCTCCTTTCTGAAGGCAGCTTAGAGGACTCTACTGATCCTCTCAAAGGGCACAGCAGACTTAGCACTAGCAAAGCAAAGTCCTGATTTTCTCTGACTGAAGGAGAACAGGCAGGGAAATAGCACACAGAATTAACAATTCTTCTCACAGGCTATCCCATGGAGGAAAAAAAAAAAAGGAAAAAAAAAAAAAAAAAAGGGAAAAAAAAAACAAACCCAAAAGAATAACACCAAAAAAATCTAAACACACCCCCCCCCCCCCCCCAACAACCTAGTATCCAGACACAATAAAACACTAGTATTACAACCTCTTTATCATAGCAATACCACCACTATAGTCCTAAGCACTAACCTGTTTTTGCAGTACAACTTGCTTTACTCCAGGGGATGTTGATTTTGTTGCATGGCTATAATTTAGGGAGTCATCCAAAGTAATGATAAAATTTTATTAATTAGCCTCCTTGCTTCTAGATGTGACTTCAAGGTCACAACTAGAATGTACTTCAAACTGGAATTACTAAAAGACATCTCCCGCTGCCAAGAGTTAAATTATCTTTCTGCTTCCCTCCTCAAACAAACAAACAAAAAAATCAATGCTTTATGTGGCCCATATTGCATTATTGGTATAGAGAGGACATAAAATATCCATAATTCCATTAGCTGCCATCTAAAAGAAATGTTAGTAAATATATGATATTTAATGACAAAAAGACAAGAATCCTGTGGTGGCATTCTCGGGGGTGAGCCCGCTCACAACAGCCAACCCCGATTCCTGACAAGGAGCCTGTGACGCCAGCTGTCGGCCAGCCAGCCATGCTGTATCCAAGGGCCTCACAGGCTTTACAGACCAAAAAACTGTGGCATCTTTTGTGCATTATCCAGCCAAGCATGTAAATCAGCCAGTATTAAAGGTTACTTTGAAATATATGTTCCTGAAAACCTTTAACTTCCAGATCTCATATGGAGGGAAAGACTAGCGCTGCCTCGCTGTGCACAAGAGCCCACAGAACACCAGTCTGCACTGATTTCTGTTTCTAAAGCGGAGAATGCAATGGCCACATAATGTTACTTGTCACAGTTATAAACCTGCTCCGAGTAGCAACACGCAAGTAACCCTGGCTGCCATAGCTACAAACTACGCAGGTGACTACGGGTGGCATTTTCAGAAGTACTCAATTGTACTCCCACTGAAAAATCAGGAGCAGAGCTGCCCTGGCTGTGGCAGAACAAAGCCAAATCAGTATTTGCTTCTGCTGAGACTGAATGAATCTCAGCAGCTCCTGTTCAGCCAGGAGAATCAAAATCACCCAACTTTAACCCTGCACAGCAACAGCCACAATCTCACGCTGCAACCCCCCCATCAGATGCAATAAACAGAATAGTTTTATCAAGGTAGCTGAACTTTAATTAAAAAAGAATCCCGAAACTAGGGGAATTTACTGCATATCCCCTGATAAAGCATTCCAAAAGATAATAAATTACCCACACCATTAAAACATGCAGCTTACTTCCAGTTCATATTTTCCTTCTAACCAGCAGATCCATCTGGGCCCTGCACATGTTAACTGAAAGAGCTCTTTCTCATCATTTTTCTCCTTGAATACAAACTCCTAAACCATGATGCAGTTTCTGGCTGAAAGAGCATTCGGTGAGTTGAAGTGAACCATGCAGGGAAGGGAGCAAGGCAGCTGACAGCTGCAGTACAGAGGGCAACCTCGTCCCTGACAGACAAAGACAGAAGATAGTTCTTCCAAGCTTAAGAACATTGCTTGTTCTTATTTATTTATATCTGCATAGATACATAGATGTATGGAGAGAGAGAAAAATCTGATATAGGAGTTGATACGGAGTTTTCTCAATAACAAATGTTTCTGAACTTTTCTAAACAAAAACAAACAAACAAGGCCTGAGTGCGATTTTAAGAAAAAATGCATTTTAATAATTTCAGTAAGCTTTAATGAGGATTTATGGTTTGCCAGTTGGTTTACACATACTTTAAAATCTAACATTGAAGGCACACATTTAAACTGTAATGGAAAAACATGTGGATTCACCCACACATTTTTCAACATTTCCCCTCATGGAAAACAGTAATTACTCACCTACAGGAACTGTTTGTCAAGGGAAATGCAGTAAAATTTCTCTTAAAGTCAAAGAATAGAAATTTTATGTCTCCCCAGATGTACTCCATATATTTGTTCTATATGATAATGAGATCCATAGTGCCAGCAGGCAGACCCCGAGCAACGATACAAATCCCAAGGAACCCCAACAGCTGAAGAGAGGGATGCAAATCATAAACCCAGAGAGGCACTGGTGTTTAGCTTGGCCTCCTCCCAACACAAACTTTCTACCTAAAGAAGTGCCAAGCTTTTTTCCTTGCCTTATGAACTTTCTAGGAGCACATGGCCACGTTAACTCTATAGTAATCATAGCTACCTAAAGAAAGACAGACAGAACCATTTTCTCCACAAAAAGTTTCTTTGTAATAAAGCAAAGTCAAGCAGGAAGTGAAATAATAGAGTCTGTGTTTCTAATACAGTAGTACTCTAGTCAAAAGATTTTTGTAATAAAATTTAACAGCAAATAAAAATTTGTACTAAGAGTTTATGCAACAAACAAATGCTTCAAAAATAAAAAAGGTACATGAACGCACACCAACAAAAATACAAAAATAAGCATATGATAAAACTGATTCTTACACAAAAGCCTCTTATGTTCATTTTCCATGTTCTCTACAAAACTTATTTTTTTAAATACGATACCCATTTGAATGACAGTCCCAATATGGAGCTCAAATAATCTTCTTAATAAAATTATATTTAATAAGCCTATCTCCAAAATCATCCTGTATCCAAAAGTGACCATACTATCAAGTTACCCTTCTCTCTTTTCAGTCCAGGATTCTTTACAGTTTCAATACAATGTTATGCATTACACTGTCCAAACACTTCAAAACAAGAGCTTTACAAATAAGGCAAAGTTATGGTGTACAATTTTACATGTTCTTCTTCCCCCTTGAAGTTTAAGTCAGTATGTTCAACACAGCATCAGTAACTAAACTTAGCTCCTATGCCCCGTAAGCAATGTAGTCAAGTATTAAATGTCATTGGACAATACTGACCCAGTAAGTCTGTTATCTTAGGACTGCAGTCAGTTTGCTTACTTTCAATATCTTCATTTTCCCAATGGAAAGCAAATTCTATGCTTACGAAGGATGAAAAGCTCAACTTATGGCTAAAACACTAAAACTGACCCCAAAGTACACACAGCACAGATGGGGCGAGGGTGGAGGAAGAGGAGAAAAAAGAGAAAGATCACTGTTGTCTTCAAATGCACCCCTCTTGGGCTTATCAGCCAAGACTACTAAAGATGATTTAGTAAGACAACTGACAATAAACCTGAAACATCAACATTACAATGAAAGCAACATTCTCCACGGCCAAGTCTTCTGTGTGATGTGCACAACATGCTATCAGTTCCCCTCCTTAGTATTTTTGGCACTTTAATAGGACCTTAATATCAGGAAAGTACAGAAAGTGTTTCAAAGCCCTAACATCATCACAGCATTGCTAAGTTACAATTTTTCTCAATAAAACAGCAGCAGGGAGCATATAGGGAAGATTGTGCAGACCATACGGTCAAATTACATTCCATATCTAAAATAACACTTGGAAGAACAAAGTCTTTAAGAGACAAAAATAGTAAAAAACCAAAAGGTACAGACTTCAGGTAACTCCTTTGGAAGAACACACAGCTCCAAAATAGAAGAAATGCTGAAATTATGAGTTTAACTGAAGAATGGAAAAGTCAAAATGGTGAACCAGATACCAAGTAGAATTCATCCTGACGTACTGGCCTGTATAATGCTCTGCAAATCCCAGCAAATACACGAACTAGTCAAAGAGTACAGACAGCTGCTCAAATTCTCACCCAGCACACAGGCACCACACCGATTTACAACAACTGAGGGGGTGGCCCATTGCATCTGTACCACAGAAACAGAGACCCTCCTAAGGGAAAGTGAACAGAGCACTGAATTTAAAAAAAAAAAAAAAAAAATTAAAATACCATGCTTCTGGTATGATTTTAAACCATTAAGCAGAAGCTACTAAAAGTTTTCCCGTTCAATGAATTAAAAGTCAGTTTGGGTTTGGTTTTAAGAACTTACCACTAGGTGCCAACAACAAAACAGCTCTGGTTCACTCACTCTCTCACACAAAATAAAACATTAAAAATGCACACCAATTTCATGTGTCACTTAAGGCATTTAATTTTCCTCTGAAATCAATAACTTTTTTTTTTAAATAGGTCAACTGCTGACCTCCCCAACAGTCTCCAGCGCAACTGTCTGACAATAAACAGGCCCAGGAGGTTTCCCGAAAACATAAGCTTGTTGGACATCTGGTGCTACTGAAGGATAAAACATGCAAGAAAGAAGGCAGGGGGTGATGGTGGTGTCATTCTGGGCTGGGAGCAGACGTGGCTACCTAATATAAGACCCTGCCGATGTTGGGCAGTTTGGGATCTTAAGCTCCAATTCAAGAAATAATGAGAATGTATTCTTATTTAAAGGACTGGATCAATGCATATCAAATAGATTAAACTTGCTGGCAGATAAGTCAATCTGCAAATGAACTATTCCAAGGCTGTTCAATGATTCAAGGTATCCGTAACAAATTTTTCTTAAAACTCAATACCTTTTTTAATAAACTTCTCAGGGTTAAAAAAGAGAGAAGTTAAAAATGAATGCTTTTTTCTTATCATCCATCTTTTTTTAGATAGCAAAGTGTTGCTAATAGACAGCTTGACTGGGACACTATTTTGGTGACATAACTATGTTTTGGGGGAGTTGAAGATTTGCAACAAAGAGAGAGTCATACCAACTTCACCGACTGCCAGAAAGGTATCCCAATGCTTTCCTCCCTGCTTTCAGATTCAGTAACAATTACATTCCACAACCAGCCCACTGAGACCAAACCTGCACCAATACTCAGCATTCAACAACATGAGGCAAGAGGCAGCTTTGGTCATATGCTACATAATGCTTTAAGAATATATTCTAGAGCATCAATCTCCAAACATAAGCAGAAACAATACAGAGCAGGTTACTGACAGTCACCAAGCATTTAGGACATAAATACACGATCTTTAAAAGTAATCGATCCACATATATATAGTGGAAGTGAACCAGAAAGGGCAAATTTGCCGTTAACTCAGACAAAACTCACTTAAAGTGAACTTTTTCAAGGGTACATATCAGCAATCTTAGCAGTATCAGTTTTTACTCATCTTCTGAATACAACTCCTATTTCAGACACTGTACCAGTTACTTGATCGCTGGTAACCTGCTAACATAACTCTCAAAGTTGTGCCTAATCAAGCAGAAATAAAATTAAGCAAGAGGCAGCATTTTCTTCCCTTGCTATCCTGAAGCACTGGTAATGGGTTTGAGTAACAGCTGGATTTTTAGATCAGACCTAATAAAGTACATAATTCTAAACGGAACATTTTCCTTCTTCACAGGTTGGGCTGCATCTACTTTCGAGAGAGAGAGAAGTCAAAGTAATTGCTAATTTTCTTCAGCAGGGAAGGTTTTCATTTACAATGAGTTTGCGATGACCAGTTCCGAATGAATGACTGGTGACTGACTGTAAGAATACCCGCAAAAAACACATACAGCTTCCTTTTAGATTTAAAGGTTACCTAAATATGAATAGATGCCCATATTCGGCTCAAGAAAAAAGGTGGAATTAACTCCACTATCGAGCAACAGCAGGAATTCTGCCATGGTCTAATCTTTATTGAGGGCAGTTTTTAGACTTACCTATAATAATCTGCTTTAAACTGTTTCCATTTTAAGTTGTTGAAACTATTTTACAAACTGTGTTTGACAAAAACTGGTTTTTAGTCTCCTGGAACTATTTTAAGCATTTAGTTGGTAATGGAAAACACATGTGAGAAACAGAATATCAAATAATTCTAACAGTAATATTTCCATATTTTATTCTAATCTTATTCATAGAGGCACAGTGGAAATTAAACTCACCTTGTATGACCAAGCCAGTCCTGCAATCCCTGCTGTGTCATATAACAACTTCAGTGCTCTTCAAAAATTACTTGACATTTTACTAATAATCAAGTTATGCTCTCTCTCTTATCATAGATCATTATATGCAGAGCCACAAATTCACTTGTTACCTTTCAGTATTTTAGTTTTAATAAGCATATAGCTAAATCTTGCATATATTTTAATATAGAAGGAAGCACCATATGAAATTTCAACTTTTTTACGAGCAGGTAATTTTATTATAGTTTACCTAATGCTATTTTCTTTTCCATTTTCTGACATATCCTGTGCTGAAAGCTGTAACTGGACAGCCACGTTCAACCAACATTAGTAGATCCTTTATATAGATATATTTAATCCCTTTTTGAACCCATTTATACTTTTGATTTCCACATAATCTCACTGCAATAATTCATAGTACTGATTTTTTCAATGGATTAATTTTTTTTTTTTAAGGCACCTGATATTTCATGGGAACACCTCAGTCAACAGATTTTGACACAAGACCTTCCATAATCACTTTTTCCTGTGCCATTTATGAATGCATAGACATTTTTTTAATATTCTCTGCAGTTATTTCTTTTTCAGGCTTAAGAGTTAAGCCAAAACAAACCAAAAAAGGTAGTTTGTCAAATAACACATATGTAAACTGCCACATGCTCTGTACACAAAAAACTTACACAGCTCCTCAAAAGACTAGAGAGTCTGTTAAGGGTTACTAAACACATAGACATCTGACTAAGTAAGTCACTAAATCCAGATGATTAGAGGCTAAGGGATCACCCAGGACAAATAAGCTTCACAGGAATCAGGGAAAGAACAGGGATCACCCTATATGCTTGCCAAGTGCCTATACTCTCCCTTAGCCAGCTATTAATTGTCATTATTGAAGACTGGATACCAAACTAGTTGTACCATTGGTCAGATCCAGGTTTATTTATTCTTTCCTTGTGCAGAAGTCATACTTTCCTTCCTATCCAGGCTATTAATTTTTAGTATTTATTTACTTATTTTTACAGCTGGGGAGATGGGGTAGAGGAGGACAGGTATGGACCACAAGAGAACACAGCACTCAAGATACAAGCTGACCACAATAACATAATCAGGTTTTCTGTTCTATTCCAATTCACATCATCATGTTCACCCTTTAGATCACTCATTATTGATATTTTTGTAATATTATGCATAATGCCTCCAGAATCTCTTTCCAGGTGGAAACAGTTTGTTGTGTGCAGGAACTCTTAACACACCACATACAAACAGATTTCCTCCCCTCGCCCCTGTCCTCCACTATGCGTTACTAGGCACATAACAATGCCGAATTTCACCTACCGCTTTATTATGCAGCTGTTATGTACTGCAGGACTCTTCTACAACTCTTTGTGGAGTCCAATTTAGATTTATCCACCTTGAATAATTTTGTGTGAATTATTACTTTATTTTCCAGTTCATCATTAACATACCGAGTAGAGTAGATCCCAACAGAGATCCTACTAGTAATCTTCCAACTTAAAATCTGACCATTTGCTTCTAGCTTTTGTTGCCTGTCCTTCAAAAAAGTTCCCTGAACAACTCTCCAACTTTAACAATATACAAGTTTCTTTGAAGGGATGCCTTTATTAGGTTCTCTGAAGTACCTGGAATTTCAAAACCTAGTGGATTGCCCTTACTCCTACATGTGTTACCACCTTCAGAGAACTCTGAAAAACATTACACTAACTTCCTTCCACAAAACAATCATAAATATCATCATATATATCCCCTTGCCTAATAATTCTATTCTTTATTACAGTTTCTAATAGCAGAATCCCAAATTATTCCTAAATTTTTGATTTAAATCTTTATTTGAACACTGGATCTCCAGACTGGATCAGTGAGAAGCAAAAATTGTATGCTTCCCTCTGTAATGGAATCTATTGTATGTAATGTTGACTAGATAATTGAAAATATACTTGTTTTTCTCATCTAGAACATCTAGATAAATTGAAAAGCACTGCAGAAGTACGCCTGATACCTCAGTGGGAGCAAACTGAAAATTTCTGTAGTCTGAGCACAAAAATGCTAGCTGAAGTGCTGCAGAGTCACCGCTCCAGCAGTGGAAGTTCTAGTTTCATACACATTATTAAAAAAGGACTGAACTCAAATTGCCATGGCTGAAGATACCTAAATCCCTCTATATGAAGAATCTAAACAAGCATTCATCAAGATCACTGCTGTTGCCAGTTTTGTTGTTCAAAACTATCATTTGAGTATAAATTTTACCAGAAATAGGCAATAAAAATGAATCCCTGGTCTCTTAGCCAAAAAGAGGTGAATATAACACTGCTTTCAGCATCAACAGCACCGCTGCTAATAATGTGTCACGCTGCAGAGCCTGCTAGAGCCGCGTTACCCACTCACTGCTTCTCCGCAGCTGCACTGCCCCGAGAGGCGCCAGGCGCTGGGTCTGAACAGCACTGAGGCGCCAAGGCCAAGGGCAGCCCAGGCGGTGCGTGCCGGGAGGCTTGGCCATCCGAGCGACAGCCACCACCAGGCAATACAGACCACCAGGGACGGCAGTTTAGTGCAGGTTTGAGAAACAAGTCAAAGGAGATGCATGCATCCCCTCAGAGCCCGCTGAACAGCAAATCCCTGGGCACACTCAACTGCAAGGGACATCAAGGAAACGCCTCTAGGGACACCGCATTTAATGACTGCACCTTCTAATGTACTTCAGGGCACACATCCTTGTCAGCCTAATTAAAACCAGAAATCGTTTACTGTTTGCTGTTTTGCCTGTGAGGCAGGAAACAACTGGAGACTGATGGCAGGAGAAGTGCCCCAGAGGGCAGTGAATTCCCTACTACAATTACCTAGCAAAAACGGTAGTAACATCTTTGGACACTGCTGTCTACACCACACTATTATGTGTCTAAAGAAACAGTTGGTTTCACTTTTTCAAAAATAGCTGAATGTGTTTTATGACTATTTCAAAATAGGCCCTAAAATGGGTAAGAATTAAATATAGGTATTAATTAATCTCGGATGGCCCATATGGGGCATGAATACTTTGGTTCTACCTTCAGAAGCTTATTTGCAAAACTATAATTCAGCCAAATGTGGAAATCAAAGACAAAGATCTGGAAAGATTACAGATCTAATCTACTTAATCCAGTAGATTTCATTCTTTGAAAGTATCATGTAATATCAAATGTCAGTGTGTGAAAAAGACTCAATCTGCTTACCAATTTACTGAACTCTGGGCAAAACAGAACAGCGAATGTGCTGGGTTTGAGTGGTGAAGTTTTTGGTAGCAGGGGAGAGGGCGACAGTGGTGACCCCCTGTGAGAATCTTCTCGAAGCTCCCCCAGCTCCACATCACACCCATCTGTGGCCACACCTCTGCAATAACCTATTTAAGAAAGGGAACCTGAGTGCAGGAGGAGTGGGAGTTGCTAGAGAGACACCTCTGCGAACACTGAGGTCACTGGGAGAAAGGAGACTGGGGGGGGGTATGTGCAGTCTTGTCACGAGGGCAGGGCCGCCCCCCTACCACCCATGGGGGTCACACTAGTGTAGCAGAGATTTGCCTGCAGCCCATGGAGGACGCACACCAGAGCAGGGGGCTGCGCCTGAAGAAGCCCCAGACCCTGAGGGAAACCCCCGCTGCTGTAGTTCGGTGCTGGGAGGACTGTGACACAGGGGAGGGACCCACGCTGGAGCAGCTCGGGAAGGGCTTGGCCTGTGGGAAGGACTCATGTTGGAGAATGTTCGTGGAGGACTGTCTTCCATGAGAAGGACCCTACCCTGGAGCAGGAGAAGAGTGTGAGGGGGAAGGAGCAGTAGCAGCAGCATCTGAGGGACTGACCACATGCCCCATTCCCTGCCCTGCTGGGGATAAGGAGGTAGAGAAAGCAGGAGCAAAACCGAGCCCCAGAAGAAGGGAAGGGCAAGGGAAGGTGGTTTTAAGACATGGTAATGCTTCTCGCTGTCCTACTCTGTTAGGTGTTGATGCTGTTAAGTGTCTGAATTAAACTGATGTTCTTTTTCTTCCCCCAAGGAATCTGTCTTTTAATAATGGGAAAGTCATCTCTTCCTGTCCTTATTTCAATTCCAGAGTCTTTTGCTTTATTTTCTCCTTCCCATTTGTGAGGTGGAAGAGGTGAGTGAGCAGCTCCATGGTGTTCAGCGATCATCTGGGTGCAAAACATGGCAACAAGCTACCAAACCAAATGAAAGAGCCCCCCTCCACCTACTAGTTGAAAATCCATGTCTTTGGCAGTCTCTTATTCTGCAAAGTTAAGGTTGAAGGAGTTCTCTACAAATGAATCAGTTTAATCATGATTTTTGACATTAAAAAAATAATGACTTCTTGACGGTCAAAGAAAATTGCTCTTTTTTTAAAGAGGATCAAGAATTTTAGAGTTTATTCAGGGGATTAATTAAAATTTAGATGTGTTTGAGACATCTAGACAGCTTTGCACATTTGTGGTTGACTCATGCAGTTGGCTTACCCCAATTTCTTCAAAGGTCATTCCTCACTTTTTACCTCAGAAGATTGTTTTTAAATACTGTTTCTGCAAACAACAAAAAATGGCAGAAACAGCTGAACAGAGCCCATTTTTCAATCTGTAGGAATAGATACAGTATCATTTGCAGATTAAAGAAAGGAAAAAAGAATGAGTAAAAAAGTTTGTGGCTGTCCACTCAGAAAAGGACAATCTATCTTCTTCCCTGCCTTCTGATAAAACAGTATTTTATAACACTCACTGCAGAGAAACAGCATTACCTATACCTGCTCACTAGCAGGAGGCACTCCTCCATCACCAGCTGAATCAACAGGGAAGAATTTTTGCATAAGGAGATACCGTTTACCAGCAGCCTGTGGGTTTCAGACAAGCACACAGCATTACTGATCTCCACAGAGATCAGAACATTGTCAGATTAGCATTGGGAAATGGATTTACTGTTTGCCCTTTTGCCTCAAACCTTAATGCAAAAAACCTGAAAACCAAGGGGTTTTTTACATTTAATGTGTTCTCATATTGGTCATATAAATATGGTTTTCTTCTTTTCTTAGTATCGAACAACTTTCCAAGTACAGAGAACATTTGATTACCATTTTCACCTACTCTAAGAGCAGGTCAGTTCCTATCAAACACCTACCTTCATGTATTACTTCAAATACTAACCACACAGATTTAGCCAAAATCTCTAGTTTAAAAGCTTAACCTATTTTTTAAAAATTAACACTGCAAAAGCAGTTGTGGACTGAGGAGTGAATGGTACCTAGAAGATGTTAAAATTAATGGGATTTGGATCTACAGCTTATCCTGTTTACAAGGGTGATTATGTTGTAATTGTCAATGATGGAAAAACAATTGTACAAAATGTTAATTCAGCTCCCTCCTGCTTAATGATTATTATAATGCTTTTTCTGTTTTCATGTAATAGGCTTCCTTCTCCTGCAAAGGACTTTATCTTCATTACACTACCAAAAAATCCTTAAAATCAGAATGTTATCTGTGGGTCAATTAGAATCTGTGAATATAAAATGCACATCTGTAAATGCCACTTAATGGTAGAGCTCATACTGAGTTCTGAATATTTACATTTGCAAGTAAGTTGTTCTCTTCATGAAGGAAAACTGACATTGTTACAACAGTATTTTGTTATTTTCTACCTAAGAAAGCAAACATTTTTCCTATTTAATACAACATGCTTACTGTAACAGTTTATTAAAATGTCTTATAAATTAAACAGGTAAAATTTAAGGTGAATTCCTGTTCAATGAAAATTAAAATAATTCAGAATAATGGAAAGTGAATCAGTACACTATGGTAACAGTGACATTTAGATTTTATGCTTACTCATGTTTCATACACAAAATGTTTCTCGATACTTGCATTTTAAGGAAGTTTCAACAACACAGAAATCTAGGGAACAGAAAGCAGATGGTGGTTCCAGCTGATGAGTCTAATGAGAAGTTACTTGGAGCTCTGGGATTTGTTGACCAGCATGTTCCAGCGGGTTGCTGAGAAACCCATCCGCCACAACACTGTAATGGTTTTCCTTGCTCTGAAAGTAGCACTATACATAAAATGATGGGCCACTTCCACAGTACTGTGTTCCCCAATAGAAAATCTCGAATGACAACAGCAAAACATTGCAGGGGAGGCCCCTCTAAGTGGATGCACACACACACACACACACACACACACACTGGCCCAAAGGCACTCTTTTTTAGCCGTTTTGGAAACAGTCAATCACGAGCCAGTTGCTACTGCAACTCCTCCTCAGTAGTGAGCTTTCGTCCGCTAACTACTCATGCATGCAGCAAGACATATACACCCTTCAACCAGGCAGGTTCTCACATCAGGTTTCTCAACACTATGCCAGACTCCGGACATCTGGAGAGCTAGGGAAGCAGCAGTGTGTGGGTAAGAAGCAGAAGTACAGAACCACTGCTGCTCCACAGCTAGAGAAGCTGCTTAAGGCATAACCGTCATTCCATTTTGTTCTGTCTCCATTATGGTTTACAGACAAACTTATTTTCATTAATATTTTAAGCTTATAGCTTATATATGCATTATGCATTAAAGGTGTTCAAAAAAAATAGGCCAGAGGAAGCCTGGAAGTTCATCTGCATAAGTGATTTGAGAAAAAAAATTGCATTCTCGGGAAGCTGCTGTTTGCATACAGATGCTAGCGTTGTTCATGCTGCCAGTATATCAGAGTTACATTTCAGAAATGTCGCCCAGGATGATGATGATAAAAGATGTACATGAAATGCTGGACTTACAGCAAGTTACATGTTGGATTTTGAAAACGTTTGCATCATAGATGATTTAGCTTTTGCTTTATTCTTGGTCAATGAAATTATAAAACGCCCTAAAATTCTTACTGGTGATCAGTTGTACCTACAAATTAACAGAATTTTTAAAGGATACAAGATATGTTACGTATAAATAACATCTAATTTTTTAGTAAATTTTCAGAAAATTAGGAGAAAAAAAGCATTTTAGAAACATGAAAGTCCATCAGAAATTAAGAATATTTCAGTCAGAAAATATCTGCAGGGTTAATTCAGCCTCTCATATCCAGAAATATTAACAGTTTTTACTTATTTTACTCAAATTGGAAAGTTCAGTAGTCAAGTCACAAGTGACAAAAGACCCTGTGAGATGCCAATAGCATCACAGTGGTTCCTGTAAAGTTCATACGGAAAACACAGCAAACATTTGTCAAGTTCTGACTTTTACAGGCTCTTAGTTTGACTTACAAAAACAAGCAGCTACAAGCAGTCAGGAAAGCCCAGCATGGCTGTGCTTAACACCAGGAGGAGCCAGGTGAATTTTCATTCCCTACCATACAGCTGGGGGTTGGAATCTGAGCTTCTGTGCTCCTGCCAGAAAAACTGCTGATGAAAGTAAAGAAAGTGAAGTAGGGATGTTTGGTCATTCAGGAGCTTGGATAGTGCTGACCCTTTTCCATGTGCTACTCTACATCAAGGCTTGTTTCCTTCTGTCAGAATCTCAGCATCTTTCCTTTTTTAACTCTCTTACCACACTTCTCTACCTTCTCTCTTTTCAGCACTAACACCTTGTTCACATTTGCTCTTTCAAATGTATCTTCCTAGATCTTGCTGGCACTTCTCATGTTACCTGTTATTTTTCCTCCTCCCTTGACACACATTTCATTCCGCTGCCTGTGGGTCACCTGTCTCTCATGACACCGTTCATTCTTTGTACACTATAGCCCTTTTTCCAATGGTCTTTACATTTAAATTATTTCCAATTAACATTTAAACCTCAATCTAAATTTAAAGTAAACCATGTGCTAGCATTACTTCCCTTCCCAAGGCAAGAAAATACCACTGAAGCTGGTTTCTTAGCATAAACCCAAGGCAATTGCATTTCCCCAAAGTCTCTGTGCACCAGGTGAAGCTGTCCTCCTTTCCCAAATGTGTCATGAACAAATTATTTAGAAGTACAAAAGGATTGGCTGTAACCAAATACTAACATACACTTAATGGACTGCAGATTTTGCAGGATGTTTAAAGTTTCCCCTCTGATCTCTCTGAACTTTGGCCTTCATTTGTTTATACAGGCAGAGGCCAATAGGTCATACCACTAAAATCAGCAAACTGTTTACACATATGGCAAGCAAGCATGGAGCAGTAATGTAGTCATGGCTACAACCATACACAGCACATTAAAGCAATTGCTTTAGTTAAAATAACAAAGATACAGTGAGTCCACATACGTGATGAGGAGACCTTCCAGTGCAGTGAAACTCGGTATGAATTAAAAAATTATTTGGCA
The DNA here is from genome assembly GCF_965140245.1 of Athene noctua. Classification (NCBI taxonomy): domain Eukaryota; kingdom Metazoa; phylum Chordata; class Aves; order Strigiformes; family Strigidae; genus Athene; species Athene noctua. The sequence continues at coordinate 8,246,295 of NC_134044.1, forward strand.
TTTCTTCAGAAGCCAATGCACACATTTCAGTCCAGTCTAACCCAAGTCATTCACTGTAACAGTGCTTGTTTCATAAAAACTGGCAGCCTTTGACATCAGTGTCAAAATTTTACATATTTTTAAGTGCAAGTGCTAATTCAGCACTGTGGCAGTTAATACTTCATAGAATATAAAAGCTTACAAGGCGAGGCTGGAAGAGAAGCAGTCACTGCAGGTACATGAACTCCAACGCAGGCTGCTGGGCTGCATTTGTTTAAATGCCAAATTCTGATACAGTGCCCATGCCTGGATGATGCATTTCACCAGACTTACTGGGGAGAAGTTCTTTGTTCAGCGAAAATATATTATTTTCATAATACTTATGCTAGTTTTTAAACTAAATTTTTTATTTAGAAAAAATCATTAAGTGCTTAAAAAAACCCTAACTCCTAAGCCTTTAAAAAAATATTTTAACATCTATAGCAAAAGATACTTTTAAAAGTCTCTCCAAACAGCATATTTTACATAATACAAATTACTTGGAAACAAGACATTTTCAGAAGCATAAATTGTTTCAATTTTGAAAGAGTCAATGGGGTACTAATGTAACTCCACAATCTGTTTTGTTCTGATGGACTGAGGAAGGTATTTTTGAGAGCAGTTAGAGGCTCTCAAAAGGAAAGGAATACCAAAAAACAAATACTACAAGAAATGAGGAAAAGCACCAGGATCTAAAAGAACCTGATCACTTTGCCTTGGTTAAATATACTGTAGCTGTCAAGTCTGCAAAACCACAAAGAAAAAGCAACAAATTTTTAGCTTCAAGATGCTGTATCAAGGCTTTGTGGCCTAGTCAGTGGCATACTGACTAGAGATACAGATATGTGGCATACACAGAAAGAGTATTATTAAACATTTATAGTTACTTTGTATTGAAAAGCAGAAGCACATCTGCTTTAAATTTCACATCCAAATGATACATGAAGACATGAACTCCCATTTGCAATGGAGATACAGAAATAAAAATGTCTGTTGTGAGAAAATGCAACTGTGAATCTCAGAAATTATCCTTTTTTAATGTTACCTACTGCCTTGCTCAGAATACATTTTGGTTTCATACAAGTAACTTTTCTGGAATAAGATAATTAGTTTGGCCAATCAGTGATAAGAAATTGGCGGACACAGAGCTAATAAGTAACCTCTTTTTAAGGAAAAACAGCCCAAAGATCTGGAAGTTCATTACTTTCAGAAAGAAAGGTTCACATAAGGCAGGGATTGTTATTGTTATTCATCACAGAAGTTGGACACATCTACCAAACTTTCATTTTCTTAGACATATCCATGGAAGATACAGTTATAGCTTTGACTAACTGACTGAGGTAACACTGGACACCTGCCTCACTCAGTTACTGCCTGCTAAACCCACTCTGAAGAAGAGTTACCAAAAATATTTCATTCAATGCTCCTAGTGAACAATCTTCCCATTGCAACAGACACTCTTACCACCAACCCTGAAGCAACTTCAAAGCAGTCATGCAGAATCCTGGCCAATGCACAGAAGGCCATACAAAATGTCAGTTTGTTTCAAATTACCAACAGAAATCCTCTTAGGAGTGTCACCATTTTATCTTCTGTATTTCAACACCAACTAACATTTAGAAGTAATGTTTAAACGACTGAAAGAATCCTCATAGTTCTTGTAACATGAAATCGTATCAATAACTTATAACCTAACATCTCCTCTGCCTCAACCCTGAGTTTCGGCGCTGGAGATTGAAATGCCCCATCTCACACTTCTAGTGTTGGAGGTTTTTCAGCAAAAATTAGGTTTGGTAACAAGGCCTGAAGATAGATTTGACTATCCATCCCACCTCAAAACAGTTTAAAAGTGAAAAGACTAAAGTTAAATAAGTTCTCTCTATATGCACAGACCAAGAAAGGGGGAGCTTTGCTCCAGTCCTGTCCTCACTAGCAGGACTTTTCATCTGTTATCTTCAAAGGGCAATGCAAAACCAAACCCGAGAACACAGGGACTGTCATGCTCTGTCAGGTTTCCCTGCTGGCTATCCTGGAGAAACTACAAAATACATCAGGTCACACACAGAGAACTGGGGAGAAAACATTCAAGGAAAAAATGCTGGCAGAAAAGGAAGACAAAAGGATGACTTGCAGCAGAATCTACCATCTTTTACCAGAGAGAAGTGGGCCACAGCGCAGTTGAAGGCTGCTGAGCTCAGAATTACAGCTGCAAAAAAGCAAATCCTGTTCTGCCACTTGCCCATTTCTGAGTGTTTGACTTCACAGCCTCAGCATTATTTTAACACAGTGTTACTGCTGGGGCAGCTTTCCTCTCGTTTACACAGGGAGGTAGACGCACCATCACTACTTTCAGTGGAACCATCTGCAGAACACAGCAACATTTTTGAATGTACTCTTTATAGGCACATTGCCTGTTGATTTACCGTAAAAATACGGATTTTGCCATAATATGAAGACTGGTATATAAATTGCCACTCACCACAATATACTCCAGGGTCTTCTCATGTTTATCATTTTAAAGTGGACTTTGTTCTGGCCCAACTAGAAATCAGGTTGTTATCTCCCTCTCCTAACAGAGAAGCTACACTGTCTTTAAGAGATCAAAAAGAGGCCATCTGCAGAAAAGGCTTGTGATCAGAGAAAGGAATAAACTTCCATGGCCAGAGAGACAAATAAGTTGTATTTCTCCTGAAGATACCACTTTATGAGGAAACTTGTACGCAAACATAATCAAAATGGACAAAGCACACATTTTTGGCAATAAAGCAAGTATATACCACTGGATAACATATTGCAGAAGCATCATTATGTGCACTGAAGTTTGAATTTGTTGTGTACAATGCCCAACAGCAATACAGATAAAACAAATCAAAAAATAAATACCCTTTACAAATTTACACTTCTAATGCAAACCTGTGAGAATCAGTTCACCCTGCTGAACAATTCCAGCATTGCAGCTTGAGCAAATTCATAAAAGGATTAAGCAAGGCTACCAAGTTTCTAATTGCTACTTTAGAGTAATAAATACAATATTCAAAGTGTAATTTTAGATTACAACATTCACTTCAATTTTGAGAACAGAGGGTTGATGCTCTTCAAGGTTCTTATTTGTTAAAAACAGGATACATGAGAAATCAGTGGAAATGCGACCAGAACATGTTAACTTGTGTTCTTTTCTTGTAACTGTCAGATATGGCAGTTGCCATGGCACCTTTATGAACCAGAGCAGGAAAAAAAAAGCATAGGTATATCAGGATGAAAATAAACCATAACACAGCTGTGGAATATTAATGCTTGTTTTTAGCCTTGGGAGCTACTGAACTTAAAAGAGTATGCCAGCACCTTCTTATGTCTTAGACCAATGATAACTGTATTTCCTGCTAAATAAACAAATTAGGCTAGATTGTAAAGGAGAAAAAAACCTGTTATCTGTAAAGTAATGAGTGCTTTGGATTGCCTGAGGAGTGTATCACTGGAGGTCTTAATAGGTCAAAGTTGGATAGAACAAGACAAGACTAGTCTAACAAGTGTAGGAGCTTGTGAACATCTTTCTAGCTACATACTTTCATAAGGAACTATTTGCTATCAACCTGAGATAATCAGATGATTCTCTGCATGATTAATTTATACAAATGAAAAAATACAAATATTCAACATTCACACAGAAAGACCATTAAAAAGACCATTCATCATTACAGCTAAAGTCACACCTTTAAATCTGAACTGTGGTTCCTCTGAAGAGTGACACTGCACCTAATGTTCTACTGTTATCAGTAACAAAAACTACCTGAAGGGGCAGGGGGGGAGGAGGTAGATAAGAATTTATTATTAAGAGGGTGATAACAAAAGAAGAGAAACTCAGCTAGGGAAGGGAGGAAATAAGCAGGAGGACTGAAAAGAATAAGAATATCTTGGAGAGAGATGTAACACAGAGCCCACCAAAAAGGGGCAGGAGGTAGCTGGGGCAAAAAGCCAATTAACCAAGCATCTTATTCTAGTGACAGTGTAGTGGTTTCAACCTACTGAGAAGAGGCTCAGAATTAATTAGAAAGTGTCAACAGATTAGGATTAAAGGACAAGAAGTACACTTAACACAGAGAAGAAGGGTAAATGTAGAAGATGACAAAAAAACCACAACAATGAACTATCTGATTCCTGAAGTAGGAACTGAAAATGCTCTTTCCTGTTAAATTATCTCAAAAGCTAAAGATTGCTTCTTCACAGCACTAGCTGCTTAATTACTAATGCTTCATCCTCTGATTGCACGTCTGTAAGGAAAATTCTTCTTAAGGTTTAGAAATACTGGATATCCAGAGTACATTATTTCCATTGCAATATCCAGAATAATGTATTACATAAGTATCATCTAAAATAAACAGGTTTAGATAAACAAAAAAAGCATCAGTGACCAGCAGGTAGAGGGAAGGGATTCTCCCCCTCTACTGAGCTCTTGTGAGCCCCCCCCCCTGCAGTGCTGTGTCCAGCTCTGGGGGCACCAACATCAGAAGGACGCGGACCTGCTCGAGCGGGTCCAGAGGAGGCCACGAAGATGATGAGGGGCTGGAGCAGCTCCCCTGTGAGGACAGGCTGGGAGAGTTGGGGGTGTTCAGCCTGGAGAAGAAAAGGATTTGGAGAGACCTTCTAGCGGCCTTCCAGTACTTAAAGGGGCTACAGGAAAGATGGGGAGGTACTCTATCAGGGGTGTAGGGATAGGATGAGAGGTAACGGTTTCAAACTGAAAGAGCATCAATTTAGATTAGGTATAAGGAAAAAAAAAAATCTTCCCTGTGGGGGTGGTGAGGCCCTGGCACAGGTTGCCCAGAGCAGCTGTGGCTGCCCCCTCCCTGGCAGTGTTCAAGGCCAGGTTGGACGGGGCTTTGGGCAACCTGGGCTAGGGGAAGGTGTCCCTGCCCGTGGCAGGGGGGTTGGAGCTGGATGATCTTTAAGGTCCCTTCCAACCCAAACCATTCTAGGATATCCATTTAAAATTTTTAATTGAAAACCATTTGGGGGAAAACCCCAGAGAGTCTGAAGAGAGATTACATACTTCTGGCAGTTAACAATTCTGCAATTTTGACTTAGATTACTTTATGGTAAAAGGCATCCAAAGGGAAGAGTCCATATTTATATTTAACATTTGTGGTATGTTAGAGACAGAACAATGTAAATTAAAATAAACTGAGAACAGTAGTAAAGGGGAAAGAAGTTGTGCTTAGCTCCATAGCTCCAAAGCTGTTTTTTAGCTTAGAAACAGCATTCTTATTTCACAGTATTAAACACATGCAACCTAAGGTCTGAAAGTGATTCAAGGGTTAAGTTGTGGTCTCCTGCACAGCAAAGAGCAAAAGGTTTGAACCTACCCCACATCCCAAAACTTCCTCAGCCATATCAGCTAACAAAGGGGATGTGCCCTGAACCCCACCCTGCCTCCTTCCCCACACCTGCAATGCAGAACAACCCCAAGGCTTTGTCCCAGTGGGCTACAGGGGCACAGGCTGCTTCAGCAGCAGCAGCCAAATGTCTGAGAGGCAGGAGCAAAAGGGATCACCCTTCCCCTAGGCAACCTGGGGCAGAGAGGAAACACGAGATCTCAAAATACAAACTACTGTTCTGGGCCTCTATGCAGGAGCAGATACAGCTCCCTGAATTGAGCCTATGTTTTCCAAACATCCTCAGTTTTATGTTTGCACCAGCTCATTGCAGTTACAGCGAATAGGCTGCTGGCATGTAAAAACAGGACCCCAGAATTTCTGTTTGGATGATTACTTAAACCCCGCTATTTGTTCACTGTAGGTAAGTTTGAAGCACATACTTTGAATAATACTTCTGTTTTATTTGGGGATGTAAATATTTACAGATGTTAAAAATAGGTTATATGCTGCAGGGCAGGGGTCAGTAACAGCTGACAGAGAGCCTGGGGACCCTTGTTGGGAAGTACCAAATACTACAAGAAGGATCTGTAGGTTAAAATTTGAACTGGTACACACAAATGTTTTCCATAAATTACATTTCAAAGAAAGTTGTCTTCTCTTTTGAGACAAATGCTTCCAGCTCCTTGAACTCCAACACTTTCAAAACTGTGTAAGGGTTATGCAAAGTTTAGCACAAGAACCATAATGGGCTATCAGTATCAAGCTCAAGAAGCGTTCCTTAACACCTAAACAGAAAAAAGAACGGCAAATACCACTCAAAAGGAAATAAACTGCCTGATACAGAATATTTCAAACTAGTTGTACTATTATATAAAGGAAATTGAAAGTAAATCAACATTCCTAATTTTAAGAGGAGGAGATTCAGGCATAAAGATCAGCCAACACCCCAATTGTCTCATAAATGTAATTCTTGGATCTAAGAAAACATCAGTTTAAGACAAGATGGCTAAATTCTGAACGGAAGAGAATAAGGAAACTAATGGGATACTATTGTTTATCTCAAAGTTTTACGGTCTATTTTCAACCAAAACAGGAGTTATTCTTTCTAGAACTTAAAAAGGCAGAAGATCTTCTAAGAGTAAAACACGGCTATGCAGGACATCAGACAATCATTACTGAAAAGTTGGTTGGATAGCATTACCCCAAAATCTTGCCAAATTTATTCCTCTAAGAAACAGCTTCAGGATTTATAACTAGAAATGTATCAATTGGCAGTAGCAGGGTGTGATTTTTTTAATCTTCAGTTACTGTAGTCTACTCAACATGTAATACAGAACTCAGAGTTCTTTTCTTTCTCATGCAATTTCAATCTTTTTACCACTCATTTACACACTGTCTTATTCTTCCTTCATGTAAATGTACAAAAGTCAAATGTTCAGGCAAGAGTTTGGTAAACTGTAGCTTTCTTTAAATTGTCACAATTACACGGAGACAGTGTCTCCAGTTAGGACACATCCCACAACGTATCCCAACCAGATGCTTCACTCCAAGGCAGCAGCTGTAGCAGCCAGCACTCCACTTTCAGCAAGAGTGTATGTTACAGGATGAAGAAAAGTGCTACCAGCAGGCATTTTTAGAGATGGCCAGAAGGCCAATGCTGATACACACCTGCAGATGTTTCTTCACGACACTAGTGAAAGTGTGCTGTGCTGACGTACGCACATGGGATGGTTGCCAAGACCAGCAAAGCCCCACAAACCCTCCTGCCAGCACTTGGTATTTCATTTCAACCAACATTATGCTATCACACAAGGAAGGCTAGAAGGAAAAATAAAATAAATAAAATCTTTCTGCTGCCTCCTTCTGCCTTCTCCCTACCTAGGAAGATATTAAATTCTAAATTTTGTACTTACGATTTGCATTATCAATTCTATGTCTATGGATCACCTATTATTATATACAGAATACACACTATCTGCTTTGCTCTTCTACACTGATTCAGAACAGGGCAGAGTCAGACCTGTAATGGACACTTATGAAAAGTCGAAATACTGACTATTGTGTCAGGTACTTTTAAGGATCAAAATAAATCAGCTCACTCAATGATCAAGTTTTGTACCACAGCACTGTCATATTGTCCTCCTGTCGCTTTGCTTAAACACCTAAGTACTAATGTGTCAGTCATGACCTGCAGTGTACCTTTATACAGAAGTGTTTTGCTATTTCTCTGCTCCAGTTTATAGTCTTCAGGATTCCTCATTAGACAACAGACATAAATAGCCTAGCTGCTTTTAAACATACATGCACCCTGATGAAAAGAACATCTGAAAAATAACATATACTGCATTTATGTTATTTAGTTTTTTAAATTCTTGCAATAGGCAATGAGTCAGAAGTCTGATGTAAAATTCTGTAAAACTTAGGTGACTGGGCAAACATCAGTGTGGTAAATACTGATCACATTTGATAAAAGAAGTCTGTCCTGGGAAGAACTCAATGTGCTTATGCTGAGCACTCTCCATACTGTCCCCCTGACTTCCCTCCCAAACCCTGACAAATCTTTGCAACTCTGGAGTCTCTCAAATGTGAGCAAAAAACTGGCTAGTGAAAGTCACAGCACCAGCACATCATCATGTGATGCTCAGAGTAGCATCTGAAGCAGAATACTCAGGTTATGGAAGAACTATGATTGATTTTAACTACAGCATTATTCTAGGAGCAATATTCAGAGCCCAGAGGGAGCACAGGTTCTCAAATCTTTGACCTGCAGCTTCATCCTTCTACGATTCTGCCATCTATGCAACTAATATACTTCAAAGTCTGCGTTGTCTCTATACCACTACAACGTAAGTTTAAGTTCATTGCAGCTGTACAAGCCCATCATTTGATCCTTTCCCTCTTCCATTCCGGCAAGCCTCTAGCTGTTTGCCAGGCAACTGAAATACATGGGCCTTTAAAGTATTCAGAGATCTTCTATTTAAACAGCAAGTATTGAAAACACTAGAAATCCCTGCAGTCGAGGTCTCCATTTGCCCTGTAAGACACCACATAAACAACCATTGCAAGCTGCGGTATGCATTCTGAGTGGTAACAATCAATCACTAAATAGCAAGTTACAAGTCACTGTTTGACAGCACAGTTTCAAGAACAGCTAAGTTACTACTGCCAGAGCCACTAAAAGCTGCAATCAGCAGTATGAGATACTTCCAAGGAAGAGGGGGGGAAAGGGGGGGCGGCAGGCCACTACGACCAACAGAGAGAATCTGTAAGGTTAAACAGCAAACAAACAACAACAAAAGACCCCACATATTTATGTTAAAATGTATTTAAATTTGTGGATGCAACATGAGCATCTCACCGTTCTTTAAGATCTACTCCAATTTTTACAAGAACAATTACACAAACCTGTAACATTAAGTGCTATGAGAGTGAACATGTAGAGTGCCGTGACCAGACTTGCACTGCTACAACAAGGGCTGGCTGGCACTTTTAACAGAGAAGAGGTGGTATTTACTTTATAGCACTCGCTAAACAAGCTACTTTGGTTTCTTGAATGCTGTTTTTGTTGCAGGACAGCAATGGATCAGTGAACATGTGATAACAAATGATGTGATTCCAGGATGTCAAACTGCCCCACGGCAAAGAGGCTTTAAATTTCCTCTTCACATGATCAGATTAACACCCAGGGCTACAAAACAGTTTAGTTTTCAAGTTTGCTTTTAAACACGGGTTCATGCTTTTTTTTTTAAAAAAAAAAAAAAAAAAAAAGAGTCTGCTACAACTTTCTCAGGGATAGTTTAGGAAACTACCCTGTCTCTTCCAGCAAAATTATCCCACGAGAAACCGGATGGGAAATTTTCTCTCTGCCATCTCACAGACCACAGCTATCCTTCTCTACTTCACCCCTTTTATTTTATAATTTCTACCAAACTTATTCACAATCTCCTCCTGTGTTTTCATCTTTCTAAAGCTCCCCTGAGCTCCCTGCAAAGGCTACAAAAGGAATGCAGAATGATTCCTTGTGTGGACGTGGTGGACCAAGTCAAGCTGTACTTTGCTTAGTTTGGCAGATACTCCCAGTATTATAAAAACTGCTTTTGCACACAAATATTCAGTTTGCGAAAGTATCTCTTCCCCACCACCTTCCAAAAAAAAAAAAAAAAAGCTGTAAGTACACTTTGCAATGTCTGAGTAATTGCAAAATACTTGTGATCCTCTGATATTCCCCTGTATGAAAGCACTCAGGAAGCTGCCATTTAGCATCTGGCTGCAATAACCTGGAGGGCTTCTGTGGATAAAGATTCTTTCCCCTAGTGCTTATTACAGATGCTTATGAAAAGGTAATCTTAAAATGGGGTCAAATTATTTAATTATGTTTCTATTTTGTATGACAGATGTAAAGCTAATGAGCAGAGAATTCATTTTTTTACAGGAAAAAGAATTAGACCACCCCACCCCAACTGGAAAGAAGATTCCTTTAGAAATTACTAGCTGAAAGTCTGGTGTTGTACATTCTCTTTCCACAAGACCGAGTTCCATTCATAAAGACCGAAAAAGTGTAAGTTTTGATCAGTCATCTACTTTTGTTAACTCTATGTATTTATATTCATGATCCCTCCTATGGCTCAGATAATACAGTCTTAAACAGAAACAAAGTTCCACTTACTACTTGTTCAGCCTTCTTCCCCAGTTCACAGCAGCGATGAGCTGCTGTAGACAACTGGGCCTGACTGAACATACCGTACCCCGTGCTGTGTGTGGACCTGGCAGAGCACGGCTTCCTGAGCAGTGGGAAGAACTGGGTGAGACATCTTCTGGTGGGCTACTACTTCAAAGTCAGCAGCAACATGCTGCTCCTTTCTATGTAATGATTTAATTTGAGATTACCCCTTTAGATCAAAAGTAAATAATGCTTATCCAAAACCTCAAATTTCTGAAGAACAAAATACCCCGAGATAGCACCTTCTGAAATGAACTAAGGAACAGAGCTCTCTTTCAGAAAAACTGCTGAAAGTAATTATTTGACCTGCGTTACCAGATTCTTGGGGATCCACAGCTGCTTCTGAGGGTCCTGGAAAGGTAGCTATGAAAAGAAAGCCTACTGGCCTGAATTCAAGTATGTTTATGCACAACGTGTAAGAGTTCCCCCTACTACAGGAAATTTTTACAGGATCCACAAATCTTACTTGAAAACCACAGATTTAAAACATATCCTCCAGTAAACAAGAGTTTTACTGTTAAATATACCTAGGAAGTTTCTCAACACCTTTTTTCTCAGCCTGTTCACTTTCTTTGGCCACAGACTTCTTGCCACTCAGCTTGCCAAAGAGAAGACATTTTGATACAATCTATACCATCGTTACAAGACAAAATTCATAGATATTAGTTGTGGGCAGTAACTATGGGATGCAGCCTACTCACAGGGGAAAGCCCACCCCGTTACACTCCCACCCCCAGCAGACTCTGTTCACAACAGAACGATAAAGAAAAAAATCCTGCATGACAAATGTTGAGAGACAGTGTAATGATGAAATATGGTAACACTTACGGTCAAGTCCATTGATGTATCTCATTGTGATTTCACAGTGGCCCCAAACTGCACTGACTATGGGGTAAAGTTTTTTCCCTTTTAGTCCCCTGAAGGCCACTCCAAGATATTGTCCATCTACCATGAAGCTAAGTGTCCCTTCATCCATATCCAAAACCACCAGTAAGGAGTCTGGGAGTACAAAAGACTCATCCGGTTCCAAAAAGACAGGATACGTGACCCCAGGCTGGTTTTTACAATTGTGGTAGAGTTTGTTGCGTCCCAGATCCCAGCCCCATGATTCACTATTGCTACCAACCAACGACGTGTATCCCACTGAATGCAGAGGAGCTTCGGCTGTGGAGACGCCCACCACAGCATGAGTTCCCCGTTGCCTCGTGGGCCAGTGGATTTGCCAGACATGCAGGCCTCTCGTGTAGCCAACTTTGCCCCGGATGCAATCTGTGCTTTGGGCAACTGGGTGTCTATGAAAAGTGAGTTTATCGTCTTCCTTTACAAATATATTTAAGGAGCGATCTTCATTGTTCCAAGCATGTTTATACTGGACCTCCAGCTTGGCAGGGGGCATATCCAACAGCATGTCCAGACGCGCTGGCTTGCAAAAATCCGGGCCTCTCAGCTCTCGTTTAACAGGTCTATAAGGGGGCTCCCTCACATCCACAGACTTTATGCTCCCTGAGATTTTCTGGCCCATTGCTTGGCTGCAGATTTACAAAGGAGAACGAAAAGTTGACTTTGGCCCAACGTTACCTCATGAAAGCACTTTTACACTGAGCCAGTGACCTGACAAGCTGACTGGATTTAGTTGTCCCGTTTGGAGCTTTTTAGCAGCAATGTTTTCACAGAAAAAACGCTCCTGAAAGAAAGCAGAAAGTTTCCAGTTAGTTTAAGAAAGCCAACAGAAAACCCACAGCATATTTTTAAAGAACTTCTTCTCATCCCTAGTAGCTATTTGAAACACCAAAGTTGACAATTCACCACTTCTGTTCAGGATCCTACAGCGCTAACCAGCCTGCCAGCAGGATACTGAGCCGACCAGCGTACAGAGTGCAGACAGTCATTTCCTCCAATTCATAATAGGATGCAGACATTCTCCACCTTCTGCCCTTCCACCTATTTTGTCTGGCCAAGTTCACAGCAGTCCTCAAGAAGGCGTATACCATTCCCCAGCAACAGTGATAAACTTCATGTTCAGCAGGAGCTTCACTTTCACTTACGCTTTTGTTTCATAGCCTTAGAAATATGCACTATGTCAGAATCTCCTTTTATTGCTAGATGTTCTCTTTCCTGGGCCCTGGCAACAGAGGGCTTTAGCTTCTGTGCAGTTATTCAAACACATAAAAGCAAATAGCTGCAAAATTTAAATGCTTCCTTTTAACATATCCTGTTCTTAAATAAAAAACAAGACAAAAATTCAACAAGCTTTAGGTTTTTTATAAAGGAACTGGGAAGAAGGAATAAAAAAACCAAACACACACAAAGAGGGAATGAGGGAAGAGGAGCCATGGAAGGATAAATGAAGTTTCAGTTCTTTGGCAGACTTTTCTAATGGGCAACTACTACAACTGGGTATGTTCTTCATGGTACTGGACAGCAGGCTAATCCACATTTTCTGCATTTCAGTATTAGGCTGATGAGAAGGAGACTGGAACACAGTAAGACACATTAAGGGGAATACATGATTTTGAAATGTATTATTTCTGCGCTTCCACAGACAAGCGTGGTAATTTATCTGGAAGTGGTCAGAAGCACCTAGGAAAGATTCTTTGCAGCCTGGAAAAGTTCGATTCATTCAAATTTTAGAGCTCAGGTAGAGTGCAAAGGGCAGCCAAGAACCTCTAAAAGTACTAAAGGAATAAAAAGGGAAACAAAGTCCTATAAAATCAAGTAGATGATTGACATGTGATCAAATAAAAGTATCTGCACCAGCAGATGGGTATATGCATACACCTCCTTTGCACCTAATTTTAATCTTTAAAAATCAAAATTAAACATAAGCCCCCAAGCCCCTTATATTATGCTTGCAGGAGGATTCAGAATAACTCACATGAGCTCCCCACATGAGATCAGCTTCAACAATCCCCCCCTCCTTCTTTCCAAACCATGTAAAAAGAATCTAAAAGTTTACACAGTAATTACATTTAAGCTGATGCTTGCCATTTCCACTACTGCAGAAACACTCATAGGTTGTTTCAAAAGTACAATGGCAAAATTGGCGCACCAAAGCAAGTTCAATACTTTATTCCAAACGAATAATCCCGGGGGAAAGGAAACAGTAACACTAATATACACACAGGGAAGCAAGAGGGAGTCAGTGTCATCAGGTAAGCAAGCTTTCCTAGGAGGATAAATGCTCAAGGATTGGGTAGTTCCTTTTAAAAAGGTGCCTGATTATTTGAGCTTGAAACAAGGATATGAAAAGGGAAAAGGTCAGATGTTCAAAGGGAACCTCAGTGATTTATGTATGAGATTTAGCTCTACATGCCTTTGAAAATTTCCTCTTTAAAGCACAATTGCCACATTCCTGTCAGGGTGCTGAGAGGAGATGGCTGGGGAAGTCCTCACTGCATCCTCCTGTATCACTTCCTGATCACATGAGAAACTAAACTTGGCATAGATGTTTAGCTGGAAAATCACCAAGAGATTATAAACACTAAAGTCACTCACTTGGCAAGCCACAGACATTCTTCCTATTGTGCCCCAATCTGTAACATAAATAGGATTCTAATAGACAGACTAGTAATCCAGAGGAGTAAAATGCATCATTATAAGTACCTTGATACAAGCACAACTTGTGCCTTTACTCTGAGACGTGCTCCAAGTACTTCGGTTCAAAACTATATCTTAAGAATATTAAGTCTTCCTTAACACAGGGAAATTACCACATAATTTAATTATATAATGTAGCATTTTGCCAAATAGCTTTGTATGGACATAGGGCTGAACCATAGTGTGAAAATCTTAGTTACTGATGCATTGAAGATGCAGCAGCTCCTAAACAGTGGTACAGCTCAAAAGATACTTTTCATCAAATACATTCTCCCACTCACCATACTGCATCCTAGTTCTGTGTAGCTGGTAGCTGTTCTCAGCTTCTACTAGAAGGCCAACTATAGCCACACTAATCCCATTCAAGTATCAGTGGACTTGAACAAGTAAATACAAAAAACCCAATCCCACGCCTGAAGTGAACATTTAATCATTTGTATTGGTACAGCAATAAAGGTGTAACCCTGTGCTGGCTGTGATCTAACAGCTCAGATTGCTGGTGCTTAGTAGTAGCTGACATGAAAACTTTACATGAGGAGGCAGTGAGGGATTGCAGTGCATGCCTCCTGCTCACAACCCATACAACAGGAACGTGAGCTCCACAGGGAGCGACTCATGCAGAAAGTCTTCCTGGCAGCTCACAATAGTCCTGCTGCTTGCTTGCGGGAGCAACCTGTCTCATAGCCAAGATCATCTATTCCCTTTTCTCGTCTGCATGCTGTCCATTTACACCAAGCAGATGGCAGAGACCCACGCTGAGGTGAGGAACAGCAGCAGAGGCATCACCTTGTTCTTCACCCTGTCAGAAGCTGCTGCTGGAGGACTGAGTTTACCAGGGCCCAGCCCACCTCCACTGACAAATATCCCCGCCCTGCTTCCACGGGTAACATCACACTTCCAACACAGAAGCCTCAAACATCACACATACCGTTACTGTCAGGATCTCCAGGCAACTTCTCCCCACGGAGCTGCACAATTATCGTGCGGCATGGACTGTTGGGAAAAGCAGAGCACGATGCTTGCAGGGGGAAGCAGAGCAACTACCAATTCACCTGGCCAATGTACCCCAAATGGGCTTCCTTTCAGATTATGTACTATTCAATCTGTATACAGAAATATCTGGTTGTAAAACCTTTTTACCACCTCCTGAATTACTGAAAACTTGCCAAAGCACAGGATCGTCATTCAATTGCTGTGACTTACTGTAATCTTTTACTAGAGAAATTTAGATTTCCTTGCCTGTATCTTCTCACGAGACACATAAATATTCTGAAATTAAAAGAACATGCATTTTCACTGTATGGTTTTGCTTTGAAAGTTTTCCCAAAGCTTTGCTTTTCCAGTAATTTTGACCCACTACAGGAGTTAGGAAATAAGAAAATATTTCCATCTGGCTTAATATATGACCTCTCCATTGTACGTGTTTAGTGAGTACAACTCAAACACTAAGTCTCATCCATTATCCCCGTGATAAAAGATTTTGTGGAAAATAAAGTATATCCATGGGAAATGAAGAATCCCCACATTAGTGCACTCCTTCAGCAACTGGAAATCTCTAGTTGAGAAGACTGTTAGTTTTTGTAACCTGCATTATTTCTGTCTCAGTTTCACATTTATGCCATGTTTTGTCAGGATATGATGATTAGATTAAACGTACTGTACAAGAACAAGCCAACTCCAAACAGGAAAAGTGTGTCAATGTCGCTTAGCAGCATCCTTATGCAGACTGCCAAAATATTTCGGCAAATTATTCACAATAAAAACACAAGTGATACCTACCAGAGAAAGGCTTGCTGGGACATCACTTTGCTGTAATTAAATAGGGTGTGTTTTTTAACAATGCAGTATGTTGGCATCAGTAGAACATAACTGCTGATAAAAGAAACATGCCTTCTGCAAAGTCAGCTTTCAGCCTTCATAGTTGTATTTCCCTCTGGATTATGAACTACATGTGCAGAAAGCTTGAAAAGCATGCATGAGAAATGACACCACATAAATGCAATTCAAAACTACAGTAAGAATATGCTAAGTCTTAGGTTAAGTCTGCTAAATTGACACCTACCAAAAAAGTGAGAAGCAGCTAGGTGAGTGTTTTGCCAATCATCAGGCCTAGCATAAAGGACACAGCCAGCATAAAGATGAACCAATAACCAAATTGTATTTGATACAAAAGAGTCAGTACCTGGGTGAGCGCTGGGGGTACAAACAAGTCAGTCAGATTATACATAATCCATATCAATCCCACTGACCTCAACAATGACACCCCACGACCAACAATGGGTGGAATAAATGGTGAAATGCAGTCTCCCATAGAAGGGACAGGAGACAACCGAGTCAACAAGCCAAACACATAAGACCAAGGAAGCCACACACTGAATCTCCACACAGCCCACGTTTACAAAAGCCAGACCTGACTGGAGCCCAGTCCCAGGGAGGCAGGAGGTCCTTCCCCAACAGGGAACTCTGCACAGGGCATCCCCCTCACAGACAGACACTGCCCCTGCCTGCAAGGGGTCCCAGCTTTTATCCCTCAGTGGACACCTGACCTTGGGTTACTGAATGCAGACACCTGGGCTCATTTACCCAATGGCTCTCCCTGCCAGGCCGGCCCCACCCTGGAGGGAAGCCTAAAGGCAAACTCACCCCCCCTTTGGGAAGGGCTGTGGGAATCACCCATATGTCAACCTTAATTTGGGGCTTGGGGTTGAAACCCCAGCATTTCACTGAGTCCCAACTACAGATACTGGTCAGTGAAACTGTCCAGCAGAAAAAGCAGGGAAGGTGATCCCTCTAGCTACCAGCATTCCAATGGAAACTACACAGCAGTTCCCACTCATTTTGCTATTGACCCTTGTTGTTTCCTTCCTGAAGCCAGACCTCACTGTCACCTCCCCTGCTGACCTGGGCTTTGTAATCAGCAAGCAAGGACTCCTGAATGTTAAGAGAGTAGCAACAAGGGGCTCTGAACCAAGGACTGCCTCTTCTCCATGGGCACCAGAATTGTTCATTCCTCAGATGCCTGAACAGAACCGATACCCTAAGTGTTTGAATCTAACCCTGGTCCTAATGTCTTTACAGGAGGACCAGGAAGAACCATAGAGTTGTTTGGGTTGGAAGGCAACTTAAAGATCCTCCAGTCCCACCCCCCTGCCATAGGCAGGGACACCTTCCACTAGCCCAGGTTGCCCAAAGCCCCGTCCAACCTGGCCTTGAACACTGCCAGGGAGGGGGCAGCCACAGCTGCTCTGGGCAACCTGTGCCAGGGCCTCACCACCCTCACAGGGAAAAATTTCTTCCTTATATCTAATCTAAATCTCCCCTTTCAGCTTAAAACTGTTACCCCTCATCCTACCCCTACAGCCCCTGATAAAAAGTCCTTCCCCATCTTTCCTGTAGCCCCTTTAACTACTGGAAGGCTGCTATAAGGTTTCCCTGGAGCCTTCTCTTCCCCAGGCTGAAGACCCCCAACTCTCCCAGCCTGTCCTCACAGGGGAGCTGCTCCAGCCCCTCATCATCTTCG
Source organism: Athene noctua (assembly GCF_965140245.1). Classification (NCBI taxonomy): domain Eukaryota; kingdom Metazoa; phylum Chordata; class Aves; order Strigiformes; family Strigidae; genus Athene; species Athene noctua. Next base: position 8,263,522 of record NC_134044.1, read on the forward strand.
TGGCCTCCTCTGGACCCACTCAAGCAGGTCCGTGTCGTTCTGATGCTGCTGCCCCCAGAGCTGGACACAGCACTGCAGTGGGGGGTCTCACAAGAGTTCAGTAGAGGGGGAGAATCCCCTCCCTCGACCTGCTGGCCACACTGCTATTGATGCAGCCCAGGACATGGTTGGCTTTCTGGGCTGCAAGTGCATGTTGCTGGCTCATAATTAGTTTTCCATCCACTAATACCCCCAAGTCCTCCACTGGGCTGCTCTCAATCCACTCATTGCCCAGCCTGTGTTTGTGCTGGGGATTGCCCCAACCCACGTGCAGGACCTTGCCCTTGCCCTTGCTGAACTCCATGGGATTTGCATGTCCCACCTCTCCAGCCTGTCCAGGTCCCTCTGGATGGCCCATCCCTTCCCTCCAGGGTGTCGGCCGCACCACACAGCTCGGTGTTGTCAGTGAACTTGCTGAGGGTGCACTCAATCCCACTGTCTTTGCTGCTGACAAAGATGTTAAACACACTGGCCCCAACACTAAGGAACACCACTCATCACTGCTCTCCACCGGACATTGAGCCACTGACCACAACAAAGGAACAACATCAGCTCTGCTGTGCTGGGCAAGAAGGTAGAAACCCTGCTTCATCAACAAGAACAACAACTTTTACCTCCACCCAGACAATGTAAAGGCATGAGGCCCAGTGTCTATCAATGATGTTCCCAGTGTGCAAATGGCTACATAACCATGACAACACTGTTTTGAGGGTGACAATTAATTAAGCACACTTTTGGCACCCAAGAAAGATTGGCCAGCTTGGATTTGACTACAGATCCTGGTATCCAACATTGTTGATTTATTGCCCGTTTTGAACAATGTTGGCTTCCTTTGTCAAACTGGGAATATACGGTAACAAAGCAACCAGCCAAAAATGCTTGGATACTCTAAACTATGCTGTGCTATAGATAAAATTTTATGCTGCATGCACACTTAGCAAATGACATTTAATATGTGGGGTAAACAATGCAGCAGTAAGTCATGACTTTTACAGTTCCTGAAAGGAATGCAAATCCTGAAAATCCCAAGGACGTTCCTGCGCAGAGTAACTTGTTTTTGTAATGTTACAAAAATGTAATTGTTTCAAAATTCAAGATAAGCTTGTTATTAAAATAGACTGTGCATTTAGCTGCTTGGAATTAGAATAATCTGAAATACCACACCATCTGTACTGCCACAGTTAGAAGCAGTTTAGTCATATGATGAAGAATTCAGAAAGAATCTTGAGTAGCTCTGAATACAGCGGAACGTGTATTTTTAAATACTTCCATCTACTGTACTTTGGAACTGAGCTGATTTGAGGTTTTGGGTTGGTTTTATGCCTTCCGTCTCTCTGCATGTGTCTCTGGAATTGTCTCTCTGGTACTGAAAGCTGGTTTTAGAAGCAAACATTTATATTCTGAAGAAACATGAAAGATGACAAAAAAACACTTCAATTCTGTAAACAGGTTTTTTGCATAATGACTTCTCAGTTAGAACATAGCAATGTAATTTGGAAAACAAATACAGTAACATAATCCAATAAAAATTACTTTTTTTACTATGCAAGTACTTTTTAAAACAGCAACATCCCAATTCTAAAGTTACTGAAAGGAAACATTTACTTTTTTTTTTCAGGGTATTTAACAGGAATATCCATGTGATTGAACAATTACGATAAGCTTACAGATGTTCAAGCTGCTACATCCCTTCTACCACTCCTTCCTATTCATTCTTCCCTTTTGTCTTGCAGCCACCTGCATTCAAAGGGCCCTGAGATGGATCTGCCTCAGAAAACTAGTGGGCAAAACCTTGTATTTTGTTTTGCCAGGTTATTTTCAGATGGATAAGCCCTCTGATCTGACCCATCAGGCAGCCATGTATATGCTTGCTCTGGCATCAAGAGAGAACAAAAGAAGAAAACAAAAGAACTCAAAGGTAGAACCATATATTTAAGCAGCAGCATGGAGAGAATTTCCACAGTAACTTCAAGATGCCCTAAGGGCACAACTGAACTTCATGTCTAAATTCAGTACAGTCATGAGTTTCTGCTTACATCTTCCTCACCCTTCTGGCACAAAATCATGGATCTCATCCTTTCATCACCCTTCTGTTACAGTGAATACCTTCCTGTCTTTCCTGAATGGCTGATGTAGCCATTTTGAATATTCAAGTGTCAGGGTTATACTAAAAGAGCAAATTAACACACGAAAAAGGCTTAACGCTAAATTGAGAATTATGTTTTCAGCTCCACTTTGCATTTTACAGGATCATTTGCCATTTCACACTTCTACTCAGACATGCTTCACCAAGTACGTAATACCAATAGGTGTCAGACCACATGAGATTTAAAGCCCAAGGAATAATTAAATTTTAACGTTGTAATTCTCCCTGGTCATTACTACTTTTCACCAGCCTAACACTTTTTTGAGACAATTTGTTTTATATTTACCTCTACAGCTTTGTAGAGGATCAATACCCCTACAGCTTCAATTTCAAAAACAGAACATTCATTAAACGATGACCTCAGATGTGGCTGAATACCTTCCCACCACCTTTCTTCTGCTGTAATTCCTTTTGCTGTAATGTATAGTGGAGTCAATTGGCCTTTAAAATGAAAGAAAAGTTAGAAAGCCGTAGATGAGAAAAAGACTCCCGGAAAGCATCATTCTTCACAGTCTAGGCAGCAGCAAATCCCAGGGAATTTGCCAGGAATTTTCCCCTGAGCAAACCGAGGGAAGGTCCAAAGATGGTAGAAAGTGGCAGTCAGACAGACAGGAGCTCCTCTAGCTTGACACAACTGTTCACCAGAACTTTACTGCAACTGCAGAAACTGCAATAACATGCTCTAGTGAAAATCTGGCCCCTTAGCTCAAGCTTCAGTCTTAGTACATTATGTGTGTCAACATTTTTCCAAGCCTGGCGAGTCTTTGTAAATCATGACAGAGCCCAGGTCTACAACTAGTTTTCTAGGGGCAGTATCATGATGAGGGTGGGGGTTAAGGAGGAACACCTACGAAAAGCACCTCTGTAGGCATCTATAGCATCACAAGGCTGTTGCAGACTTAGCAGACTCTACAAAAGATGGCTCCACTCTCACAGTGCCTGTCTGTATGTTTTGCAGTGGATGCTTGCAGTGCTTAGCCTCTGTACCATCTATAAAAAGATATTCACTAACAGCCTAAAATTTGCAAGGCTCCTGGAATGGCCAGGATACTTCTGTCTTCTTTTGCTTCTAAGCCTAACTTTGTTTAATTCTTATTTGAATTGAAGCAGCAGCATACAGCCAATACCTGTCAGATGCTCACACTGTTGGTGAGCCAGAAGCAAACCCATCAGATGCTCCAGCCAAAGGAGCCAATTAGAGGCAGTTCCTGATCTGACCTGGATGACTTTAATACTTCAAACAGTGATGCCAAACTCTAGTGACAAAAACGTACTATGCCTCTGGCCAAACACAACAGGCAAATGTTGAAGACGTTGTTCCCTCTACAGTGAGTTGAGCAGACTGATGCAGAAGCCCAAAAGGGCTGTCTGGCAAACCGTGGGTGATCTGTTGTAGGGAAGCCACCAACACACACGGGGCTCAGGCTCATTCCCTCCATCGGGATTGCCTTGGGAGAGGGGAGGGCAGGATTGGAGGGAACCCAGCCATTGTACTTGCACAAACACGTAGGAGATGAATACATGAAAACAAGTTCGATCCTGAACAAAAGCATATTCTTTTGTTTAATAGGAAAATAGGCTTACACAATCACACCATCTGCATCCCTCCTAACTCTTCCCCCTTAACTATTTCAGCCAATAGACACCAGCAAATCTGACAGAACAGCAGCAGACTCAAAGGTAACCATTCCTACAGGAGAGGCAGCTGGAGAGAGTAGACAGCTTGGAAGTGACCACATGGAAGAGCAGGCTGGGCTGTGAGTTCACACCTTGTCAAGGAACCCAGGAGAGAATCAGCTCACTTCAAACATGCAACTGCAGGCAAAGTGTCCCAAAGATTTCACGTCAAGTCAGCCACAAGACAAATCCAGGAAGCAGTTTCCCCAGTCCTGCAGTTTCTAAAGTGAGTTCTTCTAAAGAACAGAAACTAAGTAAAGACACTTTATATATGTCAAGGAAGCATCATCACCAATTCAGATTGTGCAGATGATTTTGTATTTCCTAGGTGATGTAGCAAAGTTACATACAGCTTTTGTGTGCTAACAAAAGGACAAACTAATTTCTGATATATAAATAAATGTTTTCTTTAAAAAAATCAACAATTTTTTTAAAGCAACAGCAATTAATTTCCTGTCTTAAACACACGCCTCTGCTTAAGCTGATCTGTCAGTAGAGAACAATTGCACAGACAAATGGGGATGATGGAGAAAGTAATATAGAAACAAATCACCTGAGCTCTAAGCAACAAAATGGATTTTCCTTATGCATATAAAAAGATTTCTCATTTTACAGAGTAGTATTTTTGCTTGTGTTTGCTATTAATTTAGGAAACAGAGCACTTGGTAACACAGGAGAGGCTGGAAAAGGCCACAGGGCTTTAAGGAGTTAGAAGATTTACAGCCAGTTATGTCCCCATGTCAAGAGTCTGCTCCTGAAGACACAAGGGACGCCCTGGTGAGAACCCAGGATGGGTCTGGGTCTCACAGTGCTGAAGGCTACATGGTATGTTATTTTTTTTCTGGATCTTTCATTGTCCTAGAGACAGATTAAGTGGAAAGGCTGCCTTTTCAAACAAATATTGTTCTACAGAGAAAAAGTACCCCAGACTGTTTCCAGTGTTAAGATCAGACAGGGCCTCCAACTAGGAAAAGCCATGGTGAAAGTTGCTACTCTGAGTAGCATTTACATCTCTTTACTACTGACCTAACAGTGTACATCCTAGAAGAACTGCATGTTACAAATGCCAACAATTCCAGGTACTTTTGACCACAGGAAAGTATTTTAAAAAATCCACACTAGACTTCCTGATAGAGATATGGATAAAAATAAATCAGATTTGTGCCTACCTACAGGAGTCTCAACAGACTATGATGTGTAAACTCAAATGCAAGGTCTGTATTTCTCAAAGTAACTTCACACTTTCATTCCCACTGCTACACAGTCTTCCACAGAGAATTTTCTTTCAAGCAGCATTTTATTTGTAACAATTAATTACTAATTGTATTTAATTCTTTAATGCACTGAGGGAAAATGGAAAAATGAAAAAGATGGAAAATTATTTTGGAAAAAGCCTGTACCAGGATGAAAGTTTTAATGGGAATAAAAAGATATTATTACTCAATCTCTAGGTGTAGTGTCACTGAAATAAAATAATTAGCAACATATTCTGGAAGTCTCATGCAAGCTATACAAAAATGAGTATGCTCCAATTAATCTTTGCACAACAAACATATTTGATATTATTGCAAAGAATCTTCAAGATATCATCTAAATTCACCAGATACAGATTCTCCAGTAAATCAGGCAGGCCCTTGCTTTGCCCTGGAGAAGAATATCCTCAGTCTGAATTTGGATCAGCATCACTGTACACAAAGAGAAAGCACATCAGTAAGTATAAGATGAGCTCCATCAACAGGTGTAATATTAAAAAAAAAAAAAAATTGTTCAGAGTTTTGAATTCTGGAAAACCAAGTGAAACCCTAGACTGCAGTGGAACATACAGACCACCTTGATTTCCAGCATAATAAAGAACAACAGTAACAACTAGAAATATCTTTAAAAGTAAGTGACTACCTGCAGGGGGAAACAAAAAGAAAAAAAATCATTTTCGCACTGAATTATAAAACCAGAGCACACTCACTATGGCTTACATTCCCAAACAACTACTGGGAAAAAAAGTTTTTTAACTTTATCAGAGCTAGACTTGTTTCTGTTTACCACATCCTCAAGAACAGCACAGGCAGGATAGAACCAAGTTGACTAAAGCAAATATCCTTCCAGAATAATCTGACATCCAACCAAGGTACTGAGAACAAATGCAAATTTGCATTTATCAAGGAAATTATGGTTTTCTATTGCAAAAGACTTGGATGTGACATACAAACCACACCACCCTGTTGAACGTAAAACCACATCGGATTCTGCACAAACACTACGAATTATTTCAGTAGAGGAAAGCAAGTTGTTTGGCCAACAGGTTAAGAAAAAAGAATATCTAAAGACACTAGAAATCTGAGGGGTTTTAAATTCCAACCATTCTTTCAAGAGACAAACCGACATATACTTTTTTCCCAAAAGCATTGTGCAGACACAGAAATTACTACTGGAATCATGGGATCAAGAACAGTTGGGTATTTTTATATTTATCATTACTGTAAATTGTAACAGAGTTAAAGACAGATCAAAAATAGAGCCAAGTTTGAAGAAAGTAATTTACGTGGTATGGAAGTTAAATGGAGTGTTAAAATCTAGAAGTTTAGTAACACTTCTAACTACCTGAAGAGTCTCTTATGAGCAGAGATCTTCCTCCACACTGAGGGAAGGAATGAAAACCAGGTATTTTCCATTGCCCCATATATCATTTTCATCACAGACATATGGCAAAGAGCTTGCTGTTACAATCCCAGTCTTTCAAGTCTCCCTCTTCTTTCTATCCCTTCCCCTCCTCCTTTCCCTGTACATCCCATCGTCAGCTTCTATAATACTTGAAATCACATGCAGCTTAATTAATTATGCAATCTTCCTGATGGACTTAAATCTGCTCTCATATTAGGACTCAACTATTCACAAAAAACTGAAACATCCCCAAAATAATTACAAATAGGCAAGACCAGTTAATAAAAGCTAGCCGGTTTTCATTAGTCATCAAGACACAAGATTCGTACACCAAACTCATGCCCCTGCAGAACAGAAGGAACCACCTTATTTGTCTGTCCCTGTTGGATTTTCCCTTCTTAAGAATTAAGGCTTTGCCTCTCCCCTACCTTCAGAGCTCCTTCCCATGTGAGTCTTCTTGACCTCACTTCAGAGGCCTCATCATCACAACTAATCACCAGCGGATGCTGCTCCTATTTTCTCCACAGGTACTGGCCCACTTTGATTACTGACAGACCACTTGTTTCCAAATCATAAAAATCAGCAGGTGGGATTTGCCTGACTAAATTTGACTCTATGATGCAGATAAGCTCATCACTGGGGTAAAATTAAGGCCAGTAAACACTCATTTTTGCAATGGACATAGAAGTGAATCTTGTCCAAAATTAGAGGAGAAAGAAGAGGAAGAAATTAATCTTATACACTTCCAGAACCATTTTAATGTTCCCCTCATAATCAACATAGATAAAGGGGAAGAAACTGATGCATATATGAAGACCACCAAAAACATTCTAATATTTTTCCCATTTTTTAATAGTCTTTTTAAGGCATTTACCTCCAACCCTACAGCACAGGCTCTTAAGGCTAATGCAGCACTCCTGGCACTGCTGGAAAGAGAAAGATCATGGAAGCTCACGCAACCACCACATTTCATTAGGTAGCAGATACCTGGTTCAATCCCAGTCTAGACTTACCAGTAATTATCAAAACATGTCATCACTTTTGATTAATGCAGTATAATCAAGGGGAGGAGAAAAGGTAGAAGTAGGGTCAGGGTCCTCTCTGAAATTCTCATGAGAAAAAGAAACGTACACAGATCCCAATCTCTGAAGCTACTGCATGGATTTAACGACAACCTCTGCGAGACATTGCAACTTCTAATACTGCAGAAATACTTGTATTTATTAAAAAACTATTCAAAATAATCTGTGGCCATGTACCAGTGAAATTGAGGGCATATTGCTGCTTGGAGGGCAAGCCTGAAGAACCAGACTGAAAGACCTATAATTTGGAAATCAACAATTTGTTGGGCCAGCAGCTGAAAACCTGAGGGATGAGCCAAACAAAGCTCCAGGCTACCACAATACCCCAAAGTCAATCCTTTCTGCACTGCAGCAGTTACTGCTGACTGGGTTCCCTAGTTCCATCAGGGTCTGTAAGATACAAAGAAATTGGTTCTGAGTTAACTTTCTGTGAAAGCAGAGTAAAAGGCAAAGGCAAACGAGGTCACAGTCTTCTCTGCTGACAAAGGATTCATAGTGATCTAAGCGAGGGGAACTTTCAGTACTAATAAAAAATAAGGTAGTCAGTCTCCATTCAATTGCACTGTGCAGAAATCACTATGATTTATGACTTCTGCCTAGATCCAACTGTAGAGCAGAAAAAACTCACCCTTGTGTGTGCCTCTCATACAGAGCATACAGCATCTCATGTCTGTGCAAGACACAGGAGCAACCAAGGCTGCTTGCTTTACACAGACAAAATATTAAAGGAATTAATTCCTAAGGCAATGGGAAGGTAATACATGGGAGAACTTCCAAGTCACAAGTTCTGCTTATTTAAGCTAAGCTGCTTAATCAGGTTAATTGAAGGAATTAAGAAAGCATCTGGGGAAGAACACATTCACTAACCAGTCTCTAGCTATTCTCAATCTTGTGTTACTACTTCTGGGTGCAAGTTCCCCCGACGGCACAGTGCAGACTATCATCAGCCATTACACTAATTACCATCCATTAGTTTTCATAACAACAGGCATCAAATTTAAACCTATTTTTGTTATTTATTTACAAGGTATTCACATACTGGATATGACCTAACTATTTAATGCTTTGTGTTAACAAGAGAAGCGTAGCTGAATATTAGTTACACATTAAATATGACCAATGGAAGTAATAATTCTCTTCACAAAATTGTTTACTGAATTTTTGTTTGGTAAGACAAGGAGGACAGAAGCTTACACTCTTTAAAAATACAACCAATTAATCTACAGTGAGGGAACAGGTAAGAACCCATAAGAATGACAAGTTTTAAGTATCAGTCCCATAAATATAAAATTAAACTAAGAAGTCATTCTAGAAAACACTGAGAACAGAGTTGGGACTCTTAGAAAACAATGGTTTTTCTTCCCTGCTATTAAGGCAGAGTGATTAAAATGAAAGATAATCCCCTTTGTTTCAAAAGCTAATTATTACATGCAATAAAAATTTCTTCTTGCACCATAAGAGACCTAAAAGCAAGAACTGAATTTTACCAAGACCATCAACCCACACATCTCTGCTATAATACAGTAACTGCTTAAGTTTTCCCTTACAGTTGTATTTATGCAATAGACTATCAGGCTCAGCTTTGATTTCAGCATACCACATTTCTTACCACTTAGGAAACCAAATGCAGAACAGCTGTGGAAGCAAAACCCACTATATGCAAATATTCAGATCAAAAAAAAAAGTACAAGCAGAAAATCCCTTGTGAAGATCACTTCAGTGGGAACTCTGTGATGAAAGTTGTATTAAAATGCCAGTTATGCCTTAGTGTAAGGATATCGAGAGGAAGTATCCCACACACATTTTTCACAAATTGTGTAAAGAGACGCCTGCTCCGCACAGTTGAGATGCCTGCATGAGTTAAGTGCCCAAGTGGTCTACACCGCCAGCAGTGCTCCGGAGGAACTGAGTTGCTTGCTACACTCACTACTATGTTTCCTGCATTGCTAATTCAGACATCTAAATCTAGATGCCAGATTGAGGCAGTCATTTTCCCCACTCTTTCCAACACCCAAAATAAAAAGACAGACACTTCTCCGTTAATTCACTATCCTCATCCGTTTGAAGAAGCAAACAGTATGTCAGACCTCCACACACCGGAATTACGTTACACCAATAATCAACCAACCTATCACAGCAACTTCTAGCTACAGGATTAGTCTGCCCTCATCTCCTGAATAATTGCACACCTGGAAGCATTCACTACTAAGTCACACTTCTGCCAAACCTTGGGCATAGCTTCCCCAAGTTCCAAACTATTTTATCACAGGGAAAACATAAAATCTAAAAATAAAAGGAGTAAAGGGAGAGGGTTGGCTTCTGTATTCATTAAAACTTCCTGCTCCAACATCCTCTATTAGAAAGATATGTGGATAGAGCACAGCAGTAAAAGCTAGCACATCAGTCAGCTCTCGTGTCCTGATACATTTCAGTTTAAATTTCCCTTTGGTGCCTTCTTCCAGCAGCCAAGCTGTAATAGCCTGGCATGTATAGTTTTTTTTTTTTCTTTTATACTATCACTCAACATTGCTACAAAAAGGTGTGTATGAGTAAAAATAAACCACTAATTCTTCTTACAGGGTCTAAGAGTAGGAAATGCAAGCCAATTATCAGCACTGTAGGTGTCTCACTGAAAAAAAAAAAAAAATTGTAAACTGAAATACCACTGTATCCCTAGACATCAATTCAAGGCAGCAGCCTCATGAACTTTTCCCATCCCACCGCAGATTATTCAGGCAAGGGAAGGTATGTTACCACACCCCTGCTGACTCCTCACAAGAGTTTGAGCATCACAGAAGTATCTTGCAGCAAGTCTGACACTCATTTGTACACCCTGACTATGAAGTCTATTTTCACTCCCCATTTCACTTTCAATCCTGATGAATATATAGGCTTAGATCCTTTAACAAATTAATCACCTTTTCTCCAGGCGTGCCTCCAAGAACTTGTCCTGTTCAATGATCCTCTCATTTCCTCCTCCTGCTATGTCCACACTTCAGTACGTGGCTACCAGGAGTTATTGCACAGGTGAGCCTCTCTCCCTTCTCTCCACCCACACATTTTGCTTCAAATACCATTAATATGAACGTTAATATAGCAGGTCTCATGCTCATGCTTGTTTAATACATCTTGTTATATTTAAACTTCAAAGGATGAGATATGATACAAGTTGTAACAAATCCTTCCTGAGCACATTCTCACATCTTTGGTAGATGATCACTGCACTTAAAACACTGCATCTCAGTCTAAACAAGCCATCAATGAACTATGTGTAAGATTTTCTAGACTACTGGAAACAGTTACGTCAGCACTGACCAAAGTACAAAGGAACTTCTTTAATTTTTATCATTTTAAATAATCAGCATCCTCAATGCATTATTTGCCTTTGAATACAAGAGATGATAGAAAACATACCCTTTTTATCTTGCAACATCAAAACCAAAGGACTATATAAATATTTAGTGAATGATCAGTACACTCTGAATTAGAAGTGACAATATCACAGTGAGTATTACCCAGATGTTAACAGCCTCAGAGACTGACCATACTGAAATGCAGGGACGCAGTCAACCACTGGCACAAACCAGGTGTAAAACTAATATGCAGCAATGCAGTCAAAATTAGTTTGGGATGGCAGTGTTTGTCATCTTTTATATGCTTTGATATGTCGTCATCTTTAGTTCAGACAACTTCTCCACTCTCGTGAGCCCCCCCCTGCAGTGCTGTGTCCAGCTCTGTGGGCAGCAGCGTCAGAAGGACACGGACCTGCTCAAGCGGGTCCAGAGGAGGATCATGAAGATGATGAGGGGCTGGAGCATCTCCCCTGTGAGGACAGGCAGAGAGACTTGGGGGTGTTCAGTCTGGAGAATGCTCCAGGGAGACCTTGGAGAGGCCTTCCAGTACTTAAAGGGACTACAGGAAAGATGGGGAGGGACTCTTCATCAGGGGCTGTAGGGACAGGATGATGGCTAACAGTTTTAAGCTGAAAAAGGGTGGATTTACATTAGATCTAAGGAAGAAATTCTTCCCTGTGAGGGTGGTGAGGCCCTGGCACAGGTTGCCCAGAGCAGCTGTGGCTGCCCCCTCCCTGGCAGTGTTCAAGGCCAGGTTGGACGGGGCTTTGGGCAACCTGGGCTAGTGGAAGGTGTCCCTGCCCATGGCAGGGGGTGGGACTGGAGGATCTTTAAGTTCCCTTCAACCCAAACCACTCTGTGATTCTGTCATCTTTGACATGCTCGACAACAGTTTTCAACAACAATGGAGTACTTTGGCTTCTTTACCAATGGCATCATAATTTATGTAAGCAAGATGATATAATTCACCTAAACATCCTTGCAGTGCTACATCCCCAAAATAACCACCTAGCTACTGTGCTCCACAGACAGGGACTTTGCTAAAGCATGGGATGAAAACATCAAAGGTCAGAATTTAATTTATCAATGGTCTCAGGATTAACACATGTCCAAAGGGCCTACTGCTGCTGCTTCTTTCCTATGCAAAGGATGAAATAACAGCCCCTGCCCAAGAGAACTAGCTGGAGCCCCAAAATATTCCCAGGGTCTTGGAAAACTTGAGCATGTGCCAGTATCCCACACTGAGATCCTCAATTTAAGGCCAAAGTGGACTGGTGATAAACCACGGAAAACAGATACTCAGTTCCCCATGTAAATATGTTACACAAATCTAAAAAAAAAAAAGCTACATCTTTTTACAGGTTAAATAAGGGTAAACTTTTAAAGATAACCAAAGAGTAAATTTTAATGGGCTTTTTTTAACCTCAATTAACTGTCTCAGGCAGAAAATAAGTAATAAAACACAAATAATGCCATAAAACCAGGTTTCAATTTTAACTCTTAAATCCCCAGATTACTACAATGAATTTTTGGATCATTTTTAACTTGAGCCAACAATTCGCATAAAAGAAAACATATACAGGATACACCACAAAATTATATGCAATGACAATACTAAGCAAGAAATACTACTATGAACAAATTAATATTTGAGTTTTATTTTGAAGCAACTATTAACTTCAAAATACTGCAATGATTCTGCTGCCAAAAGCACATGACAGCCTTTGGCAAGGAACAGAGCAGAGCTTATTCTGGAAACGGAGTCTAAAATATTTAACTTGGAAAACAAACTTTCTGAAGTATCAATACTGGCCCCCAGATTATTCTGTATGTCCAAGCTAGTCTTAAAGTAATTCTCAAAACAAAAAACCTTTCATTATTTAGATAGTACTTTACAAAACAGTTAACACTCAAAATTCAAAATTCCCTTTCCCCAACACTTAATCCAGCTATTTCCTCGGCTATACATAGGTTTGACTGTCACAGCATTTTCTCACCTGTGAAATAATACCATCCTCACTGACAACATTGTGCTTTTATTGTTTAATTTCGTGTGGCTTCTGTCATAAAATAGTTTATTTAATTAGGAAATAAGTTCCAAGATTTTGGGAAATTAGTTCAGTGTTCAAAGACAAAACCAGCTATCTTTCTTCCAAGCCATTCTGTCCTTCCTCAATAAAACTATTTTTCAGAATATTCTTAAAGAAAAAATAAAAAACCACACAGATCACGACTATGCCTATAAACACCACTTAGAGATTTCTGTGGACAACACATTCTCAGTATGAAATGTACCACTGATGTAAATACTTTGTGCAAAAAGGCTTTCTTTTGAAATTATGACCTCCGATATCTAATGAAAAAACGTATCCTTCCACTAGAGGCAATTTGGTTTTGCATGCATTGAAGAAGACATGGAGGAGAAACAGTTAAATTAAAATGGAAATTGAGTACCTAAACTTTTCAGCTGCTTTGAAAAATCTCACCTTTTTCCACGCCTAAAGCTATGCAAGTGCTCTCACGATTAACGCCCCCTTGAAAGAGCAATTCTGAATATGCTTATTTTTAAATATTCAAGAAACCATTTTTAACAAAGGCTACTGAATTTTTGAAATAAATAAATAAATGAAACAGCATTGCTTAGACTGCTCAACATCCTAGTCTAATCACAAGAAAAACAAGAAAAGTGACATGAGGCAGCCGCTGCTGCTAGGTGTAGGAGCAGCCTGAATGGTCACTAGGTACCAGCTTCCCTTTCCCCCCTCGCACAGAGCTTTGATACATTCCGGTACAAAGTGGAAAAACTACTGAAGAAATAAAATGGCAAAGTGTCCATGAGCAGTCCTTACTGCTGCCCTGTAGAGACAGGAGGTCCAGGCTGCCCAGCCCACCAAGAGGGGTTTCAGGAGACTGAGCCTACTGCAGTTCGGACCCTGGTGAGGTCCCAGGGCACAGAGCTGTTCCTGCAGGACGGAAATCCTCGTTCTTCTGACAAGACACCATAAATACGGGCAGCCTTTTCTCTCTTTCAAAATCCCTTTGTGAGACCTCCTTCAGGAACTGTTACCATAGAAAGGGACAACCCAGCCTCACAGAAGACAAACGCATGCCAGACTTTTGAGAATGTAAAATAAGACAGGGAGTATTAGAACAAGCTTTTGCAAATGTATATACTTAAATTATAAAAACAAACTCAACAAAAGAATCTGCTGCAACAGCTCTGAAAAAATTAGTTTGCAATCATCTCAAAGATGGATTTCATACATTGCTGTGCTTCTACTGCACACCAAAGCCTACTTGTCACTTCAGCCTCTGACAAATGCTCAAAGATAAAGTCACTAAAGTCATCCGCACTCTGCAGGGCAACACAATAAAACTTGTCATCTGACATCAGTCATGAGTAGGATTACTCCATGACATTCAACCCAATGATACACAATATAAGCAGAGAAAATCAAAATAAATATACAAAATACTGCTCAGCATTGGTCTAAGTTCAAGTGACTTCAGTATGAACACATTTAGGCCACAGCTGAGCACCCATGTTTAGCCTAGGCACCTCTCCTCTTACTAAGAAAGAAAACACATATAACTCTCCCTCATTCTTTTCTTTGCTATGGCGAGAAAACAGCAAATTATGTAGAATTGAAATGCAGAAATTTAACATAAATTAGGAGCTCAACTGAGGAGCCTCTGAGGCAAAGATGACATCCATTTAAAAAAGATATACACACACCCCAAATATACACACATGTAAATTTAAATTTTAACCCATCACTACACCATTTCTGGTGCAAAAGGAGTCAAAGGAAGGAAAGCAGAAGCTCTACTCAGCCCTCCTGATTGGCAGGCCCAGGCTTTAATAGGGCAGAGGATTAAAACCCAATGGCTGTGTTTTGGCTACAAGTATTGCTAGCCAAATGTTAACTGCAGTTCTTAGCTCAAAATCATGGCACCTCACAAGCACTGCACTCTCTTATGCAGCACAGCATGCAAAAACAAGCCACGTTTTCTTGCTCTCCTCTGATGCATTTTTCCATGCTGCCACCAAGGCTATGGGGGCACACAGTTTGCTTTAAAATCAAATGTCTTCAGGGCAAGGTTTTTTCCTTGATACATCATGAATGCCACCGATTATATTCAGCTTTCCAAACTCAAAAAATAAACCCAAACCCAATTTTATCACCATATAATCTAAAAGACTGTGGGCTGTAAAGCAGTACAAGCAGCTGAGGCAAAGCAAAGGCATTTCCTAATATCGTACCAGACATCACCTTGAAGCGGGATTCAGATAGCACACACCACCTGAAATACTTTTATCCTGGAGAGAGCACGGGTCAAGTACACAGCTGTCTTCAAGCAACAGTAGCTTGGACAGTGTAACAAAAAAAAATTCTCAAAGGACAACAGTTGATTGTTTGTTATTGGTAAACTCTGGATTCAGCCCTTTTGGATTGGCATACTCCGGTAGATTTGCAAGATATGGTCTACCAACCGTGTTTGTGATCCACACACACCTTTTCAAAGCAAAAAGCAGATAAGCAAATCACCAACCAACTCCCACAAATGACCTGGGCATCAGTTAAGTAAAGTTAAAGGAGTCTGAAGACATTAACTACTCTTCCAGGAAGCGCATGATGCATTAACATCTTATCCTACAGCACATCAGTTGACAAGAGTTCTCAGCTGCCTAAATTGCACGTTACAAAGACAGCTTAAAGCCATCCCTGAAGGATGTGTGTGCTGCAGGGAGTGACGCAGATTCACTAGCATGTACACAATCCCACGAAAAATACGTGTGGGCGAGGTAGTTATCTGGTCTGGCAAGTTCCAATCCACAGCACATGTTTATTTTTCAAACAGCAACTCCAACACCACTAACTTCCAGAATTATTAGCAAATATTTAGCTATGCATAGCAACCTTACATATTTTTACTCTTACATTGAGTTTTGACTTCAAAACATTGGTTAACTGTTCAATGGGCAGCCTTAACACTGCCTTCATCACAGAAAACGGATCTATACTGACTTAAATAATTAAGTCCCCAAGACAACATGTATAGCTTACTTCTCCACTAACCTCAAGTTGTGTACTGCATTAACACAGTTCAGAGAGACTACACTAAGTTAGCTGCGTCTATCTAAACAGAGTTTCACCATCATGGTGCCCTTTACCACTCGAGCCACGAGCCCAGGTTTGCCTCCTATTCAGGAGGTGTCAGGAAGGTAAGCACCCCTGCAACACCAGCCTCCGCTCTGCTCTACCATCAGTCTTGCCTTGGTCTTAGGCCAGAGTTCACAAAGTCCAGCAACATTTACATCAAATCTCTATCCTGGGAATCCTGCTAAAAGAAAACAGGTCTAGACTTCCTTTACATGGATATTCGATTAAGAAGAATGCATTTATCCTCATTAACCAAGGGAGGAAACAGAAGTGAGTATCAAGGCTGCTCTGCATGCCCATTATTTACCATGCCTAGGAGCACTCTGAAAGCCTCAAACCTGCACTGAAGTGATGTTGCTCCAGCACAAAAAGAATCAAGTAAAGGATGTCAGTACAGTAACAGAGAGCAGCCAAGCAGGCTAAATAGAGAAGACAGATAAAACGCAGCATGGCTGACAGAACGTGAATCTGGTAAAGGCTCTTTCAACCTCTTTCTACCCCTCTCTTCTTGCCAAGAATTATGAGGATGGGACAGCTGAGTATCTAACGTGATGTTGCTAATCACTTTAACCAAGTCTTTTTAACACCATCTCAGAAAGCCATGCTCCCTTGATTGCTGTCACTAAGTCTCAAATGTATAGGCAAAACAGCTCCTCAAAGAAGAAGTCTCCAGCTGTCTGAATTTTAAAAAGCCAACTCAAAGTAACCATCACTCACAGTCCTGCAACAAAGCATCAAATGCTACTGTAAAAAAATTATTTTCCTTCCCTACAAAAAGGGGACAGTGACCTATACACGGAAGACAGGCAAACATGTGAGACAAAAATAGCTTGCTTGATTTTTCTTGGTACATGGAAAATCCATTACAGAAGTTTACACAGCAACAGTGAAGCCTGACAAGTTAATGAGCTGCTGCTTGTGGAGTCGCAGGAGAGATGGCCCATCGTTCAGAAATTCCTATGCTGCACAAAATCAAGTCAAAGATGACTGTAATTTGGTCAAACCAAAAATCTGAAGTTCTAGTTCTTTCAAGAAGCAAGATATTCGATCTGGACTTCTTTAGGGGTGTTTTATGCTTCGATAAAAAAACCAAAAAAAATCTCACAACTCTTGAAAATCTCCTCACGAAAAGGTGGCCCTACGCTATTACTCCCAAGCCCCAGAGCCTGTTGGGGAGGAAGCCCGGCGTTTCAAAGCTGGCTGAAGTGACATTTGCAGAGACAAAAGTCCAGAGAGCACGCTGGTAGGATGGTGTCGGTGTGAACGCAGGGTGCTCTGAGCCTAGCAGCGCCACTGTGTACTTCCAGAGCAACACCCACATGAGGGCCTCAGCAAGGCACGGAGCTGTGAAGTTTTGTCATCCTTGTGACGCAGGGGAGTACCAGGCCTCCTCTCAGCCCTGGCAGGGACACTGAGGCACAGGACGGTCATCCAAGGACATTCAGAGTCAGCAGCACGACACTGAGCCACATTAGCTACCAAGAAAACCAGACTTCCATTACCAAGGCCAGTTATAAAACTTCCACTTGTTGTTAAGAGAACATACAGTATCTGGCGTTACTCTGTCAGCAGCACCAAATAATCTAACGGCAATTTGATATTCACGTCCCTGGCGGGCTGCTTTAGTTACAGAAACAACATTAAAAATGTAGCATCCTTTGAGACACGCTGCACAAGCCTGGCCAGCTTCAGCCACAGGCATCACGAGTAACTCTTTAGGGCTGTTTTTTCCCAGGAGGATAAGCTCTTTCACAACGTGGAGATATCTTATCAGGGATTGCTTCTGTCACCGAAGGCAAACAGAGCACAGTGAAAACATCAGGTATGACTTAAGCACCGAAGGGCCACAGCCACCACCGAACCAGCGACCGAAGGAGGAGCTGGCCATCTCTCTCCATAGGACGCTTTCCCCCCCCGTAGCAGTCTCCACACAAAGAAATGAAGCCGATTTGCTGCCAGCATGGACGCTGCCACATCGACCTCCCTGGCTGCTGCTCCCAGGAGCGGCCGGGAGCGCGGGGGGCCCGGCCCGGCCCCGGGGCCCGCGGACGGAGCCGCCACCGGCAGCGGCCACATGCCCGGCCGGGAGCCCCGGAACCGACGCGAGGGCAAAGCCTGTCAATGCCTTTCTTTGTCGAAAGCCAAGTCTCGCACTCAAATTCAGGCTCCACTTGACAAGGAGTCTGCTCGCCTCTCACCCTTGCCGAGAAGATAGTTTAGTATTTCAGATCCGTCTGAGCAGTTAAACTGAGGTCTGGCTTTTACTGCGCGGAAAAGCACGGAGTAACCGCTGTGAAATACTAGCTTGTGGCAATCATTAGGCAAGAGGGTTTGCTTTCACCAGCGCAAACTCAAATAAACTCAGTTTATAAGAAACGTAACTATCTAACATCTAGAAATAATTCTCCTTTCTAGCTCAGGAAACTAATTGTTATTGTAAAACATTTCATTATAAACCAGAAAACGGCTCAGAAGTGTATTTCTTTAAACACCAGCTTGAAAAGCAGCACTGTTTAAAAAAAGAAAAAAAAAAAAAAACAAAAACAAAAGCCACCTCGCCTCTACGCACTGTGCAACATCCCACAGAACCCCCACGAGGAGGGGAGCCCACCCGTCGCAAACTTACCATAAACACCCCCCGGAGCCGCGCAACCGAGCCCTTACGGGAGGAGAAAGAATCCAGAGGAAGAGACGCGGATCACAAGTAAACAAACTCGGAAAGCCCAGCCGCCGCGACTTGCAGGAGCGTCCCCGCCACACGCTGCTCTCCCCGGGAGGGAGACGGATCCGGCCGCCGACCGCCAGCAGCTGCCCCGGGGGGAGCCGGGAGGCGCCGCGGCCCGGCACCGGGGAAGGGGGTGGGCTGCGGGCGGCTCCGGGGCTCGGCTGGGCTGGGCCGGGCCGCCCGGGAGCCCCGCCCGGTGCCCGGTGCCCGGCGGCGGCGAGGCGGGCGGTGGCGGCTACCGGGCTTTGTGCGCGCTGCCTGCCCCGGGGCCGCCCGCCGCCGCAGGCGAGAGCCGGCGCGGCTGGGGAGCGCGGCCAGCGCCGTGCCCCCTCGCGAAAGCCGATCCCGCTGATCTCATCACCGCGGGTTACTAATCCAATGACCGGGAATTAACAACAGATGGCGACGCCCCTTCCCCCCGGCCCGGCCCCCGCGGAGGCAGCGCCCGCTCCCCGCACCGCACCGCCGCCGCTCACGCGTGGAACTCACCCGCGGGCACCTACAAACTTTCCTTAAAAGAGAGGACAGGACGCCGCGCCGCCGCCCCCCTGGCTCCGCAGCCCTTCGGGCGGGGGGTGCGCGGCGCTGCGCGACCGCGGAGCCTGCTCCGCGCCGCCGGGAAAGGGCCCCGCCACCGTCAGGCTGCCGGCCGGCCGCGGCCGCTCGCGGGGGGGAGCAGCAGGGAAACGCGACAAATGCTGCCGGGGGGCTGCCAGGGCACACGGAGCTGGGGCCCGGGCGGAGGGCGCTGCCCTGCTTGATCTCTCCAGGCCACAGACACGCAGGTGAAGCTCTGGTTACACTTCTGGACGCCAAAACCAAGCCCACACTTCTAGGCAAGCTTCGAGTCTTCTACAAGGCTACAGGCAAGGCAAGTCCTGTCAAACCAGCGCAGGCTACAAAACTGTCAAAAGGCGAGCGCTTCCTTCCCTGCTCCTTAACATCCCTAAACACCGACCTGAAAATCACTGCTTTCTAATCCGAATACTCGCTGGCTCTAACCCCCCGCCCCAGAACACCAGCATAGGTTTACACAGATGTTGCGTTTTCCCTCACACACAGTGCCTGGGTCAGCATTCGTGACAAGAAACGTCAGATACTGCTGCTTCACACTGTCTAGGCACTTCCTCCAAAAACAGAAGGGTAACCTCTCAGAGGCTTTAGAGCAACCCATAAGGTGACATAAAATAGCTGCCTCCTGCAGAGAAAAAAACCCAACCAAACAAACCAAATAAACAACCAAATAAAAACAAAACCAAAAAAACCCACAACTTACAAAGGTAACAAAGTATTTTTCCTCAAATTCTGCTCTTCTACCTATGCCTTATACTTCTGATGGAGAGGGCAAGATTTCACACACACACTCTTTCATGGTGATATTGATTTCTACATTATTTTACTTTCTTTTACTAAAGTCTTCAGACAGACCTATAGGAAAGAACTGAGCCAGACAAGAGAAATACCTACCCTTTGACCATTAAAGGAAAAAATAAAAAAATGGAGAGGAAATTCTGTAAATTCTTTGGGAGTCTTCAGTCAAGAAATCCTCAGTACAAGCTGCACTAAAACTGGCCGTGTGTTTCACACATGCCATGTGGGGAAAAAAAAAAAAAAAAAAAGCATAAAATAATGGCAGCACCCTTTCTGAGGGGACCTAGAGGTGCCTCCAGGGGTCAGATGCTCCCGAACCTGATGAAATATTTCAGAAAGAAGCACTAAACTCAAGTTCCCCTCCAAACCCAGCACACACACCCATCCCCCCCCAGCCCTTGGGATACAAAGGATGAATGGGAGTTTTCTATATGCTCCACAGTTCTTTAAACCTAGAAAAGGCTTTCTGCTGCCTCCCATTCCCTCAGGCAGTCTTTGTCTGGTTTATATATACACACGTGGAAGTCTTGAAATGAGTAGTTGTCTGTGCTCTTTATTAGCAGACAAGTTGCTGAATTTAAATCCTCCTCTTGGATGTGAGTACCGGCTAATGTCTGTTCCACCACACTCAGTTGGGAGAGGAGCCGTGAAACAGGCAATGTTTGAACAGAATAAGTTGGGCAAGCCTGCACCTTGAAGGATGTTTTGCTCTCTTTTCCTCAGTTTTTGACAGACTTACTTCTCTTACACACTTTCCCCATGCAAGCAGTGCTTCCTAACACTTTTTTTTTGGCAGTAAACGGTATGTTTTTCAGTGTAAAATGGGATGTGGTCCTTCCTGCCTGTGCCAAGATTGATGCAAGAAGCAAACTTGAACAGACTTTCTGCATGGTTTGTAATACTAGTTCTACAAAAGAAGATTAAAGAAATCATATTAGAAGTCAACTTTTGTATCTTTTCAGCCAGCTTGAGACACCTAGGTCTGAAAATTGAACAATGCAGAGATCAATCAGGCAGCACAGTTTTTGGGAACACACTTCATGTGCAAATGTGAAAACACTTGAGGGTATAGAATGTGTCATTTTGATTAATGAGGGCTAAAACATGCTATTTGTATATAGATGAGAATGTATACACCTCTCCACAGGGCTCATTAACAGAATAGGAAATAATAATGTTTTAAAATATTAACACGGTTTTAAAACAGACTTCGAACCTGGTGTAGATACCACCAGTTCTTACGAGCTGATCTCATACAATACCTGGGGAGGTGAGAAAGAGGTGGACGTTTGTATAATGACATTATGAACCTTCCAAGATAAACTCTGTGACACATACTATCAGCAAAACCAACCACTTGGTACAGTTTCTGGAACTGGGTGGGCACCACAAAGGGCAGACCCCAGACTGTATTGTAAGCATTGTGCATCACTACGATTTCCCAAGTCGTCTACTGGTTTGATTTACCTCACAAAATAAAAACTACAGTCAGAAAGGAATAATATATATTTCTCTACATGATTGGGAAACACCACCATTAGGAGGTGAGAAGCAAGTGAGAAATATTCTGCCTCTCCTATCTGCTTGGAATTGCTGGGCAGATCAGTTGACAGTAAAAGCTGCCCATGAAAGAGTAAGTGCCATAAAGAAAAAAAGAGATGAGGAAAAAGAAAGTTAATTTAGATGAGAGAAGGCAGTAATTTGCTTTCTACTTGTACCACACGTGAGATTCATAGTTTGAAGTTCTATCTTGGCATCTAAGCTTGGCAAACAGACCACGAAAGATGAACTGCCCAACTTTGTTCTTCCTGTACAGACTCAACTTCAGGCTAAGTTTCATGTTTACCACATGGTGAACCTTCATCCACTTTCAGCTCCACTGAAAATTAGGAAACATCTGCTATGCACACAAAGTACTGAGCCCTGACCCTACGATTTGTCTAAATAACAAATCCATTCACTATTTTTTTACCCACTTGGTTTCTGGGCATTGCTATACTCAGTGTGGCAACATCTACTCCGGTTATTAGTACGAGGCTGAGCTGCAATGCAGGCTGCCTGCCCTGCAACTGCTGGGCTTTGCCATCAGAGCTGCCTTGCAGGACAGGCAGGAGCAGCTCACAACAAAAGATCATTTAGGCACTGCTTCTATATCCCATGTATCTACATCCCTGGAATTCTTCCTGTTTGGATGCAGGCCTGAGTTTTGGGCAAGCTCCAGATAAGGGCAGAGGGCAGAGTTGAGCAAGGCGGCAAACCTAAGGTCACCAGCAGAATGGACAGCATGTACAATGCCCACCATGAAGTCCACAAGACAGCACAAATGCACTGTTGAGATTTATGGACTGCAAGAACCATGTTTCACCGCATCGTATTTTCTATTTAAAGTGCCTAAGCAACCCGTGTTATTTGCAAGAGCTCTCTTAGGTACAGCAGTACGACAATCATCATTCCTAGACAGGAAGCAAAGTTGAGAATTATGATTAAAAACTTTGTCTTCACAAATTTTAGATATCCACATGAAAAGACAAGACTCTTATCTATGATTGTTTAAAGTTCACAAAATTCCCACCTAAGAAGTTTAAATCTGTTAAGTACTCCAGTCCCAAAGCTGTGCTTCCATGAGTGCTGGACATTTCTATCAACGCATCCAGAGGAACACTGAAGCACACACCTTCCTCTAACCATTCAAAGCACTATCTTGGTGACAGAGCTTCTCTACATGAGCGTTTTCATTCTGACCTGGCCAGTGAAGAGTGAATTCAAACTTTACCACTGCTACCTGGAGTCTACCAAAACTATTAACCAGGAAGCTAGGATACGTGAATCTCTTACTGAATTGAGAAATTGCTGCTAAGACTGAGCTTCACTCCCACAGGCCACAGGGCTGAAGTTAGAATTTACCTTCTTACAGCACATCCCCCTACAACCACCATGAGGAAAACCCACAGAGATTAGGAAATCAGCACTTGCATATATGTTTCATTAGTTCAAAGATTCTAAACAGAGGATAAAGATTCTATATGCCCCATTTGAGAAATAAGGATGACATTCAGAAATACTTAACATCGCAGAAGTAGCTTATTTTAAAATGTCAAAAGTCCGTCTATCCAAAAGCAAAGCTACCCACACTCTCAGATACATTTCCAAAGCTTACTATATACTTCATATCCTATAACATAGCCAAGTTTCCTTTTCAAACACACCAGATAAGAAAAAAAAATACTCAGACTGTACACACATACACTCTCAGGCAAGAAGAAAGCAGCTCAAGTCCCCTTTTGGTTTGCTCATGTATTATTTTCATCAGAGCTCAGGGTCTCAAGGACTGTCTGAAGTAACAGATTCCTCTGTGGAGATGGCTGTCAAGCCTTTCCTTCATGCAAAATTTACTTGGACATAGATAGCCATAAGTTTCTACCAACACAGAAACAAGACAGGACCATGTTTTTAGGGAAGGTTTTTTTCTTAAACACTGTTATGACTACTTGGCCTGTGCTAGCAGTAAACAAGGTAGGACATCTCAGAGGATGCAACAGAATCAATTGATAAACAGTGGCAATAGTTATTACAGTACTGAAAACAATCCCAAACTCATTCTACTTACTTATTTTGCGTTCTGCACAACCAACAGGGCAAATTCCAGTTGTTAAATTCGGTTAAACACAGAACTCGCTGTCTGAGAATAATCTCTGAGGAGGTAGGTCCTGTTTGAGAAGCCCAAAGAGCCCATACCTGCTCTGCCTGCTGCATTCTGGTACAAAGAGGCATTTTTTCAGAACTTGCTTTGAAACTCCATCAGACCCTTTCAAGTGATTACAGTGCCACAAACCCCACCAGAACCTGACTGGCAGCTCGCTCACATCACAAGACTCTGGCATTGTGGTCTCTGCTTTGAAATCTAATAACGAATGTAATCATATTCTGCACTAGCTTTATTTTTCAAGTGGTATTACTACATAGCACTTCCCAGAGTACCTTATACCAAATGCAACTATAGAAAGGTCCATTTCAGGAGAGAAATCAAACATAAAATTTTCAGTAGGAAGAGATGGATATAGAGTCTGGGACAAGGGCTGTCACAGGAACACCTCGGACCAAGTCAGTATACAAGACTGCTGATGCTTCCGTACATAACGTGCTTCTTTTGCAAAAGGACAGTGACACTAATGAGTTTGGGATGCAGACAGATCCTCATTAGCTCACTTAAGTCTCTTCAGTACATCAATATCATCTTAGTTTGATTTAGATGAATCATGAGTGATCCAACCTCCCCAGATCATCAGATCACTGTGTATTCATTCTGTTACATCAGCTACTACACACGTGAAGGAAACTGAGATTAGATATTATTGATGGTTTTGGTAATGTTGGTACTTGTTCATTGAGCCAATCAAGTGAGAGAATATGGCCTCCCATGGGAAAAGTTTTGACTTTATAGTTAGCAAGAAGTCACTGTGATGATCTTTCTCTCTTATCTTTTTCTCTTAATGTGAATATGACATCCCAAAATAATTACTTGTGGAAAGACACAAGATGAATACTTTGGATCACAGGCAACTTCAGCATGCAAAACCATCGCACATTAGCTGTTCTTTCAAATCCTGTCATGAGGAGCTAATGTGGGTAGATCTGTCACCCAGATTTCCCCATGATGTATTTCTGGAAATATACGTAATAATCTATCTCTCATACACAGTGCCCAGACATTTTTTAACTGAAACAGACTGGTTTTTGTTTCAGAACTGCTTTCTAAACTGCTTAATGGATAATTTCCACGAGATTTCAAAATATAACTATCAGACAAATTAAGAGGTAGATCAAAAAAATATTCTTCTCTTTGAAAATGCAGGATTTACCCTTCATTCTGCCTTGCTTCTGGAAGAAAAATCCTGCTTTTTCCAAAACTTGTGGAAACTGTATCAAAGATGGATTTATTCACATTCTCCCTATAAAAATATACTACTGCTGTTACCCAGCATATTCCAAACATTCACCTTTGTTTCATAGGAGTTTTTATATATATATATATATATAAAATATTACAGGAATATTCGATACATCTAAGAGTTTTGCTGTTTCATAATCTTACCTTCTATGTTAAAAAAAACTATCTGCTGCTAACTGAAGCTTCTAAAAAGATAAAAATCATTGTTGTTAGAAATTTTAGTTGTTAGAAAAACATGTTTTAGCAACATGCCTCAGAGAGCTAAAAAAATTTTACATTAATACATTTTTTTATCATGTTAAACAAACAAACAAAAAACCCTACAACTTTGTTTTCCCAGCCCTGGGATACTTAAAGATACCACCTAGGCCTGATTAATATCCACGTGGACTGTTTTTTGCTCAGACTGATTACCAACATCTGAAACTCTCAGGATGCGTCTCACATTTTTCTGTTCCCTGATTTGAAGGGCAGAGGAGAGGGGAGAGAGCCTCAAAGGTTTTCAGTTATTGCCACTGCAAATTTCTAAGAATACTCTAGAAACGTGAAGTCTTCTTGAAAGCATTTTCTTTCAGTAACATTAAGCTGCTAAGTATCAAATATGGCCTGCGTGAATTCAGAACATACAAAAAAGTCTGTGTTAGTTGTTCAGTCACAATAATCTAGACAACAGGATTTGGTAGATATTCTACTCATTCTACTGTATTTTCTGGGGTTTAATCTTCAACTTCTGCAGTGTTTGTTTCCTCAGCAAACCCAGTAAGTAGTTGTAATTTATTCAGCTTGCCCTCCCGTCTTCAAGATTTATAATGATACATATCTTTGGCAATTTTCCCCAGGAGATCTTTTTTTTCTTCAACCTGAAAACATCCATTCACATCAAAAGCAAAGTCAGTACAGTTTATTGTCCATTAGACAATTTGAATATGATTCTTCTACTAAAGGCTGTGGCTGCAGGCAACCATCTGGGGTCTGGACACACAAAAGGCTGTTCGCAAGGGTGCATGCACAAAAGCACCATGGGGATATGGAAGTGTGTACCATACAAAGGCACCCGATTGTCTTTGGTTTTCTGGGGTTTTTTTGAGGGTGCCATAAGCATCTAATCAGAGAATTAAGCATCAGGGAAGCAGCCCTCAGATGGCAGACATCAGCTCCAGCAAGGACAGATGGTGAACAAAGGTGAAAAGCACACAATACATGTGGGCCAGCTTATACAAGAAAGCAGTACCACTCCTCAATTAAAATATGTTACAACCCTTGTGACATCCTATGTTGTGAAATGAAAATGTATCGTTTTCTTTATGGGACTGTCGCACCTACAGGGCCACTTTCCAGCAACCGACAGTATATGCAGACTCTTAATATTTTCTCTGAAGTATTCCCTACCCTACCTGGGACAACACACAGAGCTCACAAGATACAGTCTCTGTGAAGGAAAACACCGACTGCAGTACAGATACTGGTCTGGCATATTTGTTTGTCTCACTGACTGTCTTTTAGACTAGAAACTCACGGTCTGAGGAGACTTAAGAAAAAACTCCCCCAAAAAGTACACCTGAAAACCATTATTCACTTATTTTTCAATCTGTTATGATTTATTTAAAAATAAGATTCATAAAATAACAAGCTGCCCTCCAATGGAGATTTTTTCTTACGGTAATGTATATACAGTTTACGTGATGTCAAGATATATTGTGGCATACGTCCCACTGCTAACTGAAGTCTGAAAGACTAAGTGTACTTCTTGCCCTTCTTGTACTTCTCCAAAATTTCTGAAAACAGAGGCTAAATAGTTTTACATCATATTTAAACAGCACAGATATAGTGACTCTCCAGGCAACAAAACCTAAATACTTACATAAAGAGAAGGGTGGCAGCAAGAAAACTAAAAAATCTAAGAGATCATAGGTCAATACAAACAAGCATTAGTCTTCTGATATGGCACAATCCTTGCTGAATTTGTAAAATACTTAAACTGCTGCAGTTGCTGTTGTCTAGGAGCAGAGAATAAGCCCTTCCTTTTTTTCATTTTGTAGTATCTTCTCTCTTAAAAAATAGAATGAAATAAAAAATGCAGGGACACTTGCACAAGGGGGTGTGAAAACACTCCCCTTCTTTAAAAAAAAACAAAAAACCATAGTCTGTCTTTCTTCCTATTCCTATATATAAAGAGAAATATATAGAAGTCTTGAAAGACTTTTCTTGTTTTGTGGAACAATGCCCAGGCGTGGACATGTTCAGCATCTTTGGGAAGGCTGTCAGTGGTTCACTTTAGAGTCTCTGAAAATTGATCCATGAACAAATAGTGGCTCTTTGTGGATTAGCCCATCTGCCTTCCAGATGGGTTAAAAGTTAGTATCGTAGTAACAGCTGCTTCAACAAGTATTAGGAGGTCACAGAAGAATAAGGATGAGGAGTAAAGTGAGGAGAGCAAATATGCAGGAAGTGTGTGAATTTTGAATGAAATCAACATGAGCAAATACAGAAGCATGTCACTGCCATATCAGCACAGAGAAGACACAATACAAGTTTAAGGATGTAAAAAGAAAATTGAACAAGACTATGTTAATTTATTTAGGGAAAGAATGAAAAGCTCTTCAGGACTAATATAGAGTTCCCTTTGTTATCTGCAATTTTGGTGTAAAAGCTGTTAAACCTTAAGACCCGGGATTTCTTTGGTATCTCTATCACACAGCAGAGCTCCAACCCTCCAAAATGAAAATTGCAGCTGGAAACGTGCTTTGTTTTTCCACCTTTGGAGTTATACATGAAGTCATAAATCAAACGGTACTGTTCACATTGATGTAGCTAAGAGCTAGGCAGAATTTCCATTATATCAAAATATTTTTCTTAGGAGTTAATGCCACTGTATATTTTGTCTCTAAGGCTAAAGTCTGCTTCCCAAATTTCAGCCTGCATTTAGCTTGAGACAAACTCCAACATGCTACAAACACTATCCTACCAGCTAGTTAACAGCCTGAGTTTCCTTGAATTCACTGGGAGGAAAGGACATTTAATGGAAACTGTGGAGACTGAAAGAGGAAAAACTAACATTTTTTCTGTGCTGGAAGTTAAACAAGGACTACAGAAACTCTGATTCCCGCCCTCCCCCCCGCCCCCAGTTAATTGGATCAACACATTTTATGCAACCCAGCATTCCTACCTACAAGCTATTTCACCTCTAATTGATGTCTTCCTGGATGCCATAAGCCAACATTATAACAGGAGAACTGCTTGTTTGAAAGAAGGGCTGTCACACACCTCGCTTCGTGATACCTGGAAGCGCAGCCAGTACACAAAACTGGATATTCCAAGAACTCCTTTCCTTTGAAAGATTAACTGGATTGTAGCTAAAATAATAACTGCATGGTATTACACATTTCATAATGCTGATTTGCATGCATTTCAGCTGTTTTCACTTTTTTAGAGAAAGCTACTTCTTTTTTTTTCTTTCTGTAATCAGAAGCTTATCAAAAGACATCTTTAATAGAAACAAATTAGTCATTGTTTAGGTCTATCAATATCCTCAGGGTATGTTCCACAATACAAAGTATCTTATGCATTCTTTATACATGTTATGAAACTGAACATTTAATACCTACATTTAGAGATTGTTCTGTCAAGAAAAGCACGTATGTTTGAACAGTAACTTCTTCCCAATTCTGTCATATGACAGAAGAACAATTTGGCCAAGAAAAAAAAATGTGACAGCAATTTTGTGTTTTTCAGTGCCTGAGTTCAGAAAGTTAACTGATAATAATAGCATATTCAAGCAGCCAGACATGCCAGTAGTTTGCCAGAACAGTAATCCTGTCTTGAATACATGCAGAATACCAAAACTCATCAGAATTGCCTTCCAAAAAAGCAAACTCACTCACTCTGCACCATATTTGGGGATAATTGGTATTACTTACAGGCTCCCTTTCTATTTTATTAGAAGCCTGTGAATACCATTTAGAAAAAAACTCAGCACCAAAAATGCTAATACACTCCCAAATATTCATTTTGCTGAGTTTTGATCTAAACAGAGCAAGTTAAACTTCAGTGCCAGAGAAGGCACTGATCCAGCTCTGCCCTGTGCTGCCAACATCATACAGAGGCCCCTCAGGCAGCGAGGCCACGTGTGTCTCTCACATTAGCTACCCACCATATCGTACCCTTGCAGAACAAACCAGCAGACCTTTCAAAGCATACATATACATCACTGATGATACCTAAATATATATATATATACAGACAGACACAACTGCACTTCCTTGTTTTAAGCCTGATTTCTAGGACATTTTTGCCAGAAAGACATTTTCTTACCCCTTTGGTACAGCCAGCTGCATTGCATTCCTTACAAATGAAAGACGCTATTTCAGATGTATAAAAAAAGCAGGACTGAACATTTCATGAGAAAAGACATAGGACCTAAAATGTTAGGATGAAACGCATATGGAAAAACTATCCTCTTTGTTCAGAAAAAGGGAAGGAAAGATTGTCATCTTGTCACCCCTCCTTGTCTTCACACAGTAGATAGAAAACCATCAGCATGAGCCAAATCAAAATTATATATCCTGTATGTTACTGGAGATCATATGCTTAACTACTTCTGCCATAGATTTTTCACATGAAGAGACAACTTAAAGACAACTATTTCAATCATGGATTAGGAAAATAAAGTTTAGCATTAAACCCTCTGGAAGGAGGTTTCAAAATAATTTTGTTCCTTCTCATATCCTGCAGCAGTCAGTCCAATCCCAAAACACATGGTAAGAGAATCTGTGACTTATAATTTCAGATGATGCTGAGGTCTATTACATAGGTACTTTATCACAAAATCAGCTCACAATTCTGTATTACTTGAAATAATCATGTTCAGCAGCATAACAGTAGACATCAGAGACAGTCTGAGGGATTGTGTGAGCGGTACATCCTCGATATTTTTGGTACTGGCTGGGCATGAACTCCCTGGAACACCCAGGAGCCTCCGCAGGAGCAGGCACAACTGGACACTTGCTACTGATAAGACATTAACCTCCAGTGGGCTTTAGCGTGTCAGTGCAGCTCCTCCATTCCACCGGCCCAGAGCCAGTGAAGCAGGAGGGAAAACCAACCCCGCCATCCTCCCTACAGGCAGCTCCTTGGGTGGCTGGTACTCAAGACAGCCTGCTGAGGCAGGTCAGAGGAGCATGAAACCACATTCACCACCCACCTACTGCTAGACAGGGAATGATCTTACATGGATACCCTTTCCCTAAGCTACGCAGGAGGAAAGCAAAGAAAGCAAAGCTTGAGCTCACAGTCACAGGAGGCAGCGGCAGAGGGTGTGGAGGAAGATTTCACTGTTGCCTGTTAGGTTTACAACTTCAGTGTTCCCTGTTAAAACCTGATACAATAAAGTAGGGGTGGGACATTCAATCCTTCCCTCCAGAAATAATTCAGGAACACAGACCGCTCTCCCCAAGTATTTTGCTGTGGGATGTTGAAGTGAACCATGACCACAGCATGTCAGCCATTGCTGGGGCAGCCATCCAGGGAAGTCTCTAACAGCAGAGCTGGGGATGAGAGCAGGCTGCTCCAGAGGCTGTGTAATTGCACACTAGTTGTATTGTAAGGCAGCAGCTCTATCATTAAATTGTAATAATAATACTACGATGCAGAAAGCTCGATTCAGAGATGGAGTTAAATAGTATGTTGCCAAACTGTATTCATGTTGGCAAATAAATGAATTCTAGTTCAAATGAAAACTTCCCTTACTCATACCACAATATTACTACATGGTTAATTAGAGGCTTTTTTTAATTAAAAAAAAAAAAGTTATTTAATGGACAAGATAGCAGGCTTTTAGAAATTACATATATGCAGCTATTTATTATAATAGCTCTGATCTCCCATCCATAGAAATTGCTGCTGCAGTTGCTACACACTTCAAAAAGCTTTTAACTCAAGTTCTTCAGATCAACACAAAGAAATCAACTTTGACAAGATCCTTTTTTTTTAACCTAAGAAAATTGTAGTCCCACATACAAGATGCATAAAGCTTTTTTCCTTTTTTTTTTTTTTAAATAAATCACACTTTGTCAAAATCTAGGAGATGAAAAGAGGAGGATTCTGCAGAAGAACTAAAACTAACAAATAGCATGTTCAGTAAAAGAGGCACTCACCAAAGAATATTTATTTAAAGTGAATGCTATAAACTTGACTCTATTGTTCAACCAGTGAGCTTGGAATCACCTTTCATGTCAGCAAACACCTAAGGAGTAATTTTCTTCTGAAGAGCATGCTTCTGCATTTGGGCTTTTGCAGGGGGCATTTGATTTTCTTTGGGTTTGGCTTTTAAGGAGCAGGTGTTCTTTTTATTATTTAAATAATTGCTTGTTTGCTTTTGAAACATCTGAAATCTTGCTATTGAGACATGGTTCCATGTGAATGTGTTCCCCTTTTGGGACTGCTAGATAGTTACACTCGACTTTGAATATGGAACTTCTGAGAAGTTCTCAGAGTTTTTCCTGAAAGTGGATCCAGATAATTGAAAACATCAAATACAAGTCAATCAACATTTCAAAATGTTAGCTCAACTATATATATTGACAGATGATCACTACAGAAAAAAAAATTGTTAATTACACAAAGAAGTGTTGATATTTCTCCTCATTTAAAAAATCATCCTAAGAACAAAAAAATGACACCCTCAAAAACTTCAGCTAAGAAAATGCTCACTTCAAATCTAGACTTCTTCCAACAAAGTAACAGAAACATTTTTGATTTCAGTGACAGATAGTATCTTGATGAGATTACTAAAATGAACATAAACATATCTATTAAAAATTGAATTAAATAATTTTAAGATTCCATTAAGATTTGATTTAATTACATAACATTGAGATCAAGAGACACGTAGCTTAAAATGTTGATGAGAAATAATCAAATAACATTGTGTGGGACCAATTATAACCAAATTTGAGCCACAAGACATAGAAAAATAGCCAAACCATATACATAACAAAATCTCAACCATCATTTAACCAAAAAATGCATTAACTTTACTTTCATTACAACATAGCAAAATGCAGGCTCTAGAAAATTACTATCTGGAGGAAGGAAGATTGATTGATAACATTAATTTATGCTGCTGACAACTGAACTTGTAATTTGAATTAGTGTTGCTTTGAGAATATGAAAATTCTAAAAATATAAAATAGAAAAATTGATATTCGGTACAGGTACCTGAAATATGTTAAGAAACTGACTATAACTCAGATGTATTTTCAGGGCCCCTTAAGCCATTTCAAATTAAATGGTGGACTTTTTAAGCCTAGTAGAAGTGCAGATAGCTACATCTTGTACTATCTTGCCATAAAGGTGTAGCTCAGAAAAGATGCTTGCAAAAAATGAGCTGATATGAAAATTCTGTTATTATTCATTTCTTAAAAAGCATAGGGATTAATACCTGTTAATTGTACTAGTAAACAGCACTAAAACAATGACAGGATTAACTAATCTGCAAAACAATGTACCAAAGTCTTAATTAATGTAAAACTCCAGTGGAAATACGGTTGGCAAATACTAAAGCGCAGCTTTAATAGTGGGGCAGTTCAGGCTTGGATCTCCCGCTCTTCCACTCCTGTGTGTCAGCCAGCACCACTGCAGCGCCGGCTCCAGCCAAATACCTCCGTAAGGTCAGCAAGGGAGGTGACAGAGGAGGGAGAAATCCTCAGGGAGCATAAGTAACATATGTGGTCTCTCATCCCACAAACTACGAATCTAATGAAAAGTAATTTAGCTCAGGCTGAATGCTGCTCCTCCACACTTTTAAGGACAAACCCCTTTTTAAGGACTAGTTCCAAGGGCAACAGACAACAAAGACATTTCCAGAAGCCTGTTCTCATTACTGCTGTGCTTCAAGTGAGCCAGGAAAGTCACTGCTGACCTTGAGCCAATAGAGAGAAGAAAGTCTTGTAAGGGAAAAACCATCTTAACAAAACAACCTGGAGGAAGCTCTCCCCGTTTCCTTTGCAGTCTGTCCCTCCAGGCCTCTTCTGCAAAAGTGAAGTTCTGCGCTAAATAAGGAAATTGTCCTGAAATTGGTTAAATGCACAATTAGGTTCTCTAGAAGAAAGTAATTCTCAGTGTATGAGTTAACTACAATTGTTTAAGCAACTCACCACGTAGATTTTCTTATAGCAGAGAAAAAAGGATCAATCTACTAAAACTACTCCATGTTCCAGTGAACCTACTCTGAAATAGATTAGTTTTAGTAATATGCAGGAAAGCAGTCGTCTTAGAGTAGGATCTGTTACTTTAAGTTTTATTTCTTATTTTAAAAAAATAGATTAACATGCATTTTCACACATCTATCACACAACCATACATCCATATTAAATGCTTTACTGATGACCTACTCAAGTTTTCCCTGTAAAATTTTCAAGTTTCGGTGAAAGTTTACAAAACTATTACGTACTGTCGGGACAGGTATTTTGAAAACTGTTTTCGTAATTACACCTAGACTTGTTTTATAAGTAGGCTCACTTTGAAATGAGTGGCAGATTTGCCATGAATATGAGGAACATCTCCTTGCACAAGTATTGTTCTTTAAACGTTATGTAATGAAAATTCTACTATGCAGAAAACAGAAGTTATGATTAACTCTCTCTCTACACATGGGGAACCGACAGTCATTGAATAAACAAAATCTGCACTAAAGCACATCACTGAGATTAAAACCTTGCATGGAGCAACCTTTCCACATCAACAGGTTCTCAGATCATCCTGATTTAGAGGCATTAACGAGTATGTTTATAAAATGAGATCATCAAAAGCTCTGAAAGTCTGAAGAAGCGTAACTCCCGAGGTGTGGTTGAAAGTCCAGAGCCCACAGTGTTTGTGTTCAAAACCAGGACAGTCAGCACTCCTGTCCTTTTACTGAGCACTGGCCCATGGAAGACAGCACATAATAGGCCACAGTGTGAATTTACAGCACAACCTGATTTGTATGGCCCTGCACAGTCATACTCACTAGACACAAAGGGGGTAGTCACAGTGCTTACTTCAGATGTTTAACTAAAGTTTAACTTTGTTTAACTAAAGTTAAAGTGTACCTAAGTTAGGAGTCTCCTCACAACCCCACACCAAGACACGTGTAGGGTGTCTCCTATATGGATATGAGCATACTTCTCTACAGAGCAACTAGAGTTATGTTATAATTATAGTTATGTTGTAAATCACCTGCTGGGGGTACCTATGTCTCACTTTTAACTATATAGGAATCCTGTGAGCCTCAATTAGGAGTCTAAAGATAGAAGCTCTGTACAACAGCACGAATACACTGTAATTTCACCCTCAACCTATGGAACATTCATTTCCCCAACTAAATCAGAACACGTTCCAAAATGCACTACCAGCTTTGCAGATACTAAGGAACAGAAATCCATGACCCAGAGAGCTTTTTGCTTTAGTAATCGTTAATGCTTTTCACAGCCACTGATTAAACTCAAATACTCAAAAATAGAACTATTTCCTGAGAGGCTGAAAAGACTGAAGTCACTACATGAAAGGTTTCAAGTACTTACACAGTCTCCCAAATTATGGTAAAATCATCCAGCTACTGTATTACATGACATTGCACAACTGAGAAAAACATGCCAAATGGCTGTAATCCATGCTTAACTATTTGGGAAGTTCTTGTCCGAATTGCTGCCAGTTTTAGATTATTTACACACCACCAGGTATTTGGTTTGCTTTTTTACTCCTTCCTGGTTAAAAAAGGCTGCATTTCTTATTTTCAAACCATCACTACAGCAGCCACAAAACTGTCACCTTATATTTTTTAATTAACCACTAATAAGAACAGAAACTTGTGAATTAAAAGGTCATTATGATAGCAGTTCATGAAACACCTTGAAGTTGCAAAAATAAAGCAAAAAGAAAACAAGCTACATAAGTATAGTGCTCTTTGGCTAGTAATTTATTTTATTCTTGTAAAAATATCCAAATATAAATATTTAAAGCAGCCAAAAAATATATATTGGTCTCTAGCACAGCTTGGTGATAAATGGATGTCTATGGTTAACACTCTTGTTTTAAACATGCTTTCCCAGATTTTCTGCATTTGTTTCACCTCATTTGAACTATCAGAGCAATGCAGAACAAACACCATATTTGCATCAAAGTAAATGACACAACTCTGTCCTGGTCCATAATTACACAGATTATGATCTTTATCACCTCTTATCACTTCACCATCAATTCTTAAAACTACAAATTAGGCTGCAACACTCATTGTATTGTCAAGATAACAAATTGCAACATCTGCCCTTAGCTTCATGCACAAGATCAGTGGAAGGACTAGCCATCTGCACAGGCCTTTAAACAATAAAGTATATGGAGACATATTATTCTTTACCACAATAAGTTTAACATTAAAACATTTTTGACCTCATTTTTGAAAAGTTCAGAACTGCATCTTACTATACGTCAAGGATTATTTCAACAGCAAAAAGTATTTCAATTATGCAGTAACATGTAACTTGCAAATTCAGTTTGAGGACTGATCTGAACATTCTACTGACAAAAACTTTTTACTGATCTAAGAAATGCCCTCTGACATTATGGCGAAATCCTCAAGACCCAACAGCCATGATTGTCTGTATATACCCTAGCTACACCAATTATTCTGGTATGAGGCAGTAATGGAACAAGAAGCAGCAAGTTCATCTCTTGGAGCAAGTCAAATGTGTCCTACTATCCAACCCTGAGCATGAGTGTCCAGCAGACACCAGACTGCTTATCCACATACTCCCGCATATGTTTCTCAAGAGCAAGACAACAAAACTCTTTTGTTATGCTGGCAGCACGCTGAATTCAAGCTGTGTATAATCAAAACATGAGCCTTTTACCCATACCTTCTTGACAGACCAAATTCTACAGCTGAGTGAAGTCAATGCTCTCCCATCACCATGAAAAAAAAAAAAAAAACAAACCCAAAACCTTAAAGTCTCTGCTGCCTGCCTGCCACCAGTGCCTTCTCTCTCCACCACCACTGATGCCTTCTGTACCTGAAAAAAAGCTAAAACGTATAGAAAGTAGATTTTAAAGGATGTTCTCCCCTCCCCGCCTTTTTTTTAAAGTTACATTATTACCAAAAATATGACACGAAGGGTTTTGCTTATCCACTACCATTCACAGAGGGAAGGGTGAGGGGAAAAAACCAAACAAGTCTGTCCCACAATTTAACAGACTTTGCAAAAATTATGCTCTAGGAGGTTTCAAATTCCTCTAAATCTTTCAGAGAATCAGATTAATCCAATCTTGGAACATGTATTTGAAAGCCTTACTCTTAATTGCTTAATTATGGCATGTCACCTCTGCAGAAGAGCTGGAGATTTGTTGGGCCTCTCATTCATGTGTTACCATACCACTTATGACAATGGGACATTGTGTTAAATTCCTTTTAACTCTATGTTCACTACACTTAGAAAAGCAGATTGCTAATGTTAACGTTCTACCACATAAGCTACTGAAACATATTCTCTGCTATGGTTTCAATTGGGAGACAAAAGGGGGGCAAAAATTCTGAAACAAGCTTCGGAATTTGCATCCAAAATCTACTTGATTTAACACAGCATCTCAAATCTGTTTCTTTTTTTATTACAAAAATAGTTTTCATATTTATTTTAGGAGGAGCACTCAATTTACTTCGAACAAAGACATCTGTGTTGCTGTGCTTCTAAAACAAAGCTTGACTTATAAAATGTGATTAAAATTTCTAAGCGCTAAGAACTAGCCTTTGACTTTAAACTTTCTCATGCTTTTTTTAAGATAGTCTGACACAAAGACTAGATTGTTACAACGTTTTCTTTTGAAACTCTCTTATGTGTAAAACACCATGGAGATCTTTGTTCAAGGAGATGACAAGAAGTGAAATTGTAAAAGAACGAGAAAGGACTTTAAGGAAAAAAAAAGGAAAATATATCAAAACGATTGGGTTTAGAGGTTTGGGGCGGGGGGGGGAGTGGCGTTTTGCTTTTGTATCAACTGAGTGAAAATGGAAGTCAGTCTCAGCAAGTCTACAGCTCCATCTTGAATCCACTTTAACTGTACTAATCACAGAGATCTCAACCTCTAGACCAATTTAAGACCACGCAGTGTTATTTGGGATAAACCATTATCAAGTTTCATACTCATGGTGAAGGCCAGATCCCACTCTGAGCACCAGCGTGTACTAACATGTACACCAAACAGGATTATCATCTCGGAAAAAAAAAAACCAACCCAACTACCATAGTTCTGAAAACGGCCTCCAAATATTCCTAATTGCCTCGAAATGATACTGTTCTGCCACAGCATTTGTAGTGAAACACTCAAAAAATTCAGAGTTATCAGGTTTGGGTCTGGCTTTTTCCCCAGCACCCATTCCTTTCTGTCTTTGCCTGTGAAAGACCTTCTATGCTTGAGAAAGCTTCAGTGCCTGAATGTAGATAGTTATGGTACAGGTCAAAATAAGACCATGTTAATAGCTACCATTTTTGACTAATAAGAACATAGAAGCAATTATTTATTTTCACTTTTAGGCTTTCACTTTCACTGAAAGTCAAGGCTGAGGAAAATCTATATAATTTAAAAATGGAAAAGAAGTTTGCTATGTATTGCTCAGGTTAGTCCTGTTCTACAGTGGTTGTTTCTACACTTACACCTTCATATATCCCATCCACACAGATTTCCCACCTCGTATCCACACCGTGGCAGATAATGTTTTCTACTGTCTCCACTCACTGCTGAAAATCAGTTTTTATATCAGTAAATTGCAGCAATTAAAAATCCTCCCCCTGTACGTCCCAGGAATGCTATACAAACTGGAAAAAAAATAACTCCCCCCACTAAACTTTTAGCATGCTGTCGACCCTTCTGCATTCTTTCTCACTTGCCCCAATCCTACACTCTCCATGGCTTTGCAAATCAACCAATTTTCAACACTGTCTTTGCAGAAAGCATCTCAGATGTGTGAAGCTGCTGTTTTTCTCTGTCCCATACAATATGAATTACATTAATGGAAAAGTATAGTAGTGCACATTTTAACCCATATGCTCTAGACAGAATGGACCTTGGAAAAACATCAAGTCAGCTCTTCCTAGATTAAAACTAAAATAAACATACTAAAACTAAAATAAATTTACCAATATATTCCTACCCAAACCATCTTACATGTTAGAGTATCCCGATATCGAGTATCTTACTGCTGTTCTTTTCAAACCTGGATTTTAATCCGCAAAAATAATCTAAAGACAGGAAAATTCTCCCATGAATTTATCTCAGATTAGCAAACCTCATTTTCCCCCTTCCCCTGCTTCTAAACGAGGTGGTTCAATACAAGCCCCACCCTGGCAGCCAGACAATAAAGCTGCAAATAACTTATTCTGATCAAAGCCCCATCTGCTTGGCAGCAGCAATTCAACTGCACTTGTGGTTTTTGTATGGCTGCAGCTTCTGAATTGAATGATCCTTTCATTTAGATGGAAGTTTAAACAAAATATGGTAATTAGCATCAACCACTGTGGCTTTCATGGCTACTGTCTACAAAGACATCTCTAATAAAAGGACGTCCCTGCTTTCCCATCTAATTACACAACATTGTTGAATAATACAATTTAAATTTAAATCAGGCAGCTCTTTTTCTTCGAGTCAGTTAACAGACTTCCTGCCT
This sequence comes from Athene noctua, assembly GCF_965140245.1. Classification (NCBI taxonomy): domain Eukaryota; kingdom Metazoa; phylum Chordata; class Aves; order Strigiformes; family Strigidae; genus Athene; species Athene noctua. The sequence goes on from NC_134044.1 coordinate 8,302,373, forward strand.
TGCACTACCTATCAGATGGTAAAGACTATGATTAAGAAGAATTCCACCTTACAACCGTCTCACTGAATTTTGTTCCATCTTCCCCTGAGGAATATGGCTGAGGTTGGTAACATTTAGCACTAATCTTGCTAGGATAAAACTACCTATCTACTTTTTGAAAGGAAAGCAGGATTTAACTTTATACCATGGTAGGGTGAAAAAAATCAGGCATTATGGAGCATTGCAGTTTTATGACATAATAAAAGATGCCAGCGTGCAATGATGACTGTTTTTAAATGAACCATCCACAATGCTGTCGTCGATAAAAATCTTTATAGGCACAATCCTCAGCGATATAAACAAGATGAAAATTAGTTTATTTTAACCACTACCAGTTTTTGTTCAGGTACTATAATCCCTCATTACAATAAAAATCAATAGTGGAAAATTCAATCTTACAAAGAAAGTATTTTTGGCAAATGATATTTTACAGACATACCATCACATACTGGGCTGGACGTACCTGACCTTACAGAGAAGCCAGTGGCCATGTGGGCCTGACTCGCACTTGGTTTGAAAGGGAAACCCCTGGGATGTGACAGCAGGTGCTGTAGAAAAAAGCCAGTGGCCCAGCGCCAAACACTTAGTAAACATTAGCCCACAAAAACTGATTGAATGGGAAGAGTTAATCTGGCCCTATCAGTGCTGATGAGCTGATAGGCAGGAATAAAATACTGTTTTAAAGCCTCTGGCTGGGGCAGGGATTTGGACACCTGAATTCCCTTAGGCTGCTCTGACAACTCCAATCTAAAGATTTATCCTAAAGACTTTTCTTACCACCTTCTATCTGCCAAGTGAAACAAAAAGGACAGGCAGACGAAATATATCTGAGGGAGCCACATCTTTTAGTAGCATGAATTATAATTTAAGGGAAAAGTTTTACTGTGTATGTAATAAGTCTGTCATGTTTGTGAAATTCATTTTTAGAAATATAATTGGAAGAGAAAGCTCCAGACGAGTAAGCGGGATTCTCCATTAGTTCCAAAACAACGAGAGTAACACAAGGCACCAAAAGAGAAAAACTTCTATTTAAATAACATCATCTACTGTACGTTCCCCAAACAGCTAAATCCCGAACAGATTGGGAACTGGAATACAGACAGACAGCATTCCTCACTTACATCCTGTTACAGAGCTGAACAGTAAACCAGAACAAGTTAAAATAGAAACTCTGTGTTAAATCCAACTCGACAGTCCCAGCTTTTACTAACTGTTCCAAGGAAGCGGTCTCCCACCCAAACACCTTGGGCAGACCAACTTGGAAGCCCCTCTTGTCCCACCCTGCAGTACAGCTACTCTCACTAAACAATTATTTCCTTCTCTTCTGGGGCTGAGCTATTATTGCCCCTCTGTCCCAAGAGCAGGAGGCTCCTTCTCCATGTTTATTGCCCAGGAAAGCAGTGTGTGGACTTTTCTCACCTGACACATAATAATCAACTAACCTACCAATCCACCTAACCTAGCAATGAAACAAAAGTGCTCTCCTGCTTTCCACCGGTGAAAAAAGAAAAAAGAAAAAAAAAAAAAAAAAAAAAAGGAAAATAATAATAAATTAACATACCAACAATTTTGGAGAGAAGTGGCAAAAAGAATGGAAACTGAAAATGCTACTTGTCAGGCAACTGCTTGAGAGACATTCAGCTGTTCCCAAAACAAGGACAGCTTACAGTCATCTTAAAACATGCAGCAAACAAAAATAGGAATTCTTGCCATAAATTACGGCCTTCTTCAAAATTATTTTCCCCATGTCTTCTGATAAGATATTGCAGTACATTTAGAAATAGTCAATACAAGATTCACAAATGATTAATAAGCTTTCATATTATGTGATACTGATGGTTATCTCCACGTTAGGGGAAAACATTTTACACAAGATACAATACAACAACTGATACCCGTAAGGCTCTGAAACAGCAGACACTTTTCAAATCCCTTTAAACATCTGTGAGAATTCTGTAATTTCTTTGTATCTATTTCCGTCACTTAACAGAACTTCTTGCACGGCACCTTTGTGTTTGACAGGGAGAGGCTAGAAGTTTTTGTCAGGGTATAGTTTCCAAAGGTGTTATAAAGTTATAATTTTGTTTAACTTGTGATCCAAATACATCTTTCAAATAAAAAAAAAAAAAAAAAAATCATTAAAAAGCAATCTTCTAAGGTTGTATTTCTTAGCAGGAATGCTGCCAAATATCGTGCCTTTAATTGTTGCAAGTAGAAAACTGCATTAACTTGAGAACTCTGTGTCATGTGCACATTACCGAAAAATGACCTTCTGCACAGGGGAAAGTATTTGCCAGTTGTGCAGCTACTGCTATGCCAGGATAAACCACAGGGGATTTCATTACGATACAGCAATTTTGTTTGGAATTTAACTTGAACCTTTCAGCAAAGAATATTTGCTAAACTGAAAATATTACTTCTAAGCAAAACTGAAATATCCCCAAAAAAGGGAAAACACCCACACAGCCATGGCCACAGCCACAGAGGCTCAGAGCTCCAGCCCAAGTGGAAACGCACACACGTGCTGTGCAACAGCCTCCACACGCACGGGGAGATGGACGCATCCCATGGGAGAGATCCCCAGGGTGGGACTGGTGTCACTGGTCCTGCTTCAGGACAACTAACTCAACCTGTGCATGTGCAGTGGGCACTGCCACACATTTCAGCCACTGCTTTAGGTCACAGGGGCTGCTGCTCAGACTGGACTGTGAAGTTTGGGAAATCAAGAAACACCCTTCCCTAGAGAGCTCTAGCATTATCAGAGATACATATTAAATTTAATATTAATTTGCTAGTCATGGTGCTCTATTTTAGATTTTATGTTTCTTTATATCAGAACAAAATGTCAAGCAAAGAAGATATTCAGCTTCTCAGAACTTAGTAGACCACTTCAGCATTCCCTGACAGTATCTCCACAGGTATCTTTGTAGAAAATGGCAGTGATGCAGCATGGAGGGGGGTAGCCAGTCTTCATCATACTAAAAGCACTACAACTAGACACCTTCAGTTCCAGCAATGACAACCTTAATAACTGTTGTTTGCTATTCCTATTATCATCAATGCAGATGAATGATCTGTAGCTGTAATGGTAAAATTTTAAACACTTAAAAAGGCATCAGATGTGGACTGAATGGCACCATCTTAAAATAAAAAAATCCTTCCATAAAAAAACCAAATATCTTTTTGTACTTTAAAAGGCACTAAAAAATTAAATAGGAAAATGAAGGTGTGGAATGCAGGGGTTTTTTTATTGGAAGTAACCCACAAAAGACAAGACATACTGAGCTCACATTAGCAGGCCTTGAATCCTGAAGGTGTGTCCTGAAGACGTACAGGTTATCATTTTGTAATATCTGTCCTCTTGAAAAAGACTTCTGGAACCAAATGAGCATGCCAGCTGCTTAGCAACATCTCAGTTATCAGGTCTCAGTCTTCACATCATTGGGAAAAGGAGGTTTTGGTCCTTAGGAAAGGAAATTCTTGTGAAATCAAGTTTCTGCTGACAAGCAGCCAGGATGGATTCACACTCAGCATAGGCATATGTACATATCCAAGGTTCTTTCAAACAGAGGAAGCTTTACTTCACAATTACTATTTCTGAAACGTGTTCCCCCTACCTCAGGTAAGGTAACATCCTATCTAATGCCAATCTCCTACTGACAGACTGATTACTACCAGCCATTAATACACACCCACCCACAACAGTCCCAGAGGTGACTCAACAGAAATGACAGGCAACAGCTCTCAAAGGAAAGGATGAATATCCATGCTGTAATAAGACTCCACAGAAGATATTTGTCTAGGGCACCATGCTTACATGAAATGTAGTTGCAATTATGCCAAGACTTTATTATGATTGTTTTTTCCCTGATAAAAATCATTATTCGGAAGAACTGTATATCTCCAGTACATACAGGTAGTATGTTTTAAAACCACAGAAACCTTTCAATGGAATGTAAATTTACTTTTATAAAGTGGTGAATAGTTTTTTTACATTGGAAAGCTGAAACAGGCCTATCTTTTCTCTCCCCTTCTCCATCAGTGCCATGCATTTATCAGTGCAACTACCAATCCAGCTGTCCCTCAAAGGACTTGTCAAAACTCACCACTACTTGTGGTGAGGTACTATTCGGACCTGGATGAGAATTGCACACTTTTTGTATTTATATTGATTACCCCATCCCTGCCTCCCATTTGCCTCCCTTGTTATATCTTGTCTTCAGAAGCTAGGACAGATGACAGGCAGAAGTTCCTTTCAACATAAATTTTTCTGTGATTCCATAAAGTTTTGTACCACAGGTTCTCAGGGAAAAAAGCACTTTGTACAGAGACCAACCCAACCCCCTGTTTTTTATTTCTTACTATACAAAGAATAATTCTGGGTATGGCTATTAATATGTAGAATTATTAATGGAAATGTTAACAGTTTTCTGAATATGCGGAGACAAACACAAAAAGCCAGCTGTCACTTTCTGTGCAGAAAAGCTCTCAGACTCAGTTTGCCTTTGATTAACATATATGTGGTTACAGTCCGCCAAGTCTCCTGTGCTAGTTCTAAAAATCGTATTAATATTGACTGACCAAAATGGATTAGCACAGGCAGCAGGAATAGGTAGCATTTCAAACTGATCAAGGAATAATACATTTATTTCCTGTAAAATGTCATTAAAACATTGTAGGGGAAGGTCTATTACCTATCCTAAAACATAAACACTACATTCAAAGCTATACCCAACTCTAGCCAATGCCAGTGTCACGTTATCATCTACAACACTCATCTGAAAGTGCATTACTGTGTGGTCTTCTCACTTTCGAAATGTCTGCTTAACATTGGCAGAAAGATATTCCAGCAGTGAATTTAAAGGATTACTACAGTTTTTCCACAAATGAAGTAACTTGCCTTTGCCCTGATGCCTTACAACACAACAGAGGCATACAATAATCCTTCAGAAAAGCACTGCTTGTCATGTCTTATTATTTAAATATTGAAAGGCAGATAAGTATCCCACTTAAAAGAGACAGGGCCTAATCTGTAAACACTTCAAAGGGATCTCTAATGACTTGGCTTTAACTCATCCTTCTTCATTTTAACTGCAGCTTTGATGTTCTCCCTAATCTTCATCTAACCCTCCGCTCAAGAACACATAATCACACAAGAGTTTTTGAGAATATAACATGGACAACTGACATATCAAATAGAAGTCACAAGTAGGTTAGACCTGGCAATCGAGTTTACTTGAAAAGTAAATGAGGCCTCTGTGTGCCACACTTACTGCTGACAGATACTCCTCACACATGTGACCCATACCATATCAACACCAAAAGAGGAGAGAACAAAGAAGTTTCATGGTATTGGGCCACATCTGGTGATGGTAACATAACCTGCAATTTGCAGATACTATTGACAAATGTGTCACCTTCACCATCATGACTCTGTGAACTTGTCACAGGCAAGTATCTGTGTTTCCTCAAGATTCTATCCATGTTATTCTACTGAGAGATTTTAAATCAATAATATATGCAAATAATGGGCATTTCTAACAGACTAACAGTTTTCTTTTTTTTAATGCAAAGTAAACACCAAGTAAACTAATTTCCATAATATAAAGACAAACACAGAAAGAGGATTACTTTTACTCCAAAGGTATTTCTCATAACCTGATGCTACTGCAGTTCCATACGGAATGGAAAAATCAGTGACTGGTACTCTCCAGAGAAGCTAGTCACCAGTGTAAATACATTTAATAAATGTTATTTCTGGATCATGTATTAAATATCCACATTGTAAAAACCAGCACACATACACTAAGACTGTAAGACTAAATACTAATAAGTAGTAGTACTAACTGTTAACTACTGAGACTATATATAACAGATAATATTCTAAAACATTACCATGATGTTTCATCTTAAGGAAATAAATTTCATATTTGTAAGCAAGTGTGAGTATCAGAGATGAAGGTTTCAGTGGCTGATCCATCTGAACAGATGAGTCTAAAAGGGCTGAACAAAAGACTAGCAGAACCACTGAGTTTCTGCTTTGCCTCCGATACTGATCTTCCAGTGAATCATACATGTTACTTAACATCTGTGCAAGTGCTGACAATTCTGATTTCCCCAATGCTTAGAAAGTGTAGGAGTCTTTGCAGAGGCATTAACCATCTTTTCTTTTTGCCACTGAGTCTTAAGCAGTTTTTTCAGTCCTCAGGAAAGTAAACATTTTCATAGTTTACATACAAACTCCACTACCCGGCTAAGAGTGTGAAACCTAGAGTAGCTACACAAGAAAAGATACCAAGCAAAGAGTATCTTACCACTGGCTAGTTCAGAAAGGTAAACATGGGATTTAGTTCTATGACAGCTCAGTCAGTAAAACAAATAGCATACCAGCTCAGCAGAACATAATCAGAGTATAATTAAAAGTAAGTTACACAGCCGCCTACACACTGAAAACATGGCTCTGTATGGGCCAATCTCTGAGTATAGGATGGAAAAATCTAAAAATAGTTTCAAAGCAGTGAGACATCCAAATCAACGCAAGACTCATGTAATCCTTTTTTTCATTTGATGTTTCATGTATAACCAATAAGCTCTATGTCAAGTCCCACTGCAGTGTAACACTGCTGTTTTCCTACCATCTCCAGTGGGTGGATTATAATGCCTTCACTAATTTAAAAAACTTCATCTAGACACTAAAGAGAGGTCACTTTTTTTATTCCTCAGGAATTCGCATGCCTTTGAAAGCGGTGGCAATAAATTGGCAAAAAACTTAAACAAAAAAAAGCAAACTATGTCTTAATTGCTCCTCCCGTAAAGAAGGAAAAAAAGAACACAGTATTTAAATCAGACTTTTCTACCTAAAAATGAACACAAGAAACTCCTCTGCTTCATGCAAGAAGAATGCAAATCCGAATGTAAAATACAAATTCCTGAAAGAGGCAAAGACCATTGGTCATCTGCCCCATCTGCTATAGAACAAAACTACTGATTATAAGTAAGGCACAAATCCTAGACTGTAATGCTTACTGAGGCTCCATCGAGCCATACGAATTCTTTCTTTCCCCCTCCAAATCCCCAAATATGCAGTAGTAACTATGAAATAAGGAGCATTAATGTTACAACACCTGTAGTACCAACTGCCCCACGCTGCTGACATGCTGGGTAAAAACTCTGCCACAGCAATGCAAGTTTCCCTTGTTATTTCTAAATAGAAAATTACCAGAAAATAGTTGTGTGACAAGATTTCTGCATTTCCACTTGTATAATTTATTTCTGCAGTTTAAAAATAACCTATGATTCTAAAGTAGTTCAGACTATAAGTGAATGAAAATAATACATAGAAAAATTTCCTTTGCTCTAACAATTTCTGTCTCTGATTTTGTACAGGCTACATGAACTACGGTTCTTTCAAGAACTATATATAGGTGTATATCTATAGGTTTATAAGGTCCCATAACATACATTAAAATATACATTGATTCTGACAGTTTTGAGATGTTAATTTCTGTTTCTACTCTCACTTCAAAATATGACCTTTCCTAAATTTTCACATAGGAGCATCAAACTAAAGAAGACCTTATACATTTGAAACATATTGTGGAACAGAATCCCAAACCATCATAAAATGAACAGCAAATTTTCACAGCAAAGGACTCAAAAGATTTGCCAACCAGCAATGATTTGCTGAAATAACCTGTGAATAACAAACAAAAACCCAAATAAACAAAAAGTTCTCCACAATCTGCTTCAGAACAATGGGTAAAAAGAAAGATAAAAAAAAGCCACAGCTCATTCACTAATTCACAACTACTAATTTATTCACTGAGTTACAATGGCATTTTAGTCTGAAAAGCAAATACTGGTGGTTTCCATTACAGAGATTTCAACTATAGTATTCCAAGCAGATGGCTGTAGGAGTTTGGATAATTTTCTTGTTTACTTCTTCTACTTGCTTGTTTTTAAATTTCAACCAATTCCTACCCAAGCACAAAAGTACAACTAGATATGGGATCTTCAGTTGTGTATTTGCAGTCTGTGCTAATAAGAGTGCATATATTTATGTCATATAGTAATTGGCATAAGTCTCGAAATAAGTGTTAGAAGTTGAGGGGGTTTAAGTTATGTATACTCTATATTACACCATAGCTGGCATTTCTGTGAATTGCAGGCTCCCGTAAAATCTCAGGCTGATTAAAAAAAAAAAAAAAAAAAAAAAGAAAGAATTGAGGGGCCACTCTAAGCTACAGTCAGGAGATGCTGCTGACACAGTGTTGATGGCACAGAAATGGCCTGACAGACAAGCCATTTTGATGGGTGAATCACCTGCTCAAATGGTGTCCTTGACAGTGCAGGAATCATGGAAATAAAAGAACACGCAGCTACATGGGAATGCTAAAAATAAATCTTCTCACTTTTGACAAATTAATAAATCCAAAGGAGGACTTTTCAGGGAACGGTATCTCTAACTGCTCCCAGGCTAAGAAAAAGCTTGAACATTTTCTTACTTCCTTGATTATTCTTTAAACACAAGAAAACTCACGAAATTATTCAAATCAGGACGGTGGTAAGCAACATGAATCACAAGGTCCTGCTATAAAATTAGGAACCAGTTTAAGGTAGTTATTTTAGACTAAAGAAGAGGGAACCAGGGGAAAATTGGTTCAACTGAGACTAAGCAAAATGTGATTGGATTTTTTTATATTAATTTTGTATCTTAACAATAAGAGATGCTACTTTGTGGACTCTGAACCATGGCACAGACAGATTGTTTGAATTGCAAACCTCAGAAAACTTAATTTCTACATTTGATTACCTATGAATATCTACAAACTTCGGGTGAAAAAAAACATTTCTTTTTAATTATAACTTAAGATGCTGCTTGGAGATTTTTAATTCATCCATTTTACATATCACTGAATGTGGCTGTGGATATCTGTCACCTTGTGCAGGTTCTGAAGGTGAAAAAGCCACAAAGGGAAGTAAAAGAGTTCTGTCAGCATCAGCGTACAATCAATAGCATCCCAGATTAGACAATCAGTGCCACAATATATCATTCCTAATTTTTTAAAGAAACATTTTAAATTGAATTCTTAAATAATTTAAAGATATCTACTTCATATAAAAAAAGAGGCCATTAAGGAAGCGCTTTACAAGAGGCCCACAACTTTCATCACCTTCAGCTGAACTGAGTTGAACTGAGCCTAAACTTCCAACATATGTAGAAACAAATTAAAAAGTCCATAGCATAAAACCCCAAAATTTACAAGATTCCTTTTAGAAAATATTTAGATAAATAGGTGATGACATGTAGCTATATACCTACAATTTAATTTCACTATGCACTGTTAAAAAAAAAAAAAAGAATGCGCTGTTGGCACAATTGCTGACTGGAGTTAATTTTTTATCCCTTTTCATTGAATTTTTCATACACTAACATTACCCGAGTAGTTCACAAATGAATTTCCACTGGGACACAAGTGCATAGACATTTACAGAATCCTTCCTTTCTGTTAATATTAGTTAAAATTAAGGCTGAAGCAACATGCTCTTGCACTGCTACTTCCACTAAAAGGCAAGAAACACATTATGAACTAAACTGAATTCACAAGAAAAGCAGACCATCAATCACACATGGTTAATTTTGAATTTTCTTAATTTCTAAGTAGAAAACCCCAAAGGATTGCATGCTATCAAAACTTAATTAAAAATAGTATAATAAAAATAGAGTAGTTTTTATGCATTACTTCAAAACTATCCTATAGAATGCAAGAGGATTCTGTTGCATGAATGCATTTTCTTCAGAGAAGTTTAAAATTTCTAGGCGAGAACTCTTATTCTAAATTCATAAGACATCCATACTAAATATCAACCCCATTATAATAATTTCATTCAAAAAAACAATTTCTGTAGGACTTCTCTGAAAGAAACCTACGTAAGAATTAGTTTCCCATGGCATAACTCATCTGACACACAACTGATCAACCCATGAAGATAAAGGAATTAAGAAGGAAACCAAGAACATGCATACCACCTAAGTACAAACACTAGGAGTATAAAAATATGTACTGCAGGATGTACACATTAGTAGTTTCAATATGTCAAACATTATTTAATTTTGTGGTATTTCCTGTTAACAATTACTGGAAAAATTCATAGTAACATCATAAGTTTACCATAAAATTTATTCTCAAGTCCTCCCAGAAAGCAAGCAACCCAGTGTTCACACTAACTGCTCATAATTACACATCTTTTACATGCATAAAGAAGTACATTTGGTCATTACCGTTTTTAGAGTCCCTTTAAATGCACCGTCAATCAGTTGCACATTGCACAGCCAACTGCAATTATGCATTTACAGCAATTAGATTTCCCAAGTAATCTAACATGAAGATTTAAAACTTTCAGGGAGAATTTGTATTTATTCTTGATGTCTGGTAAACTTAGATTTGTCCCTTGCGTTTATTTCCAATTAATATGTGGTTCCTAAGCATAAGAGGCTATTAAGACAGGTGTTAGAAAAAAAAAACAAACAAACCAACAACCTTGCTCTGAGTCCCTTCTGCATGGAAAATTCTGTAAGCAGCCCAACATTGAGTAAACCAGAGGGTGCATCTGGAACCAGTCCATGCTCTGCTTTAGTAACAGAAAAATTACTGAAGTGTTGGCCCTTTTTTCAGATAAATATCTTGACAAACTGGCCAGTGAGATTAATTTGGAAGTCATTATTCACCACTACAGACACTACTTTATTTGATGGAGAAAAGCATTATAAACAAGCAACAAGTTATGTGGCATGTCCTATTTGATCACTAGGCTGGTGTTAACAACCACCAAACCATCCACCTTGTCAGTCCAGGAAAAGCATCTCAACGTACACAGCTACTTACAGCTCAGGTTTTTTACACAGTGAGTAAGATTTCAGCTGCAGGGCTGCACTGTGTTTCATTACTTACTAACATATTCAGCATATCAATTCCTGTAGCATATGTCACTGATGAGCTTCTTATAAAACTGCTTGTCACAAAAACGACTAGCAATAAAACAAAATAAAGAGTTTGTGCACAAAAAAAGTCAATATTTCCCTTACGTTAAGAATTCCTACCTTCCCCTCACCTATTTCTTTATTTTCTTTCCTTGGTTTATACATACCATGATTTGAACTGCAACTAAAACTTTCTGGGAAGAAACAGTCGCAAACCCTACAAGGTATTCAAGTGTATCCCCTTACATATTATTAAGGCAAAATTCTAGAACTCTGAAAACTTTTCATTAAATGTATACATTTTCCTGTGACACATGAGCAGTCCCTGCTAGCACTCCACTGACCAGCCTGCAGCCAATCGTGACAGCATATAGCCAGCCAATTCCCTAGCTAATCGAATACTGCCCCACCACCCGCAGCAATCTGCAGGTGCATCACGCTGGAAAGGGATGAGTAATTAAGATGACTTGCTTAACGCTGATATTTACATTTTTGCTATTTTATCACTTTGCCATATTAAAATAATTGAAAGAATGTAATAAAGAAATAGCAAATAACAAGCTCTGCCTCACAACAGCCATAACACCTTATTCTGCTTCACAGGTCTTAACATAAATAAGCCTAGCCTTAGCTGCTGCTTCAGTTTCCTCCAACTTGCCCAGCCTAGATCTGCAGGTTGTTGTCTCTCCTCTGTTTCCTTGGCTGGGGCGTCTCAGCACCTTTGAAGCCTGTCAACAAGAGCGTGGGAGGATTTGGTGGTTTAACTCTGGCAGGAGGCTGACACCTCTCCCTGCCTCTCCACTATCTGGATCAGACTAACAGGGAGGCTAAATGCCTACAGCCTGTGTGTGGCCTGGTTAAAACTCATTTCTTAACCCTTTCTTCCCCTGCTTCCTTTGCCAGTTCAGAGAGCAGAACCTACACTATGCTAAATATATAGACAAAAAAAATATATATAGATAAAATGAAGCCACAGGGTCTGCTGCCACAGCTGGTGAGGAGCACTGCCGTTGTTTCCAGCCACAGGACAAAATGACTTCTCACAGAAGGTGAAGATATACATGGACATAAATGTCTGTACGATAAGGCTATAAATCCTTAGGGGCTCTCAAACTAGAGCAATTAAGAAGAATTAGTGGGTAATTTACAGGAATTGAATTGTTTCTCCTGATTGTATCTGAATCAAGTGAAAATCCGCACAAAGGGTAGCTAGTGTGGTTTAACCTATAATAAACTGCACATCAACATGTTTAGGGTAGAAATCTGGGATTAAAAAAGTCTCTATTTGCTCTCCTTTAAAAAAAAGCTTAAAAAAAGTGAAAGCATGTCAGAAGTTGTACAGGAAAAACTATACCTGAAAAAGAACAGCACATTAAAAAAAAAAACCAAAACAACCCACATTATTTTACCAGTTCCATGTGTTTGCATGCATTTAAATTTTCAAAGTATTTGCTGTCGGTAAAATTTCTACTGCTAATACACTGCCTTTTAGGAAGGAGACCTCATCCTTTATTAAGCTCTTTACTAATCTAAATATTGCTGGAGAATTTCCATGGAGTGGCAATATGTACTTTGATAATAAATGTTGCAAAGGGAACAAGAACACTGCTCATAACCTAAAACTGCTTACATTAGGTTTTACCCTCTTTTGGGATCAATGTCTATCAGAAAGAGAGCAGTACTGTTTTTGCCAAGACCCACTACGCTCTCAAAAGTTTCCTGACCACTTTCTTTACCACTAGAAAAGTGTGTTTTAAAATTTTAACATGGAGTGCAAATTAAATTAACAGTTTATGGGGTTTTGCTTGTCTGTTTTTCTTAACTGTCATCTTTTGATTTGCTGATAAATTCTGGATGATGCAGTACTGCCAAACCCAAGTGTTCAAAGATAGTAACAATAGGCCACAAATTCCATGAGAATTTACAGAGAAACAGACAAGTTGGACTTTTTATTTTACTTTTAATTTTTATCATCTGTTTTTTAATGAATGTTAAGGTCCACACACTCTTATCAGCCTGGAATTTTTTTTTTTTTTTGTATTCCAGAAAAGTATGCAAATTCTTGAGACTTGCAAGCAAACAAATGAGATAAGAGTTGCTGATACTGAGTTAAGGGGAACTAACTAAAGTGAAGAAGCTGTCAAGATTGTGCCAATGTAAGAAATAAAGATATTATCAGCATAGAAAAAAGTAAACCTTCATCTATTATAAACTAGTCTTGAAGTTTATAACTCAGCAATAAAAAAAAAAATCACGTTTAATACTTTACATCTCACTCGGACACAAAGAGAGCAAGGATTTGCACAGTGTTCTCTACAGGTTTCCCCACCTTACTCTATTTAGCTTAACTCCTTGAATGTAATGGCAGCTAGCAAAATCAGTGGGAATTCTGTCTTTCATTTCAAGATTTGGTTTTGGTGTGTAGTGAAAAAATTTAAGTGCTACTATAATCCCAGTTTTTAGACAGATTTAAAAACAGACAAACATCTCCAATAAACAAAACCAACCAAAAAAAAAAAAAACAAAAAACAAACCCTCACTAAAATCCACCTTTCCCATCTTTTGTAGGCTTACAAAATACCTTGAAACTCTGTGTTAGTTTGTTTGGGTTTTCCTGGTAGTGTTTTGTGCTGTGGGTTGGTTTGGGGTTTTCTTGTTTGTGGGGATTTTTTGGGGGGAGACGGATGGACAGGACTGGAGGCATATTAAAGAATACCCATATGTGTCGTTCATAAGTAATGACTTCTGTAAAAAAAAACCAACCCCAACATATAAACCAATACGCATTGTTCATGGATATTTTCTTAAAACCCAGGGGACCACATTAATTATTGCTGCAACACATAATCCTTGTCTGTACACTGCAAAATCTGTTCCCCGTCAGGGAGTTGTGTTTAGGATCAGAATCTAAGTTACTTCAAATGAACCTACTAATATTACTGCCACTATCAGTGTGTCTCTTGCATGAACCGCACAATGCTCACATGAATTTGTCAGAATGAGATGCCTCACTTTAGCATAGTTACAAAATAGTCTCTTTCGAAGGGGATTGAAATCAATCAATTCACCACTGAGCTTTTAGGGGACCCACGATCTGCCCTGAACTCATTAACAATGGAAGTGGTAAAGTGAGCCATTTACTAATGTAGCTTACAATGCTCGTTTAAAGAGGATGAAAGGAGAGAAGACACAAGAACCTAGCTAAATTCAGCTTGAGAGAACAGATTCAGCACTAGTGAGTAACAGGAAGAGTTTCTGTAATGTATTGACTAGGCTGGCATGCTCTGATATAATTAGAATGAGGAATAACTACAGCAAACTGCTGGCATATGCTGAATTTACTCGTGTCCATATTGCTTAACGGGCCATCGCCAACACTGGTGGGGTTTTTCTGTTTGTTTTTAAGACAACAATGCTGGAAAATAAAATACCTCTAAAGGACAACCATTACATAAATATGAAATAGAAGAGGAGCTCTTCCATTAGGGTACCCTGATTTAGGAAGAGAGGATAAAGAACACAGGCAGATTTCTAGGCGAATGATGACAGTAAGCTGACGGTCTGGCAGAACCCATAGCAGCTGATTAAGAAGAAAAGGGGAAAATGTGATTAAGCCATACTATAAGTAACAGTTTCATACTCTACTGTCATCTCTGAAACTCTCTAAAAGGAGCTTTCTATAGGGTCTGACATAGTACATATATAAACATACCTTAACAGCAAGAAGCTAAACAATACCGAAGAAATAAAATGTATTCATTAAAAGTAATTTGATTTAGCGCAGAAGAGCCTCAGATTCAGATCAGACTGAGCGAACTTCAATAAAAGGAGTCAAAGGTACTTAGTAGCTTAAGTACCCTGGTCGATAGTTCAATATTGTTTTAGTTTCTTTGCTGAAAAAGCAACACAAAGAAGCCAAACCAGGCTAGTATGTGCAGAGAATTCAAAAAAAGCCAACCACCCCAAACCACCCAATACTCAAACACAGCTCTTCACATCTATCCTTAGAAATGGAAATGAGCATTGTCCTCGTTAACAGGTGCTAACTAGCAAGGCACCAAGCTGCACTCAGATGCGTTACGGATGAGCAGATGCCTTTATATATTTCTGGTGAGAGCCTTAGGAAAATTGTCACACACTGAAGAAACAAAGATCAAACGCTTCTCAAAGCTGACTGTGAGATTTAAAAATGCAACACCAGTGATGGGGTTGAGAAGTAACAACGCCATCCGTGAAACTGGACACTGCCACTGTGCATAATTCGTATTACTGTGCCTGTGATTTAACTGTGTGACAGTTTGTGTACATACACAACTCGCATTTTCAAGACTCCTTTCAGCCATGCTTGATTCACCTGTTATTTCTAATCAAGATTTGATTATTCTATCATGTTGATATAAACTGGAAATAACTTCACAGAAGCAAAGGGACAAAGGACGCAAGAGAATTGTTATACTGGTATAGATTTTCTGAACTGTCATTTGCTGTGGTTATTTTACACTCCCTCTCACCATGTACCTCACAATCACCACAGTGAGATGGAAGAAAGCTGGTTTTATTTCACAGATGGGTCGCCTGTTGGGACGAAATACAAAAATCCAGCACAACAGGGACAAACACTCTGGTAAATTTATACATTCAGGTAGGCAGAAACATATATAACACATGTAGGTATCTGTGGGCTGCAAGTACCTACAAGATGAACAAGTAGTTGTGCAAATAGGTGCCTATATGTATGAGCTGCCCTAAGATCCTGTATAAACCTTGTCCTACTGAGTTTACCGAGACTGCACAGAGCACATACCTGCATCATGTAATAAAGAACAGTAAAAAGACACTTGCACTGTAAGTAACATGTAAAACAAACAGCACAGTCACATCAGCAGAGTTTAGTAAGTCACAAATATTGCCACTGAGGCTATGCTGTCTCTCAAAGAATTAAAGTAGTATCTTTGTACGGCCCCACTGATCTGTGTGAACCAAAGAGGTGCTTGAGGCCAGCTCAGTCCTTTTTATCACACTGCGTGCAGTACAGTAGAGAAAGAATGACCAAAAGTATTTGATGGATCACAGGATTAGGTTTGCAGCTATCAAATCCCAGACTAGTACTCTGAGCAGAGGTTCCTCCATTCCTTCAGGCTATATTCACCAGCCAGTTCAGTAATCAGGGCAAACTGAAAATCTGCCTGGCAGTGTGAATGAACGTTTTATATACCATTTTGTCTAAAACTCCACAAGATTAATCCTGCCCTAGGGCGGGAAATAGATGACCTCTCAAATCCTGTACAACCCTGTTTCCCATGATTCTACTATTGCTCAGGATTGCTGCCTACTCTGTTCCCAACCTGCCCCAGTGGCAGTCAGATGACAACCTCATCCTTGTGTGTTAACCATCTTACAATATTTTAAACTGTTCATTTTTTTTCCAAAACCAATCAGTTACCAATATAGATTATACTAATCATCAATATAGTGACAAAATAACCATGTTTACGTAAAAAATGTTTTAACAATTTCAGTCACACTATCTCTTGCAAAATCTTCCAAGAAGGAAACAACATAAATGTCCCAGTTTAGTCTGCAATCTTTCCCCATCTCAGCTTAGTTAATAGGGCCCAACTCACAAAATCTGCTTGCATTACTGTAAACAACCTCAACTGGATGGTGCTTGACAGAGGAACAGATGCTTTAAAAGGATACTGAAATAGAAGCCCAAGACAGACATATCTGGCTCAGATTTGAGAAACTGGGCCTTAGAGCAGATCTTCCTCATTTGCTTTGCTCTTTCCTATATCAGCCACTGGAAAGTATTTAGTCATTCTCTGCCCTGGAAATTCATTATCCACAACCTGGTTCTTACAGAACTCATAGATAATTCATCTCTTGACAGTGAAATAGACATTACAAGGGAAGGAAAGATACCCCAAGGTCAAACATTGCTTGGCGTTTGTGATTCACACAGCTCCAGGCAATACTGCTGCTTTCTGCTTTCCTTGGTTAGATTCAAGAGAGATGACTAAGTCAAGGGAAAAATTTTCAAACTAATGGGACAATATAGCTTCTAAACTATCTGAGAAGTGTGCAGTTGGGGAATTGACATTTTAAAAGGTTATTGATTGTAAAATTAACATAGATAATAAATAAAATTTAGTTAACATTTATGTAGACATTAAATTGAGTATGAAATCTGACTGTGAACATCTGACAAATATTTCCACTAGGAATCTAATGACACATTTGAAGAGAGATGCTTTCCTACAATCCTAAAACATGTAATAAATTTGAAGAAAAACCTCTGCTAGACCATTTAGTAAACTGATCTTTTTGCAAACTGTTTTTACTCACTAATAAATTCCTTAGACACCACCCACAGCAAGTACCAAGTCAGCATCACAGCATGGATCTGTCATTAATCATGTTCATAAGTGACTGCCTTTTCTCTAGACAGGCCAGTTCCCATAGTGCTCAGGGGACACTATTTCACTCCTCAGCAGTGTAGCAAAACCAGCAAAAAAACGTACTCAGCAGGCATTAGCTATAGGTGTTAGGGATATTCCCAAAAATGTCTTTTATAGTCAGAATATGCTCATTTGATGGGTGGGGGAAGGAGAAAGGGGAAAAAGAACCTTTTTCTTGGAACATACCCATCTCAAAGAGGTTTTGTGGGAGACATTTGTCATGACTGGCCTCTATTTTCCCATCAGAGCAGCCACTAGGTGAATGGTTGGAGATTGCAGATGTGAATAGAGCAGAAAATCTAACCAGTGGTTACTGGCTATTTTGGACTATGTCATTTCTTAGCTGGCGAGTTTGTTTTCAAGTGCTTGAAAGGTCTGTTTCAGTTCTGTGGCAGAAAAGGAAACTTCACATTTTGCAGAAGAGAATCTGGATTTCTAATTAGGCTGTAATTGCATTCTTTCCTTTCCTACCTCACCCAGGCTCTAGGTGGGCTGTTTCGCAGACCACCCAACTGTGGCACCTCGCAGACTCAGAGTCCTTCCAACACCTCTCCAGAGGCTTTCTGTGAAATAGCTGAGTTAATGCTCAAAGTATCAAAGTGTACCCTCAGCTTCCTCTCCTTTTAGAGAAAGGTACGTGTATTCAGCTCTTCCCTGTAATGAATGAGCTGAAGCGCAAGCTAAAAGGTGGAAAATGAGTTTGGGTAAAAGAGCAACAGGCAACTCAAACATTCTGAGAGTACTAAGGAGTCATGAGCTAATCAGAAAAAGATTAATTTTTGTCTATGGTATCTGTAGATCTCATGAAACTAAGCACCACGTGAGTCATAAAAGAGAAGTTACTTCTTCTTTCAGAATAACCCAGAAATTTTCCCAAAACGTTAAACCCTGAAAACTCGCTCTATGTTATTTATAAATCATTCATTCAAATAAGGCAATCTCAGCAGAACCAAAATAGCCACACTGAAGAGCAAGGACAATTTTCAGTGAGAAGTAGCTGGATAGAGAGCGTGCATTGCCAAGATATCAGAAGAACAGAACATATCTATATTTTTTTCAGAGGGACACATTGTTCCTTTAATAAAACCGAAACTTTAAAGACACAAAATCTAATTCAGCTCTAACAAGCACATAGGTAAATATAAAGAACTAAACCATAAAGAAAGCACTAATCTTCACGTAATTACTTTGCCACAACTGCCCAAAATCACTGTAAACAGCTGTCATAAAAACTACAGATTTTTTTTTTAAAAAACACCAATTTGAATTCTCCTCATAAATGTTACTTTTTTCCTTTGGGTAAAGCAGCTTGTGAATGGTTTACTGCTATCATGGTAATGAACTATCCAAGCATAATGATTCTGAAGAACCAAATTCAATCTCCTGTTTAAAAAGCTCTCATCCACACTGCAAAAAAATGAAATATGACGCTGAGATAAATGAAGGCAGGAAAATGAAAAACAACTTGTCAGCAGTGAAGTGATTCTTCACAGTTACTAATGCTGCTTCATTCTTCTAGTATTTCTACCACTGGCAGCTTACTGCTAAAGGGGCAGACTCCAGAGACTACTAGGCAGCAGTTGCCCAAAGCATTGAAACAGAGTTTGAAAAAGGTTCCTCCAAAGCTACTGATACTAATAACGAATACAATTTTGCTAACAGGTACTAACAACATAGATCATGCCTGAAGAGGTAAATGCCTTCTTAAGCTAATGCTCCAACTAAGTCACTCCTAATCAATAGTTTGTCTGCTTCCAGTGACTGCACCTGAGAGGAAAATGGTAATTTTATCATAGGAAGTAGAACATAGCATCAATAAGCAACAAACATTAATGTAAAGATCTGCAACAGGGACATTAAGGTTGGTCTGAATGAAGCATGAATGGGAACATCTGTGTGTAAAAGCACCAGAAGAAACAGCAAGGAGTCAGAACTGTGACATCTACTGATGACCTGACTGACAGCAATCCAACTGGTAAGCACCGGAGCATGTTGTTTCCATCAAGATCAGGCGGACTATGTAATTTCTCTTCCTCTTATCCCAACAGAAGGTCATAGTGCAGCCATAAAGTTACCACAAAGCAGAGGAACAAAGAAAATGGGCAGCTTAAGATGCATGCAGGATAAAATAAGCCCCTTGAGCACACGTGGTTGGGTGCTGTCGTTTTCTTAGTATCCTTAGAGACTGAAAACACTCCAGTTTTCACAAACATCAGGAGAAATACTGTGTGGTTATGTAATCACAAGAGTTGAACTTCCTTTGCTTCTGCCCTCCTCAGAAAGTCCCTCTAAAAGTACCAGCAGATCGTCACAACAAAGTATTAAGTTTCCTGAAGCATGGTTCAAGCCCTTCTGGTTGATTCCCAGCACACAACAATGAGTTATATGAAGGAAGTGAATGCTGCTTAGTTTTTCTGTATCTATACTTCTGCATGCTTTCCAACAGATAGGAACAAAGAGCTTTTTATCTCCTAGCAATTCAGATCACAAATACAAATTAATGTCAGTCGTACATATTATTTTGATATTTCCTTGTCGGCAGTTAAAACCCAAATAAACCAAAACAAAACTCGCTTACCTGTAGAGGAAGAAAATTAAGGAAAATATTGGAATTATCAGTCACATAAAAATGCACCTTAACAGTTAATAATTCTGTACTCTTCTGACTCAGTCAGTCATAGTTACTGGGTCATCATTCTCACTAAAGAGAAAGAGAACTAATAATGTAAGTTATGATCCAATGCAAGTAAAAGATGACACATTGTTCACTTATCTGAAGAATGAAAAATATTTATTTCATCTCTGTTAATACTGGTTTTTATGCTATACCAATTAAGGATAGTTTTGGGACATTTTCTCTAATTATTCACCAAAAGTGGTCCTTTGTATTTCAGCCAGGATCTTTTATATTTTAGTCAGGATTATCCAGAGAATAATACATTTTTGTCCCTTTCCTCAAAACACACTTGTGCCCCAGGAAATTTAACTGCTTCTATCTAATCCCATGAAAGTCCTTTCTGAATCACTTGGGGATTGACCTCATGAATTTTTCATTGTTATTTCTTGGTGGGTCTGTCAATCAGAGATGAAAAGGAAGAAAACAAAACACAAAGTGAAGTGGTTTGCTAGAAACATCACCTCAGCCAGCACCAAAATTACATCAGATGGCATAAAGAAGAATCACTTTGAAGAAGCAGCATGGAAAAAAAAGTGTCAATTTTGTGTCCTTTTTCCTCTTTTCTAACATTAATAGCGCTTTTTTTTTTTTTTTTCCCCCCCCCAGGAACACTCAGCATTGCATTCTGCTTCCCAAATAACACTGTGGGCGCTTAAAGGAAGTTTAGAACGAAAACCCAGCATCAGTTGTGTTTTAAGCAGTTTTCATCGTCATCCTCAAGTAAAACAACACAAGATTTTTTTTTTTCTTCACACTTCTGTGTAGTTACATTCACAGTAGTGACAGAAATACGGAAGGTGTGGCTCAGATCCGACAAGACGTCTCATCACTACTGACAAGTTAAATGTGAGCACAAAGAATGTTCTCCCACCAGCAGTCAAAGCACAAACACTACATCAGTCCCCCCACTAGGCACAGAAGCTTGGTATAAGCAGCCTAGACCCCGTGTTATTTAGGAGTCCCAGCCACACACCAAGACCCCACAGGTGCTTTGCAAATGCAGATTAGAAGGACTGGTCTTTCCCTAAAGGCCAAATAATAATCATGTATAAAGAAATGCAGAGGCAATGTAGCATTCATATGACTTTTGTAGATCTTTTTAGCTGGCCTTAAAACAACTTATTCTCTATGAAATATGTTCATTTAAGTTAAAGGCTTTAAAATAAAATAAATCTTTTAGCATAAGAAAGGCAAAAAAGAAAAGAACCAAGAGAAGCGCTCACAACAGAGAAACAGAAGGTACAGCACGATTCTCACCCCTGAAAGGTACAACTAAGCACAAGGCACAGGATCTGAGGTACTCAAGGTAAGCAGAGGCAACAATATTACTTTGAAGAACTGTATCTATTCTTCCCAGACACAGGAAAATAGTTTAGATTCAGTTGTTTTCTGTATTCCTATTAATATGATTCTATACTAGTAAGGCCTCCACATCTTTGCAATGTAAGAATCAATCCCATCCAAGCTCAAAGATGCAAAGATGTCAAATATGGCTATATATGAGTAATTACTTGTGTATTTTAGGGATCTGACCTCTGTTTCATCCAATATATATATTCCCTTTCCATACTTTTGATATCACATGATTTTAAATTTATTTAGAGTGTGTTATGTTTAATGCTTTCAATAGAGCTCCAAGACCTCTGAATACCTGCTTTCTTCAAAGATGATTCCTTAAACTCACAGGTTGGAGTTCTTTACGTACAGCATCAGTAATCCACTGTAGCTGCATGGACTCAGGGGCTGCTACTGAATCAGCATATAGGAAGGATCTCTATATGCTAGAGATTGCCTGCTTCAATACAGTTCAGCAATCAGGGGACAGCCTCTCTCCCCCAACCATTCATGTGAGCTCTTTGTTCTGGGAAGAGGCCCTTTATTCTGGCAAAATAGAAGTAAATTTTCATTTGGGAATAATTACTCTGCTGTGAGAGCAGATCAATTAGTCCAGAATAAAGGGTCAACATGAGAATGGGCCAAAGCAATTTGTGTCACAACAGTTGTGCCAGTTTGTCTCCCTGAGAAAAAAACAAATGAATCCAAACCAAAAAACCTGTTGTGCAACTGCACGTACAGGCTTTAGATTTTCTTTTACTGGCTAACAAGGTTTTCTTCTATACTGGATTTGAGCAACATGACTGACCCTGAGCCATGTGGGTCTGAATCTGCTCAGTCATTATATAGAATTCAGAATATCCTTACAAATGAGCATGAGAAGGGGTAGGATTTTCTTAAATCAGTGTAACTCAAAGGTTTACTTCATATAAGAGTAAGTAACTCAGCTCAGAGCATATACAGCTCACACAAGAGGCTATACCTGGGAATCCCAACACTGTTTGAGGATAGTCACGGAGCAACATGGAACTAAATTTCTTTTTCTGGGGATGAATTTTGGGTTTGAAATGATGTATATCTAAATAAGTAACTCCAGCATAAAGTTAAACAAGAGATTTCCAAGACAGAAAGGAGGACAGGTTTCCTCCAATATTACTCCCTGCGCAGCATGACATTAGTGCAAGTCAGAGGCCAAGCCTCCATGGAGCCTTCCCATCACCCCTACAGCTGCTCTGGGTCAAAGGAGCACTAAGAAACGTGGTTTTGTTTTCAACTGGTCATTTTTTTGTTTGGATACTTGATTTTGCTTTGGCTGCTGGAGAATTCGCTCTTTTCAAGCTTTTTTGTTTGTTTTTAGTGGACTAGTAAATTGTTAAGCATGCCTGCAAACAACTGAACTCAGGAACTGTAAACACCACTTTCTCTGTGGTGTTTACACCCCTTTTCTACTACTAAATGCACTGGTTTTTCCTATAAGAAAGTTTAAAACAGGATTTCTCAACTCTCCTTAGCTTAACTCTCCCAGTAGCAGCAGAATCAGGACAACTAAACAAAGGGTTAGCAGGAACTTGATGTTAAATAATGATCAGAGACATCTAATGCCTAAAATGACATCAGCCACCTGAAGCCCTTTAAACAAACCTCACTGAGAAGTAAACTGCAATTGATTAAATATATTGGTTAATTATACTGATTGGTAAATTATAATGATTAAATATATTGGTAAATATATTGATTAAATAAATTGGTAAATAAAAGCAGTAACGATAAACTCTAGGTAAAGAAAAATCTGTTCACAACATGAATTTAATTGTAATGCTGTCCTTCCAGGAAAATAAGTTTTTAAAAAAATAGTATATGGGTATATATATATGTTTTCATTAACAAAGACTCTGTATCCCTGTACCCAAGAGTGAGAGCTGAGAAAGCTGCAGATCAGGTTTAGTCTGTTTTAACATTAATATACTTTTCCAAAAGGTCTTAGACTAAAATAGCGAAAGGTGGGTTTGTGGGTTTTTTAAATGAAAATTTAAAAAGAAGGTAAGAATCAATTTATTTTAAACTCTATGCCACCTATTTACATCATGAGGGAAGAAATGGTGTATCTGCTTTTTTCTTGCCAGATGAAGTTTAAAGCTCAGTGAAATCTTTCTGAATTTTCTTTGTGTAACTTAAATCACAAGCCAGACTTCAAAAGGAAATAATACAGCAATTACATTTAAAAGCAAAATAATTTGGGGAAGACAAAGTCATCAGACTAACAAAGAACTGAACAGAGCTCTAGTTAAGAGGTGATAAACAAAGTCTGTATGAATAGAGCAGGATTCTTTTCCAAGCAAGCCAAGAAGTGCTAAGCTTTGAAAGTTAGAAATAAACCTTTCTACACTAATAAGACCACATCCTTCCTAGTAAAGAGATGCTCTTTCTTCGGTTTCACTTTGCTTCCTTTCCCGTTCTGTAATCGTCCTATCAGGCAATTTTATCTTTCATCTTTCTCTTTGAGTTTGGTAATTGTTTCCTTACTGGTTGCACAGTTCACTAACAGAGGCAAACAGGGTACTGGTTTGTTATCAGCTGGCCTGTAAGGAAAGTAAAATGTGTCCAAAGTATAAAAACTTGAAATACTGTCTCTGTCTGCATTTATAATGCCAAGAGATTACATGCAGCTATGAAAGTCATATGATATTTTACCAGGAAAAAGTTCCCATTTCCTCCCCTTTTAACATTTTGGTGTCTACTCAGAGCCCCAATTAATGTATGCAATTTGTTAGCTTTCACACATTGAGACTCACTTTTTTGGTCCCTCCTTCACACTCCCATGTGTTGGTGTCCACACCATATGTATCTGCAGCATGACACTGCTGCCCCTCTCTTGTTCTAGACCCCCTCGTGCCAGAAGCAGCAGGTTAGCAGATCTGCACCAGAGACCTGGTGAAGGAGAGAAGAAATAAGAAGCCACAGGGAGAAAAACACTGCTTGATGATAGCAGCAGTTCTGCCCTGCAAAATACCACTCAACACATGAAATTATTCCTGGTTGTACTTTTGCTATTGCCTTCCACCAATTCACACTAACAGAAGCCCCAAAGCATTTAGTGGTTATATGAATGATATAGCCACTGTATGGCAGGATAAGTGGTCTGTACACACTTAAATCCATCCTCATGCAGCATGTTTAACCCTAAATGAGACTAAAGGACATTCTTTAAGGGTGCATAGAAATGCATGCCTCAGTAGGTCCTATATCAACAAATGTCACAGGGCATTCTACAAACAACTGTCAAACCTCCCTTCTATTAAAATTCTGCATTCTTTTACACTGAACAGGCCTTTACACACATTCACAGAAAGAAACAGAAACAGCTTCAATGCATAAATGTAATTTCTCAGGCATATCCCAAAATTTATATTTTAACATATTTATACAGTGAAAAGTTGTAGTGTGCTGTCAAATAGCAACCATTCTGAGACAGGTATATTCCACATACAATTAAGCAAGCAAGAAAGGATGAAGACAACTGGTCTTTAAAGGCAAGAAAAAAGCAGAAAAGCTCCCAAGAATGGACAGCTGTGCCTGCTAGAATATTTTAAAAATAGGTGCAATTTTAACTGCTCATTCTACTGAAGTGTCTTAGGCATAGCTTTGTTTTCAGAAATTTTGATTTTCAGCCCGTTTCATACCTAACATGCATACATATTCCTTGCATATGGAAAAGGCCAGTTTTGCATGTTTGTCAGAGCAATTGGGTCACTTCTCACAGCAATCACCCTGGAGGAGACCTGAGGGACCTCAGGAAGTCTCTAGTCCAAACTCCCACTCAAAGCAGGGTCAGCTATGAGGTCAGATCAAGTTGCTCAAGGTTTATACAGTCAAGTCTTGAAATCCTCAAAGAATGGAAACTGCATAATCTCTTTAAGCAACCTGTTCCACTGCCTCACTGTCCTCATATATTAAAAAGAAAAAAAACCAAACAAACAAACACGATTTTATCCAATCTGAACCTGATTTGTTTCAGTTTGTGTCTGTTGTCTCTCATCCTTTCAAAGTGAAAAGCCTGGTGCCTCATAAGGAATGGCATACTGTTTTTTCTAGAAGTTTGCGACTGCTTAGTAAAATACATGAGAGATTTTCAGGAAAGTTCTTCAAACTGAGAGGTGGAACCACCAATAAAACCTACGGCATTTGTAAAAATATCTCAAAGAGTTCATTGTAAACGATATTTGCCTTACAGAAGGGCCAGTTCCTCATTACTTCATGGCAAGTATAAGCATTTTGGAAAAGTGGAAAATATTAATTAGCTAAAAACCAGGCAGAGTAAAGAGGTTTCAATTTCAAGGACAAAACAAAGCAGAATATGTTGATCACGGAAATTTCAAGATCAAAATTAGGCAGCTTAGCTGGTTGGTTGTGACATAAACCACAATTTTCCAATCACTGCCTAAGGCGAAAATGTCAGAGCCGAACTAAATTGCCTAGATTAGGATGTTTAATTTGACATGTTTATTCTAGCTGAAAGGCAAACAAATGTTTCCAACTTTCTAGAGTTTTCCTCAACCATTTTCTTTTTTAAAAAAAGCTCATCAACTATTTTTCTAGCAATTCTACAACACGAAAGAAGCAACATTACAAACATATACATGCAAATACATTTCTATAAATGTCCATAAAATACAATGATTATGTATTACTTCTATATATATAAAATCAATCATTTTTCTATTTGCAATGGTGACCTGAGTTGGCAAAAGGTTTCATATTTATCCATAGTCAATTTACACTGGTCACCTTTAATAGTCATAGGTAAATGTACTTTGGATAATTAGAGATGATGCTGAATTCCTCATACAGCTTAGCAAAAGTTAATCCACCATGGTAAATATCAATGAACTTGGTTTCTGGGGATCAGCAGTCCTTTGTGCTGCTGTCACACCTAGAAAAGGATCAGATTAGAGGGGGAAGAGACCAGAGAGAAATGGGCTTTCAGAAAGCAGAAGCTGGCACAGTGAACAAATGCTGGGTATATCACCCTTTCAACACAAGGATATGCAGCCACAGTATGGGGCACAAACATCCCGTTAGAGTAGGAAGAGCAGACACCTGTGCACATGCAATCCAGCTCCATCCAGTACCCACGCTGGCAGTTTAGGGCTACTGTGATCATCCTTGATTTACACTGCAACACTGATACATCTTAAAAACAGTCAGTATCTCTACCTCATACTCAGGGCAGAAGAAACTGCTTGTTGCCGTCAAAATCTGCCTAATTTCAGTGTTAAACAAGAGTCAGCAGGTACCTGGGAGGAAATTGAAAGAAAATTAGCCATTATAAAATATCCCATGTGCATTACAAATTATGCTTACAAAGCACACGATGCATTCTAATACATACACATTAGTGAAACGAAAGTGAGGTGACTTTTGAGAGAAAAGACACTAACGTCTTCTCAGGCATAGCAACTCAGGCACTACTAAGGAGGTTGTGCAGCTCACACGAGGCTCCATTACTGGGGATCAATTTTTGTGGCTGCCTAGCAGTAAAATGCCCCATCTAGGACACAAGAATGCACCCCTGTGAGGAGCACAGGAGAGGGACTGAATGAGAAGAGCTGTCCTCATGTATGAATGAGCAGAACAATGAGTATTCTCCATCTCTTCTCACATGTTTGATTGATAGAGAGTGACTGGATCCAGGCACTATGTTCGCTACTGTCTCCTCTACAAAGAGATCCCTTAAGTACAGGCAGGCAGCTACTGCTGAGACGACAGCTAAGAACGGAGTGGAGCAGCCAGAATCTGATGAAGGCCTAGAGGAGTCACACACAGATGTTTGGCTTTAGAAGAACATGTCCCACCATGCCGTTAGGATTTGTGATTCAGGGATTAGAAAGTGTTTTGAGGAAAATTAGAATTGGAAATCAGGATATTCTGCTTCCCTGATCTCATCCTAAAGACATTTTTACTGAAAGGGACAATCTATCTCCACCTATGTCTTTGGACCCAAAAAAACTCCATCATATATATTCTTTTTTATGTTTAGCAAGTAGAACTTCACATTATTTAGCCTCTATATCAAACTGTGTCCTTTACACTAAACAATGAATTCTGTTACTAAAATCCTCTTTCTAGTAATATTTAAAATACTAACCACTAAATGTCCATTGTTCAAGGTCCTAGATCTGCTGGAGTAAGAAAGACTAGGTGCATCAAATTGGTCTGGAAATTATGTGAGTTCTATTTTGAGCTTGACATCATTCATCTTGTTGTTTCAATTTAATTATATTCAGCCTTCAATCCACCTCCAGCAGCCTTAATATTTCATATTTTGTTAGTCTGCTTTACTCTGACTAGTGATTTACAAAAATAACTACACTTCAAAAGATCACTTCATAAAATTAACCCTAAAGCGGTATTCACAAACCATCAACACTTCAGTGCAAAAGGAAAAATATGATGAGTGCACAGCTGATAACAGTAGTTGCAGAAAGGAATAAGAGAAAAAAAAAGTGAAAACTCAGAAAAACACACATACAGATTTCAGTTCTGAACTGTTTAATCCTAGAATATGAATTTGACAGCAAATACTGTAGTTATAACCTTTGTTATAACCTAGCTTCATATGTGTAAGGCTTTCTATAAAAAAACCTCTTTTCAGATTATATTTCCTCTGCCAGATCTTAGGTAAAAGATGATACTTTTCCTTTAGTATTTTCAGGAAAATCAGTTGGAAGTAGTCTTTTAACTGTAAATGTATTTTACAGATATTTTTATTTTTAAGAAAAAGTTTTAAAGACATGTAAATTATCCTCACTGAACAATAATCTTTTTGGTACTTTAGACTTTTAGAATTAAATAATAAAAGCTCCAAAAATTACTCCGCAATTGGGAGGAAAGACTTAATTTACGAAGTTTAAATTCTAAAATTGCATTCATTTTCTTGGATCATGGAATTATACATCAAACATGTATGTTGTGCAGGTAGTTTACATACATTTGCAACTTTATGGTACAAACAATTCATTTGATAGCTATACTTCTGCAAAGTCTAGTTTCACTGACCTAATTTATTTTCTATCTAAAAAAATCTTTCAATAGGTACACCTAGTTCTGACCAGTAAAATGTTTAATGCTAATAATTTACATACAAGCAATTGTCCCAGAAGGCTCCAGCAAGTATAAAAATCTCCAAAATGCCATTTTGCACTGACCAGCCTTGGTGGTTGCTCTGGTTTTACTTCATGAGCCCCAGCAGGACTGCCCTCCCCTAAAGCAAGGCTTTAGCCTGAGTCCTAGTTGCACTGCACCTCTTTGGACAGGAGTCATAATGCCTGTTGGGAACAAATGATGCTTCAACATTCCTTACTGGAACGCAGTATTTATCTAGCAAACAGGGAGCCTGCAGCTTAGGAGAGAGTCTAAACATGTTCTTTCTTTCCTGAATTCAAATGTTCAGCCCAAACATAGAATACAAAATTCAACACCCCAACTACCAAAAATTATTGCTGCTTTTTTGGTTGCTCTTTTTAAACAAGCTAAAAGTTTCTTATTCTTTCCCAAACCTATCAACAAATACAAAAGTATGCCACTAGCAATTGTAAAGGACTTAACATTACACTAGTGGAAGTAACATTTCTGTTTTGTTTTTCCAGTCTAACATGAAAATCCTTTTAATTCACTTCCGTTAAGATGATGCTTAGCACCAATTTCTACTGGCCATTATTTCTTCAAAATATTTATTTGAAAGTGACAAAGTAATCTTTGAAGTAGGGCAAGAAAATTGCTTATCAAAGTCATCTTTCACAAAAGTTAGTCCAGCTCAAAGCACCAACAGAAATGACTCTATGTGAATAAAAGTATTTAAAAGGTAATCAGTAGGAAACAGCATCTGATGATTATGTTTTGGATGTGTAAAAAGCGGAAATTACAAATTGAGAGTGCAACTGAGATGTAACCTGCTGCATTTCCCTCAAATCCAGATTTATCATTGCCTCCTATTCCTGAGTTCGGTTCAGTATCTTGCCCCAGGGTGCTGAATGACACCCTCAGGGTCCTGCTGCAAGAGAACAAAAGCTTTTTCTCTCAGCTAACCAATAAAGAGCAAGTCAACAGCACTCCAGGAACACCTATTAAAGCCTACCAGAGTCTAATAAAAACAGTTACTTAAATATTAAAGCCATTTCATTGCTAGTGGCTGGAACATGAGAAAGCAGGCATTTCAACTGTTCAAGCCTTTATCAAAGGTTTAAGAAGAAAATTTGTGCTATTTATAGGCACAAACACAGAAGCACTGTGATTCCCAGCCCATTTTATTGCTAACATCAAAGAAAATTAATCTTTATACCAATTATTTCTTAAATCCTGCAACTGCAATTGGTATCTCAGCCCCCTGCATCGGCACTACTGTAACCAGCCACACAAAGGACAAACAGCCCAAACCAGACCGTGGTCAGTCAGAATCAGTAGTATCAACTGTGGAGTCAGTGTTCATAAATTCTTTTAGGGTGTTAAAAACATCAGAAACACCATTTGTGTTTAGACAGATGTAAAGGCACAACAGATTATGAATTTACAAGGTTTTACATAAACAAAGGGTGCAAAGGGAGACAAAAGGAAATGGGTACAAATAAGAGACTTCAAACTTCTCACCACTGAATTCAAGATAAAAACAAAACCATTCCTAAAATAAGCTTGCCCTGACTCCATAATTACACCAAAACTTTGAGACGTTTACTTTCCTTTACTCTGAATTCTAACATTGATCACTAAAGTGAAGGATCATTTAATGCTTTCCTCCTCTCCTGTTGCACACCATTTCCATCCTAAAACCAAGCAGCACACATTGTTTCAGTTCAGAGACAGTTTTTGTTGTGAAAGGCTTAGCTTCACTGTAACAGCTGTGGGTTGGAGAGAAAAAAGTGCTCATTGTACTGGGAATTTTGGTAGCCCTCAGGTAGAAATCTGCCACAAAGAACTTAATTTTGGACTGCATGTGGATATGCTCACTGCCTGCTCTCTTCCCTCTCTGCTCACCTGCCTCCAAAACATTCCACACTCCATCAAGGTTTGCAAGATGTTCTTCTTCATGTACTGATTATTCATATGAGTGTGCAGTCAAAAGCACTCAAGTGTAGGTTCTACTTTATTTCATTCCAATCTAGGAGACTTCTGCTTTTTACTTCAAAGAGTATTACACCTCTTACATTTACACCTGTTCATCTAGTTCTTTAAGCTATTTATGGATGTGCCTAAGCATACTCTTGTTCAGCAATCACTTAAACGTGGTTTGTTTTTCACTGAGTGGGGAAGCAGTGCTAATTAACAACTTTGTAGATCCTTTGACAAAATCCTTTTTATAACATCACATTAAGAAAGTTATTAATACCTGTTAATATACATCTAGATTATTTTTCAAAGTAACTTAACAGGTCTAAGATGTGTACGTATGATCTAAATATCATAAACCAATGGTGCAGTAATCCCTGTCTTTCCTCAACTAACTTTCTCTTACAGTCACATCAGCAATTTCTATCACATCTAACATTTAGGTTCAACATACTTCCATAGCAGATTTATCCTTTACTGTTCAATATACACTGGATAATTATCAATTGGCTGCAAACAACAAACTTTTTATGTTAAAAAAAAAAAAAAGTTACAGAGAGATGTGCAAGTTTTGATAGTGTGCAGGACAGCATCAGAATTTCTCAGAACAGCCCCAGAGACAGCATTAACACTGTGAGGGTGAACAGGACAAGTACATCAATAGCACTGGAGTTACACACACTCTGGAGAGGTAGGTGGTAAATGCTGGTCTTGACACTACTCAGAGAAATTCATGGCATACAGCATGAGTATGCACCAGGAATTTTCTCACACAGATGGGAATGCTCCATCCTCTTTCCAATAACCAGGTTAAGGCATACCCAGCTGAGAAGCAAAGGTTACTGAGACACAGTGCCTGCTTAAAAGAGAGGGTTCAGGTACAATCCTGGTAAGCACTGCAGTGGCTAACCTCATTTGAAAAAACAACTAAGTGTTGACCAAATGGTAAAAATCTTAAATATATCTTCAAAATGGTTTGCTATGTAACAAACAATTGAAACTTTCACATATTCTAAGAATCCTCCTCTGTAAATACAGAGATATAAGAAACAGGGAAATGAATGCCCAAGAGTATGACAGCAATGCTCATCTACGAAAGGCACAACACTCATCATGCATCATCCAGTTCTCTTCTGCAGGCAGACCATAATTATGTAGCCAAAGAAAGAGAACAGAACAAAATGAGCTATGACACAGCACCAAGAAACAGCAGCTTTGACCTTTCAGCATCCTGAGCAGCAACTTGCTGTAGCTCAACTAAGGAATCATAAAATAGAGCCACACATCTCATTTACTCTCTTATATCAAACTGAGATCAACTACTTCAATGCAATTCTTCTTACATTTTCCTCCTAATGATTTTTATAGAGACTACTGAAATACTACTAGAAGCTAATGTACTGTAGAGTTTTACTATTAAACAAAAGATGGTAGACTACTTTTTCTAAAAAGCCAAAGGTTATCCTGGTAGCATAACTGGATTCCATTCAGAGTTTAAGTTTTCATCATTCGTTTATCTTTCTCATTAAAGAACTTCTCCATGATAAATTTCTTTTAAATAATTGATTTTAAAATGTATGACAATACAAAACTCTTAATGTGGTTTAGCTTCTCTGATTTCCTAATTGGTACCAGACAGAAGTAATTATAACTAAAATAAACACATTTGTTTGACTTTGCCGTCCCTTCAGTGGTCCCTAAAGCTTAAAGAACCCTGTAAGATGAAGTAGTATATTTCACTGAGGAACAAAAAGGAAAACAACCACTGAAATTTGGCTCATTGTTTCCTGGTATTACACAAGTAGAGTGATTTGGGGAGTAAAACTACCAAGCTCATCATCTTGAACTATCCTTCTGCTGTAGGAAAAATGAGGTAGCTTGCCTCCAGAGCAATAAGAATTTTTTCTAAGACTGCTTCACATTGCATCATCATGGATTTTGAGCACATCTCATGTCAGCACTATATGCTAACAGATACACAGCACAGTGCCTTGATCACATTCCCAATTTGCCTGCTCACCATGCCAGGTGCTTCTTTCTGCATCATTAAAAAGTCAGATTTCAGCATTGTGCAGATAAGGAAATTTGTCTTCAGCTTCTGGGGTACAGTCTTGAAAACTAGGAGTTGAAAGTAGCCATTAGGAGGTACCAAAAAAACAGGTGCCAAACTCTGTTGGCACAGACAGAAAGTTTAGCCCAGTCTAAGTACACTTTTCCTCCCCACCTGGTTAGGAATCAAAGTGTTGTCAGCTCCCAATAACTGCAGGGGTCTCACAAGATTAAGTGCCTTTCTTGAAGGGTGTGCTGCAGAGAGAAGCATTTACATGATAATCCCAGCCTTTAAAGTAGGGCCTCTGGCTCTCATGACTGCCAAGATAGGCTTTAGAAGTCATAATGGCTCACAAAATAGAGGGCAACTAAAAATAACAGTTCCTCATCTCATGATTCCTAAGTGAGACTCATGTTCTTTGGATACCTGATGATTTCAGCAGGGAGAGTGTCAAGTTTAACGGGTTCCAAGTGTGCAAATTGCCTTCCCCTGAATCCCCTGTCTATAGATGCTTTAAAATACTTCTAATTCTTTTAACAGCAGGATACTCATAGCATGAAGAATTACTTCAGTACTACTTCAAAATCAGTACTTAAAACTTATTCTTCACTTTGCAGCAGAGCTGGAAGAAAAATAAATCTGAGCATGCTGTCCACTCAAAATATGCATTTCACAGCTCAACCTGCCAGCTTCTTTCTCCTGAGTCAGCAGGAAACTGAAGGAGACAAAACAGCCTCCCCCTAAAAGCTTCAAGAGGTTAACTTGCCTGATTTGATATCCTACCAGTTTCACAAGAACTGAGCAGAGAAAGTAGAGGTTTGGCAGGAGATCAACACTTTCTAATTTAAATGCTAAAATTTCCAGGCTTTTTAACCCTCATTTTAGAAAGCTGATAGATTTGTTTGTTCCTTTTCACTCTGTCAGTGGATCTTTTTAGAACAATGCCATTTAACATTGGGATAAAGGTGAGTGTGCACATCAGCCGGTTTGAATACGTTGCTTAAGGAACAGAAAGACAAATGCAAAACAACTCAAGAAAGAGCTAGAGAAGAAATGTTGAAAAAAAGTGTGGGGCATATTTTAAGATTGGTGCTTTTCTGTAAAGGGGAATGCAATATTTGAACTGCAAAAAAAAGGGTCTGGTTTGTACAGTACTTATTTTTCTGCAGAGGAAAAAAGCATAAAAATAAAAAACATTTTTATGAACCGTCATGCTGTTCTGATCACTTAAAAAGTTACATGCAAACAAGGCTACTCATTAGCATAATCCTAGAAGTGATCTAAATGTGATAAACCATTAGTTCACTAATTAAAAGTGGACATCACATAGTGGCCGCACACAAAGTATTCATAGGAACATTTCATTCATTTCTTAAGACACCAACGGCAAAAAATTTAAAAATAAGTGTGTCCCATTTGCAATGGAGAAAGGACAATCCAAACCCAAAGCAAAATAGCCTTACATTAAAAAAATAAAATAAAATAAAATCCCTGTTGGAATGGTGTTGATGATCTAGAAACAGAGCTCCCCAGAAAGCAGTTAACTACCCAGTTTAGAGTACTTTTCATATACCTTTCATTATTTTAACCATTATTTTGCCATTTATTTCCTAATAGTCTTTCCTTAAATTCACCCAAAGTGACTGGAAGTTTCAATGAACAAAGAAACAGGAATAGAGACTCAAGCATTTGGATCATAGTCAGAAAAAGAAAAGCTGCTGCCATACGTTAAATGCATAGAAACATGTCACTTCAGAATTGAATTCAAACTTCCTCAGTGTCTGCAATTTCACTTTAAGAAGTGTAGGAAAATATGAAGACATTTTAATATCAGTTTCAGTACTTTTTTAATATTATCTAAACAATTATTTTACAGCAAACAATGACTCCACTCCTAAGTGACATACATAAATGTATTTACGCTTATATAAAAAAGCAAGATCAATAGAAGTTCATCAATATAAGCTCAAAAATAAAACCAGCACTCTCTGCTATAGGATAAAAGAGGAGAGCAGACAAGTGAGAACAAACAAGAGGAAAGAAAACCAAAAGGATGTTAAATTATAAAAAAACACTGAAGAAGTCAGCAAAATACACTAAGTCTCCAGAAGGTGGGGAAAAAAGCAGAAGGGCCAGCAGCTTCATCTAATGTCCAAAATACTTTTGATACTAATTTACATAACGAGTTTTGAAGGTAGTGACAAAATAGTGGGTTATCAATAGGAAACAGAGGAGTGGAGTGTAATGGACTGAAAACTGATAAAAAAAGATCTCTGGCTATTCCTAGGCTGTTTGGACAGCATACAATCAAACAACTTTCCATCAACCTGGAAGGGGGAAAAAGCCATGTCAGGGAAAAGAGAAAAAAAACCCCCAAATGTACTGTTGTTAGCTACTATGCTAAACTCCAAATAATACCACTGTGTAATCCTTTCACTAAAAGCAAATTAAGAAGTACGGTAGGCACTTGGTTACTTAAGGAGGACAATTCTGATTCCAGTAACTGTTGAATAAGGGCTTAGTTCTTTGCACTCAAAGTCCAATCAAAAAGAAATACTGAAGATTTAATGAGGACATACATTATTGTTCATCTCCTGTTCTGCTGCCATACAAATCCTCTACAAAATCTCAAATTGTTAACAAATAGGAAAAGCAAATTACAAGAAGTTCACTCAAAGGTCAGCTGTCTGCACTCAGCCAAAGATGCAGAACCAGAAAGAAAGTTTTCAATGGAACCGTATTCTGTGAAAGGATTCTGATTTAGCATAATCAAAGTGCTTTGGGAAAAATGCACCAGTTTTGCCAAAAAAATTGTGAGGTACAAAAGCCAAAGGACGAACCTTCTGAGGACAACAAAATTTATTTCAGCATTCCATGAAGGAAATGTGGCAATGCTTCATTTTAAGTAATGCAGTATTAATTGTGTATTACATTATGACAGCATAGTTATCAAAAGAAAACCATTTTGATCAAGGACATTTTTGTCCATTCATGGAGAATTTGAAAATGAATTAACAGGGATATTACCCGAAAAGGAGAAAAATACTGAAGGTTTAAACCCTTCACAAAATACATCAGAACATGTGGTGCACTGCAAATAATATGGCTGATCTTCCCATAGAATTACAACTGTTCTAGAAACACTGTATACCACTACTATTAGTGTTTCTTCGTAGATTTTGTTTTTTTATTAAGAGGGAGTGAACTTCACAAATACTCAGTCAGCAGTATATTTCCAACTGTCTAGGATAAAATTGACCCACACTAACCCACATTACTCATCTTGTTCCATGAAGACATGATATCCATTGGATAATCCCTTGCTATGGCTATGTAGATTTCACTACAGTGTATCAAATACACTTTGGATTTTGCGTGCTAAGTGATTCTTAATGATCTAACACAATTAATTCAAAATAAAAATATCCAAAGTTTTTTATTCCAAAGCAATATTACCTGGAGCAGATACACAATGAACAGGGAGTAAGAAATTCAGTTACTATTTCGGTGCATCATCCATGTTCACTCAGCTGTAATGGCATGAGACTATGAGATAACAGGAAGAAATGTGAAAGCTAGTTCACTTAAGATGCGTATTTTCACGTAAGATTTCAAAATAGCAATACTTTTCAATAAAATTGGTATCATTCATATTACATAATATAGCTCTCATATGATATAGAATTAATAGTCTTATACAGACATACCTGAATAACTTGATGGATGTCATTCATCTTTTCAAGGACCGGCAGGTGAAGTTGTGGTGGTTCCTCTGAGACTAGATTAACTGTTGGAATTTGGTTTCAGTAAAAGGGTGAATACATCTTGGCTGTTTTTTAGGTTGTGACAGGCAGCAATCTAACCCTGACGGAAGGGAGTTCAGCATAGATTTACCTTGTCAGGGCAACAAGGACTCCAGTGCCTTGTGGATGACTGTATTTGGAATGTGGATGTGCTTTATTACAGAATAATTCTTTTACAGATCTCACTTCTCCCCAGAAAGCCACTCAGACCTGAATGTTTCTTAATTCAACCATGCCTCTCCATCACCTCTTCTCTATTCAACTTACTTGTCCTAGCAGCCTTTTCCAACCCTTACCCATCTGCCCCTCTCTCATGCTGTTTTTAAATACTCAACTTATTTCACACAGTCCCACAGAGGAAAAAGTTCAGTATGAAGCAAGAGCAGACTTGCAGACAACTAATGGAGAATGCAGATGGGAAGAGAACTGAATGTCATTTTCAGAGATCCTCAAGAGGAGCAGTATTTCTAGGAAGAGCAGTGCATCCATGTTGTCTGAGGAACTTCCCAATACATCAAAATCCCCTGTCCTAGAGGAAGGATTCCATCTGTGTTTGACATCATTTCCCAGACAGACTATCATAGCTATTCTCTTGATTAGCAAATACCATGGAGTGCTTTGCAACTGTGTACATCAGCCCTTCCCATGCATCACAGACTTTCCATTGCAAAAGTAAAGCAGAAACCCCTCTACAGAGACTTAGACAGGGTAATAATAGTGTCAGCCTGAGGCTGTAGCCTCTTATCTGCCCAACTGCTAAACAAAAATTATATTTAAACAGCAATGGTATAATAGGTGTTTATATCACAGCATGAAGACATGAAAGAATCTGGAATGCCATATTTTCTAATATCTATGGAATAAGATTTTGCTTTATTTATTTTTAAGACTACATTCTACTGACTGAGCCATTTTCTGCATTCTAACTCTCCCAGAGCTGTACTTCACCACTAGTTATTACAAATTCACACAATCACAGAATTGTCCAGGTTGGAAAAGACCTTGAAGATCATCCAGCAAAGCTTACTAAGGGAGAAGCTGCGTAACAGATAGTACTCTAGCTCTTGCAGCCATCCCTTTAGTTTTTCATTTTGTTACCTAGCAGAACATAGTCGGCATGCATGAATAAGAGCAATGTATTGCCATTGCAAATATTTCTGTATCAGCACCTACTAGTGACAAAACACTGTGGTTTTCTACACAGTTTGCAAATGGAAAGAACATTTATGTTTCCTGGGATCTTCTGATAGCTGAAAGTATAAAGCAAAAATAAGACAAAGTAAACTGTAAATGATGTATCAAATATTCAACCACAATATTCAACCACAAGTTCTGTTACTGGTGACTAGCAGTTAGAATCACAAAAAAAAAATCCCTGTAGTACTGGAGGCCCTTACATCAAGAAAAACATGAAATTCAAGAAGTTACAGAAACTCTTGTTAACTGGGACATGGCTTTTTTTTGTTCCATATGAAATCCAGAAGGATGACAGGCCATTTCTATCAGTTTCTGAACCACCTTTTTAGGCGTCAAGACCAGAACTGAAAGTTATTTTCAGTTAATTTTGTACAGCTGTTTGTAGACAAGTGCAGGAATTCTGGAATTGCTGGCAAAAAACCTGACAGGCTGCTTTGTGCCTCTGGTGAGAGAGCTACAGTGTGACTCAAGACTGAAAACAGGAGGAAATGGTGTTTTGTTTCCCGAGAATCAATCACTATGGATTGCCTGACAAAATTCTCTGGCACTGGAACAGAAGACAATAAAGTAGATCTATTAACAAGCCTGGGAAGCACAGCTGAGGTATACAATTTTCCTCATGGAGGTAAAAGTTCTCCAAATCCTTTTCCTATAAGGCCTGAGAGGTTCACAGCACATCACAGAGCTTTAGGGAAAAAAAAAAAAGAGTAAGAAAGCAAGCAAAAATGGTTAACAGAATACAGAAAGAGAGAAGACTTTATATTAGACAATTGGCAGGAAAAGAAAAATAAAGACCTCACATACATGACAACTGTCACCAGAAATAGAAAAAATCCATACATCTGAAATAATGATATTCTAGCTTTTCTGGAAACTGATAAAGACTTTATTTAATCTAGGTAGCATGTCAGTAAAATATGGAGTTTAAATTGTAATAGTAAAAACAGATGAAAAGATGCACCTGGACCTGCCAAGCGACAGACAGAAGCATGTCCAGTTCTGCTGGTGAGGGCTAGTGGAGCCTTCCCATTCTGCTCCATTATCAGCAACATGAGAGCACAGCAGGCATCCATCGTGTACTCTCCCCTTCTCTCTGTTGCAGGCAATGTTCACCGAGCTACATGCTACAGAAATGCTGTCTGGCCAGCTATTCCCCACCCACTGGGGATGAGCATGCTCTGCAAGGCCATCTAAAGCAGACCATAAGAGCTGGAAATTAAAGCTACATTTCCCAAAGAAAACTTATGTAGAAAGTAAAGTCAAGGGACATTTTCCAAGTTGAATGTTTGGCTAGTAACAAAATTCAGCTACATAAAGTTCCCACTGAAACAGCTGCCTCATCGTTATGATGAGTGCAAGACAGAGTCTGGCACTGAAGAGAGAAAAAAGGTAAAGTCTACTGCACATAATTAAGACCACCTTCTGAAAATAAGATGGGAGAGTGAAACACCTTCAAGAACCTGTTGAATCTGGACATCAAAGAAAGTGTGCTGTTACTCCCCTGCCAAGAGTACTGGAAAAGTCTCAGAAAGTGATTTGCTAGGTCCACAGTAGAGATAGATGTAAGAAAACATTAAAACCCAGGTGAAATGGTAAGCAGGTGACCCATTTACTATTCCTTAACAAGTTATCAAACACCACCAGATCTGAGGAACTGACTGCATAAACATTCTTAGCTCATGGGAAGCATAAAAATAGATTGGCTTCAACATCATGAGGAAAGCGTTGCCTCATGTTTTCCTGTCAGCTCTGGTTCTTACCAAACGACTATGCCCTTTCATCATCAAACTCTTAACCAGAAGGCCCTATGGACTGTTTGCCTTTGCAGACCATTTACCATGGCCTTGCAGGTAACAGCAGTCTGCAGACCAGAGTTTCTAACTCTGGGTCT
The DNA here is from genome assembly GCF_965140245.1 of Athene noctua. Taxonomy (NCBI): domain Eukaryota; kingdom Metazoa; phylum Chordata; class Aves; order Strigiformes; family Strigidae; genus Athene; species Athene noctua. The sequence goes on from NC_134044.1 coordinate 8,341,903, forward strand.
AGCAGCAGCATGGAATCGCTAATGAAATCGCTAATGAAATTAGCTAAAGTAATTTCAAAAAGCCACATGGTGAAAAAACAGCATCAAAACATTAAATCCCTTTTAGCTAAAACCTAAGAGCAATATCTTTAAAAGTGAGAAGTAGAAACACCGCATCATCTAGTAACAATTATTATCTCTTAGGATCTACTGCCTTGGAAAACTTCATTGAAAAACACAAAACTAAACCAAGGCATAATGAAGAAAAAAAAGGAGTTACTGACAAAAGAATCTTTACTAACACACATTGACAACACCCAGAGATAGTGGCAGACCTGGGATGTTAAGCCAGTTTATTTTCCTAGGACATTTTGAAGATTTATGAATTAGAGACATGCACAATGGCACAGACATGTAATATATTACATAAAGGCACAAAATTATTATTAACCAGCTAAGAATGTGTGCATTAAACTCTCATCATCCTGTATGCATCCACTATGTTTCCATTCTCTTGTATGCACTGAAATGTACGATTACATTAATCTTTGATGGTGTAATTACTCCTAGTTGTAATTAGTAACAGCTGCGACATTCAGACTGAAGTTCTATAAGCAATAAACTTCTCCCAGAGTTTAATAAAGAGAGTCTTTTTGTAGTTTTATGTTGTGTTCATGAAACTCTTAAGGAAACTTCATGCGTTAAAATACATTCTCCACCTTCTTTCTACAAAATTAAGGCTCCAATACCTCTATTTACAGAATGTTTTATGATTACTATTTTCTGTGCAGTCCCAATTTTCTCCCACTGACTTTTTAAAGTCTCTCTACAGGTGCAACAAGCAGCCTACAAGTTGTAAACCTCAGGATCCAAGCCTGCTTTCACAGCCTTTTTGACTGAGGAACGGCTAAAGATGAAAACTTCCCACTGAACATGCAGACAACCTGAAACTATGTAGTTGTATAAAATATAACTATAAATATTCATAAAGAAACCACTTATTTAAATTCAAGTGTTGATTTTGAAGCTCAGATAACAATTGCTTGACTGTAACATGGGTGATTTCATAACTGCATAGTATAAGAAAAAACATTCAATTAACTAGACTACTCCAGAGTTCCAGCTATCTTTCATGTGACAATAGTTCCACTGAACTCTGTTCTACTGCCAAAACACCTTTTATTTCCTCCGACGATTTCTGGAAGAAGCCTGTATACTTTGAAAAAAAAAAAAAAAAAAAAAAAAAAGCAGTACAGCACACACTTGTTTACTTTCAGATTCAAACTAAAATTATTTTGTTTACTTTTCCATTTGAGAGAGATTTTTTACCTGAAGCTGCTGGGAAAAACGAATAAACTACAAAACCCATCAAAATGCTGCATTTGATTGTCCGAATCTATGTTTATAGCTACAGAATGTAGTTGAACTTTATGGAGGAATACAGAAGACTATAAATACTACATTTATGTTTAAAAAATAGGTCAAAAAGTCTTTGCCAAGTATAGCTTGACAATGGAATAATGTAAATTCATATCAGCTGTAATAACTGTCACAAAAATACACCAAATACTGCTGAAGACTGTAAAATGCACAATATAATTCTGTATCTTTCTTACCAGTTGACTAACTTAACTTGAAATATAATTCATGTATTGGGGTGGGAGGTAGGGGGAGAGGGAAGGCAGTGAAATTGAGACATATCAATGCCTTCATTTACTTTTTTTTAAAACTAGGAAGTCTTGAGATTTAAGAAAAAAAGTAATTAGAAAGCTTGTTTCCTTTGTTTAGAAAGCAGGAAGGCTTAATCCACTAAATTTCTAATCTGGAAAAAGAAAAATACTACTAATCTGTATATTAGTAAAATCAGAGATCACTAGGGAGCTCTCTTTCTTAAAGAATTCTTTTAAAAAGAACAGAAAACAGCAAACAATTAAAAAACTCAAAAATAATTTATCAAACATCCCTCATCAAGAAGTGATGCATAAGAACAGAAGTCTGGAGCTCACCCATTTCATCTCCTCAGGCGTCCATACAATAAAAAAGGCTAACAGCACCGCATACATATTCATAACAATCTTCTTGCTTTGCATTAGGCAACTTCATTCAAATTCATTATACTGAAATCAAAGCCAAATTCACAGATTTTATGCTCATTTAGAGAATAAAAAAAGTCTTTAGGAGACACTATAAGCAGTTCATAGATGAGGATTATGAAATAATTCAGATTCGTCATCGTAGATTATATCACAGACAAACATGGATGAAGATGTAAAAGGCCAAAGCCTCTCTATTGACCTTGCCAGGATTTTCTCAGATCACTCTGCCTCCTGCCATAAGCCATCATATCCTGGGATTGTGCCTAAACCCAGACACAAAAACTGAGGACATCACTGTCCAGCTATTGTCTTGGGAAAACCATTCATTACAGCAATTATCTGGTTAGTTTACTTCTATAACTGGTATCCTAAACAACCTTTGTAAATACTGTAACGCCAGTACCAAAATTATGACAGTTGCCCAGGAGCTGTATTTGAACATCTGAGCAACCTGGTGCTCACAGCCATGGCTAAGTCACCCCTTCAGTGCTCCAGCTGAAAGAGACAAAACTCATGCTGCAGCACTGGCTCCATTCAGCTACTTCCTCTTGTCAAACATCCCTTCAGACTGGAAGGGAAGGCAGCTCAAGAGCCAACAGCAAGATCAGCTCCGAAACCCAGAGTCAGGTTTCTGACAAGCCCTTGAAACTGTGCTCGCAGCGGAGCTGAGGGATGCTCTGCAGCAGTTAGCTGGCGGGTGCAGCGGGGAGAGGAGGGGCAGGTGTGCGCATGAGCTCTCTCGGCAGGACACTGTTGATGATGATATGCTGTTGGGATACCAGAGTTTACACTAACACGCTATAGGTCACTCCCGTGGAGTCCAGTGAAAGCATTTCCCTTCCCACTCCTTTTCAGTATCTAGATGCAGCTAATTTGTGAACTGAAGTGCCAGGAATAAGGAGATAACACTACTTATGCTTCGTTGTATGATCACCTACCAATCAGTATATACTGATAAAAAAAGATACATACTGAGCTCTCATGATGGTTAAGGAAGCAAGGAGGTGGGAAAAAGAAGCATGAACTTAGTCAATGTAACAGTCTTTTTTTTTTTTTAAAAAAAAAGGAATGTCAAAACTCATTATTTCAGATCTTACGATTGTCAGGCTAATACTGCTATGGTTAAAACACTTGGTTTTGAAGCTACTGATGCTGAAAAATCATTGACTATACATGCAATAAGTGGCAAAACAGAAATTACACAGTGTATTAGTGATGAGATAGCTTGACATCACATATCAGAACATTAGCTTTCCTGGGCTCAGAGTTTTCTTTTTATTTAATATTTTTTTCCATGCTTGCACAGCCAAAGAGCTTGTTGAAAACTGCTTTAATAAAATTACGCAGATACAGACCCAGCCTGTATTATAAATCCCTGAAAACAGAAATTAATAGTGGAAACACAGGCAGAAACTGAACCATCCATCATAAACAGTCATGTAATTACACTGTGTAGGTAGCAGAAATGCATTTACTGACTTGCATGCTGCAGATCCACATAATAGCTATTAACACCTTAGGATACATATTTCACATCCCAGTAACACTTCCCTAGCTGTTTGTCATCCGCTGCTTTCCCCATTTTTTCTCCTTATCCCCACAAAAGACAAAACCCACAACAAAAAAAACCAACACCACCAAGCAAATAAACTCGGCACAGCACTCAAGCCTACGGATCTGTAGTCCATTTGCAAGGATGCATTTATCCATCAAAAAGCAGATCCAAACCAGAAACACTCAATTTACATGACCAACTCTGAGCTCAGATAAACTAAATATCCAGATGTCAGACAAAGGAGCCATGTTCTTTGAAAAACAGCCCAAATTGGATTTAAAATACTAAACAGATTTAATTATTGAAATGTGGGCATGGATCTAATTGGCTGCAGATAAAGAGGACAGCCAATGCTACAAAGTTGTTCACAAAATTTAAGCTCTCTGCACATTTCTCTTTTCTCCAGAGCTGAATCCTGCAGTTGATTCATCTTTGCTTTTGTTCACCATGTGATAGTTGCGTCTCTCAAAGCAAACAATAACTTCTCAAAGAAACCATTAGAAACAGATACTGTTGGCCTGAACTGAAACCTGAATACCATTTCAACTAGGCCATATGCTGAAACTCAGCAAGAAAGCAGCTGGAGAGTTTATTCTAACCAGATAAGCTAAGCACCTATGCTAAGCATGTCTTTTGATACTCCGTAGAAACCTTTTTTCACTACCCACTTTTTTTCTTCCTGATACCTTTCAGAGATGACACTGAGAACTTCAGATCATATTTTATTGAGGTAAATCAACTGCCAATGCATCAAGCTTAATTTTTTTAAAAAACCACACCTTTTAGGTTGACTTTCTCTTCCATGTTAAACTGTCTCTTCTTCTCTTAAGAGGACTGATGAATAATCATTCTTAAATCCCAAATCCCATAAAATAGGCACCAAAACTAGAATTAATCCATCGACTACCTGAGGCTCATTTTAAACTTTGTTTTTTATAAAATGCACCTTCTAGATTTACAGAAATAGAGCAGAGAGAAAAAATCCTATTTTATCCTGCATCACAACATAAAACTACAGATCTGTAGTCATGGAACCCTGCAAAAAGGTCTGCCATTGCTGAGCTCTCTGCAAGCTGAAGGTTTTCAATGGCCACCTTCTCTCTTGACATTACCAGTTCAAAGCTGTACTATATGAGGTACATTTATGACTAGCACTTTACTGAAAATTGAGAGATGCAGAGGCAAAAAAACCTACTGAACTGCCAGATGGCAGTATACCAGTGATCTTTCTTCTGGTAATTAGCCAAACTTGCAAAAATTTGCCTGGATGAATCCATCCCACAGTAATTATGCTGTCTGATCTTCCATCCATTTCTTGAAGGAAACATGTTCATTCAAATGGGAGTCTTTGAACTCTAATCCTCCTGAAGTGACAGGATCTACATCAACTCCAACAGGGCAAAGATTTTACCACCAATCCTCTGGAATAGAGTATTTGATAGATTTTACTGCATAAAAGCCTCTAAACTGGAGTATAATTACTAGACAAATAAAATTCAGTATCAGACATTTGTTTTCAGAAAAACTATAACCAATACAAACTCTGCTGGCTGCGTACATTTTTTTAATACTACTCAGTTGAGTTAAAGCAGACCACAATGTTCTGATCACCCTTGGTTTTCCCCAAACCAGCTGATGGAGGCACAGAATTCAGCATGGGGCCAGATCTGAAGGGTGAATTAAACCATGTCAATCATATACACACAGAAAAGTCAAAATCAGCTTCAATTTCCTTGAGGCAATGGTAATGAAAAGGAAAAGATGTTCCCCAATAATTTATCTTTCCTTGCTCTAAATCTCTTCATTATTCCAGGTTAGAATCTTGTTTGTCCATTTTTAAACTGATATTTTGCCTGAAAAAGTGCTAGAGAATTGACATAGAACAATTAGTATAATATTTTGTGCTAAGACTAATACTGAAAAATAATACTAACAGCTTTTGGCAAACTTGGTGGTATTCCCAACAGGTGAAGCACATGGAAAATAAAGGTTAATTACAATCTTTCATCAAAATCCACTCAGATCAAAAATCTAAATGAGAAGTTATTGTCAAGATTAAGATTTTTATGGCAGATTACAATAGGAAAAACCATCAGGCTAGCAGCTCAACTTACAAACCAGTTCTCTTTACCCTGAACTGAACTCTTCTTCTTCAGTATCACTTATTTCTATTTTGTATTTTTTTGTTTTCTCCAAAACTAGGCTATTACACTGCCAATTGACCAACAACTCATTCACTGATATTGATTTCTTTTTAAGCAGCTATCTTCTAACAATTAAAATAATTGATTTTTTTCTTGTCTCAGACTTTGTAAGAAAACATTCACTTGGAATAACTAAATAAAACTTTCAGTCAAGATAAAAAAGTACTTACTAAGTCAGCTGTAAAGGGTGAAAGAGAATGAAGAAAAGCTTCAGCAACCAGTACAGTGACCAGAACATTTTCTCCATCAAAGAACTGTATTAACTGTTCCTAGCCAGGTACCTTTTTTTTTGTCACTATGTCAAAAAAACAAATAAAACCAAAAGGAATTGGGGCAAAACTGGGCTCAAGCTTTATTCACCACCTTTGCAGTAATTTGCTCTCCCACCTGCTGGTGGCAATTAGCTCTCCATCACAGAAGAAAGTGGGCTTGTCCCAGCCCTCAAGAGAATGCAAATCACTTCCTCCCAGCAAATGCCTACTATATTCTATAGCAACATGCTGTAATATAAATGAGGCACACAAATTACCATTTGTAAACACTAGTTACTAAATCTTTCAGTGTTTTTACAAACAAAAAAAAAAGCTTTAGTACTTCTTTGGTTTTAAACAACATCATTAACCTGCATCACCCAACACAAAGGCTTCATCTAACAGCTTTTAACACACCCAGAGATACAAGGCAGAAAATATAGGGAGACTGAAAAATTAGATGGAGTTTACTCTAGGGTTTCTAAATCTCAGGGGTAGAGATCTCACCAGTATTAGCACCACACAAGTCAGCTTTCAGTCCTGCTGCTGCTACAACGCATAATGAGAGCATTATGGTGTTGGTGCACAAGAGCAGAGCAACTGATGTTCTCTACCTGGACTTGTGCAAAGCTTTTGTCACTGTCCCACATGACATCCTTGTCTCTAAATTGGAGAGACATGGATTTCATGGATGAACCACTCAGTGGATAAGGAATTTGCTGGGTGGTTGCTCTTCAAGAGTTGCAGTGAACATCTCAATGTCCCAGTGAGGAGCAGTGACGAGTGACGTTCCTCAGAGGTCGATGTTGGGGCCGGTGCTGTTTAACATCTCTGTTGGTGACACGGACAGTGGGATCAAGTGCACCCTCAGCAAGTTCAGTGATGACACCGAGCTGTGTGATGTGGTCAACAAGCTGGAGGGAAGGGATGTGCCATCCAGAGGGACCTGGACAGGCTGGAGAGATGGGCCCATGCAAACCTCATGGAGTTCATCTAGGCCAAGTGCAAGGTCCTGCACATGGGTTGGGGCAATCCCATGTGCAAATACAAGGCTAGGTGAAGAGTGGATTGAGAGCAGCCCTGAGGAGAAGGACTTGGGGCTATTAGTGGATGGAAAACTGACTACGAGCCAGCAACATGCACTTGCAGCCCAGAAAGCCAACCGTGTCCTGGGCTGCATCAGTAGCAGTGTGGCCAGCAGGTCAAGGGAGGGGATACTCCCCCTCTACTCCACTCTCATGAGACCCCCCTGCAGTGCTGTGTCCAGCTCTGGGGGCACCAACATCAGAAGGACACGGACCTGCTTGAGTCTAGGGGTGGCCATGAAGATGATGAGGGGCTGGAGCAGCTCCCCTGTGAGGACAGGCTGGGAGAGTTGGGGGTGTTCAGCCTGGAGAAGAGAAGGAGGATCCGGGGAGACCTTCTAGTGGCCTTCCACTACTTAAAGGGAGCTGCAGAAAAGATGGGGAGGGACTCTTTATCAGCGGGCATAGGGATAGGATGAGGGGTAATGTTTTTAAACTGACAGAGGGCAGATTTAGATTAGATATCTGGAAGAAATTCTTCCCTGTGAGGGTGGTGAGGCCCTGGCACAGGTTGCCCAGAGCAGCTGTGGCTGCCCCCTCCCTGGCAGTGTTCAAGGCCAGGTTGGACGGGGCTCTGAGCAACCTGGGATAGGGGAAGGTGTCCCTGCCCATGGCAGGGGGTGGGACTGGATGATCTTTAAGGTCCCTTCCAACCTAAACCATTCTATGAAGAGTGCTTGGTACCTGCAGTATTGCCCTCTGTCCTGACAGTGGTCTCTAGTTTGACACTGCCATCCCACCTCTGTCAAGCAATAGTGAATCAGCTCCTGCCTCTTGGTTTTCTGGTTAAGAAGCAGTCAGTGACAGAGTCTGGACACATTTTGTGTCTATCTTATGTATCTATTCCATAGTATGCTTACTCTGGTAAGATGCAGGCAACTGCTTCTGTTAGGAATTTCAGCTGAACACTGAAAATTTTATGGAAATACTTCATCTCAAGAACTGGGTTCAGTGAGAAACTGAGGCCACTTCCCAGCTCACACATTGCTCTCATACCTAACCCTGTATGAATAAAAATCACCATAAACTTTCTAAAATAGAAGTTAAAACTAAAATGTTAAGCTTTGATCCTAAATAAAGAGGCACATGCCTCAATTTACATACAGTAATTTGCTCCACTAACAGTGATTAGTGCAATTCATAGCAGGAAAAATAAACATCCACATATATTTTTTGCAACATTACAGCGTGAATGTTTCAAAACTCTAAAAAAATAACTAAGAATAATATATAGTAGGTAGGCAAAACCCAGCTGGTCATAGCAGACACTGTTTAGATCTAATGCCTAATAAAAGAATAAAAGTAAACAGAAACAAAAATGAAGAAACAGAAAACATGAAAATACTGTTAACGTGCTTATCTGAAGTACTAACTAAATCAGAAATTTTGAAGATAAAATAGTCAAAATCATTAGCAACACTTATGCAACTATTTTAGAAAGATTTACTCTAATAACATTAACAATGAATAAGTGTGGTTACATAATTGAATTACTGTGAAATTAAGTTCCTTTGAAGAAAGACACATAAGTAAAACCACTGTAGTATAAAATTGTTTTTCTTATTGGAAAATTAATTCATTATAAGAGACAAACATATCTAGGCGTTAAAGCAACGTAGTTATTTATATAGTTGAAGTTTTGTTGTTTATGGTGAGAAAGGATTTAAGGCATTAGCTGTTATCACTCATAAACTCAAACTTAAATCTGATTGTTCTATAAGGAACAGTTGAATCAAAGCAGACAAAAAAGCAAAACTATATATATGCATGGTTTTAAATTTTCTTGCTGCTAAAGCACAGCTTTTAAATAAGCTACTACTCCTCCAGAAAATGAGCAAATCTCTCACTGATTGAGAACCTTGTCCCAGCACATGATGACTGTGACAAGCTTCTTAACAGCCCAGTCTTTCCATTCTGGCACAATCAAATCATTGAATTTTGACATTAATGTGTTATGCCTTGAACTCTGCTTTGGAGGCACCACAGATGATAACCAACCTCTAACCCCTGCATTTCCCAAGGCCATGGCTGCTGAAATTACACTGAAATTGGTATATATAGAAAAATTACACCAAGTTGTATGCTTTTTTATATACATCACTAAAACGTTTAGATTCCCCTCAGAGAATTATGCTGTTAAATTTAACACCTGACAGTTTACTAGTTTTGCACATTAAACTTATCATTGCCTCATTTTATAATGCCACTGAAAGTGAACAGCTTAACTCCTTACCTAAATACTACCACCAAATTATACTCGGTATAGGGAGTCACACAGCACTGTTAATTATCTGATAATGCAGAACATAAGATTTTAATGGGAACCCCTACATCTGAACTGCTTTTGCCTTCTCCTTTGGTCTCTTGCCCAGGAATAAATGCAGCATTTTCTGGACTAGACATCCATATAATCCTCATTGTCTTTCAAACAAATATCAACTCAAGGTTATTACTTTTCTGAAATGCATTTTATGTAACACTTGGCACCTATCAGTGAGACAAAACCCTTTACTTTTCATGAAAACAGCAGCTGAGGTACAGCCCAGAATCTACTAAAAAAGACAGCAGCAAAAATTTACAGAGCACCAGGCTCCCTTGTGTGGCTGCTGCTATGGGTTGAAGTCCTTGAAGACGCTGCTAATACTCACCACAGCTGAGATGCTTTTAGTTTTAAAAATAATGTGTCAGGCCTCACGAGAAGAGGGCCCTATGTATATTGTGAGCATGACTGATCAGATACTGCCAAGAGATCAGACTCTTTATAGTTATATTTGTGCCTCAGAGAGGCAAGTAAAAAGATCTTCGACTCTCCACCACACAACCGTGCCTTGAGATCCTTAGTATTTTTCATCTCCATAAAAAAATTTAAGTCAAACAAAGAAATGCTTTGGAAGATTCAGCATTTCCATCTTAAATACCTGAAACATTTTTGCTTTTGAAGAAATTAAGGTACTGATTAAGCAGCAAATTATTTTGTTTTTTTTGGAATCAGCTATAGAGATCTTAAGTGTCCTTTAAAATGGATACATATGGCCATGAAAATAACCACTAAGGCAATTGTGGATTTCAGAGAATTTGCTACAAGCATTATTTACAATTTGTTTTCAGCAGCAGCATCGTCTGCACCATAGCAATCTTAATCAGAAACTGCAACACTTAATTCTGTCAGTATGCAGAATTCTCTCTCCTAAAAGCTCTTCAGCGTTTAGGTATCTTGGTATTGTAATCTTGTGTTCAACTAGCTGTAATTAATCAAGTCATGACATAATAAAAACACACGGATGTTTCAATTCAAAATGTTCAAACAGTAAGTACATAAAGTATATACTTAGCCAAGGAATGAAAATCTGCCTAGAAATTTTTACAGACCCCACTTAACTTACTGACATTTTAAAATGCCACATGTCCTGCAAATTTACCTTGGTGCAGGCAATGAATTTTCTTGCACATAAAAGACCATCGAGCCATGCTGCTCTGACAACTGAGTACCTGTAGTAACAACAGCAACCTCACAAAATTGTACTTTCTCATTTAGGAAACATATTTGCTAAGATTCCAGATGGCTAAACGTGTTCGAAATATGGGCAGTAGGTTAGTTGATAAGAATAAACTCAGTGGGGTGTTAGTTTCTCATCCCACATTTTTACAGTTTTGCTCAGTCCTCCATTACTACCCAAGCAGCTGCCATGCTCCCTTCGCTGAGAGGCACACACACTAACTGACACTGCAGGAGCAGCTTAGCTACTAAGAGGGAACATCTGCTAACCGAAATGAACCTTATTAACATCTTTGGCTTAAAATATAGATATGGACTTTCATGCTACCTAAGTTCCTAACTAAGTGGCTGAGCATCTATTAGAAACAGAGATGCCCATAGAGCAATCCAGAACCACCAAAATGATGAAACAGCTGCCAAAAGCATCTCTCTTCAGAGCCCAGCACAACCTAGATTTAATTTAGGGACCATAGTTCATTATGTAAATTTAGTTACAAATAGTAACGATTGAAACGACCTAAAACTCATTTCCTAAATCAGCCAGCTCTTTGCAGAATCATTTTGCCAGTATGACAACACTAGCTTTTGTTTCTTTGTTTCATTCTGCCTATGTAATCACAGCCATGAAGTATTTTTATCTGCAACACTATAGCTAGCACAGTGCATATGCTTCCCTTCTCCAGCAAAATAAAGCGTATTGGCAAAAAAGCAGACTTTGGCTAATGTAATTACCACTATATCCAATGCTTCTTCATGCACACAGAAGATAGACTTTGTTGAAAACATCCCTTCCCTTGACCACCACAGCTCTGCAAGAGAAAGTCCTGTAGCAAAGAACTCACATTCAGTATCTAAAAAAATAAACCCTTCTTTCTGTTACTGGCAGTTTGTTTCTGCCCGCAAAGTTGACATATCTTGGTCTATAATGTTTAATTATTACAATTACCATAGGTATGGCAGAAGGAGAGATGAATGGAGGATTTCTAGCCCCCACAGGCAACATTTTCATGTCTTAGGTGTTTTTGTAGGCCTTTGTTATCATTTGTCCATATTCTAACCTCTGTATGGCTTGACAGTGGTGCACAGTTATTCCCAATTTAATGTCTGTCTTCTATAAATACTAGCACGCCAGTTTCTCCTTCAAGGTAAGTCACACAACAGTTTATCAGTCCAGACTAAACAGTGATCCCTGAAGTAACATTCCTGCCTCCCTACAGTTCAATACTTTTCTTGCTATCGTTACTCTTTTTTTTTCCCCTGGCCAAACCTCTGGTATAGTCAATCAGCAGCAACACATCCACGTTACCCTGAAGGGTTTGAGCAAAAGGCTCTTAGAGGAATGCAGACCTCCAAAGAGAGTAACTACACATGCCCTGATGTCTCACTTTCCTAGCCCAGTTCTGACCTGAGTTTTACACTGACCTCAGAGTAAAATCAGGGTAAAGAAATTATGAATTAAACCCTTGGTGGAATAAGCAGAAAATAATATGAATGCAACAAGAAAGCATTTTCATTAGGATATGCAACACAAATCTTTCTCTATGACTAAACCCCTACTTGTTCAGCTGTTCCAATCACACCAAACACATTCATACAACTCGGTAAATGCTACTGCAAAGGTAAAGCAACCAATAATCATTTTCTGCTGGAAGTATGAGCATATGCATTATCATACTCTTGCTAAAAGAGGGGAAGTCTGATGTAAGGTGACACTACACACATCCAGAAGGAAAAAAGAAAAAAAGAAAAAAGGTAATTAAATTTCTGGCCGTCAGCCCAGTTAGCATTTACTCTAGGGAAGAAGAAGAAGAAAAAATGGTGCATGGGATTACACCTGGCCTGAAAAGGAGAAACATCTGCTGAACTCATAAATTATTGGATTAGTTCTGCTCCAGGAAGCCAGCCTGGTATACATACCCTCTACAGACCAGTTTAACTGTGTGCAGTAAGAAATAGAAAAAGTTATGCGGAATTAATTTCCCAGTAGAAACAAGGGGAAAAAAAAAAAAAAAAAAAGAAGGGAAACATGCTTAAATGCTGAGTGCAGGTTACTTCCACAAACTACAGTGTAGCTTGTATTTCACAGCACATTTCTCTGAAACGGTTAAAAGGACAAGCTGTAAGGACAGCTTGCAGAGACAGTTGATTTGACAGTTGAAATGGCTCATGCATTTTGTGTTTTTTTTAACCAAACTAGCTGATATACTACTAATCATTTTCCCAAAAGCCAGCCTGTGGAAAAAAAAAACAACAACTAACCAAAAAAAAACCAACCAACAAACTAAAACCAACCAAGTCACTGAATTCTTGCTGTGAACTGTACTGCACTTAGTCTGAACTGAACTGGGAGTGCTTAACTATGCCTTTTACATTTTGCAGACAAATTTGAAAAAATCGACTTGGGAACCAAAGGGTCAAAAGGACCTGGAGTGATCACCTGAACTCACATCTCTGTATGTAAGACCTCTTGTCTCTGGAAAACCTTACCAGAACTTGGTAATACAGCTCCTCACTGTGCCCTTTCCTACCCTGCCCAGTCTGAACATACACAAAGATGTGAGGGGAAAAACGACAAACAGCACAACAAAAGGGGGCTATGCAGTCCCAGTCCCTGTGCCTCCAGACAGCACTACATTATGTGATGTGAGGGATCTTTCATCTATGTCTGCACAGCACTACAGGTTCCCTTTACTTCCCTCCATCCGGCTCATAGGATTTGGAAGTCAGAAGTTGGAACTTGCAAAAACACCTGATGTCATGAAGGACACAGGACAGAACTAACAGATAATTTGCTACTGCAGTGCTGTGCTGCCACTGTCTCTGATCCACCACAGCATGGGAATTTGGCCCTGTACTGAGGCACTAAGCACCCTGTGGCTTGTCCCTGAGTACCTCAGGATAAGCACACAGCTGCGAGTGCACATCTATTCATGCAGGAAGAGCAAGTACCTTTACTTGCACAGATTTTGACTCCTCCCTACCAGAGTGCAGTTCTCACCATTTACACACACCTTCAAGGATTCATTCTCCTCCATCACAGTGAGCTTCCCAACTGTTGTACTCCATCTCTTCCCTAAATCCTTTTACTCCCTTCCAAAGACAGCCAAGGGTCATCTTCTCCATTACTGTAAAATACTAAAATGTACCTTTTATGCTACTGGTTTCATCCATGAGAGGAATTCCAAAATTATTCTTAGAAGTGGCATGTAGAAAAGGAGAGTCTAAAACTCCTCTGTTCGGTTTTCTTGAACTATTAGGTAGTCTCACAGGATTTTCCTCTCTCTCAGGTGAGTTCTTTTTCCAAACTGGGTGGGAGATAACAACGGTGAGTACACTAAAGGTATTTCAGAGAGGCAAATATCAGTACTATGCCATGCTGTATTTGAAGACAAAACTGGCACAGCATTTTGGGTGAAAAAATGTTGCTTCTTAATCACATTTAACCCTAAAAAGTGCAATACTTAAATGATTTTTTTGTCTGCCAAACTCAGTTAAATTCCCTGACAGAGTTAGAGCTAGATGTCACGGGCCAGCCTTTTCAATCCAACAGGGCTGTCCTGGTTTCCTTCTTTTGCATGTTAGTTAGGGATGAAGCCATCTTTAATTGATGCCTCACCTATTAATAACATTTCAATAGACTGGCATTACTACCTAGTTTATTTTGTAGAGTGACATTTCCAGACAAATAGTAATAATTAACATATATGTTCACCACCCTAATTACCACAACTAAAGGTAGCTGAAATTTTAATTGATCTTTGAAAACTGAAGGAGAAGCCAGAGATCAAATGCTCTGTAGGTATTAACTTCTTCACCTACATGTTCCAGGTGAAAACCAGACCATGTCATTATGTAAACAATCACTGGACTACTTCCAAGGTTATATCCTTCACAGCTGTGAACAGACAAAGAGCAATATGAAAACTCACAAAAAACCCCTACATGGCAAAGCAGAATTTGATTTGCATCAACCATGGTACAAAAGGACCATATCTTGAGGCTTGCCAGTAATAATTACAAATCAGCTTATAGACACAAAGTATGATGAAAGTCATTCCAGTTAAATGCTCATGAACACTGAGTACTTGCAAAAAGAAATCTTCAGGAAGTCATAACACTGACAGAGTTATTTATTCTCTGTATAGGAAGGCAGTGCTGCTTTTCTTACGTGATTGGAATTAATGCAGGCAAACAACAGTACAAAGAAAACTTCCAATGTTTATGCGTTTTAGAACATTTTAAGTTTCTTCCCCTAACTTGCAATATGATTTTTAGTATTTTTTTTTAAATAAATTATTCATAGTGCATCCTAGAGGATAAACATTTCACTATGAATTCCTCCTGAACTATAAAGGTCATAATATGAGTATTCAGTACACTGAAAAGCTTCAGTCCTAATGCTACAGTCATAATGCTGCCTTCCAGCTTCAGGCTCACAGGTACTGTAGAGAGAAGGTATATCTTGTCTAACCATAATTCCTTCTACTCCAACACACAGGAGAAATCAAGTCATTCATCTCTTGCACTGTTACTGTATTCTTTGTTTAAAGGTCATCTATACATTTTGAAGTTTCTAAACCCTTAGGTGTTTCTAAATAAAGTATTTCTAAATAAAGAGAATAAAGAAGTACTTCAATTATTTTCTAGAGTATGACTTCAAGTTGTCAGTCAGTTTCCAGTTCAGCTGAGGTAAACAATCTATTGGAAAGACACTGGATTTTTGTCTTGTAAACATTTAAACCAGTATATCAAGGCTTTACTTTTGTTTTTGCAAATTTGGTGTCTGCCAGCTAAACCGACCACCAACATCATTACAGTTTCATGACTGAGTTTGTGGGGAGAGGGTTGAAAGTCTTACTGCCTTACTTCTGTTACTTACTACAAGCAGGAGCCATTTTTGCCTTACACCTTTGATCACACCTGAGCTAATTATACTGCTGCGTGCTACAGAGAATCAAATGCTTTGTGAACTAATAAGCATGCAAACAGAAAACCCAAACAATACCTGGACAACACTCGCGTCTACCCTAAAACAGCAGTTTCTCTCTAGTGAAGGTCCTTGTGACCCATCAAAGCAGGAACAACAGAGCAGAACTCCTCTTGAGTCTAGAGAAAGCTTCCCTTTCAAGAAGGCAACTCATACATCATGTCATTGTGATCTGACAATGTCTAAAAACTACTGTGTTTCTGACAGCCCCTGAGGATAAGGGAAAAAACATAGTCAATTACCGAATCCCCTTCCAAAAAACCTGACAAGCAGAAGTTAGCCTGGTTTTGAGGAATTGCCTCAATTTCTGCAGATGTAATTTTGTGCCCACGATTATTTGCAAGTGTAAATTACAGGTCCAATCCAATACTTACTGAAGTCAACAGAAGAAGGTCCTATTGAATTCAAGAGGGTTGAAATAAAGCTACATAACAAAGTGCAGCTGCAAGAAAAAAATAGAAAAAATTTCCTGAATAACTGATGTTTGGGCCTGCAAATGATTTCAGATACAATTCAAAGTCCTCAGTGTAAGAGGTAAGATTGAGTTACAACTAAAATTCAGGACCAATAGCTGTCAACCCACTGGGCTGACAGCACTTTACTACTGTTGTGGAAGAAACTGATTTTGAATTACTTACATAATTATTTATAATAATTTTGCAACCTATCTTGTGTCTTTATGACCACATATAAGTAAATTCCACAAAAGTGGAAATGAGAAGATGGGCATTTCATGCCTTAATGATGTGTGTAGTAGGCACCTTGGATGCATTTATTTTACTGGACATAAAGTAATTTTTATGGCACACTCCCAACTAGTTTCACACAAATACAGTCAAGAACTTCAGCTAGCACTTAAGGGCAGCTCACTATCTTTACCTGCTTGCTGTGAAACAAAGATATCTTGATTCCCTTCATAAATGGAACTGACAGTTTAGAAGGGGTAAATATTCACATTTTAGTCTGGCTTACTTGAATTTTGAAGGAACTAGATTAGCTTAGCAATTTTTCTGTATAACAACAATATTAAATAAAGCTAAAAAGGAGAAGTTTAAGTCAACTAATAGCCTATATTTATGCTGAACATGAGTATTAAAATACTTAATTTTAAAGTGAAATAACAGTTCCTTTCATCATGGAAATTCTTGAAGTTTATCAGACAGGCACTTGAATACTATGGCCAGGGACACACTCAACTTGATGACTGATTTTACTGCATCTATTTCATGCCACTGTGTATTTATGAAATTGCTTCAGAGTAATAAAAGTACATGCGCTAAGCAAAGCAGAAAAAGATACTGATGTAGTAATTGAAAATTCTGGTAAGTTTTCACAGGACTTAGAAAAGCAGGAGATCTGATGGACAAATCTACAAATCAAAAGTACATATTTGTTAACAAAACGTTATAGAAGTAAGCAATTTTATAAAGCCTGTCATATTTGAGGCTAGATTGTCTCATTGGATAAGTAGCCTTTCCACACCCAACTGAGTATACACATCCTCAAGTCCTCCCCCAGGTGCTTGGGATAACCTCAAACTCCCAGGGAAGTTTTTGAAACTGACAAAAAGAGGCCCAGAAGGAAGGAACAAGCCAGGCTCCACAGAAGGTGTGTTTGTGCCCTAAAGAGGGGAAGCCCAAAGTCATCTAAAACTCTGAGCAAGGTGCCCTCACCTCCTATTCTTCAAAGTCAACAGATGAACAGCAATGATAAAATACAAAGAAGTGAGGAGCATACAGAATATCGCTTTGGGAGAAAGTGGTTGAGCAAAAGAACATTTAAAAATTAATCTGAGGCAGGTGACCAAGGAGAAGGAACTAATACAACACACACTGAACAGATTTTCTGCTCTAACACACACACATAACAACTCACCATGACTACTGCTGTCTTACTATCAGCACATTCACAGCAAAGCATTAACAGCACATCTGTTTCATTAAAAATAAATGATCAAATACAGGGATTATAAAACTTTATACTTCCATGAAAATAACTGTTATATTTAAAACGCACCTCAAGGTAACAGGAACTCACCATACGCACTGCTTTCCTTTCTACTGCAGGGACCATATACAGTAACAAAATTTGCTAGATTAACAATCCTAAACAGAGCTCGCTTTAGTTTCACATGCACGTTAATTTCCAATATACACCCATATCTTTTGCTAAGGATGCTATTGTTTATCTGATAAAAAAATACAAGTTTGATATTTATTTTAAAAACAAATAATGGAGTCTTTTTCCAGCACTGGGGCACAGACAGCTCAAAATTATTACATATTTGATTCCCTAACTTCTGTTGAATGAACTTAACTGAATGAACTGCATGAACTTAGCATGAACTTACACAGCAGTTTTACCAGAGTCAGCAGACTGGATTACTTATCTCTTTCAGACTACTTAAAGGAACCAGGCTCACCAGCAACCATAGGAACGTTAAGACGCTTATCAGAAGACATGAAGAAAAGGAAGCTTAGTGAGGAAGAAAAGAACATGACCAACAAATACAGACTCCCTTCTCTTTCCCTTCTGCTTCAAAAACCCTACAGTTCACTGAACTCTGAATGCATCCATGATCAGACCCTAGATAGCTCTGAAACGGAGAGGTATAAAGATGACAGAGTTTACATTTTATACATTGTTCTAGATATGTACGATTGATCTTCGAGTCCAGAGTTGGGAAAACTATTTCTAACTTTACAACTCTGTGCCAAAAGCTTTTTGAAAGTAATACAAGCACATTCATAAGTCTGCATTCCAGAGGCTCCTAAGTGCCATCTTCACAAGTAACTTTGGCACTTTATCCCCAAGTGTCTCTGATTTTCAGAAGCCTTTTAAGGTGTTTTCGGAAGGGTTTCAAATTAACCACAGATAATCACTGTTGCAATTACTGCCTCTTCACTTTTCCTTCTTGTTCAAAAGAATACCTTGAACAAGGACTTGGCTCTGAGACAGGCTTGTGAGATCAACACCACAAGATCTGAACAGACAAATTTTAAATATAGTCTTTGGCACATCAGCTGTACTGCAATTTCCTTTGGAGTAGCAAAATAAATGCATTCTTAGAACATTTCTGTTTCAGTACCATTTGTTGCCAATCTAGATTGCGTGAGGGAAAAAACGACATCACTGAACAACCACACAAGGTACAAGGAAGTATTTCCCCACCTGAAGTGACATAATATTCTGTTCTGACATACACTGAATTGAATTTCAAAGAAGTGGGATGAGACATCTCTGATATAGATCAACCTCTTCTCTAAAACCAAGTGGGTTTGTGCAGCAGTAAGAAGAGGTCAGGAACTCTGCTGCGAGCAGGTGCTAACATGTCCCCCTATTCCACTCCACTAACAAGAGCATATTCTTTGGCACTGACAACCTGTAATTGAGCTGACAAGCAGAGGAAAGAAGTCAGATAAGACTAATGGCTTTGTTTAACAGCAGTCTAAAGTAGCAGCTGCATCTAAAATCAGGCACTCTTTCTAGAAAAAATTAAATACAATTACTTATTTTTAAACATGAGAATTAATCTTACTAAAAATCATTTTAACAAATGGTAGTAAGAAACAGAGTCAAAACCAGGGCAGGATACTGCGTACATTCAGAGTATTCAAAGTAGCAAATGCTTCTTATGATGAAAATATCTGTAAAAGAAATGAAACCGTAATGTACTTTTGCAACTCTCATCCTAGGCGACCAGCAGAGACCCCACAGGATGCTGGCAGGACATTCTCATCTTTATGAAATAACCTTTTCAGTCAAAACCATACATAGCTGCTATCCAAAAGTATGATGCCATCTGATGATGTCAAACAATTACATTCCAATGTTAATCAGCAGACATCAAGCTGCAAAGGCTGCAACAAAATGTTTTATTCCTCTCCACAAACTATATTCTATCTGTAGAAGAACTATGAATATTTCATGATGCAGTTTTCAGAAGTGAATGTTTTATTTTCATTAACTTTTTCTATACTCTGGCTTCCAAAAGTCTTTTAAATCTGAATGCTCAGATATTTCTAGAGTAAATAAATGCACTGTAATCACCTAAAAGTACCAGGAGGAAATTTGTTTGAACCCCAAAACCTTGATCTGTGAATGTTAACTCATAATTCTTACATCTCTTGCTCTTAACAGACAACATTTTAGTAGCTTTATTTACACAGACTAATAACTTGGTGCACAAATAACTTACTGTGCAGTAAGTCCTCCTGACATAAATGGATATGCTATATTACTACTGTCTTCATTACTACAAAATTTATTGTGCTTAACTCCACATCCACATGCTCTGAGCAATCACTTGTGGATAAAGACTCCAGAGCCAGTAAGGCCACCTCAGTGCACATAATTGCAAGCACATACAGTTTTTGAAGAATCTAACTTTTAAGAGGAATAACGGCATTGGAATGGCTCAAGAAACTGCACTCTTTCACAAAAGCACATGCTTTGCAGACATATCCTAGAAAAACAAAAGACAAATTTTAAAATTTTCTATAATAAACATGCTCTGTGTGTGTACACAGCAAACATCTGTATCTAAATAAAGTATACATAGATGGGTATTTCCATGTCTAATTAAAATGTCAATTCAAAGAACATTCTAGTAACAAAGTACAACATTAAAAAATTAAGAAATTACAGGTTGAAAGTTGCACATGCAGTCCACTGACAGCACAATTAGCTGTGGGGGGAAATTACACTTGCTTACATAGTCATAAATAGCAAGCACTTCATTGAAGAAAACACCTGAACCTGACAATTCCTAGACAGACTGTTTTCTCCCAGTTATCATCTATGCAGAGAAACTTGCACCAAGGGATTTCTTATTAAAAAACCCCAAAACTTCCACTTACATAAAAAGTCAGAGGAGAACAACTACAATGGTATTTCTCTGTGATGAGAGTGCACACAGCTAATCTGCAAGTAGCACCTCTGCTTTCAATGGAACAAATAACTAGATCAAGTGTCAAACCTGTTTCAGCTGTCCAGGTGAGATATGGGGAAGGAAGAATAAGTCACGAAATTACCCAGGAAGAGTAAATAACATGTTATTTGACTTTACAGGCAGAAGTAAACATCATTCAAGCTGTAATTGAATTAAAGCAGCCTTCTGGATAAACCCAGTTTGCATAGGATTTGCTGTTGCAGGAACCTCTAGTTCACAACATTAAACCCAGACTCCCTTGACTGTATTTTTGAACAGCTGATCAGGCTGCCTGCATGAACAGACAACAACTCCATTCCTCATCCCATCCACATGCACTCACTCTCTGGGCACCAAGCAAACACACAAGCATGCATATACCAAAAAATTGTAACAGTTCTTAAAGGAAGAACAAACTTATCTGTGCTATTTATGCAAAAGGGAGAAGAAATAAGCACTGACAGGATTGACATAGGATTGTCTGACTTGTCAATAAAAAATAATCAATAGTATGAAAGCTCTGAGGGACAAAGAACACTAACACTCTCAAGCACATGTAATGAATGAGAAGTAAGCAAAAATATATTAAAAATCATAGGTACTTTATATCTGTAGCATCTGACTTCTGACACTAGTAATTACTGAAGGAAAAATGTGACTCAACCAAAAGGACAGCTTTTCACTTGAAGTATATTTGTCCATTAAATGCCCTGTGACAGCCCTGAGACAGAGTCCTCATGCAGACACACCCATTGCTTCTTTCTGTCTGCTGCTCTACCACAGCTGACATGGAAGATGAATTGACATCTCAGACTCTAGGGTCGATTTAGAGCTTAAGGATATGCTGTAGGTGGGAACTGTGCTAGGCGAACGGTTGGACTAGACAATCTCCAGGGTCCTTTCCAACCTAGATGATTCTGTGATTCTGTGACTCCATTAACAGTCTCCTGCGAGTGGCCAGGGCTGACCCTTCTCAAGACTCCTCAAAAGCAGGCTCACTGCAAACTGGAGCTGTGTAAGAGTTGGCTAACTCCAGAACAAAGAATTTACACAGTAAAGAACAGACTGCCAGCATGCCATGCTGAATCCTACCTTGAAGAAGGAGAATAAACAGCACTAAACAGCACTTCATTCCAACCTCATCCCACACTAAGTTTTACTCTGCTCTCACATATATATATATATTCATTTCATGATAACAACTTCACAGAATTACTATCAATAATTGAATTCAGGTAGACGTACTATCATGCACCATGAAATTTGGTAACTACTGATGTTGTTTTCATTTAAAAAAAGAGTAACTTCTACCATGTTTGGAACTCAGGGTTGACAATAAAGACAGGCTGGTAAAACAGTCATGGTAAATTGCAAACATAAAAAATTCACAGTAATTCCACCTAAGTTTTTAATTGGCAGGGAGTTTGCTTTACAAGAGCAATTTATAGAGATTTTAGATAATATTTGTTTTGGTCAGAATTTAAGAAGTCTCTCTGGAAATCTCCCATCTTTTCCCAGCCTTCATTATTCCAGGAGAAGCAATTATGTAGAAAGAAACAACCCATAATGGATTAACTACCTTTTAAATATGGGCTCTCTACTTATCAGCAAGCATTCAGTTATTTCTAAAGTGGACATTATTCTCAGACAACAAAACAAAAATGAAGGGTACTGGTTAACCACTGGTCTACCTCACCTTCAGACTGCAGCTTACCATCTTTCCTTCTGCAGGGCCTTGATCCCTTGAGAATCCTTTACAGCCTCCTGGCTATCCAAGGATCATCACTTTAACATCTAATTATCACAGTGAGCAGTCACTGTAAACATCAGCAAACTTCAGTGGAGCTTCCAAAGGTCAATATGCTACACAACACAGCCAGTTCATATTAAGGTTAATTGGGCTTTCAGGAATTTGTAATATTTGCTAAAATAAAATACAACTGTAGTCTAATAAAATGTTTTTGTTCCTTTGTCTCAAAGCTGGAAGACTAAAAAAGCTAACTCCCTTCAAGGGCAGAAGGGAAGCATCTAGGGCATATTTGGCCATCACTGATAAGTTCCACACTTACTTTGTTCAACAGATGTTTAAAATGCATTTGCAGACTATAAGGCTGATTATTCACTAGTACTCTGTGACCAGACCGTTCCTCGGCAGAGTTTTAAAGGGCAGTTTTATAAACAGACAATAGAAGATTCTTACCAAGAAATTGCACTTTGGGGTTTAAGAGGCATATAATAGGCCATGCCAAAAAAGTCAAATGACATTCAACTAACACTAGAAGACTACTGGAACACACCAGAACAGGCGTCTAGAATAATTTAGGAAATGTCTGCTGTAATCTTTGTTTTGTGCTGTAGCTTAATGCAACAGCTACACCAAAGCTTTGAAAGTGAAAAGAAATGAGATGAAGACTTACCAACTTACTGGTTTTAGTGCTGTTTTGAGAAGAAGGAGTGTTTAAATTAGGTTGGAATAGGTCTAAGTTCTCCTGTGAGCCCATGTAACGAAAGGGTCCATTCACATACGTCACTGGAGTGGCTCTGAAGTAAGCTCTCCTTTACCGCAGTGATGAAAATGGCAAGCCCAAGGATGAACATGTTCGCTGTTCACACTGTTGGAAATTAGTCCAGCTGTTGCTCAGGCTCATTATACCCACGGTATGCTTAGGAAGAGTGAAGTAGCAAGTGAATACTTGCTACTGCTGTATTAGTCAGATCACGTATATAAGAAGCTGTGCCCCAAAAGAGACAGGACCAAATTCCAGGAATAGACCATCCTTAACTGGTATCACAGACACAGTTAGATCTGCATACATTTTATCAGAGCCTGCCTCACAGATAAGGGATCTGAGATAGAAATTCTCATAATAATTTACTTAAGATCAAGAGTAACTTCACTGAAAGCACATAATTCATGTGACTATTACAAGACAAATATAAATGAAATTAGAACTGTGCCCAGTAAAATATTCAAAATTAGGGCCATGATTTATGGCCTTATTTATCTCAGGAAGCAAAGCCAATATAATTGGAATACTTGTGCACTGAGAGCTGAGTTATATTGTCCCTGTTCAAGAAAAATCAACTCTCCTTGACACTTACATTGCCTATGCAATTCTGTCTTATGCCTGCATAACACGTGGCCAATGAACAAGCTTTGAGAATGAGACTTTGGGAAAGCTGCCAAAAGCTTTTCCAGCGGTTTTAACAGGGGTCAGCCTTTTCGCCATGAGAATCTGCAGATTGGTCTAGACTGACAAACTTACATCTTTGACGAGGCAAACACTTAATGGTGATCTTGGTAAATCCCAGTGCAGATGCTCTCATTTGGAATTAAAGCAGCTAGGACTTTTAAAATTAATAAAACCAAAGAGACACTGTTTTAATTTAGACTAATTACGAGCAAGTTTAAAGCAATTCAGTTAAATTATCTAAAACTCTCAGATGGATGCATCCCATTCAGAACTGACCCTCCCAGAAGCAAGCTATGAACTACTGGAGAGATCTTTCACCTACTTCAGCATCTGGAACAGGCATTCAGAACTGCATGTAAAGTCTGTCTGTGGAGATTAAGAAATCTTATCAGAACAGGGATTGTGTATCTCTAATGATGAAAAGGTCCCAAAGATAAATGGATGTAGCACTAGTATTTTAAAAGTCGGTAACTCATGAATGTTCAAAGTTAGAATCAAATGCTTCATTCCAATGGAAAGCTGAAATACTTTACACTGCTTTAATGTGTGAGTTTAATTTATTTTATCAGCAGTTGGTAAACTTGTACGATAAACCAAGCCTACATAATAAGCCAAAGCAAAGAATGTAAACACAAAGAAAAGCAAAACAGTAATTAAAATAGAGTTTTATGGTCTGATGCCACCTAACCTGTCACTTTGATCAGTCAGTTCAAATTCTTGTAGGACCAGTTAACATTTAGAAAACATCAGGCCTGGGCTTACATCTGGAAAATTAATTAGTCCTTGGTTTAAGAAATTCACTACCTATCTTTATGAAATTAAGGCAGAAAGAAAGTAGAATTTGAAGTCTCACATGCTAAAAAGAGCTAGAAACCAGCACAGCAAAACAGTACTGTGTGTGAGATTTTATTATGTATTTTTTTTGCTCACGTGAAAACGCTGTAAAATAACAGCACAGCAACAGAATTCCTGCCTGCTTCTCTAGTGCTTTTTTTCCTTTCAGTAAATAATCATTGCGTCATAATGAATATGGGTGGCAATCAATAAGAACACCCTTAGGAAATGCACAGTAAGTCCAGATCTCTCCTCCTTAGGTTTGATCCTGCTGCCACAATGAAGACTGATGAAACTCACTTTTCATTTGAAAAGCTCAGAATCAAAACACAATTGCAACCCAAAAATTGAGCTTCTCTACAAATTCTTCTATGACAACATTTAACCTCTAAAGACTTCCAGAATTAAATAAGGATTAAATGCCACTAATGTCCAATGCAGATGTAAGCATAAGCTTGAGTAAATCTTCACTGACACCAGCCTCTTTGTCCTAATGGTCCAAAGGCATCTCAACTGTTACAAGGTAGCATTTAAGAAAGACTCCTTAACTTTGATTTATTAAAAGAGGTGCTTACTGAAATACATGATTTTCACATTTAGTTCCACAGAACAGTACATGGGTTTTAATACACTCATATTAAAATACACATTAGAATCTCTCCACACAGAATCATACCTTGACACATCTGGCGTCACCATTAACCACTCATTGCAACAGGCACATGGACCCTTACCCATAGGGAAGCAGAAAGGCAAAAATCCAAAGGATTTATTTCTTTGCACCACAAAATCCTTTCCGGAGAGGGTTCAACAGTTCAAGAGTCATCTGAGCTCTAAGGGTACTTAATGCAATTGCGATCAGGCAACTCCACATGGAGGTCTCTGCTTCTTCCAGATCCTCTGAGATCTCACAAGTACTGTGTTTGTGACAAAAGGAAAATGAAAACCAGGATTATTCACTAAAATGCTTCTGCAACACACTGGAAAGAAATGTTTGCTTTTATCGTGTATATTCTCTTTAGAGCCCTTTGTGGCCTATGTCTTGAAAACCAACATAAAAGTACAAGTTTAAGATATTTTAACTGTCTTGTCCAGCACTCAAAAAAAGCTAAGGAGATGACAGATTGAAGAAAATTATGAATTGATCTGCACATCTCTTCAGTACGCTAAAGGTGGCGCCAAGCCACGCTGGGTGACGACAGCAGCACGTGTAATGTGAAAACTGGGGCGGCAAAAATACCCTTTTGCCACGAGCGTGAATGAACATGAAAACACCATCCCAGAGAGATGCGATCGCTGACGGCCACTGGAAAGCAGGTCACTCCTGATACTGGGAGGCAATGCTACGCAACCTCCTCATTAGCGTTATTAAAATAATTCACTTCGGCACTCATTACTTCCCCGGGGCAATCCTGTGCTTGCTGAAGGATGCTCCTACATCTCTCCAGCTGTGGCCTTACCATTTCCAGACTTGATTACTATCAGCACATAAAACTAGTGACCCTCTTCGGCCACTGTCGATATTGTGGACATTGTTACTGAGTACGTGAAAGGCAGCAAACATCAGCAATAAAGGCAAAACAGGAAGACAATAAATCAGGCAATGCTGATAAAGTGCCGTTTAAAAAAGGTACTTAAATAGGCTATACCGAATGCCTTCGTCCCGGATTTTGAAGGCAGTTAGCACACAACTGTCAAGACTTCGGAACAGAAAAATTTCGATTTTTTCCCTCTGGTGACAGAAGGGGGGGCACTGAGGAACGAGTAACGCCGGGGCACACCTGTTGCTGCCCGGCAACTGCTTTTGGCGCCGGTAGCAAAGCAGGCACCGACCCGCGGGCAGAGACCGACCCGACCCGACGCACGCTGGTCCCGCCACGGCCCGGCCCGGCCCCTCCCGCGCCCGGAGCCCAGCGAGCGGCGGCCGCACGGGCGGGGCGGGCGGCCCTGCGGGGCCCGGCAGAGGAGGCGGCAGGTCGGCGGGCGAGCGAGGGGCGGCTGGGGCCGCCCGGGAGGGGCGGCGGCGCCTGCGGGGGCCGGGGGCGGAAAGGCCCCCAGGGGCCCATTCCCCTTCAGCGAGGCGCCGCCGGGCGGGCGGGGCGGGCTGCCCCCTCCTCCCCCCCGGGGCGGCGCCGCTCAGCCCCCGCCGCCGCCAAGAAGCCGCCTGAAGGCAGGGGGGCGCGGAGCGGGGCAGGGCTCCCCGCCGGCCCCGCGGCGCTGAGGGCGGCCGCCCGCCCCTTCCCGCCCGCGGGCAGGTACTCACCCGCCGCGGGCGCCGGCCCCGGGCCGGGCTCCCCTCGCCTCGGCGGGCTCACGGCCGCGGCGGAGCGCGCCGCCGGGCCCTAGCGCCTCCCGCGGGGCGGGGGGAGCCCGCCGGGGCCGCCCGCGGGTGCCCGCGATCCCCGCGGCGGCGGTCTCCCCGGCCGGGGCCGCCCCTCGGAAACGTGCGACGCCGAATTCCTGGGGCTGCGGGGGGCGGCGAGGGGGAAGCGGCGAGGCCGTGGCGGTGCTGCCGCTCCCCGGCTCCTCCTTAGAGCCGTCACGGCCCGACACGCGGGGACAGGCACCTCTTCGTCCGGAACAAGCGCTTTCCTCTCGCACAACGCACATGTTTTTCAGCTTCTCTGAATTTCCCCGTCTTAGCAAGAGGGTAAGGTGACATTTGAAACTTTTACAAACTTTTAAAGAAGCTTTAAAGTTTTCAATTACGGACCATAGAGAGTGTTACTGAATAATTTGTTGTATATCAAGAGGAAAAAGCAGTCCTCGTGTACACGGAAGCAAAAGGGGCGAAGGTACCGGAATAGGTATCTGGGAGCGTGGAATGGCTTGGCATCTCGTACGAAGTTTTTAAGCTCATAAATCCAAGTTACGAACATCTGTCCACCCCATAACTTATCCTCTCAGGTGTAAGAAAAAATCGAGTAATACACAAATCAAAATTTACCCAAACGTCACTAAGGAAATGGGATCCACACTGAAGGAAAGTAGATGCAGGTTATGTACTTTTTATCTACTCCTATACAGCTGCATAAATTATTCCTATTTTTGAATAATCTCTTGGAGTTTGCATTCTAATCTGTTATAAAAATGTTCTGTTACCAAAAGTGCAAGAAGTCCCTGCACGGGCCTGTGCATCCCCGGCAAGCTCATCCCCAGACACGGAGCGAGAGCTTTGGGCTTTTTAGCAGCAGAAATACAAGATGGGGCGATGTCACCCTGCCCACCACGGCAGCGGGGAGGAAGAAGGCCCTTGGGAGAGGAACTCATCCCGCCTTGTGCAGACACAGTGGGTCTCTGCTTCACCTGGACAACTGTCCTACATTAGATGATTATCTTTTCAATAGTTAATGCTCGGTGAAATTAATCTGTTGTTTCTATACTGAAGCGTGGAGATACACAGTTAAAATACCAAAACCACCCTAGCTCTGTAGTGACATTTCATGCTTGAAGTTTGGGGGTTGATTTCAGTTCTTCTGGATAATGAATTGTGTGAGGATAGAAGTGGATTGTGTGCATTCCAAACTAGGCACAATAAAACTACTGTGTATTACCATGGAAGTTACGTATTTTACACAAACTACTTCGTTGATTTACAATTTCTGAGATTTTTAGTGTTTGTGTATCCTACCGCAATAAATCCTGGCCAGTTTGGTGTTATAAATACAACAATACTGTCCTGGAAAGTAGGAATGAGTTACATCCATTCAGTTTTATTAGAACATTATACAAATCACCCAAAATAGCTTTTATACATGTAAGGAATGTTGTGCTTTTAACTTGGAAAATGTTGGGATGCTTCATACCAGGACTACTGCAGAGGTAAGGGGGATTTGATGTTTGGAAAGTGTGTATCTGTTTTTCAAATGGTAAGAAATTATTCTAATTCTGATTAATTATGACATACCAGAATTTAAGAATTTGACTGATAAAAGAATATTCCTGTCCTGAACCTCACCCATTCCAAGGAGAAACTCTCTACTTGGAGTGAAAATACAACCACCAAAACCCCCCAAATCTCCTCTATTTTTGTTAATGTGTAATGATGGTTTGAAACTCTTCATTATTTTGGAACACTAATGATACTGTTCTAGAAATGTCCCACAGGACAGTGAGCCCTGTAAGTAGCAATGTATTCATAAAAAAGGCAGATAGTTATCTTTTGCCTTTTTTTTTTTTTTTTTTTTAAAGTATCTTCTAAGCATTTAAAAGAATCAAATATTCTGATTCCTGATGCATTTTGCATGGTCCAAGTTAGGATACATTTCTTAACAAGACACTTTATAGGGTTAAGACAGAAAATTTGCTCATAATTTCATGTTAAGAAATATCAGGGGATGCCATAAATTTAAAAGCCAAGCACTGCGTATCTAAATCAGATTAGTACACAACATGTACGATTACAGAATTTAAAAGTTTACAGTGCTGTATTATAGCCTAGCATTTTAAAGATATATTTTAGTTGTCACTCATGACATGATAATGTATTTTAAACAGAACTCAACTTCATTAGCGGAGCCTTGTCTAGCCTAGAATCATTTAAAGAGGTAACTCGTAGCTAATAGCTCCTGTAGTGTCCTTTCACGAGCAGCTCTTTAGAAGTATTCTCTCCAGAATTACAGTTCATGATGTTATGAAATCCACACCAAATAACCATTCCTCCAAGCTGATTTATTACATGGTTCATAGCAGCAGAAACCAGCAGAACTCCTGTGACACGTTGCCCCAAAACCCGGCACCGAGGAAGCTCACACAGAGGGAAGTCTAATGGTACCAGTGGATAAGTTACATGCAGAGAACAAATCCAAAAGCACTCTGTCTACATCGGAGAGTACGTGCACGTTACGTGTATATACTGCAGGGTCTGCAAAACCACTGAGAAGGGCAGCGGCAGGCAGCTGTGCCAGGCTTGTGTGACCAGGGGGGATGGATCCACACAGGGCACCCGCGGGCAGGGCTGTGTGTACTGCCTAGGTTCAGTAAATAACAGGGGGAACAACAGGGAGAGTCTGCCTGGCTCAGCCAGGCCCAACCTCTGCATTCAGCAGTAGCCACCGAGCAGAGGCTGATTCAGAGGGATTTTCAAAACTGTTTTTGAGGGTGTGCACTATGCACCCTAACAGGCTGCACACCATAAAACAGCTAAACGCTTCAGAAGAAATACTACTTAAAAGGCAGTCCAAAAAAGATGAATAGCTTCCATATGCCACAACCAAGAGCAAGAATCAAGAGCCTCTCACTGAAGGAAAATACCCAAGTAATCTTGGAAAGGTTGAAGGTTGAAGGAAAATACCCAGGTAATCTTGGAAAGGACAATATAGAGAACAGAAATAAACCTAGTAATAACAAACCCTTCCATTGTTATCAAGAACGCATGCCAGTTTATTTTCATATTTGCTCTAACTTTTACAGTGGCTCCATGCATTTATCAAAGCAAAGTAACACTGTTCAACACAGTTTTGCAGAACAGTGCAGAACAGATGATGCTCATCTTCAGGAAAGTCTTGTTACTGACTTGTAACTTTTTGCCTGTTATTTAATAATTATTACATCATTCACTGACAAACATCAAATAAAAATTTATAAAAAGATTATAAAAAGCAAGTATGTTTTTTCTTCATTAGGAAACAGAAGCCTTCAGATATCATGAAGGAATAAATGTATGCACAATTTTGCCTGTTATTCAAAGAATAATTAGGCATACTAGCATTAGAGCAATCATCAAAAATAATAGTTAGCACATCATAAAAGTTACAGAAACTCCGTGTGATTAATAGCATAATTGATATGCTTTCAAAAAAAATTTTTTTTGAGATTAAAGAGATCTGTATGTTTTCTACAAAGGCAAAATGCATTTGGCCGTTCATTAACCTAAGCTTAGCAGAAGACAAGACAGATTTGGGGGTAGGGAGGAAGAGTAACAAAATCTTGCAAAACCAATTTGTTGCACTGAAAATAAATAGCCTTGCAATCACAATAATAATTTTCTTCAAAACCAAGAATAACCTCTTTAATTTCCCATTCTGGAAAATGCTCGTATCACTGTAGTTTCTGCACATAAAAATAAATACTTGACCCTAAGCAGAGTTTTGTTAATAGCAAACTTTAATTTCTAAAGTACTGATAAACCTCGCAAATCATACCACTGTTTGTTACTGATTTTGCATAATAAATCTATTATAACCTCTCCATTACTCAGTAAATAGAAAAGGTGTTAGGAGACCAGATCATCCCCAGCAGCACATGCTTTTTGTCCAAGTTATTAAAAGCTATAGAGAGCCTTCTGAAGTCAGCTTTGATGGTGTTACTGATTCTTCTTGATTTATATTTACATGATCATCACTAAAAAACAGGTTTATGCATGACTAATGTAAGAGATAAAATCCTGAAATCTGTTTCCAATTGAAGTAACATTACTGTGGATGAGTTCACAATATTTTAAGGTATGATTCTTAGAAAAGCTAAATATTTTTTTCCAACACTAGAAACTACTTCCTGCAATCTTTCTTTAAAGTGTTT